>NW_027363076.1:0-1265000 GCF_046119375.1 Phyllobates terribilis
TTGGAAGAGCGGTGGTGGTCGCAGTATCTTAACAAGACTGTTTAAATGCCCTTTGAAAGAGACGTGCAGGTCGCAGTAGCTTAACAAGACAGTTAAAATGACCCTTGGAGGAGCGGTGGCAGTAGCAGTAGCATAACAAGACTGTTTAAATGCCCCTTGGAAGAGACGTGCAGGTCGCAGTAGCTTAACAAGACGGTTTAAATGCCCCTTGGAAGAGCGGTGGAGGTCACAGTAGCTTAACAAGACGGTTTAAATGCCCCTTGGTTGAGACATGCAGGTCGCAGCAGTTTAACAAGACGGTTTAAATGCCCCTTGGAAAAGACGTGCAAGTCACAGTAGCTTAACAAGACGGTTTAAATGCCCCTTGGAAGAGCGGAGGAGGTCTCAGTAGCTTAACAAGACGGTTTAAATGCCCTTGGAAAAGACGTGTAAGGCGCAGTAGCTTAACAAGACGGTTTAAATGCCCGTTGAAAGACACGTGTAGGTCGCAGTAGCTTATTGAGATGTTTAAAATGCCCCTTGGAAGAGCGGTGGCGGTAGCAGTAGCTTAACAAGATGGTTTAAATGCCCCTTGGAAGAGACGTGCAGGTCGTAGTAGCTTAACAACACGGTTTAAATGCCCCTTGGAAGAGCGGTGGAGGTCGCAGTACCTTAACAAGACAGTTTAAATGACGCTTGGAAGAGACATGCAGGTCGCAGCAGCTTATCAAGACGGTTTAAATGCCCCTTGGAAGAGACTTGCAGGTCGCAGGAGCTTAACAAGCCGGTTTAAATGCCCCTTGGAAGAGACGTGCAGATTGCAGTAGCTTATCAAGATGGTTTAAATGCCCCTTGGAAAAGAAGTGGAGGTTAGAGTAGCTTAACAAGACGGTTTAAATGCCCGTTGAAAGAGACGTGCAGGTCGCAGTAGCTTAACAAGACGGTTAAAATGCCCCTTGGAAGAGCGGTGGCGGTAGCAGTAGCTTAACAAGACGGTTTAAATGCCCCTTGGAAGAGACTTGCAGGTCACAGTAGCTTAACAAGATGGTTTAAATGCCCCTTCGAAGAGACATGCAGGTCGCAGTAGCTTAACAAGACGATTTAAATGCCCCTTGGAAGAGACGTGCAGGTCGCAGTAGCTTAACAAGACGTTTTAATTGCCCCTTGGAAGAGACATGCAGGTCGCAGCAGCTTATCAAGACAGTTTAAATACTCCTTGGAAGAGACTTGCAGGTCACAGTAGCTTAACAAGACGGTTTAAATGCCCCTTGGAAAAGACGTGCAGGTTGCAGTAGCTTAACAAGACGGTTTAAATGCCCCTTGGAAAAGAGGTGGAGGTTACAGTAGCTTAACAAGACTGTTTAAATGCCGATTGAAAGAGACGTGCAGGTCGCAGTAGCTTAACAAGACGGTTAAAATGCCCCTTGGAAGAGCGGTGGCGGTAGCATTAGCTTAACAAGACGATTTAAATGCCCCTTGGAAGAGACATGCAGGTCGCAGTAGCTTAACAAGACGGTTTAAATGCCCCTTGGAAGAGCGGTAAAGGTCGCAGTAGCTTAACAAGACGGTTTAAATGCCCCTTGGAAAAGACGTGCAATTCGCAGTAGCTTAACAAGACGGTTTAGATGCCCCCTTGGAAGAGACGTGCAGGTCGCAGTAGCTTAACAAGATGGTTTAAATGCCCCTTGGAAAAGAGGTGGAGGTTACAGTAGCTTAACAAGACGGTTTAAATGCCCGTTGAAAGAGACGTGCAGGTCGCAGTAGCTTAACAAGACGGTTAAAATGCCCCTTGGAAGAGCGGTGTCGGTAGCAGTAGCTTAACAAGACGGTTTAAATGCCCCTTGGAAGAGACTTGCAGGTCACAGTAGCTTAACAAGATAGTTTAAATGCCCCTTCGAAGAGACATGCAGGTCGCAGTAGCTTAACAAGACGGTTTAAATGCCCCTTGGAAGAGACGTGCAGGTCGCAGTAGCTTAACAAGACGGTTTAAATGCCCCTTGGAAAAGACGTGCAGGTTGCAGTAGCTTAACAAGACGATTTAAATGCTCCTTGGAAAAGAGGTTGAAGTTACAGTAGCTTCACAAGATGGTTTAAATGCCCATTGAAAGAAACGTGCAGGTCGCAGTAGCTTAACAAGACGGTTAAAATGCCCCTTGGAAGAGCGGTGGCGGTAGCAGTAGCTTAACAAGACGGTTTAAATGCCCCTTGAAGATACATGCAGGTCGCAGTAGCTTAACAAGACGGTTTAAATGCCCCTTGGATGAGCGGTAAAGGTCGCAGTAGCTTAACAAGACGGTTTAAATGCCCCTTGGAAAAGACGTGCAAGGCGCAGAAGCTTAACAAGACTGTATAAATGCCCTTTGAAAGAGACGTGCAGGTCGCAGTAGCTTAATAAGACGGTTAAAATGACCCTTGGAAGAGCGGTGGCAGTAGCAGTAGCTTAACAAGACTGTTTAAATGCCCCTTGGAAGAGACGTGCAGGTCGCAGTAGCTTAACAAGACGGTTTAAATGCCCCTTGGAAGAGCGGTGGAGGTCGCAGTAGCTTAACAAGACGGTTTAAATGCCCCTTGGTTGAGACATGCAGGTCGCAGCAGCTTAACAAGAAGGTTTAAATGCCTCTTGGAAGAGCGGTGGAGGTCGCAGTAGCTTAACAAGACGATTTAAATGCCCCTTGGAAGAGACATGCAGGTCACAGCAGCTTATCAAGACGGTTTAAATGCCCCTTGGAAGAGACTTGCAGGTCGCAGTAGCTTAACAAGATGGTTTAAATGCCCCGTGGAAGAGACATGCAGGTGCAGTAACTTAACAAGACGGTTTAAAGGCTCCTTGGAAAAGACGAACAGGTCGCAGTAGCTTAACAAGACGGTTTAAAGGCCCCTTGGAAGAGAAGAGCAAGTCGCAGTGGCTTAACAAGACGGTTTAAATGTCCCTTGGAAAAGTGGTGGAGGTTACAATAGCTTAACAAGACGGTTTAAATGCCCCTTGGAAGAGACGTTCAGGTCGCAGTAGCTTAACAAGAAGGTTTAAATGCCCCTTGGAAGAGATGTGCAGGTCGCAGTAGCTTAACAAGATGGTTTAAATGCACCTTGGAAGAGACGTGGAGGTCGCAGTAGCTTAACAAGACAGCTTAAATGCCCCTTGCAAGACACATGCAGGTTGCAGTAGCTTAACAAGACAGTTGAAATGCCCCTTGGAAGAGCAGTGGCGGTAGCAGTAGCTTAACAAGAGGGTTTAAATGCCCCTTGGAAGAGACGTGCAGGTCGCAGTAGCTTAACAAGATGGTTTAAATGCCCCTTGGAAGAGCGGTGGAGTTCGCAGTAGCTTAACAAGACTGTTTAAATGCCCCTTGGAAGAGACATGCAGGTCGCAGCAGCTTAACAAGACGGTTTAAATGCCCCTTGGAAGAGATGTGCAGGTCGCAGTAGCTTAACAAGACAGTTTAAATGCCCCTTGGAAGAAACATGCAGGTCGCAGTAGTTGAACAAGATGGTTTAAATGCTCCTTGAAAGAGACGTGCAGGTCACAGTAGGTTAACAAGATGGTTTAAATGCCCCTTGGAAAAGTGGTGGAGGTTACAGTAGCTTAACAAAACTGTTTAAATGCCCCTTGGGAAACACGTGCAGGTCGCAGTAGCTTAACAAGTCAGTTTAAATGCCCCGTGAAAGAGACGCGCAGGTCGCAGTAGCTAAACAAGACGGTTAAAATGCCCCTTGGAAGAACGGTGGAGGTCGCAGTAGCTTAACAAGACGGTTTAAATGCCCCTTGCAAGAGACGAGCAGGTCGCAGTAGCTTAATAAGACTGTTTAAATGCCCCTTGGTAGAAACGTGCAGGTCACAGCAGCTTAACAAGACGGTTTAAATGCCACTTGGAAGAGACGTGCAGGTCGCAGTAGCTTAAAAAGACGGTTTAAATGCCCCTTGGAAGAGCGGTGGAGGTCGCAGTAGCTTAACAAAACGGTTTAAATGCCCCTTGGAAGAGACGTGCAAGTCGCAGTTGCTTAACAAGATGGTTTAAATTCCCCTTGGAAGAGACATGCAGGTCGCAGCAGCTTATCAAGACGGTTTAAATGCCCCTTGGAAGAGACTTGCAGGTCGCAGTACCTTAACAAGACGTTTTAAATGCCCCTTGGAAGAGACATGCAGGTCGCAGCAGCTTATCAAGACGGTTTAAATGCTCCTTGGAAGAGACTTACAGGTCGCAGTAGCTTAACACGACGGTTTAAATGCCCCTTGGAAGAGAAGTGCAGGTTGCAGTAGCTTAACAAGACGGTTTAAATGCCCCTTGGAAAAGACGTGCAAGTCGCAGTAGCTTAACAAGATGGTTTAAATGCCCCTTGGAAGAGAAATGCAGGTCGCAGTAGCTTAACAAGATGGTTTAAATGCCCCTTGGAAGAGCGTTAAAGGTCGCAGTAGCTTAACTAGACGGTTTAAATGCCCGTTGAAAGAGACGTGCAGGTCGCAGTAGCTTAACAAGACGGTTAAAATGCCCCTTGGAAGAGCGGTGGCGGTAGCAGTAGCTTAACAAGACGGTTTAAATGCCCCTTGAAGATACATGCAGGTCGCAGTAGCTTAACAAGACGGTTTAAATGCCCCTTGGATGAGCGGTAAAGGTCGCAGTAGCTTAACAAGACGGTTTAAATGCCCCTTGGAAAAGACGTGCAAGGCGCAGAAGCTTAACAAGACTGTATAAATGCCCTTTGAAAGAGACGTGCAGGTCGCAGTAGCTTAATAAGACGGTTAAAATGACCCTTGGAAGAGCGGTGGCAGTAGCAGTAGCTTAACAAGACTGTTTAAATGCCCCTTGGAAGAGACGTGCAGGTCGCAGTAGCTTAACAAGACGGTTTAAATGCCTCTTGGAAGAGCGGTGGAGGTCGCAGTAGCTTAACAAGACGATTTAAATGCCCCTTGGAAGAGACATGCAGGTCACAGCAGCTTATCAAGACGGTTTAAATGCCCCTTGGAAGAGACTTGCAGGTCGCAGTAGCTTAACAAGATGGTTTAAATGCCCCGTGGAAGAGACATGCAGGTGCAGTAACTTAACAAGACGGTTTAAAGGCTCCTTGGAAAAGACGAACAGGTCGCAGTAGCTTAACAAGACGGTTTAAAGGCCCCTTGGAAGAGAAGAGCAAGTCGCAGTGGCTTAACATGACGGTTTAAATGTCCCTTGGAAAAGTGGTGGAGGTTACAATAGCTTAACAAGACGGTTTAAATGCCCCTTGGAAGAGACGTTCAGGTCGCAGTAGCTTAAAAAGACGGTTTAAATGCCCCTTGGAAGAGCGGTGGAGGTCGCAGTAGCTTAACAAAACGGTTTAAATGCCCCTTGGAAGAGACGTGCAAGTCGCAGTTGCTTAACAAGATGGTTTAAATTCCCCTTGGAAGAGACATGCAGGTCGCAGCAGCTTATCAAGACGGTTTAAATGCCCCTTGGAAGAGACTTGCAGGTCGCAGTACCTTAACAAGACGTTTTAAATGCCCCTTGGAAGAGACATGCAGGTCGCAGCAGCTTATCAAGACGGTTTAAATGCTCCTTGGAAGAGACTTACAGGTCGCAGTAGCTTAACAAGACGGTTTAAATGCCCCTTGGAAGAGAAGTGCAGGTTGCAGTAGCTTAACAAGACGGTTTAAATGCCCCTTGGAAAAGACGTGCAAGTCGCAGTAGCTTAACAAGATGGTTTAAATGCCCCTTGGAAGAGAAATGCAGGTCGCAGTAGCTTAACAAGATGGTTTAAATGCCCCTTGGAAGAGCGTTAAAGGTCGCAGTAGCTTAACTAGACGGTTTAAATGCCCGTTGAAAGAGACGTGCAGGTCGCAGTAGCTTAACAAGATGGTTAAAATGACCCTTGGAAGAGCGGTGGCAGTAGCAGTAGCTTAACAAGACTGTTTAAATGCCCCTTGGAAGAGAAGTGCTGGTCGCAGTAGCTTAACAAGACGGTTTAAATGCCCCTTGGAAGTGCGGTGGAGGTTACAGTAGCTTAACAAGATGGTTTAAATGCCCCTTGGTTGAGACATGCAGGTCGCAGCAGCTTAAGAAGAAGGTTTAAATGCCTCTTGAAAGAGCGGTGGAGGTCGCAGTAGCTTAACAAGACGGTTAAAATGACCCTTGGAAGAGCGGTGGCAGTAGCAGTAGCTTAACAAGACTGTTTAAATGCCCCTTGGAAGAGAAGTGCTGGTCGCAGTAGCTTAACAAGACGGTTTAAATGCCCCTTGGAAGAGCGGTGGAGGTTGCAGTAGCTTAACAAAACGGTTTAAATGCCCCTTGGTTGAGACATGCAGTTCGCAGCAGCTTAAGAAGAAGGTTTAAATGCCTCTTGAAAGAGCGGTGGAGGTAGCAGTAGATTAACAAGACGGTTTAAATGCCCCTTGGAAGAGACATGCAGGTCGCAGCAGCTTATCAAGACGGTTTAAATGCCCCTTGGAAGAGACTTGCAGGTTGCAGTAGCTTAACAAGATGGTTTAAATGCCCCTTGGAAGAGACGAGCAGGTCGCAGTAGCTTAACAAGACGGTTTAAAGGCCCCTTGGAAGAGACGAGCAAGTCGCAGTGGCTTAACAAGACGGTTTAAATGTCCCTTGGAAAAGTGGTGGAGGTTACAATAGCTTAACAAGAAGGTTTAAATGCCCCTTGGAAGAGACGTGCAGGTCGCAGTAGCTTAACAAGAAGGTTTAAATGCCCCTTGGAAGAGGCGTGCAGGTCGCAGTAGCTTAACAAGACGGTTTAAACGCCCCTTGGAAAAGACTTGCAAGTCGCAGTAGCTTAACAAGATGGTTTAAATGCCCCTTGGAAGAGCGGTGGAGGTCGCAGTAGCTTAACAAGGCGGTTTAAATGCCCCTTCCAAGAGACATGCAGGTTGCAGTAGCTTAACAAGACGGTTGAAAAGCCCCTTGGAAGAGCAGTGGCGGTAGCAGTAGCTTAACAAGAGGGTTTAAATGCCCCTTGGAAGAGACGTGCAGATCGCAGTAGCTTAACAAGATTGCTTAAATGCCCCTTGGAAGAGCGGTTGAGGTCGCAGTAGCTTGACAAGACTGTTTAAATGCCCCTTGGAAGAGACATGCAGGTCGCAGCAGCTTAACAAGACGGTTTAAATGCCCCTTAGAAGAGATGTGCAGGTCGCAGTAGCTTAACAAGACAGTTTAAATGCCCCTTGGAAGAAACATGCAGGTCGCAGTAGCTTAACAAGATGGTTTAAATGCCCCTTGGAAGAGACTTGCATGTCGCAGTAGCTTAACAAGATGGTTTAAATGCCCCTTGGAAGAGACATGCAGGTCGCAGTAGCTTAACAAGACGGTTTAAAGGCTCCTTGGAAAAGACGAGCAGGTTGCAGTAGCTTAACAAGACGGTTTAAAGGCCCCTTGGAAGAGACGAGCAAGTCGCAGTAGCTTAACAAGACGGTTTAAATGTCCCTTGGAAAAGTGGTGGAGGTTAAAATAGCTTAACAAGACGGTTTAAATGCCCCTTGGAAGAGACGTGCAGGTCGCAGTAGCTTAACAAGAAGGTTTAAATGCCCCTTGGAAGAGATGTGCAGGTCGCAGTAGCTTAACAAGACGGTTTAAATGCACCTTGGAAGAGACGTGGAGGTCGCAGTAGCTTAACAAGACAGCTTAAATGCCCCTTGCAAGAGACATGCAGGTTGCAGTAGCTTAACAAGACGGTTGAGATGCCCCTTGGAAGAGCAGTGGCGGGAGCAGTAGCTTAACAAGAGGGTTTAAATGCCCCTTGGAAGAGACGTGCAGGTCGCAGTAGCTTAACAAGATGGTTTAAATGCCCCTTGGAAGAGCGGTGGAGTTCGCAGTAGCTTAACAAGACTATTTAAATGCCCCTTGGAAGAGACATGCAGGTCGCAGCAGCTTAACAAGACAGTTTAAATGCCCGTTGGAAGAAACATGCAGATCGCAGTAGTTGAACAAGATGGTTTAAATGCTCCTTGAAAGAGACGTGCAGGTCACAGTAGCTTAACAAGATGGTTTAAATGCCCCTTGGAAAAGTGGTGGAGGTTACAGTAGCTTAACAAAACTGTTTAAATGCCTCTTGGAAACACGTGCAATTCGCAGTAGCTTAACAAGACGATTTAGATGCCCCTTGGAAGAGACGTACAGGTCGCAGTAGCTTAACAAGACGGTTTAAATGCACCTTGGAAGAGACCGGGAGGTCGCAGTAGAATAACAAGACAGCTTAAATGCCCCTTGCTAGAGACATGCAGGTTGCAGTAGCTTAACAAGACGGTTGAGATGCCCCTTGGAAGAGCAGTGGCGGTAGCAGTAGCTTAACAAGAGGGTTTAAATGCCCCTTGGAAGAGACGTGCAGGTCGCAGTAGCTTAACAAGATGGTTTAAATGCCCCTTGGAAGAGCGGTGGAGTTCGCAGTAGCTTAACAAGACTGTTTAAATGCCCCTTGGAAGAGACGTGCAGGTCGCAGTAGCTTAACAAGACGGTTTAAATGCCCCTTGGAAGAGCGGTGGAGGTCGCAGTAGCTTAACAAGACGGTTTAAATGCCCCTTGGTTGAGACATGCAGGTCGCAGCAGCTTAACAAGAAGGTTTAAATGCCTCTTGGAAGAGCGGTGGAGGTCGCAGTAGCTTAACAAGACGGTTTAAATGCCCCTTGGAAGAGACATGCAGGTCACAGCAGCTTATCAAGACGGTTTAAATGCCCCTTGGAAGAGACTTGCAGGTCGCAGTAGCTTAACAAGATGGTTTAAATGCCCCGTGGAAGAGACATGCAGGTGCAGTAGCTTAACAAGACGGTTTAAAGGCTCCTTGGAAAAGACGAACAGGTCGCAGTAGCTTAACAAGACGGTTTAAAGGCCCCTTGGAAGAGACGAGCAAGTCGCAGTGGCTTAACAAGACGGTTTAAATGTCCCTTGGAAAAGTGGTGGAGGTTACAATAGCTTAACAAGACGGTTTAAATGCCCCTTGGAAGAGACGTTCAGGTCGCAGTAGCTTAACAAGAAGGTTTAAATGCCCCTTGGAAGAGATGTGCAGGTCGCAGTAGCTTAACAAGATGGTTTAAATGCACCTTGGAAGAGACGTGGAGGTCGCAGTAGCTTAACAAGACAGCTTAAATGCCCCTTGCAAGACACATGCAGGTTGCAGTAGCTTAACAAGACGGTTGAAATGCCCCTTGGAAGAGCAGTGGCGGTAGCAGTAGCTTAACAAGAGGGTTTAAATGCCCCTTGGAAGAGACGTGCAGGTCGCAGTAGCTTAACAAGATGGTTTAAATGCCCCTTGGAAGAGCGGTGGAGTTCGCAGTAGCTTAACAAGACTGTTTAAATGCCCCTTGGAAGAGACATGCAGGTCGCAGCAGCTTAACAAGACGGTTTAAATGCCCCTTGGAAGAGATGTGCAGGTCGCAGTAGCTTAACAAGACAGTTTAAATGCCCCTTGGAAGAAACATGCAGGTCGCAGTAGTTGAACAAGATGGTTTAAATGCTCCTTGAAAGAGACGTGCAGGTCACAGTAGCTTAACAAGATGGTTTAAATGCCCCTTGGAAAAGTGGTGGAGGTTACAGTAGCTTAACAAAACTGTTTAAATGCCCCTTGGGAAACACGTGCAGGTCGCAGTAGCTTAACAAGTCAGTTTAAATGCCCCGTGAAAGAGACGCGCAGGTCGCAGTAGCTAAACAAGACGGTTAAAATGCCCCTTGGAAGAACGGTGGAGGTCGCAGTAGCTTAAGAAGACGGTTTAAATGCCCCTTGCAAGAGACGAGCAGGTCGCAGTAGCTTAATAAGACTGTTTAAATGCCCCTTGGTAGAAACGTGCAGGTCACAGCAGCTTAACAAGACAGTTTAAATGCCACTTGGAAGAGACGTGCAGGTCGCAGTAGCTTAAAAAGACGGTTTAAATGCCCCTTGGAAGAGTGGTGGAGGTCGCAGTAGCTTAACAAGACGGTTTAAATGCCCCTTGGAAGAGACGTGCAAGTCGCAGTTGCTTAACAAGATGGTTTAAATGCCCCTTGGAAGAGACATGCAGGTCGCAGCAGCTTATCAAGACGGTTTAAATGCTCCTTGGAAGAGACTTACAGGTCGCAGTAGCTTAACAAGACGGTTTAAATGCCCCTTGGAAGAGAAGTGCAGGTTGCAGTAGCTTAACAAGACGGTTTAAATGCCCCTTGGAAAAGACGTGCAAGTCGCAGTAGCTTAACAAGATGGTTTAAATGCCCCTTGGAAGAGAAATGCAGGTGGCAGTAGCTTAACAAGATGGTTTAAATGCCCCTTGGAAGAGCGTTAAAGGTCGCAATAGCTTAACTAGACGGTTTAAATGCCCGTTGAAAGAGACGTGCAGGTCGCAGTAGCTTAACAAGATGGTTAAAATGACCCTTGGAAGAGCGGTGGCAGTAGCAGTAGCTTAACAAGACTGTTTAAATGCCCCTTGGAAGAGAAGTGCTGGTCGCAGTAGCTTAACAAGACGGTTTAAATGCCCCTTGGAAGTGCGGTGGAGGTTACAGTAGCTTAACAAGATGGTTTAAATGCCCCTTGGTTGAGACATGCAGGTCGCAGCAGCTTAAGAAGAAGGTTTAAATGCCTCTTGAAAGAGCGGTGGAGGTCGCAGTAGCTTAACAAGACGGTTAAAATGACCCTTGGAAGAGCGGTGGCAGTAGCAGTAGCTTAACAAGACTGTTTAAATGCCCCTTGGAAGAGAAGTGCTGGTCGCAGTAGCTTAACAAGACGGTTTAAATGCCCCTTGGAAGAGCGGTGGAGGTTGCAGTAGCTTAACAAGACGGTTTAAATGCCCCTTGGAAGAGACATGCAGGTCGCAGCAGCTTATCAAGACGGTTTAAATGCCCCTTGGAAGAGACTTGCAGGTTGCAGTATCTTAACAAGATGGTTTAAATGCCCCTTGGAAGAGACGAGCAGGTCGCAGTAGCTTAACAAGACGGTTTAAAGGCCCCTTGGAAGAGACGAGCAAGTCGCAGTGGCTTAACAAGACGGTTTAAATGTCCCTTGGAAAAGTGGTGGAGGTTACAATAGCTTAACAAGAAGGTTTAAATGCCCCTTGGAAGAGACGTGCAGGTCGCAGTAGCTTAACAAGAAGGTTTAAATGCCCCTTGGAAGAGGCGTGCAGGTCGCAGTAGCTTAACAAGACGGTTTAAACGCCCCTTGGAAAAGACTTGCAAGTCGCAGTAGCTTAACAATTTGGTTTAAATGCCCCTTGGAAGAGCGGTGGAGGTCGCAGTAGCTTAACAAGGCGGTTTAAATGCCCCTTGCAAGAGACATGCAGGTTGCAGTAGCTTAACAAGACGGTTGAAAAGCCCCTTGGAAGAGCAGTGGCGGTAGCAGTAGCTTAACAAGAGGGTTTAAATGCCCCTTGGAAGAGACGTGCAGATCGCAGTAGCTTAACAAGATTGCTTAAATGCCCCTTGGAAGAGCGGTTGAGGTCGCAGTAGCTTAACAAGAAGGTTTAAATGCCCCTTGGAAGAGATGTGCAGGTCGCAGTAGCTTAACAAGATGGTTTAAATGCACCTTGGAAGAGACGTGGAGGTCGCAGTAGCTTAACAAGACAGCTTAAATGCCCCTTGCAAGACACATGCAGGTTGCAGTAGCTTAACAAGACGGTTGAAATGCCCCTTGGAAGAGCAGTGGCGGTAGCAGTAGCTTAACAAGAGGGTTTAAATGCCCTTTGGAAGAGACGTGCAGGTCGCAGTAGCTTAACAAGATGGTTTAAATGCCCCTTGGAAGAGCGGTGGAGTTCGCAGTAGCTTAACAAGACTGTTTAAATGCCCCTTGGAAGAGACATGCAGGTCGCAGCAGCTTAACAAGACGGTTTAAATGCCCCTTGGAAGAGATGTGCAGGTCGCAGTAGCTTAACAAGACAGTTTAAATGCCCCTTGGAAGAAACATGCAGGTCGCAGTAGTTGAACAAGATGGTTTAAATGCTCCTTGAAAGAGACGTGCAGGTCACAGTAGCTTAACAAGATGGTTTAAATGCCCCTTGGAAAAGTGGTGGAGGTTACAGTAGCTTAACAAAACTGTTTAAATGCCCCTTGGGAAACACGTGCAGGTCGCAGTAGCTTAACAAGTCAGTTTAAATGCCCCGTGAAAGAGACGCGCAGGTCGCAGTAGCTAAACAAGACGGTTAAAATGCCCCTTGGAAGAACGGTGGAGGTCGCAGTAGCTTAACAAGACGGTTTAAATGCCCCTTGCAAGAGACGAGCAGGTCGCAGTAGCTTAATAAGACTGTTTAAATGCCCCTTGGTAGAAACGTGCAGGTCACAGCAGCTTAACAAGACAGTTTAAATGCCACTTGGAAGAGACGTGCAGGTCGCAGTAGCTTAAAAAGACGGTTTAAATGCCCCTTGGAAGAGCGGTGGAGGTCGCAGTAGCTTAACAAGACGGTTTAAATGCCCCTTGGAAGAGACGTGCAAGTCGCAGTTGCTTAACAAGATGGTTTAAATTCCCCTTGGAAGAGACATGCAGGTCGCAGCAGCTTATCAAGACGGTTTAAATGCCCCTTGGAAGAGACTTGCAGGTCGCAGTACCTTAACAAGACGTTTTAAATGCCCCTTGGAAGAGACATGCAGGTCGCAGCAGCTTATCAAGACGGTTTAAATGCTCCTTGGAAGAGACTTACAGGTCGCAGTAGCTTAACAAGACGGTTTAAATGCCCCTTGGAAGAGAAGTGCAGGTTGCAGTAGCTTAACAAGACGGTTTAAATGCCCCTTGGAAAAGACGTGCAAGTCGCAGTAGCTTAACAAGATGGTTTAAATGCCCCTTGGAAGAGAAATGCAGGTCGCAGTAGCTTAACAAGATGGTTTAAATGCCCCTTGGAAGAGCGTTAAAGGTCGCAATAGCTTAACTAGACGGTTTAAATGCCCGTTGAAAGAGACGTGCAGGTCGCAGTAGCTTAACAAGATGGTTAAAATGACCCTTGGAAGAGCGGTGGCAGTAGCAGTAGCTTAACAAGACTGTTTAAATGCCCCTTGGAAGAGAAGTGCTGGTCGCAGTAGCTTAACAAGACGGTTTAAATGCCCCTTGGAAGTGCGGTGGAGGTTACAGTAGCTTAACAAGATGGTTTAAATGCCCCTTGGTTGAGACATGCAGGTCGCAGCAGCTTAAGAAGAAGGTTTAAATGCCTCTTGAAAGAGCGGTGGAGGTCGCAGTAGCTTAACAAGACGGTTAAAATGACCCTTGGAAGAGCGGTGGCAGTAGCAGTAGCTTAACAAGACTGTTTAAATGCCCCTTGGAAGAGAAGTGCTGGTCGCAGTAGCTTAACAAGACGGTTTAAATGCCCCTTGGAAGAGCGGTGGAGGTTGCAGTAGCTTAACAAGACGGTTTAAATGCCCCTTGGTTGAGACATGCAGTTCGCAGCAGCTTAAGAAGAAGGTTTAAATGCCTCTTGAAAGAGCGGTGGAGGTCGCAGTAGATTAACAAGACGGTTTAAATGCCCCTTGGAAGAGACATGCAGGTCGCAGCAGCTTATCAAGACGGTTTAAATGCCCCTTGGAAGAAACTTGCAGGTTGCAGTAGCTTAACAAGATGGTATAAATGCCCCTTGGAAGAGACGAGCAGGTCGCAGTAGCTTAACAAGACGGTTTAAAGGCCCCTTGGAAGAGACGAGCAAGTCGCAGTGGCTTAACAAGACGGTTTAAATGTCCCTTGGAAAAGTGGTGGAGGTTACAATAGCTTAACAAGAAGGTTTAAATGCCCCTTGGAAGAGACGTGCAGGTCGCAGTAGCTTAACAAGAAGGTTTAAATGCCCCTTGGAAGAGGCGTGCAGGTCGCAGTAGCTTAACAAGACGGTTTAAACGCCCCTTGGAAAAGACTTGCAAGTCGCAGTAGCTTAACAAGATGGTTTAAATGCCCCTTGGAAGAGCGGTGGAGGTCGCAGTAGCTTAACAAGGCGGTTTAAATGCCCCTTGCAAGAGACATGCAGGTTGCAGTAGCTTAACAAGACGGTTGAAAAGCCCCTTGGAAGAGCAGTGGCGGTAGCAGTAGCTTAACAAGAGGGTTTAAATGCCCCTTGGAAGAGACGTGCAGATCGCAGTAGCTTAACAAGATTGCTTAAATGCCCCTTGGAAGAGCGGTTGAGGTCGCAGTAGCTTGACAAGACTGTTTAAATGCCCCTTGGAAGAGACATGCAGGTCGCAGCAGCTTAACAAGACGGTTTAAATGCCCCTTAGAAGAGATGTGCAGGTCGCAGTAGCTTAACAAGACAGTTTAAATGCCCCTTGGAAGAAACATGCAGGTCGCAGTAGCTTAACAAGATGGTTTAAATGCCCCTTGGAAGAGACTTGCATGTCGCAGTAGCTTAACAAGATGGTTTAAATGCCCCTTGGAAGAGACATGCAGGTCGCAGTAGCTTAACAAGACGGTTTAAAGGCTCCTTGGAAAAGACGAGCAGGTTGCAGTAGCTTAACAAGACGGTTTAAAGGCCCCTTGGAAGAGACGAGCAAGTCGCAGTAGCTTAACAAGACGGTTTAAATGTCCCTTGGAAAAGTGGTGGAGGTTAAAATAGCTTAACAAGACGGTTTAAATGCCCCTTGGAAGAGACGTGCAGGTCGCAGTAGCTTAACAAGAAGGTTTAAATGCCCCTTGGAAGAGATGTGCAGGTCGCAGTAGCTTAACAAGACGGTTTAAATGCACCTTGGAAGAGACGTGGAGGTCGCAGTAGCTTAACAAGACAGCTTAAATGCCCCTTGCAAGAGACATGCAGGTTGCAGTAGCTTAACAAGACGGTTGAGATGCCCCTTGGAAGAGCAGTGGCGGGAGCAGTAGCTTAACAAGAGGGTTTAAATGCCCCTTGGAAGAGACGTGCAGGTCGCAGTAGCTTAACAAGATGGTTTAAATGCCCCTTGGAAGAGCGGTGGAGTTCGCAGTAGCTTAACAAGACTATTTAAATGCCCCTTGGAAGAGACATGCAGGTCGCAGCAGCTTAACAAGACAGTTTAAATGCCCGTTGGAAGAAACATGCAGATCGCAGTAGTTGAACAAGATGGTTTAAATGCTCCTTGAAAGAGACGTGCAGGTCACAGTAGCTTAACAAGATGGTTTAAATGCCCCTTGGAAAAGTGGTGGAGGTTACAGTAGCTTAACAAAACTGTTTAAATGCCTCTTGGAAACACGTGCAATTCGCAGTAGCTTAACAAGACGATTTAGATGCCCCTTGGAAGAGACGTACAGGTCGCAGTAGCTTAACAAGACGGTTTAAATGCACCTTGGAAGAGACCGGGAGGTCGCAGTAGCATAACAAGACAGCTTAAATGTACCTTGCTAGAGACATGCAGGTTGCAGTAGCTTAACAAGACGGTTGAGATGCCCCTTGGAAGAGCAGTGGCGGTAGCAGTAGCTTAACAAGAGGGTTTAAATGCCCCTTGGAAGAGACGTGCAGGTCGCAGTAGCTTAACAAGATGGTTTAAATGCCCCTTGGAAGAGCGGTGGAGTTCGCAGTAGCTTAACAAGACTGTTTAAATGCCCCTTGGAAGAGACATGCAGGTCGCAGTAGCTTAACAAGACGGTTTAAATGCCCCTTGTAAGAGCGGTAAAGGTCGCAGTAGCTTAACAAGACGGTTTAAATGCCCCTTGGAAAAGACGTGCAAGGCGCAGAAGCTTAACAAGACTGAATAAATGCCCTTTGAAAGAGACGTGCAGGTCGCAGTAGCTTAACAAAACAGTTAAAATGACCCTTGGAAGAGCGGTGGCAGGAGCTGTAGCTTAACAAGACTGTTTAAATGCCCCTTGCAAGAGACGTGCAGGTCGCAGTAGCTTAACAAGACGGTTTAAATGCCCCTTGGAAGAGCGGTGGAGGTCGCAGTAGCTTAACAAGACGGTTTAAATGCCCCTTGGTTGAGACATGCAGGTCGCAGCAGCTTAACAAGAAGGTTTAAATGCCTCTTGGAAGAGCGGTGGAGGTCGCAGTAGCTTAACAAGACGGTTTAAATGCCCCTTGGAAGAGACATGCAGGTCGCAGCAGCTTATCAAGACGGTTTAAATGCCCCTTGGAAGAGACTTGCAGGTCGCAGTAGCTTAACAAGATGGTTTAAATGCCCCTTGGAAGAGACATGCAGGTCGCAGTAGCTTAACAAGACGGTTTAAAGGCTCCTTGGAAAAGACGAACAGGTCGCAGTAGCTTAACAAGACGGTTTAAAGGCCCCTTGGAAGAGACGAGCAAGTCGCAGTGGCTTAACAAGACGGCTTAAATGTCCCTTGGAAAAGTGGTGGAGGTTACAATAGCTTAACAAGATGGTTTAAATGCCCCTTGGAAGAGATGTGCAGGTCGCAGCAGCTTATCAAGACGGTTTAAATGCCCCTTGGAAGAGACTTGCAGGTCGCAGTAGCTTAACAAGATGGTTTAAATGCCCCTTGGAAGAGACATGCAGGTCGCAGTAGCTTAACAAGACGGTTTAAAGGCTCCTTGGAAAAGACGAACAGGTCGCAGTAGCTTAACAAGACGGTTTAAAGGCCCCTTGGAAGAGACGAGCAAGTCGCAGTGGCTTAACAAGACGGCTTAAATGTCCCTTGGAAAAGTGGTGGAGGTTACAATAGCTTAACAAGACGGTTTAAATGCCCCTTGGAAGAAACGTGCAGGTCGCAGTAGCTTAACAAGACGGTTTAAATGCACCTTGGAAGAGACCGGGAGGTCGCAGTAGCTTAACAAGAAAGCTTAAATGCCCCTTGCAAGAGACATGCAGGTTGCAGTAGCTTAACAAGACGGTTGAGATGCCCCTTGGAAGAGCAGTGGCGGTAGCAGTAGCTTACCAAGAGGGTTTAAATGCCCCTTGGAAGAGCGGTGGATTTCGCAGTAGCTTAACAAGACTGTTTAAATGCAACTTGGAAGAGACATGCAGGTCGCAGTAGCTTAACAAGACGGTTTAAATGCCCCTTGTAAGAGCGGTAAAGGTCGCAGTAGCTTAACAAGACGGTTTAAATGCCCCTTGGAAAAGACGTGCAAGGCGCAGAAGCTTAACAAGACTGAATAAATGCCCTTTGAAAGAGACGTGCAGGTCGCAGTAGCTTAACAAGACAGTTAAAATGACCCTTGGAAGAGCGGTGGCAGTAGCAGTAGCTTAACAAGACTGTTTAAATGCCCCTTGCAAGAGACGTGCAGGTCGTAGTAGCTTAACAAGACGGTTTAAATGCCCCTTGGAAGAGCGGTGGAGGTCGCAGTAGCTTAACAAGACGGTTTAAATGCCCCTTGGTTGAGACATGCAGGTCGCAGCAGCTTAACAAGAAGTTTTAAATGACTCTTGGAAGAGCGGTGGAGGTCGCAGTAGCTTAACAAGACGGTTTAAATGCCCCTTGGAAGAGACATGCAGGTCGCAGCAGCTTATCAAGACGGTTTAAATGCCCCTTGGAAGAGACTTGCAGGTCGCAGTAGCTTAACAAGATGGTTTAAATGCCCCTTGGAAGAGACATGCAGGTCGCAGTAGCTTAACAAGACGGTTTAAAGGCTCCTTGGAAAAGACGAACAGGTCGCAGTAGCATAACAAGACGGTTTAAAGGCCCCTTGGAAGAGACGAGCAAGTCGCAGTGGCTTAACAAGACGGCTTAAATGTCCCTTGGAAAAGTGGTGGAGGTTACAATAGCTTAACAAGACGGTTTAAATGCCCCTTGGAAGAGACGTGCAGGTCGCAGTAGCTTAACAAGAAGGTTTAAATGCCCCTTGGAAGAGATGTGCAGGTCGCAGTAGCTTAACAAGACGGTTTAAATGCACCTTGGAAGAGACGTGGAGGTCGCAGTAGCTTAACAAGACAGCTTAAATGCCCCTTGCAAGAGACATGCAGGTTGCAGTAGCTTAAGAAGACGGTTGAAATGCCCCTTGGAAGAGCAGTGGCGGTAGCAGTAGCTTAACAAGAGGGTTTAAATGCCCCTTGTAAGAGACGTGCAGGTCGCAGTAGCTTAACAAGATGGTTTAAATGCCCCTTGGAAGAGCGGTGGAGTTCGCAGCAGCTTAACAAGACGGTTTAAATGCCCCTTGGAAGAGATGTGCAGGTCGCAGTAGCTTAACAAGACAGTTTAAATGCCCCTTGGAAGAAACATGCAGGTCGCAGTAGTTGAACAAGATGGTTTAAATGCTCCTTGAAAGAGACGTGCAGGTCACAGTAGCTTAACAAGATGGCTTAAATGCCCCTTGTAAAAGTGTTGGAGGTTACAGTAGCTTAACAAAACTGTTTAAATGCCCCTTGGGAAACACGTGCAATTCGCATTAGCTTAACAAGACGGTTTAGATGCCCCTTGGAAGAGACGTGCAGGTCGCAGGAGCTTAACAAGTCAGTTTAAATGCCCCTTGAAAGAGACGCGCAGGTCGCAGTAGCTAAACAAGACGGTTAAAATGCCCCTTGGAAGAGCGGTGGAGGTCGCAGTAGCTTAACAAGACGGTTTAAATGCCCCTTGCAAGAGACGAGCAGGTCGCAGTAGTTTAATAAGACTGTTTAAATGCCCCTTGGTAGAAACGTGCAGGTCACAGTAGCTTAACAAGACGGTTTAAATGCCACTTGGAAGAGACGTGCAGGTCGCAGTAGCTTAAAAAGACGGTTTAAATGCCCCTTGGAAGAGCGGTGGAGGTCGCAGTAGCTTAACAAGACGGTTTAAATGCCCCTTGGAAGAGACATGCAGGTCGCAGCTGCTTAACAAGACGGTTTAAATGCCCCTTGAAAGAGACGTGCAGGTCGAAGTAGCTTAATAAGACGGTTTTTAATGCCATTTGGAAGAGACATCCAGGTCGCAGTAGCTTAACAATACGGTTTAAATGCCCCTTGGAAGAGACGTGCAGGTCGCAGTAGCTTAACAAGACGGTTTAAATGCCCATTGGAAAAGTGGTGGAAGTTACAGTAGCTTAACAAGACGGTTTAAATGCCCCTTGGAAAAGACGTGCAAGTCGCAGTAGCTTAACAAGATGGTTTAAATTCCCCTTGGAAGAGACATGCAGGTCGCAGCAGCTTATCAAGACGGTTTAAATGCCCCTTGGAAGAGACTTGCAGGTCGCAGTAGCTTAACAAGACATTTTAAATGCCCCTTAGAAGAGACATGCAGGTCGCAGCAGCTTATCAAGACGGTTTAAATGCCCCTTGGAAGAGACTTACAGGTCGCAGTAGCTTAACAAGACGGTTTAAATGCCCCTTGGAAGAGAAGTGCAGGTTGCAGTAGCTTAACAAGACGGTTTAAATGCCCCTTGGAAAAGACGTGCAAGGCGCAAAAGCTTAACAAGACTGTATAAATGCCCGTTGAAAGAGACGTGCAGGTCGCAGTAGCTTAACAAGACGGTTAAAATGACCCTTGGAAGAGCGGTGGCAGTAGCAGTAGCTTAACAAGACTGTTTAAATGCCCCTTGGAAGAGACGTGCAGGTCGCAGTAGCTTAACAAGATGGTTTAAATACCCCTTGGAAGAGCGGTGGAGGTTGCAGTAGCTTAACAAGACGGTTTAGATGCCCCTTGGTTAAGACATGCAGGTCGCAGCAGCTTAAGAAGAAGGTTTAAATGCCTCTTGAAAGAGCGGTGGAGCTCGCAGTAGCTTAACAAGACGGTTTAAATGCCCCTTGGAAGAGACATGCAGGTCGCAGCAGCTTATCAAGACTGTTTAAATGCCCCTTGGAAGAGACTTGCAGGTTGCAGTAGCTTAACAAGATGGTTTAAATGCCCATTGGAAGAGACGAGCAGGTCGCAGTAGCTTAACAAGACGGTTTAAGGGCCCCTTGGAAGAGACGAGCAAGTCTCAGTAGCTTAACAAACGGTTTAAATGTCCCTTGGAAAAGTGGTGGAGGTTACAATAGCTTAACAAGACGGTTTCAGTGCCCCTTGGAAGAGACGTGCAGGTCGCAGTAGCTTAACAAGACGGTTTAAATGCCCCTTGCAAGAGACAAGCAGGTTGCAGTAGCTTAACAAGACGGTTGAAATGCCCCTTGGAAGAGCAGTGGCGGTAGCAGTAGCTTAACAAGAGGTTTTAATGCACCTTGGAAGAGACGTGGAGGTCGCAGTAGCTTAACAAGACAGCTTAAATGCCCCTTGCAAGAGACATGCAGGTTGCAGTAGCTTAAGAAGACGGTTGAAATGCCCCTTGGAAGAGCAGTGGCGGTAGCAGTAGCTTAACAAGAGGGTTTAAATGCCCCTTGGAAGAGACGTGCAGGTCGCAGTAGCTTAACAAGATGGTTTAAATGCCCCTTGGAAGAGCGGTGGAGTTCGCAGCAGCTTAACAAGACGGTTTAAATGCCCCTTGGAAGAGATGTGCAGGTCGCAGTAGCTTAACAAGACAGTTTAAATGCCCCTTGGAAGAAACATGCAGGTCGCAGTAGTTGAACAAGATGGTTTAAATGCTCCTTGAAAGAGACGTGCAGGTCACAGTAGCTTAACAAGATGGCTTAAATGCCCCTTGGAAAAGTGTTGGAGGTTACAGTAGCTTAACAAAACTGTTTAAATGCCCCTTGGGAAACACGTGCAATTCGCATTAGCTTAACAAGATGGTTTAGATGCCCCTTGGAAGAGACGTGCAGGTCGCAGGAGCTTAACAAGTCAGTTTAAATGCCCCTTGAAAGAGACGCGCAGGTCGCAGTAGCTTAACAAGACGGTTAAAATGCCCCTTGGAAGAGCGGTGGAGGTCGCAGTAGCTTAACAAGACGGTTTAAATGCCCCTTGCAAGAGACGAGCAGGTCGCAGTAGTTTAATAAGACTGTTTAAATGCCCCTTGGTAGAAACGTGCAGGTCACAGTAGCTTAACAAGACGGTTTAAATGCCACTTGGAAGAGACGTGCAGGTCGCAGTAGCTTAAAAAGACGGTTTAAATGCCCCTTGGAAGAGCGGTGGAGGTCGCAGTAGCTAACAAGACGGTTTAAATGCCCCTTGGAAGAGACATGCAGGTCGCAGCTGCTTAACAAGACGGTTTAAATGCCCCTTGAAAGAGACGTGCAGGTCGAAGTAGCTTAATAAGACGGTTTTTAATGCCATTTGGAAGAGACATCCAGGTCGCAGTAGCTTAACAATACGGTTTAAATGCCCCTTGGAAGAGACGTGCAGGTCGCAGTAGCTTAACAAGACGGTTTAAATGCCCATTGGAAAAGTGGTGGAAGTTACAGTAGCTTAACAAGACGGTTTAAATGCCCCTTGGAAAAGACGTGCAAGTCGCAGTAGCTTAACAAGATGGTTTAAATTCCCCTTGGAAGAGACATGCAGGTCGCAGCAGCTTATCAAGACGGTTTAAAGGCCCCTTGGAAGAGACTTGCAGGTCGCAGTAGCTTAACAAGACATTTTAAATGCCCCTTAGAAGAGACATGCAGGTCGCAGCAGCTTATCAAGACGGTTTAAATGCCCCTTGGAAGAGACTTACAGGTCGCAGTAGCTTAACAAGACGGTTTAAATGCCCCTTGGAAGAGAAGTGCAGGTTGCAGTAGCTTAACAAGACGGTTTAAATGCCCCTTGGAAAAGACGTGCAAGGCGCAGAAGCTTAACAAGACTGTATAAATGCCCGTTGAAAGAGACGTGCAGGTCGCAGTAGCTTAACAAGACGGTTAAAATGACCCTTGGAAGAGCGGTGGCAGTAGCAGTAGCTTAACAAGACTGTTTAAATGCCCCTTGGAAGAGACTTGCAGGTCGCAGTAGCTTAACAAGATGGTTTAAATGTCCCTTGGAAGAGACATGCAGGTCGCAGTAGCTTAACAAGACGGTTTAAAGGCTCCTTGGAAAAGACGAACAGGTCGCAATAGCTTAACAAGACGGTTTAAAGGCCCCTTGGAAGAGACGAGCAAGTCGCAGTGGCTTAACAAGACGGTTTAAATGTCCCTTGGAAAAGTGGTGGAGGTTACAATAGCTTAACAAGACGGTTTAAATGCCCCTTGGAAGAAACGTGCAGATCGCAGTAGCTTAAGAAGAAGGTTTAAATGCCCCTTGGAAGAGATGTGCAGGTCGCAGTAGCTTAACAAGACGGTTTAAATGCACCTTGGAAGAGACGTGGAGGTCGCAGTAGCTTAACAAGACAGCTTAAATGCCCCTTGCAAGAGACATGCAGGTTGCAGTAGCTTAACAAGACGGTTGAAATGCCCCTTGGAAGAGCAGTGGCGGTATCAGTAGCTTAACAAGAGGGTTTAAATGCCCCTTGGAAGAGACATGCAGGTCGCAGTAGCTTAACAAGATGGTTTAAATGCCCCTTGGAAGAGCGGTGGAGTTCGCAGTAGCTTAACAAGACTGTTTAAATGCCCCTTGGAAGAGACATGCAGGTCGCAGCAGCTTAACAAGACAGTTTAAATGCCCCTTGGAAGAGATGTGCAGGTTGCAGTAGCTTAACAAGACAGTTTAAATGCCCCTTGGAAGAAACATGCAGGTCGCAGTAGTTGAACAAGATGGTTTAAATGCTCCTTGAAAGAGACGTGCAGGTCACAGTAGCTTAACAAGATGGTTTAAATGCCCCTTGGAAAAGAGGTAGAGGTTACAGTAGCTTAACAAAACAGTTTAAATGCCCCTTGGGAAACACGTGCAATTCGCAGTAGCTTAACAAGACGGTTTAGATGCCCCTTGGAAGAGACGTGCAGGTCGCAGTAGCTTAACAAGTCAGTTTAAATGCCCCTTGAAAGAGACGCGCAGGTCGCAGTAGCTAAACAAGACGGTTAAAATGCCCCTTGGAAGAGCGGTGGAGGTCGCAGTAGCTTAACAAGACGGTTTAAATGCCCCTTGGAAAAGAGGTGGAGGTTACAGTAGCTTAACAAGACGGTTTAAATTCCCATTGAAAGAGACGTGCAGGTCGCAGTAGCTTAACAAGACGGTTAAAATGCCCCTTGGAAGAGCGGTGGCGGTAGCAGTAGCTTAACAAGACGGTTTAAATGCCCCTTGGAAGAGACATGCAGGTCGCAGTAGCTTAACAAGACGGTTTAAATGCCCCTTGGAAGAGCGGTAAAGGTCGCAGTAGCTTAACAAGATGGTTTAAATGCCCCTTGGAAAAGATGTGCAAGGCGCAGAAGCTTAACAAGACTGAATAAATGCCCTTTGAAAGAGACGTGCAGGTCGCAGTAGCTTAACAAGACGGTTAAAATGACCCTTGGAAGAGTGGTGGCAGTAGCAGTATCTTAACAAGACTGTTTAAATGCCCCTTGGAAGAGACGTGCAGGTCGCAGTAGCTTAACAAGACGGTTTAAATGCCCCTTGGTAGAGCGGTGGAGGTCGCAGTAGTTTAACAAGACGGTTTAAATGCCCATTGGTTGAGACATGCAGGTCGCAGCAGCTTAACAAGAAGGTTTAAATGCCTCTTGGAAGAGCGGTGGAGGTCGCAGTAGCTTAACAAGACGGGTTAAATGCCCCTTGGAAGAGACATGCAGGTCCCAGCAGCTTATCAAGACGGTTTAAATGCCCCTTGGAAGAGACTTGCAGGTCGCAGTAGCTTAACAAGATGGTTTAAATGCCCCTTGGAAGAGACATGCAGGTCGCAGTAGCTTAACAAGACGGTTTAAAGGCTCCTTGGAAAAGACGAACAGGTCGCAGTAGCTTAACAAGACGGTTTAAAGGCCCCTTGGAAAGGACGAGCAAGTCGCAGTGGCTTAACAAGACGGCTTAAATGTCCCTTGGAAAAGTGGTGGAGTTTACAATAGCTTAACAAGACGGTTTAAATGCCCCTTGGAAGAGACGTGCAGGTCGCAGTAGCTTAACAAGAAGGTTTAAATGCCCCTTGGAAGAGATGTGCAGGTCGCAGTAGCTTAACAAGACGGTTTAAATGCACCTTTGAAGAGACGTGGAGGTCGCAGTAGCTTAACAAGACAGCTTAAATGCCCCTTGCAAGAGACATGCAGGTTGCAGTAGCTTAACAAGACAGTTGAAATGCCCCTTGGAAGAGCGGTGGAGTTCGCAGTAGCTTAACAAGATGGTTTAAATGCCCCTTGGAAGAGCGGTGGAGTTCGCAGCAGCTTAACAAGACGGTTTAAATGCCCCTTGGAAGAGATGTGCAGGTCGCAGTAGCTTAACAAGACAGTTTAAATGCCCCTTGGAAGAAACATCCAGGTCGCAGTAGTTGAACAAGATGGTTTAAATGCTCCTTGAAAGAGACGTGCTGGTCACAGTAGCTTAACAAGATGGCTTAAATGCCCCTTGGAAAAGTCGTGGAGTTTACAGTAGCTTAACAAAACTGTTTAAATGCCCCTTGGGAAACACGTGCAATTCGCAGTAGCTTAACAAGACGGTTTAGATGCCCCTTGGAAGAGACGTGCAGGTTGCAGTAGCTTAACAAGTCAGTTTAAATGCCCCTTGAAAGAGACGCGCAGGTCGCAGTAGCTAAACAAAATGGTTAAAATGACCTTTGGAAGAGCGGTGGAGGTCGCTGTAGCTTATCAAGATGGTTTAAATGCCCCTTGGAAGAGACATGCAGGTCGCAGCTGCTTAAAAAGACGGTTTAAATGCCCCTTGAAAGAGACGTGCAGGTCGAAGTAGCTTAACAAGACTGTTTTTAATGCCCCTTGGAAGAGACATCCAGGTCGCAGTAGCTTAACAAGACGGTTTAAATGCCCCTTGGAAGAGACGTGCAGGTCGCAGTAGCTTAACAAGACGGTTTAAATGCCCCTTGGTTGAGACATGCAGGTCGCAGCAGCTTAAGAAGAAGGTTTAAATGCCTCTTGAAAGAGCGGTGGAGGTCGCAGTAGCTTAACAAGACTGTTTAAATGCCCCTTGGAAGAGACATGCAGGTCGCAGCAGCTTAACAAGACAGTTTAAATGCCCCTTGGAAGAGATGTGCAGGTTGCAGTAGCTTAACAAGACAGTTTAAATGCCCCTTGGAAGAAACATGCAGGTCGCAGTAGTTGAACAAGATGGTTTAAATGCTCCTTGAAAGAGACGTGCAGGTCACAGTAGCTTAACAAGATGGTTTAAATGCCCCTTGGAAAAGAGGTAGAGGTTACAGTTGCTTAACAAAACTGTTTAAATGCCCCTTGGGAAACACGTGCAATTCGCAGTAGCTTAACAAGACGGTTTAGATGCCCCTTGGAAGAGACGTGCTGGTCGCAGTAGCTTAACAAGTCAGTTTGAATGCCCCTTGAAAGAGACGCGCAGGTCGCAGTAGCTAAACAAGACGGTTAAAATGCCCCTTGGAAGAGCGGTGGAGGTCGCAGTAGCTTAACAAGACGGTTTAAATGCCCCTTGGAAAAGAGGTGGAGGTTACAGTAGCTTAACAAGACGGTTTAAATTCCCATTGAAAGAGACGTGCAGGTCGCAGTAGCTTAACAAGACGGTTAAAATGCCCCTTGGAAGAGCGGTGGCGGTAGCAGTAGCTTAACAAGACGGTTTAAATGCCCCTTGGAAGAGACATGCAGGTCGCAGTAGCTTAACAAGACGGTTTAAATGCCCCTTGGAAGAGCGGTAAAGGTCGCAGTAGCTTAACAAGATGGTTTAAATGCCCCTTGGAACAGCGGTGGAGTTCGCAGTAGCTTAACAAAACTGTTTAAATGCCCCTTGGAAGAGACATGCATGTCGCAGCAGCTTAAAAAGACGGTTTAAATGCCCCTTGGAAGAGATGTGCAGGTCGCAGTAGCTTAACAAGACAGTTTAAATGCCCCTTGGAAGAGATTTGCTGGTCACAGTAGCTTAACAAGACGATTTAAATGCCCCTTGGAAAAGACGTGCAGGTCACAGTAGCTTAACAAGACGGTTTAAATGCCCCTTGGAAAAGACGTGCAGGTTGCAGTAGCTTAACAAGACGGTTTAAATGCCCCTTGGAAAAGAGGTGGAGGTTACAGTAGCTTAACAAGACGGTTTAAATGCCCATTGGAAGAGACGTGCAGGTCGCAGTAGCTTAACAAGACGGTTAAAATGCCCCTTGGAAGAGCTGTGGCGGTAGCAGTAGCTTAACAAGACGGTTTAAATGCCCCTTGGAAAAGATATGCAGGTAGCAGTAGCTTAACAAGACGGTTTAAATGCCCCTTGGAAGAGCGGTAAAGGTCGCAGTAGCTTAAAAAGACGGTTTAAATGCCCCTTGGAAAAGACGTGCAAGGCGCAGAAGCTTAACAAGACTGAATAAATGCCCTTTGAAAGAGACGTGCAGGTCGCAGTAGCTTAACAAGACGGTTAAAATGACCCTTGGAAGAGCGGTGGCAGTAGCAGTAGCTTAACAAGACTGTTTAAATGCCCCTTGGAAGAGACGTGCAGGTCGCAGTAGCTTAACAAGACGGTTTAAATGCCCCTTGGAAGAGCGGTGGAGGTCGCAGTAGCTTAACAAGACGGTTTAAATGCCCCTTGGTTGAGACATGCAGGTCGCAGCAGCTTAACAAGAAGATTTAAATGCCTCTTGGAAGAGCGGTGGAGGTCGCAGTAGCTTAACAAGACGGTTTAAATGCCCCTTGGAAGAGACATGCAGGTTGCAGCAGCTTATCAATACGGTTTAAATGCCCCTTGGAAGAGACTTGCAGGTCGCAGTAGCTTAACAAGATGGTTTAAATGTCCCTTGGAAGAGACATGCAGGTCGCAGTAGCTTAACAAGACGGTTTAAAGGCCCCTTGGAAGAGACGAGCAAGTCGCAGTGGCTTAACAAGACGGTTTAAATGTCCCTTGGAAAAGTGGTGGAGGTTACAATAGCTTAACAAGACGGTTTAAATGCCCCTTGGAAGAAACGTGCAGATCGCAGTAGCTTAACAAGAAGGTTTAAATGCCCCTTGGAAGAGATGTGCAGGTCGCAGTAGCTTAACAAGACGGTTTAAATGCACCTTGGAAGAGACGTGGAGGTCGCAGTAGCTTAACAAGACAGCTTAAATGCCCCTTGCAAGAGACATGCAGGTTGCAGTAGCTTAACAAGACGGTTGAAATGCCCCTTGGAAGAGCAGTGGCGGTATCAGTAGCTTAACAAGAGGGTTTAAATGCCCCTTGGAAGAGACATGCAGGTCGCAGTAGCTTAACAAGATGGTTTAAATGCCCCTTGGAAGAGCGGTGGAGTTCGCAGTAGCTTAACAAGACTGTTTAAATGCCCCTTGGAAGAGACATGCAGGTCGCAGCAGCTTAACAAGACGGTTTAAATGCCCCTTGGAAGAGATGTGCAGGTCGCAGTAGCTTAACAAGACAGTTTAAATGCCCCTTGGAAGAAACATGCAGGTCGCAGTAGTTGAACAAGATGGTTTAAATGCTCCTTGAAAGAGACGTGCAGGTCACAGTAGCTTAACAAGATGGTTTAAATGCCCCTTGGAAAAGAGGTGGAGGTTACAGTAGCTTAACAAAACTGTTTAAATGCCCCTTGGGAAACACGTGCAATTCGCAGTAGCTTAACAAGACGGTTTAGATGCCCCTTGGAAGAGACGTGCAGGTCGCAGTAGCTCAACAAGTCAGTTTAAATGCCCCTTGAAAGAGACGCGCAGGTCGCAGTAGCTAAACAAGACGGTTAAAATGCCCCTTGGAAGAGCGGTGGAGGTCGCAGTAGCTTAACAAGACGGTTTAAATGCCCCTTGGAAAAGAGGTGGAGGTTACAGTAGCTTAACAAGACGGTTTAAATGCCCATTGAAAGAGACGTGCAGGTCGCAGTAGCTTAACAAGACGGTTAAAATGCCCCTTGGAAGAGCGGTGGCGGTAGCAGTAGCTTAACAAGACGGTTTAAATGCCCCTTGGAAGAGACATGCAGGTCGCAGTAGCTTAACAAGACGGTTTAAATGCCCCTTGGAAGAGCGGTAAAGGTCGCAGTAGCTTAACAAGACGGTTTAAATGCCCCTTGGAAAAGACGTGCAAGGCGCAGAAGCTTAACAAGACTGAATAAATGCCCTTTGAAAGAGACGTGCAGGTCGCAGTAGCTTAACAAGACGGTTAAAATGACCCTTGGAAGAGCGGTGGCAGTAGCAGTAGCTTAACAAGACTGTTTAAATGCCCCTTGGAAGAGACGTGCAGGTCGCAGTAGCTTAACAAGACGGTTTAAATGCCCCTTGGTAGAGCGGTGGAGGTCGCAGTAGCTTAACAAGACGGTTTAAATGCCCCTTGGTTGAGACATGCAGGTCGCAGCAGCTTAACAAGAAGGTTTAAATGCCTCTTGGAAGAGCGGTGAAGGTCGCAGTAGCTTAACAAGACGGGTTAAATGCCCCTTGGAAGAGACATGCAGGTCGCAGCAGCTTATCAAGACGGTTTAAATGCCCCTTGGAAGAGACTTGCAGGTCGCAGTAGCTTAACAAGATGGTTTAAATGCCCCTTGGAAGAGACATGCAGGTCGCAGTAGCTTAACAAGACGGTTTAAAGGCTCCATGGAAAAGAAGAACAGGTCGCAGTAGCTTAACAAGACGGTTTAAAGGCCCCTTGGAAGAGACGAGCAAGTCGCAGTGGCTTAACAAGACGGCTTAAATGTCCCTTGGAAAAGTGGTGGAGGTTACAATAGCTTAACAAGATGGTTTAAATGCCCCTTGGAAGAGACGTGCAGGTCGCAGTAGCTTAACAAGAAGGTTTAAATGCCCCTTGGAAGAGATGTGCAGGTCGCAGTAGCTTAACAAGACTGTTTAAATGCACCTTTGAAGAGACGTGGAGGTCACAGTAGCTTAACAAGACAGCTTAAATGCCCCTTGCAAGAGACATGCAGGTTGAAGTAGCTTAACAAGACGGTTGAAATGCCCCTTGGAAGAGCAGTAGCGGTAGCAGTAGCTTAACAAGAGGGTTTAAATACCCCTTGGAAGAGCGGTGGAGTTCGCAGTAGCTTAACAAGATGGTTTAAATGCCCCTTGGAAGAGCGATGGAGTTCGCAGCAGCTTAACAAGACGGTTTAAATGCCCCTTGGAAGAGATGTGCAGGTCGCAGTAGCTTAACAAGACAGTTTAAATGCCCCTTGGAAGAAACATCCAGGTCGCAGTAGTTGAACAAGATGGTTTAAATGCTCCTTGAAAGAGACGTGCAGGTCACAGTAGCTTAACAAGATGGCTTAAATGCCCCTTGGAAAAGTGGTGGTGTTTACAGTAGCTTAACAAAACTGTTTAAATGCCCCTTGGGAAACACGTGCAATTCGCAGTAGCTTAACAAGATGGTTTAGATGCCCCTTGGAAGAGACGTGCAGGTTGCAGTAGCTTAACAAGTCAGTTTAAATGCCCCTTGAAAGAGACGCGCAGGTCGCAGTAGCTAAACAAGATGGTTAAAATGACCCTTGGAAGAGCGGTGGAGGTCGCAGTAGCTTAACAAGACGGTTTAAATGCCCCTTGCAAGAGACGAGCAGGTCGCATTAGCTTAATAAGACTGTTTAAATGCCCCTTGGTAGAAACGTGCAGGTCACAGTAGCTTAACAAGACGGTTTAAATGCCACTTGGAAAAGACGTGCAGATCGCAGTAGCTTAAAAAGACGGTTTAAATGCCCCTTGGAAGAGCGGTGGAGGTCGCAGTAGCTTAACAAGACGGTTTAAATGCCCCTTGGAAGAGCGGTGGAGGTCGCAGTAGCTTAACAAGACGGTTTAAATGCCCCTTGGAAGAGACATGCAGGTCGCAGCTGCTTAAAAAGACGGTTTAAATGCCCCTTGAAAGAGACGTGCAGGTCGAAGTAGCTTAACAAGACGGTTTTTAATGCCCCTTGGAAGAGACATCCAGGTCGCAGTAGCTTAACAAGACGGTTTAAATGCCCCTTGGAAGAGACGTGCAGGTCGCAGTAGCTTAACAAGACGGTTTAAATGCCCATTGGGAAAGTGGTGGAAGTTACAGTAGCTTAACAAGACGGTATAAATGCCCCTTGGAAAAGACGTGCAAGTCGCAGTAGCTTAACAAGATGGTTTAAATTCCCCTTGGAAGAGACATGCAGGTCGCAGCAGCTTATCAAGACGGTTTAAATGCCCCTTGGAAGAGACTTGCAGGTCGCAGTAGCTTAACAAGACGTTTTAAATGCCCCTTGGAAGAGACATGCAGGTCGCAGCAGCTTATCAAGACGGTTTAAATGCCCCTTGGAAGAGACTTACAGGTCGCAGTAGCTTAACAAGACGGTTTAAATGCCCCTTGGAAGAGAAGTGCAGGTTGCAGTAGCTTAATAAGACGGTTTAAATGCCCCTTGGAAAAGACGTGCAAGGCGCAGAAGCTTAACAAGACTGTATAAATGCCCGTTGAAAGAGACGTGCAGGTCACAGTAGCTTAACAAGACGGTTAAAATGACCCTTGGAAGAGCGGTGGCAGTAGCAGTAGCTTAACAAGACTGTTTAAATGCCCCTTGGAAGAGACGTGCAGGTCGAAGTAGCTTAACAAGACGGTTTAAATGCCCCTTGGAAGAGCGGTGGAGGTTGCAGTAGCTTAACAAGACGGTTTAAATGCCCCTTGGTTGAGACATGCAGGTCGCATCAGCTTAAGAAGAAGGTTTAAATGCCTCTTGAAAGAGCGGTGGAGGTCGCAGTAGCTTAACAAGACGGTTTAAATGCCCCTTGGAAGAGACATGCAGGTCGCAGCAGCTTATCAAGACTGTTTAAATGCCCCTTGGAAGAGACTTGCAGGTTGCAGTAGCTTAACAAGATGGTTTAAATGCCCATTGGAAGAGACGAGCAGGTCGCAGTAGCTTAACAAGACGGTTTAAAGGCCCCTTGGAAGAGACGAGCAAGTCGCAGTAGCTTAACAAACGGTTTAAATGTCCCTTGGAAAAGTGGTGGAGGTTACAATAGCTTAACAAGACGGTTTCAATGCCCTTTGGAAGAGACGTGCAGGTCGCAGTAGCTTAACAAGACGGTTGAAATGCCCCTTGGAAGAGCAGTGGCGGTAGCAGTAGCTTAACAAGAGGGTTTAAATGCCCCTTGGAAGAGACGTGCAGGTCGCAGTAGCTTAACAAGATGGTTTAAATGCCCCTTGGAAGAGCGATGGAGTTCGCAGTAGCTTAACAAAACTGTTTAAATGCCCCTTGGAAGAGACATGCAGGTCGCAGCAGCTTAACAAGACGGTTTAAATGCCCCTTGGAAGAGATGTGCAGGTCGCAGTAGCTTAACAAGACAGTTGAAATGCCCCTTGGAAGAGACTTGCAGGTCACAGTAGCTTAACAAGACGGTTTAAATGCCCCTTGGAAAAGACGTGCAGGTTGCAGTAGCTTAACAAGACGGTTTAATTGCCCCTTGAAAAAGAGGTGGAGGTTACAGTAGCTTAACAAGATGGTTTAAATGCCCATTGAAAGAGACGTGCAGGTCGCAGTAGCTTAACAAGACGGTTCAAATGCCCCTTGGAAGAGCGGTGGCGGTAGCAGTAGCTTAACAAGACGGTTTAAATGCCCCTTGGAAGAGATATGCAGGTCGCAGTAGCTTAACAAGACGGTTTAAATGCCCCTTGGAAGAGCGGTAAAGGTCGCAGTAGCTTAACAAGACGGTTTAAATGCCCCTTGGAAAAGACGTGCAAGGCGCAGAAGCTTAACAAGACTGAATAAATGCCCTTTGAAAGAGACGTGCAGGTCGCAGTAGCTTAGCAAGACGGTTAAAATGACCCTTGGAAGAGCGGTGGCGGTAGCAGTAGCTTAACAAGACTGTTTAAATGCCCCTTGGAAGAGACGTGCAGGTCGCAGTAGCTTAACAAGACGGTTTAAATGCCCCTTGGAAGAGCGGTGGAGGTCGCAGTAGCTTAACAAGACGGTTTAAATGCCCCTTGGTTGAGACATGCAGGTCGCAGCAGCTTAACAAGAAGATTTAAATGCCTCTTGGAAGAGCGGTGGAGGTCGCAGTAGCTTAACAAGACGGTTTAAATGCCCCTTGGAAGAGACATGCAGGTTGCAGCAGCTTATCAATACGGTTTAAATGCCCCTTGGAAGAGACTTGCAGGTCGCAGTAGCTTAACAAGATGGTTTAAATGCCCCTTGGAAGAGACATGCAGGTCGCAGTAGCTTAACAAGACGGTTTAAAGGCTCCTTGGAAAAGACGAACAGGTCGCAGTAGCTTAACAAGACGGTTTAAAGGCCCCTTGGAAGAGACGAGCAAGTCGCAGTGGCTTAACAAGAGGGTTTAAATGTCCCTTGGAAAAGTGGTGGAGGTTACAATAGCTTAACAAGACGGTTTAAATGCCCCTTGGAAGAAACGTGCAGATCGCAGTAGCTTAACAAGAAGGTTTAAATGCCCCTTGGAAGAGATGTGCAGGTCGCAGTAGCTTAACAAGACGGTTTAAATGCACCTTGGAAGAGACGTGGAGGTCGCAGTAGCTTAACAAGACAGCTTAAATGCCCCTTGCAAGAGACATGCAGGTTGCAGTAGCTTAACAAGACGGTTGAAATGCCCCTTGGAAGAGCAGTGGCGGTATCAGTAGCTTAACAAGAGGGTTTAAATGCCCCTTGGAAGAGACGTGCAGGTCGCAGTAGCTTAACAAGATGGTTTAAATGCCCCTTGTAAGAGCGGTGGAGTTCGCAGTAGCTTAACAAGACTGTTTAAATGCCCCTTGGAAGAGACATGCAGGTCGCAGCAGCTTAACAAGACGGTTTAAATGCCCCTTGGAAGAGATGTGCAGGTCGCAGTAGCTTAACAAGACAGTTTAAATGCCCCTTGGAAGAAACATGCAGGTCGCAGTAGTTGAACAAGATGGTTTAAATGCTCCTTGAAAGAGACGTGCAGGTCACAGTAGCTTAACAAGATGGTTTAAATGCCCCTTGGAAAAGAGGTGGAGGTTACAGTAGCTTAACAAAACTGTTTAAATGCCCCTTGGGAAACACGTGCAATTCGCAGTAGCTTAACAAGACGGTTTAGATGCCCCTTGGAAGAGACGTGCAGGTCGCAGTAGCTTAACAAGTCAGTTTAAATGCCCCTTGAAAGAGACGCGCAGGTCGCAGTAGCTAAACAAGACGGTTAAAATGCCCCTTGGAAGAGCGGTGGAGGTTGCAGTAGTTTAACAAGACGGTTTAAATGCCCCTTGCAAGAGACGAGCAGGTCGCAGTAGCTTAATAAGACTGTTTAAATGCCCCTTGGTAGAAACGTGCAGGTCACAGTAGCTTAACAAGACGGTTTAATTGCCACTTGGAAGAGACGTGCAGGTCGCAGGAGCTTAAAAAGACGGTTTAAATGCCCCTTGGAAGAGCGGTGGAGGTCGCAGTAGCTTAAGAAGACGGTTTAAATGCCGCTTGGAAGAGACATGCAGGTCGCAGCTGCTTAACAAGACGGTTTAAATGCGCCTTGAAAGAGACGTGCAGGTCGAAGTAGATTAACAAGACGGTTTTTAATGCCCCTTGGAAGAGACATCCAGGTCGCAGTAGCTTAACAAGACGATTTAAATGCCCCTTGCAAGAGACATGCAGGTTGCAGTAGCTTAACAAGACGGTTGAAAAGCCCCTTGGAAGAGACATGCAGGTCGCAGCAGCTTATCAAAACTGTTTAAATGCCCCTTGGAAGAGACTTACAGGTCGCAGTAGCTTAACAAGATGGTTTAAATTCCACTTATAAGAGACATGCAGGTCGCAGTAGCTTAACAAGATGGTTTAAATGCCCCTTGGAAGAGACGTGCTGGTCGCTGTAGCTAAACAAGACCATTTAAATGCCGCTTGGAAGAGACATGCAGGTCGCAGTAGCTTAACAAGATGGTTTAAATGCCCCTTGGAAGAGAAGTGCAGGTCGCAGTAGATTAACAAGACGTTTTAAATGCCCCTTGGAAAAGTGGTGGAGCTTACAGTAGCTTAACAAGACGGTTTAAATGCCCCTTGGAAAAGACTTGCAAGTCGCAGTAGCTTAACAAGATGGTTTAAATGCCCCTTGGAAGAGCGGTGGAGGTCGCAGTAGCTTAACAAGACGGTTTAAATGCCCCTTGCAAGAGACATGCAGGTTGCAGTAGCTTAACAAGACGGTTGAAAAGCCCCTTGGAAGAGACGTGCAGGTCGCAGTAGCTTAACAAGATTGCTTAAATGCCCCTTGGAAGAGCGGTTGAGGTCGCAGTAGCTTGACAAGACTGTTTAAATGCCCCTTGGAAGAGACATGCAGGTCGCAGCAGCTTAACAAGACGGTTTAAATGCCCCTTAGAAGAGATGTGCAGGTCGCAGTAGCTTAACAAGACAGTTTAAATGCCCCTTGGAAGAAACATGCAGGTCGCAGTAGCTTAACAAGATGGTTTAAATGACACTTGGAAAAGACTTGCATGTCGCAGTAGCTTAACAAGATGGTTTAAATTCCCCTTGGAAGAGACATGCAGGTCGCAGTAGCTTAACAAGATGGTTTAAAGGCTCCTTGGAAAAGACGAGCAGGTCGCAGTAGCTTAACAAGACGGTTTAAAGGCCCCTTGGAAGAGACGAGCAAGTCGCAGTAGCTTAACAAGACGGTTTAAATGTCCCTTGGAAAAGTGGTGGAGGTTACAATAGCTTAACAAGACGGATTAAATGCCCCTTGGAAGAGACGTGGAGGTCGCAGTAGCTTAACAAGACAGCTTAAATGCCCCTTGCAAGAGACATGCAGGTTGCAGTAGCTTAACAAGACGGTTGAGATGCCCCTTGGAAGAGCAGTGGCGGTAGCAGTAGCTTAATAAGAGGGTTTAAATGCCCCTTGGAAGAGACGTGCAGGTCGCAGTAGCTTAACAAGATGGTTTAAATGCCCCTTGGAAGAGCGGTGGAGTTCGCAGTAGCTTAACAAGACTGTTTAAATGCCCCTTGGAAGAGACATGCAGGTCGCAGCAGCTTAACAAGACGGTTTAAATGCCCCTTGGAAGAGATGTGCAGGTCGCAGTAGCTTAACAAGACAGTTTAAATGCCCCTTGGAAGAAACATGCAGGTCGCAGTAGTTGAACAAGATGGTTTAAATGCTCCTTGAAAGAGACGTGCAGGTCACAGTAGCTTAACAAGATGGTTTAAATGCCCCTTGGAAAAGTGGTGGAGGTTACAGTAGCTTAACAAAACTGTTTAAATGCCCCTTGGAAACACGTGCAAATCGCAGTAGCTTAACAAGACGATTTAGATGCCCCTTGGAAGAGACGTACAGGTCGCAGTAGCTTAACAAGACGGTTTAAATGCCCCTTGGAAGAGAAGTGCAGGTTGCAGTAGCTTAACAAGACGGTTTAAATGCCCCTTGGAAAAGAGGTGGAGGTTACAGTAGCTTAACAAGACGGTTTAAATGCCCGTTGAAAGAGGCGTGCAGGTCGCAGTAGCTTAACAAGACGGTTAAAATGCCCCTTGGAAGAGCGGTGGCGGTAGCAGTAGCTTAACAAGATGGTTTAAATGCCCCTTGGAAGAGACTTGCAGGTCACAGTAGCTTAGCAAGATGGTTTAAATGCCCCTTCGAAGAGACATGCAGGTCACAGTAGCTTAACAAGACGGTTTAAATGCCCCTTGGAAGAGACGTGCAGGTCGCAGTAGCTTAACAAGACGTTTTAAATGCCCCTTGGAAGAGACATGCAGGTCGCAGCAGCTTATCAAGACAGTTTAAATGCCCCTTGGAAGAGACTTGCAGGTCACAGTAGCTTAACAAGACGGTTTAAGTGCCCCTTGGAAGAGCAGTGGAGGTCGCAGTAGCTTAACAAGACGGTTTAAATGCCCCATGGAAGAGACATGCAGGTCGCAGCTGCTTAACAATACGGTTTAAATGCCCCTTGAAAGAGACGTGCAGGTCGAAGTAGCTTAACAAGACGGTTTTTAATGCCCCTTGGAAGAGACATACAAGGCGCAGAAGCTTAACAAGACGTTTTAAATGCCCCTTGGAAGAGACATGCAGGTCGCAGCAGCTTATCAAGACGGTTTAAATGCCCCTTGGAAGAGACTTACAGGTCGCAGTAGCTTAACAAGACGGTTTAAATGCCCCTTGGAAGAGAAGTGCAGATTGCAGTAGCTTAACAAGACGGTTTAAATGCCCCTTGGAAAAGACATGCAAGGCGCAGAAGCTTAACAAGACTGTATAAATGCCCGTTGAAAGAGACGTGCAGGTCGCAGTAGCTTAACAAGACGGTTAAAATGACCCTTGGAAGAGCGGTGGCAGTAGCAGTAGCTTAACAAGACTGTTTAAATGCCCCTTGGAAGAGACGTGCAGGTCGCAGTAGCTTAACAAGACGGTTTAAATGCCCCTGGGAAGAGCTGTGGAGGTTGCAGTAGCTTAACAAGACGGTTTAAATGCCCCTTGGTTGAGACATGCAGGTCTCAGAAGCTTAAGAAGAAGGTTTAAATGCCTCTTGAAAGAGCGGTGGAGGTCGCAGTAGCTTAACAAGACGGTTTAAATGCCCCTTGGAAGAGACATGCACGTCGCAGCAGCTTATCAAAACTGTTTAAATGCCCCTTGGAAGAGACTTGCAGGTTGCAGTAGCTTAACAAGATGGTTTAAATGCCCATTGGAAGAGACGAGCAGGTCGCAGTAGCTTAACAAGAAGGTTTAAAGGCCCCTTGGAAGAGACAAGCAAGTCGCAGTAGCTTAACAAACGGTTTAAATGTCCCTTGGAAAAGTGGTGGAGGTTACAATAGCTTAACAAGACGGTTTCAATGCCCCTTGCAAGAGACAAGCAGGTTGCAGTAGCTTAACAAGACGGTTGAAATGCCCCTTGGAAGAGCAGTGGCGGTAGCAGTAGCTTAACAAGAGGGTTTAAATGCCCCTTGGAAGAGACGTGCAGGTCGCAGTAGCTTAACAAGATGTTTAAATGCCCCTTGGAAGAGCGGAGGAGTTCGCAGTAGCTTAACAAAACTGTTTAAATGCCCCTTGGAAGAGACATGCAGGTCGCAGCAGCTTAACAAGACGGTTTAAATGCCCCTTGGAAGAGATGTGCAGGTCGCAGTAGCTTAACAAGACAGTTTAAATGCCCCTTGGAAGAGACTTGCAGGTCACAGTAGCTTAACAAGACGGTTTAAATGCCCCTTGGAAAAGACGTGCAGGTTGCAGTAGCTTAACAAGACGGTTTAAATGCCCCTTGGAAAAGAGGTGGAGGTTATAGTAGCTTAACAAGACGGTTTAAATGCCCATTGAAAGAGACGTGCAGGTCGCAGTAGCTTAACAAGACGGTTAAAATGCCCCTTGGAAGAGCGGTGGCGGTAGCAGTAGCTTAACAAGACGGTTTAAATGCCCCTTGGAAAAGAGGTGGAGGTTACAGTAGCTTAACAAGACGGTTTAAATGCCCGTTGAAAGAGACGTGCAGGTCGCAGTAGCTTAACAAGACGGTTAAAATGCCCCTTGGAAGAGCGGTGGCGGTAGCAGTAGCTTAACAAGACGGTTTAAATGCCCCTTGGAAGAGACTTGCAGGTCACAGTAGCTTAACAAGATGGTTTAAATGCCCCTTCGAAGAGACATGCAGGTCGCAGTAGCTTAACAAGACGGTTTAAATGCCCCTTGGAAGAGACGTGCAGGTCGCAGTAGCTTAACAAGACGTTTTAAATGCCCCTTGGAAGAGACATGCAGGTCGCAGCAGCTTATCAAGACAGTTTAAATGCCCCTTGGAAGAGACTTGCAGGTCACAGTAGCTTAACAAGACGGTTTAAATGCCCCTTGGAAAAGACGTGCAGGTTGCAGTAGCTTAACAAGACGGTTTAAATGCCCCTTGGAAAAGAGGTGGAGGTTACAGTAGCTTAACAAGACGGTTTAAATGCCCATTGAAAGAGACGTGCAGGTCGCAGTAGCTTAACAAGACGGTTAAAATGCCCCTTGGAAGAGCGGTGGCGGTAGCAGTAGCTTAACAAGACTGTTTAAATGCCCCTTGGAAGAGACGTGCAGGTCACAGTAGCTTAACAAGACGGTTTAAATGCCCCTTGGAAGAGCGGTGGAGGTCGCAGTAGCTTAACAAGACGGTTTAAATGCCCCTTGGTTGAGACATGCAGGTCGCAGCAGCTTAACAAGAAGGTTTAAATGCCTCTTGGAAGAGCGGTGGAGGTCGCAGTAGCTTAACAAGACGGTTTAAATGACCCTTGGAAGAGACATGCAGGTCGCAGCAGCTTATCAAGACGGTTTAAATGCCCCTTGGAAGAGACTTGCAGGTCGCAGTAGCTTAACAAGATGGTTTAAATGCCCCTTGGAAGAGACATGCAGGTCGCAGTAGCTTAACAAGACGGTTTAAAGGCTCCTTGGAAAAGACGAACAGGTCGCAGTAGCTTAAAAAGACGGTTTAAAGACCCCTTGGAAGAGACGAGCAAGTCGCAGTGGCTTAACAAGACGGCTTAAATGTCCCTTGGAAAAGTGGTGGAGGTTACACTAGCTTAACAGGACGGTTTAAATGCCCCTTGGAAGAGACGTGCAGGTCGCAGTAGCTTAACAAGAAGGTTTAAATGCCCCTTGGAAGAGATGTGCAGGTCGCAGTAGCTTAACAAGACGGTTTAAATGCACCTTGGAAGAGACGTGGAGGTCGCAGTAGCCTAACAAGACAGCTTAAATGCCCCTTGCAAGAGACATGCAGGTTGCAGTAGCTTAACAAGACGGTTGAAATGCCCCTTGGAAGAGCAGTGGCGGTAGCAGTAGCTAAACAAGAGGGTTTAAATGCCCCTTGGAAGAGACGTGCAGGTCGCAGTAGCTTAACAAGACTGTTTAAATGCCCCTTGGAAGAGACATGCAGGTCGCAGTAGCTTAACAAGACGGTTTAAATGCCCCTTGGAAGAGATGTGCAGGTCGCAGTAGCTTAACAAGACAGTTTAAATGCCCCTTGGAAGAAACATGCAGGTCGCAGTAGTTGAACAAGATGGTTTAAATGCTCTTTGAAAGAGACGTGCAGGTCACAGTAGCTTAAAAAGATGGTTTAAATGCCCCTTGGAAAAGTGGTGGAGGTTACAGTAGCTTAACAAAACTATTTAAATGCCCCTTGGGAAACACGTGCAATTCGCAGTAGCTTAACAAGATGGTTTAGATGCCCCTTGGAAGAGACGTGCAGGTCGCTGTAGCTTAACAAGTCAGTTTAAATGCCCCTTGAAAGAGACGCGCAGGTCGCAGTAGCTAAACAAGACGGTTAAAATGCCCCTTGGAAGAGCGGTGGAGGTCGCAGTAGCTTAACAAGACGGTTTAAATGCCCCTTGCAAGAGACGAGCAGGTCGCAGTAGCTTAATAAGACTGTTTAAATGCCCTTTGGTAGAAACGTCCAGGTCACAGTAGCTTAACAAGACGGTTTAAACGCCACTTGGAAGAGACGTGCAGGTCGCAGGAGCTTAAAAAGACGGTTTCAATGCCCCTTGGAAGAGCGGTGGAGGTCGCAGTAGCTTAACAAGACGGTTTAAATGCCCCTTGGAAGAGACATGCAGGTCGCAGCTGCTTAACAAGACGGTTTAAATGCCCCTTGAAAGAGACGTGCAGGTCGAAGTAGCTTAACAAGACGGTTTTTAATGCCCCTTGGAAGAGACATCCAGGTCGCAGTAGCTTAATAAGACGGTTTAAATGCCCCTTGGAAAAGACGTGCAAGTCGCAGTAGCTTAACAAGATGGTTTAAATTCCCCTTGGAAGAGACATGCAGGTCGCAGTAGCTTAACAAGACGGTTTAAAGGCTCCTTGGAAAAGACGAACAGGTCGCAGTAGCTTAACAAGACGGTTTAAAGGCCCCTTGGAAGAGACGAGCAAGTCGCAGTGGCTTAACAAGACGGTTTAAATGTCCCTTGGAAAAGTGGTGGAGGTTACAATAGCTTAACAAGACGGTTTAAATGCCCCTTGGAAGAAACGTGCAGATCGCAGTAGCTTAACAAGTCAGTTTAAATGCCCCTTGAAAGAGACGCGCAGGTCGCAGTAGCTAAACAAGACGGTTAAAATGCCCCTTGGAAGAGCGGTGGAGGTCGCAGTAGCTTAACAAGACGGTTTAAATGCCCCTTGGAAGAGACATGCAGGTCGCAGCAGCTTATCAAGACGGTTTAAATGCCCCTTGGAAGAGACTTGCAGGTCGCAGCAGCTTAACAATATGGTTTAAATGCCCCTTGGAAGAGACATGCAGGTCGCAGTAGCTTAACAAGACGGTTTAAAGGCTCCTTGGAAAAGACGAACAGGTCGCAGTAGCTTAACAAGACGGTTTAAAGGCCCCTTGGAAGAGACGAGCAAGTCGCAGTGGCTTAACAAGACGGCTTAAATGTCCCTTGGAAAAGTGGTGGAGGTTGCACTAGCTTAACAGGACGGTTTAAATGCCCCTTGGAAGAGACGTGCAGGTCGCAGTAGCTTAACAAGAAGGTTTAAATGCCCCTTGGAAGAGATGTGCAGGTCGCAGTAGCTTAACAAGACGGTTTAAATGCACCTTGGAAGAGACGTGGAGGTCGCAGTAGCCTAACAAGACAGCTTAAATGCCCCTTGCAAGAGACATGCAGGTCGCAGTAGCTTAACAAGACGGTTGAAATGCCCCTTGAAAGAGCAGTGGCGGTAGCAGTAGCTAAACAAGAGGGTTTAAATGCCCCTTGGAAGAGACGTGCAGGTCGCAGTAGCTTAACAAGACTGTTTAAATGCCCCTTGGAAGAGACATGCAGGTCGCAGTAGCTTAACAAGACGGTTTAAATGCCCCTTGGAAGATATGTGCAGGTCGCAGTAGCTTAACAAGACAGTTTAAATGCCCCTTGGAAGAAACATGCAGGTCGCAGTAGTTGAACAAGATGGTTTAAATGCTCTTTGAAAGAGACGTGCAGGTCACAGTAGCTTAAAAAGATGGTTTAAATGCCCCTTGGAAAAGTGGTGGAGGTTACAGTAGCTTAACAAAACTATTTAAATGCCCCTTGGGAAACACGTGCAATTCGCAGTAGCTTAACAAGATGGTTTAGATGCCCCTTGGAAGAGACGTGCAGGTCGCTGTAGCTTAACAAGTCAGTTTAAATGCCCCTTGAAAGAGACGCGCAGGTCGCAGTAGCTAAACAAGACGGTTAAAATGCCCCTTGGAAAAGACGTGCAGGTTGCAGTAGCTTAACAAGACGGTTTAAATGCCCCTTGGAAAAGAGGTGGAGGTTACAGTAGCTTAACAAGACGGTTTAAATGCCCATTGAAGGAGACGTGCAGGTCGCAGTAGCTTAACAAGACGGTTAAAATGCCCCTTGGAAGAGCGGTGGAGGTAGCAGTAGCTTAACAAGACTGTTTAAATGCCCCTTGGAAGAGACGTGCAGGTCACAGTAGCTTAACAAGACGGTTTAAATGCCCCTTGGAAGAGCGGTGGAGGTCGCAGTAGCTTAACAAGACGGTTTAAATGCCCCTTGGTTGAGACATGCAGGTCGCAGCAGCTTAACAAGAAGGTTTAAATGCCTCTTGGAAGAGCGGTGGAGGTCGCAGTAGCTTAACAAGACGGTTTAAATGACCCTTGGAAGAGACATGCAGGTCGCAGCAGCTTATCAAGACGGTTTAAATGCCCCTTGGAAGAGACTTGCAGGTCGCAGTAGCTTAACAAGATGGTTTAAATGCCCCTTGGAAGAGACATGCAGGTCGCAGTAGCTTAACAAGACGGTTTAAAGGCTCCTTGGAAAAGACGAACAGGTCGCAGTAGCTTAACAAGACGGTTTAAAGGCCCCTTGGAAGAGACGAGCAAGTCGCAGTGGCTTAACAAGACGGCTTAAATGTCCCTTGGAAAAGTGGTGGAGGTTACACTAGCTTAACAGGACGGTTTAAATGCCCCTTGGAAGAGACGTGCAGGTCGCAGTAGCTTAACAAGAAGGTTTAAATGCCCCTTGGAAGAGATGTGCAGGTCGCAGTAGCTTAACAAGACGGTTTAAATGCACCTTGGAAGAGACGTGGAGGTCGCAGTAGCCTAACAAGACAGCTTAAATGCCCCTAGCAAGAGACATGCAGGTTGCAGTAGCTTAACAAGACGGTTGAAATGCCCCTTGGAAGAGCAGGGCGGTAGCAGTAGCTAAACAAGAGGGTTTAAATGCCCCTTGGAAGAGACGTGCAGGTCGCAGTAGCTTAACAAGACTGTTTAAATGCCCCTTGGAAGAGACATGCAGGTCGCAGTAGCTTAACAAGACGGTTTAAATGCCCCTTGGAAGAGATGTGCAGGTCGCAGTAGCTTAACAAGACAGTTTAAATGCCCCTTGGAAGAAACATGCAGGTCGCAGTAGTTGAACAAGATGGTTTAAATGCTCTTTGAAAGAGACGTGCAGGTCACAGTAGCTTAAAAAGATGGTTTAAATGCCCCTTGGAAAAGTGGTGGAGGTTACAGTAGCTTAACAAAACTATTTAAATGCCCCTTGGGAAACACGTGCAATTCGCAGTAGCTTAACAAGATGGTTTAGATGCCCCTTGGAAGAGACGTGCAGGTCGCTGTAGCTTAACAAGTCAGTTTAAATGCCCCTTGAAAGAGACGCGCAGGTCGCAGTAGCTAAACAAGACGGTTAAAATGCCCCTTGGAAGAGCGGTGGAGGTCGCAGTAGCTTAACAAGACGGTTTAAATGCCCCTTGCAAGAGACGAGCAGGTCGCAGTAGCTTAATAAGACTGTTTAAATGCCCTTTGGTAGAAACGTCCAGGTCACAGTAGCTTAACAAGACGGTTTAAACGCCACTTGGAAGAGACGTGCAGGTCGCAGGAGCTTAAAAAGACGGTTTCAATGCCCCTTGGAAGAGCGGTGGAGGTCGCAGTAGCTTAACAAGACGGTTTAAATGCCCCTTGGAAGAGACATGCAGGTCGCAGCTGCTTAACAAGACGGTTTAAATGCCCCTTGAAAGAGACGTGCAGGTCGAAGTAGCTTAACAAGACGGTTTTTAATGCCCCTTGGAAGAGACATCCAGGTCGCAGTAGCTTAATAAGACGGTTTAAATGCCCCTTGGAAAAGACGTGCAAGTCGCAGTAGCTTAACAAGATGGTTTAAATTCCCCTTGGAAGAGACATGCAGGTCGCAGTAGCTTAACAAGACGGTTTAAAGGCTCCTTGGAAAAGACGAACAGGTCGTAGTAGCTTAACAAGACGGTTTAAAGGCCCCTTGGAAGAGACGAGCAAGTCGCAGTGGCTTAACAAGACGGTTTAAATGTCCCTTGGAAAAGTGGTGGAGGTTACAATAGCTTAACAAGACGGTTTAAATGCCCCTTGGAAGAAACGTGCAGATCGCAGTAGCTTAACAAGTCAGTTTAAATGCCCCTTGAAAGAGACGCGCAGGTCGCAGTAGCTAAACAAGACGGTTAAAATGCCCCTTGGAAGAGCGGTGGAGGTCGCAGTAGCTTAACAAGACGATTTAAATGCCCCTTGGAAGAGACATGCAGGTCGCAGCAGCTTATCAAGACGGTTTAAATGCCCCTTGGAAGAGACTTGCAGGTCGCAGCAGCTTAACAAGATGGTTTAAATGCCCCTTGGAAGAGACATGCAGGTCGCAGTAGCTTAACAAGACGGTTTAAAGGCTCCTTGGAAAAGACGAACAGGTCGCAGTAGCTTAACAAGACGGTTTAAAGGCCCCTTGGAAGAGACGAGCAAGTCGCAGTGGCTTAACAAGACGGCTTAAATGTCCCTTGGAAAAGTGGTGGAGGTTGCACTAGCTTAACAGGACGGTTTAAATGCCCCTTGGAAGAGACGTGCAGGTCGCAGTAGCTTAACAAGAAGGTTTAAATGCCCCTTGGAAGAGATGTGCAGGTCGCAGTAGCTTAACAAGACGGTTTAAATGCACCTTGGAGGAGACGTGGAGGTCGCAGTAGCCTAACAAGACAGCTTAAATGCCCCTTGCAAGAGACATGCAGGTCGCAGTAGCTTAACAAGACGGTTGAAATGCCCCTTGGAAGAGCAGTGGCGGTAGCAGTAGCTAAACAAGAGGGTTTAAATGCCCCTTGGAAGAGACGTGCAGGTCGCAGTAGCTTAACAAGACTGTTTAAATGCCCCTTGGAAGAGACATGCAGGTCGCAGTAGCTTAACAAGACGGTTTAAATGCCCCTTGGAAGATATGTGCAGGTCGCAGTAGCTTAACAAGACAGGTAAATGCCCCTTGGAAGAAACATGCAGGTCGCAGTAGTTGAACAAGATGGTTTAAATGCTCTTTGAAAGAGACGTGCAGGTCACAGTAGCTTAAAAAGATGGTTTAAATGCCCCTTGGAAAAGTGGTGGAGGTTACAGTAGCTTAACAAAACTATTTAAATGCCCCTTGGGAAACACGTGCAATTCGCAGTAGCTTAACAAGATGGTTTAGATGCCCCTTGGAAGAGACGTGCAGGTCGCTGTAGCTTAACAAGTCAGTTTAAATGCCCCTTGAAAGAGACGCGCAGGTCGCAGTAGCTAAACAAGACGGTTAAAATGCCCCTTGGAAGAGCGGTGGAGGTCGCAGTAGCTTAACAAGACGGTTTAAATGCCCCTTGCAAGAGACGAGCAGGTCGCAGTAGCTTAATAAGACTGTTTAAATGCCCTTTGGTAGAAACGTCCAGGTCACAGTAGCTTAACAAGACGGTTTAAACGCCACTTGGAAGAGACGTGAAGGTCGCAGGAGCTTAAAAAGACGGTTTCAATGCCCCTTGGAAGAGCGGTGGAGGTCGCAGTAGCTTAACAAGACGGTTTAAATGCCCCTTGGAAGAGACATGCAGGTCGCAGCTGCTTAACAAGGCGATTTAAATGCCCCTTGAAAGAGACGTGCAGGTCGAAGTAGCTTAACAAGACGGTTTTTAATGCCCCTTGGAAGAGACATCCAGGTCGCAGTAGCTTAATAAGACGGTTTAAATGCCCCTTGGAAAAGACGTGCAAGTCGCAGTAGCTTAACAAGATGGTTTAAATTCCCCTTGGAAGAGACATGCAGGTCGCAGTAGCTTAACAAGACGGTTTAAAGGCTCCTTGGAAAAGACGAACAGGTCGCAGTAGCTTAACAAGACGGTTTAAAGGCCCCTTGGAAGAGAGGAGCAAGTCGCAGTGGCTTAACAAGACGGTTTAAATGTCCCTTGGAAAAGTGGTGGAGGTTACAATAGCTTAACAAGACGGTTTAAATGCCCCTTGGAAGAAACGTGCAGATCGCAGTAGCTTAACAAGTCAGTTTAAATGCCCCTTGAAAGAGACGCGCAGGTCGCAGTAGCTAAACAAGACGGTTAAAATGCCCCTTGGAAGAGCGGTGGAGGTCGCAGTAGCTTAACAAGACGGTTTAAATGCCCCTTGCAAGAGACAAGCAGGTCGCAGTAGCTTAATAAGACTGTTTAAATGCCCTTTGGTAGAAACGTCCAGGTCACAGTAGCTTAACAAGACGGTTTAAACGCCACTTGGAAGAGACGTGCAGGTCGCAGGAGCTTAAAAAGACGGTTTCAATGCCCCTTGGAAGAGCGGTGGAGGTCGCAGTAGCTTAACAAGACGGTTTAAATGCCCCTTGGAAGAGACATGCAGGTCGCAGCTGCTTAACAAGACGGTTTAAATGCCCCTTGAAAGAGACGTGCAGGTCGAAGTAGCTTAACAAGACGGTTTTTAATGCCCCTTGGAAGAGACATCCAGGTCGCAGTAGCTTAATAAGACAGTTTAAATGCCCCTTGGAAAAGACGTGCAAGTCGCAGTAGCTTAACAAGATGGTTTAAATTCCCCTTGGAAGAGACATGCAGGTCGCAGTAGCTTAACAAGACGATTTAAAGGCTCCTTGGAAAAGACGAACAGGTCGCAGTAGCTTAACAAGACGGTTTAAAGGCCCCTTGGAAGAGACGAGCAAGTCGCAGTGGCTTAACAAGACGGTTTAAATGTCCCTTGGAAAAGTGGTGGAGGTTACAATAGCTTAACAAGACGGTTTAAATGCCCCTTGGAAGAAACGTGCAGATCGCAGTAGCTTAACAAGAAGGTTTAAATGCCCCTTGGAAGAGATGTGCAGGTCGCAGTAGCTTAACAAGACGGTTTAATGCACCTTGGAAGAGACGTGGAGGTCGCAGTAGCTTAACAAGACAGCTTAAATGCCCCTTGCAAGAGACATGCAGGTTGCAGTAGCTTAACAAGACGGTTGAAATGCCCCTTGGAAGAGCAGTGGCCGTATCAGTAGCTTAACAATAGGGTTTAAATGCCCCTTGGAAGAGACGTGCAGGTCGCAGTAGCTTAACAAGATGGTTTAAATGCCCCTTGTAAGAGCGGTGGAGTTCGCAGTAGCTTAACAAGACTGTTTAAATGCCCCTTGGAAGAGACATGCAGGTCGCAGCAGCTTAACAAGACAGTTTAAATGCCCCTTGGAAGAGATGTGCAGGTCGCAGTAGCTTAACAAGACAGTTTAAATGCCCCTTGGAAGAAACATGCAGGTCGCAGTAGTTGAACAAGATGGTTTAAATGCTCCTTGAAAGAGACGTGCAGGTCACAGTAGCTTAACAAGATGGTTTAAATGCCCCCTGGAAAAGAGGTGGAGGTTACAGTAGCTTAACAAAACTGTTTAAATGCCCCTTGGGAAACACGTGCAATTCGCAGTAGCTTAACAAGACGGTTTAGATGCCCCTTGGAAGAGACGTGCAGGTCGCAGTAGATTAACAAGTCAGTTTAAATGCCCCTTGAAAGAGACGCGCAGGTCGCAGTAGCTAAACAAGACGGTTAAAATGCCCCTTGGAAGAGCGATGGAGGTCGCAGTAGCTTAACAAGACGGTTTAAATGCCCCTTGCAAGAGACGAGCAGGTCGCAGTAGCTTAATAAGACTGTTTAAATGCCCCTTGGTAGAAACGTGCAGGTCACAGTAGCTTAACAAGACGGTTTAAATGCCACTTGGAAGAGACGTGCAGGTCGCAGGAGCTTAAAAAGACGGTTTAAATGCCCCTTGGAAGAGCGGTGGAGGTCGCAGTAGCTTAACAAGACGGTTTAAATGCCGCTTGGAAGAGACATGCAGGTCGCAGCTGCTTAACAAGACGGTTTAAATGCCCCTTGAAAGAGACGTGCAGGTCGAAGTAGATTAACAAGACGGTTTTTAATGCCCCTTGGAAGAGACATCCAGGTCGCAGTAGCTTAACAAGACGATTTAAATGCCCCTTGGAAAAGACGTGCAAGTCGCAGTAGCTTAACAAGATGGTTTAAATTCCACTAATAAGAGACATGCAGGTCGCAGTAGCTTAACAAGATGGTTTAAATGCCCCTTGGAAGAGACGTGCTGGTCGCTGTAGCTAAACAAGACCATTTAAATGCCCCTTGGAAGAGACATGCAGGTCGCAGTAGCTTAACAAGATGGTTTAAATGTCCCTTGGAAGAGAAGTGCAGGTCGCAGTAGATTAACAAGACGTTTTAAATGCCCCTTGGAAAAGTGGTGGAGCTTACAGTAGCTTAACAAGACGGTTTAAATGCCCCTTGGAAAAGACTTGCAAGTCGCAGTAGCTTAACAAGACGGTTTAAATGCCCCTTGGAAGAGCGGTGGAGGTCGCAGTAGCTTAACAAGACGGTTTAAATGCCCCTTGCAAGAGACATGCAGGTTGCAGTAGCTTAACAAGACGGTTGAAAAGCCCCTTGGAAGAGACGTGCAGGTCGCAGTAGCTTAACAAGATTGCTTAAATGCCCCTTGGAAGAGCGGTTGAGGTCGCAGTAGCTTGACAAGACTGTTTAAATGCCCCTTGGAAGAGACATGCAGGTCGCAGCAGCTTAACAAGACGGTTTAAATGCCCCTTAGAAGAGATGTGCAGGTCGCAGTAGCTTAACAAGACAGTTTAAATGCCCCTTGGAAGAAACATGCAGGTCGCAGTAGCTTAACAAGATGGTTTAAATGACACTTGGAAAAGACTTGCATGTCGCAGTAGCTTAACAAGATGGTTTAAATGCCCCTTGGAAGAGACATGCAGGTCGCAGTAGCTTAACAAGATAGTTTAAAGGCTCCTTGGAAAAGACGAGCAGGTCGCAGTAGCTTAACAAGACCTTTTAAATGCCCCTTGGAAAAGACTTGCAAGTCGCAGTAGCTTAACAAGACGGTTTAAATGCCCCTTGGAAGAGCGGTGGAGGTCGCAGTAGCTTAACAAGACGGTTTAAATGCCCCTTGCAAGAGACATGCAGGTTGCAGTAGCTTAACAAGACGGTTGAAAAGCCCCTTGGAAGAGACGTGCAGGTCGCAGTAGCTTAACAAGATTGCTTAAATGCCCCTTGGAAGAGCGGTTGAGGTCGCAGTAGCTTGACAAGACTGTTTAAATGCCCCTTGGAAGAGACCTGCAGGTCGCAGCAGCTTAACAAGACGGTTTAAAGGCCCCTTGGAAGAGACGAGCAAGTCGCAGTGGCTTAACAAGACGGCTTAAATGTCCCTTGGAAAAGTGGTGGAGGTTGCACTAGCTTAACAGGACGGTTTAAATGCCCCTTGGAAGAGACATGCAGGTCGCAGTAGCTTAACAAGAAGGTTTAAATGCCCCTTGGAAGAGATGTGCAGGTCGCAGTAGCTTAACAAGACGGTTTAAATGCACCTTGGAAGAGACGTGGAGGTCGCAGTAGCCTAACAAGACAGCTTAAATGCCCCTTGCAAGAGACATGCAGGTCGCAGTAGCTTAAAAAGACGGTTGAAATGCCCCTTGGAAGAGCAGTGGCGGTAGCAGTAGCTAAACAAGAGGGTTTAAATGCCCCTTGGAAGAGACGTGCAGGTCGCAGTAGCTTAACAAGACTGTTTAAATGCCCCTTGGAAGAGACATGCAGGTCGCAGTAGCTTAACAAGACGGTTTAAATGCCCCTTGGAAGATATGTGCAGGTCGCAGTAGCTTAACAAGACAGTTTAAATGCCCCTTGGAAGAAACATGCAGGTCGCAGTAGTTGAACAAGATGGTTTAAATGCTCTTTGAAAGAGACGTGCAGGTCACAGTAGCTTAAAAAGATGGTTTAAATGCCCCTTGGAAAAGTGGTGGAGGTTACAGTAGCTTAACAAAACTATTTAAATGCCCCTTGGGAAACACGTGCAATTCGCAGTAGCTTAACAAGATGGTTTAGATGCCCCTTGGAAGAGACGTGCAGGTCGCTGTAGCTTAACAAGTCAGTTTAAATGCCCCTTGAAAGAGACGCGCAGGTCGCAGTAGCTAAACAAGACGGTTAAAATGCCCCTTGAAAGAGCGGTGGAGGTCGCAGTAGCTTAACAAGACGGTTTAAATGCCCCTTGCAAGAGACGAGCAGGTCGCAGTAGCTTAATAAGACTGTTTAAATGCCCTTTGGTAGAAACGTCCAGGTCACAGTAGCTTAACAAGACGGTTTAAACGCCACTTGGAAGAGACGTGCAGGTCGCAGGAGCTTAAAAAGACGGTTTCAATGCCCCTTGGAAGAGCGGTGGAGGTCGCAGTAGCTTAACAAGACGGTTTAAATGCCCCTTGGAAGAGACATGCAGGTCGCAGCTGCTTAACAAGACGGTTTAAATGCCCCTTGAAAGAGACGTGCAGGTCGAAGTAGCTTATCAAGACGGTTTTTAATGCCCCTTGGAAGAGACATCCAGGTCGCAGTAGCTTAATAAGACGGTTTAAATGCCCCTTGGAAAAGACGTGCAAGTCGCAGTAGCTTAACAAGATGGTTTAAATTCCCCTTGGAAGAGACATGCAGGTCGCAGTAGCTTAACAAGACGGTTTAAAGGCTCCTTGGAAAAGACGAACAGGTCGCAGTAGCTTAACAAGACGGTTTAAAGGCCCCTTGGAAGAGAGGAGCAAGTCGCAGTGGCTTAACAAGACGGTTTAAATGTCCCTTGGAAAAGTGGTGGAGGTTACAATAGCTTAACAAGACGGTTTAAATGCCCCTTGGAAGAAACGTGCAGATCGCAGTAGCTTAACAAGTCAGTTTAAATGCCCCTTGAAAGAGACGCGCAGGTCGCAGTAGCTAAACAAGACGGTTAAAATGCCCCTTGGAAGAGCGGTGGAGGTCGCAGTAGCTAAACAAGACGGTTAAAATGCCCCTTGGAAGAGCGGTGGAGGTCGCAGTAGCTTAACAAGACGGTTTAAATGCCCCTTGCAAGAGACAAGCAGGTCGCAGTAGCTTAATAAGACTGTTTAAACGCCCTTTGGTAGAAACGTCCAGGTCACAGTAGCTTAACAAGACGGTTTAAACGCCACTTGGAAGAGACGTGCAGGTCGCAGGAGCTTAAAAAGACGGTTTCAATGCCCCTTGGAAGAGCGGTGGAGGTCGCAGTAGCTTAACAAGACGGTTTAAATGCCCCTTGGAAGAGACATGCAGGTCGAAGTAGCTTAACAAGACGGTTTTTAATGCCCCTTGGAAGAGACATCCAGGTCGCAGTAGCTTAATAAGACGGTTTAAATGCCCCTTGGAAAAGACGTGCAAGTCGCAGTAGCTTAACAAGATGGTTTAAATTCCCCTTGGAAGAGACATGCAGGTCGCAGTAGCTTAACAAGACGGTTTAAAGGCTCCTTGGAAAAGACGAACAGGTCGCAGTAGCTTAACAAGACGGTTTAAAGGCCCCTTGGAAGAGACGAGCAAGTCGCAGTGGCTTAACAAGACGGTTTAAATGTCCCTTGGAAAAGTGGTGGAGGTTACAATAGCTTAACAAGACGGTTTAAATGCCCCTTGGAAGAAACGTGCAGATCGCAGTAGCTTAACAAGAAGGTTTAAATGCCCCTTGGAAGAGATGTGCAGGTCGCAGTAGCTTAACAAGACGGTTTAAATGCACCTTGGAAGAGACGTGGAGGTCGCAGTAGCTTAACAAGACAGCTTAAATGCCCCTTGCAAGAGACATGCAGGTTGCAGTAGCTTAACAAGACGGTTGAAATGCCCCTTGGAAGAGCAGTGGCGGTATCAGTAGCTTAACAATAGGGTTTAAATGCCCCTTGGAAGAGACGTGCAGGTCGCAGTAGCTTAACAAGATGGTTTTAATGCCCCTTGTAAGAGCGGTGGAGTTCGCAGTAGCTTAACAAGACTGTTTAAATGCCCCTTGGAAGAGACATGCAGGTCGCAGCAGCTTAACAAGACGGTTTAAATGCCCCTTGGAAGAGATGTGCAGGTCGCAGTAGCTTAACAAGACAGTTTAAATGCCCCTTGGAAGAAACATGCAGGTCGCAGTAGTTGAACAAGATGGTTTAAATGCTCCTTGAAAGAGACGTGCAGGTCACAGTAGCTTAACAAGATGGTTTAAATGCCCCTTGGAAAAGAGGTGGAGGTTACAGTAGCTTAACAAAACTGTTTAAATGCCCCTTGGGAAACACGTGCAATTCGCAGTAGCTTAACAAGACGGTTTAGATGCCCCTTGGAAGAGACGTGCAGGTCGCAGTAACTTAACAAGTCAGTTTAAATGCCCCTTGAAAGAGACGCGCAGGTCGCAGTAGCTAAACAAGACGGTTAAAATGCCCCTTGGAAGAGCGGTGGAGGTCGCAGTAGCTTAACAAGACGGTTTAAATGCCCCTTGCAAGAGACGAGCAGGTCGCAGTAGCTTAATAAGACTGTTTAAATGCCCCTTGGTAGAAACGTGCAGGTCACAGTAGCTTAACAAGACGGTTTAAATGCCACTTGGAAGAGACGTGCAGGTCGCAGGAGCTTAAAAAGACGGTTTAAATGCCCCTTGGAAGAGCGGTGGAGGTCGCAGTAGCTTAACAAGACGGTTTAAATGCCGCTTGGAAGAGACATGCAGGTCGCAGCTGCTTAACAAGACAGTTTAAATGCCCCTTGAAAGAGACGTGCAGGTCGAAGTAGATTAACAAGACGGTTTTTAATGCCCCTTGGAAGAGACATCCAGGTCGCAGTAGCTTAACAAGACGATTTAAATGCCCCTTGGAAAAGACGTGCAAGTCGCAGTAGCTTAACAAGATGGTTTAAATTACACTTATAAGAGACATGCAGGTCGCAGTAGCTTAACAAGATGGTTTAAATGATCCTTGGAAGAGACGTGCTGGTCGCTGTAGCTAAACAAGACCATTTAAATGCCCCTTGGAAGAGACATGCAGGTCGCAGTAGCTTAACAAGATGGTTTAAATGTCCCTTGGAAGAGAAGTGCAGGTCGCAGTAGATTAACAAGACGTTTTAAATGCCCCTTGGAAAAGTGGTGGAGCTTACAGTAGCTTAACAAGACGGTTTAAATGCCCCTTGGAAAAGACTTGCAAGTCGCAGTAGCTTAACAAGACGGTTTAAATGCCCCTTGGAAGAGCGGTGGAGGTCGCAGTAGCTTAACAAGACGGTTTAAATGCCCCTTGCAAGAGACATGCAGGTTGCAGTAGCTTAACAAGACGGTTGAAAAGCCCCTTGGAAGAGACGTGCAGGTCGCAGTAGCTTAACAAGATTGCTTAAATGCCCCTTGGAAGAGCGGTTGAGGTCGCAGTAGCTTGACAAGACTGTTTAAATGACCCTTGGAAGAGACATGCAGGTCGCAGCAGCTTAACAAGACGGTTTAAATGCCCCTTAGAAGAGATGTGCAGGTCGCAGTAGCTTAACAAGACAGTTTAAATGCCCCTTGGAAGAAACATGCAGGTCGCAGTAGCTTAACAAGATGGTTTAAATGACACTTGGAAAAGACTTGCATGTCGCAGTAGCTTAACAAGATGGTTTAAATGCCCCTTGGAAGAGACATGCAGGTCGCAGTAGCTTAACAAGATGGTTTAAAGGCTCCTTGGAAAAGACGAGCAGGTCGCAGTAGCTTAACAAGACGGTTTAAAGGCCCCTTGGAAGAGACGAGCAAGTCGCAGTAGCTTAACAAGACGGTTTAAATGTCCCTTGGAAAAGTGGTGGAGGTTACAATAGCTTAACAAGACGGATTAAATGCCCCTTGGAAGAGACGTGGAGGTCGCAGTAGCTTAACAAGACAGCTTAAATGCCCCTTGCAAGAGACATGCAGGTTGCAGTAGCTTAACAAGACGGTTGAGATGCCCCTTGGAAGAGCAGTGGCGGTAGCAGTAGCTTAATAAGAGGGTTTAAATGCCCCTTGGAAGAGACGTGCAGGTCGCAGTAGCTTAACAAGATGGTTTAAATGCCCCTTGGAAGAGCGGTGGAGTTCGCAGTAGCTTAACAAGACTGTTTAAATGCCCCTTGGAAGAGACATGCAGGTCGCAGCAGCTTAACAAGACGGTTTATATGCCCCTTGGAAGAGATGTGCAGGTCGCAGTAGCTTAACAAGACAGTTTAAATGCCCCTTGGAAGAAACATGCAGGTCGCAGTAGTTGAACAAGATGGTTTAAATGCTCCTTGAAAGAGACGTGCAGGTCACAGTAGCTTAACAAGATGGTTTAAATGCCCCTTGGAAAAGTGGTGGAGGTTACAGTAGCTTAACAAAACTGTTTAAATGCCCCTTGGAAACACGTGCAAATCGCAGTAGCTTAACAAGACGATTTAGATGCCCCTTGGAAGAGACGTACAGGTCGCAGTAGCTTAACAAGACGGTTTAAATGCCCCTTGGAAGAGAAGTGCAGGTTGCAGTAGCTTAACAAGACGGTTTAAATGCCCCTTGGAAAAGAGGTGGAGGTTACAGTAGCTTAACAAGACGGTTTAAATGCCTGTTGAAAGAGGCGTGCAGGTCGCAGTAGCTTAACAAGACGGTTAAAATGCCCCTTGGAAGAGCGATGGCGGTAGCAGTAGCTTAACAAGATGGTTTAAATGCCCCTTGGAAGAGACTTGCAGGTCACAGTAGCTTAGCAAGATGGTTTAAATGCCCCTTCGAAGAGACATGCAGGTCGCAGTAGCTTAACAAGACGGTTTAAATGCCCCTTGGAAGAGACGTGCAGGTCGCAGTAGCTTAACAAGACGTTTTAAATGCCCCTTGGAAGAGACATGCAGGTCGCAGCAGCTTATCAAGACAGTTTAAATGACCCTTGGAAGAGACTTGCAGGTCACAGTAGCTTAACAAGACGGTTTAAATGCCCCTTGGAAAAGACGTGCAGGTTGCAGTAGCTTAACAAGACGGTTTAAATGCCCCTTGGAAAAGAGGTGGAGGTTACAATAGCTTAACAAGACGGTTTAAATGCCCATTGAAAGAGACGTGCAGGTCGCAGTAGCTTAACAAGACGGTTAAAATGCCCCTTGGAAGAGCGGTGGCGGTAGCAGTAGCTTAACAAGACGGTTTAAATGCCCCTTGGAAGAGACATGCAGGTCGCAGTATCTTAACAAGACGGTTTAAATGCCCCTTGGAAGAGCAGTGGAGGTCGCAGTAGCTTAACAACACGGTTTAAATGCCCCTTGGAAGAGACATGCAGGTCGCAGCTGCTTAACAAGACGGTTTAAATGCCCCTTGAAAGAGACGTGCAGGTCGAAGTAGCTTAACAAGACGGTTTTAAATGCCCCTTAGAAGAGACATCCAGGTCGCAGTAGCTTAACAAGACGGTTTAAATGCCCATTGGAAAAGTGGTGGAAGTTACAGTAGCTAAACAAGACGGTTTAAATGCCCCTTGGAAAAGACGTGCAAGTCGCAGTAGCTTAACAAGATGGTTTAAATTCCCCTTGGAAGGGACATGCAGGTCACAGCAGCTTATCAAGACGGTTTAAATGCCCCTTGGAAGAGACTTACAGGTCGCAGTAGCTTAACAAGACGTTTTAAATGCCCCTTGGAAGAGACATGCAGGTCGCAGCAGCTTATCAAGACAGTTTAAATGCCCCTTGGAAGAGACTTACAGGTCGCAGTAGCTTAACAAGATGGTTTAAATGCCCCTTGGAAGAGAAGTGCAGATTGCAGTAGCTTAACAAGACGGTTTAAATGCCCCTTGGAAAAGACATGCAAGGCGCAGAAGCTTAACAAGACTGTATAAATGCCCGTTGAAAGAGACGTGCAGGTCGCAGTAGCTTAACAAGACGGTTAAAATGAGCCTTGGAAGAGCGGTGGCAGTAGCAGTAGCTTAACAAGACTGTTTAAATGCCCCTTGGAAGAGACGTGCAGGTCGCAGTAGCTTAACAAGACGGTTTAAATGCCCCTGGGAAGAGCTGTGGAGGTTGCAGTAGCTTAACAAGACGGTTTAAATGCCCCTTGGTTGAGACATGCAGGTCGCAGAAGCTTAAGAAGAAGGTTTAAATGCCTCTTGAAAGAGCGGTGGAGGTCGCAGTAGCTTAACAAGACGGTTTAAATGCCCCTTGGAAGAGACATGCAGGTCGCAGCAGCTTATCAAGACTGTTTAAATGCCCCTTGGAAGAGACTTGCAGGTTGCAGTAGCTTAACAAGATGGTTTAAATGCCCATTGGAAGAGACGAGCAGGTCGCAGTAGCTTAACAAGAAGGTTTAAAGGCCCCTTGGAAGAGACAAGCAAGTCGCAGTAGCTTAACAAACGGTTTAAATGTCCCTTGGAAAAGTGGTGGAGGTTACAATAGCTTAACAAGACGGTTTCAATGCCCCTTGCAAGAGACAAGCAGGTTGCAGTAGCTTAACAAGACGGTTGAAATGCCCCTTGGAAGAGCAGTGGCGGTAGCAGTAGCTTAACAAGAGGGTTTAAATGCCCCTTGGAAGAGACGTGCAGGTCGCAGTAGCTTAACAAGATGTTTAAATGCCCCTTGGAAGAGCGGAGAAGTTCGCAGTAGCTTAACAAGACGGTTTAAATGCCCCTTGGAAGAGACATGCAGGTCGCAGCAGCTTAACAAGACGGTTTAAATGCCCCTTGGAAGAGATGTGCAGGTCGCAGTAGCTTAACAAGACAGTTTAAATGCCCCTTGGAAGAGACTTGCAGGTCACAGTAGCTTAACAAGACGGTTTAAATGCCCCTTGGAAAAGACGTGCAGGTTGCAGTAGCTTAACAAGACGGTTTAAATGCCCCTTGGAAAAGAGGTGGAGGTTACAGTAGCTTAACAAGACGGTTTAAATGCCCATTGAAAGAGACGTGCAGGTCGCAGTAGCTTAACAAGACGGTTAAAATGCCCCTTGGAAGAGCGGTGGCGGTAGCAGTAGCTTAACAAGACGGTTTAAATGCCCCTTGGAAAAGAGGTGGAGGTTACAGTAGCTTAACAAGACGGTTTAAATGCCGGTTGAAAGAGACGTGCAGGTCGCAGTAGCTTAACAAGACGGTTAAAATGCCCCTTGGAAGAGCGGTGGCAGTAGCAGTAGCTTAACAAGACTGTTTAAATGCCCCTTGGAAGAGACTTGCAGGTCACAGTAGCTTAACCAGATGGTTTAAATGCCCCGTCGAAGAGACATGCAGGTCGCAGTAGCTTAACAAGACGGTTTAAATGCCCCTTGGAAGAGACTTGCAGGTCACAGTAGCTTAACCAGATGGTTTAAATGCCCCGTCGAAGAGACATGCAGGTCGCAGTAGCTTAACAAGACGGTTTAAATGCCCCTTGGAAGAGACATGCAGGTCGCAGTAGCTTAACAAGACTTTTTAAATGCCCCTTGGAAGAGACATGCAGGTCGCAGCAGCTTATCAAGACAGTTTAAATGCCCCTTGGAAGAGACTTGCAGGTCACAGTAGCTTAACAAGACGGTTTAAATGCCCCTTGGAAAAGACGTGCAGGTTGCAGTAGCTTAACAAGACGGTTTAAATGCCCCTTGGAAAAGAGGTGGAGGTTACAGTAGCTTAACAAGATGGTTTAAATGCCCATTGAAAGAGACGTGCAGGTCGCAGTAGCTTAACAAGACGGTTAAAATGCCCCTTGGAAGAGCGGTGGCAGTAGCAGTAGCTTAACAAGACTGTTTAAATGCCCATTGGAAGAGACGTGCAGGTCACAGTAGCTTAACAAGACGGTTTAAATGCCCCTTGGAAGAGCGGTGGAGGTCGCAGTAGCTTAACAAGACGGTTTAAATGCCCCTTGGTTGAGACATGCAGGTCGCAGCAGCTTAACAAGAAGGTTTAAATGCCTCTTGGAAGAGCGGTGGAGGTCGCAGTAGCTTAACAAGACGGTTTAAATGCCCCTTGGAAGAGACATGCAGGTCGCAGCAGCTTATCAAGACGGTTTAAATGCCCCTTGGAAGAGACTTGCAGGTCGCAGTAGCTTAACAAGATGGTTTAAATGCCCCTTGGAAGAGACATGCAGGTCGCAGTAGCTTAACAAGACGGTTTAAAGGCTCCTTGGAAAAGACGAACAGGTCGCAGTAGCTTAACAAGACGGTTTAAAGGCCCCTTGGAAGAGACGAGCAAGTCGCAGTGGCTTAACAAGACGGCTTAAATGTCCCTTGGAAAAGTGGTGGAGGTTACAATAGCTTAACAGGACGGTTTAAATGCCCCTTGGAAGAGACGTGCAGGTCGCAGTAGCTTAACAAGAAGGTTTAAATGCCCCTTGGAAGAGATGTGCAGGTCGCAGTAGCTTAACAAGACGGTTTAAATGCACCTTGGAAGAGACGTGGAGGTCGCAGTTGCCTAACAAGACAGCTTAAATGCCCCTTGCAAGAGACATGCAGGTTGCAGTAGCTTAACACGACGGTTGAAATGCCCCTTGGAAGAGCAGTGGCGGTAGCAGTAGCTAAACAAGAGGGTTTAAATGCCCCTTGGAAGAGACGTGCAGGTCGCAGTAGCTTAACAAGACTGTTTAAATGCCCCTTGGAAGAGACATGCAGGTCGCAGTAGCTTAACAAGACGGTTTAAATGCCCCTTGGAAGAGATGTGCAGGTCGCAGTAGCTTAACAAGACAGTTTAAATGCCCCTTGGAAGAAACATGCAGGTCGCAGTAGTTGAACAAGATGGTTTAAATGCTCCTTGAAAGAGACGTGCAGGTCACAGTAGCTTAACAAGATGGTTTAAATGCCCCTTGGAAAAGTGGTGGAGGTTACAGTAGCTTAACAAAACTATTTAAATGCCCCTTGGGAAACACGTGCAATTCGCAGTAGCTTAACAAGATTGTTTAGATGCCCCTTGGAAGAGACGTGCAGGTCGCTGTAGCTTAACAAGTCAGTTTAAATGCCCCTTGAAAGAGACGCGCAGGTCGCAGTAGCTAAACAAGACGGTTAAAATGCCCCTTGGAAGAGCGGTGGAGGTCGCAGTAGCTTAACAAGACGGTTTAAATGCCCCTTGCAAGAGACGAGCAGGTCGCAGTAGCTTAATAAGACTGTTTAAATGCCCTTTGGTAGAAACGTCCAGGTCACAGTAGCTTAACAAGACGGTTTAAACGCCACTTGGAAGAGACGTGCAGGTCGCAGGAGCTTAAAAAGACGGTTTCAATGCCCCTTGGAAGAGCGGTGGAGGTCGCAGTAGCTTAACAAGACGGTTTAAATGCCCCTTGGAAGAGACATGCAGGTCGCAGCTGCTTAACAAGACGGTTTAAATGCCCCTTGAAAGAGACGTGCAGGTCGAAGTAGCTTAACAAGACGGTTTTTAATGCCCCTTGGAAGAGACATCCAGGTCGCAGTAGCTTAACAAGACGGTTTAAATGCCCCTTGGAAAAGACGTGCAAGTCGCAGGAGCTTAACAAGATGGTTTAAATTCCCCTTGGAAGAGACATGCAGGTCGCAGCAGCCTATCAAGACGGTTTAAATGCCCCTTGGAAGAGACTTGCAAGTCGCAGTAGCTTAACAAGACGTTTTAAATGCCCCTTGGAAGAGACATGCAGGTCGCAGCAGCTTATCAAGACGGTTTAAATGCCCCTTGGAAGAGACTTACAGGTCGCAGTAGCTTAACAAGACGGTTTAAATGACCCTTGGAAGAGAAGTGCAGGTTGCAGTAGCTTAACAAGACGGTTTAAATGCCCCTTGGAAAAGACGTGCAAGTCGCAGTAGCTTAACAAGATGGTTTAAATGCCCCTTGGAAGAGACATGCAGGTCGCAGTAGCTTAACAAGACGGTTTAAATGCCCCTTGGAAGAGCGGTAAAGGTCGCAGTAGCTTAACAAGACCGTTTAAATGCCCCTTGGAAAAGACGTGCAAGGCGCAGAAGCTTAACAAGACTGTATAAATGCCCGTTGAAAGAGACGTGCAGGTTGCAGTAGCTTAACAAGACGGTTAAAATGACCCTTGGAAGAGCGGTGGCAGTATCAGTAGCTTAACAAGACTGTTTAAATGCCCCTTGGAAGAGACGTGCAGGTCGCAGTAGCTTAACAAGGCGGTTTAAATGCCCCTTGGAAGAGCGGTGGAGGTTGCAGTAGCTTAACAAGACGGTTTAAATGCCCCTTGGTTGAGCCATGCAGGTCGCAGCAGCTTAAGAAGAAGGTTTAAATGACTCTTGAAAGAGCGGTGGAGGTCGCAGTATCTGAACAAGACGGTTTAAATGCCCCTTGGAAGAGACATGCAGGTCGCAACAGCTTATCAAGACGGTTTAAATGCCCCTTGGAAGAGACTTGCAGGTTGCAGTAGCTTAACAAGATGGTTTAAATGCCCCTTGGAAGAGACGAGCAGGTCGCAGTAGCTTAACAAGACAGTTTAAAGGCCCCTTGGAAGAGACGAGCAAGTCGCAGTAGCTTAACAAACGGTTTAAAGGTCCCTTGGAAAAGTGGTGGAGGTTACAATAGCTTAACAAGACGGTTTCAATGCCCCTTGGAAGAGACGTGCAGGTCACAGAAGCTTAACAAGACGGTTAAATGCCCCTTACAAGAGACAAGCAGGTTGCAGTAGCTTAACAAGACGGTTGAAATGCCCCTTGGAAGAGCAGTGGCGGTAGCAGTAGCTTAACAAGAGGGTTTAAATGCCCCTTGGAAGAGACGTGCAGGTCGCAGTAGCTTAACAACATGGTTTAAATGCCCCTTGGAAGAGCGGTGGAGTTCGCAGTAGCTTAACAAAACTGTTTAAATGCCCCTTGGAAGAGACATGCAGGACGCAGCAGCTTAACAAGACGGTTTAAATGCCCCTTGGAAGAGATGTGCAGGTCGCAGTAGCTTAACAAGACAGTTTAAATGCCCCTTGGAAGAAACATGCAGGTCGCAGTAGTTGAACAAGACGGTTTAAATGCTCCTTGAAAGAGACGTGCAGGTCACAGTAGCTTAACAAGATCGTTTAAATGCCCCATGGAAAAGTGGTTGAGGTTACAGTAGCTTAACAAAACTGTTTGAATGCCCCTTGGGAAACACGTGCAAGTCGCAGTAGCTTAACAAGACGGTTTAGATGCCCCTTGGAAGAGACGTGCAGGTCGCAGTAGCTTAACAAGACGGTTTAAATGCCCCTTGGAAGAGCGATGGAGATCGCAGTAGCTTAAAAAGTCAGTTTAAATGCCCCTTGAAAGAGACGCGCAGGTCGCAGAACCTAAACAAGACGGTTAAAATGCCCCTTGGAAGAGCGGTGGAGGTCGCAGTAGCTTAACAAGACGGTTTAAATGCCCCTTGCAAGAGACGAGCAGGTCGCAGTAGCTTAATAAGACTGTTTAAATGCCCCTTGGTAGAAACGTGCAGGTCACAGTAGTTTAACAAGACGGATTAAATGCCACTTGGAAGAGACGTGCAGGTCGCAGTATCTTAAAAAGTCGGTTTAAATGCCCCTTGGAAGAGCGGTGGAGGTCGCAGTAGCTTAACAAGACGGTTTAAATGCCCCTTGGAAGAGACGTGCAGGTCGAAGTAGCTTAACAAGACAGTTTTTAATGCCCCCTGGAAGAGACATCCAGGTCGCAGTAGCTTAACAAGACGGTTAAATGCCCCTTGGAAGAGACGTGCAGGTCGAAGTAGCTTAACAAGACGGTTTTTAATGCCCCTTGGAAGAGACATCCAGGTCGCAGTAGCTTAACAAGACGGTTTAAATGCCCCTTGGAAGAGACGTGCAGGTCGAAGTAGCTTAACAAGACGGTTTTTAAAGCCCCTTGGAAGAGACATCCAGGTCGCAGTAGCTTAAGAAGACGGTTTAAATGCCCATTGAAAAAGTGGTGGAAGTTACAGTAGCTTAACAAGACGGTTTAAATGCCCCTTGGAAAAGACGTGCAAGTCGCAGTAGCTTAACAAGATGGTTTAAATGCCCCTTGTAAGAGACATGCAGGTGACAGTAGCTTAACAATACGGTTTAAATGCCCCTTGGAAGAGACATGCAGGTCGCAGTAGCTTAACAAGATGGTTTAAATGCCCCTTGGAAGAGACGTGCTGGTCGCTGTAGCTAAACAAGACCATTTAAATGCCCCTTGGAAGAGACATGCAGGTCGCAGTAGCTTAACAAGATGGTTTAAATGCCCCTTGGAAGAGAAGTGCAGATCGCAGTAGATTAACAAGACGTTTTAAATGCCCTTTGGAAAAGTGGTGGAGCTTACAGTAGCTTAACAAGACGGTTTAAATGCCCCTTAGAAAAGACTTGCAAGTCGCAGTAGCTTAACAAGACGGTTTAAATGCCCCTTGGAAGAGCGGTGGAGGTCGCAGTAGCTTAACAAGACGGTTTAAATGCCCCTTGCAAGAGACATGCAGGTTGCAGTAGCTTAACAAGATGGTTGAAAAGCCCCTTGGAAGAGCAGTAGCGGTAGCAGTAGCTTAACAAGAGGGTTTAAATGCCCCTCGGAAGAGACGTGCAGGTCGCAGAAGCTTAACAAGATTGCTTAAATGCCCCTTGGAAGAGCGGTTGAGGTCGCAGTAGCTTGACAAGACTGTTTAAATGCCCCTTGGAAGAGACATGCAGGTCGCAGCAGCTTAACAAGACGGTTTAAATGCCCCTTAGAAGAGATGTGCAGGTCGCAGTAGCTTAACAAGACAGTTTAAATGCCCCTTGGAAGAAACATGCAGGTCGCAGTAGCTTAACAAGATGGTTTAAATGCTCCTTGAAAGAGACGTGCAGGTCACAGTAGCTTAACAAGACTGTTTAAATGCCCCTTAGAAGAGACGGGCAGGTCGCAGTAGCTTAACAAGACGGTTTAAATGTCCCTTGGAAAAGACGTGCAGGTCGCAGTAGCTTAACAAGATGGTTTAAATGCCCCTTGGAAGAGACATGCAGGTTACAGTAGCTTAACAAGACGGTTTAAATGCCCCTTGGAAGAGACATGCAGGTCGCAGTAGCTTAACAAGACAGTTTAAATGCCCCTTGGAAGAGACGTGCTGGTCGCAGTAGCTTAACAAGACCGTTTAAAAGCCCCTTGGAAGAGACATGCAGGTCGCAGTAGCTTAACAAGATGGTTTAAATGTCCCTTGGAAGAGACGTGCAGGTCGCAGTAGCTTAACAAGACGTTTTAAATTCCCCTTGGAAAAGTGGTGGAGCTTACAGTAGCTTAACAAGACGGTTTAAATGCCCCTTGGAAAAGACGTGCAAGTCGCAGTAGCTTAACAAGATGGTTTAAATGCCCCTTGGAAGAGCGGTGGAGGTCGCAGTAGCTTAACAAGACGGTTTAAATGCCCCTTGCAAGAGACATGCAGGTTGCAGTAGCTTAACAAGATGGTTGAAAAGCCCCTTGGAAGAGCATTGGCAGTAGCAGTAGCTTAACAAGAGGGTTTAAATGCCCCTTGGAAGAGACGTGCAGGTCGCAGTAGCTTAACAAGATTGCTTAAATGCCCCTTGGAAGAGCGGTTGAGGTCGCAGTAGCTTGACAAGACTGTTTAAATGCCCCTCGGAAGAGACATGCAGGTCGCAGCAGCTTAACAAGACGGTTTAAATGCCCCTTAGAAGAGATGTGCAGGTCGCAGTAGCTTAACAAGACAGTTTAAATGCCCCTTGGAAGAAACATGCAGGTCGCAGTAGCTTAACAAGATGGTTTAAATGCTCCCTGAAAGAGACGTGCAGGTCACAGTAGCTTAACAAGATGGTTTAAATGTCCCTTGGAAAAGTGGTGTAGGTTACAGTACTTAACAAAACTGTTCAAATGCCCCTTGGGAAACACGTGCAAGTCGCAGTAGCTTAACAAAACGGTTTAGATGCCCCTTGGAAGAGACGTGCAGGTCGCAGTAGCTTAACAAGATGGTTTAAATGCCCCTTGGAAGAGCGTTGGAGGTCGCAGTAGCTTAACAAGTCAGTTTAAATGCCCCTTGAAAGAGACGCGCAGGTCGCAGTAGCTAAACAAGACGGTTAAAATGCTCCTTGGAAGAGCGGTGGAGGTCGCAGTAGCTTAACAACACGGTTTAAATGCCCCTTGCAAGAGACGAGCAGGTCGCAGTAGCTTAATAAGACTGTTTAAATGCCCCTTGGTAGAAACGTGCAGGTCACAGTAGCTTAACAAGACGGTTTAAAGGCCACTTGGAAGAGACGTGCAGTTCGCATTAGCTTAAAAAAACGGTTTAAATGCCCCTTGGAAGAGCGGTGGAGGTCGCAGTAGCTTAACAAGATGTTTTAAATGCCCCTTGGAAGAGACATGCAGGTTGCAGCAGCTCATCAAGACGGTTTAAATGCCCCTTGGAAGAGACTTGCAGGTCGCAGTAGCTTAACAAGACAGTTTAAATGCCCCTTGGAAGAGAAGTGCAGGTTGCAGTAGCTTAACAAGACGGTTTAAATGCCCCTTGGAAAAGAGGTGGAGGTTACAGTAGCTTAACAAGACGGTTTAAATGCCCGTTGAAAGAGACGTGCAGTTCGCAGTAGCTTAACAAGACGGTTAAAATGCCCCTTGGAAGAGCGGTGGCGGTAGCAGTAGCTTAACAAGACGGTTTAAATGCCCCTTAGAAGAGACATGCAAGTCGCAGTAGGTTAACAAGACGGTTTAAATGCCCCTTGGAAGAGCGGTAAAGGTCGCAGTAGCTTAACAAGACGATTTAAATGCCCCTTGGAAGAGACATGCAGTTCGCAGAAGCTTAACAAGATGGTTTAAATGCCCCTTGGAAGAAACGTCGAGTTCGCAGTAGCTTAACAAGACGGTTTAAATGCCTCTTGTAAGAGACATGTGACTCGCCCCCTGGGCCGTGGGGCACGCGGATCTGGGCGATAGGGGAACGATGGGGGTAGTAGTGGCAACCCGGTTCCACGGCTCAGGGTGGTCAGGCCAATGGTAGTCTGCTACGTGCTTTAGATAATGTCCGACTACGCCACCCGTGGATTATGGTTATTAGGAACCGCCGCTGCAAGGCAGTCCGCTGGGGCTGATGATGGGTGCAGCTGAGGTGATGTGACTCCCCACGGCAAGAGTGCAGCCCCAGGGCAGTGTAGTGGATGTTGGGAGTGATGGTAGTGCGAGTCCCGGTGCTGATAGTGCTGGAAGCGCGAAGGAGCACACAGACAACAAGTTACAGTCCAGGGTCTTTACTCAGTTCGTTTGTTCCAGGTCACTTCGGCCAGCAGTGACCGCCTGAGCCGTGCTGCGTCCACCAGGTGAGGGGCTCGGTCAACTCCCAGGCAGTTCAGGAGCATGGCACAGGACCCCCTTTTATCCTTTCTCTGGCCTGCCTCACCAGTGACCCACTTTTGTCCAGCTGCCGCGGACCTGTGCGGTTAAACGTGGGCCCCGTCCTCCGCTGTCCTATATGGTGCCTTCCTAGCAGGTTTGATGAGGTGTCGCACCAATATATGATCACGACGACCGGTCTTTGGCTGAGGGTTGTTTCTCCTCCACCAACTTGGGATCCGGTACCCTTAATCTGCCTGACCCTGCACCCTGGATTCTCGTGGGTTCTTAGGGTCCCTTCCACCTTCTTGTTCCTGAGCCCTTCTGTTTCTCTGTCTCTCCTTCTTTGCAGTTCCTTTCTGTTTCTGTTCCTTTCTCTTGGAGCTGAGATGAGCCAGAATTTCAGCTCCCCTTCACCTCCTCCTCGGCCTCTTCTCCAGGCCCACTTCTCCTTCTCCTCTCAGGCCCCGGCCTCTTCCCTAGGCCTGCCTCTGGAGCAGCACTCAGCCTGAGCTGCTGCTCCCTGTCTTCTCCTCTCCACACAGACTGAACACTGATCTAAGATGGTGCCCACCTTTTATACCTCCCTCTGACCATGAGCCCAGGTGACCAGCAACCAATGAGCTCCTTCCTACACTCAGGAACCGCCCCCTATCTGCCCCTACAGCACTGGGTGTTCCACCCTTCCCTCCCCACTCCAGCAGGGACATGGTCGGTCGTGCCTGCACTTCTGTCTAGTGGGAGCACCGTTGAGCTGTCCCTGGGAAATGGGGTGTGTGTGCTGCATGCAGCTAACTGAGCCCTGGTCCATACTCCATCCTTGCCTGGGAGTGGAATATCACACCTCTGGCAGAGGTGCAATACCCCTGTAGCGGCCGAACCCTCGGGGCGCTACATTCCCCCCTGGTAAAGCACAGCACGTCCTCGGGCTGGAAAAGAGCAAAAACAATTAATTACAGGACATGCAAAACTTTTTAAAACTTTTCACATTAGAAAACAGGTAACTTTGTTCAATTCCCTTTATGGGAAACGCTTTTCTTTTCTTGCCACTATTATAAAACACTTTGCTAATGCCTCTGGAACTCTTTTGTCATATCAAACACCTTGTAAAACATTCGCATTATCACCTAGCAGCATATAAAAACTTTTTCATATAAAACATTTGCAGGAAAACATTTTTACAACACATACTTGGATCCTGGCGGCGGTGCAACTTGCGACCAGGTGTTCTTTCCTCTTAAAGGTGCAACAGTCCAGCAAACTTGACTTGAGGTAGACGTTGCAGTCTTTTTATAAAACCAGTAGGGGGCGCTTTAGGAAGCGCAACTATTTACAGGGATTGGCCGTTCCCAGTCCTCGGCCGGTGGGGATAGGGGAATGGCTGCTCACAGTCCTCAGCCTGTTAGGGGAAGAGGGATGGCTGCTCTCAGTCCTCAGCCAGGTTACTTAGGGGATAGGCATAACGTTCACACAGTCCTATATCAGTCCCAACGGGGACCACACGCAATTTGAAACAGTCCCACACAGTTCCTTTGCACCCTTACGGGTAACTATTTACAATGCCACTTGACCGTTCACTGGTAACGGTGTCTTCGTGACGCTCCTTCTTCCTTCTCATACGGATCTTCAGGCCCGTCCGGGCCCTCCTGGTACTCGGCGTCCGAGTAGTGTTGTTCCTCCTCCTCTACTACTCGGCGGACGTGTAGGGCGTACCACCCCTTCACGCCTTGGTGTCGGGTGTAAGACACCACATCGACTGGGAATAGATCCCGCCCACGATGGCCTTCCGGTAGGTGACTCTCCACATCTCTCCTTGTCACAAACACGTCACTGATGGTCTCGGGGTCTCGGATGAAACCCCAGCCGTCCTCCATCTGGAACTTCACCACAGTCCCGGTGACTCGGGGTCTGCGGGCAGTTCGGGGATCTCGCCGCGCCTTCATTTTCTGCTCCGCGCTCTGGACCTGCAGCTTTTCTTGCTTCACCCGCCGCTCGCGCTGCTCCTTTTCAAACATCTCCAGCTGTTGGCGGCAGGCCTCTCGCCGCTTGGCTGCGCCCGCTCGCGTTTCCTTCGTGAACCCCATCAGGTCCTCCCCTGTGGGGTCCCATTCAAACTGGGCGTCTTCTAATGGCAGCTGGGGGATTTCTTGAGGCGCTGGAGCAGGTATGAGGGGCTCAGAGGGCACTTCGACCTCCGCGGGCGGGCTCCTCCGGAAGCGGGGGTTGACAAATTCGGGGGGCCAGATGAAAGGCAGCCCATCCGGAGTGGTGTGCTGGGCAAAGAGATCCGCGCCCAGTGGTGGTACTGCAGCAGCAGGGGACGCAGGTGGGTTGGCGGCGCCCAGGGGCACGTGACCTTGCGACCAGGCCCGTGCTGGTCGTTTTCTGGTTACTCCCACGGGTGGCACAGCTGGTGCAGGAGGTTCCGTCAGGGCAGCGGCGCCCGGGAGCGCAGGACCTCGCGGCCGGGCCTGTGGTGGCGGTTGGCTGAGCACGCCCGGGGTCAGAGGGCACCGCGTGGGGCGGGGCTCACTGGCAGCGTCGACGGCCTGGGGGCCGGTTGATGGCGGTGAGGGCACGGTGTCGACGGCGGGTCCCGGTGCGTTGGGCTCCGCGACGGGGTGCAGGGGCAGGTCGGCGGCCTCAGGATTCGGTGCAGGGGCGTCTCCGTTACCCGCCTCTGCTGTCACGGCCTCCTCCGCGGCGTCGTCCTCGGCCTCCGCTCGGCCTTCACTGCCCTCGGTGGCTGGTGCGCTGCTCGTTGACGGCGCCTTCGGCTGCAGGATCACAGCCCGCCGGGCCACTTCCTTCTTCCATCCGGCGATCACTACTTGCTGCGCCCGGACCATCCTCCGGTCCAGCTCTTCCAGCGCCGCCCGTGTGTATTCGGGATCCTCCTTGGGGAGATGGGCTAACAGCTCGGTGAGGCTGCATGGTGGTGTAGCTTGCAGCAGGCCCTTTACCAGGGTACCGGAACTGATTTCCCCCTCCATCTCCGGGTGCGGCCTGGCCAGACTGATCCAGACCGCGCCCTGCCCCACAGTTTTCTTCTCTTTCCGCCCCCAGAGGGGGTGGTCCTGGGGCATTCTGCTGTCAATCACTCTCAGGGGCAGCCCCCCCACGTTGATGGACATCTCCACTGCTGCATTCATAACTGGTGGGGGCGGGCTCCTTCTTTGGCGCCATTCTGGGACCTGGCCCACGATGGGAGGTAGCTTCCTGCTGTCTTTTGGCGCGCACATAATGGCGTCCGCTCTGCCAGGGCGGGAAAGATGGATGAAGATGGCGGGAAACGGTCCAAGATGGCGTCTGATGGCGGGAATCGGCTCCGGATGGCCGGAAACGACTCCGGACGGCGGGAAACTTCTTTTTAAGGTACATGTGTAATTCTCTTCAGGCACGCAATACCCGTTTGTGGCGGGTTGGTCACGATCCTGCCGACTACGCCAAAGCTGACTCGCCCCCTGGGCCGTGGGGCACGCGGATCTGGGCGATAGGGGAACGATGGGGGTAGTAGTGGCAACCCGGTTCCGCGGCTCAGGGTGGTCAGGCCAATGGTAGTCTGCTACGTGCTTTAGATAATGTCCGACTACGCCACCCGTGGATTACGGTTATTAGGAACCGCCGCTGCAAGGCAGTCCGCTGGGGCTGATGATGGGTGCAGCTGAGGTGATGTGACTCCCCACGGGAAGAGTGCAGCCCCAGGGCAGTGTAGTGGATGTTGGGAGTGATGGTAGTGCGAGTCCCGGTGTTGATAGTGCTGGAAGCGCGAAGGAGCACACAGACAACAAGTTACAGTCCAGGGTCTTTACTCAGTTCGTTTGTTCCAGGTCACTTCGGCCAGCAGTGACCGCCTGAGCCGTGCTGCGTCCACCAGGTGAGGGGCTCGGTCAACTCCCAGGCAGTTCAGGAGCATGGCACAGGACCCCCTTTTATCCTTTCTCTGGCCTGCCTCACCAGTGACCCACTTTTGTCCAGCTGCCGCGGACCTGTGCGGTTAAACGTGGGCCCCGTCCTCCGCTGTCCTATATGGTGCCTTCCTAGCAGGTTTGATGAGGTGTCGCACCAATATATGATCACGACGACCGGTCTTTGGCTGAGGGTTGTTTCTCCTCCACCAACTTGGGATCCGGTACCCTTAATCTGCCTGACCCTGCACCCTGGATTCTCGTGGGTTCTTAGGGTCCCTTCCACCTTCTTGTTCCTGAGCCCTTCTGTTTCTCTGTCTCTCCTTCTTTGCAGTTCCTTTCTGTTTCTGTTCCTTTCTCTTGGAGCTGAGATGAGCCAGAATCTCAGCTCCCCTTCACCTCCTCCTCGGCCTCTTCTCCAGGCCCACTTCTCCTTCTCCTCTCAGGCCCCGGCCTCTTCCCTAGGCCTGCCTCTGGAGCAGCACTCAGCCTGAGCTGCTGCTCCCTGTCTTCTCCTCTCCACACAGACTGAACACTGATCTAAGATGGTGCCCACCTTTTATACCTCCCTCTGACCATGAGCCCAGGTGACCAGCAACCAATGAGCTCCTTCCTACACTCAGGAACTGCCCCCTATCTGCCCCTACAGCACTGGGTGTTCCACCCCTCCCTCCCCACTCCAGCAGGGACATGGTCGGTCGTGCCTGCACTTCTGTCTAGTGGGAGCACCGTTGAGCTGTCCCTGGGAAATGGGGTGTGTGTGCTGCATGCAGCTAACTGAGCCCTGGTCCATACTCCATCCTTACCTAGGAGTGGAATATCACACCTCTGGCAGAGGTGCAATACCCCTGTAGCGGCCGAACCCTCGGGGCGCTACACATGCAGGTCGCAGCAGCTTAACAAGACGGTTTAAATGCCCCTTGAAAGAGGCGTGCAGGTCGCAATAGCTTAACAAGACCGTTTAAATGCCCCTTGGAAGAGACATGCAGGTCGCAGTAGCTTAACAAGACGGTTTAAATGCCCCTTGGAAGAGACGTGCAGGTTGCTGTAGCTTAACAAGATGGTTTAAATGCCCCTTGGAAAAGAGGTGGATGTTACAGTAGCTTAACAAGACGTTTTAAATGTCCGTTGAAAGAGACGTGCAGGTCGCAGTAGCTTAACAAGAAGGTTAAAATGCCCCTTGGAAGAGCGGTGGTGGTAACATTAGCTTAACAAGACGGTTTAAATGCCCCTTGGAAGAGACGTGCAGGTCGCAGTAGCTTAACAAGACGGTTTAAATGCCTCTTGGAAGAGACATGCAGGTCGCAGTAGCTTAACAGGACTGTTTAAATGCCCCTTTGAAGAGCGGTAAAGGTCGCAGTAGCTTAACAAGACGGTTTAAATGCCCCTTGGAAAAGACGTGCAAGGCGCAGTAGCTTAACAAGACGGTTTAAATGCCCGTTAAAAGAGACGTGCAGATCGCAGTAGCTGAAAAAGACGGTTAAAATGCCCCTTGGAAGAGCGGTGGCGGAAGCAGTAATTAGCAAGACGGTTTAAATGCCCCTTGGAAGAGACGTGCAGGTCGCAGTAGCTTAACAAGACTGTTTAAATGCCCCTTGGAAGAGCGGTGGAGGTCGCAGTAGCTTAACAAGACGGTTTAAATGCCACTTGGTTGAGACATGCAGGTCGCAGCAGCTTAACAAGACGGTTTAAATGCCCCTTGGAAGAGACGTGCAGGTCGAAGTAGCTTAACAAGATGGTTTAAATGCCGCTTGGAAGAGACATGCAGGACGCAGTAGCTTAACAAGACGGATTAAATGCACCTTGGAAGAGCGGAGGAGATCGCAGTATCTTAACAAGATGGTTTAAATGCCCCTTGGAAGAGACGTGCAGGTCGTAGTAGCTTAACAAGATGGTTTAAATGCCCCTTGGAAGAGCGGTGGAGGTCGCAGTACCTTAACAAGACAGTTTAAATGCCCCTTGGAAGAGACATGCAGGTCGCAGCAGCTTATCAAGACGGTTTAAATGCCCCTTGGAAGAGACTTGCAGGTCGCAGTAGCTTAACAAGACGGTTTAAATGCCCCTTGGAAGAGACATGCAGGTTGCAGTAGCTTAACAAGACTGTTTAAATGCCTCTTGGAAAAGAGGTGGAGGTTACAGTAGCTTAACAGGATGGTTTAAATGCCCGTTGAATGAGACGTGCAGGTCACAGTAGCTTAACAAGACGGTTAAAATGCCCATTAGAAGAGCGGTGGCGGTAGCAGTAGCTTAACAAGACGGTTTAAATGCCCCTTGGAAGAGACTTGCAGGTCGCAGTAGCTTAACAAGATGGTTTAAATGCCCCTTGGAAGAGACATGCAGGTCGCAGAAGCTTAACAAGATGGTTTAAATGCCCCTTGGAAGAGACTTGGAGGTCGCAGTAGCTTAACAAGACGGTTTAAATGCCCCTTGCAAGAGACATGCAGGTCGCAGTAGCTTAACAAGACTGTTTAAATGCCCCTTAGAAGACACGTGCAGGTCGCAGTAGCTTAACAAGACGGTTTAAATGCCCCTTGGAAGAGACGTGCAGGTTGCAGTAGCTTAACAAGACGGTTTAAATGCCCCTTGGAAAAGAGGTGGAGGTTACAGTAGCTTAACAAGGCGATTTAAATGCCCGTTGAAAGAGACCTGCAGGTCGCAGTAGCTTAACAAGAAGGTTCAAATGCCCCTTGGAAGAGATGTGCAGGTCGCATTAGCTTAACAAGACGGTTTAAATGCCCCTTGGAAGAGACGTGCAGGTCGCAGAAGCTTAACAAGATGGTTTAAATGCCCCTTGGAAGAGACGTGGAGGTCGCAGTAGCTTAACAAGATGGTTTAAATGCCCCTTGCAAGAGACATGCAGGTCGCAGTAGCTTAACAAGACGGTTGAAATGCCCCTTGGAAGAGCGGTGGCGGTAGCAGTAGCTTAACAAGACGCTTTATTTGCCCCTTGGAAGAGACGTGGAGGTCGCAGTAGCTTAACAAGATGGTTTAAATGCCCCTTGAAAGAGACTTGGAGGTCACAGTAGCTTAACAAGACCGTTTAAATGCCCCTTGGAAGAAACATACAGGTCGCAGCAGCTTAACAAGACGGTTTAAATGCCCCTTGGAAGAGACGTGCAGGTCGCAGTAGCTTAACAAGACCGTTTAAATGCCCCTTGGAAGAGACATGCAGGTCGCAGTAGCTTAACAAGACGGTTTAAATGCCCCTTGGAAGAGACGTGCAGGTTGCTGTAGCTTAACAACATGGTTTAAATGCCCCTTGGAAAAGAGGTGGAGGTGACAGTAGCTTAATAAGACGGTTTAAATGCCCGTTGAAAGAGACGTGCAGGTCGCAGTAGCTTAACAAGACGGTTAAAATGCCCCCTGGAAGAGAGGTGGCGGTAGCAGTAGCTTAACAAGACGGTTTAAATGCCCCTTGGAAGAGCGGTGGAGGTCGCAGTAGCTTAACAAGACGGTTTAAATGCCCCTTGGTTGAGAAATACAGGTCGCAGCAGCTTAAGAAGATGGTTTAAATGCCCCTTGGAAGAGACGTGCAGGTCGCAGTAGCTTAACAAAATCGTTTAAATGCCCCTTGGAAGAGACATGCAGGTCGCAGCAGCTTAACAAGACGGTTTAAATGCCCCTTGGAAGAGCGGAGGAGGTCGCAGTAGCTTAACTAGATGGTTTAAATGCCCCTTGGAAAAGACGTGCAAGTCGCAGTAGCTTATCAAGACGGTTTAAATGTCCCTTGGAAGAGACATGCAGGTCACAGCAGCTTAACAAGACGGTTTAAATGCCCCTTGGAAGAGACTTGCAGGTCGCTGTAGCTTAACAAGACGGTTTAAATGCCCCTGGAAAAGACGTGCAAGTCGCCGTAGCTTAACAAAACGGTTTAAATGCCCCTTGGAAATGTGGGGGAGGTTACAGTAGCTTAACAAGACGGTTTATATGCCCCTTGGAAAAGACGTGCAAGTCACAGTAGCTTAACAAGACGGTTTAAATGCCCCTTGGAAGAGACGCGAAGGTCGCAGTAGCTTTTCAAGACGGTTTAAATGCCCCTTGGAAGAGACATGCAGGTCGCAGTAGCTTAACAAGACGGCTTACATGCCCCTTGGAAGAGCGTTGGCGGTCGCAGTAGCTTAACAAGACAGTTTAAATGCCCCTTGAAAGAGACGTGCAGGTCGCAGTAGCTTAACAAGATGGTTAAAATGCCCATTGGAAGTGCGGTGGCGATAGCAGTAGCTTAACAAGACATTTTAAATGCCCATTGGAAGAGAAGTACAGGTCGCAATAGCTTAACAAGACGGTTTAAATGCCCCTTGGAAGAGCGCTGGAGGTCGCAGTAGCTTAACAAGTCAGTTTAAATGCCCCTTGTAAGAGACGTGCACGTCGCAGTAGCTTAACAAGACGGTTTAAATACCCCTTGGAAGAGACGTGCAGGTCGCAGTAGCTTAAAAAGACGGTTTAAATGCCCCTTGGAAGAGCTTTGGAGGTTTCAGTAGCTTAACAAGACAGTTTGAATGCCCCTTGGAAGAGACGTGCAGGTCGCAGTAGCTTAACAAGACGGTTTAAATGCCCCTTGGCAGAGCGGTGGAGGTCGCAGTAGCTTAACAATACACATTAAATGCCCCTTGGAAGAGACATGCAGGTCGCAGTAGCTTAACAAGACGGTTTTAATGCCCCTTGGAAGAGACGTGCAGGTCACAAAAGCTTAACAAGACGGTTTAAATGCCCCTTGGAAGAGATGTACAGTTCGCAGTAGCTTAACAAGACGGTTTAAATGCCCCTTGGAAGAGACGTGCAGGTCGTAGAAGCTTAACAAGATGGATTAAATGCCCCTTGGAAGAGCAGTGGAGGTCGCATTAGCTTAACAAGACGGTTTAATTTCCCCTTGGTAGAGACGTGCAGGTCACAGTAGCTTAACAAGACGGTTAAAATGCCCTTTGGAAGAGACATGCAGGTCGCAGTAGCTTAACAAGACGGCTTACATGCCCCTTGGAAGAGCGGTGGCGGTCGCAGTAGCTTAACAAGACAGTTTAAATGCCCCTTGAAAGAGACGTGCAGGTCGCAGTAGCTTAACAAGATGGTTAAAATGCCCAATGTAAGTGCGGTGGCGATAGCAGTAGCTTAACAAGACATTTTAAATGCCCATTGGAAGAGAAGTACAGGTCGCAATAGCTTAACAAGACGGTTTAAATGCCCCTTGGAAGAGCGGTGGAGGTCGCAGTAGCTTAACAAGTCAGTTTAAATGCCCCTTGTAAGAGACGTGCAGGTCGCAGTACCTTAACAAGACGGTTTAAATACCCCTTGGAAGAGACGTGCAGGTCGCAGTAGCTTAAAAAGACGGTTTAAATGCCCCTTGGAAGAGCTTTGGAGGTTTCAGTAGCTTAACAAGACAGTTTGAATGCCCCTTGGAAGAGACGTGGAGGTCGCAGTAGCTTAACAAGACGGTTTAAATGCCCCTTGGCAGAGCGGTGGAGGTCGCAGTAGCTTAACAATACACGTTAAATGCCCCTTGGAAGAGACATGCAGGTCGCAGTAGCTTAACAAGACTGTTTTAATGCCCCTTGGAAGAGACGTGCAGGTCACAAAAGCTTAACAAGACGGTTTAAATGCCCCTTGGAAGAGATGTACAGTTCGCAGTAGCTTAACAAGACGGTTTAAATGGCCCTTGGAAGAGACGTGCAGGTCGTAGAAGCTTAACAAGATGGATTAAATGCCCCTTGGAAGAGCAGTGGAGTTCGCATTAGCTTAACAAGACTGTTTAAATGCCCCTTGGTAGAGACGTGCAGGTCACAGTAGCTTAACAAGACGGTTAAAATGCCCTTTGGAAGAGTGGTGGAGGTCGCAGTGGCTTAACAAGACGGTTTAAATGCCCTTTGTAAGAGATGAGCAGGTCGCAGTAGCTTAACAATATGGTTTAAAAGCCCCTTGGAAGAGCGGTGGAGGTCGCAGTAGCTTAACAAGTTAGTTTAAATGCCCCTTGGAAGAGACTTGCAGGTCGCAGTAGCTTAACAACACGGTGTAAATGCCCCTTGAAAGAGCGTTGGAGGTCGCAGTAGCTTAACAAGACAGTTTAAATGCCCCTTGGAAGAGAAGTGCAGGTCGCAGTAGCTTAATAAGACGGATTAAATGCTCCTTGGAAAAGACGTGCAGGTCGCAGTAGCTTAACAAGACGGTTTAAATTCCCCTTGGAAAAGACGTGCAGGTCACAGTAGCTTAACTAGATGGTTTAAATGCCTCTTGGAAAAGGCCTGCAGGTCACAGTAGCTTAATAAGACGGTTTAAATGCCCCTTGGAAGAGGCTTGCAGGTCGCAGTAGCTTAACAAGATGGTTTAAATGCCCCTTGGAAGAGCAGTGGAGGTCGCAGTAGCTTAACAAGATGGTTTAAATGCACCTTGGAAGAGACATGCAGGTCACAGCAGCTTAACAAGACTGTTTAAATGCCCCTTGAAAGAGACGTGCAGGTTGCAGTAGCTTAACAAGACGGTTTAAATGCCCCTTGGTAGAGACATGCAGGTCGCAATAGCTTTCAAGACGGTTTAAACGCCCCTTGGAAGAGACGTGCAGGTCGCAGTAGCTTAACAAGACGGTTTAAATGCCCCTTGGAAAAGTGGTGGAGGCTACAGTAGCTTAACAAGACGGTTTAATTGCCCCTTGGAAGACACGTGCAAGTCGCAGTAGCTTAAAAAGACGGTTTAAATGCCCCTTGGAAGAGATGTGCAGGTCGCAATAGCTTAACAAGATGGTTTATATGCCCCTTGGAAGAAACGTGCAGGTCGCAGTAGCTTAACAAGACGGTTTAAATGCCCCTTGGAAGAGTGGTGGAGGTCGCAGTAACTTAACAAGACAGTTTGAATGCCCCTTGCAAGAGACTCGCAGGTCGCAGTAGCTTAACAACACAGTGTAAATGCCCCTTGAAAGAGCGGTGGAGGTCGCAGTAGCTTAACAAGACAGTTTAAATGCCCCTTGGAAGAGAAGTGCAGGTCGCAGTAGCTTAATAAGACGGATTAAATGCCCCTTGGAAAAGACGTGCAGGTCGCAGTAGGTTAACAAGACGGTTTTAATTCCCCTTGGAAAAGACGTGCAGGTCACAGTAGCTTAACTAGATGGTTTAAATGCCTCTTGGAAAAGGCCTGCAGGTCGCAGTAGCTTAATAAGACGGTTTAAATGCCCCTTGGAAGAGAAGTGCAGGTCGCAGTAGCTTAACAAGATGGTTTAAATGCCCCTTGGAAGAGCAGTGGAGGTCGCAGTAGCTTAACAAGATGGTTTAAATGCACCTTGGAAGAGACATGCAGGTCACAGCAGCTTAACAAGACTGTTTAAATGCCCCTTGAAAGAGACGTGCAGGTTGCAGTAGCTTAACAAGACGGTTTAAATGCCCCTTGGTAGAGACATGCAGGTCGCAATAGCTTAACAAGACGGTTTAAACGCCCCTTGGAAGAGACGTGCAGGTCGCAGTAGCTTAACAAGACGGTTTAAATGCCCCTTGGAAAAGTGGTGGAGGTTACAGTACCTTAACAAGACGGTTTAAATGCCCGTTGGAAGACACGTGCAAGTCGCAGTAGCTTAAAAAGACGGTTTAAATGCCCCTTGGAAGAGATGTGCAGGTCGCAATAGCTTAACAAGATGGTTTATATGCCCCTTGGAAGAAACGTGCAGGTCGCAGTAGCTTAACAAGACGGTTTAAATGCACCTTGGAAGAGTGGTGGAGGTCGCAGTAGCTTAACAAGACAGTTTGAATGCCTCTTGGAAGAGACGTGCAGGTCGCAGTAGCTTAACAAGACGGTTTAAATGCCCCTTGGCAGAGCGGTGGAGGTCGCAGTAGCTTAACAATACAGTTTAAATGCCCCTTGGAAGAGACATGCAGCTCGCAGTAGCTTAACAAGACGGTTTAAATGCCCCTTGGAAGAGACGTGCAGGTCGCATTAGCTTAACAAGACGGTTTAAATGCCCCTTGGTAGAGACGTGCAGGTCACAGTAGCTTAACAAGACGGTTAAAATGCCCTTTGGAAGAGTGGTGGAGGTCGCAGTGGCTTAACAAGATGGTTTAAATGCCCCTTGTAAGAGATGTGCAGGTCGCAGTAGCTTAACAAGACAGATTAAATGCCCCTTGGAAGAGCAGTGGAGGTCGCATTAGCTTAACAAGACGGTTTAAATGCCCCTTGGTAGAGACGTGCAGGTCACAGTAGCTTAACAAGATGGTTAAAATGCCCTTTGGAAGAGTGGTGGAGGTTGCAGTAGCTTAACAAGACGGTTTAAATGCCCCTTGTAAGAGATTTGCAGGTCGCAGTAGCTTAACAAGATGGTTTAAATGCCCCTTGGAAGAGCGGTGGAGGTCGCAGTAGCTTAACAAGACGGTTTAAATGCCACTTGGAAAAGACATGCAGGTCGCAGCAGCTAAAAAGACGGTTTAAATGCCCCTTGGAAGAGACGTGAAGGTCGCAGTAGCTTAACAAGACGGTTTAAATGCCCCTTGGAAGAGACGAGCAGGTCGCAGTAGCTAAACTAGACGGTTTAAATGCCCCTTGGAAAAGTGGTGGAGGTTACAGTAGCTTAACAAGCCGGTTTAAATGCCCCTTGGAAGAGATGAGCAGCTCGCAGTAGCTTAACTAGGCGGTTTAAATGCCCCTTGGAAAAGTGGTGGAGGTTACAGTAGCTTAACAAGATGGTTTAAATGCCCCTTGGAAGAGACTTGCAAGTCGCAGCAGCTTAAAAAGACGGTTTAAATGCGCCTTGGAAGAGAAGAGCAGGTCGCAGTAGCTTAACAAGATGGTTTAAACGCCCCTTGGAAGAGCGGTGGAGGTCGCAGTAGCTTAACAAGTTAGTTTAAATGCCCCTTGGAAGAGATTTGCAGGTCGCAGTAGCTAAACAACACGGTGTAAATGCCCCTTGAAAGAGCGGTGGAGGTCGCAGTAGCTTAACAAGACAGTTTAAATGCTCCTTGGAAGAGAAGTGCAGGTCGCAGTAGCTTAATAAGACGGATTAAATGCCCCTTGGAAAAGACGTGCAGGTCGCAGTAGCTTAACAAGACGGTTTAAATGCCCCTTGGAAAAGACGTGCAGGTCACAGTAGCTTAAATAGATGGTTTAAATGCCTCTTGGAAAAGGCGTGCAGGTCGCAGTAGCTTAATAAGATGGTTTAAAAGCCCCTTGGAAGAGGCTTGCAGGTCGCAGTAGCTTAACAAGATGGTTTAAATGCCCCTTTGAAGAGCGGTGGCGGTCGCAGTAGCTTAACAAGATGGTTTAAATGCACCTTGGAAGAGACATGCAGGTCACAGCAGCTTAACAAGACTGTTTAAATGCCCCTTGAAAGAGACATGCAGGTGGCAGTAGCTTAACAAGACGGTTTAAATGCCCCTTGGTAGAGACATGCAGGTCGCAATAGCTTAACAAGACGGTTTAATCGCCCCTTGGGAGAGACGTGCAGGTCGCAGTAGCTTAACAAGACGGTTTAAATGCCCCTTGGAAAAGTGGTGGAGGTTACAGTAGCTTAACAAGATGGTTTAAATGCCCCTTGGAAGACATGTGCAAGTCGCAGTAGCTTAAAAAGACGGTTTAAATGCCCCTTGGAAGAGATGTGCAGGTCACAGTAGCTTAACAAGACGGTTTATATGCCCCTTGGAAGAAACGTGCAGGTCGCAGTAGCTTAACAAGATGGTTTAAATGCCCCTTGGAAGAGTGGTGGAGGTCGCAGTAGCTTAACAAGACAGTTTAAATGCCCCTTGGAAGAGACGTGCAGGTCGCAGTAGCTTAACAAGACGATTTTAAATGCCACTTGGAAGAGACGTGCAGGTCGCAGTAGCTTAAAAAGATGGTTTAAATGCCCCTTGGAACAGACGTGCAGGTCGCAGTAGCTTAACAAGACGGTTTAAATGCCCCTTGGAAGAGAGGTGGAGGTCGCAGTAGCTTAACAAGATGGTTTTAATGCCCCTTGGAAGAGACGTGCAGGTCGCCGTAGCTTAACAAGATGGTTTAAATGCCCCTTGCAAGAGACATGCAGGTAGCAGTAGCTTAACAAGACTGTTTAAATGCCCCTTGGAAGAGAAGTGCAGGTCGCAGTAGCTTAACAAGACGGTTTAAATGCCCCTTGGAAGAGACGTGCAGGTAGCAGTAGCTTAACAAGACGGTTTAAATGCCCCTTGGAAAAGAGGTGGAGGTTACAGTAGCTTAACAAGACGGTTTAAAAGCCCGTTGAAAGAGACCTGCAGGTCGCTGTAGCTTAACAAGACGGTTTAAATGCCCCTTGGAAAAGACGTGCAAGTCGCAGTAGCTTAACAAGACGGTTTAAATGCCCCTTGGAAGAGACGTGAAGGTCGCAGTAGCTTTTCAAGACGGTTTAAAAGCCCCTTGGAAGAGACATGCAGGTCGCAGTAGCTTAACAAGACGGTTTACATGCCCCTTGGAAGAGCGGTAGCGGTCGCAGTAGCTTAACAAGACAGTTTAAATGCCCCTTGAAAGAGACGTGCAGGTCGGAGTAGCTTAACAAGATGGTTAAAATGCCCATTGGAAGTGCGGTGGCGGTAGCAGTAGCTTAACAAGACATTTTAAATGCCCATTGGAAGAGAAGTGCAGGTCGCAATAGCTTAACAAGACGGTTTACATGCCCCTTGGAAGAGCGGTGCAGTTCGCAGTAGCTTAACAAGTCAGTTTAAATGCCCCTTGTAAGAGACGTGCAGGTCGCAGTAGCTTAACAAGATGGTTAAAATGCCCCTTGGAAGAGCGGTGGAGGTTGCATTAGCTTAACAAGACGGTTTAAATGCCCCTTGCAAAAGACGTGCAAGTCACAGTAGCTTAACAAGACGGTTTAAATGCCCCTTGCAAGAGACGTGCTGGTCGCAGTAGCTTATTAAGATGGTTTAAATGCCGCTTGGTAGAAACGTGCAGGTCACAGTAGCTTAAAAAGACGGTTTAAATGCCACTTGGAAGAGACGTGCAGGTCACAGTAGCTTAAGAAGACGGTTTAAATGTCCCTTGGAAGAGCGGTGGAGGTCGCAGTAGCATAACAAGACGGTTTAAATACCCATTGGAAGAGACGTGCAGGTAGCAGAAGCTTATTAAGACGGTTTAAATGCCCCTTGGAAGAGACGTGCAGGATGCAGTATCTTAACAAGACGGTTTAAATGCCCCTTGGAAGAGACATGCAGGTCGCAGTATCTTAACAAGACGGTTTAAATGCCCCTTGGAAGAGACGTGCAGGTCGCAGTAGCTTAACAAGACGGTTTAAATGCCCCTTGGAAGTGCGGTGGAGGTCGCAGTAGCTTAACAAGACGGTTTAAATGCCCCTTGGAAGAGACATGCAGGTCGCAGCAGCTTAACATTACTGTTTAAATGCCCCTTGGAAGAGACGTGCAGGTCGCAGTAGCTTAACAAGACCGATTAAATGTCCCTTGGAAGAGACATGCAGGTCGCAGTAGCTTAACAAATCTTTTTAAATGCCCCTTGGAAGAGACGTGCAGGTCGCAGTAGCTTAACAAGACTGTTTAAATGCCCCTTGGAAAAGTGGTGGAGGTTACAGTAGCTTAACAAGACGGTTTAAATGCCCCTTGGAAGACACGTGCAAGTCGCAGTAGCTTGACAAGACGGTTTAAATTCCCCTTGGAAGAGATGTGCAGGTCGCAGTAGCTTAACAAGACGGTTTATATGCCCCTTGGAAGAAACGTGCAGGTCGCAGTAGCTTAACAAGACGGTTTAAATGCCCCTTGGAAGAGTGGTGGAGGTCGCAGTAGCTTAATAAGACAGTTTAAATGCCCCTTGGAAGAGACGTGCAGGTCGCAGTAGCTTAATAAGACGGTTTAAATGCCACTTGGAAGAGACGTGCAGGTCGCAGTAGCTTAACAAGACAGTTTAAATGCCCCTTGGAAGAGACGTGCAGGTCGCAGTAGCTTAACAAGACGGTTTAAATGCCCCTTGGAAGAGAGGTGGAGGTCGCAGTAGCTTAAAAAGACAGTTTAAATGCCCCATGGAAGAGAGGTGCAGGTCGCAGTAGCTTAATAAGACGGTTTAAATGCCACTTGGAAGAGACGCGCAGGTCGCAGTAGCTTAAAAAGAAGGTTTAAATGTCCCTTGGAAGAGACGTGCAGGTCGCCGTAGCTTAACAAGAGGGTTTAAATGCCCCTTGCAAGAGACGTGCAGGTCGCAGTAGCTTAACAAGACGGTTTAAATGCCCCTTAGAAGAGGCTTGCAGGTCGCAGAAGCTTACCAAGACAGTTTAAATGCCCCTTGGAAGAGAAGTGCAGGTCACAGTAGCTTAAGAAGATGGTTTAAATGCCCCTTGGAAGAGCGGTGGAGGTCGCAGTAGCTTAACAAGATGATTTAAATGCCCATTGGAAAAGACGTGCAGGTAGCAGTAGCTTAACAAGATGGTTTAAATGCCCCTTGGTAGAGACGTGCAGGTCTCAGTAGCTTAACAAGACGGTTTAAATGCCCCTTGGAAGAGGCTTGCAGGTCGCTGTAGCTTACCAAGACGGTTTAAATGTCACTTGGAAGAGACGTGCAGGTCGCAGTAGCTTAACAAGACGGTTTAAATGCCCCTTGGAAGAGACATGCAGGTCGCAGTAGCTTAACAAGACAGTTTGAATGCCCCTTGGAAGAGACGTGCAGGTCGCAGTAGCTTAACAAGACGCTTTAAATGCCCCTTGGCAGAGCGGTGGAGTTCGCAGTAGCTTAACAATACAGTTTAAATGCCCCTTGAAAGAGACATGCAGGTCGCAGTAGCTTAACAAGACGGTTTTAATGCCCCTTGGAAGAGACGTGCAGGTCACAAAAGCTTAACAAGACGGTTTAAATGCCCCTTGGAAGAGACGTACAGTTCGCAGTAGCTTAACAAGATGGTTTAAAGGCCCCTTGGAAGAGACGTGCAGGTCGCAGAAGCTTAACAAGACAGATTAAATGCCCCTTGGAAGAGCAGTGGAGGTCGCATTTGCTTAACAAGACGGTTTAAATGCCCCTTGGTAGAGACGTGCAGGTCACAGTAGCTTAACAAGACGGTTAAAATGCCCTTTGGAAGAGTGGTGGAGGTCGCAGTGGCTTAACAAGACGGTTTAAATGCCCCTTGTAAGAGATGTGCAGGTCGCAGTAGCTTAACAAGATGGTTTAAATGCCCCTTGGAAGAGCGGTGGAGGTCGCAGTAGCTTAACAAGACGGTCAAATGCCACTTGGAAGAGACATGCAGGTCGCAGCAGCTTAAAAAGACGGTTTAATTGCCCCTTGGCAGAGACGTGGAGGTCGCAGTGGCTTAACAAGACGGTTTAAATGCCCCTTGGAAGAGACGTGCAGGTCGCAGTAGCTTAACTAGACGGTTTAAATGCCCCTTGGAAAAGTGGTGGAGGTTTCAGTAGCTTAATAAGACGGTTTAAATGCCCCTTGGAAGAGACGTGCAAGTCGCAGTAGCTTAAAAAGACGGTTTAAATGCACCTTGGAAGAGACGTGCAGGTCGCAGTAGGATAACAAGACGGTTTAAATGCCCTTTGGAAGAGACGTGCAGGTCGCAGTAGCTTAACTAGACGGTTTAAATGCCCCTTGGAAAAGTGGTGGAGGTTACAGTAGCTTAATAAGACGGATTAAATGCCCCTTGGAAAAGACGTGCAAGTCGCAGTAGCTTAACAAAACGGTTTAAATGCCCCTTGGAAAAGACGTGCAGGTCACAGTAGCTTAACTAGATGGTTTAAATGCCTCTTGGAAAAGGCGTGCAGGTCGCAGTAGCTTAATAAGACGGTTTAAATGCCCCTTCGAAGAGGCTTTACAGGTCGCAGTAGCTTAACAAGATGGTTTAAATGCCCCTTGGATGAGCGGTGGAGGTCGCAGTAGCTTAACAAGATGGTTTAAATGAACCTTGGAAGAGACATGCAGGTCACAGCAGCTTAACAAGACTGTTTAAATGCCCCTTGCAAGAGACGTGCAGGTTGCAGTAGCTTAACAAGACGGTTTAAATGCCCCTTGGTAGAGACATGCAGGTCTCAATAGCTTAACAAGACGGTTTAAACGCCCCTTGGAAGAGACGTGCAGGTCGCAGTAGCTTAACAAGACTGTTTAAATGCCCCTTGGAAAAGTGGTGGAGGCTACAGTAGCTTAACAAGATGGTTTAAATGCCCCTTGGAAGACACGTGCAAGTCGCAGTAGCTTGACAGGACGGTTTAAATGCCCCTTGGAAGAGATGTGCAGGTCGCAGTAGCTTAACAAGACGGTTTAAATGCCCCTTGGAAGAGACATGCAGGTCACAGCAACTTAACAAGACAGTTTAAATGCCCCTTGGAAGAGACGTGCAGGTCGCAGTAGCTTAAAAAGACGGTTTAAATGCACCTTGGAAGAGACGTGCAGGTCGCAGTAGGATAACAAGACGGTTTAAATGCCCTTTGGAAGAGACGTGCAGGTCGCAGTAGCTTAACTAGACGGTTTAAATGCCCCTTGGAAAAGTGGTGGAGGTTACAGTAGCTTAATAAGACGGATTAAATGCCCCTTGGAAAAGACGTGCAAGTCGCAGTAGCTTAACAAAACGGTTTAAATGCCCCTTGGAAAAGACGTGCAGGTCACAGTAGCTTAACTAGATGGTTTAAATGCCTCTTGGAAAAGGCGTGCAGGTCGCAGTAGCTTAATAAGACGGTTTAAATGCCCCTTCGAAGAGGCTTTACAGGTCGCAGTAGCTTAACAAGATGGTTTAAATGCCCCTTGGATGAGCGGTGGAGGTCGCAGTAGCTTAACAAGATGGTTTAAATGAACCTTGGAAGAGACATGCAGGTCACAGCAGCTTAACAAGACTGTTTAAATGCCCCTTGCAAGAGACGTGCAGGTTGCAGTAGCTTAACAAGACGGTTTAAATGCCCCTTGGTAGAGACATGCAGGTCTCAATAGCTTAACAAGACGGTTTAAATGCCCCTTGGAAGAGACGTGCAGGTCGCAGTAGCTTAACAAGACTGTATAAATGCCCCTTGGAAAAGAGGTGGAGGCTATAGTAGCTTAACAAGATGGTTTAAATGCCCCTTGGAAGACACGTGCAAGTCGCAGTAGCTTGACAAGACGGTTTAAATGCCCCTTGGAAGAGATGTGCAGGTCGCAGTAGCTTAACAAGACGGTTTAAATGCCCCTTGGAAGAGACATGCAGGTCACAGCAACTTAACAAGACAGTTTAAATGCCCCTTGGAAGAGACGTGCAGGTCGCAGTAGCTTAACAAGACGGTTTAAATGCCCCTTGGTAGAGACGTGCAAGTCGCAGTAGCTTACCAAGACGGTTTAAATGTCCCTTGGAAGAGACGTGCAGGTCGCAGTAGATTAACAAGACGGTTTAAATGCCCCTTGCAAGAGACGTGCAGGTGGCAGTAGCTTAACCAGAGGGTTTAAATGCCCCTTAGAATAGGCTTGCAGATCGCAGTAGCTTACCAAGACGGTTTAAATGCCCCTTGGAAGAGAAGTGCAGGTCGCAGTAGCTTAACAAGATGGGTTTAAATGCCCCTTGGAAGAGCGGTGGAGGTCGCAATAGCTTAACAAGATGGTTTAAATGCCCCTTGGAAAAGACCTACAGGTCGCAATAGCTTAACAAGATGGTTTAAATGCCCCTTTTTAGAGACGTGCAGGTCTCAGTAGCTTAACAAGACGGTTTAAATGCCCCTTGGAAGAGACTTGCAGCTCGCTGTAGCTTACCAAGACGGTTTAAATGTCACTTGGAAAAGACGTGCAGGTCGCAGTAGCTTAACAAGACGGTTTAAATGCCCCTTGGAAGAGCGGTGTAGGTCGCAGTAGCTTAACAAGATGGTTTAAATGAACCTTGGAAGAGACATGCAGGTCACAGCAGCTTAACAAGAATGTTTAAATGCCCCTTGCAAGAGACGTGCAGGTTGCAGTAGCTTAACAAGACGGTTTAAATGCCCCTTGGTAGAGACATGCAGGTCTCAATAGCTTAACAAGACGGTTTAAACGCCCCTTGGAAGAGACGTGCAGGTCGCAGTAGCTTAACAAGACTGTTTAAATGCCCCTTGGAAAAGTGGTGGAGGCTACAGTGGCTTAACAAGATGGTTTAAATGCCCCTTGGAAGACACGTGCAAGTCGCAGTAGCTTGACAAGACGGTTTAAATGCCCCTTGGAAGAGATGTGCAGGTCGCAGTAGCTTAACAAGACGGTTTAAATGCCCCTTGGAAGAGACATGCAGGTCACAGCAACTTAACAAGACAGTTTAAATGCCCCTTGGAAGAGACGTGCAGGTCGCAGTAGCTTAACAAGACGGTTTAAATGCCCCTTGGTAGAGACGTGCAAGTCGCAGTAGCTTACCAAGACGGTTTAAATGTCCCTTGGAAGAGACGTGCAGGTCGCAGTAGATTAACAAGACGGTTTAAATGCCCCTTGCAAGAGACGTGCAGGTGGCAGTAGCTTAACCAGAGGGTTTAAATGCCCCTTAGAATATGCTTGCAGATCGCAGTAGCTTACCAAGACGGTTTAAATGCCCCTTAGAAGAGAAGTGCAGGTCGCAGTAGCTTAACAAGATGGGTTTAAATGCCCCTTGGAAGAGCGGTGGAGGTCGCAATAGCTTAACAAGATGGTTTAAATGCCCCTTGGAAAAGACCTGCAGGTCGCAATAGCTTAACAAGATGGTTTAAATGCCCCTTTTTAGAGACGTGCAGGTCTCAGTAGCTTAACAAGACGGTTTAAATGCCCCTTGGAAGAGGCTTGCAGCTCGCTGTAGCTTACCAAGACGGTTTAAATGTCACTTGGAAAAGACGTGCAGGTCGCAGTAGCTTAACAAGACGGTTTAAATGCCCCTTGGAAGAGCGGTGTAGGTCGCAGCAGCTTAACAAGACGGTTTAAATGCCCCTTGGAAGAGACATGCAGGTAGCAGCAGCTTAACAAGCCTGTTTAAATTCACCTTTGAAGAGACGTGCAGGTCGCAGTAACTTAACAAGACGGTTTAAATGCCCCTTGGTAGAGACATGCAGGTCGCAGTAGCTTACCAAGACTGTTTAAGTGCCCCTTGGAAGAGACGTGCAGGTCGCAGTAGATTAACAAGACGGTTTAAATGCCCCTTGGAAGAGACGTGCAGATCGCAGTAGCTTAACAAGACGGTTTAAATGCCCCCTGCAAGAGACGAGCAGGTCGCAGTAGCTTAACAAGAGGGTTTAAATGCCCCTTAGAAGAGGCTTGCAGGACGCAGTAGCTTACCAACACGGTTTAAATGCCCCTTGGTGGAGAAGTGCAGGTCGCAGTAACTTAACAAGATGGTTTAAATGCCCCTTGGAAGAGCGGTGGAGGTCGCAGTAGCTTAACAAGATTGTTTAAATGCCCCTTGGAAAATACGTGAACGTCGCAGTAGCTTAACAAGATGGTTTAAATGCCCCTTGGAAAAGTGATGGAGGTTACAGTAGCTTAACAAGATGGTTTAAATGCCCCTTGGAAGAGACGTTCAAGTCGCAGTAGCTTAAAAAGACAGTTTAAATGCGCCTTGGAAGAGACGTGCAGGTCGCAGTAGCATAACAAGAAAGTTTAAATGCGCCTTTGAAGAGACGTGCAGGTCGCAGTGGCTTAACAAGACGGTTTAAATGCCCCTTGGAAGAGCGGTGGAGGTTGCAGTACCTTAACAAGACAGTTTAAATGCCCCTTGGAAGAGACATGCAGGACGCAGTAGCTTTATAAGACGGTTTAAATGACCCTTGAAAGAGACGTGCAGTTCGCAGTAGCTTAACAAGACGGTTTAAATGCCCCTTGGACGAGAAATGCAGGTCACAGTAGCTTAAAAAGACGGTTTAAATGCCCCTTAGAAGAGACGTGCAGGTCGCAGTAGCTTAACAAGTGTGTTTAAATGCCCCTTGGAAGAGCGGTGGAGGTCGCAGTAGCTTAACAAGACGATTTAAATGCCCCTTGGAAGAGACATGCAGGTCACAGCAACTTAACTAGACAGTTTAAATGCCCCTTGGAAGAGACGTGCAGGTCGCAGTAGCTTAACAAGTGTGTTTAAATGCCCCTTGGTAGAGACGTGCAAGTCGCATTAGCTTACCAAGACGGTTTAAATGTCCCTTGGAAGAGACGTGCAGGTCGCAGTAGATTAACAAGACGGTTTAAATGCCCCTTGCAAGAGACGTGCAGGTCGCAGTAGCTTAACCAGAGGGTTTAAATGCCCCTTAGAATAGGCTTGCAGATCGCAGTAGCTTACCAAGACGGTTTAAATGCCCCTTGGAAGAGAAGTGCAGGTCGCAGTAGCTTAACAAGATGGGTTTAAATGCCCCTTGGAAGAGCGGTGGAGGTCGCAATAGCTTAACAAGATGGTTTAAATGCCCCTTGGAAAAGACCTGCAGGTCGCAGTAGCTTAACAAGATGGTTTAAATGCCCCTTGGAAGAGATGTGCAGGTAGCAGTAGCTTAACAAAGCCTTTTTAAATGCCCTTTGGAAAAGTGGTGCAGGTTACAGTTGCTTAACAAGACGGTTTAAATGCCCCTTGGAAGAGACGTTCAAGTCGCAGTAGCTTAAAAAGACTGTTTAAATGCGCCTTGGAAGAGACGTGTAGGTCGCAGTAGCTTAACAAGACGGTTTAAATGCCCCTTGGAAGAGACGAGCAGGTTGCAGTAGCTTAACAAAACGGTTTAAATGCCCCCTGGAAAAGAGGTGGAGGTCGCAGTAGCTTAACAAGACAGTTTAAATGCCACTTTGAAGAGACGTCCAGGTCGCAGTAGCTTAACAAGATGGTTTAAATGCCCCTTGGAAGAGCGGTGGAGGTCGCAGTAGCTTAACAAGACAGTTTAAATGCCCCTTGGAAGAGACATACAGGATGCAGTAGCTTAATAAGACGGTTTAAATGACCCTTGGAAGAGACGTGCAGGTCGCAGTAGCTTAACAAGACAGTTTAAATGCCCCTTGGAAGAGAAATGCAGGTCGCAGTAGCTTAAAAAGACAGTTTAAATGCTCCTAGGAAGAGACGTGCATGTCGAAGTAGCTTAACAAGACGGTTTACATGCCCCTTGGAAGAGACGTGCAGGTCGCATTAGCTTAACAAGTCGGTTTAAATGCTCCTTGGAAGAGCGGTGGAGGTCGCAGTAGCTTAACAAGATGGTTTAAATGCCCCTTGGAAGAGACATGCAGGTCACAGCAGCTTTGCAAGACTGTTTAAATGCCCCTTGGAAGAGACGTGCAGGTCGCAGTAGCTTAACAAGACGGTTTAAATGCCCCTTGGAAGAGACGTGCAGGTCGTAGTAGCTTAACAAGACGGTTTAAATGCCCCTTGGAAAAGTGGTGGAGGTTACAGTAGCTTAACAAGACGGTTTAAATTCCCCTTGGAAGACACGTGCAAGTCGCAGTAGCTTAACAAGACGGCTTAAATGCCCCTTGAAAGAGACGTGCAGGTCGCAGTAGCTTAACAAGACGGTTTATATGCCCCTTGGAAGCGAAGTGCAGGTCGCAGTAGCTTAAAAAGACGGTTTAAATGCCCCTTGGAAGAGCGGTGGGGGTCGCAGTAGCTTAACAAGACAGTTTAAATGCCCCTTGGAAGAGACGTGCTGGTCGCAGTAGCTTAATAAGACGGTTTAAATGCCCATTGGAAGAGACGTGCAAGTCGCAGTAGCTTAATAAGACTGTTTAAATGCCCATTGGAAGAGACGTGCAGGTCGCAGTAGCTTAACAAGACAGTTTAAATGCCCCTTGGAAGAGACGTGCAGGTCGCAGTAGCTTAATAACACGGTTTAAATGCCCCTTGGAAGAGAGGTGGAAGTCGCAGTAGCTTAACAAGACAGTTTAAATGCCCCTTGGAAGAGACGTGCAGGTCGCAGTAGCTTAACAAGACAGTTTAAATGCCCCTTGGAAGAGACGTGCAGTTCACTGTAGCTTAACAAGACAGTTTAAATGCCTCTTGGAAAAGACGTGCAGGTTGCAGTAGCTTAATAAGACGGTTTAAATGGCCCTTGGAAGAGACGTGCAGGTCGCAGTAGCTTAACAAGATGGTTTAAATGCCCCTTTGAAGGGACATGCAGGTCGCAATAGCTTATCAAGACGGTTTAAATGCCCCTTGGAAGAGACGTGCAGGTCGCAGAAGCTTAACAAGACGGTTTAAATGCCCCTTGGAAAAGTGGTGGAGGTTACAGTAGCTTAATAACACGGTTTAAATGCCCCATGGAAGAGACGTGCAGTTCGCAGTAGTTTAACAAGACGGTGAATATGCCCCTTGAAAGAGAAGTGCAGGTCGCAGTAGCTTAACAAGACGGTTTAAATGCCCCTTGGAAGAGCGGTGGAGGTCTCAGCAGCTTAACAAGACAGTTTAAATGCCCCTTGGAAGAGGCTTGCAGGTCGCAGTAGCTTACCAAGACAGTTTAAATGCCCCTTGGAAGAGACGTGCAGGTCGCAGTAGCTTAATAAGACGGTTTAAATGCCCCTTGGAAGAGACATGCAAGTCGCAGTAGCTTAATAAGACGGTTTAAATGCCCCTTGGAAGAGACGTGCAGGTCGCACTAGCTTAACAAGACGGTTTAAATGCCACTTGGAAAAGACGTGCAGTTCACTGTAGCTTAACAAGACGGTTTAAATGCCCCTTGGAAGAGACGTGCAGGTCGCAGAAGCTTAACAAGATGGTTTAAATGCCCCTTGGAAGGGACATGCAGGTCACAGCAGCTTTACAAGACTGTTTAAATGCCCCTTGGAAGAGACGTGCAGGTCGCAGTAGCTAAACAAAATGGTTTAAATGCCCCTTGGTAGAGACATGCAGGTCGCAATAGCTTAATAACACGGTTTAAATGCCCCATGGAAGAGACGTGCAGTTCGCAGTAGCTTAACAAGACGGTTTATATGCCCCTTGGATGAGAAGTGCAGGTCGCAGTAGTTTAACAAAACGGTTTAAATGCCCCTTGGAAGAGCGGTGGAGGTCGCAGCAGCTTAACAAGACAGTTTAAATGCCCCTTGGAAGAGGCTTGCAGGTCGCAGTAGCTTACCAAGACGGTTTAAATGGCCCTTGGAAGAGACGTGCAGGTCGCAGTAGCTTAACAAGATGGTTTAAATGCCCCTTGGAAGAGCGGTGGAGGTCGCAGTAGCTTAACAAGATGGTTTAAATACCCTTTGGAAGGGACATGCAGGTCACAGCAGCTTTACAAGACTGTTTAAATGCCCCTTGGAAGAGACATGCAGGTCGCAGTAGCTAAACAAGACGGTTTAAATTCCCCTTGGTAGAGACATGCAGGTCGCAATAGCTTAACAAGACGGTTTAAATGCCCCTTGGAAGAGACGTACAGGTCGCAGAAGCTTAACAAGACGGTTTAAATGCCCCTTGGAAGAGCGGTGGAGGTCGCAGTAGTTTAACAAGACGGTTTAAATTCCCCTTGGAAGAGCGGTGGAGGTCGCAGCAGTTTAACAAGACAGTTTAAATGCCCCTTGGAAGAGGCTTGCAGGTCGCAGTAGCTTACCAAGAAGGTTTAAATGGCCCTTGGAAGAGACGTGCAGGTCGCAGTAGCTTAACAAGATGGTTTAAATGCCTCTTGGAAGAGCGGTGGAGGTCGCAGTAGCTTAACAAGATGATTTAAATGCCCTTTGGAAGAGACATGCAGGTCACAGCAGCTTTACAAGACTGTTTAAATGCCCCTTGGAAGAGCGGTGGAGGTTGCAGTACCTTAAGAAGACAGTTTAAATGCCCCTTGGAAGAGACATGCAGGACGCAGTAGCTTTATAAGACGGTTTAAATGACCCTTGAAAGAGACGTGCAGTTCGCAGTAACTTAACAAGACGGTTTAAATGCCCCTTGGACGAGAAATGCAGGTCACAGTAGCTTAAAAAGACGGTTTAAATGCCCCTTAGAAGAGACGTGCAGGTCGAAGTAGCTTAACAAGATGGTTTAAATGCCCCTTGGATGAGCGGTGGAGGTCGCAGTAGCTTAACAAGACGGTTTAAATGCCCCTTGGAAGAGACGTGCAGGTCACAGCAACTTAACAAGACAGTTTAAATGCCCCTTGGAAGAGACGTGCAGGTCGCAGTAGCTTAACAAGACGGTTTAAATACCCCTTGGTAGAGACGTGCAAGTCGCAGTAGCTTACCAAGACGGTTTAAATGTCCCTTGGAAGAGACGTGCAGGTCGCAGTAGAGTAACAAGACGGTTTAAATGCCCCTTGCAAGAGACGTGCAGGTCGCAGTAGCTTAACCAGAGGGTTTAAATGCCCCTTAGAATAGGCTTGCAGATCGCAGTAGCTTACCAAGACGGTTTAAATGCCCCTTGGAAGAGAAGTGCAGGTCGCAGTAGCTTAACAAGATGGGTTTAAATGCCCCTTGGAAGAGCGGTGGAGGTCGCAATAGCTTAACAAGATGGTTTAAATGCCCCTTGGAAAAGACCTGCAGGTCGCAATAGCTTAACAAGATGGTTTAAATGCCCCTTGGTAGAGACGTGCAGGTCTCAGTAGCTTAACAAGACGGTTTAAATGCCCCTTGGAAGAGGCTTGCAGGTCGCTGTAGCTTACCAAGACGGTTTAAATGTCACTTGGAAGAGACGTGCAGGTCGCAGTAGCTTAACAAGACGGTTTAAATGCCCCTTGGAAGAGACATGCAGGTCGCAGCAGCTTAACAAGCCTGTTTAAATTCACCTTTGAAGAGACGTGCAGGTCGCAGTAACTTAACAAGATGGTTTAAATGCCCCTCGGTAGAGACACGCAGGTCGCAGTAGCTTACCAAGACTGTTTAAGTGCCCCTTGGAAGAGACGTGCAGGTCGCAGTAGATTAACAAGACGGTTTAAATGCCCCTTGGAAGAGACGTGCAGATCGCAGTAGCTTAACAAGACGGTTTAAATGCCCCCTGCAAGAGACGAGCAGGTCGCAGTAGCTTAACAAGAGGGTTTAAATGCCCCTTAGAAGAGGCTTGCAGGACGCAGTAGCTTACCAAGACGGTTTAAATGCCCCTTGGTGGAGAAGTGCAGGTCGCAGTAACTTAACAAGTTGGTTTAAATGCCCCTTGGAAGAGCGGTGGAGGTCGCAGTAGCTTAACAAGACTGTTTAAATGCCACTTGGAAAAGACGTGCACGTCGCAGTAGCTTAACAAGATGGTTTAAATGCCCCTTGGAAAAGTGATGGAGCTTACAGTAGCTTAACAAGATGGTTTAAATGCCCCTTGTAAGAGACGTTCAAGTCTCAGTAGCTTAAAAAGACAGTTTAAATGCGCCTTGGAAGAGACGTGCAGGTCGCAGTAGCATAACAAGACAGTTTAAATGCCCCTTTGAAGAGACGTGCAGGTCACAGTAGCTTAACAAGACGGTTTAAATGCCCCTTGGAAGAGCGGTGGAGGTCGCAGTAGCTTAACAAGATGGTTTAAATGCCCCTTGGAAGAGACATGCAGGTCACAGCAACTTAACAAGACAGTTTAAATGCCCCTTGGAAGAGACGTGCAGGTCGCAGTAGCTTAACAAGTGTGTTTAAATGCCCCTTGGTAGAGACGTGCAAGTCGCATTAGCTTACCAAGACGGTTTAAATGTCCCTTGGAAGAGACGTGCAGGTCGCAGTAGATTAACAAGACGGTTTAAATGCCCCTTGGTAGAGACATGCAGGTCGCAGTAGCTTACCAAGACTGTTTAAGTGCCCCTTTGAAGAGACGTGCAGGTCGCAGTAGATTAACAAGACGGTTTAAATGCCCCTTGGAAGAGACGTGCAGATCGCAGTAGCTTAACAAGACGGTTTAAATGCCCCCTGCAAGAGACGAGCAGGTCGCAGTAGCTTAACAAGAGGGTTTAAATGCCCCTTAGAAGAGGCTTGCAGGACGCAGTAGCTTACCAAGACGGTTTAAATGCCCCTTGGTGGAGAAGTGCAGGTCGCAGTAACTTAACAAGTTGGTTTAAATGCCCCTTGGAAGAGCGGTGGAGGTTGCAGTAGCTTAACAAGACTGTTTAAATGCCCCTTGGAAAAGACGTGCACGTCGCAGTAGCTTAACAAGATGGTTTAAATGCCCCTTGGAAAAGTGATGGAGGTTACAGTAGCTTAACAAGATGGTTTAAATGCCCCTTGTAAGAGACGTTCAAGTCTCAGTAGCTTAAAAAGACAGTTTAAATGCGCCTTGGAAGAGACGTGCAGGTCTCAGTAGCATAACAAGAGAGTTTAAATGCCCCTTTGAAGAGACGTGCAGGTCGCAGTAGCTTAACAAGTGTGTTTAAATGCCCCTTGGTAGAGACGTGCAAGTCGCATTAGCTTACCAAGACGGTTTAAATGTCCCTTGGAAGAGACGTGCAGGTCGCAGTAGATTAACAAGACGGTTTAAATGCCCCTTGCAAGAGACGTGCAGGTCACAGTAGCTTAACCAGAGGGTTTAAATGCCCCTTAGAATAGGCTTGCAGATCGCAGTAGCTTACCAAGACGGTTTAAATGCCCCTTGGAAGAGAAGTGCAGGTCGCAGTAGCTTAACAAGATGGGTTTAAATGCCCCTTGGAAGAGCGGTGGAGGTCGCAATAGCTTAACAAGATGGTTTAAATGCCCCTTGGAAAAGACCTGCAGGTCGCAGTAGCTTAACAAGATGGTTTAAATGCCCCTTGGAAGAGATGTGCAGGTAGCAGTAGCTTAACAAAGCCTTTTTAAATGCCCCTTGGAAAAGTGGTGCAGGTTACAGTTGCTTAACAAGACGGTTTAAATGCCCCTTGGAAGAGACGTTCAAGTCGCAGTAGCTTAAAAAGACTGTTTAAATGCGCCTTGGAAGAGACGTGTAGGTCGCAGTAGCTTAACAAGACGGTTTAAATGCCACTTGGAAGAGACGAGCAGGTTGCAGTAGCTTAACAAAACGGTTTAAATGCCCCCTGGAAAAGAGGTGGCGGTCGCAGTAGCTTAACAAGACAGTTTAAATGCCACTTTGAAGAGACGTCCAGGTCGCAGTAGCTTAACAAGATGGTTTAAATGCCCCTTGGAAGAGCGGTGGAGGTCGCAGTAGCTTAACAAGACAGTTTAAATGCCCCTTGGAAGAGACATACAGGATGCAGTAGCTTAATAAGACGGTTTAAATGACCCTTGGAAGAGACGTGCAGGTCGCAGTAGCTTAACAAGACAGTTTAAATGCCCCTTGGAAGAGAAATGCAGGTCGCAGTAGCTTAAAAAGACAGTTTAAATGCTCCTTGGAAGAGACGTGCATGTCGAAGTAGCTTAACAAGACGGTTTAAATGCCCCTTGGAAGAGACGTGCAGGTCGCATTAGCTTAACAAGTCGGTTTAAATGCTCCTTGGAAGAGCGGTGGAGGTCGCAGTAGCTTAACAAGATGGTTTAAATGCCCCTTGGAAGAGACATGCAGGTCACAGCAGCTTTGCAAGACTGTTTAAATGCCCCTTGGAAGAAACGTGCAGGTCGCAGTAGCTTAACAAGACGGTTTAAATGCCCCTTGGAAGAGACGTGCAGGTCGCAGTAGCTTAACAAGACGGTTTAAATGCCCCGTGGAAGAGAAGTGCAGGTCGGAGTAGCTTAAAAAGATGGTTTAAATGCCCCTTGGAAGAGCGGTGGAGGTCGCAGTAGCTTAACAAGACAGTTTAAATGCTCCTTGGAAGAGACGTGCTGGTCGCAGTAGCTTAATAAGACGGTTTAAATGCCCATTGGAAGAGACGTGCAAGTCGCAGTAGCTTAATAAGACTGTTTAAATGCCCATTGGAAGAGACGTGCAGGTCGCAGTAGCTTAACAAGACAGTTTAAATGCCCCTTGGAAGAGACGTGCAGGTCGCAGTAGCTTAACAACACGGTTTAAATGCCCCTTGGAAGAGAGGTGGAAGTCGCAGTAGCTTAACAAGACAGTTTAAATGCCCCTTGGAAGAGACGTGCAGGTCGCAGTAGCTTAACAAGACAGTTTAAATGCCCCTCGGAAGAGACGTGCAGTTCACTGTAGCTTAACAAGACGGTTTAAATGCCTCTTGGAAAAGACGTGCAGGTTGAAGTAGCTTAATAAGACGGTTTAAATGGCCCTTGGAAGAGACGTGCAGGTCGCAGTAGCTTAACAAGATGGTATAAATGCCCCTTGGAAGAGCGGTGGAGGTCGCGGTAACTTAGCAAGATGGTTTAAATGCCCCTTTGAAGGGACCTGCAGGTCGCAATAGCTTATCAAGACGGTTTAAATGCCCCTTGGAAAAGACGTGCAGGTCGCAGAAGCTTAACAAGACGGTTTAAATGCCCCTTGGAAAAGTGGTGGAGGTTACAGTAGCTTGATAACACGGTTTAAATTCCCCATGGAAGAGACGTGCAGTTCGCAGTAGTTTAACAAGACGGTTTATGTGCCCCTTGAAAGAGAAGTGCAGGTCGCAGTAGCTTAACAAGACGGTTTAAATGCCCCTTGGAAGAGCGGTGGAGGTCTCAGCAGCTTAACAAGACAGTTTAAATGCCCCTTGGAAGAGGCTTGCAGGTCGCAGTAGCTTACCAAGACAGTTTAAATGCCCCTTTGAAGAGACGTGCAGGTCGCAGTAGCTTAATAAGACGGTTTAAATGCCCCTTGGAAGAGACATGCAAGTCGCAGTAGCTTAATAAGACGGTTTAAATGCCCCTTGGAAGAGACGTGCAGGTCGCACTAGCTTAACAAGACGGTTTAAATGCCACTTGGAAAAGAAGTGCAGTTCACTGTAGCTTAACAAGACGGTTTAAAAGCACCTTGGAAGAGACGTGCAGGTCGCAGAAGCTTAACAAGACGGTTTAAATGCCCCTTGGAAGAGTGGTGGAGGTCGAAGTAGCCTAACAAGATGGTTTAAATGCCCCTTGGAAGGGACATGCAGGTCACAGCAGCTTTACAAGACTGTTTAAATGCCCCTTGGAAGAGACGTGCAGGTCGCAGTAGCTAAACAAAACGGTTTAAATGCCCCTTGGTAGAGACATGCAGGTCGCAATAGCTTAATAACACGGTTTAAATGCCCCATGGAAGAGACGTGCAGTTCGCAGTAGCTTAACAAGACGGTTTATATGCCCCTTGGAAGAGAAGTGCTGGTCGCAGTAGTTTAACAAAACGGTTTAAATGCCCTTTGGAAGAGCGGTGGAGGTCGCAGCAGCTTAACAAGACAGTTTAAATGCCCCTTGGAAGAGGCTTGCAGGTCGCAGTAGCTTACCAAGACGGTTTAAATGGCCCTTGGAAGAGACGTGCAGGTCGCAGTAGCTTAACAAGATGGTTTAAATGCCCCTTGGAAGAGCGGTGGAGGTCGCAGTAGCTTAACAAGATGGTTTAAATACCCTTTGGAAGGGACATGCAGGTCACAGCAGCTTTACAAGACTGTTTAAATGCCCCTTGGAAGAGACATGCAGGTCGCAGTAGCTAAACAAGACGGTTTAAATTCCCCTTGGTAGAGATATGCAGGTCGCAATAGCTTAACAAGACGGTTTAAATGCCCCTTGGAAGAGACGTGCAGGTCGCAGAAACTTAACAACACGGTTTAAATGTCCCTTGGAAGAGCGGTGGAGGTCACAGTAGTTTAACAAGACGGTTTAAATTCCCCTTGGAGGAGCGGTGGAGGTCGCAGCAGTTTAACAAGACAGTTTAAATGCCCCTTGGAAGAGACATGCAGGTCGCAGTAGCTTACCAAGAAGGTTTAAATGGCCCTTGGAAGAGACGTGCAGGTCGCATTAGCTTAACAAGATGGTTTAAATGCCTCTTGGAAGAGCGGTGGAGGTCACAGTAGCTTAACAAGACGGTTTAAATGCCCTTTGGAAGAGACATGCAGGTCACAGCAGCTTTACAAGACTGTTTAAATGCCCCTTGGAAGAGACGTGCAGGTCGCAGTAGCTTAACAAGACAGGTTAAATGCCCCTTGGAAGAGACGTGCAGGTCGCAGTAGCTTAACAAGACGGTTTAAATGCCCCTTGGAAGAGAGGTGGAGGTCGCAGCAGCTTAACAAGACAGTTTAAATGCCCCTTGGAAGAGACGTGCAGGTTGCAGTAGCTTAATAAGACGGTTTAAATGCCCCTTGGAAAAGACATGCAAGCCGCAGTAGCTTAATAAGATGGTTTAAATGCCCCTTGGAAGAGACGTGCAGGTCGCAGTAGCTTAACAAGACGGTTTAAATGCCATTTGGAAAAGACGTGCAGTTCACTGTAGCTTTACAAGACTGTTTAAATGCCCCTTGGTAGAGACATGCAGGTCGCAATAGCTTAACAAGACGGTTTAAATGCCATTTGGAAAAGACGTGCAGTTCACTGTAGCTTTACAAGTCTGTTTAAATGCCCCTTGGAAGAGACGTGCAGGTCGCAGAAGTTTAACAAGACGGTTTAAATGCCCCTTGGAAAAGTGGTGGATGTTACATTAGCTTAATAACACGGTTTATATGCCCCATGGAAGAGACGTGCAGTTCGCAGTAGCTTAACAAGATGGTTTAAATGCCCCTTGGAAGAGAAGTGCAGGTCGCAGTAGCTTAACAAGACAGTTTATATGCCCCTTGGAAGAGAAGTGCAGGTCGCAGTAGCTTAACAAGACGGTTTAAATGCCCCTTGGAAGAGCGGTGGAGGTCGCAGCAGCTTAACAAGACAGTTTAAATGCCCCTTGGAAGAGGCTTGCAGGTCGCAGTCGCTTACCAAGACAGTTTAAATGCCCCTTGGAAGAGACGTGCAGGTCGCAGTAGCTTAATAAGACTTTTTAAATGCCCCTTGGAAGAGACATGCAAGTCGCAGTAGCTTAATAAGACGGTTTAAATGCCGCTTGGAAGAGACGTGCAGGTCGCAGTAGCTTAACTAGACAGTTTAAATGCCTCTTTGAAAAGTCGAGCAGGTTGCAGTAGCTTAAGAAGACGGTTTAAATGGCCCTTGGAAGAGACGTGCAGGTCGCAGTAGCTTAACAAGATGGAATAAATGCCCCTTGGAAGAGCGGTGGAGGTCGCAGTAGCTTAACAAGATGGTTTAAATGCCCCTTGGAAGGGACATGCAGGTCACAGCAGCTTTACAAGACTGTTTAAATGCCCCTTGGAAGAGACGTGCAGGTCGCAGAAGCTTAACAAGACGGTTTAAATGCCCCTTGGAAGAGCGGTGGATGTCGCAGTAGCTTAACAAGACAGTTTAAATGCCCCTTGGAAAAGTGGTGGAGGTTACAGTAGCTTAACAAGACGGTTTAAATGCCCCTTGGAGGACACGTGCAAGTCGCAGTAGCTTAACAAGACGGTTTAAATGCCCATTGGAAGAGACGTGCAGGTTGCAGTCGCTTAACAAGACGGTTTAAATGCCCCTTGGAAGAGACGTGCAGGTCGCAGTAGCTTAACAAGACGGTTTAAATGCCCCTTGGAAGAGAGGTGGAGGTCGCAGTAGCTTAACAAGACAGTTTAAATGCCCCTTGGAAGAGACGTGCAGGTCGCAGTAGCTTAATAAGACGGTTTAAATGCCCCTTGGAAGAGACGTGCAGGTCGCAGTAGCTTAACAAGATGGTGTAAATGCCCCTTGGAAGAGACGTTCAGGACGCAGTAGCTTAACAAGAGGGTTTAAATGCCCCTTAGAAGAGGCTTGCAGGTCGCAGTAGCTTACCAAGACGGTTTAAATGCCCCTTGTAAGAGAATTGCAGGTCGCGGTAGCTTATCAAGATGGTTTAAATGCCACTTGGAAAAGCGGTGGAGGTCGCAGTAGCTTAACATGACGGTTTATATGCCCCTTGGAAAAGACGTGCAGGTCGCAGTAGCTTAACAAGACTGTTTAAATGCCCCTTGGAAGAGCGGTGGAGGTCGCAGTAGCTTAACAAGCCTGTATAAATGCCGCTTGGAAGAGACGTCCAGGTCGCAGTAGCTTAACAAGATGGTTTAAATGCCCCTTGGTAGAGACATGCAGGTCGCAGTAGCTTACCAAGACGGTTTAAATGCCCATTGGAAGAGACGTGCAGGTCGTAGCAGATTAACAAGATGGATTAAATGTCCCTTGGAAGAGACGTGCAGGTCGCAGTAGCTTAACAAGACGGTTTAAATGCCCCTTGCAAGAGACGTGCAGGTCGCAGGAGCTTAACAAGAGGGTTTAAATGCCCCTTAGAAGAGTGGTGGAGGTCGCAGTAGCTTAACAAGATGGTTTAAATGCCCCTTGGAAGGGACATGCAGGTCACAGCAGCTTTACAAGACTGTTTAAATGCCCCTTGGAAGAGACGTGCAGGTCGCAGTAGCTAAACAAGACGGTTTAAATGCCCCTTGGTACAGACATGCAGGTCGCAATAGCTTAATAACACGGTTTAAATGCCCCATGAAAGAGACGTGCAGTTCGCAGTAGCTTAACAAGACAGTTTAAATGCCCCTTGGAAGAGCGGTGGAGGTCACAGCAGCTTAACAAGACAGTTTAAATGCCCCTTGGAAGAGGCTTGCAGGTCGCAGTAGCTTACCAAGAAGGTTTAAATGGCCCTTGGAAGAGACGTGCAGGTCGCAGTAGCTTAACAAGATGGTTTAAATGCCTATTGGAAGAGCGGTGGAGGTCGCAGTAGCTTAACAAGATGGTTTAAATGCCCTTTGGAAGAGACATGCAGGTCACAGCAGCTTTGCAAGACTGTTTAAATGCCCCTTGGAAGAGACGTGCAGGTCGCAGTAGCTTAACAAGACAGTTTAAATTCCCCTTGGTAGAGACATGCAGGTCGCATTAGCTTAACAAGACGGTTTAAATGCCCCTTGGAAAAGACATGCAGGTCGCAGTAGCTTAACAAGATGGTTTAAATGCCCCGTGGAAGAGACGTGCAGGTCGCTGTAGCTTAACAAGACTGTTTAAATGCCCCTTGCAAGAGACGTACAATTCACAGTAGCTTAACAAGACGGTTTAAATGCCCCTTGGAAGAGCGGTGGAGGTCGCAGTAGCTTAACAAGACAGTTTAAATGCCCCTTGGAAAAGTGGTGGAGGTTACAGTAGCTTAACAAGACGGTTTAAATGCCCCTTGGAAGAGACGTGCAGGTCGCAGAAGCTTAACAAGACAGTTTAAATGCCCCTTGGAAAAGACGTGCAGGTCGCAGTAGCTTAAAAAGACGGTTTAAATGCCCCTTGGAAGAGAGGAGGAGGTCGCAGTACCTTAACAAGATGGTTTAAATGGCCCTTGGAAGAGACGTGCAGGTCGCAGTAACTTAACAAGACAGTTTAAATGCCCCTTGGAAGAGACGTGCAGGTCACAGTAGCTTAATAAGACGGTTTAAATGCCCCTTGGAGGAGACATGCAAGTCGCAGTAGCTTAATAAGACGGTTTAAATGCCCCTTGGTAGAGACATGCAGGTCGCAATAGTTTAATAACACGGTTTAAATGCCCCATGGAAGAGACGTGCAGTTCGCAGTAGCTTAACAAGACGGTTTATATGCCCCTTGGAAGAGAAGTGCAGGTCGCAGTAGTTTAACAAGACGGTTTAAATGCCCCTTGGAAGAGCGGTGGAGGTCGCAGCAGCTTAATAAGACAGTTTAAATGCCCCTAGGAAGAGGCTTGCAGGTCGCAGTAGCTTACCAAGATGGTTTAAATGGCCCTTGGAAGAGACGTGCAGGTCGCAGTAGCTTAACAAGATGGTTTAAATGCCCCTTGGAAGAGCGGTGGAGGACGCAGTAGCTTAACAAGATGGTTTAAATGCCCTTTGGAAGAGACATGCAGGTCACAACAGATTTACAAGACTGTTTAAATGCCCCTTGGAAGAGACGTGCAGGTCGCAGTAGCTTAACAAGAAAGTTTAAATTCCCCTTGGTAGAGACATGCAGGTCGCATTAGCTTAACAAGACGGTTTAAATACCCCTTGGAAGAGACATGCAGGTCTCTGTAGCTTAACAAGACGGTTTAAATGCCCCTTGCAATAGACGTGCAATAAGCAGTAGCTTAACAAGACGGTTTAAATGCCCCTTGGAAGAGCGGTGGATGTCGCAGTAGCTTAACAAGACAGTTTAAATGCCCCTTGGAAAAGTGGTGGAGGTTACAGTAGCTTAACAAGACGGTTTAAATGCCCCTTGGAAGACACGTGCAAGTCGCAGTAGCTTAACAAGACAGTTTAAATGCATATTGGAAGAGACGTGCAGGTCGCAGTCGCTTAACAAGACGGTTTAAATGCCCCTTGGAAGAGACGTGCAGGTCGCAGTAGCTTAACAAGACGGTTTAAATGCCCCTTGGAAGAGAGGTGGAGGTCGCAGTAGCTTAACAAGACAGTTTAAATGCCCCTTGGAAGAGACGTGCAGGTCGCAGTAGCTTAATAAGACGGTTTAAATGCCCCTTGGAAGAGACGTGCAGGTCGCAGTAGCTTAACAAGATGGTGTAAATGCCCCTTGGAAGAGACGTGCAGGTCGCAGTAGCTTAACAAGAGGGTTTAAATGCCCCTTAGAAGAGGCTTGCAGGTCGCAGTAGCTTACCAAGACGGTTTAAATGCCCCTTGGAATAGCAGTGCAGGTCGTGGTAGCTTAACAAGATGGTTTAAATGCCACTTGGAAAAGCGGTGGAGGTCGCAGTAGCTTAACATGACGGTTTATATGCCCCTTGGAAAAGACGTGCAGGTCGCAGTAGCTTAACAAGACTGTTTAAATGCCCCTTGGAAGAGCGGTGGAGGTCGCAGTAGCTTAACAAGCCTGTATAAATGCCGCTTGGAAGAGATGTGCAGGTCGCAGTAGCTTAACAAGACGGTTTAAATGCCCCTTGGTAGAGACATGCAGGTCGCAGTAGCTTACCAAGACGGTTTAAATGCCCCTTGGAAGAGACATGCAGGTCGCAGTAGATTAACAAGATGGATTAAATGCCCCTTGGAAGAGACGAGCAGGTCGCAGTAGCTTAACAAGACAGTTTAAATGCCCCTTGCAAGAGACGTGCAGGTCGCAGGAGCTTAACAAGAGGGTTTAAATGCCCCTTAGAAGAGCGGTGGAGGTCGCAGTAGCTTAACAAGATGGTTTAAATGCCCCTTGGAAGAGACGTGCAGGTCGCAGTAGCTTTACAAGACTGTTTAAATGCCCCTTGGAAGAGACGTGCAGGTCGCAGTAGCTAAACAAGACGGTTTAAATGCCCCTTGGTAGAGACATGCAGGTCGCAATAGCTTAATAACACGGTTTAAATGCCCCATGGAAGAGACGTGCAGTTCGCAGTAGCTTAACAAGACGGTTTATATGCCCCTTGGAAGAGAAGTGCAGGTCGCAGTAGTTTAACAAGACGGTTTTAATGAACCTTGGAAGAGCGGTGGAGGTCGCAGCAGCTTAACAAGACAGTTTAAATGCCCCTTGGAAAAGGCTTGCAGGTCGCAGTAGCTTACCAAGACGGTTTAAATGGCCCTTGGAAGAGACGTGCAGGTCGAAGTAGCTTAACAAGATGGTTTAAATGCCCCTTGGAAGAGCGGTGGAGGTCGCAGTAGCTTAACAAGATGGTTTAAATGCCCTTTGGAAGGGACATGCAGGTCACAGCAGCTTTACAAGACTGTTTAAATGCCCCTTGGAAGAGACATGCAGGTCGCAGTAGCTAAACAAGACGGTTTAAATGCCCCTTGGTAGAGACATGCAGGTCGCAATAGCTTAACAAGACGGTTTAAATGCCCCTTGGAAGAGACGTGCAGGTCGCAGAAGCTTAACAAGACGGTTTAAATGCCCCTTGGAAGAGCGTTGGAGGTCGCAGTAGCTTAACAAGATGGTTTAAATGCCCCTTGGAAGAGACGTGCAGGTCGCAGTAGCTAAACAAGACGGTTTAAATGCCCCTTGGTAGAGACATGCAGGTCGCAATAGCTTAATAACACAGTTTAAATGCCCCATGGAAGAGACGTGCAGTTCGCAGTAGCTTAACAAGACGGTATATATGCCCCTTGGAAGAGAAGTGCAGGTCGCAGTAGTTTAAGAAGACGGTTTAAATGCCCCTTGGAAGAGCGGTGGAGGTCGCAGCAGCTTAACAAGACAGTTTAAATGCCCCTTGGAAGAGGCTTGCAGGTCGCAGTAGCTTACCAAGACGGTTTAAATGGTCCTTGGAAGAGACGTGCAGGTCGCAGTAGCTTAACAAGATGGTTTAAATGCCCCTTGGAAGAGCGGTGGAGGTCACAGTAGCTTAACAAGATGGTTTAAATGCCCTTTGGAAGAGACATGCAGGTCACAGAAGCTTTACAAGACTGTTTAAATGCACCTTGGAAGAGACATGCAGGTCGCAGTAGCTTAACAAGACAGTTTAAATTCCCCTTGGTAGAGACATGCAGGTCGCATTAGCTTAACAAGACGGTTTAAATGCCCCTTGGAAGAGACATGCAGGTCGCAGTAGCTTAACAAGATGGTTTAAATGCCCCTTGGAAGAGATGTGCAGGTCGCTGTAGCTTAACAAGACGGTTGAAATGTCCCTTGCAAGAGACGTGCAATTCGCAGTAGCTTAACAAGACGGTTTAAATGCCCCTTGGAAGAGTGGTGGAGGACGCAGTATCTTAACAAGACAGTTTAAATGCCCCTTGGAAAAGTGGTGGAGGTTAGAGTAGCTTAACAAGACGGTTTAAATGCCCCTTGGAAGACACGTGCAAGTCGCAGTAGCTTAACAAGACGGGTTTAAATGCCCCTTGGAAGAGACGTGGAGGTCGCAGTAGCTTAACCAGACGGTTTATATGCCCCTTGGAAGAGAAGTGCAGGTCGCAGTAGCTTAATAAGACGGTTTAAATGCCCATTGGAAGAGACGTGCAAGTCGCAGTAGCTTAATAAGATGGTTTAAATGCCCATTGGAAGAGACGTGCAAGTCGCAGTAGCTTAAAAAGATGGTTTAAATGCCCATTGGAAGAGACGTGCAGGTCGCAGTAGCTTAACAAGACAGTTTAAATGCCCCTTGGAAGAGACATGCAGGTCGCAGCAGCTTAACAAGACAGTTTAAATGCCCCTTGGAAGAGGCTTGCAGGTCGCAGTAGCTTACCAAGACAGTTTAAATGCCCCTTGGAAGAGACGTGCAGGTCGCAGTAGCTTAATAAGACGGTTTAAATGCCCCTTGGAAGAGAGGTGCAGGTCGCAGTAGCTTAACAAGACGGTTTAAATGCCTCTTGGAAAAGACGAGCAGGTTGCAGTAGCTTAATAAGACGGTTTAAATGGCCCTTGGAAGAGACGTGCAGGTCACAGTAGCTTAACAAGATAGAATAAATGCCCCTTGGAAGAGCGGTGGAGGTCGCAGTAGCTTAACAAGATGGTTTAAATGCCCCTTGGAAGGGACATGCAGGTCACAACAGCTTTACAAGACTGTTTAAATGCCCCTTGTAAGAGACGTGCAGGTCGCAGTAGCTAAACAAGACGGTTTAAATGCCCCTTGGTAGAGACATGCAGGTCGCAATAGCTTAACAAGACGGTTTAAATGCCCCTTGGAAGAGACGTGCAGGTCGCAGAAGCTTAACAAGACGGTTTAAATGCCCCTTGGAAGAGTGGTGGAGGTCGCAGTAGCTTAACAAGATGGTTTAAATGCCCCTTGGAAGGGACATGCAGGTCACAGCATCTTTACAAGACTGTTTAAATGCCCCTTGGAAGAGACGTGCAGGTCGCAGTAGCTAAACAAGACGGTTTAAATGCCCCTTGGTAGAGACATGCAGGTCGCAATAGCTTAATAACACGGTTTAAATGCCCCATGGAAGAGACGTGCAGTTCGCAGTAGCTTAACAAGACGGTTTATATGCCCCTTGGAATAGAAGTGCAGGTCGCAGTAGTTTAACAAGACGGTTTAAATGCCCCTTGGAAGAGGCTTGCAGGTCGCAGTAGCTTACCAAGACGATTTAAATGGCCCTTGGAAGAGACGTGCAGGTCGCAGTAGCTTAACAAGATGGTTTAAATGCCCCTTGGAAGAGCGGTGGAGGTCGCAGTAGCTTAACAAGATGGTTTAAATGCCCTTTGGAAGAGACATGCAGCTCACAGCAGCTTTACAAGACTGTTTAAATGCCCCTTGGAAGAGACGTGCAGGTCGCAGTAGCTTAACAAGACAGTTTAAATTCCCCTTGGTAGAGACATGGAGGTCGCATTAGCTTAACAAGATGGTTTAAATGCCCCTTGGAAGAGACATGCAGGTCACAGTAGCTTAACAAGACGGTTTAAATGCCCCTTGCAATAGACGTGCAATTCGCAGTAGCTTAACAAGACGGTTTAAATGCCCCTTGGAAGAGCGGTGGATGTCGCAGTTGCTTAACAAGACAGTTTAACTGCCCCTTGGAAAAGTGGTGGAGGTTATAGTAGCTTAACAAGACGGTTTAAATGTCCCTTGGGAGACACGTGCAAGTCGCAGTAGCTTAACAAGACGGTTTAAATGCCCATTGGAAGAGACGTGCAGGTCGCAGTCGCTTAACAAGACGGTTTAAATGTCCCTTGGAAGAGACGTGCAGGTCGCAGTAGCTTAACAAGACGGTTTAAATGCCCCTTGGAAGAGAGGTGGAGGTCGCAGTAGCTTAACAAGACAGTTTAAATGCCCCTTGGAAGAGACGTGCAGGTCGCAGTAGCTTAATAAGACGGTTTAAATGCCCCTTGGAAGAGACGTGCAGGTCGCAGTAGCTTAACAAGATGGTTTAAATGCCCTTTGGAAGAGACATGCAGGTCACAGCAGCTTTAAAAGACTGTTTAAATGCCCCTTGGAAGAGACATGCAGGTCGCAGTAGCTTAACAAGACAGTTTAAATGCCCCTTGGAAGAGGCTTGCAGGTCGCAGTAGCTTACCAAGACGGTTTAAATGGCCCTTGGAAGAGACGTGCAGGTCGCAGTAGCTTAACAAGATGGTTTAAATGCCCATTGGAAGAGCGGTGGAGGTCGCAGTAGCTTAACAAGATGGTTTAAATGCCCTTTGGAAGAGACATGCAGGTCACAGCAGCTTTACAAGACTGTTTAAATGCCCCTTGGAAGAGACGTGCAGGTCACAGTAGCTCAACAAGACAGTTTAAATTCCCCTTGGTAGAGACATGCAGGTCGCATTAGCTTAACAAGACGGTTTAAATGCCCCTTGGAAGAGACATGCAGGTCGCAGTAGCTTAACAAGATGGTTTAAATGCCCCTTGGAAGAGACGTGCAGGTCGCTGTAGCTTAACAAGACGGTTTAAATGCCCCTTGCAAGAGACGTGCAATTCGCAGTAGCTTAACAAGACGGTTTAAATGCCCCTTGGAAGAGCGGTGGAGGTCGCAGTAGCTTAACAAGACAGTTTAAATTCCCCTTGGTAGAGACATGCAGGTCGCATTACCTTAACAAGACGGTTTTAATGCCCCTTGGAAGAGACATGCAGGTCGCAGTAGCCTAACAAGATGGTTTAAATGCCCTTTGGAAGAGACGTGCAGGTCGCTGTAGCTTAACAAGATGGTTTAAATGCCCCTTGCAAGAGACGTGCAATTCGCAGTAGCTTAACAAGACGGTTTAAATGCCCCTTGGAAGAGCGGTGGAGGTCGCAGTAGCTTAAGAAGACAGTTTAAATGCCCCTTGGAAAAGTGGTGGAGGTTACAGTAGCTTAACAAGACGGTTTCAATGCCCCTTGGAAGAGACGTGCAGGTCGCAGAAGCTTAACAAGACAGTTTATATGCCCCTTGGAAGAGACGTGCAGGTCGCAGTAGCTTAACAAGACGGTTTAAATGCCCCTTGGAAGAGAGGTGGAGGTCGCAGTACCTTAACAAGACGGTTTAAATGGCCCTTGCAAGAGACGTGCAGGTCGCAGTAGCTTAACAAGACAGTTTAAATGCCCCTTGGAAGAGACGTGCAGGTCGCAGTAGCTTAATAAGACGGTTTAAATGCCCCTTGGAAGAGACATGCAAGTCGCAGTAGCTTAATAAGATGGTTTAAATGCCCCTTGGTAGAGACATGCAGGTCGCAATAGTTTAATAACACGGTTTAAATGCCCAATGGAAGAGACGTGCAGTTCGCCGTAGCTTAACAAGACGGTTTATATGCCCCTTGGAAGAGAAGTGCAGGTCGCAGTAATTTAACAAGACGGTTTAAATGCCCCTTGGAAGAGCGGTGGAGGTTGCAGCAGCTTAACAAGACAGTTTAAATGCCCCTTGGAAGAGGCTTGCAGATCGCAGTAGCTTACCAAGACGGTTTAAATGGCCCTTGGAAGAGACGTGCAGGTCGCAGTAGCTTAACAAGATGGTTTAAATGCCCCTTGGAAGAGCGGTGGAGGTCGCAGTAGCTTAACAAGATGGTTTAAATGCCCTTTGGAAAAGACATGCAGGTCACAACAGCTTTACAAGACTGTTTAAATGCCCCTTGGAAGAGACGTGCAGGTCGCAGTAGCTTAACAAGACAGTTTAAATTCCCCTTGGTATAGACATGGAGGACGCATTAGCTTAACAATGCGGTTTAAATGCCCCTTGGAAGATACATGCAGGTCGCAGTAGCTTAACAAGATGGTTTAAATGCCCCTTGGAAGAGACATGCAGGTAGCTGTAGCTTAACAAGACGGTTTAAATGCCCCTTGAAATAGACGTGCAATAAGCAGTAGCTTAACAAGACGGTTTAAATGCCCCTTGGAAAAGTGGTGGAGGTTACAGTAGCTTAACAAGACGGTTTAAATGCCCCTTGGAAGACACGTGCAAGTTGCAGTAGCTTAACAAGACGGTTTAAATGCCCATTGTAAGAGACGTGCAGGTCGCAGTCGCTTAACAAGACGGTTTAAATGCCCCTTGGAAGAGACGTGCAGGTCGCAGTAGCTTAACAAGACGGTTTAAATGCCCCTTGGAAGAGAGGTGGAGGTCGCAGTAGCTTAACAAGACAGTTTAAATGCCCCTTGGAAGAGACGTGCAGGTCGCAGTAGCTTAATAAGACGGTTTAAATGCCCCTTGGAAGAGACGTGCAGGTCGCAGTAGCTTAACAAGATGGTGTAAATGCCCCTTGGAAGAGACGTGCAGGTCGCAGTAGCTTAACAATACGGTTTAAATGCCCCTTGGAAGGGAGGTGGAGGTCGCAGTAGCTTAACAAGACGGTTTAAATGCCCCTTGGAAAAGGCTTGCAGGTCGCAGTAGCTTACCAAGACGGTTTAAATGGCCCTTGGAAGAGACGTGCAGGTCGCAGTAGCTTAACAAGATGGTTTAAATGCCCCTTGGAAGAGCGGTGGAGGTCGCAGTAGCTTAACAAGATGGTTTAAATGCCCTTTGGAAGGGACCTGCAGGTCACAGCAGCTTAACAAGACGGTTTAAATGCCCCTTGGAAGAGACGTGCAGGTCGCAGTAGCTAAACAAGACCGTTTAAATGCCCCTTGGTAGAGACATGCAGGTCGCAATAGCTTAATAACACGGTTTAAATGTCCCATGGAAGAGACGTGCAGTTCGCAGTAGCTTAACAAGACGGTTTAAATGCCTCTTGGAAGAGCGGTGGAGGTCGCAGTAGCTTAACAAGACAGTTTAAATGCCCCTTGGAAAAGTGGTGGAGGTTACAGTACCTTAACAAGATGGTTTAAATGCCCCTTGGAAGACACGTGCAAGTCACAGTAGCTTAACAAGACGGTTTAAATGCCCCTTGGAAGAGACGTGCAGGTCGCAGTAGCTTAACCAGACGGTTTATATGCCCCTTGGAAGAGAAGTGCAGGTCGCAGTAGCTTAACAAGACGGTTTAAATGCCCCTTGGAAGAGCGGTGGTGGTCGCAGTAGCTTAACAAGACAGTTTAAAAGCCCCTTGGAAGAGACATGCTGGTCGCAGTAGCTTAATAAGACGGTTTAAATGCCCATTGGAAGAGACGTGCAAGTCGCAGTAGCTTAATAAGATGGTTTAAATGCCCCTTGGAACAGACGTGCAGGTCGCAGTAGCTTAACAAGACAGTTTAAATGCCCCTTGGAAGAGACGTGCAGGTCGCAGTAGCTTAACAAGACGGTTTCAATGCCCCTTGGAAGAGAGGTGAAGGTCGCAGTAGCTTAACAAGACAGTTTAAGTGCCCCTTGGAAGATACGTGCAGGTCGCAGTAGCTTAATTAGACGGTTTAAATGCCCCTTGGAAGAGACATGCAAGTCGCAGTAGCTTAATAAGAAGGTTTAAATGCCCCTTGGTAGAAACATGCAGGTCGAAATAGCTTAATAACACGGTTTAAATGCCCCATGGAAGAGACGTGCAGTTCGCAGCAGCCTAACAAGACGGTTTATATGCCCCTTGGAAGAAAAGTGCAGGTCGCAGTAGTTTAACAAGACGGTTTAAATGCCCCTTGGAAGAGCGGTGGAGGTTGCAGCAGCTTAACAAGACAGTTTAAATGCCCCTTGGAAGAGGCTTGCAGGTCGCAGTAGCTTACCAAGACGGTTTAAATGGCCCTTGGAAGAGACGTGCAGGTCGCAGTAGCTTAACAAGATGGTTTAAATGCCCATTGGAAGAGCGGTGGAGGTCGCAGTAGCTTAACAAGATGGTTTAAATGCCCTTTGGAAGAGACATGCAGGTCACAGCAGCTTTACAAGACTGTTTAAATGCCCCTTGGAAGAGACGTGCAGGTCACAGTAGCTCAACAAGACAGTTTAAATTCCCCTTGGTAGAGACATGCAGGTCGCATTAGCTTAACAAGACGGTTTAAATGCCCCTTGGAAGAGACATGCAGGTCGCAGTAGCTTAACAAGATGGTTTAAATGCCCCTTGGAAGAGACGTGCAGGTCGCTGTAGCTTAACAAGACGGTTTAAATGCCCCTTGCAAGAGACGTGCAATTCGCAGTAGCTTAACAAGACGGTTTAAATGCCCCTTGGAAGAGCGGTGGAGGTCGCAGTAGCTTAACAAGACAGTTTAAATGCCCCTTGGAAAAGTGGTGGAGCTTACAGTAGCTTAACAAGACGGTTTAAATGCCCCTTGGAAGACACGTGCAAGTCGCAGTAGCTTAAGAAGACGGTTTAAATGCCTCTTGGAAGAGACGTGCAGGTCGCAGTAGCTTAACAAGACGGTTTATATGCCCCTTGGAAGAGAAGTGCAGGTCGCAGTAGCTTAACAAGACGGTTTAAATGCCCCTTGGAAGAGCGCTGGCGGTCACAGTAGCTTAACAAGACAGTTTAAAAGCCCCTTGGAAGAGACGTGCTGGTCGCAGTAGCTTAATAAGACGGTTTAAATGCTCATTGGAAGAGACGTGCAAGTCGCAGTAGCTTAATAAGACGGTTTAAATGCCCATTGGAAGAGACGTGCAGGTCGCAGTAGCTTAAGAAGACGGTTTAAATGCCCCTTGGAAGAGAGGTGGAGGTCGCAGTAGCTTAACAAGACAGTTTAAATGCCCCCTGGAAGAGACGTGCAGGTCGCAGTAGCTTAATAAGACGGTTTAAATGCCCCTTGGAAGAGACATGCAAGTCGCAGTAGCTTAATAAGACGGTTTAAATGCCCCTTGGAAGATACGTGCAGGTCGCAGTATCTTAACAAGACGGTTTAAATGCCATTTGGAAAAGACGTGCAGTTCACTGTAGCTTAAAAAGACGGTTTAAATGCCCCTTGGAAAAGACGTGCAGGTTGCAGTAGCTTAATAAGACGGTTTAAATGGCCCTTGGAAGAGACGTGCAGGTCGCAGTAGCTTAACAAGATGGTATAAATGCCCCTTGGAAGAGCGGTGGAGGTCGCAGTAGCTTAACAAGATGGTTTAAATGCCCCTTGGAAGGGACATGCAGGTCACAGCAGCTTTACAGGATTGTTTAAATGCCCCTTGGAAGAGACGTGCAGGTCGCAGAAGCTTAACAAGACGGTTTAAATGCCCCTTGGAAAAGTGGTGGAGGTTACCGTAGCTTAATAACACGGTTTAAATGCCCCATGGAAGAGACGTGCAGTTCGCAGTAGCTTAACAAGACGGTTTATATGCCCCTTGGAAGAGAAGTGCAGGTCGCAGTAGCTTAACAATAAGGTTGAAATGCCCCTTGGAAGAGCGGTGGAGGTCGCAGCAGCTTAACAAGACAGTTTAAATGCCCCTTGGAAGAGGCTTGCAGGTCGCAGTAGCTTACCAAGACAGTTTAAATGCCCCTTGGAAGAGACGTGCAGGTCGCAGTAGCTTAATAAGACGGTTTAAATGCCCCTTGGAAGAGACATGCAAGTCGCAGTAGCTTAATAAGACGGTTTAAATGCCCCTTGGAAGAGACATGCAGGTTGCAGTAGCTTAACAAGACGGTTTAAATGCCTCTTGGAAAAGACGTGCAGGTTGCAGTAGCTTAAAAAGACGGTTTAAATGGCCCATGGAAGAGACGTACAGGTCGCAGTAGCTTAACAAGATGGAATAAATGCCCCTTGGAAGAGCGGTGGAGGTCGCAGTAGCTTAACAAGATGGTTTAAATGCCCCTTGGAAGGGACATGCAGGTCACAGCAGCTTTACAAGACTGTTTAAATGCCCCTTGGAAGAGACGTGCAGGTCGCAGTAGCTAAACAAGACGGTTTAAATGCCCCTTGGTAGAGACATGCAGGTCGCAATAGCTTAACAAGATGGTTTAAATGCCCCTTGAAAGAGACGTTCAGGTCGCAGAAGCTTAACAAGACGGTTTAAATGCCCCTTGGAAGAGCGGTGGAGGTCGCAGTAGCTTAACAAGATGGTTTAAATGCCCCTTGGAAGGGACATGCAGGTCACAGCAGCTTTACAAGATGGTTTAAATGGCCCTTGGAAGAGACGTGCAGGTCGCAGTAGCTTAACAAGATGGTTTAAATGCCCCTTGGAAGAGCGGTGGAGGTCGCAGTAGCTTAACAAGATGGTTTAAATGCCCTTTGGAAGAGACATGCAGGTCACAGCAGCTTTACAAGACTGTTTAAATGCCCCTTGGAAGAGACATGCAGGTCGCAGTAGCTTAACAAGACAGTTTAAATTCCCCTTGGTAGAGACATGCAGGTCGCATTAGCTTAACAAGAAGGTTTAAATGCCCCTTGGAAGAGACATGCAGGTCGCAGTAGCTTAACAAGATGGTTTAAATGCCCCTTGGAAGAGACGTGCAGGTCGCTGTAGCTTAACAAGACGGTTTAAATGCCCATTGCAATAGACGTGCAATTCGCAGTAGCTTAACAAGACAGTTTAAATGCCCCTTGGAAGAGCGGTGGAGGTCGCAGTAGCTTAACAAGACGGTTTAAATGCCCCTTGGAAAAGTGGTGGAGGTTACAGTAGCTTAACAAGACGGTTTAAATGCCCCTTGGAAGACACGTGCAAGTCGCAGTAGCTTAACAAGACGGTTTAAATGCCCCTTGGAAGAGACGTGCAGGTCGCAGTAGCTTAACAAGACGGTTTATATGCCCCTTGGAAGAGAAGTGCAGGTCGCAGTAGCTTAACAAGATGGTTTAAATTCCCCTTGTAAGAGCGGTGGTGGTCGCAGTAGCTTAACAAGACAGTTTAAAAGCCCCTTGGAAGAGACGTGCAGGTCGCAGTAGCTTAATAAGACGGTTTAAATGCCCATTGGAAGAGACGTGCAGGTCGCAGTAGCTTAACAAGACGGTTTAAATGCCCCTTGGAAGAGACGTGCAGGTCGCAGTAGCTTAACAAGACGGTTTAAATGCCCCTTGGAAGAGAGGTGGAGGTCGCAGTAGCTTAGCAAGACAGTTTAAATGCCCCTTGGAAGAGACGTGCAGGTCGCAGTAGCTTAATAAGACGGTTTAAATGCCCCTTGGAAGAGACGTGCAGGTCGTAGTAGCTTAACAAGATTGTGTAAATGCCCCTTGGAAGAGACGTGCAGGTCGCAGTAGCTTAACAAGAGGGTTTAAATGCCCCTTAGAAGAGGATTGCAGGTCGCAGTAGCTTACCAAGACGGTTTAAATGCCCCTTGGAAGAGAAGTGCAGGCCGCGGTAGCTTAACAAGATGGTTTAAATGCCACTTGGAAAAGCGGTGGAGGTCGCAGTAGCTTAACATGACGGTTTATATGCCCCTTGGAAAAGACGTGCAGGTAGCAGTAGCTTAACAAGACTGTTTAAATGCCCCTTGGAAGAGCGGTGGAGGTCGCAGTAGCTTAACAAGACTGTATAAATGCCGCTTGGAAGAGACGTGCAGGTCGCAGTAGCTTAACAAGACGGTTTGAATGCCCCTTGGTAGAGACATGCAGGTCGCAGTAGCTTACCAAGATGGTTTAAATGCCCCTTGGAAGAGACGTGCAGGTCGCAGTAGATTAACAAAATGGATTAAATGCCCCTTGGAAGAGACGTGCAGGTCGCAGTAGCTTAACAAGACAGTTTAAATGCCCCTTGCAAGAGACGTGCAAGTCGCAGTTGATTAACAAGAGGGTTTAAATGCCCCTTAGAAGAGGCTTGCAGGTCGCAGTAGCTTACCAAGACGGTTTAAATGCCCCTTGGAAGAGAAGTGCAGGTCGCAGTAGCTTAACAAAATGGTTTAAATGCCCCTTGGAAGAGCGGTGGAGGTCGCAGTAGCTTAACAAGACGGTTTATATGACCCTTGGAAGAGAAGTGCAGGTCGCAGTAGCTTAACAAGACGGTTTAAATGCCCCTTGGAAGACACGTGCAAGTCGCAGTAGCTTAACAAGATGGTTTAAATGCCCCTTGGAAGAGACGTGCAGGTCGCAGTAGCTTAACAAGACGGTTTATATGCCCCTTGGAAGAGAAGTGCAGGTCGCAGTAGCTTAACAAGACGGTTTAAATGCCCCTTGGAAGAGCGGTGGTGGTCGCAGTAGCTTAACAAGACAGTTTAAAAGCCCCTTGGAATAGACGTGCAGGTCGCAGTAGCTTAATAAGACGGTTTAAATGCCCCTTGGTAGAGACATGCAGGTCGCAATAGCTTAACAAGATGGTTTAAATGCCCCTTGGAAGAGACGTGCAGGTCGCAGAAGCTTAACAAGACGGTTTAAATGCCCCTTGGAAGAGCGGTGGAGGTCGCAGTAGCTTAACAATATGGTTTAAATGCCCCTTGGAAGGGACATGCAGGTCACAGCAGCTTTACAAGACTGTTTAAATGCCCCTTGGAAGAGACGTGCAGGGTGCAGTAGCTAAACATGACGGTTTAAATGCCCCTTGGTAGAGACATGCAGGACGCAATAGCATAATAACACGGTTTAAATGCCCCATGGAAGAGACGTGCAGTTCGCAGTAGCTTAATAAGACGGTTTAAATGCCCCTTGGAAGAGACATGCAAGTCGCAGTAGCTTAATAAGACGGTTTAAATGCCCCTTGGAAGAGACGTGCAGGTTGCAGTAGCTTAACAAGACGGTTTAAATGCCTCTTGGAAAAGACGTGCAGGTTGCAGTAGCTTAATAAGACGGTTTAAATGGCCCTTGGAAGAGACGTACAGGTCGCAGTAGCTTAACAAGATGGAATAAATGCCCCTTGGCAGAGCGGTGGAGGTCGCAGTAGCTTAACAAGATGGTGTAAATGCCCCTTGGAAGGGACATGCAGGTCACAGCAGCTTTACAAGACTGTTTAAATGCCCCTTGGAAGAGACGTGCAGGTCGCAGTACCTAAACAAGACGGTTTAAATGCCCCTTGGTAGAGACATGCAGGTCGCAAAAGCTTAATAACACGGTTTAAATGCCCCATGGAAGAGACGTGCAGTTCGCAGTAGCTTAACAAGACGGTTTATTTGCCCCTTGGAAGAGAAGTGCAGGTCGCAGTAGTTTAACAAGACGGTTTAAATGCCCCTTGGAAGAGGCTTGCAGGTCGCAGTAGCTTACCAAGACGGTTTAAATGGCCCTTGGAAGAGACGTGAAGGTCGCAGTAGCTTAACAAGATGGTTTAAATGCCCCTTGGAAGAGCGGTGGAGGTCGCAGTAGCTTAACAAGATGGTTTAAATGCCCTTTGGAAGAGACATGCAGGTCACATCATGTTTACAAGATTGTTTAAAAGCCCCTTGGAAGAGACGTGCAGGTCGCAGTAGCTTAACAAGACAGTTTAAATTCCCCTTGGTAGAGACATGCAGGTCGCATTAGCTTAACAAGACGGTTTAAATGCCCCTTGGAAGAGACATGCAGGTCGCAGTAGCTTAACAAGATGGTTTAAATGCCCCTTGGAAGAGACGTGCAGGTCGCTGTAGCTTAACAAGACAGTTTAAATGCCCCTTGGAAAAGTGGTGGAGGTTACAGTAGCTTAACAAGACGGTTTAAATGCCCCTTGGAAGACACGTGCAAGTCGCAGTAGCTTAACAAGACGGTTTAAATGCCCCTTGGAAGAGACGTGTAGGTCACAGTAGCTTAACAAGACGGTTTATATGCCCCTTGGAAGAGAAGTGCAGGTCGCAGTAGCTTAACAAGACGGTTTAAATGCCCCTTGGAAGAGCGGTGGTGGTCGCAGTAGCTTAAAAAGACAGTTTAAAAGCCCCTTGGAAGAGACGTGCTGGTCGCAGTAGCTTAATAAAACGGTTTAAATGCCCCTTGGAAGAGACGTGCAGGTCGCAGTCGCTTAACAAGACGGTTTAAATGCCCCTTGGAAGAGACGTGCAGGTCGCAGTAGCTTAACAAGGCGGTTTAAATGCCCCTTGGAAGAGAGGTGGAGGTCACAGTAGCTTAACAAGACAGTTTAAATGCCCCTTGGAAGAGACGTGCAGGTCGCAGTAGCTTAATAAGATGGTGTAAATGCCCCTTGGAAGAGACGTGCAGGTCGCAGTAGCTTAACAAGAGGGTTTAAATGCCCCTTAGAAGAGGCTTGCAGGTCGCAGTAGCTTACCAAGACGGTTTAAATGCCCCTTGGAAGAGAAGTGCAGGTCGCGGTAGCTTAACAAGATGGTTTAAATGCCACTTGGAAAAGCGGTGGAGGTCGCAGTAGCTTAACAAGCCTGTATAAATGCCGCTTGGAAGAGACGTGCAGGTCGCAGTAGCTTAACAAGACGGTTTAAATGCCCCTTGGTAGAGACATGCAGGTCACAATAGCTTACCAAGACAGTTTAAATGCCCCTTGGAAGAGACGTGCAGGTCGCAGTAGATTAACAAGATGGATTAAATGCCCCTTGGAAGAGACGTGCAGATCGCAGTAGCTTAACAAGACTTTTTAAATGCCCCTTGCAAGAGACGTGCAGGTCGCAGGAGCTTAACAAGAGTGTTTAAATGCCCCTTAGAAGAGGCTTGCAGGTCGCAGTAGCTTAACAAGACGGTTTATATGCCCCTTGGAAGAGAAGTGCAGGTCGCAGTAGCTTAACAAGACGGTTTAAATGCCCCTTGGAAGAGCGGTGGAGGTCGCAGCAGCTTAACAAGACAGTTTAAATGCCCCTTGGAAGAGGCTTGCAGGTCGCAGTAGCTTACCAAGACGGTTTAAATGGCCCTTGGAAGAGAAGTGCAGGTCGCAGTAGCTTAACAAGATGGGTTAAGTGCCCCTTGTAAGAGCGTTGGAGGTCGCAGTAGCTTAACAAGATGGTTTAAATGCCCCTTGGAAGAGACATGCAGGTCACAGCAGCTTTACAAGACTGTTTAAATGCCCCTTGGAAGAGACGTTCAGGTCGCTATAGCTTAACAAGACGCTTTAAATGCCCCTTCGTAGAGATAGGCAGGTCGCAATAGCTTAACAAGGCGGTTTATATGCCCTTTGGAAGAGACGTGCTGGTCGCAGTAGCTTAACAAAACGGTTTAAATGCCCCTTGTAAGAGACGTGCAGGTCGCAGTAGCTTAACAAGACGGTTTAAATGCCCCTTGGAAGAGAGGTGGAGGTTGCAGTAGCTTAACAAGACAGTTTAAATGCCCTTGGAAGAGACGTGCAGGTCGCAGTAGCTTAACAAGATGGTTTAAATGCCCCTTGGAAGAGAGGAGGAGGTCGCAGTAGCTTAACAAGACAGTTTAAATGCCCCTTGGAAGAGACGTGCAGGTCGCAGTAGCTTAATAAGACGGTTTAAATGCCCCTTGGAAGAAACATGCAAGTCGCAGTAGCTTAATAAGACGGTTTAAATGCCGCTTGGAAGAGACGTGCAGGTTGCTGTACTTTAACAAGACGGTTTAAATGCCAATTGGAAAAGACGTTCAGTTCACTGTAGCTTAACAAGATGGTTTAAATGCCTCTTGGAAAAGACGTGCAGGTTGCAGTAGCTTAATATGACGGTTTAAATGCCCCATGGAAGAGGCTTGCAGGTCGCAGTAGCTTACCAAGACGGTTTAAATGGCCCTTGGAAGAGACGTGCAGGTCGCAGTAGCTTAACAAGATGGTTTAAATGCCCCTTGGAAGAGCGGTGGAGTGCGCAGTAGCTTAACAAGATGGTTTAAATGCCCCTTGGAAGAGACATGCAGGTCACAGCAGCTTTACAAGACTGTTTAAATGCCCCTTGGAAGAGACGTGCAGGTCGCAGTAGCTAAACAAGACGGTTTAAATGCCCCTTGGTAGAGACATGCAGGTCGCAATAGCTTAACAAGACGGTTTAAATGCCCCTTGGAAGAGACGTGCAGGTCGCAGAAGCTTAACAAGAAGGTTTAAATGCCCCTTGGAAAAGTGGTGGAGGTTACAGTAGCTTAACAACACGGTTTAAATGCCCCATGGAAGAGACAAGCAGGTCGCAGTAGCTTAACAAGACGGTTTATATGCCCCTTGGAAGAGAAGTGCAGGTCGCAGTAGCTTAACAAGACGGTTTAAATGCCCCTTGGAAGAGCGGTGGAGGTCGCAGCAGCTTAACAAGACAGTTTAAAAGCCCCTTGGAAGAGGCTTGCAGGTCGCAGTAGCTTACCAAGACGGTTTAAATGGCCCTTGGAAGAGACGTGCAGGTCGCAGTAGCTTAACAAGATGGTTTAAATGACCCTTGGAAGAGCGGTGGAGGTCGCAGTAGCTTAACAAGATGGTTTAAATGCCCTTTGGAAGAGACATGCAGGTCACAGCAGCTTTACAAGACTGTTTAAATGCCCCTTGGAAGAGACGTGCAGGTCGCAGTAGCTTAACAAGACAGTTTAAATTCCCCTTGGTAGAGACATCCAGGTCGCATTAGCTTAACAAGAAGGTTTAAATGCCCCTTGGAAGAGACATGCAGGTCGCAGTAGCTTAACAAGATGGTTTAAATGCCCCTTGGAAGAGACGTGCAGGTCGCTGTAGCTTAACAAGACGGTTTAAATGCCCCTTGCAATAGACGTGCAATTCGCAGTAGCTTAACAAGACAGATTAAATGCCCCTTGGAAGAGCGGTGGAGGTCGCAGTAGCTTAACAAGACGGTTTAAATGCCCCTTGGAAAAGTGGTGGAGGTTACAGTAGCTTAACAAGACGGTTTAAATGCCCCTTGGAAGACACGTGCAAGTCGCAGTAGCTTAACAAGACGGTTTAAATTCCCCTTGGAAGAGACGTGCAGGTCGCAGTAGCTTAACAAGACGGTTTAAATGCCCCTTGGAAGAGAAGTGCAGGTCGCAGTAGCTTAACAAGATGGTTTAAATGCCCCTTGTAAGAGCGGTGGTGGTCGCAGTAGCTTAATAAGACGGTTTAAATGCCCCTTGGAAGAGACGTGCAGGTCGCAGTAGCGTAACAAGATTGTGTAAATGCCCCTTGGAAGAGACGTGCAGGTCGCAGTAGCTTAACAAGAGGGTTTAAATGCCCCTTAGAAGAGGATTGCAGGTCGCAGTAGCTTACCAAGACGGTTTAAATGCCCCTTGGAAGGGAAGTGCAGTCCGCGGTAGCTTAACAAGATGGTTTAAATGCCAATTGGAAAAGCGGTGGAGGTCGCAGTAGCTTAACATGACGGTTTATATGCCCCTTGGAAAAGACGTGCAGGTAGCAGTAGCTTAACAAGACTGTTTAAATGCCCCTTGGAAGAGCGGTGGAGGTCGCAGTAGCTTAACAAGACTGTATAAATGCCGCTTGGAAGAGACGTGCAGGTCGCAGTAGCTTAACAAGACGGTTTAAATGCCCCTTGGTAGAGACATGCAGGTCGCAGTAGCTTACCAAGAGGGTTTAAATGCCCCTTGGAAGAGACGTGCAGGTCGCAGTAGATTAACAAGATGGATTAAATGCCCCTTGGAAGAGACGTGCAGGTCGCAGTAGCTTAACAAGACAGTTTAAATGCCCCTTGCAAGAGACGTGCAGGTCGCAGTTGATTAACAAGAGGGTTTAAATGCCCCTTAGAAGAGGCTTGCAGGTCGCAGTAGCTTACCAAGACGGTTTAAATGCCCCTTGGAAGAGAAGTGCAGGTCGCAGTAGCTTAACAAAATGGTTTAAATGCCCCTTGGAAGAGCGGTGGAGGTCGCAGTAGCTTAACAAGACGGTTTATATGACCCTTGGAAGAGAAGTGCAGGTCGCAGTAGCTTAACAAGACGGTTTAAATGCCCCTTGGAAGACACGTGCAAGTCGCAGTAGCTTAACAGGACGGTTTAAATGCCCCTTGGAAGAGACGTGCAGGTCGCAGTAGCTTAACAAGACGGTTTATATGGCCCTTGGAAGAGAAGTGCAGGTCGCAGTAGCTTAACAAGACGGTTTAAATGCCCCTTGGAAGAGCGGTGGTGGTCGCAGTAGCTTAACAAGACAGTTTAAAAGCCCCTTGGAAGAGACCTGCAGGTCGCAGTAGCTTAATAAGACGGTTGAAATGCCCATTGGAAGAGACGTGCAGGTCGCAGTAGCTTAACAAGACGGTTTAAATGCCCCTTGGAAGAGACGTGCAGGTCGCAGTAGCTTAACAAGACGGTTTAAATGCCCCTTGGAAGAGAGGTGGACGTCGCAGTAGCTTAACAAGACAGTTTAAATGCCCCTTGGAAGAGAAGTGCAGGTCGCAGTAGCTTAATAAGACGGTTTAAATGCCCCTTGGAAGAGACGTGCAGGTCGCAGTAGCTTAACAAGATTGTGTAAATGCCCATTGGAAGAGACGTGCAGGTCGCAGTAGCTTAACAAGAGCGTTCAAATGCCCCTTAGAAGAGGCTTGCAGGTCGCAGTAGCTTACCAAGACGGTTTAAATGCCCCTTGGAAGAGAAGTGCAGGTCGCGGTAGCTTAACAAGATGGTTTAAATGCCACTTGGAAAAGCGGTGGAGGTTGCAGTAGCTTAAGAAGACGGTTTAAATGCCCCTTGGAAAAGACGTGCAGGTCGCAGTAGCTTAACAAGACTGTTTAAATGCCCCTTGGAAGAGTGGTGGAGGTCGCAGTAGCTTAACAAGCCTGTATAAATGCCGCTTGGAAGAGAAGTGCAGGTCGCAGTAGCTTAACAAGACGGTTTAAATGCCCCTTGGTAGAGACATGCAGGTCGCAGTAGCTTACCAAGAAGGATTAAATGCCCCTTGGAAGAGACGTGCAGGTCGCAGAAGCTTAACAAGACGGTTTAAATGCCCCTTGCAAGAGACGTTCAGATCGCAGGAGCTTAACAAAAGGCTTTAAATGCCCCTTAGAAGAGGCTTGCAGGTCGCAGTAGCTTACCAAGACGTTTTAAATGCCCCTTGGAAGAGAAGTGCAGGTCGCAGTAGCTTAACAAAATGGTTTAAATGCCCCTTGGAAGAGCGGTGGAGGTCGCAGTAGCTTAACAAGACGGTTTAAATGCCCCTTGGAAAAGTGGAGGAGGTTACAGTAGCTCAACAAGACGGTTTAAATGCCCCTTGGAAGACACGTGCAAGTCGCAGTAGCTTAACAAGACGGTTTAAATGCCCCTTGAAAGAGAAGTGCAGGTCGCAGTAGCTTAACAAGACGGTTTATATGCCCCTTGGAAGAGAAGTGCAGGTCGCAGTAGCTTAACAAGATGGTTTAAATGCCCCTTGTAAGAGCGGTAGTGGTCGCAGTAGCTTAACAAGACAGTTTAAAATCCCCTTGGAAGAGACGTGCAGGTCGCAGTAGCTTAATAAGACGGTTTAAATGCCCATTGGAAGAGACGTGCAGGTCGCAGTAGCTTAACAAAATAGTTTAAATGCCCCTTGGAAGAGCGGTGGAGGTCGCAGTAGCTTAACAAGACGGTTTATATGCCCCTTGGAAGAGAAGTGCAGGTCGCAGTAGCTTAACAAGACGGTTTAAATGCCCCTTGGAAGAGCGGTGGAGGTCGCAGCAGCTTAACAAGACAGTTTAAATGCCCCTTGGAAGAGGCTTGCAGGTCGCAGTAGCTTACCAAGACGGTTTAAATGGCCCTTGGAAGAGAAGTGCAGGTCGCAGTAGCTTAACAAGATGGGTTAAGTGCCCCTTGTAAGAGCGTTGGAGGTCGCAGTAGCTTAACAAGATGGTTTAAATGCCCCTTGGAAGAGACATGCAGGTCACAGCAGCTTTACAAGACTGTTTAAATGCCCCTTGGAAGAGAGGTGGAGGTTGCAGTAGCTTAACAAGACAGTTTAAATGCCCTTGGAAGAGACGTGCAGGTCGCAGTAGCTTAACAAGACGGTTTAAATGCCCCTTGGAGGGGAGGAGGAGGTTGCAGTAGCTTAACAAGACAGTTTAAATGCCCCTTGGAAGAGACGTGTAGGTCGCAGTAGCTTAATAAGACGGTTTAAATGCCCCTTGGAAGAAACATGCAAGTCGCAGTAGCTTAATAAGACGGTTTAAATGCCCCTTGGAAGAGACGTGCAGGTTGCTGTACTTTAACAAGACGGTTTAAATGCCAATTGGAAAAGACGTGCAGTTCACTGTAGCTTAACAAGATGGTTTAAATGCCTCTTGGAAAAGACGTGCAGGTTGCAGTAGCTTAATATGACGGTTTAAGTGCCCCATGGAAGAGGCTTGCAGGTCGCAGTAGCTTACCAAGACGGTTTAAATGGCCCTTGGAAGAGACGTGCAGGTCGCAGTAGCTTAACAAGATGGTTTAAATGCCCCTTGGAAGAGCGGTGGAGTGCGCAGTAGCTTAACAAGATGGTTTAAATGCCCCTTGGAAGAGACATGCAGGTCACAGCAGCTTTACAAGACTGTTTAAATGCCCCTTGGAAGAGACGTGCAGGTCGCAGTAGCTAAACAAGACGGTTTAAATGCCCCTTGGTAGAGACATGCAGGTCGCAATAGCTTAACAAGACGGTTTAAATGCCCCTTGGAAGAGACGTGCAGGTCGCAGAAGCTTAACAAGAAGGTTTAAATGCCCCTTGGAAAAGTGGTGGAGGTTACAGTAGCTTAACAACACGGTTTAAATGCCCCATGGAAGAGACAAGCAGGTCGCAGTAGCTTAACAAGACGGTTTATATGCCCCTTGGAAGGGAAGTGCAGGTCGCAGTAGCTTAACAAGACGGTTTAAATGCCCCTTGGAAGAGCGGTGGAGGTCGCAGCAGCTTAACAAGACAGTTTAAAAGCCCCTTGGAAGAGGCTTGCAGGTCGCAGTAGCTTACCAAGACGGTTTAAATGGCCCTTGGAAGAGACGTGCAGGTCGCAGTAGCTTAACAAGATGGTTTAAATGACCCTTGGAAGAGCGGTGGAGGTCGCAGTAGCTTAACAAGATGGTTTAAATGCCCTTTGGAAGAGACATGCAGGTCACAGCAGCTTTACAAGACTGTTTAAATGCCCCTTGGAAGAGACGTGCAGGTCGCAGTAGCTTAACAAGACAGTTTAAATTCCCCTTGGTAGAGACATCCAGGTCGCATTAGCTTAACAAGAAGGTTTAAATGCCCCTTGGAAGAGACATGCAGGTCGCAGTAGCTTAACAAGATGGTTTAAATGCCCCTTGGAAGAGACGTGCAGGTCGCTGTAGCTTAACAAGACGGTTTAAATGCCCCTTGCAATAGACGTGCAATTCGCAGTAGCTTAACAAGACAGATTAAATGCCCCTTGGAAGAGCGGTGGAGGTCGCAGTAGCTTAACAAGACGGTTTAAATGCCCCTTGGAAAAGTGGTGGAGGTTACAGTAGCTTAACAAGACGGTTTAAATGCCCCTTGGAAGACACGTGCAAGTCGCAGTAGCTTAACAAGACGGTTTAAATGCCCCTTGGAAGAGACGTGCAGGTCGCAGTAGCTTAACAAGACGGTTTATATGCCCCTTGGAAGAGAAGTGCAGGTCGCAGTAGCTTAACAAGATGGTTTAAATGCCCCTTGTAAGAGCGGTGGTGGTCGCAGTAGCTTAACAAGACAGTTTAAAAGCCCCTTGGAAGAGACGTGCAGGACGCAGTAGCTTAATAAGACGGTTTAAATGCCCATTGGAAGAGACGTGCAGGTCGCAGTAGCTTAACAAGACGGTTTAAATGCCCCTTGGAAGAGACGTGCAGGTCGCAGTAGCTTAACAAGACGGTTTAAATGCCCCTTGGAAGAGAGGTGGAGGTCGCAGTAGCTTAACAAGACAGTTTAAATGCCCCTTGGAAGAGACGTGCAGGTCGCAGTAGCTTAATAAGACGGTTTAAATGCCCCTTGGAAGAGACGTGCAGGTCGCAGTAGCTTAACAAGATTGTGTAAATGCCCCTTGGAAGAGACATGCAGGTCGCAGTAGCTTAACAAGAGGGTTTAAATGCCCCTTAGAAGAGGATTGCAGGTCGCAGTAGCTTACCAAGACGGTTTAAATGCCCCTTGGAAGAGAAGTGCAGTCCGCGGTAGCTTAACAAGATGGTTTAAATGCCAATTGGAAAAGCGGTGGAGGTCGCAGTAGCTTAACATGACGGTTTATATGCCCCTTGGAAAAGACGTGCAGGTAGCAGTAGCTTAACAAGACTGTTTAAATGCCCCTTGGAAGAGCGGTGGAGGTCGCAGTAGCTTAACAAGACTGTATAAATGCCGCTTGGAAGAGACGTGCAGGTCGCAGTAGCTTAACAAGACGGTTTAAATGCCCCTTGGTAGAGACATGCAGGTCGCAGTAGCTTACCAAGACGGTTTAAATGCCCCTTGGAAGAGACGTGCAGGTCGCAGTAGATTAACAAGATGGATTAAATGCCCCTTGGAAGAGACGTGCAGGTCGCAGTAGCTTAACAAGACAGTTTAAATGCCCCTTGCAAGAGACGTGCAGGTCGCAGTTGATTAACAAGAGGGTTTAAATGCCCCTTAGAAGAGGCTTGCAGGTCGCAGTAGCTTACCAAGACGGTTTAAATGCCCCTTGGAAGAGAAGTGCAGGTCGCAGTAGCTTAACAAAATGGTTTAAATGCCCCTTGGAAGAGCGGTGGAGGTCGCAGTAGCTTAACAAGACGGTTTATATGACCCTTGGAAGAGAAGTGCAGGTCGCAGTAGCTTAACAAGACGGTTTAAATGCCCCTTGGAAGACACGTGCAAGTCACAGTAGCTTAACAAGACGGTTTAAATGCCCCTTGGAAGAGACGTGCAGGTCGCAGTAGCTTAACAAGACGGTTTATATGCCCCTTGGAAGAGAAGTGCAGGTCGCAGTAGCTTAACAAGACGGTTTAAATGCCCCTTGGAAGAGCGGTGGTGGTCGCAGTAGCTTAACAAGACAGTTTAAAAGCCCCTTGGAAGAGACGTGCAGGTCGCAGTAGCTTAATAAGACGGTTGAAATGCCCATTGGAAGAGACGTGCAGGTCGCAGTAGCTTAACAAGACGGTTTAAATGCCCCTTGGAAGAGAGGTGCAGGTCGCAGTAGCTTAACAAGACGGTTTAAATGCCCCTTGGAAGAGACGTGCAGGTCGCAGTAGCTTAATAAGACGGTTTAAATGCCCCTTGGAAGAGACGTGCAGGTCGCAGTAGCTTAAGAAGATTGTGTAAATGCCCATTGGAAGAGACGTGCAGGTCGCAGTAGCTTAACAAGAGCGTTCAAATGCCCCTTAGAAGAGGCTTGCAGGTCGCAGTAGCTTAACAAGACGGTTTAAATGCCCCTTGGAAGAGAGGTGGAGGTTGCAGTAGCTTAACAAGACAGTTTAAATGCCCTTGGAAGAGACGTGCAGGTCGCAGTAGCTTAACAAGACGGTTTAAATGCCCCTTGGAAGAGAGGAGGAGGTTGCAGTAGCTTAACAAGACAGTTTAAATGCCCCTTGGAAGAGACGTGCAGGTCGCAGTAGCTTAATAAGACGGTTTAAATGCCCCTTGGAAGAAACATGCAAGTCGCAGTAGCTTAATAAGACGGTTTAAATGCCCCTTGGAAGAGACGTGCAGGTTGCTGTACTTTAACAAGACGGTTTAAATGCCAATTGGAAAAGACGTGCAGTTCACTGTAGCTTAACAAGATGGTTTAAATGCCTCTTGGAAAAGACGTGCAGGTTGCAGTAGCTTAATATGACGGTTTAAATGCCCCATGGAAGAGGCTTGCAGGTCGCAGTAGCTTACCAAGACGGTTTAAATGGCCCTTGGAAGAGACGTGCAGGTCGCAGTAGCTTAACAAGATGGTTTAAATGCCCCTTGGAAGAGCGGTGGAGTGCGCAGTAGCTTAACAAGATGGTTTAAATGCCCCTTGGAAGAGACATGCAGGTCACAGCAGCTTTACAAGACTGTTTAAATGCCCCTTGGAAGAGACGTGCAGGTCGCAGTAGCTAAACAAGACGGTTTAAATGCCCCTTGGTAGAGACATGCAGGTCGCAATAGCTTAACAAGACGGTTTAAATGCCCCTTGGAAGAGACGTGCAGGTCGCAGAAGCTTAACAAGAAGGTTTAAATGCCCCTTGGAAAAGTGGTGGAGGTTACAGTAGCTTAACAACACGGTTTAAATGCCCCATGGAAGAGACAAGCAGGTCGCAGTAGCTTAACAAGACGGTTTATATGCCCCTTGGAAGGGAAGTGCAGGTCGCAGTAGCTTAACAAGACGGTTTAAATGCCCCTTGGAAGAGCGGTGGAGGTCGCAGCAGCTTAACAAGACAGTTTAAAAGCCCCTTGGAAGAGGCTTGCAGGTCGCAGTAGCTTACCAAGACGGTTTAAATGGCCCTTGGAAGAGACGTGCAGGTCGCAGTAGCTTAACAAGATGGTTTAAATGACCCTTGGAAGAGCGGTGGAGGTCGCAGTAGCTTAACAAGATGGTTTAAATGCCCTTTGGAAGAGACATGCACGTCACAGCAGCTTTACAAGACTGTTTAAATGCCCCTTGGAAGAGACGTGCAGGTCGCAGTAGCTTAACAAGACAGTTTAAATTCCCCTTGGTAGAGACATCCAGGTCGCATTAGCTTAACAAGAAGGTTTAAATGCCCCTTGGAAGAGACATGCAGGTCGCAGTAGCTTAAAAAGATGGTTTAAATGCCCCTTGGAAGAGACGTGCAGGTCGCTGTAGCTTAACAAGACGGTTTAAATGCCCCCTTCAATAGACGTGCAATTCGCAGTAGCTGAACAAGACAGATTAAATGCCGCTTGGAAGAGCGGTGGAGGTCGCAGTAGCTTAACAAGACGGTTTAAATGCCCCTTGGAAAAGTGGTGGAGGTTACAGTAGCTTAACAAGACGGTTTAAATGCCCCTTGGAAGACACGTGCAAGTCGCAGTAGCTTAACAAGACGGTTTAAATGCCCCTTGGAAGAGACGTGCAGGTCGCAGTAGCTTAACAAGACGGTTTATATGCCCCTTGGAAGAGAAGTGCAGGTCGCAGTAGCTTAACAAGATGGTTTAAATGCCCCTTGTAAGAGCGGTGGTGGTCGCAGTAGCTTAACAAGACAGTTTAAAAGCCCCTTGGAAGAGACGTGCAGGTCGCAGTAGCTTAATAAGACGGTTTAAATGCCCATTGGAAAAGACGTGCAGGTCGCAGTAGCTTAACAAGACGGTTTAAATGCCCCTTGGAAGAGACGTGCAGGTCGCAGTAGCTTAACAAGACGGTTTAAATGCCCCTTGGAAGAGAGGTGGAGGTCGCAGTAGCTTAACAAGACAGTTTAAATGCCCCTTGGAAGAGACGTGCAGGTCGCAGTAGCTTAATAAGACGGTTTAAATGCCCCTTGGAAGAGACGTGCAGGTCGCAGTAGCTTAACAAGATTGTGTAAATGCCCCTTGGAAGAGACGTGCAGGTCGCAGTAGCTTACCAAGACGGTTTAAATGCCCCTTGGAAGAGAAGTGCAGTCCGCGGTAGCTTAACAAGATGGTTTAAATGCCAATTGGAAAAGCGGTGGAGGTCGCAGTAGCTTAACATGACGGTTTATATGCCCCTTGGAAAAGACGTGCAGGTAACAGTAGCTTAACAAGACTGTTTAAATGCCCCTTGGAAGAGCGGTGGAGGTCGCAGTAGCTTAACAAGACTGTATAAATGCCGCTTGGAAGAGACGTGCAGGTCGCAGTAGCTTAACAAGACGGTTTAAATGCCCCTTGGTAGAGACATGCAGGTCGCAGTAGCTTACCAAGACGGTTTAAATGCCCCTTGGAAGAGACGTGCAGGTCGCAGTAGATTAACAAGATGGATTAAATGCCCCTTGGAAGAGACGTGCAGGTCGCAGTAGCTTAACAAGACAGTTTAAATGCCCCTTGCAAGAGACGTGCAGGTCGCAGTTGATTAACAAGAGGGTTTAAATGCCCCTTAGAAGAGGCTTGCAGGTCGCAGTAGCTTACCAAGACGGTTTAAATGCCCCTTGGAAGAGAAGTGCAGGTCGCAGTAGCTTAACAAAATGGTTTAAATGCCCCTTGGAAGAGCGGTGGAGGTCGCAGTAGCTTAACAAGACGGTTTATATGACCCTTGGAAGAGAAGTGCAGGTCACAGTAGCTTAACAAGACGGTTTAAATGCCCCTTGGAAGACACGTGCAAGTCGCAGTAGCTTAACAAGACGGTTTAAATGCCCCTTGGAAGAGACGTGCAGGTCGCAGTAGCTTAACAAGACGGTTTATATGCCCCTTGGAAGAGAAGTGCAGGTCGCAGTAGCTTAACAAGACGGTTTAAATGCCCCTTGGAAGAGCGGTGGTGGTCGCAGTAGCTTAACAAGACAGTTTAAAAGCCCCTTGGAAGAGACGTGCAGGTCGCAGTAGCTTAATAAGACGGTTGAAATGCCCATTGGAAGAGACGTGCAGGTCGCAGTAGCTTAACAAGACGGTTTAAATGCCCCTTGGAAGAGAGGTGCAGGTCGCAGTAGCTTAACAAGACGGTTTAAATGCCCCTTGGAAGAGACGTGCAGGTCGCAGTAGCTTAATAAGACGGTTTAAATGCCCCTTGGAAGAGACGTGCAGGTCGCAGTAGCTTAACAAGATTGTGTAAATGCCCATTGGAAGAGACGTGCAGGTCGCAGTAGCTTAACAAGAGCGTTCAAATACCCCTTAGAAGAGGCTTGCAGGTCGCAGTAGCTTACCAAGACGGTTTAAATGCCCCTTGGAAGAGAAGTGCAGGTCGCGGTAGGTTAACAAGATGGTTTAAATGCCACTTGGAAAAGCGTTGGAGGTTGCAGTAGCTTAACAAGACGGTTTAAATGCCCCTTGGAAAAGACGTGCAGGTCGCAGTAGCTTAACAAGATGGTTTAAATGCCCCTTGGAAGAGTGGTGGAGGTCGCAGTAGCTTAACAAGCCTTTATAAATGCTGCTTGGAAGAGAAGTGCAGGTCGCAGTAGCTTAACAAGACAGTTTAAATGCCCCTTGGTAGAGACATGCAGGTCGCAGTAGCTTACCAAGAAGGTTTAAATGCCCCTTGGAAGAGACGTGCAGGTCGCAGTAGATTAACAAGATGGATTAAATGCCCCTTGGAAGAGACGTGCAGGTCGCAGAAGCTTAACAAGACGGTTTAAATGCCCCTTGCAAGAGACGTTCAGATCGCAGGAGCTTAACAAAAGGCTTTAAATGCCCCTTAGAAGAGGCTTGCAGGTCGCAGTAGCTTACCAAGACGTTTTAAATGCCCCTTGGAAGAGAAGTGCAGGTCGCAGTAGCTTAACAAAATGGTTTAAATGCCCCTTGGAAGAGCGGTGGAGGTCGCAGTAGCTTAACAAGACGGTTTAAATGCCCCTTGGAAAAGTGGTGGAGGTTACAGTAGCTTAACAAGACGGTTTAAATGCCCCTGGGAAGACACGTGCAAGTCGCAGTAGCTTAACAAGACGGTTTAAATGCCCCTTGGAAGAGAAGTGCAGGTCGCAGTAGCTTAACAAGACGGTTTATATGCCCCTTGGAAGAGAAGTGCAGGTCGCAGTAGCTTAACAAGATGGTTTAAATGCCCCTTGTAAGAGCGGTGGTGGTCGCAGTAGCTTAACAAGACAGTTTAAAATCCCCTTGGAAGAGACGTGCAGGTCGCAGTAGCTTAATAAGACGGTTTAAATGCCCATTGGAAGAGACGTGCAGGTCGCAGTAGCTTAACAAGACGGTTTAAATGCTCCTTGGAAGAGAGGTGGAGGTCGCAGTAGCTTAACAAGACAGTTTAAATGCCCCTTGGAAGAGACGTGCAGGTCGCAGTAGCTTAATAAGACGGTTTAAATGCCCCTTGGAAGAGACATGCAGGTCGCAGTAGCTTAACAAGATTGTGTAAATGCCCCTTGGAAGAGACGTGCAGGTCGCAGTAGCTTAACAAGAGGGTTTAAATGCCCCTTAGAAGAGGATTGCAGGTCGCAGTAGCTTACCAAGACGGTTTAAATGCCCCTTGGAAGAGAAGTGCAGGTCGCAGTAGCTTAACAAGACGGTTTAAATGCCCCTTAGTAGAGACATGCAGGTCGCAGTAGCTTACCAAGACGGTTTAAATGCCCCTTGGAAGAGACGTGCAGGTCGCAGTAGATTAACAAGATGGTTTAAATGCCACTTGGAAAAGCGGTGGAGGTCGCAGTAGCTTAACAAGACTGTATAAATGCCGCTTGGAAGAGACGTGCAGGTCGCAGTAGCTTAACAAGACGGTTTAAATGCCCCTTAGTAGAGACATGCAGGTCGCAGTAGCTTACCAAGACGGTTTAAATGCCCCTTGGAAGAGACGTGCAGGTCGCAGTAGATTAACAAGATGGATTAAATGCCCCTTGGAAGAGACGTGCAGGTCGCAGTAGCTTAACAAGACAGTTTAAATGCCCCTTGCAAGAGACGTGCAGGTCGCAGTTGATTAACAAGAGGGTTTAAATGCCCTTAGAAGAGGCTTGCAAGTCGCAGTAGCTTACCAAGACGGTTTAAATGCCCCTTGGAAGAGAAGTGCAGGTCGCAGTAGCTTAACAAAATGGTTTAAATGCCCCTTAGAAAAGCGGTGGAGGTCGCAGTAGCTTAACAAGACGGTTTATATGCCCCTTGGAAGAGAAGTGCAGGTCGCAGTAGCTTAACAAGACGGTTTAATGCCCCTTGGAAGACACGTGCAAGTCGCAGTAGCTTAACAAGACGGTTTAAATGCCCCTTGGAAGAGACGTGCAGGTCGCAGTAGCTTAACAAGACGGTTTATATGCCCTTTGGAAGAGAAGTGCAGGTCGCAGTAGCTTAACAAGACGGTTTAAATGCCCCTTGGAAGAGACGTGCAGGTCGCAGTAGCTTAACAAGACGGTTTAAATGCCCCTTGGAAGAGAGGTGGAGGTCGCAGTAGCTTAACAAGACAGTTTAAATGCCCCTTGGAAGAGACGTGCAGGTCGCAGTAGCTTAATAAGACGGTTTAAATGCCCCTTGGAAGAGACGTGCAGGTCGCAGTAGCTTAATAAGATTGTGTAAATGCCCCTTGGAAGAGACGTGCAGGTCGCAGTAGCTTAACAAGAGGGTTCAAATGCCCCTTAGAAGAGGCTTGCAGGTCGCAGAAGCTTACCAAGACGGTTTAAATGCCCCTTGGAAGAGAAGTGCAGGTCGCGGTAGCTTAACAAGATGGTATAAATGCCACTTGGAAAAGAGGTGGAGGTTGCAGTAGCTTAACATGACGGTTTATATGCCCCTTGGAAAAGACGTGCAGGTCGCAGTAGCTTAACAAGACTGTTTAAATGCCCCTTGGAAGAGCGGTGGAGGTCGCAGTAGCTTAACAAGCCTGTATAAATGCCGCTTGGAAGAGAAGTGCAGGTCGCAGTAGCTTAACAAGAAGGTTTAAATGCCCCTTGGAAGAGACGTGCAGGTCGCAGTAGATTAACAAGATGGATTAAATGCCCCTTGGAAGAGACGTGCAGGTCGCAGTAGATTAACAAGATGGATTAAATGCCCCTTGGAAGAGACGTGCAGGTCGCAGAAGCTTAACAAGACGGTTTAAATGCCCCTTGCAAGAGACGTTCAGGTCGCAGGAGCTTAACAAGAGGCTTTAAATGCCCCTTAGAAGAGGCTTGCAGGTCGCAGTAGCTTACCAAGACGTTTTAAATGCCCCTTGGAAGAGAAGTGCAGGTCGCAGTAGCTTAACAAAATGGTTTAAATGCCCCTTGGAAGAGCGGTGGAGGTCGCAGTAGCTAAACAAGACGGTTTATATGCCCCTTGGAAGAGAAGTGCAGGTCGCAGTAGCTTAACAAGACGGTTTAAATGCCCCTTGGAAGAGCGGTGTAGGTCTCAGCAGCTTAACAAGACAGTTTAAATGCCCCTTGGAAGAGGCTTGCAGGTCGCAGTAGCTTACCAAGACGCTTTAAATGGCCCTTGGAAGAGAAGTGCAGGTCGCAGTAGCTTAACAAGATGGGTTAAGTGCCCCTTGGAAGAGCGTTGGAGGTCGCAGTAGCTTAACAAGATGGTTTAAATGCCCCTTGGAAGAGACATGCAGGTCACAGCAGCTTTACAAGACAGTTTAAATGCCCCTTTCAAGAGAAGTGCAGGTCGCAGTAGATTAACAAGAGGGTTTAAATGCCCCTTAGAAGAGGCTTGCAGGACGCAGTAGCTTACCAAGACGGTTTAAATGCCCCTTGGAAGAGAAGTGCAGGTCGCAGTAGCTTAACAAGATGGTTTAAATGCCCCTTGGAAGAGCGGTGGAGGTCGCAGTATCTTAACAAGACGGTTTATATGCCCCTTGGAAGAGAAGTGCAGACGCAGTAGCTTAACAAGACGGTTTAAATGCTCCTTGGAAGATCGGTGGAGGTCGCAGGAGCTTAAAAAGACAGTTTAAATGCCCCTTGGAAGAGGCTTGCAGGTCGCAGTAGCTTACCAAGACGGTTTAAATGGCCCTTGGAAGAGACGTGCAGATCGCAGTAGCTTAACAAGATGGGTTAAATGCCCCTAGGAAGAGTGTTGGAGGTCGCAGTAGCTTAACAAGATGGTTTAAATGCCCCTTGGAAGAGACATGCAGGTCACAGCAGCTTTACAAAACTGTTTAAATGCCCCTTGGAAGAGACGTGCAGGTCGCAGTAGATTAACAAGACAGTTTAAATGCCACTTGGTAGAGATATGCAGGTCGCAATTGCTTAACAAGGCGGTTTACATGCCCTTTGGAAGAGACGTGCAGGTCGCAGTTGCTTAACAAGACGGTTTAAATGCCCCTTGGAAAAGTGGTGGAGGCTACAGTAGCTTAACAAGACGGTTTAAATGCCCCTTGGAAGACAAGTGCAAGTCGCAGTAGCTTAACAAGACGGTTTAAATGCAACTTGGAAGAGACGTGCAGGTCGCAGTAGCTTAACAAGACGGTTTATATGCCCCTTGGAAGAGAAGTGCAGGTCGCAGTAGCTTAACAAGACGGTTTAAATGCCCCTTGGAAGAACGGTGGAGGTCGAAGTAGCTTAACAAGACAGTTTAAATGGCCCTTGGAAGAGACGTGCTGGTCGCAGTAGCTTAATAAGACGGTTTAAATGCCCATTGGAAGAGACGTGCAGGTCGCAGTAGCTTAACAAGATGGTTTAAATGCCCCTTGGAAGAGACGTGCAGGTCGCAGTAGCTTAACAAGACGGTTTAAATGCCCCTTGGAAGAGAGGTGGAGGTCACAGTAGCTTAACAAGACAGTTTAAATGCCCCTTGGAAGAGGCGTGCAGGTCGCAGTAGCTTATTAAGACGGTTTAAATGCCCCTTGGAAGAGACGTGCAGGTCGCAGTAGCTTAACAAGACCGATTAAATGCCCCTTGGAAGAGACGTGCAGGTCGCTGTATCTTAACAAGACGGTTTAAATGCCCCTTGCAAGAGACGTGCAGGTCGCAGTAGCTTAACAAGAGGGTTTAAATGCCTCTTAGAAGAGGCTTGGAGGTCGCAGTAGCTTACCAAGACGGTTTAAATGAACCTTGGAAAAGCTGTGGAGGTCGCAGTAGCTTAATAAGATGGTTTAAATGCCCCTTGGAAAAGACATGCAGGTCGCAATAGCTTAACAAGACGGTTTAAATGCCCCTTGGAAATGGGGTGGAGGTCGCAGTAGCTTAACAAGCCTGTTTAAATGCCCCTTGGAAGAGACGTGCAGGTCGCAGCAGCTTAACATGACGGTTTAAATGCCCCTTGGTAGAGACATGCAGGTCGCAGTAGCTTACCAAGACGGTTTAAATGCCCCTTGGAAGAGACGTGCAGGTCGCAGTAGATTAACAGGACGGTTTAAATGCCCCTTGGAAGAGACATGCAGGTCGCAGTAGCTTAACAAGACGGTTTAAATGCCCCTTGCAAGAGACGTGCAGGTCACAGTAGCTTAACAAGAGGGTTTAAATGCCCCTTAGAAGAGGCTTGCAGGTCGCAGTAGCTTAACGAGACGGTTTAAATGCCCCTTGGAAAAGACGTGCAGGTCGCAGTAGCTTAACAAGACGGTTTAAATGCCCCTTGGAAGAGCGGTGGAGGTAGCAGTAGCTTAACAAGACGGTTTAAATGCCCCTTGCAAGAGAAGTGCAGGTCACAGTTGCTTAACAAGAGGGTTTAAATGCCCCTTAGAAGAGGCTTGCAGGTCGCAGTAGCTTAACAAGAGGGTTTAAATGGCCCTTAGAAGAGGCTTGCAGGTAACAGTAGCTTAGCAAGACGGGTTAAATGCCCCTTGGAAGAGTAGTGCAGGTTGCAGTAGCTTAACAAGATGGTTTAAATGCCCCTTGGAAAAGCGGTGGAGGTCGCAGTAGCTTAACAAGATGGTTTAAATGCCCCTTGGAAGAGATGTGCAGGTCGCAGTAGCTTAACAAGACAGTTTAAATGCCCCTTGGAAAAGTGGTGGAGGTTACAGTAGCTTAACAAGAAGGTTTAAATGCCCCTTGGAAGAGATGTTCAAGTCGCAGTAGCTTAAAAAGACAGTTTAAATGCGCCTTGGATGAGACGTGCAGGTCGCAGTAGCATAACAAGACGGTTTAAATGCCCCTTGGAAGAGACGAGCAGGTTGCAGTAGCTTATCAAGATGTTTTAAATGCCCACTGGAAAAGAGGTGGAGGTCGCAGTAGCTTAACAAAACAGTTTAAATGCCCCTTTGAAGGGACGTGCAGGTCGCAGTAGCTTAACAAGACGGTTTAAATGCCCCTTGGAAGAGAGGTGCAGTACGCAGTAGCTTAGCAAGACGGTTTATATGCCCCTTGGAAGAGAAGTGCAGACGCAGTAGCTTAACAAGACGGTTTAAATGCTCCTTGGAAGATCGGTGGAGGTCGCAGGAGCTTAAAAAGACAGTTTAAATGCCGCTTGGAAGAGGCTTGCAGGTCGCAGTAGCTTACCAAGACGGTTTAAATGGCCCTTGGAAGAGACGTGCAGGTCGCAGTAGCTTAACAAGATGGGTTAAATGCCCCTTGGAAGAGTGTTGGAGGTCGCAGTAGCTTAACAAGATGGTTTAAATGCCCCTTGGAAGAGACATGCAGGTCACAGCAGCTTTACAAAACTGTTTAAATGCCCCTTGGAAGAGACGTGCAGGTCGCAGTAGATTAACAAGACAGTTTAAATGCCCCTTGGTAGAGATATGCAGGTCGCAATTGCTTAACAAGGCGGTTTACATGCCCTTTGGAAGAGACGTGCAGGTCGCAGTTGCTTAACAAGACGGTTTAAATGCCCCTTGGAAAAGTGGTGGAGGCTACAGTAGCTTAACAAGACGGTTTAAATGCCCCTTGGAAGACAAGTGCAAGTCGCAGTAGCTTAACAAGACGGTTTAAATGCAACTTGGAAGAGACGTGCAGGTCGCAGTAGCTTAACAAGACGGTTTATATGCCCCTTGGAAGAGAAGTGCAGGTCGCAGTAGCTTAACAAGACGGTTTAAATGCCCCTTGGAAGAACGGTGGAGGTCGAAGTAGCTTAACAAGACAGTTTAAATGCCCCTTGGAAGAGACGTGCTGGTCGCAGTAGCTTAATAAGACGGTTTAAATGCCCATTGGAAGAGACGTGCAGGTCGCAGTAGCTTAACAAGATGGTTTAAATGCCCCTTGGAAGAGACGTGCAGGTCGCAGTAGCTTAACAAGACGGTTTAAATGCCCCTTGGAAGAGAGGTGGACGTCACAGTAGCTTAACAAGACAGTTTAAATGCCCCTTGGAAGAGGCGTGCAGGTCGCAGTAGCTTATTAAGACGGTTTAAATGTCCCTTGGAAGAGACGTGCAGGTCGCAGTAGCTTAACAAGACCGATTAAATGCCCCTTGGAAGAGACGTGCAGGTCGCTGTATCTTAACAAGACGGTTTAAATGCCCCTTGCAAGAGACGTGCAGGTCGCAGTAGCTTAACAAGAGGGTTTAAATGCCTCTTAGAAGAGGCTTGCAGGTCGCAGTAGCTTACCAAGACGGTTTAAATGAACCTTGGAAAAGCTGTGGAGGTCGCAGTAGCTTAATAAGATGGTTTAAATGCCCCTTGGAAAAGACATGCAGGTCGCAATAGCTTAACAAGACGGTTTAAATGCCCCTTGGAAATGGGGTGGAGGTCGCAGTAGCTTAACAAGCCTGTTTAAATGCCCCTTGGAAGAGACGTGCAGGTCGCAGCAGCTTAACATGACGGTTTAAATGCCCCTTGGTAGAGACATGCAGGTCGCAGTAGCTTACCAAGACGGTTTAAATGCCCCTTGGAAGAGACGTGCAGGTCGCAGTAGATTAACAGGACGGTTTAAATGCCCCTTGGAAGAGACATGCAGGTCGCAGTAGCTTAACAAGACGGTTTAAATGCCCCTTGCAAGAGACGTGCAGGTCACAGTAGCTTAACAAGAGGGTTTAAATGCCCCTTAGAAGAGGCTTGCAGGTCGCAGTAGCTTAACGAGACGGTTTAAATGCCCCTTGGAAAAGACGTGCAGGTCGCAGTAGCTTAACAAGACGGTTTAAATGCCCCTTGGAAGAGCGGTGGAGGTAGCAGTAGCTTAACAAGACGGTTTAAATGCCCCTTGCAAGAGAAGTGCAGGTCACAGTTGCTTAACAAGAGGGTTTAAATGCCCCTTAGAAGAGGCTTGCAGGTCGCAGTAGCTTAACAAGAGGGTTTAAATGGCCCTTAGAAGAGGCTTGCAGGTAACAGTAGCTTACCAAGACGGGTTAAATGCCCCTTGGAAGAGTAGTGCAGGTCGCAGTAGCTTAACAAGATGGTTTAAATGCCCCTTGGAAAAGCGGTGGAGGTCGCAGTAGCTTAACAAGATGGTTTAAATGCCCCTTGGAAGAGATGTGCAGGTCGCAGTAGCTTAACAAGACAGTTTAAATGTCCCTTGGAAAAGTGGTGGAGGTTACAGTAGCTTAACAAGAAGGTTTAAATGCCCCTTGGAAGAGATGTTCAAGTCGCAGTAGCTTAAAAAGACAGTTTAAATGCGCCTTGGAAGAGACGTGCAGGTCGCAGTAGCATAACAAGACGGTTTAAATGCCCCTTGGAAGAGACGAGCAGGTTGCAGTAGCTTATCAAGATGTTTTAAATGCCCACTGGAAAAGAGGTGGAGGTCGCAGTAGCTTAACAAAACAGTTTAAATGCCCCTTTGAAGGGACGTGCAGGTCGCAGTAGCTTAACAAGACGGTTTAAATGCCCCTTGGAAGAGAGGTGCAGTACGCAGTAGCTTAGCAAGACGGTTTAAATGCCCCTTGAAAGAGAAATGCAGGTCGCAGTAGCTTAACAAGACGGTTTAAATGCCCCTTGGAAGAGCGGTGGAGGTCGCAGTAGCTTAACAAGATGGTTTAAATGCCCCTTGGAAGAGACGTGCAGGTCGCAGCAGCTTAACAAGCCTGTTTAAATGCCCCTTGGAAGAGACGTGCAGGTCGCAGTAGATTAACAAGACAGTTTAAATGCCACTTGGTAGAGATATGCAGGTCGCAATTGCTTAACAAGGCGGTTTACATGCCCTTTGGAAGAGACGTGCAGGTCGCAGTTGCTTAACAAGACGGTTTAAATGCCCCTTGGAAAAGTGGTGGAGGCTACAGTAGCTTAACAAGACGGTTTAAATGCCCCTTGGAAGACAAGTGCAAGTCGCAGTAGCTTAACAAGACGGTTTAAATGCAACTTGGAAGAGACGTGCAGGTCGCAGTAGCTTAACAAGACGGTTTATATGCCCCTTGGAAGAGAAGTGCAGGTCGCAGTAGCTTAACAAGACGGTTTAAATGCCCCTTGGAAGAACGGTGGAGGTCGAAGTAGCTTAACAAGACAGTTTAAATGGCCCTTGGAAGAGACGTGCTGGTCGCAGTAGCTTAATAAGACGGTTTAAATGCCCATTGGAAGAGACGTGCAGGTCGCAGTAGCTTAACAAGATGGTTTAAATGCCCCTTGGAAGAGACGTGCAGGTCGCAGTAGCTTAACAAGACGGTTTAAATGCCCCTTGGAAGAGAGGTGGAGGTCACAGTAGCTTAACAAGACAGTTTAAATGCCCCTTGGAAGAGGCGTGCAGGTCGCAGTAGCTTATTAAGACGGTTTAAATGCCCCTTGGAAGAGACGTGCAGGTCGCAGTAGCTTAACAAGACCGATTAAATGCCCCTTGGAAGAGACGTGCAGGTCGCTGTATCTTAACAAGACGGTTTAAATGCCCCTTGCAAGAGACGTGCAGGTCGCAGTAGCTTAACAAGAGGGTTTAAATGCCTCTTAGAAGAGGCTTGGAGGTCGCAGTAGCTTACCAAGACGGTTTAAATGAACCTTGGAAAAGCTGTGGAGGTCGCAGTAGCTTAATAAGATGGTTTAAATGCCCCTTGGAAAAGACATGCAGGTCGCAATAGCTTAACAAGACGGTTTAAATGCCCCTTGGAAATGGGGTGGAGGTCGCAGTAGCTTAACAAGCCTGTTTAAATGCCCCTTGGAAGAGACGTGCAGGTCGCAGCAGCTTAACATGACGGTTTAAATGCCCCTTGGTAGAGACATGCAGGTCGCAGTAGCTTACCAAGACGGTTTAAATGCCCCTTGGAAGAGACGTGCAGGTCGCAGTAGATTAACAGGACGGTTTAAATGCCCCTTGGAAGAGACATGCAGGTCGCAGTAGCTTAACAAGACGGTTTAAATGCCCCTTGCAAGAGACGTGCAGGTCACAGTAGCTTAACAAGAGGGTTTAAATGCCCCTTAGAAGAGGCTTGCAGGTCGCAGTAGCTTAACGAGACGGTTTAAATGCCCCTTGGAAAAGACGTGCAGGTCGCAGTAGCTTAACAAGACGGTTTAAATGCCCCTTGGAAGAGCGGTGGAGGTAGCAGTAGCTTAACAAGACGGTTTAAATGCCCCTTGCAAGAGAAGTGCAGGTCACAGTTGCTTAACAAGAGGGTTTAAATGCCCCTTAGAAGAGGCTTGCAGGTCGCAGTAGCTTAACAAGAGGGTTTAAATGGCCCTTAGAAGAGGCTTGCAGGTAACAGTAGCTTAGCAAGACGGGTTAAATGCCCCTTGGAAGAGTAGTGCAGGTTGCAGTAGCTTAACAAGATGGTTTAAATGCCCCTTGGAAAAGCGGTGGAGGTCGCAGTAGCTTAACAAGATGGTTTAAATGCCCCTTGGAAGAGATGTGCAGGTCGCAGTAGCTTAACAAGACAGTTTAAATGCCCCTTGGAAAAGTGGTGGAGGTTACAGTAGCTTAACAAGAAGGTTTAAATGCCCCTTGGAAGAGATGTTCAAGTCGCAGTAGCTTAAAAAGACAGTTTAAATGCGCCTTGGATGAGACGTGCAGGTCGCAGTAGCATAACAAGACGGTTTAAATGCCCCTTGGAAGAGACGAGCAGGTTGCAGTAGCTTATCAAGATGTTTTAAATGCCCACTGGAAAAGAGGTGGAGGTCGCAGTAGCTTAACAAAACAGTTTAAATGCCCCTTTGAAGGGACGTGCAGGTCGCAGTAGCTTAACAAGACGGTTTAAATGCCCCTTGGAAGAGAGGTGCAGTACGCAGTAGCTTAGCAAGACGGTTTATATGCCCCTTGGAAGAGAAGTGCAGACGCAGTAGCTTAACAAGACGGTTTAAATGCTCCTTGGAAGATCGGTGGAGGTCGCAGGAGCTTAAAAAGACAGTTTAAATGCCGCTTGGAAGAGGCTTGCAGGTCGCAGTAGCTTACCAAGACGGTTTAAATGGCCCTTGGAAGAGACGTGCAGGTCGCAGTAGCTTAACAAGATGGGTTAAATGCCCCTTGGAAGAGTGTTGGAGGTCGCAGTAGCTTAACAAGATGGTTTAAATGCCCCTTGGAAGAGACATGCAGGTCACAGCAGCTTTACAAAACTGTTTAAATGCCCCTTGGAAGAGACGTGCAGGTCGCAGTAGATTAACAAGACAGTTTAAATGCCCCTTGGTAGAGATATGCAGGTCGCAATTGCTTAACAAGGCGGTTTACATGCCCTTTGGAAGAGACGTGCAGGTCGCAGTTGCTTAACAAGACGGTTTAAATGCCCCTTGGAAAAGTGGTGGAGGCTACAGTAGCTTAACAAGACGGTTTAAATGCCCCTTGGAAGACAAGTGCAAGTCGCAGTAGCTTAACAAGACGGTTTAAATGCAACTTGGAAGAGACGTGCAGGTCGCAGTAGCTTAACAAGACGGTTTATATGCCCCTTGGAAGAGAAGTGCAGGTCGCAGTAGCTTAACAAGACGGTTTAAATGCCCCTTGGAAGAACGGTGGAGGTCGAAGTAGCTTAACAAGACAGTTTAAATGCCCCTTGGAAGAGACGTGCTGGTCGCAGTAGCTTAATAAGACGGTTTAAATGCCCATTGGAAGAGACGTGCAGGTCGCAGTAGCTTAACAAGATGGTTTAAATGCCCCTTGGAAGAGACGTGCAGGTCGCAGTAGCTTAACAAGACGGTTTAAATGCCCCTTGGAAGAGAGGTGGACGTCACAGTAGCTTAACAAGACAGTTTAAATGCCCCTTGGAAGAGGCGTGCAGGTCGCAGTAGCTTATTAAGACGGTTTAAATGTCCCTTGGAAGAGACGTGCAGGTCGCAGTAGCTTAACAAGACCGATTAAATGCCCCTTGGAAGAGACGTGCAGGTCGCTGTATCTTAACAAGACGGTTTAAATGCCCCTTGCAAGAGACGTGCAGGTCGCAGTAGCTTAACAAGAGGGTTTAAATGCCTCTTAGAAGAGGCTTGCAGGTCGCAGTAGCTTACCAAGACGGTTTAAATGAACCTTGGAAAAGCTGTGGAGGTCGCAGTAGCTTAATAAGATGGTTTAAATGCCCCTTGGAAAAGACATGCAGGTCGCAATAGCTTAACAAGACGGTTTAAATGCCCCTTGGAAATGGGGTGGAGGTCGCAGTAGCTTAACAAGCCTGTTTAAATGCCCCTTGGAAGAGACGTGCAGGTCGCAGCAGCTTAACATGACGGTTTAAATGCCCCTTGGTAGAGACATGCAGGTCGCAGTAGCTTACCAAGACGGTTTAAATGCCCCTTGGAAGAGACGTGCAGGTCGCAGTAGATTAACAGGACGGTTTAAATGCCCCTTGGAAGAGACATGCAGGTCGCAGTAGCTTAACAAGACGGTTTAAATGCCCCTTGCAAGAGACGTGCAGGTCACAGTAGCTTAACAAGAGGGTTTAAATGCCCCTTAGAAGAGGCTTGCAGGTCGCAGTAGCTTAACGAGACGGTTTAAATGCCCCTTGGAAAAGACGTGCAGGTCGCAGTAGCTTAACAAGACGGTTTAAATGCCCCTTGGAAGAGCGGTGGAGGTAGCAGTAGCTTAACAAGACGGTTTAAATGCCCCTTGCAAGAGAAGTGCAGGTCACAGTTGCTTAACAAGAGGGTTTAAATGCCCCTTAGAAGAGGCTTGCAGGTCGCAGTAGCTTAACAAGAGGGTTTAAATGGCCCTTAGAAGAGGCTTGCAGGTAACAGTAGCTTACCAAGACGGGTTAAATGCCCCTTGGAAGAGTAGTGCAGGTCGCAGTAGCTTAACAAGATGGTTTAAATGCCCCTTGGAAAAGCGGTGGAGGTCGCAGTAGCTTAACAAGATGGTTTAAATGCCCCTTGGAAGAGATGTGCAGGTCGCAGTAGCTTAACAAGACAGTTTAAATGTCCCTTGGAAAAGTGGTGGAGGTTACAGTAGCTTAACAAGAAGGTTTAAATGCCCCTTGGAAGAGATGTTCAAGTCGCAGTAGCTTAAAAAGACAGTTTAAATGCGCCTTGGAAGAGACGTGCAGGTCGCAGTAGCATAACAAGACGGTTTAAATGCCCCTTGGAAGAGACGAGCAGGTTGCAGTAGCTTATCAAGATGTTTTAAATGCCCACTGGAAAAGAGGTGGAGGTCGCAGTAGCTTAACAAAACAGTTTAAATGCCCCTTTGAAGGGACGTGCAGGTCGCAGTAGCTTAACAAGACGGTTTAAATGCCCCTTGGAAGAGAGGTGCAGTACGCAGTAGCTTAGCAAGACGGTTTAAATGCCCCTTGAAAGAGAAATGCAGGTCGCAGTAGCTTAACAAGACGGTTTAAATGCCCCTTGGAAGAGCGGTGGAGGTCGCAGTAGCTTAACAAGATGGTTTAAATGCCCCTTGGAAGAGACGTGCAGGTCGCAGCAGCTTAACAAGCCTGTTTAAATGCCCCTTGGCAGAGACATGCAGGTCGCAGTAGCTTAAAAAGACGGTTTAAATGCCCCTTGGTAGAGACATGCAGGTCGCAGTAGCTTACCAAGACGGTTTAAATGCCCCTTGGAAGAGACGTACAGGTCGCAGTAGATTAACCAGACTGTTTAAATGCCCCTTGGAAGAGACGTGCAGGTCGCAGTAGCTTAACAAGACGGTTTGAATGCCCCTTGCAAGAGACGCGCAGGTCTCAGTAGCTTAACCAGAGGGTTTAAATGCCCCTTAGAAGAGGCTTGGAGGTCGCAGTAGCTTACCAAGACGGTTTAAATGCCCCTTGGAAGAGAAGTGCAGGTCGCAGTAGCTTAACAAGATGGTTTAAATGCCCCTTGGAAGAGCGGTGGAGGTCTCAGTAGCATAAGAAGATGGTTTAAATGCCCCTTGGAAAAGACCTGCAGGTCGCAGTAGCTTAACAAGATGGTTTAAATGCCCCTTTGAAGAGATGTGCAGGTCGCAGTAGCTTAACAAGACGGTTTAAATGCCCCTTGGAAGAGTGCTGCAGGTTACACTAGCTTAACAAGATGGTTTAAATGCCCCTTGGAAGAGACGTTCAAGTGGCAGTAGCTTAAAAAGACGGTTTAAATGCGCCTTGGAAGAGACTTGCAGGTCGCAGTAGCTTAACAAGATGGTTTAAATGCCCCTTTGAAGAGACGAGCAGGTTGCAGTAGCTTAACAAGACTTTTTAAATGCCCCTTGGAAGAGACATGCAGGACGCAGTAGCTTAATAAGACGGTTTAAATGACCCTTGGAAGAGACGTGCAGGTCGCAGTAGCTTAACAAGGCGGTTTAAATGCCACTTGGAAGAGAAATGCAGGTCGCAGTAGCTTAAAAAGAGGGTTTAAATGCCCCTTGGAAGAGACGTGCAGGTCGAAGTAGAGTAACAACACGGTTTAAATGCCCCTTGGAAGAGCGGTGGAGGTCGCAGTAGCTTAAAAAGACGGTTTAAATGCCCCTTGGAAGAGACGTGCAGGTCGCAGTAGCTTAACAAGATGGTTTAAAGGCCCTTGGTAGAAACGTGCAGGTCGCAGTAGCTTAACAAGACGGTTTAAATGCCCCTTGGAAGAGCGGTGGTGGTCGCAGTATCTTAACAAGACGGTTTAAATGCCCCTTGGAAGAGAAGTGCAGGTCGCAGTAGCTTAGTAATAAGGTTTAAATGCCCCTTGGAAGAGACGTGCAGGTCGCAGTAACTTAACAAGACGGTTTAAATGCCCCTTGGAAGAGACGTGCAGGTCGCAGTAGCTTAACAAGACGGTTTAAATGCCCCTTGGAAGAGACGTGCAGGTCGCAGTAGATTAACAGGACGGTTTAAATGCCCCTTGGAAGAGACATGCAGGTCGCAGTAGCTTAACAAGACGGTTTAAATGCCCCTTGCAAGAGACGTGCAGGTCACAGTAGCTTAACAAGAGGGTTTAAATGCCCCTTAGAAGAGGCTTGCAGGTCGCAGTAGCTTAACGAGACGGTTTAAATGCCCCTTGGAAAAGACGTGCAAGTCGCAGTAGCTTTACAAGACGGTTTAAATGCCCCTTGGAAGAGCGGTGGAGGTAGCAGTAGCTTAACAAGACGGTTTAAATGCCCCTTGCAAGAGAAGTGCAGGTCACAGTTGCTTAACAAGAGGATTTAAATGCCCCTTAGAAGAGGCTTGCAGGTCGCAGTAGCTTAACAAGAGGGTTTAAATGGCCCTTAGAAGAGGCTTGCAGGTAACAGTAGCTTACCAAGACGGGTTAAATGCCCCTTGGAAGAGTAGTGCAGGTCGCAGTAGCTTAACAAGATGGTTTAAATGCCCCTTGGAAAAGCGGTGGAGGTCGCAGTAGCTTAACAAGATGGTTTAAATGCCCCTTGGAAGAGATGTGCAGGTCGCAGTAGCTTAACAAGACAGTTTAAATGCCCCTTGGAAAAGTGGTGGAGGTTACAGTAGCTTAACAAGAAGGTTTAAATGCCCCTTGGAAGAGATGTTCAAGTCGCAGTAGCTTAAAAAGACAGTTTAAATGCGCCTTGGAAGAGACGTGCAGGTCGCAGTAGCATAACAAGACGGTTTAAATGCCCCTTGGAAGAGACGAGCAGGTTGCAGTAGCTTATCAAGATGTTTTAAATGCCCACTGGAAAAGAGGTGGAGGTCGCAGTAGCTTAACAAAACAGTTTAAATGCCCCTTTGAAGGGACGTGCAGGTCGCAGTAGCTTAACAAGACGGTTTAAATGCCCCTTGGAAGAGAGGTGCAGTACGCAGTAGCTTAGCAAGACGGTTTAAATGCCCCTTGAAAGAGAAATGCAAGTCGCAGTAGCTTAACAAGACGGTTTAAATGCCCCTTGGAAGAGCGGTGGAGGTCGCAGTAGCTTAACAAGATGGTTTAAATGCCCCTTGGAAGAGACGTGCAGGTCGCAGCAGCTTAACAAGCCTGTTTAAATGCCCCTTGGCAGAGACATGCAGGTCGCAGTAGCTTAAAAAGATGGTTTAAATGCCCCTTGGTAGAGACATGCAGGTCGCAGTAGCTTACCAAGACGGTTTAAATGCCCCTTGGAAGAGACGTACAGGTCGCAGTAGATTAACCAGACTGTTTAAATGCCCCTTGGAAGAGACGTGCAGGTCGCAGTAGCTTAACAAGACGGTTTGAATGCCCCTTGCAAGAGACGCGCAGGTCTCAGTAGCTTAACCAGAGGGTTTAAATGCCCCTTAGAAGAGGCTTGGAGGTCGCAGTAGCTTACCAAGACGGTTTAAATGCCCCTTGGAAGAGAAGTGCAGGTCGCAGTGGCTTAACAAGATGGTTTAAATGCCCCTTGGAAGAGCGGTGGAGGTCTCAGTAGCATAAAAAGACGGTTTAAATGCCCCTTGGAAAAGACCTGCAGGTCGCAGTAGCTTAACAAGATGGTTTAAATGCCCCTTTGAAGAGATGTGCAGGTCGCAGTAGCTTAACAAGACGGTTTAAATGCCACTTGGAAGAGTGCTGCAGGTTACACTAGCTTAACAAGATGGTTTAAATGCCCCTTGGAAGAGACGTTCAAGTGGCAGTAGCTTAAAAAGACGGTTTAAATGCGCCTTGGAAGAGACTTGCAGGTCGCAGTAGCTTAACAAGATGGTTTAAATGCCCCTTTGAAGAGACGAGCAGGTTGCAGTAGCTTAACAAGACTTTTTAAATGCCCCTTGGAAGAGACATGCAGGACGCAGTAGCTTAATAAGACGGTTTAAATGACCCTTGGAAGAGACGTGCAGGTCGCAGTAGCTTAACAAGGCGGTTTAAATGCCACTTGGAAGAGAAATGCAGGTCGCAGTAGCTTAAAAAGAGGGTTTAAATGCCCCTTGGAAGAGACGTGCAGGTCGAAGTAGAGTAACAACACGGTTTAAATGCCCCTTGGAAGAGCGGTGGAGGTCGCAGTAGCTTAAAAAGACGGTTTAAATGCCCCTTGGAAGAGACGTGCAGGTCGCAGCAGCTTAACAAGATGGTTTAAAGGCCCTTGGTAGAAACGTGCAGGTCGCAGTAGCTTAACAAGACGGTTTAAATGCCCCTTGGAAGAGCGGTGGTGGTCGCAGTATCTTAACAAGACGGTTTAAATGCCCCTTGGAAGAGAAGTGCAGGTCGCAGTAGCTTAATAATAAGGTTTAAATGCCCCTTGGAAGAGACGTGCAGGTCGCAGTAACTTAACAAGACGGTTTAAATGCCCCTTGGAAGAGACGTGCAGGTCGCAGTAGCTTAACAAGACGGTTTAAATGCCCCATGGAAGAGACGTGCAGGTCGCAATAGCTTAGTAAGACGGTTTAAATGCCTCTTGGAAGAGACATGCAGGTCGCAGCAGCTTAAAAAGAAGGTTTAAATGCCCCTTGGAAGAGATGTGCAGGTCGCAGTAGCTTCACAAAATGGTTTAAATGCCCCTTGGAAGAGACGTGCAGGAGGCATAGCTTAACAAGATGGTTTAAATGTCCCTTGCAAGAGACATGCAGGTCGCAGTAGCTTAACAAGATGGTTTAAATGCCCCTTGGAAAAGTGGTGCAGGTTACAGTATCTTAACAAGATGGTTTAAATGCCCCTTGGAAGAGACGTTCAAGTCTCAGTAGCTTAAAAAGACGGTTTAAATGCGCCTTGGAAGAGACGTGCAGGTCGCAGTAGCTTAACAAGATGGTTTAAATGCCCCTTTGAAGAGACGAGCAGGTTGCAGTAGCTTACCAAGACTTTTTAAATGCACCTTGGAAGAGACATGCAGGACGCAGTAGCTTAATAAGACGGTTTAAATTACCCTTGGAAGAGACGTGCAGGTCGCAGTAGCTTAACAAGGCGGTTTAAATGCCCCTTAGAAGAGAAATGCAGGTCGCAGTAGCTTAAAAAGAGGGTTTGAATGCCCCTTGGAAGAGACGTGCAGGTCGAAGTAGCGTAACAACACGGTTTAAATGCCCCTTGGAAGAGCGGTGGAGGTCGCAGTAGCTTAAAAAGACGGTTTAAATGCCCCTTGGAAGAAACGTGCAGATCGCAGTAGCTTAACAAGATGGTGTAAATGCCCCTTTGTAGAAACGTGCAGGTCGCAGTAGCTTAACAAGACGGTTTAAATACCCCTTGGAAGAGCGGTGGTGGTCGCAGTATCTTAACAAGACGGTTTAAATGCCCCTTGGAAGAGAAGTGCAGGTCGCAGTAGCCTAATAATAAGGTTTAAATGCCCCTTGGAAGAGACGTGCAGGTCGCAGTAACTTAACAAGACGGTTTAAATGCCACTTGGAAGAGACGTGCAGGTCGCAGTAGCTTAACAAGACGGTTTAAATGCCCCTTGGAAGAGACGTGCAGGTCGCAATAGCTTAGTAAGACGGTTTAAATGCCTCTTGGAAGAGACATGCAGGTCGCAGCAGCTTAAAAAGAAGGTTTAAATGCCCCTTGGAAGAGATGTGCAGGTCGCAGTAGCTTCACAAAACAGTTTAAATGCCCCTTGGAAGAGACGTGCAGGTGGCATAGCTTAACAAGATGGTTTAAATGTCCCTTGCAAGAGACATGCAGGTCGCAGTAGCTTAACAAGACGGTTTAAATGCCCCTTGTAAGAAACGTGCAGGTTGCAGTAGCTTAACAAGACAATTTAAATGCTCCTTGGACAGACGTGTAGTTCACAGTAGCTTAACAAGACGGTTTAAATGCCCCTTGGAAGAGAGATGGAGGTTGCAGTAGCTTAACAAGACGGTTTAAATGCCCCTTGGATGAGACGTGCAGGTTGCAGCAGATTAACAAGATGGTATAAATGCCCATTGGAAGAGAAGTACAGGTCGCAGTAGCTTAACAAAATGGTTTAAATGCCCCTTGGAAGAGACGTGCAGGTCGCAGTAGCTTAACAAGATGGTTTAAATGCCCCATGGAAGAGACGTGCAGGTTGCAGTAGCTTAACAAGACGGTTTAAATGCCCCTTGGAAGAGACGTGCAGTTCGCAGTAGCTTAACAAGACTGTTTAAATGCCCCTTGGTAGAAACGTGCAGGTCACAGTAGCTTAACAAGACGGTTTAAATGCCACTTGGAAGAGACGTGCAGGTCGCAGTAGCTTAACAAGATGGTTTAAATGGCCCTTGGTAGAAACGTGCAGGTCACAGTAGCTTAACAAGACGGTTTAAATGCCACTTGGAAGAGACGTGCAGGTCGCAGTAGCTTAACAAGACGGTTTAAATGCCCATTGGAAGAGACGTGCAGGTCGCAGTAGCTTAAAAAGATGGTTTAAATGCCCCTTGAAAGAGCGGTGGAGGTCGCAGTAGCTTAACAAGACAGTTTAAATTCCCCTTGAAAGAGACGTGCAGGTCGCAGTAGCTTAACAAGACGGTTTACATGCCCCTTGAAAGTGTGGTGGAGGTCACAGTAGCTTAACAAGACGGTTTAAATGTCCCTTGGAAGAGACATGCAGGTCGCAGTAGCTTAACAAAGCTTTTTAAATGCCCCTTGGAAGAGACGTGCAGGTCGCAGTAGCTTAACAAGATGGTTTAAATGCCCTTGGAAAAGTGGTGGAGGTTACAGTAGCTTAACAAGACGGTGTACATGCCCCTTGGAAGAGACGTGCAAGTCGCAGTAGTTTAACAAGACTGCTTAAATGCCCCTTGGAAGAGACGTGCAGTTCGCAGTAGCTTAAAAAGACGGTTTAAATGCCCCTTGGAAGATCGGTGGAGGTCGCAGTAGCTTAACAAACAGTTTAAATGCCCCTTGGAAGAGACATGCAGATCGCAGTAGCTTAACAAGACGGTTTAAATGCCCCTTGGCACCGACATGCAGGTCGCAGTAGGTTAACAAGATGGTTTAAATGCCCCTTGGAAGAGACGTGCAGATCGCAAAAGCTTAACAAGACGGTTTAAATGCCCCTTGGAAAAGACGTGCAGTTCGCAGTAGCTTAACAAGGTGGTTTAAATGCCCCTTGGAAGAGACGTGCAGGTCGCAGTAGCTTAACAAGACGGTTTAAATGCCTCTTGGTAGAGACGTGCAGGTCACAGTAGCTTAACAAGACGGTTAAAATGCCCTTTGGAAGAGCGGTGTAGGTCGCAGTAGCTTAACAAGATGGTTTAAATGCCCCTTGGAAGAGACGTGCAGGTCGCAGAAGCTTAACAAGACGGTTTAATTGCCCCTTGGAAGAGACGTGTATGTCACAGTAGATTAGCAAGACAGTTTAAATGCCCCTTGGTAGAGACTTGCAGGTCGCAGTAGCTAAACAAGATGGTTTAAATGCCCCTTGGAAGAGACATGCAGGTCACAGTAGCTTAATAAGACAGTTTAGTTGCCCCTTGGAAGAGACGTGCAGGTCCCAGTTAGTGTTGAGCCACCCCCGTAGTGTTCGAGTTCGGTTCGGTTCGTCGAACACCCGTGTGTTCGCCGAACTGTTCGTCGAACTGTTCTTCGAACACCTTCGAACACCGTTAAAACCAATGGCAGGCAAACAAAAACACATAGAAACACATAGAAAACACCTTCAAAGGTGTCCAAAAGCTGACAAACTGCTCAGAAGACACAACTAACACATGGAAAAGTGACAAGTACATATAGTCATGCGAAAAGAAAAGAGGTGGAGGAGTAAAAGGAGGGGGAGACACAGATATAGGCATGTCATGCCCTTCTAAAATCCAAAAAGTGAGAAGCCGACACGGCCAGTCCGCTCCTGCCCGTGCCACCTCCGTGTCGCCGGGTTTGTGCCAGAGCCGCGGTGAACCCTGACGGCCAGCCCCCCTCTCCCAATACTGGTGCCTGTCCGCTGGTGGGTCAAGAGAGCCCCCCTGTGGTGGAGGCAGCTCTAAGCTTTTTAATTTAAATTGTCCCTCTAATTTGAATGAATACACTTTAAATCCATTTACAAGGAGCTATTGGAGGGCAAGTCTCATGCCAGCAGCCGCGTAATTCCAGCTCCAGTAGCGTCCACTAAAGCTGCTGCAGTTAAAAAGCTTTTATAAGGATCGAGCTCGGCTGTCCACCGCAAGGCATCCTAGTGCCAGTCCCAGCCCCTATGCCTTGGGGTGCCTCCTGATGCTCTTCACTGAGTATCCCGTGGTCCCGAAGCATTTCCTTTGAAAAAATTAAGTGTCCAAACTACAGGTGGTGTAGCTTGCTTAACAGCCGGGATAATCCGCTGACTAGCAGACACTGCTACTAGGCACAAAGTATTTCCTGGGCTAGATGCAGTTAAAAATTTGTAAGTAGATACTCTCGTTGGATGCTGAGAAAGCATTCCATAGAGTCTCCTGGCACGCCATATAAGATTCTCTTAAAAAGCTTGGGGTAGGGGTCTAGGGGACCCTTTTATAGCCAAAATCATGGCCCTGTATCACAATACGTCACCTAGGCTGAAGATAAATGGAACTGTAGCACCGAGGGCTCGGTTGCTACAGACGTATTGCACCTCACCCAGAGGTGTGATATCTCACTCTCAGATAAGGATGGAGTGTGGATCAGGACCCGACACCTGCATGCATTACACCACATTGCCGTGGGGCAGGGCGACCAATATGCCCCTGAGATGGGCACGACAGTCCCTGTCCCTGGCTGGAGTGGGGGGAGGGAACACTGAGGAAGGGGAACCCTGCAGTGCAGGAGCAGGGAGGAAGCAGTTCCTGGGTGCATTGAGAAGGGAGTATAAAAGGTGGGCACCATCTTAGTTCAGTGCAGAGAAGTCTGAGCAGAAGTGGCAGGGAGCAGGGGCTCTGCATGAGCTCTGCTCCGGAGGCGGGCCTAGTAACAGAGGCCCAGGCCTGCAAGAGGGAGAAGGAAGGAAGAGGAGCGGAGAAGGCTCCAGGAAAGAGGAATGAAGGGATCCCAGGGGTGCGGACGGGCGAGTCGCCACCGCACGCCCGAATCCACCTGCGTGGAGGGGTCAGGCCAAAGGGGGAGACCGGTCCCCGAACTAGTGGAGGCAGGAAACGACCCTCAGCTAGAAACCGGAGGCTCTGACATTTTATGTGGCGCAGCCCCTTGCTCCACCCGCTAGGAAGGCACCACATAGGGTCAGGGAAACTGGCGCCAAGTTTACCAAGAGGAGGCCCGAGGCAGCCGGACAGAAGTGTTGGTAAGAAAGGCCAGACAAAGGACACACAAAGGGGGTCCTGTGAAGCGCTCCAAAGTTATCTGGGAGTTGTCTGAGCCCCTCACCTGGTGAGCACAGTACGACGTGGGCAGCCGTTACCTGCAGACGTGGTCTGGATAATAAGAACTGTGAGTAAAGGCCCTGAACTGCATCACTGACTCCGTGTCGTTACTGCTGCTGCCCTGCACCATCACCCCCATCCTCCGCATACACTGCCCTGAGGCTATACTCCTCCCGTGGGGAGTTATGCTACGCTCTGCTGCACCCACAACACCAGCCTTAGCGGTCTGCCCTGTAGCGGCGGTTCACTCTGACCGCAATCCACGGGTGGCGTAGTCGGACATTTAAACATCAAAACCACATAAATAGTTCCGCCACTGGTTTGACCGCCCTGAGCCACGGAACCGGATCGCCTCCACGAAGACTACAACCACCAGCATCCACCAAAAAGGGTCCGGCTCCGGGTGTCCCAAGGCCCAGGGGGTGCGTCAGAACATTTTCATCACCTTTCACAATCACCAATGGGACAAGGCAGGGATGTCCTCTGTCCCCTCTCTTATACATCCTAGTGACGGAGCACCTGCTCTCATCAATTCGCCATAACCCCAATGTTAGGTGGATTGAGGTGGGAGGCACCATGTACAAGTGCTCTCTATTTGCTGATGATGTCCTAGTATATATCACTCAATCACATATATCCATCCCTGCTGTTATGGCTGAAATAGATCACTTTGTTACATGGTAAAATTTTAAAATCAATGCAGCGAAGTCTGAGGCCCTCGATGTCTCCCTCCCTAAATCCATATAGGATTCCATCCAGTCCAACTTTCCCTTTGCCTGGCCCTCACAGGGTATCAAATACTTAGGAATTCCTATTCATAGAGACCTCTCCCATCTATGTTATCTTAATTTTGGGCCCTTTATTGAACAATTCCATACAGACCACGGTTGGCAAGTTAGAACTGTAAGATTCACTACGTGAACCACTGGTGTTTTGTGGAAAAGCACATGTACACCGCGTTCCAAATTATTATGCAAAAAGTGTTTAGGAGTGATAAGGGAAGAATTTGTTTGTTTGTAAGTTAAACTCATTGATGGTGATGTGTGTCAGGGCTCTTTATATCACTGTAAGCAATTGCAGACACCTGTGCTAATTAGTTTGGCAGGTGTGTCCAATGAAAGGCAAGACTACTTAAGAAGGCTCTCTCACATTATTAAGCAGCCTACATTTTCTGCCAAAATGGGAAAGAAAAAGGATGTGTCGGCTGCTGAGAAGCAACAAATTGTGGAGTGTTTAGGTCAAGGCATGACTACAATCAACATTGTGCGATGATCAGGATGAAGTGTCTTGGCAATCAAGAAGTATGTAGCTGATTCACAGTACACACGTGTGCGTGCTGATAAGGGCAAATTGAGGACTCTTTCCTACAGGCAATTACGTCAGGTTGAAAGAGCAGCGGCAAAAAAGCCTTGTCATAGCAGCAGACAAGTTTTTGAAGCTGCTTGTGCCTCCAACGTCCCCCGAACAACAAGATGCAGGGTCCTTCAGAGGTTTGCAGCTGTGCATACGCCATCCTGTCGACCTCCTCTATCCACTTCACACAAGCAGAAACGGCTCCAGTGGGCCAAACATTACATGAAGACTGATTTCAAAACTGTTTTGTTCACGGATGAGTGCCGTGCAGCGCTCGATGGTCCAGATGAATGGAGTGGAGGATGGCTGGTTGATGGACACCCCACGCAAACACGGCTACAGCGCCAACAAGGAGGAGGTGGAGTAATGTTTTGGGCTGGAATCATGGGGAGAGAGATTGTCGGCCCCTTTAGGATCTCTGAAGGCGCTAAAGATGAACTCCATAATGTATGTGGATTTTCTCAAACAGCACTTCCTGCCATGGTTCAAGAAGAAGAACCGTGTATTTCACAGCAAGATCATTTTTCTGCATGATAATGCACCATCTCATGCTGCACATAAAACATCTGCATCTCTGGCTGATATGGGCATAAAAAGGGACAAACTTATGGTGTGACCCCCATGCTCCCCTGACCTCTACCCCATTCAGAACCTTTGGAGCATCATTAAAAGGAGTGTCTATGATGGCGGGAGGCAGTTCACATCTAAGCACCAGCTCTGGGAGGGTATTCTGTCCTCATGCAAAACAATTGAAGCAGAAACCATCCAAAACCTGACAAATTCAATGGATGAGAGAGTTCAGAAGCTCCTTTCGAACAAGGGGTCCTATGTGAAAATGTAACATCACCTAGAATAAAGTTTTGAGTTGAAAACTGTTTGATTTCAGTTTCTAACAACCTGCTAATGCTTATAATTTCAAAAATGACCATTTTTTTGGTCTTTATTAAAATGAAAAGGTTGATCGAAAAGTTTGGGGGATCTAAGAGTGTGGCAACCCAGTAGTCATGATTACTTCGAATTCTGACAATATGAGGGTCATGCTGCAGGTAGTGCAGCAAGAAGGCACTTATGTGTCTTGCGCATCTCGGAGCCCCAAAATTATTTTCCGGCCTAGATGCAGCTAAAAATTATTTTTAATTTTAAATCTGGTGAAGCTTATTATAGATGGCCTAATAGGATCAGTGCTGCACACTGCTACAAAGCCCAAATTATTTTCCAGTCAAGATACAGATAAACATGATTAGTAATTTGAAAGCTTAAAACGGTTGGTAGGGTGATTTTAACCAATCATCAAGCTTTTACTCTCCCCAGGATGACACAGGGGTAGAAAAGTCGTTTCGGATCCATGATTTGTTCATCTTTATGAACGTGAGTCTGTCTACATTATCAGTGGAGAGCCGCGTGCGCTTATCTGTCAGCACACCACCAGCAGCGCTGAACACACGTTCAGACAGAACGCTGGCTGCGAGGCATGACAAGATCTCCAAGGCGTAAGTGGCTAGCTCCGGCCATTTATCCAGATTGGAAGCCCAAAAAGAGCAAGGGTCCAGTGACACAGTCGTGGCTTCAATGTTTACTTGGAGATACTCCTGTACCATCGTCTCTAGGCGTTGACTATGTGTCAGACTTCTTGTCTCCTGTGGCCTTGCAAAGGATGGGCTAAAAAAGTGGTGAAATGATTCCGCAAAATTGATGTTACCAGCAGATACTGTGGTTCTGTTACGGTTTGAGTGCTGAACACTTGACGGTCCCACGGTTGTCAAGTTGGAACTGTGAGATTCACTACGTGCACCACTGGTATTTTGTGGAAAAGCACATGTAAGATTCTGCAACAGTCTCTGCTGATACTCCTGCATGCGTGCATCCCTTTCTATGGCAGGAATAATTTCTGCAAATTTACTTTTGTACCGGGGATCTAACAGTGTGGCAACCCAGTAGTCAGGATTATTTCTAATTCTTACAATTCGAGGGTCATGTTGCAGGTAGTGCAGCAAGAAGGCACTCATGTGTGTTGCGCATCCAGGAGCACCAAGTCCCTGTTGTGTTGGTGGCGAGGTAACAATCATGCTTCCTTCCTCTGTCCTCTCCCCCCAACCTCGCACAACAGAAATGTGATCAAGGTCTCCCTCATCTGATGAGTCTTCCATCAGTTCGTCCTCCACTTCTTCCTGGGCTCCTGCACCTTCCTCACTAGTTTGGCTGCTACCATGCGCCCTGGTAAAATCATCTCCCCCACCCTCACATGCCTGCCGCCTTGGTGCTGCCGACCGTCTGGACCTTGCAGATGTTAGCCCTTCCGCATACAACTCCTCCTCCTCTACTTCCTCCACCTCCTCTTGTGCCACCACCTGACTCCGAATTCTGTTTAACATGTGCTCCAGCATGTAAATCACCGGAATAGTCATGCTGATAATGGCATCGTCAGCACTAAACATCTTCGTCGCCATTTCAAATCTGTGCAGAAGGGTGCATAGGTCCCTGATCTGAGACCACTCCTCCAGCGTGATTTGCCCCACCTCTGAATCTCGTTGGCCCAGGCTATACGTCAGAACGTATTGCACCAGGGCTTGTCGGTGCTGCCACAGTCGCTGCAACATGTGCAGAGTTGAATTCCACCTGGTAGGCACATCGCATTTTAGCCGGTGAAGTGGCAGGCCCAACGACTTCTGTAGAGATGTAAGTCGCTGAGCTGCGGGATGCGAACGGCGGAAGTGAGCACACAGCGACCGTGCCCTCTGCAGAAGGCCATCTAGTCTGGGATAGTGGGCTAAAAATTGCTGGACAACCAGGTTCAACACGTGAGCCATACAAGGCACGTGTGTGACATTGCCCCGGCGAAGGGCCGCACCCAGGTTTGCAGCATTGTCGCACACGGCCTTCCCTGGTTTCAGGTCCAGTGGAGACAACCATTCATGAAATTGGTTCTCCAGAGCTGACCACAACTCCTCAGCTGTGTGACTCACATTTCCCAGACATTTCAATGTAAAAACCGCCTGATGACGTTGAGCCCTACTGCCAGCATAGTAAGGAATTGTGCAGGATCCCTTCTGCGCAGTTAGAAAGCTTGTGGCATGACCAGACAGGCTTTGGGTGCAGGTGGAAGACCGAGAGGAGGTTGAGGAGGCAGAAGCAGTGGAGGAACTTTGACATAAAGAGGATTGACGCACAACTCGTGGGGACGGCAAGACTTGGACAGCAGCCCCTTGTCCTGCTGTCACCATAGTTACCCAGTGCCCAGTCAGCGACATGTAACGCCCCTGTCCATGCCTACTCGTCCAAGTGTCTGTGGTGAAATGCACCCTGTCACACACAGAGTTTCTCAAAGAAGCGGTGATGTTGTGTGCGACATGCTGGTTTGAGAAGTAGTGCCGACTGGGCATCTGGTACTGGGGCACTGCGACGGACATAAGGTCTCGAAAATCCTCTGTGTCCACCAGGCGGAAAGGCAGCATTTCTGTAGCCAAGAGCTTGCAGATGGTGAAATTCAACCTCTTAGCTTTCTCATGGCTAGGAGGAAATGGTCTTTTACTTGTCCACATCTGAGGGACCGAGGGCTGGCTATTGTGCTTAGACGGGGTTGATAAGGTTGTCCCCGGCAAACTGCCGGTCTGTGAGGAAGATGCAGGCGGACATGTTAGGTTGCCTTGATCCAAAGGTGGTGCTATCGATGTCGGACAGCGCTCAAGACCAGCTGGTGTTACCACCTCCAAAGAAAATGATGACCTGCCAATCACGCTGGCTGTTGCGGGTAAAGAGGTGGCAGGTCTGCGCCCCAAAACAGGTGTGACTGCTGTCCCCCCAGTCACAGAGGATGAAGAAGCCGCGGATGCACAAGATATGGCAGACGGTGGTTGGCCCGGCCGGCTAGGCCGCATTGTAGCACACTGAGCTTCCCACTGCAACTTATGCTTCATGTCCATGTGCCGGTTCATGCATGAAGTACTCAAACTATGTATTTTTTGGCCTCTACTTAGCTTTTGCTGACAAATGTTACAGATAACACGAGTTGGGTCATCTTTATCGATCTGAAAAAATGCCCAGGCTATGCAAGGCTTAGCACCCATGCGACCTGAAGAGCCACCACGACTTGTGGTGAGAGGCAGAGTTGTGTTTGAGGATGCAGTTGTTGACGTGCTTCCAGTACTACGTCTCTGTCCAGGAAGGCGCAACCTGACCTCGTCGTCACTAGCATCTTCCTCCACCTCCTCTGCTGACCTCATCTCTTGGCTGACTGTGGGTTGACAGTAAGTGGGATCTCCGACCTCATCATCATCACCCTGTGCGTTATCACACCCGTCGTCCTCAGAGCCAACCTGTTCCTGCCCTGACAAAAAACTAAAGTTGTCGCTCCAATCAGGTATTTGAGTCTTATCATCGTCTTCCTCATTGTCTCCACCAACAGGAGTTACAGTTTGGGAATGAGGGTCTACATTATGGTCAGAACCTTCTGCGTCTGGTCCTGGATCCGACTCATAAAGATTCTGGGCATCAGTGCAGATCATTTCCTCGTCTGGATTCACAGAAGCGCTGGAGTCGACCTCTGATTCCCAGGCTATAGTTTGAGTAAACAGCTCTGCAGACTCAACCATCTGTTCTACCTCATACTCAGACGGGCAGCTGGAGATTTGGGAGCTGTGAGGAAGCAAGTGCGATTTGGGTGACACCTTTGAGGACTGGAGTATTTGTGATGTTGAAGTTGATGTGGAGGAGAGCCCACTTAAAGGAGCACTTGATATCCGTTGAAGCACCTGCTGTTTTTGTGCCTCATCTGGAATTTGTAGCGATTGGCGTGGCCGTAAGAAAGGGATCTTATCACATTGTCCGCTAAAAGAAGTAGACATTTTAGTTTGGCTGGAAGATGGTCTTTCTTCTGCACCTACCCCACGGACACAACCTTTTTTCCCCTTCCCAACACGCCTATTCCCCTTTCCACCAGCAGCAGGCCTTTTTCCACTCATTTTGGTGGTTAACTAATTCACAACTCTGGAGTTGTTTGCACAAAAAAACAATGGATGGTAACCGAGCAGAGCTGAGTGGCCAAACTGTGGTATTAGGCCAAAACTATTGGCTGGGTTAGATGCAGAAAAAAATTATTTTTAATTTGCAACCTGATGGAGGTCAGTATAGATGGACTAATAGACCAAGTCCCACACACCGCTAGAAGCCCAAATATTTTTTCAGAGCTAGATGCAGAAATTTTTTTTATTCAATTTGCAACCTGATGGAGGTCAGTATAGATGGACTAATAGACCAAGTCCCACACACTGCTAGAAGCCCAAATATTTTTTCAGAGCTAGATGCAGAAAAAAATTATTTTTAATTTGCAACCTGATGGAGGTCAGTATAGATGGACTAATAGACCAAGTCCCACACACCGCTAGAAGCCCAAATATTTTTTCAGAGCTAGATGCAGAAAAAAATTATTTTTAATTTGCAACCTGATGGAGGTCAGTATAGATGGACTAATAGACCAATTCCCACACACCGCTAGAAGCCCAAATATTTTTTCAGAGCTAGATGCAGAAAATTTTTTTATTCAATTTGCAACCTGATGGAGGTCAGTATAGATGGACTAATAGACCAAGTCCCACACACTGCTAGAAGCCCAAATATTTTTTCAGAGCTAGATGCAGAAAAAAATTATTTTTAATTTGCAACCTGATGGAGGTCAGTATAGATGGACTAATAGACCAAGTTCCACACACCGCTAGAAGCCCAAATATTTTTTCAGAGCTAGATGCAGAAAAAAATTATATTCAATTTGCAACCTGTTGGAGGTCAGTATAGAAGGACTAATAGAACAAGTCCCACACACTGCTAGAAGCCCAAATATTTTTTCAGAGATAAATGAAGAAAAAAATTATTTTTAATTTGCAACCTGATGGAGGTCAGTATAGATGGACTAATAGACCAAGTCCCACACACTGCTAGAAGCCCAAATATTTTTTCAGAGCTAGATGCAGAAAAAAATTATTTTTAATTTGCAACCTGATGGAGGTCAGTATAGATGGACTAATAGACCAAGTCCCACACACCGCTAGAAGCCCAAATATTTTTTCAGAGCTAGATGCAGAAAAAAATTATATTCAATTTGCAACCTGCTGGAGGTCAGTATAGAAGGACTAATAGAACAAGTCCCACACACTGCTAGAAGCCCAAATATTTTTTCAGAGCTAAATGAAGAAAAAAATTATTTTTAATTTGCAACCTGATGGAGGTCAGTATAGATGGACTAATAGACCAAGTCCCACACACTGCTAGAAGCCCAAATATTTTTTCAGAGCTAGATGCAGAAAAAAATTATATTCAGTTTGCAACCTGATGGAGGTCAGTATAGATGGATTAATAGAACAAGTCCCACACACTGCTAGAAGCCCAAATATTTTTTCAGAGCTAGATGCAGAAAAAAATTATTTTTAATTTGCAACCTGATGGAGGTCAGTATAGATGGACTAATAGAATGATGCTATGCCCAAAAGATTTTACTTCACTAGGTGCAGTAAAAAAATTGGTATTCTATACACAGGTGGTATATCTTGCAACACAGATAGGCTACTCCACTGACTAACACACTCTGCAATAGGCCAAAAAGGATTAGCTTTGCTAGATTCAGCCAAATGCTGTGAAAAAAACTTGCACGGCACTGGCACAGACCTGCCTGGCAAAAACTGATAGGAACTGATGTAACCTAGTCCTGAAAAGGACTCCAATTACAATTAGTCTTTACTCCCACAATCTATCTATTTAAGAGCACAGACCTGCTTGATAAAAGTCGTAGGAAATGCTGTAACCTAGTCCTTAAAAGGACTGCAATCACAACTATTCCCTACTCCCAAGCTATCTGTATATTTGTGCGAAAATTGGCTTGAAATTAACAAGGTATAGCGCACACAGCAACAGCGGTGCCGTCTAACACGCAGCTGCAGCAGTGAGAAAATGGTGGCGAAGGGGAAAATGGCTGGGTCTTATAGGGCAAGGACATGTGACATACACTGCCAATGACACATGCTCTTGCTTGTGTGAAAAAAAGCACTTCGCTCCGTGTGTGCGCTGCTGATAGGCTGACAGATTGCACCTCCCCACTGCAAATGCGGGAAAGAGAAAAAAAAATGGAGATCTTCATTGTTCCTGCAGAGATCCATCCCCTGACCCTCCCCCCGCCCCGCTGTACACTCAAACTGCGTATTAACATTAATTTTCATCATTACTGAGAAAAAATCCAGTTATGATTTTGGTGCACGAACAGTTATCGAACATAACCTCGAACAGCCGAATTTTTCTCAAATTGTTCGTGTTCGCCGACCGGCTCGAACACCGCCCAAAACAGCTCGAATTTGAGATTGGCGAACAGTTCGAGTAGAACAACGCTCATCTCTAGTCCCAGTAGCTTAACAAGATGGTTTAAATGCCCCTTTGAAAAGCTGTGGAGGTCGCAGTAGCTTAACAAGACGGTTAAAATGCCCCTTGGAAGAGACGTGCAGGTCGCAGTAGCTTAACAAAACGGTTTAAATTCCCCTTGCAAGAGACGTGCAGGTCGCAGTAGCTTAACAAGAAGGTTTAAATGCCCCTTGGAAGAAACGTGCAGGTCGCAGTAGCTTTACAAGACGGTTTAAATGCCCCTTGGAAGAGACGTGCAGGTCGCAGTAGCTTAAAAAGACGGTTTAAATGCCCATTGGAAGAGCGGTGGAGGTCGTAGTAGCTTAACAAAACGGATTTAATGCCCCTTGATAGAGACCTGCAGGTCGCAGCAGCTTAACAAGACGGTTTAAATACCCTTTGGTACAGTAGTGCAGGTCACAGTAGCTTAACAAGACGGTTTAAATGCCCCATGGAAGAGACGTGCAGGTCGCAGTAGCTTAACAAGGCGGTTTAAATGCCCCTTGGAAGAGCGATGGAGGTCGCAGTAGCTTAACAAGACGGTTTAAATGCCCCTTGGAATAGCGGTGGAGGTCGCAGTAGCTTAACAAGATGGTTTAAATGCCCCTTGGAAGAGACGTGCAGGTCCCAGTAGCTTAACAAGACGGTTTAAATGCCCCTTGGAAGAGACGTGCAGGTCGCAGTAGCTTAACAAGACGGTTTAAATGCCCCTTGGAAGAGACGTGCAGGTCGCAGTATCTTAACAAGACGGTCCCACACACTGCTAGAAGCCCAAATATTTTTTCAGAGCTAGATGCAGAAAAAAATTATATTGAATTTGCAACCTGATGGGGGACAGTATAGATGGACTAATAGAACAAGTCCCACACACTGCTAGAAGCCCAAATATTTTTTCAGAGCTAGATGCAGATAAAAATTATTTTTAATTTGCAACCTGATGGAGGTCAGTATAGATGGACTAATAGAACAAGTCCCACACACTGCTAGAAGCCCAAATATTTTTTCAGAGCTAGATGCAGATAAAAATTATTTTTAATTTGCAACCTGATGGAGGTCAGTATAGATGGACTAATAGACCAAGTCTCACACACTGCTAGAAGCCCAAATATTTTTTCAGAGCTAGATGCAGATAAAAATTATTTTTAATTTGCAACCTGATGGAGGTCAGTATAGATGGACTAATAGAACAAGTCCCACACACTGCTAGAAGCCCAAATATTTTTTCAGAGCTAGATGCAGAAAAAAATTATATTCAATTTGCAACCTGATGGAGGTCAGTACAGATGTACTAATAGAACAAGTCCCACACACTGCTAGAAGCCCAAATATTTTTTCAGAGCTAGATGCAGAAAAAAATTATATTCAGTTTGCAACCTGGTGGAGGTCAGTATAGATGGACTAGTAGAACAAGTCCCACACACTGCTAGAAGCCCAAATATTTTTTCAGAGCTAGATGCAGATAAAAATTATTTTTAATTTGCAACCTGATGGAGGTCAGCATAGATGGACTAATAGAACAAGTCCCACACACTGCTAGAAGCCCAAATATTTTTTCAGAGCTAGATGCAGATAAAAATTATTTTTAATTTGCAACCTGATGGAGGTCAGTATAGATGGACTAATAGAACAAGTCCCACACACTGCTAGAAGCCCAAACATTTTTTCAGAGCTAGATGCAGAAAAAAATTATATTCAATTTGCAACCTGGTGGAGGTCAGTATAGATGGACTAATAGAACAAGTCCCACACACTGCTAGAAGCCCAAATATTTTTTCAGAGCTAGATGCAGAAAAAAATTGTATTCACTTTGCAACCTGATGGAGGTCAGTATAGATGGACTAATAGAATGATGCTATGCCCAAAAGGTTTTACTTCACTAGGTGCAGTAAAAAAATTGGTATTCTATACACAGGTGGTGTAGCTTGCAACACAGATAGGCTACTCCACTGACTAACACACTCTGCAATAGGCTAAAAAGGAATAGATTTGCTAGATTTAGCCAAATGCTGCGAAAAAAACAGTGGTGCCGTCTAACACGCAGCTGCAGCAGTGAGAAACAAGTGGGATTCCTACCAGGTGGAATTCAACTCTGCACATGTTGCAGCGACTGTGGCAGCACCGACAAGCCCTGGTGCAATACGTTCTGACGTATAGCGTGGGCCAACGAGATCCAGAGGTGGGGCAAATCACGCTGGAGGAGTGGTCTCAGATCAGGGACCTATGCACCCTTCTGCACAGTTTTGAAATGGCGACGAAGATGTTTAGTGCTGACGATGCCATTATCAGCATGACTATTCCGGTGATTTACATGCTGGAGCACATGTTAAACAGAATTCGGAGTCAGGTGGTGGCACAAGAGGAGGTGGAGGAAGTAGAGGAGGAGGAGTTGTATGCGGAAGGGCTAACATCTGCAAGGTCCAGACGGTCGGCAGCACCAAGGCGGCAGGCATGTGAGGGTGGGGGAGATGGTTTTACCAGGGCGCATGGTAGCAGCCAAACTAGTGAGGAAGGTGCAGGAGCCCAGGAAGAAGTGGAGGACGAACTGATGGAAGACTCATCAGATGAGGGAGACCTTGATCACATTTCTGTTGTGCGAGGTTGGGGGGAGAGGACAGAGGAAGGAAGCATGATTGTTACCTCGCCACCAACACAACAGGGACTTGGTGCTCCTGGATGCACAAGACACATGAGTGCCTTCTTGCTGCACTACCTGCAACATGACCCTCGAATTGTGAGAATTAGAAATAATCCTGACTACTGGGTTGCCACACTGTTAGATCCCCGGTACAAAAGTAAATTTGCAGAAATTATTCCTGCCATAGAAAGGGATGCACGCATGCAGGAGTATCAGCAGAGACTGTTGCAGAATCTTAATGTGCTTTTCCACAAAACACCAGTGGTGCACGTAGTGAATCTCACAGTTCCAACTTGCCAACCATGGGACCGTCGAGTGTTCAGCACTCAAACCGTAACAGAAACACAGTATCAGCTGGTAACATCAATTTTGCGGAATCATTTCACCACTTTTTTAGCCCGTCCTTTGCAAGGCCACAGGAGACAAGAAGTCTGACACATAGTCAACGCCTTGAGACGATGGTACAGGAGTATCTCCAAGTAAACATTGAAGGCATGACTGTGTCACTGGACCCTTGCTCTTTTTGGGCTTCCAATCTGGATAAATGGCCGGAGCTAGCCACTTACGCCTTGGAGATCTTGTCATGCCCCGCAGCCAGCGTTCTGTCTGAACGTGTGTTCAGCGCTGCTGGTGGTGTGCTGACAGATAAGCGCACGCGGCTCTCCACTGATAATGTAGACAGACTCACGTTCATAAAGATGAACAAATCATGGATCCAAAATGACTTTTCTACCCCTGTGTCATCCTGGGGAGAGTAAAAGCTTGATGATTGGTTAAAATCACCTCACCAACCGTTTTAAGCTTTCAAATTACTAATCATGTTTATCTGTATCTTGGCTGGAAAATAATTTGGGCTTTGTAGCAGTGTGCAGTACTGATTCTATTAGGCCATCTATACTAAGCTCCACCAGATTTAAAATTACTAATCATGTTTATCTGTATCTTGGCTGGAAAATAATTTGGGCTTTGTAGCAGTGTGCAGTACTGATTCTATTAGGCCATCTATACTAAGCTCCACCAGATTTAAAATTACTAATCATGTTTATCTGTATCTTGGCTGGAAAATAATTTGGGCTTTGTAGCAATGTGCAGTACTGATTCTATTAGGCCATCTATACTAAGCTCCACCAGCTTTCAAATTAATAATAATTTTTAGCTGCATCTAGCCCGTAAAATAATTTTGGGGCTCCGAGATGCGCAAGACACATAAGTGCCTTCTTGCTGCACTACCTGCAACATGACCCTCAGATTGTCAGAATTCGAAGTAATCCTGACTACTGGGTTGCCACACTCTTAGATCCCCCACACTCTTCGATCAACCTTTTCATTTTAATAAAGAGAAAAAAAATTGTCATTTTTGAAATTATAAGCATTAGCAGGTTATTAGAAACCGAAATCAAACAGTTTTCAACTCAAAACTTTATTCTAGGCGATGTTACATTTGCACATAGGACCCCTTGTTCGAAAGGAGCTTCTGAACTCTCTCGTCCATTGAATTTGTCAGGTTTTGGATGGTTTCTGCTTCAATTGTTTTGCATGAGGACAGAATACCCTCCCAGAGCTGTTGCTTAGATGTGAACTGCCTCCCGCCATCATAGACACTCCTTTTGATGATGCTCCAGAGGTTCTGAATGGGGTAGAGGTCTGGGGAGCATGGGGGTCACACCATAAGTTTGTCCCCTTTTATGCCCATATCAGCCAGAGATGCAGATGTGTTATGTGCAGCATGAGACGGTGCATTATCATGCATGAAAATGATCTTGCTGTGGAATACACGGTTCTTCTTCATGAAACATGGCAGGAAGTGCTGTTTGAGAAACTCCACATACATTATGGAGTTCATCTTTACCCCTTCAGGGATCCTAAAGGGGCCGACAATCTCTCTCCCCATGATTCCAGCCCAAAACATTACTCCACCTCCTCCTTGTTGGCGCTGTAGCCGTGTTTGCGTGGGGTGTCCATCAACCAGCCATCCTCCACTCCATCCATCTGGACCATCGAGCGTTGCATGGCACTCATCCGTGAACAAAACAGTTTTGAAATCAATCTTCATGTATTGTTTGGCCCACTGGAGCCGTTTCTGCTTGTGTGCAGTGGATAGAGGAGGTCGACAGGATGGCGTACGCACAGCTGCAAACCTCTGAAGGACCCTGCATCTTGTTGTTCGGGGGACGTTGGAGGCACCAGCAGCTTCAAAAACTTGTCTGCTGCTATGACAAGGCTTTTTTGCCGCTGCTCTTTTAACCTGACGTAATTGCCTGTAGTAAAGAGTCCTCAATTTGCCCTTATCAGCACGCACACGTGTGTACTGTGAATCAGCTACATACTTCTTGATTGCCGAGACACTTCATCCTGATCATCGCACAATGTTGATTGTAGTCATGCCTTGACCTAAACACTGCACAATTTTTTGCTTCTCAGCAGCCGACACATCCTTTTTCTTTCCCACTTTGGCAGAAAATGTAGGCTGCTTAATAATGTGGGACAGCCTTCTTAAGTAGTCTTGCCTTTCATTGGACACACCTGCCAAACTAATTAGCACAGGTGTCTGCAATTGCTTACAGTGATATAAAGAGCCCTGACACACATCACCATCAATGAGTTTAACTGACAAACATACAAATTCTTCCCTTATCACCCCTAAACACTTTTTGCATAATAATTTGGAACACAGTGTACATGTGCTTTTCCACAAAACACTAGTGGTTCACATAGTGAATCTTACAGTTCTAACGTGCCTACCGTGGTCTGTATGGAGTTGTTCAATAAAGGGCCCAAAATTAAGATAACATAGATGGGAGAGGTCTCTATGAATAGGAATTCCTAAGTATTTGATACCCTGTGAGGGCCAGGCAAAGGGAAAGTTGGACTGGATGGAATCCTGTATGGATTTGGGGAGGGAGACATCGAGGGCCTCAGACTTCGCTGCATTGATTTTAAAATTTGACCATGTAACAAAGTGATCTATTTCAGCATAACAGCAGGGATGAATATATGTGATTGAGTGATATATACTAGGACATCATCAGCAAATAGAGAGCACTTGTACTCGGTGCCTCCCACCTCAATCCACCTAATATTGGGGTTATGGCAAATTGATGAGAGCAGGTGCTCCGTCACTAGGATGTATAAGAGAGGGGACAGAGGACATCCCTGCCTTGTCCCATTGGTGATTATGAAAGGTGATGAAAATGTTCTGATGCGCCCCCTGGGCCTTGGGACACCCAGAGCCGGACCCTTTTTGGTGGATGCTGGTGGTTGTAGTCTCCGTGGCGGCGACCCGGTTCCGTGGCTCAGCGCGGTCAAACCAGTGGCGGAACTATTTATGTGGTTTTGATGTTTAAACGTCCGACTACGCCACCCGTGGATTGCGGTCAGAGTGAACCGCCGCTGCAGGGCAGACCGCTGAGGCTGGTGTTGTGGGTGCAGCAGAGCGTAGCACAACTCCCCACGGGAGGAGTATAGCCTCAGGGCAGTGTATGCCGAGGATGGGGGTGATGGTGCAGGGCAGCAGCAGTAACGACACGGAGTCAGTGATGCAGTCCAGGGCCTTTACTCACAGTTCTTATTATGCAGACCACTTCTGCAGGTAACGGCTGCCCACGTCGTACTGTGCTCACCAGGTGAGAGGCTCAGACAACTCCCAGATAACTTTGGAGTGCTTCACAGGACCCCCTTTGTGTGTCCTTTGTCTGGCCTTTCTTACCAACCCTTCTGTCCGGCTGCCTCAGGCCTCCTCTTGGTAAACTTGGCGCCAGTTTCTCTGACCCTATGTGGTGCTTTCCTAGCGGGTGTAGCAAGGGGCTGTGCCACATAAAATGTCACAGCCTCCGGTTTCTAGCTGAGGGTCGTTTCCCGCCTCCACTAGTTTCGGGGACCGGTCTCCCCCTTTGGCCTGACCCCTCCACGCAGGTGGATTCGGGCGTGCGGTGGCGACTCGCCCGTCCGCACCCCTGGGATCCCTTTGTTTCTCGTTCCTGGAGCCTTCTCCGCTCCTCTTCCTTCCTTCTCCCTCTTCCAGGCCTGGGCCTCTGTTACTGTGTTACTCTGTTGCAGAGCCCCTGCTCCCTGTCACTTCTGCTCAGACTTCTCTGCACTGAACTAAGATGGTGCACACCTTTTATACTCCCTTCTCAATGCACCCAGGAACTGCTTCCTCCCTGCTCCTGCACTACAGGGTTCCCCTTCCTCAGTGTTCCCTCCCCCCACTCCAGCCAGGGACAGGGACAGTCGTGCCCATCTCAGGAGCATATTGGTCGCCCTGCCCCATGGCAATGTGGTGTAATGCATGCAGGTGTCGGGTCCTGATCCACACTCCATCCTTACCTGAGAGTGAGATATCACACCTCTGGGTGAGGTGCAATACCTCTGTAGCAACCGAGCCCTCAGGGTACTACAGTTCCATTTATCTTCAGCCTAGGTGACGTATTGCGATACAGGGCCGTGATTTTGGCTATAAAAGGGTCCCCTAGACCCCTACCCCAAGCTTTTTAAGAGAATAAAATATGGCGTGCCAGGAGACTCTATGGAATGCTTTCTCAGCATCCAACGAGAGTATCTAATTACAAATTTTTAACTGCATCTAGCCCAGGAAATACTTTGTGCCTAGTAGCAGTGTCTGCTAGTCAGCGGATTATCCCGGCTGTTAAGCAAGCTACACCACCTGTAGTTTGGACACTTAATTTTTTCAAAGGAAATGCTTCGGGACCACGGGATACTCAGTGAAGAGCATCAGGAGGCTGGGACTGGCGGTAGGATGCCTTGCGGTCGACAGCCGAGCTCGATCCTTATAAAAGCTTTTTAACTGCAGCAGCTTTAGTGGACGCTACTGGAGCTGGAATTACGTAGCTGCTGGCATGAGACTTGCCCTCCAATAGATCCTTGTAAAAGGATTTAAAGTGTATTCATTCAAATTAGAGAGACAATTTAAATTAAAAAGCTTAGAGCTGCCTCCACCACAGGGGGGCTCGCTCGACCCACCAGCGGACAGGCACCAGTATTGGGAGAGGGGGGCTGGCCGTCAGGGTCCACCGCGGCTCTGGCACAATCCCGGCGACACGGAGGTGGCACGGGCAGGAACGGACTGGCCGTGTCGGCTTCTCACTTTTTGGATTTTAGAAGGGCATGACATGCCTATATCTGTGTCTCCCCCTCCTTTTACTCCTCCACCTCTTTTCTTTTCGCATGACTATATGTACTTGTCACTTTTCCATGTGTTAGTTATGTCTTCTGAGCAGTTTGTCAGCTTTTGGACACCTTTGACGGTCTTTTCTATGTGTTTCTATGTGTTTTTGTTTGCCTGCCATTGGTTTTAACGGTGTTCGAAGGTGATCGACGAACAGTTCGATGGACAGTTCGGCGAACACACGGGTGTTCGACAAACTGAACCGAACTCGAACACTACGGGGGTGGCTCAACACTAGTCGCAGTAGCTTAACAAGACGGTTTAAATGCCCCCAGGAAGTGCGGTGGAGGTTGCAGTAGCTTAAAAAGACGGTTTAAATGTCCCTTGGAAGAGATATGCAGGTCGCAGCAGCTTAACAAGACGGTTTAAATGCCCCTTGGAAGAGACGTGCAGGGCGCAGTAGCTTAACAAGACGGATTAAATGCCCCTTGGAAAAGACATGCAGGTCGCAGTAGCTTAACAAAGCTTTTTAAATGCCACTTGGAAGAGACGTGCAGGTCGCAGTAGCTTAACAAGACGGTTTAAATGCACCTTGGAAAAGTGGTGGAGGTTACAGTAGCTTAACAAGACGGTTTAAATGCCCCTTGGAACAGTCGTGCAAGTCGCAGTAGCTTAACAAGACGGCTTAAATGCCCCTTGGAAGAGACGTGCAGTTCGCAGTAGCTTAAAAAGACGGTTTAAATGCCCCTTGGAAGAGCGGTGGAGGTCGCAGTAGCTTAACAAGACAGTTTAAATGCCCCTTGGAAGAGACATGCAGGTCGCAGTAGCTTAACAAGACGGTTTAAATGCCCCTTGGAAGAGACGTGCAGGTCGCAAAAGCTTAACAAGACGGTTTAAATGCCCCTTGGAAGAGACGTGCAGTTCGCAGTAGCTTATCAAGACGGTTTAAATGCCCCTTGGAAGAGACGTGCAGGTCGCAGTAGCTTAACAAGACGGATTAAATGGCCCTTGGAAGAGCAGTGGAGGTCGCAGAAGCTTAACAAGATGGTTTAAATGCCTCTTGGTAGAGACGTGCAGTTCACAGTAGCTTAACAAGATGGTTTAAATACCCTTTGGCAGAGCGGTGGAGGTCGCAGTAGATTAACAAGATGGTTTAAATGCCCCTTGGAAGAGACGTGCAGGTCGGAGTAGCTTAACAAGATGGTTTAAATGCCCCTTTGAAAAGCAGTGGAGGTCGCAGTAGCTTAACAAGAAGGTTTAAATGCCCCTTGGAAGAGACGTGCAGGTGGCAGTAGCTTAACAAAACGGTTTAAATACCGCTTGGAAGAAACGTACAGGTCGCAGTAACTTTACAAGATGGTTTAAATGCCCCTTGGAAGAGACGTGCAGGTCGCAGTAGCTTAACAAGACGGTTTAAATGCCCCTTGGAAGAGAGGTGGAGGTCGTAGTAGCTTAACAAAATGGATTAAATGCCCTTTGATAGAGACCTGCAGATCGCAGCAGCTTAACAAGACGGTTTAAATGCCCCTTGGAAGAGACGTGCAGGTCGCAGTAGATTAACAAGACTGTTTAAATGCCCGTTGGAAGAGACGTGCAGGTCTCAGTAGCTTAACAAGACGGTTTAAATGCCCCTTGGAAAAGCGGTGGAGGTCGCAGTAGATTAAAAAGATGGTTTAAATGCTACTTGGAAGAGACGTGCAGGTCGCAGTAGCTTAACAAGTCGGTTTAAATGCCCCTTGGAAGAGACGTGCAGGTCGCAGTAGCTTAACAAGAGGGTGTAAATGCCCCTTGCAAGAGCGGTGGAGGTCGAAGTAGCTTAACAAGACGGTTTAAATGCCCCTTGGAAGAGGCGTGCAGGTCGCAGTAGCATAACCAAACGGTTTAAATATTCTTTGGTAGAGTAGTGCAGGTCACAGTAGCTTAACAAGACAGTTTAAATGCCCCTTGGAATAGCGGTGGAGGTCGCAGTAGCTTAACAAGACGGTTTAAATGCCCCTTGGAAGAGACGTGCAGGTCCCAGTAGCTTAACAAGACGGTTTAAATGCCCCTTGGAAGAGACGTGCAGGTCGCAGTAGCTTAACAAGACGGTTTAAATGCCCCTTGGAAGAGCGGTGGAGGTCGCAGTAGCTTAACAAGACGGTTTAAATGCCCCTTGGAAAAGCGGTGGAGGTCGCAGTAGATTAACAAGATGGTTTAATTGCCCCTTGGAAGAGACGTGCAGGTCGCAGTAGCTTAACAAGACGGTTTAAATGCCCCTTGGAAGAGCGGTGGAGGTCGCATAAGCTTAACAAGATCGTTTAAATGCCCCTTGGAAGAGACGTGCAGGTCGCAGTAGCTTAACAAGATGGTTTAAACACCCTTTGGTAGAGCAATGCAGGTCGCAGTAGCTTAACAAGACGGTTTAAATGCACCTTTGAAAAGCGGTAGAGGTCGCAGTAGCTTAACAAGACGGTTTAAATGCCCCTTGGAAGAGACGTGCAGGTCGCAGTAGCGTAACAAGACGGTTTAAATGCCCCTTGGAAGAGCGGTGGAGGTCGTAGTAGCTTAACAAAACGGATGAAATGCCCCTTGATACAGACCTGCAGATCGCAGCAGCTTAAGAAGACTTTTTAAATGCCCCTTGGAAAAGCGGTGGAGGTCGCAGTAGATTAAAAAGATGGTTTAAAAGCTCCTTGGAAGAGACGTGCAGGTCGCAGTAGCTTAACAAGAGGGTTTAAATGCCCCTTGGAAGAGCGGTGGAGGTCGCAGTAGCTTAAGAAGACGGTTTAAATGCCCCTTGGAAGAGACGTGCAGGTCGCAGTAGCATAACCAAACGGTTTAAATGTTCTTTGGTAGAGTAGTGCAGGTCAATGTAGCTTAACAAGACGGTTTAAATGACCTTGGAAGAGCGGTGGAGGTCGCAGTAGCTTAACAAGATGGTTTAAATGCCCCTTGGAAGAGACGTGCAGGTCCCAGTAGCTTAACAAGACGGTTTAATTGCCCCTTGGAAGAGACGAGCAGGTCGCAGTAGCTTAACAAGATGGTTTAAATGCCCCATGGAAGAGACGTGCAGGTCGCAGTAGCTTAACAAGACGGTTTAAATGGCCCTTGGAAGAGCGGTGGAGGTCGCAGTAGCTTAACAAGACGGTTTAAATGCCCCTTGGAATAGAGGTGCAGGTCGCAGTAGCTTAACAAGACGGTTTAAATGCCCCTTGGAAAAGAGGTGGAGGTCGCAGTAGATTAATAAGATGGTTTAATTGCCCCTTGGAAGAGACATGCAGGTCGCAGTAGCTTAACAAGATGGTTTAAATGCCTTTTGGAAGAACGGTGGAGGTCGCAGTAGCTTAACAAGACGGTTTAAATGCCCCTTGGAAGAGAAGTGAAGGTCGCAGTAGCTTAACAAGAAGGTTTAAATGCCACTTGGAAGAGCGATGGAGGTCGCAGTAGCTTAACAAGACAGTTTAAATGCCCCTAGGAAGAGATGTGCAGGTTGCAGTAGCTTAACAAGACGGTCTAAATGCCCCTTGGAAGAGCGGTGGAGGTCGCAGTAGCTTAACAAGACTGTTTAAATGCCCCTTGGAAAAGTGGTGGAGGTTACAGTAGCTTAACAAGAAGGTTTAAATGCTCCTTGGAAGAGACGTGCAAGTCGCAGTAGCTTAACAAGACGGTTTAAATGCCCCTTGGAAGAGACGTGCAGGTCGCAGTAGCTTAACAAGACGGTTTAAATGCCCTTTGGAAGAGCGGTGGATGTCGCATTAGCTTAACAAGACAATTTTAATGCCCTTTGGAAGAGACATGCAGGTCACAGTAGCTTAATAAGACAGTGTAAATGCCCCTTGGAAGAGACGTGCAGGTCGCAGTAGCTTAGGAAGACGGGTTAAATGCCCCTTGGAAGAGACGTGCAGGTCGTAGTAGCTTAAAAAGACGGTTTAAATGCCACTTGGAAGAGAGGTGGAGGTCGCAGTAGCTTAATAAGACGGTTTGAATGCCCCTTGGAAGAGACGTGCAGGTCGCAGTAGCTTAACAAGATGGTTTAAATGCACCTTGGAAGAGGCTTGCAGGTCGCAGTAGCTTACCAAGACGGTTTATATGGCACTTGGAACAGACGTGCTGGTCGCAGCAGAATAACAAGACGGTTTAAATGACCCTTGGAAGAGCGGTGGAGGTCGCAGTAGCTTACCAAGACGGTTTAAATGCCCCTTGGAAGAGAAGTGCAGGTTGCAGTAGCTTAACAAGATGGTTTAAATGCCCCTTGGAAGAGACGTGCAGGTCGCAGTAGCTTAACAAGACGGTTTAATTGCCTCTTGGAAGAGGCTTGCAGGTCGCAGTAGCTTACCAAGACGGTTTAAATGGCACTTGGAACAGACGTGCAGGTAGCAGTAGCCTAACAAGACGGTTTAAATGCCCCTTGGAAGAGTGGTGGAGGCCGCAGTAGCTTAACAAGACGGTTTAAATGCCCCTTGGAAGAGACATGCAGGACGCAGCAGCTTAACAAGCCTGTTTAAATGTCCCTTGGAAGAGACGTGCAGGTCGCAGTAGCTTAACAAGACGGTTTAAATGCCCCTTGGTATAGACATGCAGGTCGCAGTAGCTTACCAAGACAGTTTAATTGCCCCTTGGAAGAGTCGTGCAGGTTGCAGTAGCTTAACAAGACGGTTTAAATGCCCCTTGCAAGAGACGTGCAGGTCGCAGTAGCTTAACAAGAAGGTTTAAATGCCCCTTAGAAGAGGCCTGCAGGTCGCAGTAGCTTACCATGACGGTTTAAATGCCCCTTGGAAGAGAAGTGCAGGTCGCAGTAGCTTAACAAGATGGTTTAAATGCACCTTCGAAGAGCGGTGGAGGTTGCAGTAGCTTAACAAGACGGTTTAAATGCCCCTTGCAAAACACGTGCAGGTCACAGTAGTTTAACAAGAAGGTTTAAATGCCCCTTGGAAGAGACGTGCAGGTTGCAGTAGCTTAACTAGACGGTTTAAATATCACTTGGAAGAGATATGCAGGTCGCAGTAGCTTAACAAGATGGTTTAAATGCCCCTTGGAAGAGCGGTGGAGGTCGCAGTAGCTTAACAAGATGGTTTAAATGCCCCTTGGAAGAGACATGCAGGTCGCAGTAGCTTAACAAGCCTGTTTAAATGCCCCTTGGAAGAGACTTGCAGGTCGCAGTAGCTTAACAAGGCGGTTTAAATGCCTCTTGGTAGAGACATGCAGATCGCAGTAGCTTACCAAGACGGTTTAAATACCCCTTGGAAGAGACGTGCAGGTCGCAGAAGCTTAACAACACGGTTTAAATGCCCCTTGGAAAAGACGTGCAGGTCGCAGTAGCTTAAGAAGACGGTTTAAATGCCCCTTACAAGAGACATGCAGGTCGCAGCAGCTTAACAAGATGGTTTAAATGCCCCTTAGAAGAGACATGCAGGTCGCAGAAGCTTAACAAGACGGTTTAAATGCCCCTTGGAAGAGACATGCAGGTCGCAGTAGCTTAACAAGACGGTTTAAATGCCCCTTACAAGAGACATGCAGGTCGCAGCAGCTTAACAAGAGGGTTTAAATGCCCCTTAGAATAGGATTGCAGGTCGCAGTAGCTTACCAAAATGGTTTAAATGCCTCTTGGAAGAGAAGTGCAGGTCGCAGTAGCTTAACAAGAAGGTTTAAATGCCCCTTGGAAGAGCGGTGGAGGTCGCAGTAGCTTAGCAAGACGGTTTAAATGCCCATTGGAAGAGACGTGCAGGTCGCTGTAGCTTAATAAGACTGTTTAAATGCCCCTTGGAAGAGACGTGCAGGTCCCAGTAGCTTAACAAGACGGTATAAATGCCCCATGGAAGAGCGGTGGAGGTCGCAGTAGCTTAACAAGACGGTTTAAATGCCCATTGGAAGAGACTTGCAGGTCGTAGTAGCTTAATAAGACTGTTTAAATGCCCCTTGGAAGAGACGTGCAGGTCGCAGTAACTTAACAAGACGGTTTAAATGCCCCTTGGAATAGACGTGCTGGTCGCAGTATCTTAAAAAGAAGGTTTAAATCTCCCTTGAAAGAGCGGTGGAGGTCGAAGTAGCTTAACAAGACAGTTTAAATGCCCCTTGAAAGAGACGTGCAGGTCGCAGTAGCTTAACAAGACGGTTTAAATGCACCTTGGAAGTGCGGTGGAGGTCGCAGTAGCTTAACAAGACTGTTTAAATGCCCCTTGGAAGAGACATGCATGTCGCAGCAGCTTAACAAGACAGTTTAAATGCCACTTGGAAGAGACGTGCAGGTCGCAGTAGCTTAAAAAGACGGTTTAAATGCCCCTTGGAACAGACATGCAGGACGCAGTAGCTTAACAAAGCTTTTTAAATGCCCCTTGGAAGAGACGTGCAGGTCGCAGTAGCTTAACAAGACGGTTTATATGCACCTTGGAAAAGGGGTGGAGGTTACAGTAGCTTAACAAGAAGGTTTAAAGGCCCCTTGGAAGAGGCTTGCAGGTCGCAGTAGCTTACCAAGACGGTTTAAATGGCCCTTGGAAGAGACGTGCAGGTCGCACTAGCTTAACAAGACGGTTTAAATGCCCCTTGGAAGAGCTGTGGAGGTCGTAGTAGCTTAACAAGACGGTTTAAATGCCCCTTGGAGGAGACATGCAGGTCGCAGTAGCTTAACAAGCCTGTTTAAATGCCCCTTGGAAGAGACCTGCAGGTCGCAGTAGCTTAACAAAACGGTTTAAATGCCCCTTGGAAGAGACGTGCAGGTAGCAGTAGTTTAACAAGACAGTTTAAAAGCCCCTTGGAAGAGACGTGCAGGTCGCAGTAGCTTAATAAGTCGGTTTAAATGCCCCTTGGTAGAAAAGTGCAGGTCAAGGTAGCTTAACAAGACTGTTTAAATGCTACTTGGAAGAGACGTGCAGGTCGCAGTAGCTTAACAAGACGGTTTAAATGCCCCTTGGAAGAGCGGTGGAGGTCGCGGTAGCTTAACAAGACGGTTTAAATGCCCCTTGGAAGAGACGTGCAGGTCGCAGTAGCTTAAAAAGACGGTTTAAATGCCCCTTGGAAGTGCGGTGGAGGTCGAAGTAGCTTAATAAAACGGTTTAAATGCCCCTTGGAAGAGACATGCAGGTCGCAGCAGCTTAACAAGACTATTTAAATGCCCCTTGGAAGAGACGTGCAGGTCGCAGTAGCTTAACAAGACGGTTTAAATGCCCCTTGGAAAAGTGGCGGAGGTTACAGAAGCTTAACAGGACTGTTTAAGGGCCCCTGGAAGAGACGTGCCAGTCGCAGTAGCTTAACAAGACGGCTTAAATGCGCCTTGGAAGAGCGGTGGAGGTCGCAGTAGCTTAACAAGACGGTTTAAATGACCCTTGGAAGAGACGTACAGGTCGCAGTACCTTAACAAGACGGTTTAAATGCCCCTTGGCAGAGCTGTGGAGGTCGCAGTAGCTTAACAAGACAGTTTAAATGCCCCTTGGAAGAGACATGCAGGTCGCAGTAGATTAACAAGACGGTTTAAATGCCCCTTGGAAGAGACGTGCAGGTCACAGAAGCTTTCAAGACTGTTTAAATGCCCCTTGGAAGAGAAGTTCAGTTCGCAGTAGCTTAACAAGACGGTTTAAATGCCCCTTGGAAGAGACGTCCAGGTCGCAGTAGCTTAACAAGACGGTTTAAATGCCCCTTGGAAAAGTGGTGGAGGTTGCAGTAGCTTAACAAGACTGTTTAAATGCCCCTTGGAAGAGACGTGCAAGTCACAGTAGCTTAACAAGACGGCTTAAATGCCCCTTGGAAGAGACATGCAGGTCGCAGTAGCTTAACAAGACGGTTTAAATGCCCCTTGGTAGAGACGTGCAGGTCACAGTAGCTTAACAAGACGGTTAAAATGCCCTTTGGAAGAGCGGTGGAGGTCGCAGTAGCTTAAAAAACGGTTTAAATGCCCCTTGGAAGAGCGGTGGAGGTCGCAGTAGCTTAACAAGGCAGCTTAAATGCCCCTTGGAAGAGACGTGAAGGTCGCAGTAGCTTAACACGACGGTTAAAATGCCCCTTGGAAGAGACGTGCAGGTCGCAAAAGCTTAACAAGACGGTTAAAATGCCCCTTGAAAGAGACGTGCAGTTCGCAGTAGCTTAACAAGACGGTTTAAATGCCCCTTGGAAGAGACGTGCAGGTTGCAGAAGCTTAAAAAGACGGTTTAAATGCCCCTTGGAAGAGACGTGCAGTTAACAGTAGCTTAACAAGACGGTATAAATGCCCCTTGGAAGAGCAGTGGAGGTCGCAGTAGTATAACAAGACGGTTTAAATGCCCCTTGGTAGAGACGTGCAGGTCACAGTAGCTTAACAAGATGGTTAAAATGCCGTTTGGAAGAGCGGTGGAGGTCGCAGTAGCTTAACAAGACGGTTTAAATGCCCCTTGGAACAGAAGTGTGGGTCGCAGTAGCTTAACAAGACGGTTTAAATGCCACTTGGAAGAGAAGTGCAGGTCGCAGTAGCTTAACAAGAAGGTTTAAATGCCACTTGGAAGAGCGATGGAGGTCGCAGTAGCTTAACAAGACAGTTTAAATGCCCCTTGGAAGAGATGTGCAGGTTGCAGTAGCTTAACAAGACGGTCTAAATGCCCCTTGGAAGAGCGGTGGAGGTCGCAGTAGCTTAACAAGACTGTTTAAATGCCCCTTGGAAAAGTGGTGGAGGTTACAGTAGCTTAACAAGAAGGTTTAAATGCCCCTTGGAAGAGACGTGCAAGTCGCAGTAGCTTAACAAGACGGTTTAAATGCCCCTTGGAAGAGACGTGTAGGTCGCAGTAGCTTAACAAGATGGTTTATATGCCCCTTGGAAGAGACGTGCAGGTCGCAGTAGCTTAACAAGACGGTTTAAATGCCCTTTGGAAGAGTGGTGGAGGTCGCATTAGCTTAACAAGACAATTTTAATGCCCTTTGGAAGAGACATGCAGGTCACAGTAGCTTAATAAGACGGTGTAAATGCCCCTTGGAAGAGACGTGCAGGTCGCAGTAGCTTAGGAAGACGGTTTAAATGCCCCTTGGAAGAGACGTGCAGGTCGTAGTAGCTTAAAAAGACGGTTTAAATGCCACTTGGAAGAGAGGTGGAGGTCGCTGTAGCTTAACAAGACAGTTTAAATGCCTCTTGGAAGAGACGTGCGGGTCGCAGTAGCTTAATAAGACGGTTTGAATGCCCCTTGGAAGAGACGTGCAGGTCACAGTAGCTTAACAAGATGGTTTAAATGCACCTTGGAAGAGGCTTGCAGGTCGCAGTAGCTTACCAAGACGGTTTAAATGGCACTTGGAACAGACGTGCTGGTCGCAGGAGCCTAACAAGACGGCTTAAATGACCCGTGGAAGAGCGGTGGAGGTCGCAGTAGCTTACCAAGACGGTTTAAATGCCCCTTGGAAGAGAAGTGCAGGTTGCAGTAGCTTAACAAGATGGTTTAAATGCCCCTTGGAAGAGACGTGCAGGTCGCAGTAGCTTAACAAGACGGTTTAATTGCCCCTTGGAAGAGGCTTGCAGGTCGCAGTAGCTTACCAAGACGGTTTAAATGGCACTTGGAACAGACGTGCAGGTAGCAGTAGCCTAACAAGACGGTTTAAATGCCCCTTGGAAGAGTGGTGGAGGCCGCAGTAGCTTAACAAGACGGTTTAAATGCCCCTTGAAGAGCGGTGGAGGTCGCAGTAGCTTAACAAGACGGTTTAAATGCCCATTGGAAGAGACGTGCAGGTCGCTGTAGCTTAATAAGACTGTTTAAATGCCCCTTGGAAGAGACGTGCAGGTCCCAGTAGCTTAACAAGACGGTATAAATGCCCCATGGAAGAGCGGTGGAGGTCGCAGTAGCTTAACAAGACGGTTTAAATGCCCATTGCAAGAGACTTGCAGGTCGTAGTAGCTTAATAAGACTGTTTAAATGCCCCATGGAAGAGACGTGCAGGTCGCAGTAACTTAACAAGACGGTTTAAATGCCCCTTGGAATAGACGTGCTGGTCGCAGTATCTTAAAAAGAAGGTTTAAATCTCCCTTGAAAGAGCGGTGGAGGTCGAAGTAGCTTAACAAGACAGTTTAAATGCCCCTTGAAAGAGACTTGCAGGTCGCAGTAGCTTAACAAGACGGTTTAAATGCACCTTGGAAGTGCGGTGGAGGTCGCAGTAGCTTAACAAGACTGTTTAAATGCCCCTTGGAAGAGACATGCATGTCGCAGCAGCTTAACAAGACAGTTTAAATGCCACTTGGAAGAGACGTGCAGGTCGCAGTAGCTTAAAAAGACGGTTTAAATGCCCCTTGGAACAGACATGCAGGACGCAGTAGCTTAACAAAGCTTTTTAAATGCCCCTTGGAAGAGACGTGCAGGTCGCAGTAGCTTAACAAGACGGTTTATATGCACCTTGGAAAAGGGGTGGAGGTTACAATAGCTTAACAAGAAGGTTTAAAGGCCCCTTGGAAGAGGCTTGCAGGTCGCAGTAGCTTACCAAGACGGTTTAAATGGCCCTTGGAAGAGACGTGCAGGTCGCACTAGCTTAACAAGACGGTTTAAATGCCCCTTGGAAGAGCTGTGGAGGTCGTAGTAGCTTAACAAGACGGTTTAAATGCCCCTTGGAGGAGACATGCAGGTCGGAGTAGCTTAACAAGCCTGTTTAAATGCCCCTTGGAAGAGACCTGCAGGTCGCAGTAGCTTAACAAAACGGTTTAAATGCCCCTTGGAAGAGACGTGCAGGTAGCAGTAGTTTAACAAGACAGTTTAAAAGCCCCTTGGAAGAGACGTGCAGGTCGCAGTAGCTTAATAAGTCAGTTTAAATGCCCCTTGGTAGAAACGTGCAGGTCAAGGTAGCTTAACAAGACGGTTTAAATGCTACTTGGAAGAGACGTGCAGGTCGCAGTAGCTTAACAAGACGGTTTAAATGCCCCTTGGAAGAGCGGTGGAGGTCGCGGTAGCTTAACAAGACGGTTTAAATGCCCCTTGGAAGAGACGTGCAGGTCGCAGTAGCTTAAAAAGACGGTTTAAATGCCTCTTGGAAGTGCGGTGGAGGTCGAAGTAGCTTAATAAAACGGTTTAAATGCCCCTTGGAAGAGACATGCAGGTCGCAGCAGCTTAACAAGACGATTTAAATGCCCCTTGGAAGAGACGTGCAGGTCGCAGTAGCTTAACAAGACGGTTTAAATGCCCCTTGGAAAAGTGGCGGAGGTTACAGAAGCTTAACAGGACTGTTTAAGGGCGCCTGGAAGAGACGTGCAAGTCGCAGTAGCTTAACAAGACGGCTTAAATGCGCCTTGGAAGAGCGGTGGAGGTCGCAGTAGCTTAACAAGACGGTTTAAATGACCCTTGGAAGAGACGTACAGGTCGCAGTACCTTAACAAGACGGTTTAAATGCCCCTTGGCAGAGCTGTGGAGGTCGCAGTAGCTTAACAAGACAGTTTAAATGCCCCTTGGAAGAGACATGCAGGTCGCAGTAGCTTAACAAGACGGTTTAAATGCCCCTTGGAAGAGACGTGCAGGTCACAGAAGCTTTCAAGACTGTTTAAATGCCCCTTGGAAGAGAAGTTCAGTTCGCAGTAGCTTAACAAGACGGTTTAAATGCCCCTTGGAAGAGACGTCCAGGTCGCAGTAGCTTAACAAGACGGTTTAAATGCCCCTTGGAAAAGTGGTGGAGGTTGCAGTAGCTTAACAAGACTGTTTAAATGCCCCTTGGAAGAGACGTGCAAGTCACAGTAGCTTAACAAGACGGCTTAAATGCCCCTTGGAAGAGAAATGCAGGTCGCAGTAGCTTAACAAGACGGTTTAAATGCCCCTTGGTAGAGACGTGCAGGTCACAGTAGCTTAACAAGACGGTTAAAATGCCCTTTGGAAGAGCGGTGGAGGTCGCAGTAGCTTAAAAAACGGTTTAAATGCCCCTTGGAAGAGCGGTGGAGGTCGCAGTAGCTTAACAAGGCAGCTTAAATGCCCCTTGGAAGAGACGTGAAGGTCGCAGTAGCTTAAGACGACGGTTAAAATGCCCCTTGGAAGAGACGTGCAGGTCGCAAAAGCTTAACAAGACGGTTAAAATGCCCCTTGAAAGAGACGTGCAGTTCGCAGTAGCTTAACAAGACGGTTTAAATGCCCCTTGGAAGAGACGTGCAGGTTGCAGAAGCTTAAAAAGACGGTTTAAATGCCCCTTGGAAGAGACGTGCAGTTAACAGTAGCTTAACAAGACGGAATAAATGCCCCTTGGAAGAGCAGTGGAGGTCGCAGTAGTATAACAAGACGGTTTAAATGCCCCTTGGTAGAGACGTGCAGGTCACAGTAGCTTAACAAGATGGTTAAAATGCCGTTTGGAAGAGCGGTGGAGGTCGCAGTAGCTTAACAAGACGGTTTAAATGCCCCTTGGAACAGAAGTGTAGGTCGCAGTAGCTTAACAAGACGGTTTAAATGCCACTTGGAAGAGAAGTGCAGGTCGCAGTAGCTTAACAAGAAGGTTTAAATGCCACTTGGAAGAGCGATGGAGGTCGCAGTAGCTTAACAAGACAGTTTAAATGCCCCTTGGAAGAGATGTGCAGGTTGCAGTAGCTTAACAAGACGGTCTAAATGCCCCTTGGAAGAGCGGTGGAGGTCGCAGTAGCTTAACAAGACTGTATAAAATGCCCCTTTGAAAAGTGGTGGAGGTTACAGTAGCTTAACAAGAAGGTTTAAATGCCCCTTGGAAGAGACGTGCAAGTCGCAGTAGCTTAACAAGACGGTTTAAATGCCCCTTGGAAGAGACGTGTAGGTCGCAGTAGCTTAACAAGACGGTTTAAATGCCCTTTGGAAGAGCGGTGGAGGTCGCATTAGCTTAACAAGACAATTTTAATGCCCTTTGGAAGAGACATGCAGGTCACAGTAGCTTAATAAGACGGTGTAAATGCCCCTTGGAAGAGACGTGCAGGTCGCAGTAGCTTAGGAAGACGGTTTAAATGCCCCTTGGAAGAGACGTGCAGGTCGTAGTAGCTTAAAAAGACGGTTTAAATGCCACTTGGAAGAGAGGTGGAGGTCGCTGTAGCTTAACAAGACAGTTTAAATGCCTCTTGGAAGAGACGTGCGGGTCGCAGTAGCTTAATAAGACGGTTTGAATGCCCCTTGGAAGAGACGTGCAGGTCGCAGTAGCTTAACAAGATGGTTTAAATGCACCTTGGAAGAGGCTTGCAGGTCGCAGTAGCTTACCAAGACGGTTTAAATGGCACTTGGAACAGACGTGCTGGTCGCAGTAGCCTAACAAGACGGTTTAAATGACCCGTGGAAGAGCGGTGGAGGTCGCAGTAGCTTACCAAGACGGTTTAAATGCCCCTTGGAAGAGAAGTGCAGGTTGCAGTAGCTTAACAAGATGGTTTAAATGCCCCTTGGAAGAGACGTGCAGGTCGCAGTAGCTTAACAAGACGGTTTAATTGCCCCTTGGAAGAGGCTTGCAGGTCGCAGTAGCTTACCAAGACGGTTTAAATGGCACTTGGAACAGACGTGCAGGTAGCAGTAGCCTAACAAGACGGTTTAAATGCCCCTTGGAAGAGTGGTGGAGGCCGCAGTAGCTTAACAAGACGGTTTAAATGCCCCTTGGAAGAGACGTGCAGGTCGCAGTAGCTTAACAAGACGGTTTAAATGCCCCTTGGTATAGACATGCAGGTCGCAGTAGCTTACCAAGACAGTTAAATTGCCCCTTGGAAGAGTCGTGCAGGTTGCAGTAGCTTAACAAGACGGTTTAAATGCCCCTTGCAAGAGACGTGCAGGTCGCAGTAGCTTAACAAGAAGGTTTAAATGCCCCTTAGATGAGGCCTGCAGGACGCAGCAGATTAACAAGCCTGTTTAAATGCCCCTTGGAAGAGACGTGCAGGTCGCAGTAGCTTAACAAGACGGTTTATATGCCCCTTGGTATAGACATGCAGGTCGCAGTAGCTTACCAAGACAGTTTAATTGCCCCTTGGAAGAGTCGTGCAGGTTGCAGTAGCTTAACAAGACGGTTTAAATAGCACTTGGAAGAGATATGCAGGTCGCAGTAGCTTAACAAGAAGGTTTAAATGCCCCTTAGAAGAGGCCTGCAGGTCGCAGTAGCTTACCATGACGGTTTAAATGCCCCTTGGAAGAGAAGTGCAGGTCGCAGTAGCTTAACAAGATGGTTTAAATGCACCTTCGAAGAGCGGTGGAGGTTGCAGTAGCTTAACAAGACGGTTTAAATGCCCCTTGGAAAACACGTGCAGGTCACAGTAGTTTAACAAGAAGGTTTAAATGCCTCTTGGAAGAGACGTGCAGGTTGCAGTAGCTTAACAAGACGGTTTAAATAGCACTTGGAAGAGATATGCAGGTCGCAGTAGCTTAACAAGATGGTTTAAATGCCCCTTGGAAGAGCGGTGGAGGTCGCAGTAGCTTAACAAGATGGTTTAAATGCCCCTTGGAAGAGACATGCAGGTCGCAGTAGCTTAACAAGACGGTTTAAAGGCCCCTTGGAAGAGACTTGCAGGTCGCAGTAGCTTAACAAGACGGTTTAAATGCCTCTTGGTAGAGACATGCAGATCGCAGTAGCTTACCAAGACGGTTTAAATGCCCCTTGGAAGAGACGTGCAGGTCGCTGAAGCTTAACAAGACGGTTTAAATGCCCCTTGGAAAAGACGTGCAGGTCGCAGTAGCTTAAGAAGACGGTTTAAATGCCCCTTAAAAGAGACATGCAGGTCGCAGCAGCTTAACAAGATGGTTTAAATGCCCCTTAGAAGAGACATGCAGGTCGCAGTAGCTTAACAAGACCGTTTAAATGCCCCTTGGAAGAGACATGCAGGTCGCAGTAGCTTAACAAGACGGTTTAAATGCCCCTTACAAGAGACATGCAGGTCGCAGCAGCTTAACAAGAGGGTTTAAATGCCCCTTAGAATAGGCTTGCAGGTCGCAGTAGCTTACCAAAATGGTTTAAATGCCCCTTGGAAGAGAAGTGCAGGTCGCAGTAGCTTAACAAGAAGGTTTAAATGCCCCTTGGAAGAGCGGTGGAGGTCGCAGTAGCTTAACAAGACGGTTTAAATGCCCATTGGAAGAGACGTGCAGGTCGCTGTAGCTTAATAAGACTGTTTAAATGCCCCTTGGAAGAGACGTGCAGGTCCCAGTAGCTTAACAAGACGGTATAAATGCCCCATGGAAGAGCGGTGGAGGTCGCAGTAGCTTAACAAGACGGTTTAAATGCCCATTGGAAGAGACTTGCAGGTCGTAGTAGCTTAATAAGACTGTTTAAATGCCCCTTGGAAGAGACGTGCAGGTCGCAGTAACTTAACAAGACGGTTTAAATGCCCCTTGGAATAGACGTGCTGGTCGCAGTATCTTAAAAAGAAGGTTTAAATCTCCCTTGAAAGAGCGGTGGAGGTCGAAGTAGCTTAACAAGACAGTTTAAATGCCCCTTGAAAGAGACGTGCAGGTCGCAGTAGCTTAACAAGACGGTTTAAATGCACCTTGGAAGTGCGGTGGAGGTCGCAGTAGCTTAACAAGACTGTTTAAATGCCCCTTGGAAGAGAAATGCATGTCGCAGCAGCTTAACAAGACAGTTTAAATGCCACTTGGAAGAGACGTGCAGGTCGCAGTAGCTTAAAAAGACGGTTTAAATGCCCCTTGGAACAGACATGCAGGACGCAGTAGCTTAACAAAGCTTTTTAAATGCCCCTTGGAAGAGACGTGCAGGTCGCAGTAGCTTAACAAGACGGTTTATATGCACCTTGGAAAAGGGGTGGAGGTTACAGTAGCTTAACAAGAAGGTTTAAAGGCCCCTTGGAAGAGGCTTGCAGGTCGCAGTAGCTTACCAAGACGGTTTAAATGGCCCTTGGAAGAGACGTGCAGGTCGCACTAGCTTAACAAGACGGTTTAAATGCCCCTTGGAAGAGCTGTGGAGGTCGTAGTAGCTTAACAAGACGGTTTAAATGCCCCTTGGAGGAGACATGCAGGTCGCAGTAGCTTAACAAGCCTGTTTAAATGCCCCTTGGAAGAGACGTGCAGGTCGCAGTAGCTTAACAAAACGGTTTAAATGCCCCTTGGAAGAGACGTGCAGGTAGCAGTAGTTTAACAAGACAGTTTAAAAGCCCCTTGGAAGAGACGTGCAGGTCGCAGTAGCTTAATAAGTCGGTTTAAATGCCCCTTGGTAGAAACGTGCAGGTCAAGGTAGCTTAACAAGACGGTTTAAATGCTACTTGGAAGAGACGTGCAGGTCGCAGTAGCTTAACAAGACGGTTTAAATGCCCCTTGGAAGAGCGGTGGAGGTCGCGGTAGCTTAACAAGACGGTTTAAATGCCCCTTGGAAGAGACGTGCAGGTCGCAGTAGCTTAAAAAGACGGTTTAAATGCCCCTTGGAAGTGCGGTGGAGGTCGAAGTAGCTTAATAAAACGGTTTAAATGCCCCTTGGAAGAGACATGCAGGTCGCAGCAGCTTAACAAGACGATTTAAATGCCCCTTGGAAGAGACGTGCAGGTCGCAGTAGCTTAACAAGACGGTTTAAATGCCCCTTGGAAAAGTGGCGGAGGTTACAGAAGCTTAACAGGACTGTTTAAGGGCGCCTGGAAGAGACGTGCAAGTCGCAGTAGCTTAACAAGACGGCTTAAATGCGCCTTGGAAGAGCGGTGGAGGTCGCAGTAGCTTAACAAGACGGTTTAAATGACCCTTGGAAGAGACGTACAGGTCGCAGTACCTTAACAAGACGGTTTAAATGCCCCTTGGCAGAGCTGTGGAGGTCGCAGTAGCTTAACAAGACAGTTTAAATGCCCCTTGGAAGAGACATGCAGGTCGCAGTAGCTTAACAAGACGGTTTAAATGCCCCTTGGAAGAGCCGTGCAGGTCACAGAAGCTTTCAAGACTGTTTAAATGCCCCTTGGAAGAGAAGTTCAGTTCGCAGTAGCTTAACAAGACGGTTTAAATGCCCCTTGGAAGAGACGTCCAGGTCGCAGTAGCTTAACAAGACGGTTTAAATGCCCCTTGGAAAAGTGGTGGAGGTTGCAGTAGCTTAACAAGACTGTTTAAATGCCCCTTGGAAGAGACGTGCAAGTCACAGTAGCTTAACAAGACGGCTTAAATGCCCCTTGGAAGAGAAATGCAGGTCGCAGTAGCTTAACAAGACGGTTTAAATGCCCCTTGGTAGAGACGTGCAGGTCACAGTAGCTTAACAAGACGGTTAAAATGCCCTTTGGAAGAGCGGTGGAGGTCGCAGTAGCTTAAAAAACGGTTTAAATGCCCCTTGGAAGAGCGGTGGAGGTCGCAGTAGCTTAACAAGGCAGCTTAAATGCCCCTTGGAAGAGACGTGAAGGTCGCAGTAGCTTAAGACGACGGTTAAAATGCCCCTTGGAAGAGACGTGCAGGTCGCAAAAGCTTAACAAGACGGTTAAAATGCCCCTTGAAAGAGACGTGCAGTTCGCAGTAGCTTAACAAGACGGTTTAAATGCCCCTTGGAAGAGACGTGCAGGTTGCAGAAGCTTAAAAAGACGGTTTAAATGCCCCTTGGAAGAGACGTGCAGTTAACAGTAGCTTAACAAGACGGAATAAATGCCCCTTGGAAGAGCAGTGGAGGTCGCAGTAGTATAACAAGACGGTTTAAATGCCCCTTGGTAGAGACGTGCAGGTCACAGTAGCTTAACAAGATGGTTAAAATGCCGTTTGGAAGAGCGGTGGAGGTCGCAGTAGCTTAACAAGACGGTTTAAATGCCCCTTGGAACAGAAGTGTAGGTCGCAGTAGCTTAACAAGACGGTTTAAATGCCACTTGGAAGAGAAGTGCAGGTCGCAGTAGCTTAACAAGAAGGTTTAAATGCCACTTGGAAGAGCGATGGAGGTCGCAGTAGCTTAACAAGACAGTTTAAATGCCCCTTGGAAGAGATGTGCAGGTTGCAGTAGCTTAACAAGACGGTCTAAATGCCCCTTGGAAGAGCGGTGGAGGTCGCAGTAGCTTAACAAGACTGTATAAAATGCCCCTTTGAAAAGTGGTGGAGGTTACAGTAGCTTAACAAGAAGGTTTAAATGCCCCTTGGAAGAGACGTGCAAGTCGCAGTAGCTTAACAAGACGGTTTAAATGCCCCTTGGAAGAGACGTGTAGGTCGCAGTAGCTTAACAAGATGGTTTAAATGCCCTTTGGAAGAGCGGTGGAGGTCGCATTAGCTTAACAAGACAATTTTAATGCCCTTTGGAAGAGACATGCAGGTCACAGTAGCTTAATAAGACGGTGTAAATGCCCCTTGGAAGAGACGTGCAGGTCGCAGTAGCTTAGGAAGACGGTTTAAATGCCCCTTGGAAGAGACGTGCAGGTCGTAGTAGCTTAAAAAGACGGTTTAAATGCCACTTGGAAGAGAGGTGGAGGTCGCTGTAGCTTAACAAGACAGTTTAAATGCCTCTTGGAAGAGACGTGCGGGTCGCAGTAGCTTAATAAGACGGTTTGAATGCCCCTTGGAAGAGACGTGCAGGTCGCAGTAGCTTAACAAGATGGTTTAAATGCACCTTGGAAGAGGCTTGCAGGTCGCAGTAGCTTACCAAGACGGTTTAAATGGCACTTGGAACAGACGTGCTGGTCGCAGTAGCCTAACAAGACGGTTTAAATGACCCGTGGAAGAGCGGTGGAGGTCGCAGTAGCTTACCAAGACGGTTTAAATGCCCCTTGGAAGAGAAGTGCAGGTTGCAGTAGCTTAACAAGATGGTTTAAATGCCCCTTGGAAGAGACGTGCAGGTCGCAGTAGCTTAACAAGACGGTTTAATTGCCCCTTGGAAGAGGCTTGCAGGTCGCAGTAGCTTACCAAGACGGTTTAAATGGCACTTGGAACAGACGTGCAGGTAGCAGTAGCCTAACAAGACGGTTTAAATGCCCCTTGGAAGAGTGGTGGAGGCCGCAGTAGCTTAACAAGACGGTTTAAATGCCCCTTGGAAGAGACGTGCAGGTCGCAGTAGCTTAACAAGACGGTTTAAATGCCCCTTGGTATAGACATGCAGGTCGCAGTAGCTTACCAAGACAGTTAAATTGCCCCTTGGAAGAGTCGTGCAGGTTGCAGTAGCTTAACAAGACGGTTTAAATGCCCCTTGCAAGAGACGTGCAGGTCGCAGTAGCTTAACAAGAAGGTTTAAATGCCCCTTAGATGAGGCCTGCAGGACGCAGCAGATTAACAAGCCTGTTTAAATGCCTCTTGGAAGAGACGTGCAGGTCGCAGTAGCTTAACAAGACGGTTTATATGCCCCTTGGTATAGACATGCAGGTCGCAGTAGCTTACCAAGACAGTTTAATTGCCCCTTGGAAGAGTCGTGCAGGTTGCAGTAGCTTAACAAGACGGTTTAAATAGCACTTGGAAGAGATATGCAGGTCGCAGTAGCTTAACAAGAAGGTTTAAATGCCCCTTAGAAGAGGCCTGCAGGTCGCAGTAGCTTACCATGACGGTTTAAATGCCCCTTGGAAGAGAAGTGCAGGTCGCAGTAGCTTAACAAGATGGTTTAAATGCACCTTCGAAGAGCGGTGGAGGTTGCAGTAGCTTAACAAGACGGTTTAAATGCCCCTTGGAAAACACGTGCAGGTCACAGTTGTTTAACAAGAAGGTTTAAATGCCTCTTGGAAGAGACGTGCAGGTTGCAGTAGCTTAACAAGACGGTTTAAATAGCACTTGGAAGAGATATGCAGGTCGCAGTAGCTTAACAAGATGGTTTAAATGCCCCTTGGAAGAGCGGTGGAGGTCGCAGTAGCTTAACAAGATGGTTTAAATGCCCCTTGGAAGAGACATGCAGGTCGCAGTAGCTTAACAAGCCTGTTTAAATGCCCCTTGGAAGAGACTTGCAGGTCGCAGTAGCTTAACAAGACGGTTTAAATGCCTCTTGGTAGAGACATGCAGATCGCAGTAGCTTACCAAGACGGTTTAAATGCCCCTTGGAAGAGACGTGCAGGTCGCTGAAGCTTAACAAGACGGTTTAAATGCCCCTTGGAAAAGACGTGCAGGTCGCAGTAGCTTAAGAAGACGGTTTAAATGCCCCTTAAAAGAGACATGCAGGTCGCAGCAGCTTAACAAGATGGTTTAAATGCCCCTTAGAAGAGACATGCAGGTCGCAGTAGCTTAACAAGACGGTTTAAATGCCCCTTGGAAGAGACATGCAGGTCGCAGTAGCTTAACAAGACGGTTTAAATGCCCCTTACAAGAGACATGCAGGTCGCAGCAGCTTAACAAGAGGGTTTAAATGCCCCTTAGAATAGGCTTGCAGGTCGCAGTAGCTTACCAAAATGGTTTAAATGCCCCTTGGAAGAGAAGTGCAGGTCGCAGTAGCTTAACAAGAAGGTTTAAATGCCCCTTGGAAGAGCGGTGGAGGTCGCAGTAGCTTAACAAGACGGTTTAAATGCCCATTGGAAGAGACGTGCAGGTCGCTGTAGCTTAATAAGATGGTTTAAATGCCCCTTGGAAGAGACGTGCAGGTCCCAGTAGCTTAACAAGACGGTATAAATGCCCCATGGAAGAGCGGTGGAGGTCGCAGTAGCTTAACAAGACGGTTTAAATGCCCATTGGAAGAGACTTGCAGGTCGTAGTAGCTTAATAAGACTGTTTAAATGCCCCTTGGAAGAGACGTGCAGGTCGCAGTAACTTAACAAGACGGTTTAAATGCCCCTTGGAATAGACGTGCTGGTCGCAGTATCTTAAAAAGAAGGTTTAAATCTCCCTTGAAAGAGCGGTGGAGGTCGAAGTAGCTTAACAAGACAGTTTAAATGCCCCTTGAAAGAGACGTGCAGGTCGCAGTAGCTTAACAAGACGGTTTAAATGCACCTTGGAAGTGCGGTGGAGGTCGCAGTAGCTTAACAAGACTGTTTAAATGCCCCTTGGAAGAGAAATGCATGTCGCAGCAGCTTAACAAGACAGTTTAAATGCCACTTGGAAGAGACGTGCAGGTCGCAGTAGCTTAAAAAGACGGTTTAAATGCCCCTTGGAACAGACATGCAGGACGCAGTAGCTTAACAAAGCTTTTTAAATGCCCCTTGGAAGAGACGTGCAGGTCGCAGTAGCTTAACAAGACGGTTTATATGCACCTTGGAAAAGGGGTGGAGGTTACAGTAGCTTAACAAGAAGGTTTAAAGGCCCCTTGGAAGAGGCTTGCAGGTCGCAGTAGCTTACCAAGACGGTTTAAATGGCCCTTGGAAGAGACGTGCAGGTCGCACTAGCTTAACAAGACGGTTTAAATGCCCCTTGGAAGAGCTGTGGAGGTCGTAGTAGCTTAACAAGACGGTTTAAATGCCCCTTGGAGGAGACATGCAGGTCGCAGTAGCTTAACAAGCCTGTTTAAATGCCCCTTGGAAGAGACGTGCAGGTCGCAGTAGCTTAACAAAACGGTTTAAATGCCCCTTGGAAGAGACGTGCAGGTAGCAGTAGTTTAACAAGACAGTTTAAAAGCCCCTTGGAAGAGACGTGCAGGTCGCAGTAGCTTAATAAGTCGGTTTAAATGCCCCTTGGTAGAAACGTGCAGGTCAAGGTAGCTTAACAAGACGGTTTAAATGCTACTTGGAAGAGACGTGCAGGTCGCAGTAGCTTAACAAGACGGTTTAAATGCCCCTTGGAAGAGCGGTGGAGGTCGCGGTAGCTTAACAAGACGGTTTAAATGCCCCTTGGAAGAGACGTGCAGGTCGCAGTAGCTTAAAAAGACGGTTTAAATGCCCCTTGGGAGTGCGGTGGAGGTCGAAGTAGCTTAATAAAACGGTTTAAATGCCCCTTGGAAGAGACATGCAGGTCGCAGCAGCTTAACAAGACGATTTAAATGCCCGTTGGAAGAGACGTGCAGGTCGCAGTAGCTTAACAAGACGGTTTAAATGCCCCTTGGAAAAGTGGCGGAGGTTACAGAAGCTTAACAGGACTGTTTAAGGGCCCCTGGAAGAGACGTGCAAGTCGCAGTAGCTTAACAAGACGGCTTAAATGCGCCTTGGAAGAGCGGTGGAGGTCGCTGTAGCTTAACAAGACGGTTTAAATGACCCTTGGAAGAGACGTACAGGTCGCAGTACCTTAACAAGACGGTTTAAATGCCCCTTGGCAGAGCTGTGGAGGTCGCAGTAGCTTAACAAGACAGTTTAAATGCCCCTTGGAAGAGACATGCAGGTCGCAGTAGCTTAACAAGACGGTTTAAATGCCCCTTGGAAGAGACGTGCAGGTCACAGAAGCTTTCAAGACTGTTTAAATGCCCCTTGGAAGAGAAGTTCAGTTCGCAGTAGCTTAACAAGACGGTTTAAATGCCCCTTGGAAGAGACGTCCAGGTCGCAGTAGCTTAACAAGACGGTTTAAATGCCCCTTGGAAAAGTGGTGGAGGTTGCAGTAGCTTAACAAGACTGTTTATATGCCCCTTGGAAGAGACGTGCAAGTCACAGTAGCTTAACAAGATGGCTTAAATGCCCCTTGGAAGAGACGTGCAGGTCGCAGTAGCTTAACAAGACGGTTTAAATGCCCCTTGGTAGAGACGTGCAGGTCACAGTAGCTTAACAAGACGGTTAAAATGCCCTTTGGAAGAGCGGTGGAGGTCGCAGTAGCTTAAAAAATGGTTTAAATGCCCCTTGGAAGAGCGGTGGAGGTCGCAGTAGCTTAACAAGGCAGCTTAAATGCCCCTTGGAAGAGACGTGAAGGTCGCAGTAGCTTAACACGACGGTTAAAATGCCCCTTGGAAGAGACGTGCAGGTCGCAAAAGCTTAACAAGACGGTTAAAATGCCCCTTGAAAGAGACGTGCAGTTCGCAGTAGCTTAACAAGACGGTTTAAATGCCCCTTGGAAGAGACGTGCAGGTTGCAGAAGCTTAAAAAGACGGTTTAAATGCCCCTTGGAAGAGACGTGCAGTTAACAGTAGCTTAACAAGACGGAATAAATGCCCCTTGGAAGAGCAGTGGAGGTCGCAGTAGTATAACAAGACGGTTTAAATGCCCCTTGGTAGAGACGTGCAGGTCACAGTAGCTTAACAAGATGGTTAAAATGCCGTTTGGAAGAGCGGTGGAGGTCGCAGTAGCTTAACAAGCCGGTTTAAATACCCCTTGGAAGAGAAGTGTAGGTCGCAGTAGCTTAACAAGACGGTTTAAATGCCCCTTGGAAGAGACGAGCAGGTCGCTGTAGCTTAAATAGACGGTTTAAAGACCCTCTGGTAGAGTAGAGCAGGTCGCAGTAGCTTAACAATACTGTTTAAATGCCCCTTGGTAGAGCGGTGGAGGTCGCAGTAGCTTAACAAGACGGTTTTAATGCCCGTTGGAAGAGACATGCAGGTCGCAGCAGCTTAACAAGATGGCTTAAATGCCCCTTGGAAGAGACGTGCAGGTCCCAGTAGCTTAACAAGACTGTTTAAATGCCCCTTGGAAGAGACATGCAGGTCGCAGTAGCTTAACAAGACGGTTTAAAAGCCCCTTGAAAAAGTGGTGGAGGTTACAGTAGCTAAACAAGAAGGTTTAAATGCCCCTTGGAACAGACGTGCAAGTTGCAGTAGCTTAACAAGACGGTTTAAATGCCCGTTGGAAGAGACGTGCAGGTCGCAGTAGCTTAAGAAGACGGTTTAAATGCCCCTTGGAAGAGACATGCAGGTCGCAGTAGCTAAACAAGAAGGTTTAAATGCCCCTTGGAACAGACGTGCAAGTCGCAGTAGCTTAACAAGATGGTTTAAATGCACCTTGGAAGAGCGGTGGAGGTTGCAGTAGCTTAACAAGGCGGTTTAAATGCCCCTTGGAAAACACGTGCAGGTCACAGTAGTTTAACAAGAAGGTTTAAATGCCCCTTGGAAGAGACATGCAGGTTGCAGTAGCTTAACAAGACGGTTTAAATAGCACTTGGAAGAGATATGCAGGTCGCAGTAGCTTATCAAGATGGTTTAAATGCCCCTTGGAAGAGCGGTGGAGGTCGCAGTAGCTTAACAAGACAGTTTAAATGCCCCTTGGAAGAGATATGCAGATCGCAGTAGCTTACCTAGACGGTTTAAATGCCCCTTGGAAGAGACGTGCAGGTCGCAGAAGCTTAACAAGATGGTTTAAATGCCCCTTGGAAGAGACGTGCAGGTCGCAGTAGCTTAACAAGACGGTTTAAATGCCCCTTACAAGAGACATGCAGGTCGCAGCAGCTTAACAAGATGGTTTAAATGCCCCTTAGAAGAGACATGCAGGTCGCAGTAGCTTAACAAGACGGTTTAAATGCCCCTTGGAAGAGACATGCAGGTCGCAGTAGCTTAACAAGATGGTTTAAATGCCCCCTGGAAGAGCGATGGAGGTCGCAGTAGCTTAACAAGACGGTTTAAATGCCCCTTGGAAGAGACATGCAGGTCACAGCAGCTTAACAAGACGGTTTAAATGCCCCTTCGAAGAGACGTACAAGTCGCAGTATCTTAACAAGACGGTTTAAATGCCCCTTGGAAGAGACGTGCAGGTCGCAGTAGCTTAACAAGACGGTTTAGATGCCCCTTGGAAAAGTGGTGAAGGATACAGTAGCTTAACAAGACGGTTTAAATGCCCCTTGGTAGAGACGAGCAGGTCGCAGTAGCTTACCAAGACAGTTTAAATGCCCCTTGGAAGAGACGTGCAGGTCGCAGTAGCTTAACAAGAAAGTTTAAATGCCCCTTGGAAGAGACATGCAGGTCACAGTAGCTTAACAAGACAGCTTAATTGACCCTTGGAAAAGTGGTGGAGGTTAGAGTAGCTTAACAAGACTCTTTAAATGCCCCTTGGAAGAGACGTGCAAGTCGCAGTAGCTTAACAAGAAGGTTTAAATGCCCTTTGGAAGAGACATGCAGTTCGCAGCAGCTTAACAAGACGGTTTAATTGTCCCTTGGAGAAGTGGTGGAGGTTACAGTAGCTTAAAAAGACTGTTTAAATGCCCCTTGGAAGAGACGTGCAAGTCGCTTTAGCTTAACAAGACGGTTTAAATGCCCCTTAGAAGAGACGGGCTGGTCGTAGTAGCTTAACAAGACGGTTTAAATGTCCCTTGGAAGAGACGTGCAGGTCGCAGTAGCTTAACAAGATGGTTTAAATTCCCCTTGGAAGAGCGGTGGAGGTTGCAGTAGCTTAACAAGACAGTTTAAATGCCCCTTGGAAGAGATTTGCAGGTCGCAGTAGCTTAAGAAGACGGTTTAAATGCAACTTGGAAGAGGCTTGCACGTCGCAGTAGCTTAACAAGACGATTTAAATGCCCCTTGGAAGAGCGGTGGGGGTCGCAGTAGCTTAACAAGACAGTTTAAATGCCCCTTGGAAGAGACATGCAGGTCGCAGCAGCTTAACAAGTCGGTTCAAATGCCCCTTGGAAGAGACGTGCAGGTCCCAGTAGCTTAACAAGACGGTTTAAATGCCCCTTGGAAGAGTCATGCAGGTCGCAGCAGCTTAACAAGTCGGTTTAAATGCCCCTTGGAAGAGACGTGCAGGTCCCAGTAGCTTAAAAAGACGGTTTAAATGCCCCTTGGAAGAGACATGCAGGTCGCATTAGCTTAACAAGACGGTTTAAATGCCCCTTGGAAGAGACATGCAGGTCGCAGCAGCTTAAAAAGACGGTTTAAATGCCCCTTGAAAGAGACATGTAGATCGCAGTAGCTTAACAAGACAGTTTAATTGCCCCTTGGAAAAGTGAAGGAGGTTACAGTGGCTAAACAAGAAGGTTTAAATGCCCCTTGGAAGAGACGTGCAAGTCGCAGTAGCTTAACAAGACGGTTTAAATGCCCCTTTGAAGAGACGTGCAGGTCGCAGTAGCTTAACAAGACAGTTTAAATGCCCCTTGGAAGAGACGTGCAGGTCGCAGTAGCTTAAAAAGACGGTTTAAATGCCCCTTGGAAGAGACATGCAGATCGCAGGAGCTTAACAAGACTGTTTAAATGCCCCTTGTAAGAGACGTGCAGGTCGCAGTAGCTTAACAAGATGGTATAAATGTCCCTTGGAAGAGCGGTGGAGGTCGCAGTAGCTTAACAAGACAGTTTAAATGCCCCTTGGAAGAGACGTGCAGGTCGCAGTAGCTTAATAAGACGGTTAAAATGCCCCTTGGAAGATATGTGCAGGTCGCAGTTGCTTAACAAGACGGTTTAAATGCCCCTTGGAAGAGACGTGCAAGTCGCAGTAGCTTAACAAGACGGTTTAAATGCCCCTTGGAAGAGACGTGCAGGTCGCAGTAGCTTAACAAGACGGTTTAAATGCCCCTTGGAAGAGACGTTCAGGTCGCAGTAGCTTAACAAGATGGTTTAAGTGTCCCTTGGAAGAGCTGTGGAGGTCGCAGTAGCTTAACAAGACATTTTAAATGCCCCTTTGAAGAGACGTGCACGGAGCAGTAGCTTAAAATGACGGTTTAAATGCCCCTTGGAAGAGACGTGCAGGTCGCAGTAGCTTAACAAGATGGTTTAAATGCCCCTTGGAAGAGACGTGCAGGTCGCAGTAGCTTAACAAGATGGTTTAAATGCCCCTTGGAAGAGACGTGCAGGTAGCAGTAGCTAAACATGAGGGTTTAATTGCCCCTCTCAAGAGACGTGCAGGTCGCAGTAGCTTAACAAGAGGGTTTAAATGCCCCTTGGAAGAGACATGCAGGTCGGAGTAGCTTAACAAGATGTTTTAAATGCCCCGTGGAAGAGACATGCAGGTCACAGCAGCTTAACAAGACGGTTTAATTGCCCCTTCGAAGAGTCGTAGTGGTCGCAGTAGCTTAACAAGACCGTTTAAATGCCCTTGGAAGATACATGCAGGTCGCAGTAGCTTAACAAGACGGTTTAAATGACCCTTGAAAGAGACGTGCAGGTCGCAGTAGCTTAACAAGATGGTTTAGATGCCCACTGGAAAAGTGGTGAAGGTTACAGTAGCTTAACAAGACGGTTTAAATGCCCCTTGGTAGAGACAAGCAGGTCGCAGTAGCTTACCAAGACAGTTTAAATGCAGCTTGGAAGAGACGTGCAGGTCACAGTAGCTTAACAAGAAGGTTTAAATGCCCCTTGGAAGAGACATGCAGGTCGCAGTAGCTTAACAAGACGGCTTAATTGACCCTTGGAAAAGTGGTGGAAGTTACAGTAGCTTAAGAAGACTGTTTAAATGCCCCTTGGAAGAGACGTGCAAGTCGCAGTAGCTTAACAAGACGGTTTAAATGCCCCTTAGAAGAGACGTGCAGGTCGCAGTAGCTTAACAAGACAGTTTAAATGCCCCTTGGAAGAGACGTGCAGGTCGCAGTAGCTTAACAAGAAGGTTTAAATGCCCTTTGGAAGAGACATGCAGTTCTCAGTAGCTTAAGAGGACGGTTTAATTGCCCCTTGGAAAAGTGGTGGAGGTTACAGTTGCTTAACAAGACTGTTTAAATGCCCCTTGGAAGAGACGTGCAAGTCGCGGTCGCTTAACAAGACGGTTTAAATGCCCCTTAGAAGAGACGTGCAGGTCGCAGTAGCTTAACAAGATGGTTTAAATGTCCCTTGGAAGAGACGTGCAGGTCGCAGTAGCTTAACAAGATGGTTTAATTGCCCCTTGGAAGAGCGGTGGAGGTCGCAGTAGCTTAACAGGACAGTTTAAATGCCCCTTGGAAGAGACAAGCAGGTCGCAGTAGCTTAACAAAAGGGTTTAAATGCCCCTTGGAAAAGTGGTAGAGGATACAGTGGCTTAACAAGACGGTTTAAATGCCCCTTGGCAGAGCGGTGGAGATCGCAGTTGCTTAACAAGACAGTTTAAATGGCCCTTGGAAGAGACATGCAAGTCGCAGTAGCTTAACAAGACGTTTAAATGCCCCTTGGAAGAGACTTGCAGGTCGCAGTAGCTTCACAAGGCTGTTTACATGCCCCTTAGAAAAGTAGTGGAGGTTACAGTAGCTTAACAAGACGGTTTAAATGCCCCTTGGAAGAGATGTTCAAGTCGCAGTAGCTTAAAAAGAGTGTTTAAATGCGCCTTGGAAGAGACTTGCAGGTCGCAGTAGCTTAACAAGACGGTTTAAATGCCCCTTGGAAGAGACGAGCAGGTCGCAGTAGCTTAAAAAGACGTTTTAAATGCCCCTTGGAAGAGAGGTGGAGGTTGCAGTAGCTTAACAAGACAGTTTAAATGCCCCTTTGAAGAGACCTGCAGGTCGCAGTAGCTTAACAAGACGGTTTAAATGCCCATTGGAAAAGTGGTGGAGGTTACAGTAGCTTAACAAGATAGTTTAAATGCCCCTTGGAAGAGACGTGCAAGTCGCAGTAGCTTAACAAGACGACTTAAATGCCCCTTAGAAGAGACGTGCAGGTAGCAGTAGTTTAACAAGACGGTTTAAATGCCCCTTGGAAGAGACGTGCAGGTAGCAGCAGCTTAACAAGATGGTTTATATGCCCATTGGAAGAGACGTGGAGGTCGCAGTAGCTTAACAAGACGGTTTAAATGCCCCTTGGAAGAGACGTGCAGGTCGCAGCAGCTTATCAAGACGATTTAAATGCGCCTTGGAAGAGAGGTGCAGATCTCAGTAGCTTATCAAGACGATTTAAATGCCCCTTGGAAGAGAGGTGCAGTTCGCAGTAGCTTAACAAGTTAGTTTAAATGCCCCTTGGAAGAGACATGCAGGTCGCAGCAGCTAAACAAGACTGTTCAAATGCCCCTTGGAAGAGAAGTGCAGGTAGCAGTAGCTTAACAAGACGGTTTAAATGTCCCTTGGAAGAGCGGTGGAGGTCGCAGTAGCTTAACAAGATGGTTTAAATGCCCCCTGGAAGAGACGTGCAGGGCGCAGTAGCTTAATAAGACGGTTTAAATGCCCCTTGGAAGAGACGTGTAGGTCGCAGTAGCTTAACAAGACGGTTTAAATGCCCCTTCGAAGAGACGTACAGGTCGCAGTAGCTTAACAAGACGGTTTAAATGCCCCTTGGAAGAGACGTGCAGGTCGCAGTAGCTTAACAAGACGGTTTAGATGCCCCTTGGAAAAGTGGTGAAGGTTACAGTAGCTTAACAAGACGGTTTAAATGCCCCTTGGTAGAGACGAGCAGGTCTCAGTAGCGTACCAAGACAGTTTAAATGCCCCTTGGAAGAGACGTGCAGGTCGCAGTAGCTTAACAAGAAAGTTTAAATGCCCCTTGGAAGAGACATGCAGGTCGCAGTAGCTTAACAAGACAGCTTAATTGACACTTGGAAAAGTGGTGGAGGTCACAGTAGCTTAACAAGATTTTTTAAATGCCCCTTGGTAGAGACGTGCAGGTCGCAGTAGCTTAACAAGACTGTTTAAATGCCCCTTAGAAGAGACGTGCAGGTCGCAGTAGCTTAACAAAACAGTTTAAATGCCCCTTGGAAGAGACGTGCAGGTCGCAGTAGCTTAACAAGAAGGTTTAAATGCCCTTTGGAAGAGACATGCAGTTCGCAGCAGCTTAACAAGACGGTTTAATTGCCCCTTGGAGAAGTGGTGCAGGTTACAGTAGCTTAAAAAGACTGTTTAAATGCCCCTTGGAAGAGACGTGCAAGTGGCTTTAGCTTAACAAGACGGTTTAAATGCCCCTTAGAAGAGACGGGCAGGTCGCAGTAGCTTAACAAGATGGTTTAAATGTCCCTTGGAAGAGATGTGCAGGTCGCAGTAGCTTAACAAGATGGTTTAAATGCCCCATGGAAGAGACGTGCAGGTAGCAGTAGCTAAACATGAGGGTTTAAATGCACCTCACAAGAGACGTGCAGGTCGCAGTAGCTTAACAAGAGGGTTTAAATGCCCCTTGGAAGAGACGTGCAGGTCGCAGTAGCTTAACAAGAAAGTTTAAATGCCCCTTGGAGGAGACATGCAGGTCGCAGTTGCTTAACAAGACAGCTTAATTGACCCTTGGAAAAGTGGTGGAGGTTACAGTAGCTTAACAAGACTCTTTAAATGCACCTTGGAAGAGACGTGCAAGTCGCAGTAGCATAACAAGACTGTTTAAATGCCCCTTAGAAGAGACGTGCAGGTCGCAGTAGCTTAACAAGACAGTTTAAATGCCCCTTGGAAGAGACGTGCAGGTCGCAGTAGCTTAACAAGAAGGTTTAAATGCACTTTGGAAGAGACATGCAGTTCGCAGCAGCTTAACAAGACGGTTTAATTGCCCCTTGGAGAAGTGGTGGAGGTTACAGTAACTTAAAAAGACTGTTTAAATGCACCTTGGAAGAGACGTGCAAGTCGCTTTAGCTTAACAAGACGGTTTAAATGCCCCTTAGAAGAGACGGGCAGGTCGCAGTAGCTTAACAAGACGGTTTAAATGTCCCTTGGAAGAGACGTGCAGGTCGCAGTAGCTTAACAAGATGGTTTAAATGCCCCTTGGAAGAGCGGTGGAGGTCGCAGTAGCTTAACAAGACAGTTTAAATGCCCCTTGGAAGAGACTTGCAGGTCGCAGTAGCTTAACATGACGGTTTAAATGCCCCTTGGAAGAGGCTTGCACGTCGCAGTAGCTTACCAAGACGATTTAAATGCCCCTTGGAAGAGCGGTGGGGGTCGCAGTAGCTTAACAAGACAGTTTAAATTCCCCTTGGAAGAGACATGCAGGTCGCAGCAGCTTAAGAAGACGGTTTAAATGCCCCTTCGAAGAGACGTGCAGGTCCCAGTAGCTTAACAAGACGGTTTAAATGCCCCTTGGAAGAGACATGCAGGTCGCATTAGCTTAACAAGACGGTTTAAATGCCTCTTGGAAAAGTGGTGGAGGTTACAGTTGCTAAACAAGAAGGTTTAAATGCCCCTTGGAAGAAACGTGCAAGTCGCAGTAGCTTAACAAGACGGTTTAAATGCCCCTTGGAAGAGACATGCAGGGCGCAGTAGCTTAATAAGACGGTTTAAATGCCCCTTGGAAGAGACGTGAAGGTCCCAGTAGCTTAACAAGACGGTTTAAATGCCCCTTGGAAGAGATGTGCAGGTCGCAGTAGCTTAACAAGATGGTTTAAATGCCCCATGGAAGAGACGTGCAGGTAGCAGTAGCTAAACATGAGGGTTTAAATGCACGTCACAAGAGACGTGCAGGTCGCAGTAGCTTAACAAGAGGGTTTAAATGCCCCTTGGAAGAGACGTGCAGGTCGCAGTAGCTTAACAAGAAAGTTTAAATGCCCCTTGGAGGAGACATGCAGGTCGCAGTTGCTTAACAAGACAGCTTAATTGACCCTTGGAAAAGTGGTGGAGGTTACAGTAGCTTAACAAGACTCTTTAAATGCACCTTGGAAGAGACGTGCAAGTCGCAGTAGCATAACAAGACTGTTTAAATGCCCCTTAGAAGAGACGTGCAGGTCGCAGTAGCTTAACAAGACAGTTTAAATGCCCCTTGGAAGAGACGTGCAGGTCGCAGTAGCTTAACAAGAATGTTTAAATGCACTTTGGAAGAGACATGCAGTTCGCAGCAGCTTAACAAGACGGTTTAATTGCCCCTTGGAGAAGTTTTGGAGGTTACAGTAGCTTAAAAAGACTGTTTAAATGCACCTTGGAAAAGACGTGCAAGTCGCTTTAGCTTAACAAGACGGTTTAAATGCCCCTTAGAAGAGACGGGCAGGTCGCAGTAGCTTAACAAGACGGTTTAAATGTCCCTTGGAAGAGACGTGCAGGTCGCAGTAGCTTAACAAGATGGTTTAAATGCCCCTTGGAAGAGCGGTGGAGGTCGCAGTAGCTTAACAAGATAGTTTAAATGCCCCTTGGAAGAGACTTGCAGGTCGCAGTAGCTTAACAAGACGGTTTAAATGCCCCTTGGAAGAGGCTTGCACGTCGCAGTAGCTTACCAAGACGATTTAAATGCCCCTTGGAAGAGCGGTGGGGGTCGCAGTAGCTTAACAAGACAGTTTAAATGCCCCTTGGAAGAGACATGCAGGTCGCAGCAGCTTAACAAGACGGTTTAAATGCCCCTTGTAAGAGACGTGCAGGTCGCAGTAGCTTAACAAGACGCTTTAAATGCCCCTTGGAAGAGACGTGCAGGTCGCAGTAGCTTACCAAGACAGTTTAAATGCCCCTTGGAAGAGACGTGCAGGTCGCAGTAGCTTAACAAGAAAGTTTAAATGCCCCTTGGAAGAGACATGCAGGTCGCAGTTGCTTAACAAGACAGCTTAATTGACCCTTGGAAAAGTGGTGGAGGTTACAGCAGCTTAACAAGACTCTTTAAATGCCCCTTGGAAGAGACGTGCAAGTCGCAGTAGCATAACAAGACTGTTTAAATGCCCCTTAGAAGAGACGTGCAGGTCGCAGTAGCTTAACAAGACAGTTTAAATGCCCCTTGGAAGAGACGTGCAGGTCGCAGTAGCTTAACAAGAAGGTTTAAATGCACTTTGGAAGAGACATGCAGTTCGCAGCAGCTTAACAAGACGGTTTAATTGCCCCTTGGAGAAGTGGTGGAGGTTACAGTAACTTAAAAAGACTGTTTAAATGCACCTTGGAAGAGACGTGCAAGTCACTTTAGCTTAACAAGACGGTTTAAATGCCCCTTAGAAGAGACGGGCAGGTCGCAGTAGCTTAACAAGACGGTTTAAATGTCCCTTGGAAGAGACGTGCAGGTCGCAGTAGCTTAACAAGATGGTTTAAATGCCCCTTGGAAGAGCGGTGGAGGTCGCAGTAGCTTAACAAGACAGTTTAAATGCCCCTTGGAAGAGACTTACAGGTCGCAGTAGCTTAACATGACGGTTTAAATGCCCCTTGGAAGAGGCTTGCACGTCGCAGTAGCTTACCAAGACGATTTAAATGCCCCTTGGAAGAGCGGTGGGGGTCGCAGTAGCTTAACAAGACAGTTTAAATTCCCCTTGGAAGAGACATGCAGGTCGCAGCAGCTTAAGAAGACGGTTTAAATGCCCCTTCGAAGAGACGTGCAGGTCCCAGTAGCTTAACAAGACGGTTTAAATGCCCCTTGGAAGAGACATGCAGGTCGCATTAGCTTAACAAGACGGTTTAAATGCCTCTTGGAAAAGTGGTGGAGGTTACAGTTGCTAAACAAGAAGGTTTAAATGCCCCTTGGAAGAGACGTGCAAGTCGCAGTAGCTTAACAAGACGGTTTAAATGCCCCTTGGAAGAGACATGCAGGGCGCAGTAGCTTAATAAGACGGTTTAAATGCCCCTTGGAAGAGACGTGAAGGTCCCAGTAGCTTAACAAGACGGTTTAAATGCCCCTTGGAAGAGATGTGCAGGTCGCAGTAGCTTAACAAGATGGTTTAAATGCCCCATGGAAGAGACGTGCAGGTAGCAGTAGCTAAACATGAGGGTTTAAATGCACCTCACAAGAGACGTGCAGGTCGCAGTAGCTTAACAAGAGGGTTTAAATGCCCCTTGGAAGAGACGTGCAGGTCGCAGTAGCTTAACAAGAAAGTTTAAATGCCCCTTGGAGGAGACATGCAGGTCGCAGTTGCTTAACAAGACAGCTTAATTGACCCTTGGAAAAGTGGTGGAGGTTACAGTAGCTTAACAAGACTCTTTAAATGCACCTTGGAAGAGACGTGCAAGTCGCAGTAGCATAACAAGACTGTTTAAATGCCCCTTAGAAGAGACGTGCAGGTCGCAGTAGCTTAACAAGACAGTTTAAATGCCCCTTGGAAGAGACGTGCAGGTCGCAGTAGCTTAACAAGAAAGTTTAAATGCCCCTTGGAAGAGACATGCAGGTCGCAGTAGCTTAACAAGACAGCTTAATTGACACTTGGAAAAGTGGTGGAGGTCACAGTAGCTTAACAAGATTTTTTAAATGCCCCTTGGTAGAGACGTGCAGGTCGCAGTAGCTTAACAAGACTGTTTAAATGCCCCTTAGAAGAGACGTGCAGGTCGCAGTAGCTTAACAAAACAGTTTAAATGCCCCTTGGAAGAGACGTGCAGGTCGCAGTAGCTTAACAAGAAGGTTTAAATGCCCTTTGGAAGAGACATGCAGTTCGCAGCAGCTTAACAAGACGGTTTAATTGCCCCTTGGAGAAGTGGTGCAGGTTACAGTAGCTTAAAAAGACTGTTTAAATGCCCCTTGGAAGAGACGTGCAAGTGGCTTTAGCTTAACAAGACGGTTTAAATGCCCCTTAGAAGAGACGGGCAGGTCGCAGTAGCTTAACAAGACGGTTTAAATGTCCCTTGGAAGAGATGTGCAGGTCGCAGTAGCTTAACAAGATGGTTTAAATGCCCCATGGAAGAGACGTGCAGGTAGCAGTAGCTAAACATGAGGGTTTAAATGCACCTCACAAGAGACGTGCAGGTCGCAGTAGCTTAACAAGAGGGTTTAAATGCCCCTTGGAAGAGACGTGCAGGTCGCAGTAGCTTAACAAGAAAGTTTAAATGCCCCTTGGAGGAGACATGCAGGTCGCAGTTGCTTAACAAGACAGCTTAATTGACCCTTGGAAAAGTGGTGGAGGTTACAGTAGCTTAACAAGACTCTTTAAATGCACCTTGGAAGAGACGTGCAAGTCGCAGTAGCATAACAAGACTGTTTAAATGCCCCTTAGAAGAGACGTGCAGGTCGCAGTAGCTTAACAAGACAGTTTAAATGCCCCTTGGAAGAGACGTGCAGGTCGCAGTAGCTTAACAAGAAGGTTTAAATGCACTTTGGAAGAGACATGCAGTTCGCAGCAGCTTAACAAGACGGTTTAATTGCCCCTTGGAGAAGTGGTGGAGGTTACAGTAACTTAAAAAGACTGTTTAAATGCACCTTGGAAGAGACGTGCAAGTCGCTTTAGCTTAACAAGACGGTTTAAATGCCCCTTAGAAGAGACGGGCAGGTCGCAGTAGCTTAACAAGACGGTTTAAATGTCCCTTGGAAGAGACGTGCAGGTCGCAGTAGCTTAACAAGATGGTTTAAATGCCCCTTGGAAGAGCGGTGGAGGTCGCAGTAGCTTAACAAGACAGTTTAAATGCCCCTTGGAAGAGACTTGCAGGTCGCAGTAGCTTAACATGACGGTTTAAATGCCCCTTGGAAGAGGCTTGCACGTCGCAGTAGCTTACCAAGACGATTTAAATGCCCCTTGGAAGAGCGGTGGGGGTCGCAGTAGCTTAACAAGACAGTTTAAATTCCCCTTGGAAGAGACATGCAGGTCGCAGCAGCTTAAGAAGACGGTTTAAATGCCCCTTCGAAGAGACGTGCAGGTCCCAGTAGCTTAACAAGACGGTTTAAATGCCCCTTGGAAGAGACATGCAGGTCGCATTAGCTTAACAAGACGGTTTAAATGCCTCTTGGAAAAGTGGTGGAGGTTACAGTTGCTAAACAAGAAGGTTTAAATGCCCCTTGGAAGAAACGTGCAAGTCGCAGTAGCTTAACAAGACGGTTTAAATGCCCCTTGGAAGAGACATGCAGGGCGCAGTAGCTTAATAAGACGGTTTAAATGCCCCTTGGAAGAGACGTGAAGGTCCCAGTAGCTTAACAAGACGGTTTAAATGCCCCTTGGAAGAGATGTGCAGGTCGCAGTAGCTTAACAAGATGGTTTAAATGCCCCATGGAAGAGACGTGCAGGTAGCAGTAGCTAAACATGAGGGTTTAAATGCACGTCACAAGAGACGTGCAGGTCGCAGTAGCTTAACAAGAGGGTTTAAATGCCCCTTGGAAGAGACGTGCAGGTCGCAGTAGCTTAACAAGAAAGTTTAAATGCCCCTTGGAGGAGACATGCAGGTCGCAGTTGCTTAACAAGACAGCTTAATTGACCCTTGGAAAAGTGGTGGAGGTTACAGTAGCTTAACAAGACTCTTTAAATGCACCTTGGAAGAGACGTGCAAGTCGCAGTAGCATAACAAGACTGTTTAAATGCCCCTTAGAAGAGACGTGCAGGTCGCAGTAGCTTAACAAGACAGTTTAAATGCCCCTTGGAAGAGACGTGCAGGTCGCAGTAGCTTAACAAGAATGTTTAAATGCACTTTGGAAGAGACATGCAGTTCGCAGCAGCTTAACAAGACGGTTTAATTGCCCCTTGGAGAAGTTTTGGAGGTTACAGTAGCTTAAAAAGACTGTTTAAATGCACCTTGGAAAAGACGTGCAAGTCGCTTTAGCTTAACAAGACGGTTTAAATGCCCCTTAGAAGAGACGGGCAGGTCGCAGTAGCTTAACAAGACGGTTTAAATGTCCCTTGGAAGAGACGTGCAGGTCGCAGTAGCTTAACAAGATGGTTTAAATGCCCCTTGGAAGAGCGGTGGAGGTCGCAGTAGCTTAACAAGATAGTTTAAATGCCCCTTGGAAGAGACTTGCAGGTCGCAGTAGCTTAACAAGACGGTTTAAATGCCCCTTGGAAGAGGCTTGCACGTCGCAGTAGCTTACCAAGACGATTTAAATGCCCCTTGGAAGAGCGGTGGGGGTCGCAGTAGCTTAACAAGACAGTTTAAATGCCCCTTGGAAGAGACATGCAGGTCGCAGCAGCTTAACAAGACGGTTTAAATGCCCCTTGTAAGAGACGTGCAGGTCGCAGTAGCTTAACAAGACGCTTTAAATGCCCCTTGGAAGAGACGTGCAGGTCGCAGTAGCTTACCAAGACAGTTTAAATGCCCCTTGGAAGAGACGTGCAGGTCGCAGTAGCTTAACAAGAAAGTTTAAATGCCCCTTGGAAGAGACATGCAGGTCGCAGTTGCTTAACAAGACAGCTTAATTGACCCTTGGAAAAGTGGTGGAGGTTACAGCAGCTTAACAAGACTCTTTAAATGCCCCTTGGAAGAGACGTGCAAGTCGCAGTAGCATAACAAGACTGTTTAAATGCCCCTTAGAAGAGACGTGCAGGTCGCAGTAGCTTAACAAGACAGTTTAAATGCCCCTTGGAAGAGACGTGCAGGTCGCAGTAGCTTAACAAGAAGGTTTAAATGCACTTTGGAAGAGACATGCAGTTCGCAGCAGCTTAACAAGACGGTTTAATTGCCCCTTGGAGAAGTGGTGGAGGTTACAGTAACTTAAAAAGACTGTTTAAATGCACCTTGGAAGAGACGTGCAAGTCACTTTAGCTTAACAAGACGGTTTAAATGCCCCTTAGAAGAGACGGGCAGGTCGCAGTAGCTTAACAAGACGGTTTAAATGTCCCTTGGAAGAGACGTGCAGGTCGCAGTAGCTTAACAAGATGGTTTAAATGCCCCTTGGAAGAGCGGTGGAGGTCGCAGTAGCTTAACAAGACAGTTTAAATGCCCCTTGGAAGAGACTTACAGGTCGCAGTAGCTTAACATGACGGTTTAAATGCCCCTTGGAAGAGGCTTGCACGTCGCAGTAGCTTACCAAGACGATTTAAATGCCCCTTGGAAGAGCGGTGGGGGTCGCAGTAGCTTAACAAGACAGTTTAAATTCCCCTTGGAAGAGACATGCAGGTCGCAGCAGCTTAAGAAGACGGTTTAAATGCCCCTTCGAAGAGACGTGCAGGTCCCAGTAGCTTAACAAGACGGTTTAAATGCCCCTTGGAAGAGACATGCAGGTCGCATTAGCTTAACAAGACGGTTTAAATGCCTCTTGGAAAAGTGGTGGAGGTTACAGTTGCTAAACAAGAAGGTTTAAATGCCCCTTGGAAGAGACGTGCAAGTCGCAGTAGCTTAACAAGACGGTTTAAATGCCCCTTGGAAGAGACATGCAGGGCGCAGTAGCTTAATAAGACGGTTTAAATGCCCCTTGGAAGAGACGTGAAGGTCCCAGTAGCTTAACAAGACGGTTTAAATGCCCCTTGGAAGAGATGTGCAGGTCGCAGTAGCTTAACAAGATGGTTTAAATGCCCCATGGAAGAGACGTGCAGGTAGCAGTAGCTAAACATGAGGGTTTAAATGCACCTCACAAGAGACGTGCAGGTCGCAGTAGCTTAACAAGAGGGTTTAAATGCCCCTTGGAAGAGACGTGCAGGTCGCAGTAGCTTAACAAGAAAGTTTAAATGCCCCTTGGAGGAGACATGCAGGTCGCAGTTGCTTAACAAGACAGCTTAATTGACCCTTGGAAAAGTGGTGGAGGTTACAGTAGCTTAACAAGACTCTTTAAATGCACCTTGGAAGAGACGTGCAAGTCGCAGTAGCATAACAAGACTGTTTAAATGCCCCTTAGAAGAGACGTGCAGGTCGCAGTAGCTTAACAAGACAGTTTAAATGCCCCTTGGAAGAGACGTGCAGGTCGCAGTAGCTTAACAAGAAGGTTTAAATGCACTTTGGAAGAGACATGCAGTTCGCAGCAGCTTAACAAGACGGTTTAATTGCCCCTTGGAGAAGTTTTGGAGGTTACAGTAGCTTAAAAAGACTGTTTAAATGCACCTTGGAAAAGACGTGCAAGTCGCTTTAGCTTAACAAGACGGTTTAAATGCCCCTTAGAAGAGACGGGCAGGTCGCAGTAGCTTAACAAGACGGTTTAAATGTCCCTTGGAAGAGACGTGCAGGTCGCAGGAGCTTAACAAGATGGTTTAAATGCCCCTTGGAAGAGCGGTGGAGGTCGCAGTAGCTTAACAAGACAGTTTAAATGCCCCTTGGAAGAGACTTGCAGGTCGCAGTAGCTTAACAAGACGGTTTAAATGCCCCTTGGAAGAGGCTTGCACGTCGCAGTAGCTTACCAAGACGATTTAAATGCCCCTTGGAAGAGCGGTGGGGGTCGCAGTAGCTTAAGAAGACAGTTTAAATGCCCCTTGGAAGAGACATGCAGGTCGCAGCAGCTTAACAAGACGGTTTAAATGCCCCTTCGAAGAGACGTGCAGGTCCCAGTAGCTTAACAAGACGGTTTAAATGCCCCTTGGAAGAGACATGCAGGTCGCATTAGCTTAACAAGACGGTTTAAATGCCTCTTGGAAAAGTGGTGGAGGTTACAGTTGCTAAACAAGAAGGTTTAAATGCCCCTTGGAAGAGACGTGCAAGTCGCAGTAGCTTAACAAGACGGTTTAAAAGCCCCTTGGAAGAGACGTGCAGGTCGCAGTAGCTTAACAAGACGGTTTAAATGCCCCTCGGAAGAGACGTGCAGGTCGCAGTAGCTTAAAAAGACGGTTTAAATGCCCCTTGAAAGAGACATGTAGATCGCAGTAGCTTAACAAGACAATTTAAATGCCCCTTGGAAAAGTGGTGGAGGTTACAGTAGCTAAAAAGAAGGTTTAAATGCCCCTTGGAAGAGACGTGCAAGTCGCAGTAGCTTAACAAGACGGTTTAAATGCCCCTTGGAAGAGACGTGCAGGTCGCAGTAGCTTAACAAGACAGTTTAAATGCCACTTGGAAGAGACATGCAGATCGCAGTAGCTTAACCAGACTGTTTAAATGCCCCTTGGAAGAGACGTGCAGGTCGCAGTAGCTTAACAAGACGGTATAAATGTCCCTTGGAAGAGCGGTGGAGGTCGCAGTAGCTTAACAAGACAGTTTAAATGCCCCTTAGAAGAGACGTGCAGGTCGCAGTAGCTTAATAAGACGGTTAAAATGCCCCTTGGAAGATAAGTGCAGGTCGCAGTAGCTTAACAAGACGGTTTAAATGCCCCTTGGAAGAGACGTGCAAGTCGCAGTAGCTTAACAAGACGGTTTAAATGCCCCTTGGAAGAGACGTGCAGGTCGCAGTAGCTTAACAAGACGTTTAAATGCCCCCTGGAAGAGACGTGCAGGTCGCAGTAGCTTAACAAGATGGTTTAAATGCCCCTTGGAAGAGACGTGCAGGTCGCAGTAGCTTAACAAGACGGTTTAAATGCCCCTTGGAAGAGACGTGCAGGTAGCAGTAGCTAAACATGAGGGTTTAAATGCCCCTCTCAAGAGACGTGCAGGTCGCAGTAGCTTAACAAGAGGGTTTAAATGCCCCTTGGAAAAGACGTGCAGGTCGCAGTAGCTTAACAAGATGTTTTAAATGCCCCCTGGAAGAGCGATGGAGGTCGCAGTAGCTTAACAAGACAGTTTAAAGGCCCCTTGGAAGAGACATGCAGGTCACAGCAGCTTAACAAGACGGTTTAAATGCCCCTTCGAAGAGTCGTACTGGTCGCAGTAGCTTAACAAGACGGTTTAAATGCCCCTTGGAAGAGACATGTAGGTCGCAGTAGCTTAACAAGACGGTTTAAATGACCCTTGAAAGAGACGTGCAGGTCGCAGTAGCTTAACAAGATGGTTTAGATGCCCAATGGAAAAGTGGTGAAGGTTACAGTAGCTTAACAAGACGGTTTAAATACCCCTTGGTAGAGACGAGCAGGTCGCAGTAGCTTACCAAGACAGTTTAAATGCCCCTTGGAAGAGACATGCAGGTCGCAGTAGCTTAACAAGACGGCTTAATTGACCCTTGGAAAAGTGGTGGAGGTTACAGTAGCTTAATAAGACTGTTTAAATGCCCCTTGGAAGAGACGTGCAAGTCGCAGTAGCTTAACAAGACGGTTTAAATGCCCCTTGGAAGAGACGAGCAGGTCGCAGTAGCTTAAAAAGACGGTTTAAATGCCCCTTGGAAGAGAGGTGGAGGTTGCAGTAGCTTAACAAGACAGTTTAAATGCCCCTTTGAAGAGACGTGCAGGTCGAGGTAGCTTAACAAGACGGTTTAAATGCCCATTGGAAAAGTGGTGGAGGTTACAGTAGCTTAACAAGATAGTTTAAATGCCCCTTGGAAGAGACGTGCAAGTCGCAGTAGCTTAACAAGACGGCTTAAATGCCCCTTAGAAGAGACATGCAGGTCGCAGTAGTTTAACAAGACGGTTTAAATGCCCCTTGGAAGAGACGTGCAGATAGCAGCAGCTTAACAAGATGGTTTAAATGCCCATTGGAAGAGACGTGGAGGTCGCAGTAGCTTAACAAGACGGTTTAAATGCCCCTTGGAAGAGACGTGCAGGTCGCAGTAGCTTATCAAGACGATTTCAATGCCCCTTGGAAGAAAGGTGCAGGTCGCAGTAGCTTATCAAGACGATTTAAATGCCCCTAGGAAGAGAGGTGAAGGTAGCAGTAGCTTAACAAGTTAGTTTAAATGCCCCTTGGAAGAGACATGCAGGTCGCAGCAGCTAAACAAGACTGTTCAAATGCCCCTTGGAAGAGAACTGCAGGTAGCAGTAGCTTAACAAGACGGTTTAAATGCCCCTTGGTAGAGATATGCAGGTCGCAGTAGCTTAACAAGACGGTTTAAATGCCCCAGGGAAAAGAAGTGCAGGTCGCAGTAGCTTAACAAGACGGTTTAAATGCCCCTTGGAAAAGTGGTGGAGGTTACAGTAGCTTAACAAGATTGTTTAAATGACCCTTGGCAGAGCGGTGGTGGTGGCAGTAGCTTAACAAGACAGTTTAAATGCCCCTTGGAAGAGACATGTGTAGCGCCGGCGTCCCTGCCCTCTGCTAGGCAGGGACGCTGTTCCCCTCACCTCTCTGCTCCGTGCCCGGCGTCCTCCTCCCGCTCTGCTGGCAGCGCGCGCTCCTTCCCGGCCACTGTGCTTAGGGCGCGCGCGCTCTCCCTCCCTCTTAAAGGGGCCGCGCGCGCCGTCCTATGGCCGGAGGACTTCACCATATATAAGGCACCTCCTCCAAAATGGAGGTGCCCGAGCAATGTTGTTGCACTGTTCACTACTCTGCTTCAGCCCTCAGGTCCCGTTGCCAGTTACCTGCCAGATACCTGCCAGATTCCTGCCAGCTTGCTGTCTTATTCCTGCCTGATATTCTGCTACCTGCCTGCTAGCCTGAGGTCCGACGGTCTGCCTTACAACTCCTGTCAGTCTGTCTAAGGACCAGCTTACCCGCTCACCTGGGAGCGCACATCAGCTACCTGCCTGCTTGCCTGAGGTCCGACGGTCTGCCTTCCAACTCCTGTCAGTCTGTCTATGGACCAGCTTGCCCGCTCACCTGGGAGTGCACATCTGCTACCTGCCTGCTAGCCTACCTGGAGGCTCCGCCGTCACATGCTGTGACCACCTGCCTGTCCAGTGACTCCTGCCCGCTCACCTGGGAGCGCTCATCTGCTGCCTGTCTGCTAGCCTACCTGGAGGCTCTGCCGTCACATGCTGTGACCACCCGCCTGTCCAGAGACTTCTGCCCACTCACCTGGGAGCGCTCATCTGCCGCCTGTCTGTTGGTCTTCCTGGAGGCTCCGCCGTCACATGCTGTGACCACCCGTTTATCCAGAGACTCTCGCCTGCTCACCTGGGAGCTCACGTCTACCATCAGCCGCCACAGGTCGTACCAACCCTTTACCCAGAGACTGCCCCGGTCACTTGCCGTGACCATCTGCCCGTTCATCCAGAGACTGCCCCAGTCACTTGCCGTGACCATCTGCCCGTTCATCCAGAGACTGCCCCGGTCACTTGCCGTGACCATCTGCCCGTTCATCCAGAGACTGCCCCGGTCACTTGCCGTGACCTCCTGCCCGTTCTTCCAGAGACTGTCCCGGTCACCTGCTGTGACTGCCTGCCTGGTCGCCACCCGCTCCCTTACAAGGACCGCCCCCTTGTATAGTAGCTCAGAGGTTCCGCCTCCCAGACCCGTTACAGTTTGCTCGGGCCATGGAACCCGGTGGCACCCAAGCTCCCTCGCTCTCGGACCTGTGTCATGAACTGTCCCGTCAGAGGTCCCAACAGGAGTCCATCCTGGGTCACCTGCGGAATGTCAATTCTCGCCTGGACACTCTGACTGCTCCGCCAGCAACCTTCGCCAGTGCCATGACTCGCAATCCGGCAGCTCCGCTGCCCACTAATACCATGGTATCCTACCCCGGACCCCGGCTTTCTGCACCTCTTCGCTTCGGAGGCGACTCCGCCCAGGCTCGGGGCTTCATAAATCAGTGCACCCTGCACTTTGAACTATTGTCCCACCAGTTTAACTCCGACCGGGCCAAAATTGCCTTCATCATGTCCCATCTCACCGGGGAGGCCCTGGCCTGGCTAAATCCTCTATGGGAGAGAGGAGACCCCCTGGTGTCCGACTTGCCTGCCTTTCTCACGGCTTTCCGGAAAGTCTTCGACGAACCCGGACGGAAGACCTCATCCGCATCATCACTGCTACGCCTCCGTCAGGGAAGTCTCTCCGTGGGCCAATATGCCATACGGTTCCGTACTCTTGCCTCGGAGCTGGCCTGGGATAACGACGCTCTGGTATCCGTCTTCTGGGAGGGTCTGTCCGGCCGTATTAAAGATGAACTTGCCGGTCGGGACATTCCTACCACTCTCGATGACCTAATAACTCTTGCCACCCGGATTGACCTACGGTTCCAGGAGCGTGCCAAAGAGGTCACCCGTGAGAGGAGGTTTCCACGTCTAGCTCCTACTTTTCAGAAACCCGTCACTCCCTCCGTCTCTCCCCAGGTACACTCTCCTGATCCTATGCAGGTCGACCAGACCAAGATGGTCAAAACCCGTCAGGACTTACGCCGTGCCGAGGGGAGCTGCTTCTACTGTGGCAGTAAGGAGCACCGGATCCGTGCCTGCCCGGAGAGGTCGGGAAACGCCTGTGTCTAGGTTCGCTCAGAGAGGTCGACCTAGACAAGAATAAATCCTCTCCATCTCTGCTGCTGTCAGTCTCAATCGTCTGCGGGGAGAACCGTTATTTCGAACTAGCCCAACTTGACTCTGGAGCAGCCGGGAATCTTATTTCACAGTCCCTGGTAGAGAAATACCGCATCCCCACCAAACCTCTGGCTGTACCCTTGTCTGTTGCTGCCGTGGATGGGGGTCTCTTACCACGCCCCATCCAACTCATCACCGAATCCATTACTCTGCAGGTGGGAATGCTGCATTCTGAGAGTATCTCCTTTCATGTTCTGCCTGGACTCTCTCAAGCCCTCTTGCTAGGTCTACCTTGGCTCCAGAGACATGCACCCGTGCTTGACTGGCAGACCGGAGAGGTCCTTCGCTGGGGACAGAACTGCCATAAGACCTGTCTGGTTCCCGTCCATCCCGTCCGTCCTTCTCCTACCCCAGCTAATCTACCTGGACTTCCGATTCCTTATTGGTCTTATGCTGATGTCTTTAATAAAAAGGAGGCAGACACACTACCCCCTCATAGACCATACGACTGCCCTATCGACCTGTTACCCGGTACTACTCCTCCCCGTGGGCGTATTTATCCATTATCCGCTGCTGAGACCCGGTCGATGTCCGAATATATTGAGGAGAATCTGGCCCGGGGATTCATCCGGAAATCTACCTCCCCGGCGGGAGCAGGCTTCTTTTTCGTCAAAAAGAAGGACGGCTCTCTCCGTCCCTGTATAGACTATAGAGGCCTTAACCAGATCACGGTGAAGAATAAGTACCCCCTTCCGCTCATTCCGGAGTTATTTGATCGTCTGAGGGGGGCTAGAATCTTCACCAAACTGGACCTCCGTGGGGCGTACAACCTGGTTCGTATCCGTCAGGGGGATGAATGGAAGACGGCATTCAACACCCGGGACGGCCACTATGAATATCTGGTAATGCCCTTTGGTCTCTGTAACGCTCCTGCCGTCTTTCAAGAGTTGGTCAATGACATTTTCCGGGACCTTCTCTACTCCTGCGTAGTGGTGTACCTGGACGACATCTTGGTCTTCTCTCCGGATCTCCAGACTCACCGGAGGGACGTTCGTCAGGTCCTGCTCAGGCTCAGGCAGAATCACCTCTTCGCTAAATACGAGAAGTGCCTCTTTGAGCAGACCTCGCTTCCGTTTTTGGGCTACATTATTTCTCAGACCGGCCTACGAATGGATCCAGAGAAACTGTCTGCCATCGAGAAATGGCCTCGACCGGAGGGGTTGAAGGCCATTCAGCAGTTCCTGGGCTTCGCCAACTACTACCGCCTCTTCATACCACACTTCTCTTCCCGGACTGCCCCAATTTCCGCGCTCACCCGTAAGGGTACTAATCCCAAAGAGTGGCCGCCCGAAGCAGAGGAGACCTTTCTTTCCTTAAAACAGGCCTTCTCTTCCGCCCCGGTGCTGCATCGCCCGGACGGCAACAAGCAGTTCTTCCTGGAAGTTGACGCCTCCTCCTCTGGAGCCGGAGCGGTACTTACTGAAAAATCATCTTCCGGGAGGATGGTAACTTGCGGCTTCTTCTCTAAACTCTTCTCCTCCTCAGAGCGCAATTATTCCAAAGGAGACCGAGAGTTATTGGCCATCAAACTGGCATTGGAGGAGTGGCGTTACCTGCTCGAGGGGGCTCTTCACCCGGTAATAATTTACACTGACCACAAGAACTTGGCTTACCTCCAGCATGCCCAGAGACTTAACCCACGCCAAGCCCGGTGGTCCTTGTTTTTTGCTCGCTTTGATTTTGTTCTTCATTTTCGCCCGGCTGACAAAAACGTCAAGGCGGACGCCTTGTCTCGATCCTTTCTGGTGTCTGATCTCGAGGAAGATCCGAAACACATCATCGATCCCGCCAGAGTAATGCAGGTGGCTCCCGTGAGTCTAAATCGTCTCCCTCCCGGAAAGACGTTCGTATCAGTACCTGATCGGGAGAAGATCCTTCACTGGGGTCACTCGTCTAAACTGGCTGGCCATGCCGGTCAGAAAAAGACCCTCCTGCTTATTACCCGGCACTACTGGTGGCCTACCCTGCACAAGGACGTAATAGACTTTGTTTCTGCCTGTGTGTCCTGCGCCCACAACAAGGTTCCGAGACATCTGCCAGCCGGTCGCCTCCTTCCGCTTTCTGTACCTGCTGCCCCCTGGCAGCATATAGCAATGGACTTTATAACTGACCTCCCAGTCTCTGCCGGTTGTACGGTCATTTGGGTGGTCGCTGACCGCTTCTCCAAGATGGCTCATTTCGTTTCCCTGCCAGGCCTCCCGTCTGCACCCGAGCTAGCTAAAGACTTTATTCGTCACATCTTTCGTCTTCATGGCCTGCCCCTCCACATCGTGTCGGATCGTGGAGTATAGTTCACCTCACGCTTCTGGAGAGCCACTTGTAAACTGCTAGACGTCACCCTGGACTTCTCTTCCGCTTACCACCCACAGTCCAATGGTCAAGTGGAGCGGATCAATCAGAACCTGACCAGTTACCTCCGGCACTTCGTTAATGCCCATCATTCAGACTGGGTGGATCTCCTACCATGGGCCGAGTTCTCTTATAACAATCACGAGAGCAAATCCTCCTCCAAATCCCCGTTTTTTGTAGTCTTCGGTCAGCATCCTCGGATTCCTTTTCCTGTCTCCACCTCTGTGGACAACCCGGCTGCGGAATCTCTCGTTAGCAAATTTTCCTCCATTTGGGAGAGTACCCGATCCGCACTCCTTCAGTCGTCCGAACGGATGAAAAGACACGCTGACAAAAAACGCCTGGATCCTCCACAATTTCGTCCTGGAGATAAAGTCTGGCTCTCATCTAAATATGTCCGACTCAAGATACCTTCTTACAAGTTAGGGCCTCGGTTCATCGGTCCTCTGGAGGTCATCAGTCAGATCAACCCGGTGGCCTATAAATTGAAACTCCCGGCCAACTTACAGATCCCTAACTCCTTCCATGTATCTCTCCTCAAACCTGTGGTACTTAACTCTTTTTCCAAGTCTACAGGTACGCCTCCTGCTCCGGTTTCTGCTGAGGACGAGTTTGAGGTAGAGAACATTCTTGCCACCAAAAGGGTAAGAGGAAAGACCTTTTTTCTAGTAGATTGGAAGGGGTTTGGTCCTGAGGAGAGAACGTGGGAGCCCCGGGAGAACATCCATGCCCCTCTTATCCTTGCTAAATTTCTGTTTGGCCTAAAAAAGGGGGGCCTAAAGGGGGGGGTACTGTAGCGCCGGCGTCCCTGCCCTCTGCTAGGCAGGGACGCTGTTCCCCTCACCTCTCTGCTCCATGCCCGGCGTCCTACTCCCGCTCTGCTGGCAGCGCGCGCTCCTTCCCGGCCACTGTGCTTAGGGCGCGCGCGCTCTCCCTCCCTCTTAAAGGGGCCGCGCGCGCCGTCCTAAGGAGTCCCCGGCCAATGGCCGGAGGACTTCACCATATATAAGGCACCTCCTCCAAAATGGAGGTGCCCGAGCAATGTTGTTGCACTGTTCACTACTCTGCTTCAGCCCTCAGGTCCCGTTGCCAGTTACCTGCCAGATACCTGCCAGATTCCTGCCAGCTTGCTGTCTTATTCCTGCCTGATATTCTGCTACCTGCCTGCTAGCCTGAGGTCCGACGGTCTGCCTTACAACTCCTGTCAGTCTGTCTAAGGACCAGCTTGCCCGCTCACCTGGGAGCGCACATCAGCTACCTGCCTGCTTGCCTGAGGTCCGACGGTCTGCGTTCCAACTCCTGTCAGTCTGTCTATGGACCAGCTTGCCCGCTCACCTGGGAGCGCACATCTGCTACCTGCCTGCTAGCCTACCTGGAGGCTCCGCCGTCACGTGCTGTGACCACCTGCCTGTCCAGTGACTCCTGCCCGCTCACCTGGGAACGCTCATCTGCTGCCAGTCTGCTAGCCTACCTGGAGGCTCTGCCGTCACGTGCTGTGACCACCCGCCTGTCCAGAGACTTCTGCCCGCTCACCTGGGAGCGCTCATCTGCCGCCTGTCTGTTGGTCTTCCTGGAGGCTCCGCCGTCACATGCTGTGACCACCCGTTTATTCAGAGACTCTTGCCTGCTCACCTGGGAGCTCACGTCTACCATCAGCCGCCACAGGTCGTACCAACCCTTTACCCAGAGACTGCCCCGGTCACTTGCCGTGACCATCTGCCCGTTCATCCAGAGACTGCCCCGGTCACTTGCCGGGACCATTTGCCCGTTCATCCAGAGACTGCCCCGGTCACTTGCCGTGACCATCTGCCCGTTCATTCAGAGACTGCCCCGGTCACTTGCCGTGACCTCCTGCCCGTTCTTCCAGAGACTGTCCCGGTCACCTGCTGTGACTGCCTGCCTGGTCGCCACCCGCTCCCTTACAAGGACCGCCCCCTTGTATAGTAGCTCAGAGGTTCCGCCTCCCAGACCCGTTACAACATGCAGGTCACAGTAGCTTAACAAGACTGTTTAAATGCCCCTTGGAAGAGACGTGCAGGTCGCATAAGCTTAACAAGACGGTTTAAATGCCCTTTGGAAAAGCGGTGGGGGTCGCAGTAGCTTAACAAGTCAGTTTAAATGCCCCTTGGAAGAGACATGCAGGTCGCAGCAGCTAAACAAGACTGTTCAAATGCCCATTGGAAGAGACATGCAGGTCGCAGTATCTTAACAAGACGGTTTAAATGCCCCTTGGTAGAGATATGCAGGTCGCAGTAGCTTAACAAGACGGTTTAAATGCCCCATGGAAGAGACGTGCAGGTCGCAGTAGCTTAACAAGACGGTTTAAATGCCCCTTGGAAAAGTGGTGGAGGTTACAGTAGCTTAACAAGATTGTTTAAATGACCCTTGGCAGAGCGGTGAAGGTCGCAGTAGCTTAACAAGACAGTTTAAATGCCCCTTGGAAGAGACATGCAGGTCACAGTAACTTAACAAGACTGTTTAAATGCCCCTTGGAAGAGACGTGCAGGTCGCAGACGCTTAACAAGACGGTTTAAATGCCCCTTGTAAGAGACGTGCAGTTCGCAGTAGCTTAACAAGACAGTTTAAATGCCCCTTCGAAGAGACGTGCAGGTCGTAGTAGATTAAAAAGATGGATTAAATGCCCCTTGGAAGAGCAGTGTAGGTCGCAGTAGCTTAACAAGACGGTTTAAATGCCCCTTGGTAGAGACATGCAGGTCACAGTAGCTTAACAAGACTGTTAAAATGCGCTTTGGAAGAGAGGTGGAGGTCCCAGTAGCTTTACAAGACGGTTTAAATGCCCCTTGGAAGAGACGTGCAGGTCGCAGTAGCTTAACAAGACGGTTTAAATGTCCCTTGGAAGAGACATGCATGGCGCAGTAGATTAACAAGATGGTTTAATTGCCCCTTGGAAGAGACGTGCAGGTCACAGTAGCTTAATAAGACGGTTTAAATGCCCCTTGGAAGAGACGTGCAGGTCCCAGTAGCTTAACAAGATGGTTTAAATGCCCCTTTGAAAAGCGGTGGAGGTCGCAGTAGCTTAACAAGATGATTTAAATGCCCCTTGGAAGAGACGTGCAGGTCGCAGTAGCTTAACAAGACGGTTTAAATGCCCCTTGGAATAGACGTGCAGGTCGAAGTAGCTTAACAAGACGGTTTAAATGCCACCTTGGAAAAGTGGTGGACGTTATAGTAACTTAACATGACGGTTTAAATGCCCCTTGGCAGAGCGGTGGAGGTCGCAGTTGCTTAACAAGACAGTTTAAATGGCCCTTGGAAGAGACATGCAAGTCGCAGTAGCTTAACAAGACGTTTAAATGCCCCTTGGAAGAGACTTGCAGGTCGCAGTAGCTTCACAAGGCTGTTTAGATGCCCCTTAGAAAAGTAGTGGAGGTTACAGTAGCTTAACAAGACGGTTTAAATGCCCCTTGGAAGAGATGTTCAAGTCGCAGTAGCTTAAAAAGAGGGTTTAAATGCGCCTTGGAAGAGACTTACAGGTCGCAGTAGCTTAACAAGACGGTTTAAATGCCCCTTGGAAGAGACGAGCAGGTCGCAGTAGCTTAAAAAGACGGTTTAAATGCCCCTTGGAAGAGAGGTGGAGTTTGCAGTAGCTTAACAAGACAGTTTAAATGCCCCTTGTAAGAGACGTGCAGTTCGCAGTAGCTTTACAAGACGGTTTAAATGCCCCTTCGAAGAGACGTGCAGGTCGTAGTAGCTTAACAAGATGGATTAAATGCCACTTGGAAGAGCAGTGTAGGTCGCAGTAGCTTAACAAGACGGTTTAAATGCCCCTTGGTAGAGACATGCAGGTCACATTAGCTTAACAAGACTGTTAAAATGCCCTTTGGAAGAGAGGTGTATGTCGCAGTAGCTTTACAATACGGTTTAAATGCCCCTTGGAAGAGACATGCAGGTCGCAGTAGCTTAACAAGACGGTTTAAATGTCCCTTGGAAGAGACATGCATGGCGCAGTAGATTAACAAGATGGTTTAATTGCCCCTTGGAAGAGACGTGCAGGTCACAGTAGCTTAATAAGACGGTTTAAATGCCCCTTGAAAGAGACGTGCAGGTCCCAGTAGCTTAACAAGATGGTTTAAATGCCCCTTTGAAAAGCGGTGGAGGTCGCAGTAGCTTAACAAGACGATTTAAATGCCCCTTGGAAGAGACGTGCAGGTCGCAGTAGCTTAACAAGACGGTTTAAATGCCCCTTGGAAGAGACGTGCAGGTCGCAGTAGCTTAACAAGACGGTTTAAATGCCACCTTGGAAAAGTGGTGGACGTTATAGTAACTTAACAAGACGGTTTAAATGCCCCTTGGCAGAGCGGTGGAGGTCGCAGTTGCTTAACAAGACAGTTTAAATGGCCCTTGGAAGAGACATGCAAGTCGCAGTAGCTTAACAAGACGTTTAAATGCACCTTGGAAGAGACTTGCAGGTCGCAGTAGCTTCACAAGGTTGTTTAGATTCCCCTTAGAAAAGTAGTGGAGGTTACAGTAGCTTAACAAGACGGTTTAAATGCCCCTTGGAAGAGATATTCAAGTCGCAGTAGCTTAAAAAGAGGGTTTAAATGCGCCTTGGAAGAGACTTGCAGGTCGCAGTAGCTTAACAAGACGGTTTAAATGCCCCTTGGAAGAGACGAGCAGGTCGCAGTAGCTTAAAAAGACGGTTTAAATGCCCCTTGGAAGAGAGGTGGAGGTTGCAGTAGCTTAACAAGACAGTTTAAATGCCCCTTTGAAGAGACGTGCAGGTCGAGGTGCAGATAGCAGCAGCTTAACAAGATGGTTTAAATGCCCATTGGAAGAGACGTGGAGGTCGCAGTAGCTTAACAAGACGGATTAAATGCCCCTTGGAAGAGACGTGCAGGTCGCAGTAGCTTATCAAGATGATTTAAATGCCCCTTGGCAGAAAGGTGCAGGTCGCAGTAGCTTATCAAGACGAATTAAATGCCCCTAGGAAGAGAGGTGAAGGTAGCAGTAGCTTAACAAGTTAGTTTAAATGCCCCTTGGAAAAGACATGCAGGTCGCAGCAGCTAAACAAGACTGTTCAAATGCCCCTTGGAAGAGAACTGCAGGTAGCAGTAGCTTAACAAGACGGTTTAAATGCCCCAGGGAAGAGACGTGCAGGTCGCAGTAGCTTAACAAGATGGTTTAAATGCCCCTTGGAAAAGTGGTGGAGGTTACAGTAGCTTAACAAGATTGTTTAAATGACACTTGGCAGAGCGGTGGAGGTCGCAGTAGCTTAACAAGACAGTTTAAATGCCCCATGGAAGAGACATGCAGGTCGCAGTAGCTCAACAAGACGGTTTAAATGCCCCTTGGAAAAGTGGTGAAGGTTACAGTAGCTTAACAAGACGGTTTAAATTCCCCTTGTAAAAGTGGTGGAGGTTACAGTGGCTTAACAAGACGGTTTAAATGCCCCTTGGCAGAGCGGTGGAGGTCGCAGTTGCTTAACAAGACAGTTTAAATATCCCTTGGAAAAGTAGTGGAGGTTACAGTAGTTTAACAAGACGATTTAAATGCCCCTTGGAAGAGACGTTCAAGTCGCAGTAGCTTAAAAAGAGGGTTTAAATGCGCCTTGGAAGACACTTGCAGGTCGCAGTAGCTTAACAAGACGGTTTAAATGCCCCTTGGAAGAGACATGCAGGTCGCAGTAGCTTATCAAGATGATTTAAATGCCCCTTGGAAGAGAGGTGCAGGTCGCAGTAGCTTAACAAGTTAGTTTAAATGCCCCTTGGAAGAGACATGCAGGTCGCAGCAGCTAAACAAGACTGTTCAAATGCCCCTTGGAAGAGAAGTGCAGGTAGCAGTAGCTTAACAAGACGGTTTAAATGTCCCTTGGAAGAGCGGTGGAGGTCGCAGTAGCTTAACAAGACAGTTTAAATGCCCCTTGGAAGAGACGTGCAGGGCGCAGTAGCTTAATAAGACGGTTTAAATGCACCTTGGAAGAGACGTGCAGGTCGCAGTAGCTTAACAAGATGGTTTAAATGCCCCATGGAAGAGACGTGCAGGTAGCAGTAGCTAAACATGAGGGTTTAAGTGCCCCTCTCAAGAGACGTGCAGGTCGCAGTAGCTTAACAAGAGGGTTTAAATGCCCCTTGGAAGAGACGTGCAGGTCGCAGTAGCTTAACAAGAAAGTTTAAATGCCCCTTGGAAGAGACATGCAGGTCGCAGTAGCTTAACAAGACAGCTTAATTGACCCTTGGAAGAGACGTGCAAGTCGCTTTAGCTTAACAAGACGGTTTAAATGCCCCTTAGAAAAGACGGGCAGGTCGCAGTAGCTTAACAAGACGGTTTAAATGTCCCTTGGAAGAGACGTGCAGGTCGCAGTAGCTTAACAAGATGGTTTAAATGCCCCTTGGAAGAGCGGTGGAGGTCGCAGTAGCTTAACAAGACAGTTTAAATGCCCCTTGGAAGAGACTTGCAGGTGGCAGTAGCTTAACAAGACGGTTTAAATGCCACTTGGAAGAGGCTTGCACATCGCAGTAGCTTACCAAGACGATGTAAATGCCCCTTGGAAGAGCGGTGGGGGTCACAGTAGCTTAACAAGACAGTTTAAATGCCCCTTGGAAGAGACATGCAGGTCGCAGCAGCTTAAAAAGACGGTTTAAATGCCCCTTGGAAGAGACGTGCAGTTCGCAGTAGCTTAACAAGACGGTTTAAATGCCCCTTCGAAGAGACGTGCAGGTCGTAGTAGCTTAACAAGATGGATTAAATGCCCCTTGGAAGAGCAGTGTAGGTCGCAGTAGCTTAACAAGACGGTTTAAATGCCCCTTGGTAGAGACATGCAGGTCACAGTAGCTTAATAAGACTGTTAAAATGCCCTTTGGAAGAGAGGTGGAGGTCGCAGTAGCTTTACAAGACGATTTAAATGCCCCTTGGAAGAGACGTGCAGGTCGCATTAGCTTAACAAGACAGTTTAAATGTCCCTTGGAAGAGACATGCATGGCGCAGTAGATTAACAAGACGGTTTAATTGCCCCTTGGAAGAGACGTGCAGGTCACAGTAGCTTAATAAGACGGTTTAAATGCCCATTGGAAGAGACGTGCAGGTCCCAGTAGCTTAACAAGACGGTTTAAATGCCACTTGGAAAAGTGGTGGAGGTTATAGTAACTTAACAAGATGGTTTAAATGCCCCTTGGCAGAGCGGTGGAGGTCGCAGTAGCTTAACAAGACAGTTTAAATGCCCCTTGGAAGAGACATGCAGGTCACAGTAGCTTAACAAGAATGTTTAAATGCCCCTTGGAAGAGACGTGCAGGTCGCAGAAGCTTAACAAGAAGGTTTAAATGCCCTTTCGAAGAGACATGCAGTTCTCAGTAGCTTAACAAGAAGGTTTAAATGCCCCTTCGAAGAGACGTACAGGTCGCAGTAGCTTAACAAGATGGATTAAATGCCCCTTGGAAGAGCAGTGGTGGTGGTAGTAGCTTAACAAGACAGTTTAAATGCCCCTTGGAAGAGACGTGCAGGTCCCAGTAGCTTAACGAGATGGTTTAAATGCCACTTGGAAGAGACATGCAGGTCGCAGTAGCTTAACAAGATGGTTTAAATTCCCCTTGGAAAAGAGGTGGAGGTTACAGCAGCTTAACACGACGACTTAAATGCTCCTTGGAAAAGCGGTGGAGGTCGCAGTAGCTTAACAAGACGGTTTAAATGCCCCTTGGAAGAGACGTGCAGGTCGCAGTAGCTTAACCAGACGGTTTAAATGCCCCTTGGAAAAGCGGTGGAGGTCGCAGTAGCTTAACAAGACGGTTTAAATGCCCCTTGGAAGAGACGTGCAGGTCGCAGTAGCTTAACAAGAAGTTTTAAATGCCCCTTGGAAAAGAGGTGGAGGTCGCAGTAGATTAACAAGATGGTTTAAATGCGCCTTGGAAGAGACGTGCCGGTCGCAGTAGCTTAACAAGACGGTTAAAATGCCCCTTGGAAGAGCGGAGGAGGTCGCAGTAGCTTAACAAGACGGTTTAAGTGCCCCTTGGAAGAGACATGCAGGTCGCAGCAGCTTAACAAGACGGTTTAAATGCCCCTTGGAAGAGACGTGCAGGTCGCAGTAGCTTAAAAAGATGATTTAAATGCCCCTTGGAAGAGACGTGCAGGTCGCAGTAGCTTAACAAGACGGTTTAAATGCCCCTAGGCAGAGAAGTGTAGGTGGCAGTAGCTTAACAAGACGGTTTAAATGCCCCTTGGAAGAGACGTGCAGGTCGCAGTAGCTTAACAAGATGGTTTAAATGCCCCTTGGAAGAGACGTGCAGGTCGCAGTAGCTTAACAAGACGGTTTAAATGCCCCTTGGAAGCGGCGTGCAGGTCGCAGTAGCTTAAAAAGACGGTTTAAATGCCCCTTGGAAGAGTCGAGAATGTCGCAGTAGCTTAACAAGACGGTTTTAATGCCCCTTGGAAGAGCGGAGGAGGTCGCAGTAGCTTAACAAGACGGTTTAAATGCCCCTTGGAAGAGACTTGCAGGTCGCAGTAGCTTAACAAGAAGGTTTAAATGCCCCCTGGAAGAGACATGCAGGTCGCAGTAGCTTAACAAGACGGTTTAAATGCCCCTTGGAAGAGACGTGCAGGTCGCAGCAGCTTACCAAGACGGTTCAAATGCCCCTTGGAAAAGCGGTGGAGGACGCAGTTGATCAACAAGATGGTTTAAATGCCCGTTGGAAGAGACGTGCAGGTCGCAGTAGCTTACCAAGACGGTTAAATGCCCCTTGGTAGAGATATGCAGGTCGCAGTATCTTAATAAGCCGCTTTAAATGCACCTTGGAAAAGTGGTGGAGGTTACAGTAGCTTAACAAGATGGTTTAAATGCCCCTTGGCAGAGCGGTGGAGGTCGCAGTAGCTTAACAAGACAGTTTAAATGCCCCTTGGAAGAGACATGCAGGTCACAGTAGCTTAACAAGACGGTTTAAATGCCCCTTGTAAGAGACGTGCAGGTCGGAGAAGCTTAACAAGATGTTTTAAATGCCCCTTGGAAGAGACGTGCAGTTCGCAGAAGCTTAACAAGACAGTTTAAATGCCCCTTCGAAGAGACGTGCAGGTCGCAGTAGCTTAACAAGATGGATTAAATGCCCCTTGGAAGAGCAGTGGAGGTCGCAGTAGCTTAACAAGACGGTTTAAATGCCCCTTGGTAGAGACGTGCAGGTCACAGTAGCTTAACAAGACAGTTAAAATGCTCTTTGGAAGAGCGGTGGAGGTCGCAGTAGCTTAACAAGACGGTTTAAATGCACCTTGGAAAAGTGGTGGAGGTTACAGTAGCTTAACAAGATGGTTTAAATGCCCCTTGGAAGAGATGTGGAGGTCGCAGTAGCTTAACAAGACGGTTTAAATGCCCCTTGGAAGAGCGGTGGAGGTCGCAGTAGCTTAAGAAGACAGTTTAAATGCCCCTTGGACAAGACGTGCAGGTCGCAGTAGCTTAACAAGACGGTTTAAATGCCTCTTGGGAGAGACATGCAGGTCGCAGTAGCTTAACAAGATGGTTTAAATGCCACTTGGAAGAGCGGTGGAGGTCGCAGTAGCTTAACGAGACAGTTTAAATGCCCCTTGGACAAGACGTGCAGGTCGCAGTAGCTTACCAAGATGATTTAAATGCCCCTTGGCAGAGATATGCAGGTCGCAGTTGCTTAACAAGACAGTTTAAATGCCCCTTGGAAGAGCGGTGGAGGTCGCAGTAGCTTAACAAGACAGTTTAAATGCCCCTTGGAAGAGACATGCAGGTCACAGCAGCTTAACAAGACTGTTTAAATGCCCCTTGGAAGAGACGTGAAGGTCGCAGTATCTTAACAAGACAGTTTAAATGTCCCTTGGTAGAGACATGCAGGTCGCAGTAGCTTAACAAGACGGTTTAAATGCCCCATGGAAGAGACGTGCAGGTCGCAGTAGCTTAACAAGACGGTTTAAATGACCCTTGGAAAAGTGCTGGTGGTTACAATAGCTTAACAAGATGGTTTAAATGCCCCTTGGAAGAGACGTGTAAGTCGCAGTAGCTTAACAAGACGGTTTAAATGCCCCTTGGAAGACACGTGCAGGTCGCAGTAGCTTAACAAGATGGTTTAAATGACCCTTGGAAGAGATGTGAAGGTCGCAGCAACTTAACAAGACTGTTTAAATGCCCCTTGGAAGAGCGGTGGAGGTCGCAGTAGCTTAACAAGACAGTTTAAATGCCCCTTGGAAGAGCGGTGGAGGTAGCAGTAGCTTAACAAGACAGTTTAAATGCCCCTTGGAAGAGACATGCAGGTCGCAGCAGCTTAACAAGGTTGTTTAAATGCCCCTTGAAAGAGATATACAGGTCGCAGTAGTTTAACAAGACGGTTTAAATGTCCCTTGGTAGAGACATGCAGGTTGCAGTAGCTTAACAAGACGGTTTAAATGCCCCATGGAAGAGACGTGCAGGTCGCAGTCGCTTAACAAGACGGTTTAAATGCCCCTTGGAAGACACGTGCAGGTCGCAGTAGCTTAACAAGACGGTTTAAATGCCCCTTGGAAGAGATGTGGAGGTCTCTGTAGCTTAACAAGACGGTTTAAATGCCCCTTGGAAGAGCGGTGGAGGTCGCAGTAGCTTAAGAAGACAGTTTAAATGCCCCTTGGTAGAGACATGCAGGTCGCAGTAGCTTAACAAGATGGTTTAAATGCCCCTTGGACGAGACATGCAGGTCGCAGTAGCTTAACAAGACGGTTTAAATGCCCCTTGGAAGAGACATGCAGGTCGCAGTAGCTTAACAAGACGGTTTAAATGCCTCTTGGGAGAGACATGCAGGTCGCAGTAGCTTAACAAGATGGTTTAAATGCCACTTGGAAGAGCGGTGGAGGTCGCAGTAGCTTAACGAGACGGTTTAAATGCCCCTTGGAAAAGTGGTGGTGGTTACAATAGCTTATCAAGACGGTTTAAATGCCCCTTGGAAGAGACGTGCAAGACGCAGTAGCTTAACAAGACGTTTTAAATGCCCCTCGGAAGACACGTTCAGGTCGCAGTAGCTTAACAAAACGGTTTAAATGCCCCTTGGAAGAGATGTGGAGGTCGCAGTAGCTTAACAAGACGGTTTAAATGCCCCTTGGAAGAGCGTTGGAGGTCGCAGTAGATTAACAAGACAGTTTAAATGCCCCTTGGAAGAGACATGCAGGTCGCAGTAGCTTAATAAGACGCTTTAAATGCCCCTTAGAAGAGACGTGCAGGTCGCAGTAGCTTAACAAGATGGTTTAAATGCCCCTTGGAAGAGACGTGCAGGTCGCAGTAGCTTAACAAGATGGTTTAAATGCCACTTGGAAGAGACGTGGAGGTCGCAGTAGCTTAACAAGACAGTTTAAATGCACCTTGTACGAGACGTGCAGGTCGCAATAGCTTAACAAGATGGATTAAATGTCCCTTGGAAGAGCGGTGAAGGTCGCAGTACCTTAACAAGACAGTTTAAATGCCCCTTGGAAGAGACGTGCAGGTCGCAGTAGCTTAACAAGACGTTTTAAATGCCCCTTGGAAGAGGCTTGCAGGTCGCAGTAGCTTACCAAGATGATTTAAATGTCCCTTGGAAGAGACGTGCAGGTCGCAGTAGCTTAACAAGACAGTTTAAATGACCCTTGGAAGAGCGGTGGAGGTCGCAGTAGCTTAACAAGATGGTTTAAATGCCCCTTGGAAGAGCGGTGAAGGTAGCAGTAGCTTAACAAGACAGTTTAAATGCCCCTTGGAAGAGACATGCAGGTAGCAGCAGCTTAACAAGACTGTTTAAATGCCCCTTGGAAGAGACGTGAAGGTCACAGTATCTTAACAAGACAGTTTAAATGTCCCTTGGTAGAGACATGCAGATCGCAGTAGCTTAACAAGACGGTTTAAATGCCCCATGGAAGAGAGGTGCAGGTCGCAGTAGCTTAACAAGACGGTTTAAATGACCCTTGGAAAAGTGCTGGTGGTTACAATAGCTTAACAAGACGGTTTAAATGCCCCTTGGAAGAGACGTGCAAGTCGCAGTAGCTTAACAAGACGGTTTAAATGCCCCTTGGAAGACACGTGCAGGTCGCAGTAGCTTAACAAGATGGTTTAAATGACCCTTGGAAGAGCGGTGGAGGTCGCAGTAGCTTAACAAGATGGTTTAAATGCCCCTTGGAAGAGCGGTGAAGGTAGCAGCAGCTTAACAAGACTGTTTAAATGCCCCTTGGAAGAGACGTGAAGGTCACAGTATCTTAACAAGACAGTTTAAATGTCCCTTGGTAGAGACATGCAGATCGCAGTAGCTTAACAAGACGGTTTAAATGCCCCATGGAAGAGAGGTGCAGGTCGCAGTAGCTTAACAAGACGGTTTAAATGACCCTTGGAAAAGTGCTGGTGGTTACAATAGCTTAACAAGACGGTTTAAATGCCCCTTGGAAGAGACGTGCAAGTCGCAGTAGCTTAACAAGACGGTTTAAATGCCCCTTGGAAGACACGTGCAGGTCGCAGTAGCTTAACAAGATGGTTTAAATGCCCCTTGGAAGAGATGTGAAGGTCGCAGCAGCTTAACAAGACTGTTTAAATGCCCCTTGGAAGAGCGGTGGAGGTCGCAGTAGCTTAACAAGACAGTTTAAATGCCCCTTGGAAGAGACGTGCAGGTCGCAGTAGCTTAATAAGACTGTTTAAATGCCCCTTGGAAGAGACGTGCAGGTCGCAGTAGCTTAACAAGATGGTTTAAATGACCCTTGGAAGAGTCGTGCAGGTCGCAGTAGCTTAACAAGACGGTTTAAATGCCCCTTGGAAAAGTGGTGGTGGTTACAATAGCTTAACAAGACGGTTTAAATGCCCCTTGGAAGAGACGTGCAAGACGCAGTAGCTTAACAAGACGTTTTAAATGCCCCTCGGAAGACACGTTCAGGTCGCAGTAGCTTAACAAGACGGTTTAAATGCCCCTTGGAAGAGATGTGGAGGTCGCAGTAGCTTAACAAGACGGTTTAAATGCCCCTTGGAAGAGCGTTGGAGGTCGCAGTAGCTTAACAAGACAGTTTAAATGCCCCTTGGAAGAGACATGCAGGTCGCAGTAGCTTAATAAGACGCTTTAAATGCCCCTTAGAAGAGACGTGCAGGTCGCAGTAGCTTAACAAGATGGTTTAAATGCCCCTTGGAAGAGACGTGCAGGTCGCAGTTGCTTAACAAGACGGTTTAAATGCCCCTTGGAAGAGACGTGCAGGTTGCAGTAGCTTAACAAGATGGTTTAAATGCCACTTGGAAGAGACGTGGAGGTCGCAGTAGCTTAACAAGACAGTTTAAATGCACCTTGTACGAGACGTGCAGGTCGCAATAGCTTAACAAGATGGATTAAATGTCCCTTGGAAAAGCGGTGAAGGTCGCAGTAGCTTAACAAGACAGTTTAAATGCCCCTTGGAAGAGACGTGCAGGTCGCAGTAGCTTAACAAGACGTTTTAAATGCCCCTTGGAAGAGGCTTGCAGGTCGCAGTAGCTTACCAAGATGATTTAAATGCCCCTTGGAAGAGACGTGCAGGTCGCAGTAGCTTAACAAGACAGTTTAAATGACCCTTGGAAGAGCGGTAGAGGTCGCAGTAGCTTAACAAGATGGTTTAAATGCCCCTTGGAAGAGCGGTGAAGGTAGCAGTAGCTTAACAAGACAGTTTAAATGCCCCTTGGAACAGACGTGCAGGTCGCAGTAGCTTAACAAGACGTTTTAAATGCCCCTTGGAAGTGGTTTGCAGGTCGCAGTAGCTTACCAAGACGATTTAAATGCCCCTTGGAAGAGACGTGCAGGTCGAAGTAGCTTAACAAGTCAGTTTAAATGCCCCTTGGAAGAGAGGTGGAGGTCGCAGTTAGAGATGAGCGTTGTTCTACTCGAACTGTTCGCCAATCTCAAATTCGAGCTGTTTTGGGCGGTGTTCGAGCCGTTCGGCGAACACGAACAATTTGAGAAAAATTCGGCTGTTCGAGGTTATGTTCGATAACTGTTCGTGCACCAAAATCATAACTGGATTTTTTCTCAGTAATGATGAAAATTAATGTTAATATGCAGTTTGAGTGTACAGCGGGGTGGGGGGAGGGGCAGGGGATGGATTTCTGCAGGAACAATGAAGATCTCCATTTTTTTTCTCTTTCCCGCATTTGCAGTGGGGAGGTGCAATCTGTCAGCCTATCAGCAGCGCACACACGGAGCGAAGTGCTTTTTTTCACACAAGCAAGGGCATGTGTCATTGGCAGTGTATGTCTCATGTCCTTGCCATATAAGACCAAGCCATTTTCCCCGTCGCCACCATTTTCTCACTGCTGCAGCTGCGTGTTAGACGGCACCGCGGTTGCTGTGTGCGCTATACCTTGTTAATTTCAAGCCAATTTTCGCACAAATCTACAGATAGCTTGGGAGTAAGGAATAGTTGTGATTGCAGTCCTTTTAAGGACTAGGTTACAGCATTTCCTACGACTTTTATCAGGCAGGTCTGTGCTCTTAAATAGATAGATTGTGGGAGTAAAGACTAATTGTAATTGGAGTCCTTTTCAGGACTAGGTTACATCAGTTCCTATCAGTTTTTGCCAGGCAGGTCTGTGCCAGTGCTGTGCAAGTTTTTTTCACAGCATTTGGCTGAATCTAGCAAAGCTAATCCTTTTTGGCCTATTGCAGAGTGTGTTAGTCAGTGGAGTAGCCTATCTGTGTTGCAAGATATACCACCTGTGTATAGAATACCAATTTTTTTACTGCACCTAGTGAAGTAGAATCTTTTGGGCATAGCATCATTCTATTAGTCCATCTATACTGACCTCCATCAGGTTGCAAATTGAATATAATTTTTTTCTGCATCTAGCTCTGAAAAAATATTGGGCTTCTAGCTGTGTGTGGGACTTGTTCTATTAATCCATCTATACAGACCTCCATCAGGTTGCAAACTGAATATATTTTTTTCTGCATCTACCTCTGAAAAAATATTGGGCTTCTAGCTGTGTGTGGGACTTGTTCTATTAATCCATCTATACAGACCTCCATCAGGTTGCAAACTGAATATATTTTTTTCTGCATCTACCTCTGAAAAAATATTGGGCTTCTAGCTGTGTGCGGGACTTGTTGTATTAGTCCATCTATACTGACCTCCATCAGGTTGCAAACTGAATATATTTTTTTCTGCATCTAACCCAGCCAATAGTTTTGGCCTAATACCACAGTTTGGCCACTCAGCTCTGTTCCCATCCATTGTTTTTTTGTGCAAACAACTCCAGAGTTTTGAATTAGTTAACCACCAAAATGAGTGGAAAAAGGCCTGCTGCTGGTGGAAAGGGGAATAGGCGTGTTGGGAAGGGGAAAAAAGGTTGTGTCCGTGGGGTAGGTGTTAAAGCAACAGTAACATCTGCAGAAGAAAGACCATCTTCCAGCCAAACTAAAATGTCTACTTCTTTTAGCCGACAATGTGATAAGATCCCTTTCTTGCGGCCACGCCAATCGCTACAAATTCCAGATGAGGCACAAAAACAGCAGGTGCTTCAATGGATATCAAGTGCTCCTTTAAGTGGGCTCTCCTCCACATCAACTTCAACATCACAAATACTCCAGTCCTCAAAGTTGTCACCCCAATCGCACTTGCTTCCTCACAGCTCCCAAATCTCCAGCTGCCCGTCTGAGTATGAGGTAGAACAGATGGTTGAGTCTGCAGAGCTGTTTACTCATACTATAGCCTGGGAATCAGAGGTCGACTCCAGCGCTTCTGTGAATCCAGACGAGGAAATGATCTGCACTGATGCCCAGAATCTTTATGAGTCGGATCCAGGACCAGACGCAGAAGGTTCTGACCATAATGTAGACCCTCAATCCCAAACTGTAACTCCTGTTGGTGGAGACAATGAGGAAGACGATGATAAGACTCAAATACCTGATTGGAGCGACAACTTTAGTTTTTTGTCAGGGCAGGAACAGGTTGGCTCTGAGGACGACGGGTGTGATAACACACAGGGTGATGATGATGAGGTTGGAGATCCCACTTACTGTCAACCCACAGTCAGCCAAGAGATGAGGTCAGCAGAGGAGGTGGAGGAAGATGCTAGTGTCGACGAGGTCAGGTTGCGCCTTCCTGGACAGAGACGTAGTACTGGAAGCACGTCAACAACTGCATCCTCAAACACAACTCTGTCTCTCACCACAAGTCGTGGTGGCTCTTCAGGTCGCATGAGTGCTAAGCCTTGCATAGCCTGGGCATTTTTTCAGATCGATAAAGATGACCCAACTCGTGTTATCTGTAACATTTGTCAGCAAAAGCTAAGTAGAGGCCAAAAAATACATAGTTTGAGTACTTCATGCATGAACCGGCACATGGACATGAAGCATAAGTTGCAGTGGGAAGCTCAGTGTGCTACAATGCGGCCTAGCCGGCCGGGCCAACCACCGTCTGCCATATCTTGTGCATCCGCGGCCTCTTCATCCTCTGTGACTGGGGGGACAGCAGTCACATCTGTTTTGGGGCGCAGACCTGCCACCTCTTTACCCGCAACAGCCAGCGTGATTGGCAGGTCATCATTTTCTTTGGAGGTGGTAACACCAGCTGGTGTTGAGCGCTGTCCGACATCGATAGCACCACCTTTGGATCAAGGCAACCTAACATGTCCGCCTGCATCTTCCTCACAGACCGGCAGTTTGCCGGGGACACCCTTATCAACCCCGTCTAAGCACAATAGCCAGCCCTCGGTCCCTCAGATGTGGACAAGTAAAAGACCATTTCCTCCTAGCCATGAGAAAGCTAAGAGGTTGAATTTCACCATTTGCAAGCTCTTGGCTACAGAAATGCTGCCTTTCCGCCTGGTGGACACAGAGGATTTTCGAGACCTTATGTCCGTCGCAGTGCCCCAGTACCAGATGCCCAGTCGGCACTACTTCTCAAAGAAAGGTGTGCCTGCGCTCCACCAGCATGTCGCACACAACATCACCGCTTCTTTGAGAAACTCTGTGTGTGACAGGGTGCATTTCACCACAGACACTTGGACGAGTAGGCATGGACAGGGGCGTTACATGTCGCTGACTGGGCACTGGGTAACTATGGTGACAGCAGGACAAGGGGCTGCTGTCCAAGTCTTGCCGTCCCCACGAGTTGTGCGTCAATCCTCTTTATGTCAAAGTTCCTCCACTGCTTCTGCCTCCTCAACCTCCTCTTGGTCTTCCACCTGCACCCAAAGCCTGTCTGGTCATGCCACAAGCTTTCTAACTGCGCAGAAGGGATCCTGCACACCTCCTTACTATGCTGGCAGTAGGGCTCAACGTCATCAGGCGGTTTTTACATTGAAATGTCTGGGAAATGTGAGTCACACAGCTGAGGAGTTGTGGTCAGCTCTGGAGAACCAATTTCATGAATGGTTGTCTCCACTGGACCTGAAACCAGGGAAGGCCGTGTGCGACAATGCTGCAAACCTGGGTGCGGCCCTTCGCCGGGGCAATGTCACACACGTGCCTTGTATGGCTCACGTGTTGAACCTGGTTGTCCAGCAATTTTTAGCCCACTATCCCAGACTAGATGGCCTTCTGCAGAGGGCACGGTCGCTGTGTGCTCACTTCCGCCGTTCGCATCCCGCAGCTCAGCGACTTACATCTCTACAGAAGTCGTTGGGCCTGCCACTTCACCGGCTAAAATGCGATGTGCCTACCCGGTGGAATTCAACTCTGTACATGTTGCAGCGACTGTGGCAGCACCGACAAGCCCTGGTGCAATACGTTCTGACGTATAGCCTGGGCCAACGAGATTCAGAGGTGGGGCAAATCACGCTGGAGGAGTGGTCTCAGATCAGGGACCTATGCACCCTTCTGCACAGTTTTGAAATGGCGACGAAGATGTTTAGTGCTGACGATGCCATTATCAGCATGACTATTCCGGTGATTTACATGCTGGAGCACATGTTAAACAGAATTCGGAGTCAGGTGGTGGCACAAGAGGAGGTGTAGGAAGTAGAGGAGGAGGAGTTGTATGCGGAAGGGCTAACATCTGCAAGGTCCAGACGGTCGGCAGCACCAAGGCGGCAGGCATGTGAGGGTGGGGGAGATGGTTTTACCAGGGCGCATGGTAGCAGCCAAACTAGTGAGGAAGGTGCAGGAGCCCAGGAAGAAGTGGAGGACGAACTGATGGAAGACTCATCAGATGAGGGAGACCTTGATCACATTTCTGTTGTGCGAGGTTGGGGGGAGAGGACAGAGGAAGGAAGCATGATTGTTACCTCGCCACCAACACAACAGGGACTTGGTGCTCCTGGATGCGCAACACACATGAGTGCCTTCTTGCTGCACTACCTGCAACATGACCCTCGAATTGTGAGAATTAGAAATAATCCTGACTACTGGGTTGCCACACTGTTAGATCCCCGGTACAAAAGTAAATTTGCAGAAATTATTCCTGCCATAGAAAGGGATGCACGCATGCAGGAGTATCAGCAGAGACTGTTGCAGAATCTTACATGTGCTTTTCCACAAAATACCAGTGGTGCACGTAGTGAATCTCACAGTTCCAACTTGCCAACCGTGGGACCGTCAAGTGTTCAGCACTCAAACCGTAACAGAACCACAGTATCTGCTGGTAACATCAATTTTGCGGAATCATTTCACCACTTTTTTAGCCCATCCTTTGCAAGGCCACAGGAGACAAGAAGTCTGACACATAGTCAACGCCTAGAGACGATGGTACAGGAGTATCTCCAAGTAAACATTGAAGCCACGACTGTGTCACTGGACCCTTGCTCTTTTTGGGCTTCCAATCTGGATAAATGGCCGGAGCTAGCCACTTACGCTTTGGAGATCTTGTCATGCCCCGCAGCCAGCGTTCTGTCTGAACGTGTGTTCAGCGCTGCTGGTGGTGTGCTGACAGATAAGAGCACGCGGCTCTCCACTGATAATGTAGACAGACTCACGTTCATAAAGATGAACAAATCATGGTTCCGAAACGACTTTTCTACCCCTGTGTCATCCTGGGGAGAGTAAAAGCTTGATGATTGGTTAAAATCACCCTACCAACCGTTTTAAGCTTTCAAATTACTAATCATGTTTATCTGTATCTTGGCTGGAAAATAATTTGGGCTTTGTAGCAGTGTGCAGCACTGATCCTATTAGGCCATCTATACTAAAGCTTCACCAGATTTAAAATTAAAAATAATTTTTAGCTGCATCTAGCCCGGAAAATAATTTTGGGGCTCCGAGATGCGCAAGACACATAAGTGCCTTCTTGCTGCACTACCTGCAGCATGACCCTCATATTGTCAGAATTCAAAGTAATCATGACTACTGGGTTGCCACACTCTTAGATCCCCCAAACTTTTCGATCAACCTTTTCATTTTAATAAAGACCAAAAAAATGGTCATTTTTGAAATTATAAGCATTAGCAGGTTGTTAGAAACTGAAATCAAAGTTTTCAACTCAAAACTTTATTCTAGGTGATGTTACATTTTCACATAGGACCCCTTGTTCGAAAGGAGCTTCTGAACTCTCTTGTCCATTGAATTTGTCAGGTTTTGGATGGTTTCTGCTTCAATTGTTTTGCATGAGGACAGAATACCCTCCCAGAGCTGTTGCTTAGATGTGAACTGCCTCCCGCCATCATAGACACTCCTTTTAATGATGCTCCAAAGGTTCTGAATGGGGTACAGGTCAGGGGAGCATGGGGGTCACACCATAAGTTTGTCCCCTTTTATGCCCATATCAGCCAGAGATGCAGATGTTTTATGTGCAGCATAAGATGGTGCATTATCATGCAGAAAAATGATCTTGCTGTGAAATACACGGTTCTTCTTCTTGAACCATGGCAGGAAGTGCTGTTTGAGAAAATCCACATACATTATGGAGTTCATCTTTAGCGCCTTCAGGGATCCTAAAGGGGCCGACAATCTCTCTCCCCATGATTCCAGCCCAAAACATTACTCCACCTCCTCCTTGTTGGCGCTCTAGCCGTGTTTGCGTGGGGTGTCCATCAACCAGCCATCCTCCACTCCATCCATCTGGACCATCGAGCGCTGCACGGCACTCATCCGTGAACAAAACAGTTTTGAAATCAGTCTTCATGTAATTTTTGGCCCACTGGATCCGTTTCTGCTTGTGTGAAGTGGATAGAGGAGGTCGACAGGATGGCGTATGCACAGCTGCAAACCTCTGAAGGACCCTGCATCTTGTTGTTCGGGGGACGTTGGAGGCACAAGCAGCTTCAAAAACTTGTCTGCTGCTATGACAAGGCTTTTTTGCCGCTGCTCTTTCAACCTGACGTAATTGCCTGTAGGAAAGAGTCCTCAATTTGCCCTTATCAGCACGCACACGTGTGTACTGTGAATCAGCTACATACTTCTTGATTGCCAAGACACTTCATCCTGATCATCGCACAATGTTGATTGTAGTCATGCCTTCACCTAAACACTCCACAATTTGTTGCTTCTCAGCAGCCGACACATCCTTTTTCTTTCCCATTTTGGCAGAAAATGTAGGCTGCTTAATAATGTGAGACAGCCTTCTTAAGTAGTCTTGCCTTTCATTGGACACACCTGCCAAACTAATTAGCACAGGTGTCTGCAATTGCTTACAGTGATATAAAGAGCCCTGACACACATCACCATCAATGAGTTTAACTGACAAACAAACAAATTCTTCCCTTATCACTCCTAAACACTTTTTGCATAATAATTTGGAACGCAGTGTACATGTGCTTTTCCACAAAACACCAGTGGTTCACGTAGTGAATCTTACAGTTCTAACTTGCCAACCGTGGTCTGTATGGAGTTGTTCAATAAAGGGCCCAAAATTAAGATAACATAGATGGGAGAGGTCTCTATGAATAGGAATTCCTAAGTATTTGATACCCTGTGAGGGCCAGGCAAAGGGAAAGTTGGACTGGATGGAATCCTATATGGATTTGGGGAGGGAGACATCGAGGGCCTCAGACTTCGCTGCATTGATTTTAAAATTTGACCATGTAACAAAGTGATCTATTTCAGCCATAACAGCATGGATGGATATATGTGATTGAGTGATATATACTAGGACATCATCAGCAAATAGAGAGCACTTGTACTCGGTGCCTCCCACCTCAATCCACCTAATATTGGGGTTATGGCGAATTGATGAGAGCAGGTGCTCCGTCACTAGGATGTATAAGAGAGGGGACAGAGGACATCCCTGCCTTGTCCCATTGGTGATTGTGAAAGGTGATGAAAATGTTCTGATGCACCCCCTGGGCCTTGGGACACCCGGAGCCGGACCCTTTTTGGTGGATGCTGGTGGTTGTAGTCTTCGTGGCGGCGACCCGGTTCCGTGGCTCAGGGTGGTCAAACCAGTGGCGGAACTATTTATGTGGTTTTGATGTTTAAATGTCCGACTACGCCACCCGTGGATTGCGGTCAGAGTGAACCGCCGCTGCAGGGCAGACCGCTGAGGCTGGTGTTCTGGGTGCAGCAGAGCGTAGCATAACTCCCCACGGGAGGAGTATAGCCTCAGGGCAGTGTATGCGGAGGATGGGGGTGATGGTGCAGGGCAGCAGCAGTAACGACACGGAGTCAGTGATGCAGTCCAGGGCCTTTACTCACAGTTCTTATTATCCAGACCACGTCTGCAGGTAATGGCTGCCCACGTCGTACTGTGCTCACCAGGTGAGGGGCTCAGACAACTCCCAGATAACTTTGGAGCGCTTCACAGGACCCCCTTTGTGTGTCCTTTGTCTGGCCTTTCTTACCAACCCTTCTGTCCGGCTGCCTCGGGCCTCCTCTTGGTAAACTTGGCGCCAGTTTCCCTGACCCTATGTGGTGCCTTCCTAGCGGGTGTAGCGAGGGGCTGCGCCACATAAAATGTCACAGCCTCCGGTTTCTAGCTGAGGGTCGTTTCCTGCCTCCACTAGTTTCGGGGACCGGTCTCCCCCTTTGGCCTGACCCCTCCACGCAGGTGGATTCGGGCGTGCGGTGGCGACTTGCCCGTCCGCACCCCTGGGATCCCTTCATTCCTCGTTCCTGGAGCCTTCTCCGCTCCTCTTCCTTCCTTCTCCCTCTTCCAGGCCTGGGCCTCTGTTACTAGGCCCGCCTCCGGAGCAGAGCTCATGGAGAGCCCCTGCTCCCTGCCACTTCTGCTCAGACTTCTCTGCACTGAACTAAGATGGTGCCCACCTTTTATACTCCCTTCTCAATGCACCCAGGAACTGCTTCCTCCCTGCTCCTGCACTACAGGGTTCCCCTTCCTCAGTGTTCCCTCCCCCCACTCCAGCCAGGGACAGGGACTGTCGTGCCCATCTCAGAGGCATATTGGTCGCCCTGCCCCACGGCAATGTGGTGTAATGCATGCAGGTGTCGGGTCCTGATCCACACTCCATCCTTACCTGAGAGTGAGATATCACACCTCTGGGTGAGGTGCAATACCTCTGTAGCAACCGAGCCCTCAGGGTGCTACAGTTCCATTTATCTTCAGCCTAGGTGACGTATTGTGATACAGGGCCGTGATTTTGGCTATAAAAGGGTCCCCTAGACCCCTACCCCAAGCTTTTTAAGAGAATCATATATGGCGTGCCAGGAGACTCTATGGAATGCTTTCTCAGCATCCAACGAGAGTATCTAATTACAAATTTTTAACTGCATCTAGCCCAGGAAATACTTTGTGCCTAGTAGCAGTGTCTGCTAGTCAGCGGATTATCCCGGCTGTTAAGCAAGCTACACCACCTGTAGTTTAGACACTTAATTTTTTCAAAGGAAATGCTTCGGGACCATGGAATACTCAGTGAAGAGCATCAGGAGGCACCCCAAGGCATAGGGGCTGGGACTGGCAGTAGGATGCCTTGCGGTGGACAGCCAAGCTCGATCCATATAAAAGCTTTTTAACTGCAGCAGCTTTAGTGGACGCTACTGGAACTGGAATTACGCGGCTGCTGGCATGAGACTTGCCCTCCAATAGATCCTTGTAAATGGATTTAAAGTGTATTCATTCAAATTAGAGAGACAATTTAAATTAAAAAGCTTAGAGCTGCCTCCACCACAGGGGGGCTCGCTCGACCCACCAGCGGACAGGCACCAGTATTGGGAGAGGGGGACTGGCCATCAGGGTTCACCGCGGCTCTGGCACAAACCCGGCAACACGGAGGTGGCACGGGCAGGAGCGGACTGGCCGTGTCGGCTTCTCACTTTTTGGATTTTAGAAGGGCATGACTTGCCTATATCTGTGTCTCCCCCTCCTTTTACTCCTCCACCTCTTTTATTTTCGCATGACTATATGTACTTGTCACTTTTCCATGTGTTAGTTATGTCTTCTGAGCAGTTTGTCAGCTTTTGGACACCTTTGAAGGTGTTTTCTATGTGTTTCTATGTGTTTTTGTTTGCCTGCCATTGGTTTTAACGGTGTTCGACGAACAGTTCGACGAACAGTTCGGCGAACACACGGGTGTTCGACGAACCGAACCCAACTCGAACACTACGGGGGTGGCTCAACACTAGTCGCAGTAGATTAACAAGACAGTTTAAATGCCACTTGGAAGAGACGTGCAGGTAGCAGTAGCTTAAAAAGATAGTTTAAATGCCCCTTGGAAGAGACTTGCAGGTCGCAGTAGCTTAACAAGACGGTTTAAATGCCCCTTGGAAGAGGCTTGCACGTCGCAGTAGCTTACCAAGATGATTTAAATGCCCCTTGGAAGAGCGGTGGGGGTCGCAGTAGCTTAACAAGACAGTTTAAATGCCCCTTGGAAGAGACATGCAGGTCGCAGCAGCTTAACAAGACAGTTTAAATGCCCCTTGGAAGAGACGTGCAGGTCCCAGTAGCTTAACAAGACGGTTTAAATGCCCCTTGGAAGAGACATGCAGGTCGCATTAGCTTAAAAAGACGGTTTAAATGCCCCTTGGAAAAGTGGTGGAGGTTACAGTTGCTAAACAAGAAGGTTTAAATGCCCCTTGGAAGAGACGTGCAGGTAGCAGTAGCTTAAAAAGACGGTTTAAATGCCCCTTGAAAGAGACATGTAGATCGCAGTAGCTTAACAAGACAGTTTAAATGCCCCTTGGAAAAGTGGTGGAGGTTACAGTAGCTTAACAAGATTGTTTAAATGACCCTTGGCAGAGCGGTGGAGGTCGCAGTAGCTTAACAAGACAGTTTAAATGCCCCTTGGAAGAGACATGCAGGTCACAGTAACTTAACAAGACTGTTTAAATGCCCCTTGGAAGAGACGTGCAGATCGCAGAAGCTTAACAAGACGGTTTAAATGCCTCTTGTAAGAGACGTGCAGTTCACAGTAGCTTAACAAGATGGTTTAAATGCCCCTTCGAAGAGACGTGCAGGTCGTAGTAGCTTAACAAGATGGATTAAATGCCCCTTGGAAGAGCAGTGTAGGTCGCAGTAGCTTAACAAGACGGTTTAAATGCCCCTTGGTAGAGACATGCAGGTCACAGTAGCTTAACAAGACTGTTAAAATGCCCTTTGGAAGAGAGGTGGAGGTCGCAGTAGCTTTACAAGACGGTTTAAATGCCCCTTGGAAGAGACGTGCAGGTCGCAGTAGCTTAAAAGACGGTTTAAATGTCCCTTGGAAGAGACATGCATGGCGCAGTACATTAACAAGACGGTTTAATTGCCCCTTGGAAGAGACGTGCAGGTCACAGTAGCTTAATAAGACGGTTTAAATGCCCCTTGGAAGAGACGTGCAGGTCCCAGTAGCTTAACAAGATGGTTTAAATGCCCCTTTGAAAAGCGGTGGAGGTCGCAGTAGCTTAACAAGACGATTTAAATGTCCGTTGGAAGAGACGTGCAGGTCGCAGTAGCTTCACAAGACGGTTTAAATGCCCCTTGGAAGAGACGTGCAGGTCGCAGTAGCTTAACAAGACGGTTTAAATGCCACCTTGGAAAAGTGGTGGAGGTTATAGTAACTTAACAAGATGGTTTAAATGCCCCTTGGCAGAGCGGTGGAGGTCGCAGTAGCTTAACAAGACAGTTTAAATGCTCCTTGGAAGAGACATGCAGGTCACAGTAGCTTAACAAGACGGTTTAAATGCCCCTTGGAAGAGACGTGCAGGTCACAGTAGCTTAACAAGACGCTTTAAATGCCCCTTGGAGGAGACGTGCAGGTCGCAGAAGCTTAACAAGACGGTTTAAATGCCCCTTGGAAGAGACGTGCAGTTCTCAGTAGCTTAACAAGAAGGTTTAAATGCCCCTTCAAAGAGACGTGCAGGTCGCAGTAGCTTAACAAGATGGATTAAATGCCCCTTGGAAGAGCAGTGGTGGTGGTAGTAGCTTAACAAGACAGTTTAAATGCCCCTTGGTAGAGACGTGCAGGTCGCAGTAGCTTAACAAGATGGTTTAAATGCCCCTTAGAAGAGACGTGCAGGTCGCAGTAGCTTAACAAGACGGTTTAAATGTTCCTTGTAAGAGACGTGCAGGTTGCAGTAGCTTAACAAGATGGTTTAAATGCCCCTTGGAAGAGCGGTGGACGTCGCAGTAGCTTAACAAGACAGTTTAAATGCCCCTTGGAAGAGACAAGCAGGTCGCAGTAGCTTAACAAGACGGTTTAAATTCCCCTTGGAAAAGTGGTGGAGGTTACAGTGGCTTAACAAGACGGTTTAAATGCCCCTTGGCAGAGCGGTGTAGGTCGCAGTTGCTTAACAAGACAGTTTAAATAGCCCTTGGAAGAGACATGCAAGTCGCAGTAGCTTAACAAGACGGTTAAATGCCCCTTAGAAGAGACTTGCAGGTCGCAGTAGCTTCACAAGGCTGTTTAGATGCCCCTTAGAAAAGTAGTGGAGGTTACATTAGCTTAACAAGACGGTTTAAATGCCCCTTGGAAGAGACGTTCAAGTCGCAGTAGCTTAAAAAGAGGGTTTAAATGCGCCTTGGAAGACACTTGCAGGTCGCAGTAGCTTAACAAGACGGTTTAAATGCCCCTTGGAAGAGACGAGCAGGTCGCAGTAGCTTAAAAAGACGGTTTAAATGCCCCTTGGAAGAGAGGTGGAGGTTGCAGTAGCTTAACAAGACAGTTTAAATGCCCCTTGGAAGAGACGAGCAAGTCGAGGTAGCTTAACAAGAAGGTTTAAATGCCCATTGGAAAAGTGGTGGAGGTTACAGTAGCTTAACAAGATAGTTTAAATGCCCCTTGGAAGAGACGTGCAAGTCGCAGTAGCTTAAGAAGACGGCTTAAATGCCCCTTAGAAGAGACGTGCAGGTGACAGAAGTTTAACAAGACGGTTTAAATGCCCCTTGGAAGAGACGTGCAGGTGGCAGCAGCTTAACAAGATGGTTTAAATGCCCATTGGAAGAGACGTGGAGGTCGCAGTAGCTTAACAAGACGGTTTAAATGCCCCTTGGAAGAGACGTGCAGGTCGCAGTAGCTTATCAAGACGATTTAAATGCCCCTTGGAAGAGAGGTGCAGGTCGCAGTAGCTTAACAAGACGATTTAAATGCCCCTTGGAAAAGCGGTGGGGGTCGCAGTAGCTTAACAAGTCAGTTTAAATGCCCCTTGGAAGAGACATGCAGTTCGCAGCAGCTTAACAAGACTGTTCAAATGCCCCTTGGAAGAGACGTGCAGGTAGCAGTAGCTTAACAAGACGGTTTAAATGCCCCTTGGTAGAGATATGCAGGTCGCAGTAGCGTAACAAGACGGTTTAAATGCCCCATGGAAGAGACGTGCAGGTCGCAGTAGCTTAGCAAGACGGTTTAAATGCCCTTTGGAAAAGTGGTGGAGGTTACAGTAGCTTAAGAAGATTGTTTAAATGACCCTTGGCAGAGCGGTGTAGGTCGCAGTAGCTTAACAAGACAGTTTAAATGCCCCTTGGAAGAGACATGCAGGTCACAGTAGCTTAACAAGACTGTTTAAATACCCCTTGGAAGAGACGTGCAGGTCGCATAAGCTTAACAATACGGTTTAAATGCCCCTTGGAAAAGCGGTGGGGGTCGCAGTAGCTTAACAAGTCAGTTTAAATGCCCCTTGGAAGAGACATGCAGGTCGCAGCAGCTAAACAAGACTGTTGAAATGCCCCTTGGAAGAGACGTGCAGGTCGCAGTATCTTAACAAGATGGTTTAAATGCCCCTTTGTAGAGATATGCAGGTCGCACTAGCTTAACAAGACGGTTTAAATGCCCCATGGAAGAGACGTGCAGGTCGCAGTAGCTTAACAAGACGGTTTAAATGCCCTTTGGAAAAGTGGTGGAGGTTACAGTAGCTTAACAAGATTGTTTAAATGACCCGTGGCAGAGCGGTGGAGGTCGCAGTAGCTTAACAAGACAGTTTAAATGCCCCTTGGAAGAGACATGCAGGTCACAGTAGCTTAACAAGACTGTTTAAATGCACCTTGGAAGAGACGTGCAGGTCGCAGTAGCTTAACAAGACGGTTTAAATGCCCCTTGTAAGAGACGTGCAGTTCGCAGTAGCTTAACAAGACGGTTTAAATGCCCCTTCGAAGAGACGTGCAGGTCGCAGTAGCTTAACAAGATGGATTAAATGCCCCTTGGAAGAGACGTGGAGGTCGCAGTAGCTTAACAAGACGGTTTAAATGCCCCTTGGTAGAGGCATGCAGGTCACAGTAGCTTAACAAGACTGTTAAAATGCCCTTTGGAAGAGAGGTGGAGGTCGCAGTAGCTTTACAAGACGGTTTAAATGCCCCTTGGAAGAGACGTGCAGGTCGCAGTAGCTTAACAAGACGGTTTAAATGTCCCTTGGAAGAAACATGCATGGCGCAGTAGATTAACAAGACGTTTTAATTGCCTCTTGCAAGAGACGTGCAGGTCACAGTAGCTTAATAAGACGGTTTAAATGCCCCTTGGAAGAGACGTGCAGGTCCCAGTAGCTTAACAAGATGGTTTAAATGCCCCTTTGAAAAGCGGTGGAGGTCGCAGTAGCTTAACAAGACGATATAAATGCCCGTTGGAAGAGACGTGCAGGTCGCAGTAGCTTAACAAGACGGTTTAAATGCCCCTTGGAAGAGACATGCAGGTCGCAGCAGCTTAACAAGACGGTTTAAATGCCCCTTGGAAAAGTGGTGGAGGTTAGAGTAGCTAAACAAGAAGGTTTAAATGCCCCTTGGAAGAGACGTGCAAGTGGCAGAAGCTTAACAAGACAGTTTAAATGCCCCTTGGAAGAGACGTGCAGGTCGCAGTAGCTTAACAAGACGGTTTAAATGCTCCTTGGAAAAGGTGTGCAGGTCACAGTAGCTTAAAAAGATGGTTTAAATGCCCCTTGGAAGAGACGAGCAGGTCGCAGTAGCTTAACAAGACGGTTTAAATGCCCCTTGGAAGAGATGTGGAGGTCGAAGTAGCTTAACAAGACAGTTTAAGTGCCCCTTGGAAGAGACATGCAGGTCGCAGTAGCTTAACAAGACGGTTTAAATGCCCCTTGGAAAAGTGGTGGAGGTTACAGTAGCTAAACAAGAAGGTTTAAATGCCCCTTGGAAGAGACGTGCAAGTCGCAGTAGCTTAACAAGACGGTTTAAATGTCCCTTGGAAGAGACGTGCAGGTCGCAGTAGCTTAACAAGACGGTTTAAATGCTCCTTGGAAAAGGTGTGCAGGTGACAGTAACTTAAAAATACGGTTTAAATGCCCCTTGGAAGAGACGAGCAGGTCGCAGTAGCTTAACAAGATGGTTTAAATGCCCCTTGGAAGAGACGTGCAGGTCGCAGTAGCTTAACAAGACGGTTTAAATGCTCCTTGGAAAAGGCGTGCAGGTCACAGTAGCTTAAAAAGATGGTTTAAATGCCCCTTGGAAGAGACGGGCAGGTCGCAGTAGCTTAACAAGACGGTTTAAATGCTCCTTGGAAAAGGGGTGCAGGTCGCAGTAGCTTAACAAGACAGTTTAAATGCCCCTTGCAAGAGAGGTGGAGGTCGAAGTAGCTTAACAAGACAGTTTAAATGCCCCTTGCAAGAGACTTGCAGGTCGCAGTAGCTTAAGAAGAAGGTTTAAATGCCCCTTGGAAGAGACATGCAGGTCACAGTAGCTTAACACAGCACTTTAAATGCCCCTTGGAAGAGACGTGCAGGTCGCAGTAGCTTAACAAGACGGTTTAAATGCCCCTTGGAAAAGTGGTGGAGGTTACAGTAGCTTAACAAAACGGTTTAAATGCCCCTTGGAAGAGACATGCAAGTCGCAGTAGCTTAACAAGACGGTTTAAATGCCCCTTGGTAGAGACGTGCAGGTCGCAGTAGCTAAACAAGACGGTTTAAATGCCCCTTGGAAGAGCGGTGGAGGTCGCAGTAGCTTAACATGACAATTTAATTGTCCCTTGGAAGAGACCTGCAGGTCGCAGAAGCTTAACAAGACAGTTTAAATGCCCCTTGAAAGAGACTTACAGGTCGCAGTAGCTTAACAAGAAGGTTTAAATGCCCCTTGGAAGAGATATGCAGGTCGCAGTAGGTAAAAAAGACAGTTTAAATGCCCCTTTGAAGAGCGGTGTAGGTCGTAGTAGCTTAGCAAGATGGATTAAATAACCCCTTGGTAGAGACGTGCAGATCGTAGCAGCTTACCAAGACAGTTTAAATGCCCCTTGGTGGAGGTTGCAGCAGATTAACAAGATGGTTTAAATGCCCGTTGGAAGATTCGTGCAGGTCGCAGTAGCTTAACAAGACGGTTTAAATGCCCCTTGGAAGAGACGTGCAGGTCGCAGTAGCTTAACAAGACGGTTTAAATGTCCCTTGGAAGAGACGTGCAGGTTGCAGTAGCTTAACAAGACGGTTTAAATGCCCCTTGGAAGAGCGGTGGAGGTCGCAGTACCTTAACAAGACGGTTTAAATGCTCCTTAGAAGAGACGTGCAGGTCGCAGTAGCTTAACAAGATGGATTAAATGCCCCTTGGAAGAGCAGTGGTGGTGGTAGTAGCTTAACAAGACGGTTTAAATGCCCCTTGGTAGAGACGTGCAGGTCACAGTAGCTTAACAAGACAGTTAAAATGCCCTTTGGAAGAGCGGTGGAGGTCGCAGTAGCTTAACAAGACGGTTTAAATGCCCCTTGGAAGAGACGTGCAGGTCGCAGTAGCTTAACAAGACGGTTTAAATGTCCCTTGGAAGAGACGTGCATGGAGCAGTAGATTAACAAGACGGTTTAAATGCCCCTTGGTAGAGACGTGCCGGTCGCAGTAGCTAAACAAGACGGTTTAAATGCCCCTTGGAAGAGCGGTGGAGGTCGCAGTAGCTTAACATGACGATTTAATTGCCCCTTGGAAGAGACCTGCAGGTCACAGTAGCTTAATAAGACGGTTTAAATGCCCCTTGGAAGAGACGTTCTGGTCCCAGTAGCTTAACAAGATGGTTTAAATGCCCCTTTGTAAAGCGGTGGAGGTCGCAGTAGCTTAACAAGACGATTTAAATGCCCTTTGGAAGAGACGTGCAGGTCGCAGTAGCTTAACAAAACGGTTTAAATACCCCTTGCAAGAGACGTGCAGGTCGCAGTACCTTACAAGATGGTTTAAATGCCCGTTGGAAGAGACGTGCAGGTCGCAGTAGCTTAACAAGACGGTTTAAATGCCCTTTGGAAGAGACGTGCAGGTCGCAGTAGCTTAACAAGACGGTTTAAATGCCCCATGGAAGAGACGTGCAGGTCCTAGTAGCTTAACAAGACGGTTTAAATGCCCCTTGGAAGAGCGGTGGAGGTCGCAGGAGTTTAACAAGACGGTTTAAATACCCATTGGAAGAGACGTGCCGGTCGCATTAGCTTAACAAGACGGTTTAAATGCCCCTTGGAAAAGCGGTGGAGGTCGCAGTAGATTAACAAGATGGTTAAAATGCCCCTTGGAAGAGCGGTGGAGGTCGCAGTAGCTTAACAAGATGGTTTAAATGCCCTTTGGTAGAGAAGTGCAGGTCGCAGTAGCTTAACAAGATGGTTTAAATGCCCCTTGGAAGAGACATGCAGGTCGCAGCAGCTTAACAAGATGGTTTAAATGCCCCTTGGAAGAGACGTGCAGGTCCCAGTAGCTTAAAAAGACGGTTTAAATGCCCCTTGGAAAAGTGGTGGAGGTTACAGTAGCTAAACAAGAAGGTTTAAATGTCGCTTGGAAGAGACGTGCAAGTCTCAGTAGCTTAACAAGACGGTTTAAATGCCCCTTGGAAGAGACGAGCACGTCGCAGTAGCTTAACAAGACGCTTTAAATGCTCCTTGGAAGAGAGGTTGTAGGTCGCAGTAGCTTAACAAGAATGTTTAAATACCCCTTGGAAGAGATATGCAGATCGCAGTAGCTTAAAAAGACGGTTGAAATGCCCCTTGGAAGAGCGGTGTAGGTCATAGTAGCTTAGCAAGATGGATTAAATAACCCCTTGGTAGAGACGTGCAGATCGCAGCAGCTTACCAAGACAGTTTAAATGCCCCTTGGAAAAGCGGTTGAGGTCGCAGTAGATTAACAAGATGGTTTAAATGTCCGTTGGAAGAGACGTGCAGGTCGCAGTAGCTTAAGAAGACGGTTTAAATACCCCTTGGAAGAGACGTGCAGGTCGCAGTAGCTTAACAAGACGGTTTAAATGCCCCTTGGAAGAGACATGCAGGTTGCAGTAGCTTAACAAGACGGTTTAAATGTCCCTTGGAAGAGACATGCATGGCGCAGTAGATTAACAAGACGTTTTAATTGCCCCTTGCAAGAGACGTGCAGGTCACAGTAGCTTAATAAGACGGTTTAAATGCCCCTTGGAAGAGACGTGCAGGTCCCAGTAGCTTAACAAGATGGTTTAAATGCCCCTTTGAAAAGCGGTGGAGGTCGCAGTAGCTTAACAAGACGATTTAAATGCCCGTTGGAAGAGACGTGCAGGTCGCAGTAGCTTAACAAGACGGTTTAAATGCCCCTTGGAAGAGACATGCAGTTCGCAGCAGCTTAACAAGACGGTTTAAATGCCCCTTGGAAAAGTGGTGGAGGTTAGAGTAGCTAAACAAGAAGGTTTAAATGCTCCTTGGAAGAGACGTGCAAGTGGCAGAAGCTTAACAAGACAGTTTAAATGCCCCTTGGAAGAGACGTGCAGGTCGCAGTAGCTTAACAAGACGGTTTAAATGCTCCTTGGAAAAGGTGTGCAGGTCACAGTAGCTTAAAAAGATGGTTTAAATGCCCCTTGGAAGAGACGAGCAGGTCGAAGTAGCTTAACAAGACGGTTTAAATGCCCCTTGGAAGAGATGTGGAGGTCGAAGTAGCTTAACAAGACAGTTTAAATGCCCCTTGGAAGAGACATGCAGGTCGCAGTAGCTTAACAAGACGGTTTAAATGCCCCTTGGAAGAGACGTGCAAGTCGCAGTAGCTTAACAAGACGGTTTAAATGTCCCTTGGAAGAGACGTGCAGGTCGCAGTAGCTTAACAAGACAGTTTAAATGCTCCTTGGAAAAGGTGTGCAGGTGACAGTAGCTTAAAAATACGGTTTAAATGCCCCTTGGAAGAGACGAGCAGGTCGCAGTAGCTTAACAAGATGGTTTAAATGCCCCTTGGAAGAGACGTGCAGGTCGCAGTAGCTTAACAAGACGGTTTAAATGCTCCTTGGAAAAGGCGTGCAGGTCACAGTAGCTTAAAAAGATGGTTTAAATGCCCCTTGGAAGAGACGGGCAGGTCGCAGTAGCTTAACAAGACGGTTTAAATGCTCCTTGGAAAAGGGGTGCAGGTCGCAGTAGCTTAACAAGACAGTTTAAATGCCCCTTGCAAGAGAGGTGGAGGTCGAAGTAGCTTAACAAGACAGTTTAAATGCCCCTTGCAAGAGACTTGCAGGTCGCAGTAGCTTAAGAAGAAGGTTTAAATGCCCCTTGGAAGAGACATGCAGGTCACAGTAGCTTAACACAGCACTTTAAATGCCCCTTGGAAGAGACGTGCAGGTCGCAGTAGCTTAACAAGACGGTTTAAATGCCCCTTGGAAAAGTGGTGGAGGTTACAGTAGCTTAACAAAACGGTTTAAATGCCCCTTGGAAGAGACATGCAAGTCGCAGTAGCTTAACAAGACGGTTTAAATGCCCCTTGGTAGAGACGTGCAGGTCGCAGTAGCTAAACAAGACGGTTTAAATGCCCCTTGGAAGAGCGGTGGAGGTCGCAGTAGCTTAACATGACAATTTAATTGTCCCTTGGAAGAGACCTGCAGGTCGCAGAAGCTTAACAAGACAGTTTAAATGCCCCTTGAAAGAGACTTACAGGTCGCAGTAGCTTAACAAGAAGGTTTAAATGCCCCTTGGAAGAGATATGCAGGTCGCAGTAGGTAAAAAAGACAGTTTAAATGCCCCTTTGAAGAGCGGTGTAGGTCGTAGTAGCTTAGCAAGATGGATTAAATAACCCCTTGGTAGAGACGTGCAGATCGTAGCAGCTTACCAAGACAGTTTAAATGCCCCTTGGTGGAGGTTGCAGCAGATTAACAAGATGGTTTAAATGCCCGTTGGAAGATTCGTGCAGGTCGCAGTAGCTTAACAAGACGGTTTAAATGCCCCTTGGAAGAGACGTGCAGGTCGCAGTAGCTTAACAAGACGGTTTAAATGTCCCTTGGAAGAGACGTGCAGGTTGCAGTAGCTTAACAAGACGGTTTAAATGCCCCTTGGAAGAGCGGTGGAGGTCGCAGTACCTTAACAAGACGGTTTAAATGCTCCTTAGAAGAGACGTGCAGGTCGCAGTAGCTTAACAAGATGGATTAAATGCCCCTTGGAAGAGCAGTGGTGGTGGTAGTAGCTTAACAAGACGGTTTAAATGCCCCTTGGTAGAGACGTGCAGGTCACAGTAGCTTAACAAGACAGTTAAAATGCCCTTTGGAAGAGCGGTGGAGGTCGCAGTAGCTTAACAAGACGGTTTAAATGCCCCTTGGAAGAGACGTGCAGGTCGCAGTAGCTTAACAAGACGGTTTAAATGTCCCTTGGAAGAGACGTGCATGGAGCAGTAGATTAACAAGACGGTTTAAATGCCCCTTGGTAGAGACGTGCCGGTCGCAGTAGCTAAACAAGACGGTTTAAATGCCCCTTGGAAGAGCGGTGGAGGTCGCAGTAGCTTAACATGACGATTTAATTGCCCCTTGGAAGAGACCTGCAGGTCACAGTAGCTTAATAAGACGGTTTAAATGCCCCTTGGAAGAGACGTTCTGGTCCCAGTAGCTTAACAAGATGGTTTAAATGCCCCTTTGTAAAGCGGTGGAGGTCGCAGTAGCTTAACAAGACGATTTAAATGCCCTTTGGAAGAGACGTGCAGGTCGCAGTAGCTTAACAAAACGGTTTAAATACCCCTTGCAAGAGACGTGCAGGTCGCAGTACCTTACAAGATGGTTTAAATGCCCGTTGGAAGAGACGTGCAGGTCGCAGTAGCTTAACAAGACGGTTTAAATGCCCTTTGGAAGAGACGTGCAGGTCGCAGTAGCTTAACAAGACGGTTTAAATGCCCCATGGAAGAGACGTGCAGGTCCTAGTAGCTTAACAAGACGGTTTAAATGCCCCTTGGAAGAGCGGTGGAGGTCGCAGGAGTTTAACAAGACGGTTTAAATACCCATTGGAAGAGACGTGCCGGTCGCATTAGCTTAACAAGACGGTTTAAATGCCCCTTGGAAAAGCGGTGGAGGTCGCAGTAGATTAACAAGATGGTTAAAATGCCCCTTGGAAGAGCGGTGGAGGTCGCAGTAGCTTAACAAGATGGTTTAAATGCCCTTTGGTAGAGAAGTGCAGGTCGCAGTAGCTTAACAAGATGGTTTAAATGCCCCTTGGAAGAGACATGCAGGTCGCAGCAGCTTAACAAGATGGTTTAAATGCCCCTTGGAAGAGACGTGCAGGTCCCAGTAGCTTAAAAAGACGGTTTAAATGCCCCTTGGAAAAGTGGTGGAGGTTACAGTAGCTAAACAAGAAGGTTTAAATGTCGCTTGGAAGAGACGTGCAAGTCTCAGTAGCTTAACAAGACGGTTTAAATGCCCCTTGGAAGAGACGAGCACGTCGCAGTAGCTTAACAAGACGCTTTAAATGCTCCTTGGAAGAGAGGTTGTAGGTCGCAGTAGCTTAACAAGAATGTTTAAATACCCCTTGGAAGAGATATGCAGATCGCAGTAGCTTAAAAAGACGGTTGAAATGCCCCTTGGAAGAGCGGTGTAGGTCATAGTAGCTTAGCAAGATGGATTAAATAACCCCTTGGTAGAGACGTGCAGATCGCAGCAGCTTACCAAGACAGTTTAAATGCCCCTTGGAAAAGCGGTTGAGGTCGCAGTAGATTAACAAGATGGTTTAAATGTCCGTTGGAAGAGACGTGCAGGTCGCAGTAGCTTAAGAAGACGGTTTAAATACCCCTTGGAAGAGACGTGCAGGTCGCAGTAGCTTAACAAGACGGTTTAAATGCCCCTTGGAAGAGACATGCAGGTTGCAGTAGCTTAACAAGACGGTTTAAATGTCCCTTGGAAGAGACATGCATGGCGCAGTAGATTAACAAGACGTTTTAATTGCCCCTTGCAAGAGACGTGCAGGTCACAGTAGCTTAATAAGACGGTTTAAATGCCCCTTGGAAGAGACGTGCAGGTCCCAGTAGCTTAACAAGATGGTTTAAATGCCCCTTTGAAAAGCGGTGGAGGTCGCAGTAGCTTAACAAGACGATTTAAATGCCCGTTGGAAGAGACGTGCAGGTCGCAGTAGCTTAACAAGACGGTTTAAATGCCCCTTGGAAGAGACATGCAGTTCGCAGCAGCTTAACAAGACGGTTTAAATGCCCCTTGGAAAAGTGGTGGAGGTTAGAGTAGCTAAACAAGAAGGTTTAAATGCTCCTTGGAAGAGACGTGCAAGTGGCAGAAGCTTAACAAGACAGTTTAAATGCCCCTTGGAAGAGACGTGCAGGTCGCAGTAGCTTAACAAGACGGTTTAAATGCTCCTTGGAAAAGGTGTGCAGGTCACAGTAGCTTAAAAAGATGGTTTAAATGCCCCTTGGAAGAGACGAGCAGGTCGAAGTAGCTTAACAAGACGGTTTAAATGCCCCTTGGAAGAGATGTGGAGGTCGAAGTAGCTTAACAAGACAGTTTAAATGCCCCTTGGAAGAGACATGCAGGTCGCAGTAGCTTAACAAGACGGTTTAAATGCCCCTTGGAAGAGACGTGCAAGTCGCAGTAGCTTAACAAGACGGTTTAAATGTCCCTTGGAAGAGACGTGCAGGTCGCAGTAGCTTAACAAGACAGTTTAAATGCTCCTTGGAAAAGGTGTGCAGGTGACAGTAGCTTAAAAATACGGTTTAAATGCCCCTTGGAAGAGACGAGCAGGTCGCAGTAGCTTAACAAGATGGTTTAAATGCCCCTTGGAAGAGACGTGCAGGTCGCAGTAGCTTAACAAGACGGTTTAAATGCTCCTTGGAAAAGGCGTGCAGGTCACAGTAGCTTAAAAAGATGGTTTAAATGCCCCTTGGAAGAGACGGGCAGGTCGCAGTAGCTTAACAAGACGGTTTAAATGCTCCTTGGAAAAGGGGTGCAGGTCGCAGTAGCTTAACAAGACAGTTTAAATGCCCCTTGGAAGAGAGGTGGAGGTCGAAGTAGCTTAACAAGACAGTTTAAATGCCCCTTGCAAGAGACTTGCAGGTCGCAGTAGCTTAAGAAGAAGGTTTAAATGCCCCTTGGAAGAGACATGCAGGTCACAGTAGCTTAACACAGCGCTTTAAATGCCCCTTGGAAGAGACGTGCAGGTCGCAGTAGCTTAACAAGACGGTTTAAATGCCCCTTGGAAAAGTGGTGGAGGTTACAGTAGCTTAACAAAACGGTTTAAATGCCCCTTGGAAGAGACATGCAAGTCGCAGTAGCTTAACAAGACGGTTTAAATGCCCCTTGGTAGAGACGTGCAGGTCACAGTAGCTTAACAAGACAGTTAAAATGCCCTTTGGAAGAGCGGTGGAGGTCGCAGTAGCTTAACAAGATGGTTTAAATGTCCCTTGGAAGAGACGTGCATGGAGCAGTAGATTAACAAGACGGTTTAAATGCTCCTTGGTAGAGACGTGCAGGTCGCAGTAGCTAAACAAGACGGTTTAAATGCCCCTTGGAAGAGCGGTGGAGGTCGCAATAGCTTAACATGACGATTTAATTGCCCCTTGGAAGAGACCTGCAGGTCACAGTAGCTTAATAAGACGGTTTAAATGCCCCTTGGAAGAGACGTTCTGGTCCCAGTAGCTTAACAAGATGGTTTAAATGCCCCTTTGTAAAGCGGTGGAGGTCGCAGTAGCTTAACAAGACGATTTAAATGCCCTTTGGAAGAGACGTGCAGGTCGCAGTAGCTTAACAAAACGGTTTAAATACCCCTTGCAAGAGACGTGCAGGTCGCAGTACCTTACAAGATGGTTTAAATGCCCGTTGGAAGAGACGTGCAGGTCGCAGTAGCTTAACAAGACGGTTTAAATGCCCTTTGGAAGAGACGTGCAGGTCGCAGTAGCTTAACAAGACGGTTTAAATGCCCCATGGAAGAGACGTGCAGGTCGTAGTAGCTTAACAAGACGGTTTAAATGCCCCTTGGAAGAGCGGTGGAGGTCGCAGGAGTTTAACAAGACGGTTTAAATACCCATTGGAAGAGACGTGCCGGTCGCATTAGCTTAACAAGACGGTTTAAATGCCCCTTGGAAAAGTGGTGGAGGTCGCAGTAGATTAACAAGATGGTTAAAATGCCCCTTGGAAGAGCGGTGGAGGTCGCAGTAGCTTAACAAGATGGTTTAAATGCCCTTTGGTAGAGAAGTGCAGGTCGCAGTAGCTTAACAAGATGGTTTAAATGCCCCTTGGAAGAGACATGCAGGTCGCAGCAGCTTAACAAGACGCTTTAAATGCCCCTTGGAAGAGACGTGCAGGTCCCAGTAGCTTAAAAAGACGGTTTAAATGCCCCTTGGAAAAGTGGTGGAGGTTACAGTAGCTAAACAAGAAGGTTTAAATGTTGCTTGGAAGAGACGTGCAAGTCTCAGTAGCTTAACAAGACGGTTTAAATGCCCCTTGGAAGAGAAGAGCACGTCGCAGTAGCTTAACAAGACGCTTTAAATGCTCCTTGGAAGAGAGGTTGTAGGTCGCAGTAGCTTAACAAGAATGTTTAAATACCCCTTGGAAGAGATATGCAGATCGCAGTAGCTTAAAAAGACGGTTGAAATGCCCCTTGGAAGAGCGGTGTAGGTCATAGTAGCTTAGCAAGATGGATTAAATAACCCCTTGGTAGAGACGTGCAGATCGCAGCAGCTTACCAAGACAGTTTAAATGCCCCTTGGAAAAGCGGTTGAGGTCGCAGTAGATTAACAAGATGGTTTAAATGTCCGTTGGAAGAGACGTGCAGGTCGCAGTAGCTTAACAAGACGGTTTAAATACACCTTGGAAGAGACGTGCAGGTCGCAGTAGCTTAACAAGACGGTTTAAATGCCCCTTGGAAGAGACATGCAGGTTGCAGTAGCTTAACAAGACGGTTTAAATGCCCCTTGGAAGAGCGGTGGAGGTTGCAGTAGCTTAACAAGACGATTTAAATGCCCCTTGGAAAAGCGGTGGAGATCGCAGTAGATTAACAAGATGGTTTAAACGCCCCTTGGAAGAGACGTGCAGGTCGCAGTAGCTTAACAAGACGGTTAAAATGCCCGTTGGTAGAGAAGTGCAGGTAGCAGTAGCTTAACAAGATGGTTTAAATGCCCCTTGGAAGAGACATGCAGGTCGCAGCAGCTTAACAAGACGGTTTAAATGCCCCTTGGAAGAGACGTGCAGGTCCCAGTAGGTTAACAAGACGGTTTAAATGCCCCTTGGAAGAGACATGCAGGTCGCAGTAGCTTAACAAGACGGTTTAAATGCCCCTTGGAAAAGTGGTGGAGGTTACAATAGCTAAACAAGAAGGTTTAAATGCCCCTTGGAAGAGACGTGCAAGTCGCAGAAGCTTAACAAGACAGTTTAAATGCCCCTTGGAAGAGACGTGCAGGTCGCAGTAGCTTAACAAGACGGTTTAAATGCTCCTTGGAAAAGGCGTGCAGGTCACAGTAGCTTAAAAAGATGGTTTAAATGCCCCTTGGAAGAGACGAGCAGGTCGCAGTAGCTTAACAAGACGGTTTAAATGCCCCTTGGAAGAGAGGTGGAGGTCGAAGTAGCTTAACAAGACAGTTTAAATGCCGCTTGGAAGAGACATGCAGGTCGCAGTAGCTTAACAAGATGGTTTAAATGCCCCTTGGAAAAGTGGTGGAGGTTACAGTAGCTAAACAAGAAGGTTTAAATGCCCCTTGGAAGAGACGTGCAAGTCGCAGTAGCTTAACAAGACGGTTTAAATGTCCCTTGGAAGAGACGTGCAGGTCGCAGTAGCTTAACAAGGCGGTTTAAATGCTCCTTGGAAAAGGTGTGCAGGTGACAGTAGCTTAAAAATACGGTTTAAATGCCCCTTGGTAGAGACGAGCAGGTCGCAGTAGCTTAACAAGACGGTTTAAATGCCCCTTGGAAGAGACGTGCAGGTTGCAGTAGCTTAACAAGACGGTTTAAATGCTCCTTGGAAAAGGCGTGCCGGTCACAGTAGCTTAAAAAGACGGTTTAAATGACCCTTGGAAGAGACGTGCAGGTCGTAGTAGATTAACAAGACGGTTTAAATGCTCCTTGGAAAAGGCGTGCAGGTCACAGTAGCTTAAAAAGATGGTTTAAATGCCCCTTGGAAGAGACGGGCAGGTCGCAGCAGCTTAACAAGACGGTTTAAATGCTCCTTGGAAAAGGGGTGCAGGTCGCAGTAGCTTAACAAGACAGTTTAAATGCCCCTTGGAAGAGAGGTGGAGGTCGAAGTAGCTTAACAAGACAGTTTAAATGCCCCTTGCAAGAGACTTGCAGGTCGCAGTAGCTTAAGAAGAAGGTTTAAATGCCCCTTGGAAGAGACATGCAGGTCACAGTAGCTTAACACAGCGGTTTAAATGCCCCTTGGAAGAGACGTGCAGGTCGCAATAGCTTAACAAGACGGTTTAAATGCCCCTTGGAAAAGTGGTGGAGGTTACAGTAGCTTAACAAAATGGTTTAAATGCCCCTTAGAAGAGACGTGCAGGTCGCAGTAGCTTAAAAAAGACGGTTTAAATGCCCCTTGGAAGATACTTGCAGGTCAGAGTAGCTTAACAAGAAGATTTAAATGCCCCTTGGAAGAGGCTTGCAGGTCGCAGTAGCTTACCAAGACGATTTAAATGCCCCTTGGAAGAGAGGTGCAGGTCGCAGTAGCTTAACAAGACGGTTTAAATGCCCCTTGGAAGAGCGGTGGGGGTCGCAGTAGCTTAACAAGTCGGTTTAAATGCCCCTTGGAAGAGACATGCTGGTCGCAGCAGCCTAACAAGACAGTTTAAATGCCCCTTGGAAGAGACGTGCAGGTCGCAGTAGCTTAACATGACGTTTTAAATGCCCCTTGGTAGAGATATGCATGTCGCAGTAGCTTAACAAGTCGGTTTAAATGCCCCTTGGAAGAGACATGCTGGTCGCATCAGCCTAACAAGACAGTTTAAATGCCCCTTCGAAGAGACGTGCAGGTCGCAGTAGCTTAACAAGACGGATTAAATGCCCCTTGGAAGAGCAGTGGAGGTCGCAGCAGCTTAATAAGACGGTTTAAATGCCACTTGGTAGAGACGTGCAGGTCACAGTAGCTTAACAAGACAGTTAAAATGCCCTTTGGAAGAGCGGTGGAGGTCGCAGTAGCTTAACAAGACGGTTTAAATGCACCTTGGAAAAGTGGTGGAGGTTACAGGAGCTTAACAAGATGGTTTAAATGCCCCTTGGCAAAGCGGTGGTGGTCGCAGTAGCTTAACAAGACAGTTTAAATGCCCCTTGGAATAGACATGCAGGTCACAGTAGCTTAAAAAGACGGTTTAAATGCCCCTTGGAAGAGACTTGCAGTTCGGAGAAGCTTAACAAGACGGTTTAAATGCCCCTTGGAAAAGTGGTGCAGGTCACAGTAGCTTAAAAAGACGGTTAAAATGCCCTTTGGAAGAGCGGTGGAGGTCGCAGTAGCTTAACAAGACGGTTTAAATGCCCCTTGGAAGAGACGTGCATGGCGCAGTAGATTAACAAGACGGTTTAAATGCCCCTTGGTAGAGACGTGCAGGTCACAGTAGCTTAATAAGACGGTTTAAATGCCCCTTGGAAGAGACGTGCAGGTCCCAGTAGCTTAACAAGATGGTTTAAATGCCCCTTTGAAATGCGGTGGAGGTCGCAGTAGCTTAACAAGATGATTTAAATGCCCCTTGGAAGAGACGTGTAGGTTGCAGTAGCTTAACAAAAGGTTTTAAATACCCCTTGCAAGAGACGTGCAGGTCGCAGTAGCTTAACAAGACGGTTTAAATGCCCCTTGGAAGAAACGTGCAGGTCGCAGTAGCTTAACAAGACGGTTTAAATGCCCCTTGGAAGAGACGTGCAGGTCGCAGTAGCTTAGCAAGACGATTTAAATACCCCTTGGAAAAGCGGTGGAGGTCGCAGTAGATTAACAAGATTGTTTAAATGCCCCTTGGAAGAGACGTGCAGGTCGCAGTAGCTTAACAAGACGGTTAAAATGCCCCTTGGAAGAGCGGTGGAGGTTCCAGTAGCTTAACAACATGGTTTAAATGCCCCTTGGAAGAGACATGCAGGTCTCAGTAGCTTAACAAGATGGTTTAAATGTCCCTTGGAAAAGAGGTGGAGGTTACAGTAGCTAAACAAGAAGGTTTAAATGCCCCTTGGAAGAGACGTGCAAGTCGCAGTAGCTTACCAAGACGGTTTAAATGCCCCTTGGAAGAGACGTGCAGGTCGCAGTAGCTTAACAAGACGATTTAAATGCCCCTTGGAAAAGCGGTGGAGGTCGCAGTAGATTAACAAGATTGTTTAAATGCCCCTTGGAAGAGACGTGCAGGTCGCAGTAGCTTAACAAGACGGTTAAAATGCCCCTTGGAAGAGCGGTGGAGGTCGCAGTAGCTTAAAAAGACGTTTTATATGCCCCTTGGAAGAGACATGCAGGTCGCAGTAGCTTAACAAGATGGTTTAAATGCCCTTTGGTAGAGAAGTGCTGGTCGCAGTAGCTTAAAAAGACTGTTTAAATGCCCCTTGGAAGAGCGGTGGAGGTCGCAGTAGCTTAACAAGACGGTTTAAGTGCACCTTGGAAGAGACATGCAGGTCGCAGCAGCTTAACAAGACGGTTTAAATGCCCCTTGGAAGAGACGTGCAGGTCCCAGTAGCTTAACAAGATGGTTTAAGTGCCCCTTGGAAGAGACATGCAGGTCGCAGTAGCTTAACAAGATGGTTTAAATGCCCCTTGGAAAAGAGGTGGAGGTTACAGTAGCTAAAGAAGAAGGTTTAAATGCCCCTTGGAAGAGACGCGTAGGTCGCAGTAGCTTAACAAAACGTTTTAAATACCCCTTGAAAGAGACGTGCAGGTCGCAGTAGCTTAACAAGACGGTTTAAATGCCCCTTGGAAGAAACGTGCAGGTCGCAGTAGCTTAACAAGACGGTTTAAATGCCACTTGGAAGAAACGTGCAGGTCGCAGTAGCTTAACAAGACGGTTTAAATGACCCTTGGAAGAGCGGTGGAAGTCGTAGTAGCTTAACAAGACGGATTAAATGCCCCTTGGTAGAGACGTGCAGATCGCAGCAGCTAACCAAGACGGTTTAAATGCCCCTTGGAAGAGACGTGCAGGTCGCAGTAGCTTAGCAAGACGATTTAAATACCCCTTGGAAAAGCGGTGGAGGTCGCAGTAGATAAACAAGATTGTTTAAATGCCCCTTGGAAGAGACGTGCAGGTCGCAGTAGCTTAACAAGACGGTTAAAATGCCCCTTGGAAGAGCGGTGGAGGTTCCAGTAGCTTAACAAGATGGTTTAAATGCCCCTTGGAAGAGACATGCAGGTCTCAGTAGCTTAACAAGATGGTTTAAATGCCCCTTGGAAAAGAGGTGGAGGTTACAATAGCTAAACAAGAAGGTTTAAATGCCCCTTGGAAGAGACATGCAAGTCGCAGTAGCTAACTAGGACGGTTTAAATGCCCCTTGGAAGAGACGTGCAGGTCGCAGTAGCTTAACAAGACGATTTAAATGCCCCTTGGAAAAGCGGTGGAGGTCGCAGTAGATTAACAAGATTGTTTAAATGCCCCTTGGAAGAGACGTGCAGGTCGCAGTAGCTTAACAAGACGGTTAAAATGCCCCTTGGAAGAGCGGTGGAGGTCGCAGTAGCTTAAAAAGACGTTTTAAATGCCCCTTGGAAGAGACTTGCAGGTCGCAGTAGCTTAACAAGACGGTTTAAGTGCCCTTTGGTAGAGAAGTGCAGGTCGCAGTAGCTTAAAAAGACGGTTTAAATGCCCCTTGGAAAAGAGGTGGAGGTTACAGTAGCTAAAGAAGAAGGTTTAAATGCCCCTTGGAAGAGACATGCAAGTCGCAGTAGCTTAACAAGATGTTTTAAATGCCCCTTGGAAAATAGGTGGAGGTTACAATAGCTAAAGAAGAAGGTTTAAATGCCCCTTGGAAGAGACGTGCATGTCGCAGTAGCTTACCAAGACGGTTTAAATGCCCCTTGGAAGAGACGTGCAGGTCGCAGTAGCTTAACAAGACGATTTAAATGCCCCTTGGAAAAGCGGTGGAGGTTGCAGTAGATTAACAAGATTGTTTAAATGCCCCTTGGAAGAGACGTGCAGGTCGCAGTAGCTTAACAAGACGGTTAAAATGCCCCTTGGAAGAGCGGTGGAGGTCGCAGTAGCTTAAAAAGACGTTTTAAATGCCCCTTGGAAGAGACGTGCAGGTCCCAGTAGCTTAACAAGATGGTTTAAATGCCCCTTGGAAGAGACATGCAGGTCGCAGTAGCTTAACAAGATGGTTTAAATGCCCCTTGGAAAAGAGGTGGAGGTTACAGTAGCTAAAGAAGAAGGTTTAAATGCCCCTTGGAAGAGACGCGTAGGTCGCAGTAGCTTAACAAAACGTTTTAAATACCCCTTGCAAGAGACGTGCAGGTCGCAGTAGCTTAACAAGACGGTTTAAATGCCCCTTGGAAGAAACGTGCAGGTCGCAGTAGCTTAACAAGACGGTTTAAATGCCACTTGGAAGAAACGTGCAGGTCGCAGTAGCTTAACAAGACGGTTTAAATGACCCTTGGAAGAGCGGTGGAAGTAGTAGTAGCTTAACAAGACGGATTAAATGCCCCTTGGTAGAGACGTGCAGATCGCAGCAGCTAACCAAGACGGTTTAAATGCCCCTTGGAAGAGACGTGCAGGTCGCAGTAGCTTAGCAAGACGATTTAAATACCCCTTGGAAAAGCGGTGGAGGTCGCAGTAGATTAACAAGATTGTTTAAATGCCCCTTGGAAGAGACGTGCAGGTCGCAGTAGCTTAACAAGACGGTTAAAATGCCCCTTGGGAGAGCGGTGGAGGTTCCAGTAGCTTAACAAGATGGTTTAAATGCCCCTTGGAAGAGACATGCAGGTCTCAGTAGCTTAACAAGATGGTTTAAATGCCCCTTGGAAAAGAGGTGGAGGTTACAATAGCTAAACAAGAAGGTTTAAATGCCCCTTGGAAGAGACATGCAAGTCGCAGTAGCTAACTAAGACGGTTTAAATGCCCCTTGGAAGAGACGTGCAGGTCGCAGTAGCTTAACAAGACGATTTAAATGCCCTTTGGAAAAGCGGTGGAGGTCGCAGTAGATTAACAAGATTGTTTAAATGCCCCTTGGAAGAGACGTGCAGGTCGCAGTAGCTTAACAAGACGGTTAAAATGCCCCTTGGAAGAGCGGTGGAGGTCGCAGTAGCTTAAAAAGACGTTTTAAATGCCCCTTGGAAGAGACGTGCAGGTCCCAGTAGCTTAACAAGATGGTTTAAGTGCCCCTTGGAAGAGACATGCAGGTCGCAGTAGCTTAACAAGATGGTTTAAATGCCCCTTGGAAAAGAGGTGGAGGTTACAGTAGCTAAAGAAGAAGGTTTAAATGCCCCTTGGAAGAGACGCGTAGGTCGCAGTAGCTTAACAAAACGTTTTAAATACCCCTTGAAAGAGACGTGCAGGTCGCAGTAGCTTAACAAGACGGTTTAAATGCCCCTTGGAAGAAACGTGCAGGTCGCAGTAGCTTAACAAGACGGTTTAAATGCCACTTGGAAGAAACGTGCAGGTCGCAGTAGCTTAACAAGACGGTTTAAATGACCCTTGGAAGAGCGGTGGAAGTCGTAGTAGCTTAACAAGACGGATTAAATGCCCCTTGGTAGAGATGTGCAGATCGCAGCAGCTAACCAAGACGGTTTAAATGCCCCTTGGAAGAGACGTGCAGGTCGCAGTAGCTTAGCAAGACGATTTAAATACCCCTTGGAAAAGCGGTGGAGGTCGCAGTAGATTAACAAGATTGTTTAAATGCCCCTTGGAAGAGACGTGCAGGTCGCAGTAGCTTAACAAGACGGTTAAAATGCCCCTTGGAAGAGCGGTGGAGGTTCCAGTAGCTTAACAAGATGGTTTAAATGCCCCTTGGAAGAGACATGCAGGTCTCAGTAGCTTAACAAGATGGTTTAAATGCCCCTTGGAAAAGAGGTGGAGGTTACAATAGCTAAACAAGAAGGTTTAAATGCCCCTTGGAAGAGACATGCAAGTCGCAGTAGCTAACTAGGACGGTTTAAATGCCCCTTGGAAGAGACGTGCAGGTCGCAGTAGCTTAACAAGACGATTTAAATGCCCCTTGGAAAAGCGGTGGAGGTCGCAGTAGATTAACAAGATTGTTTAAATGCCCCTTGGAAGAGACGTGCAGGTCGCAGTAGCTTAACAAGACGGTTAAAATGCCCCTTGGAAGAGCGGTGGAGGTCGCAGTAGCTTAAAAAGACGTTTTAAATGCCCCTTGGAAGAGACTTGCAGGTCGCAGTAGCTTAACAAGACGGTTTAAGTGCCCTTTGGTAGAGAAGTGCAGGTCGCAGTAGCTTAAAAAGACGGTTTAAATGCCCCTTGGAAAAGAGGTGGAGGTTACAGTAGCTAAAGAAGAAGGTTTAAATGCCCCTTGGAAGAGACATGCAGGTCGCAGTAGCTTAACAAGATGTTTTAAATGCCCCTTGGAAAATAGGTGGAGGTTACAATAGCTAAAGAAGAAGGTTTAAATGCCCCTTGGAAGAGACGTGCATGTCGCAGTAGCTTACCAAGACGGTTTAAATGCCCCTTGGAAGAGACGTGCAGGTCGCAGTAGCTTAACAAGACGATTTAAATGCCCCTTGGAAAAGCGGTGGAGGTCGCAGTAGATTAACAAGATTGTTTAAATGCCCCTTGGAAGAGACGTGCAGGTCGCAGTAGCTTAACAAGACGGTTAAAATGCCCCTTGGAAGAGCGGTGGAGGTCGCAGTAGCTTAAAAAGACGTTTTAAATGCCCCTTGGAAGAGACGTGCAGGTCCCAGTAGCTTAACAAGATGGTTTAAATGCCCCTTGGAAGAGACATGCAGGTCGCAGTAGCTTAACAAGATGGTTTAAATGCCCCTTGGAAAAGAGGTGGAGGTTACAGTAGCTAAAGAAGAAGGTTTAAATGCCCCTTGGAAGAGACGCGTAGGTCGCAGTAGCTTAACAAAACGTTTTAAATACCCCTTGCAAGAGACGTGCAGGTCGCAGTAGCTTAACAAGACGGTTTAAATGCCCCTTGGAAGAAACGTGCAGGTCGCAGTAGCTTAACAAGACGGTTTAAATGCCACTTGGAAGAAACGTGCAGGTCGCAGTAGCTTAACAAGACGGTTTAAATGACCCTTGGAAGAGCGGTGGAAGTCGTAGTAGCTTAACAAGACGGATTAAATGCCCCTTGGTAGAGACGTGCAGATCGCAGCAGCTAACCAAGACGGTTTAAATGCCCCTTGGAAGAGACGTGCAGGTCGCAGTAGCTTAGCAAGACGATTTAAATACCCCTTGGAAAAGCGGTGGAGGTCGCAGTAGATTAACAAGATTGTTTAAATGCCCCTTGGAAGAGACGTGCAGGTCGCAGTAGCTTAACAAGACGGTTAAAATGCCCCTTGGGAGAGCGGTGGAGGTTCCAGTAGCTTAACAAGATGGTTTAAATGCCCCTTGGAAGAGACATGCAGGTCTCAGTAGCTTAACAAGATGGTTTAAATGCCCCTTGGAAAAGAGGTGGAGGTTACAATAGCTAAACAAGAAGGTTTAAATGCCCCTTGGAAGAGACATGCAAGTCGCAGTAGCTAACTAAGACGGTTTAAATGCCCCTTGGAAGAGACGTGCAGGTCGCAGTAGCTTAACAAGACGATTTAAATGCCCTTTGGAAAAGCGGTGGAGGTCGCAGTAGATTAACAAGATTGTTTAAATGCCCCTTGGAAGAGACGTGCAGGTCGCAGTAGCTTAACAAGACGGTTAAAATGCCCCTTGGAAGAGCGGTGGAGGTCGCAGTAGCTTAAAAAGACGTTTTAAATGCCCCTTGGAAGAGACGTGCAGGTCGCAGTAGCTTAACAAGACGGTTTAAGTGCCCTTTGGTAGAGAAGTGCAGGTCGCAGTAGCTTAAAAAGACGGTTTAAATGCCCCTTGGAAAAGAGGTGGAGGTTACAGTAGCTAAAGAAGAAGGTTTAAATGCCCCTTGGAAGAGACGTGCAAGTCGCAGTAGCTTACCAAGACGGTTTAAATGCCCCTTGGAAGAGACGTGCAGGTCGCAGTAGCTTAACAAGACGATTTAAATGCCCCTTGGAAAAGCGGTGGAGGTCGCAGTAGATTAACAAGATTGTTTAAATGCCCCTTGGAAGAGACGTGCAGGTCGCAGTAGCTTAACAAGACGGTTAAAATGCCCCTTGGAAGAGCGGTGGAGGTCGCAGTAGCTTAAAAAGACGTTTTAAATGCCCCTTGGAAGAGACGTGCAGGTCGCAGTAGCTTAACAAGACGGTTTAAATGCCCTTTGGTAAAGAAGTGCAGGTCGCAGTAGCTTAAAAAGACGGTTTAAATGCCCCTTGGAAGAGTGGTGGAGGTCGCAGTAGCTTAACAAGACGGTTTTAGTGCCCCTTGGAAGAGACATGCAGGTCGCAGCAGCTTAACAAGACGGTTTAAATGCCCCTTGGAAGAGACATGCATGTCCCAGTAGCTTAACAACATGGTTTAAATGGCCCTTGGAAGAGACATGCAGGTCGCAGTAGCTTAACAAGATGTTTTAAATGCCCGTTGGAAAAGAGGTGGAGGTTACAGCAGCTAAAGAAGAAGGTTTAAATGCCCCTTGGAAGAGACGTGCAAGTCGCAGTAGCTTACCAAGACGGTTTAAATGCCCCTTGGAAGAGACGTGCAGTTCGCAGTGGCTTAACAAGACGATTTAAATGCCCCTTGGAAAAGCGGTGGAGGTCGCAGTAGATTAACAAGATTGTTTAAATGCCCCTTGGAAGAGACGTGCAGGTCGTAGTAGCTTAACAAGACGGTTAAAATGCCCCTTGGAAGAGCGGTGGAGGTCGCAGAAGATTAACAAGATTGTTTAAATACCCCTTGGAAGAGACGTGCAAGTCGCAGTAGCTTAACAAGACGGTTTAAATGCCCCTTGGAAGAGACGTGCAGGTCGCAGTAGCTTAACAACACGGTTTAAATGACCCCTTGAGAGAGACGTGCAGGTCGCAGTAGCTTAAAAAGATGGTTTAAATGCCCTTGGAAGAGACGTGCAGGTCGCAGTAAATTAACAAGACGGTTTAAATGCCACTTGGGAGAGACGTGTAGGTCGCAGAAGCTTAACAAGATGGTTTAAATGCCCCTTGGAAGAGACGTGCAAGTCGCAGTAGCTTAACAAGACGGTTTAAATGCCCCTTGGAAGAGACGTACAGGTAGCAGTAGCTTAACAAGACGGTTTAAATGTCCCTTTGAAGAGACGTGCAGGTCGCAGTAGCTTAACAAGACGGTTTAAATGCCCCTTGGGAGAGACGTGCAGGTCTCAGTAGCTTAAAAAGATGGTTTAAATGCCCCTTGAAGAGACATGCAGGTGGCAGTAGCTTAACGAGACGATTTAAATTCCCCTTGGAAAAGAGGTGGAGGTCATAGTAGCTTAACAAGATGGATTAAATGCCCCTTGGAAGAGCGGTGCAGGTCACAGTAGCTTAACAAGACGGTTTAAATGCCCCTCGGAAGAGACATACAGGTCGCAGTAGCTTAACAAGATGGTTTAAATGCCCCTTGCAAAAGTGGTGGAGGTTACAGTAGCTAAACAAGAAGGTTTAAATGCCCCTTGGAAGAGACGTGCAAGTCGCAGTAGCTTAACAAGACGGTTTAAATGCATTTGGAAGAGACGTGCAGGTCGCAGTAGCTTAACAAGACGGTTTAAATGCCCCTTGGAAGAGGCGTGCATGTCGCAGTAGCTTAAAAAGACGGTTTAAATGCCACTTGGAAGAGTCGAGCACGTCGCAGTAGCTTAACAAGACGGTTTAAATGCCCCTTGGAAGAGAGGTGGAGGTCGCAGTAGCTTAAAAAGACGGTTTAAATGCCCGTTGGAAGAGATTTGCAGGTCGCAGTAGCTTAACAAGAAGGTTTAAATGCCCTCTGGAAGAGACATGCAGGTCGCAGTAGCTTAACAAGACGGTTTAAATGCCCCTTGGAAGAGACGTGCAGGTCGCAGTAGCTTAACAAGATGGTTTAAATGCCCCTTGGAAGAGACGTGTAGGTCGTAGTAGCTTAACAAGATGGATTAAATGCCCCTTCGTAGAGACGTGCAGATCGCAGCAGCTTACCAAGACGGTTTAAATGCCCCTTGGAAAAGCGGTGGAGGACGCAGTTGATTAACAAGATGGTTTAAATGCTCGTTGGAAGAGACATGCAGGTCGCAGTAGCTTACCAAGATGATTTAAATGCCCCTTGGAAGAGAGGTGCAGGTCGCACTAGCTTAACAAGACGGTTTAAATGCACCTTGGAAGAGCGGTGGGGGTCGCAGTAGCTTAACAAGACGGTTAAATGCCCCTTGGTAGAGATATGCAGGTCGCAGTAGCTTAACAAGCCGCTTTAAATGCCCCATGGAAGAGACGTGCAGGTCGCAGTAGGTTAACAAGACGGTTTAAATGCACCTTGGAAAAGTGGTGGAGGTTACAGTAGCTGAACAAGATGGTTTACATGCCCCTTGGCAGAGCGGTGGAGGTCGCAGTAGCTTAACAAGACAGTTTAAATGCCCCTTGGAAGAGACATGCAGGTCACAGTAGCTTGACAAGACGGTTTAAATGCCCCTTGTAAGAGACATGCAGGTCGGAGAAGCTTAGCAAGACGTTTTAAATAACCCCTTGGAAGAGACGTGCAGTTCGCAGTAGCTTAACAAGACGGTTTAAATGCCCCTTCGAAGAGACGTGCAGGTCGCAGTAGCTTAACAAGATGGTTTAAATGCCCGTTGGAAGAGACGTGCAGGTTGCAGTAGCTTAACAAGATGGTTTAAATGCCCCTTGGAAGTGCGGTGGAAGTCGCAGTAGCTTAACAAGACGGTTTAAATGCTCCTTGAAAGAGACGTGCAGGTCGCAGTAGCTTAACAAGATGGTTTAAATGCCCCTTGGAAGAGCGGTGGAGGTCGCAGTAGCTTAACAAGACGGTTTAAATGCCCCTTGGAAGAGACGTGCTGGTCGCAGTAGCTTAACAAGACGGTTTAAATGCCCTTTGGTAGAGAAGTGCAGGTCGCAGTTGCTTAACAAGATGGTTTAAATGCCCCTTAAAAGAGACATGCAGGTCGCAGCAGCTTAACAAGACGGTTTAAATGCCCCTTGGAAGAGACGTGCAGGTCCCAGTAGCTTAACAAGACGGTTTAAATGCCCCTTTGAAGAGACGTGCTGGTCGCAGTAGCTTAACAAGATGGTTTAAATGCCCTTTGGTAGAGAAGTGCAGGTCGCAGTTGCTTAACAAGATGGTTTAAATGCCCCTTGAAAGAGACATGCAGGTCGCAGCAGCTTAACAAGACGGTTTAAATGCCTCTTGGAAGAGACGTGCAGGTCCCAGTAGCTTAACAAGACGGTTTAAATGCACCTTGGAAAAGTGGTGGAGGTTACAGTAGCTAAACAAGAAGGTTTAAATGCCCCTTGGAAGAGACGTGCAAGTCGCAGTAGCTTAACAAGACAGTTTAAATGCCCCTTGGAAGAGACGTGCAGGTCGCAGTAGCTTAACAAGACGGTTTAAATGCTCCTTGGAAAAGGTGTGCAGGTGACAGTAGCTTAAAAATACGGTTTAAATGCCCCTTGGAAGAGACGAGCAGGTCGCAGTAGCTTAACAAGACGGTTTAAATGCCCCTTGGAAGAGACGTGCAGGTCGCAGTAGCTTAACAAGACGGTTTAAATGCTGCTTGGAAAAGGCGTGCTGGTCACAGTAGCTTAAAAAGACGGTTTAAATGCCCTTTGGAACAGACGTGCAGGTCGCAGTAGCTTAACAAGACGGTTTAAATGCTCCTTGGAAAAGGCGTGCAGGTCACAGTAGCTTAAAAAGATGGTTTAAATGCCCCTTGGAAGAGACGTGCTGGTCGCAGTAGCTTAACAAGACGATTTAAATGCTCCTTGGAAAAGGGGTGCAGGTCGCAGTAGCTTAACAAGACAGTTTAAATGCCCATTGGAAGAGAGGTGGAGGTCGAAGTAGCTTAACAAGACAGTTTAAATGCCCCTTGGAAGAGACTTCCAGGTCGCAGTAGCTTAACAAGAAGGTTTAAATGCCCCTTGGAAGAGACATGCAGGTTGCAGTAGCTTAACAAGACGGTTTAAATGCTCCTTGGAAAAGGGGTGCAGGTCGCAGTAGCTTAACAAGACGGTTTAAATGCCCCTTTGAAGAGATGTGCAGGTCGCAGTAGCTTAACAAGACGGATTAAATGCCCCTTGGCATAGCAGTGGAGGTCGCAGTAGCTTAACAAAACAGTTTAAATGCCCCTTGGAAGAGACATGCAGGTCACAGTAGCTTAACAAGACGGTTTAAATGCCCCTTGGAAGAGACGTGCAGGTCGGAGAAGCTTAACAAGACGGTTTAAATGCTCCTTGGAAGAGGCGTGCAGGTCACAGAAGCTTAAAAAGACGGTTTAAATGCACTTGGAAGACACGAGTAGGTCGCAGTAGCTTAACAAGACGGTTTAAATGCCCCTTGGAAGAGACTTGCAGGTCGCAGCAGCTTAACAAGAAGGTTTAAATGCCCCTTGGAAGAGACATGCAGGTCGTAGTAGCTTAACACAGCGGTTTAAATGCCCCTTGGAAGAGACGTGCAGGTCGCAGTAGCTTAACAAGACGGTTTATATGCCCTTTGGAAAAGTGGTGGAGGTTACAGTAGCTTAACAAGACGGTTTAAATGCCCTTTGGAAGAGACGTGCAAGTCGCAGTAGCTTAACAAGATGGTTTAAATGCCCATTAGAAGAGACGTGCAGGTCGCAGTAGCTTAACAAGACGGTTTAAATGCCCCTTGGAAAAGACGTGCAGGTCAGAGTAGCTTAACAAGACGGTTTAAATGCCCCTTGGAAGAACGGTGAAGGTCACAGTAGCTTAACAAGATAGTTTTAATGCCCCTTGGTAGAGACGTGCAGGTCACAGTAGCTTAACAAGACGGTTTAAATGCCCCTTGGAAGAGACGTGCATGGCGCAGTATATTAAAAAGACGGTTTAAATGCCCATTGGTAGAGACGTGCAGGTTGCAGTAGCTAAACAAGACGGTTTAAATGCCCCTTGAAAGAGCAGTGGAGGTCGCAGTAGCTTAACAAGATGGTTTAAATGCCACTTGGTAGAGACGTGCAGGTCACAGTAGCTTAATAAGACGGTTTAAATGGCCCGTGGAAGAGACGTGCAGGTCCCAGTAGCTTAACAAGACGGTTTAAATGCCCCTTGGAAAAGCGGTGGAGGTCGCAGTAGCTTAACAAGACGGTTTAAGTGCCCCTTGGAAGAGACATGTGTGGCACCCCAGGGGTCTGGTTTCCACAGTAATAGCAATATTACGTCTGAGAGCAGGTGGGAGGTCTCCTGGTCAGGAACCCTAAGCATACCACACCTCCTGCCCAGTCCTGGGAGGGGAAGAACTTCCCCTACATAAACTGGGGCTGAGGCAGGGTTAGAGGAGAAGGAGAGGAGTTCCAGACAGAGACGGAGTCTGGTCTGGACACGCAGAAACAGGGACAGATAGACATCAGGAGCTCTGTAGGAGCCAAGGAGAAGCGCCAGGGGCTGGAGCTGTGCAGAGCTCGCCCTGGGAGAAGGTACTAAAACCGGACACAGGAGTCCGAGGCTGTGGGGACTAAGATATACCCAGCAGCAGAATCCATCCGGCAGGGGATTCCAGGTCCTCTGGCCATAAAAGCCCGGAGGCTCAGTCACAACGAAGGGACCAGCACCGCCATCCCGGAGCGGAGGCTAACAGGAGGCCCCAGGTCACCAGCCATACGGGTGAGCACCACACGGTATACCCAGGGACGTGGGCTACTTGTAACCGCCGAAAGCAGGGTAGCCAGGAAGGGTACAGACTAACGGGAAGGCTTACAACTCCACCTGGCCAGGGGAACTCCGGCTTACTCGCAGACTAACCAGGCCCCAACTACTAGCCAGTACTCCCGGGAGAGTTTGCCTTGTACCATCAGTAAAGACCCTGAACTGTACCCTCGCGTCTCCGTGCTTCCTTGTCGCACCATTAGTGCTGGGACATCCACACCATCACTCCCAACATCATCCACATCCGCTGCCCTGAGGCCATACCTCTCCCGTTGAGGGTTATATCAACATCGCTGCACACCCATACCACCGGCCTCAGCGGTCTGCCCTGCAGCGGCGGTTTCATAACCGCATTCAACGGGTGGCGTAGTCGGACACTAATACCATCATACCAATAACTGCCACTTAGTTTGACCACCCTGGGCACGGACCGGGTCACCGCCACACGAAGACTACTACCCCCATCGGATCCGGCTCCGGGTATTCCCCCGCGCGCACGTGCGCCGCACTACAGCACTGGCCCAGGGGGCGCGTCACATGCAGGTCGCAGCAGCTAAACAAGACGGTTTAAATGCCCCTTGGAAGAGACGTGCAGGTCCCAGTAGCTTAACAAGATGGTTTAAATGCCCCTTGGAAGAGACATGCAGGTCGCAGTAGCTTAACAAGATGGTTTAAATTCCCCTTGGAAAAGAGGTGGAGGTTACAGTAGCTAAACAAGACGGCTTAAATGCCCCTTGGAAGAGACGTGCAAGTCGCAGCAGCTTAACAAGACGATTTAAATGCCCCTTGGAAGAGACGTGCAGGTCGTAGTAGCTTAAAAAGATGGTTTAAATGCCCCTTGGGAGAGATGTGCAGGTCGCAGTAGCTTAAAAAGATGGTTTAAATGCCCCTTGGAAGAGACGTGCAGGTCGCAGTAGCTTAACAAGGCGGTTTAAATGCCCCTAGGGAGAGACGTGTAGGTCGCAGTAGCTTAACAAGACGGTTTAAATGCCCCTTGGAAGAGACGTGCAGGTCGCAGTAGCTTAACAAGATGGTTTAAATGCCCCTTGGAAGAGACGTGCAGGTCGAAGTAGCTTAACAAGGCGGTTTAAATGCCCCTAGGGAGAGACGTGTAGGTCGCAGTAGCTTAACAAGACGGTTTAAATGCCCCTTTGAAGAGACGTGCAGGTCGCAGTAGCTTAACAAGACGGTTTAAATGCCCCTTGGAAGAGACGTGCAGGGCGCAGTAGCTTAACAAGAAGGTTTAAAAGCCCCTTGGAAGAGACATGCAGGTCGCAGTAGCTTAACAAGACGATTTAAATGCCCCTTGGAAAAGCGGTGGAGGTCGTAGCAGCTTAACAAGATGGATTAAATGCCCCTTGGAAGAGAGGTGCAGGTCACAGTAGCTTAACAAGATGGTTTAAATGCCCCATGGAAGAGACGTGCAGGTCGCAGTAGCTTAACCAGACGGTTTAAATGCCCCTTGGAAAAGCGGTGGAGGTCGCAGTAGATTAACAAGATGGTTTAAATGCCCGTTGGAAGAGACGTGCAGGTCGCAGTAGCTTAACAAGACGGTTTAAATGCCCCATGGAAGAGACGTGCAGGTCGCAGTAGCTTAACCAGACGGTTTAAATGCCCCTTATAAAAGCGGTGGAGGTCGCAGTAGCATAACAAGACGGTTTAAATGCCCCTTGGAAGAGACGTGCAGGTCACAGTAGCTTAACAAGACGTTTTAAATGCCCCTTGGAAAAGAGGTGGAGGTCGCAGTAGATTATCAAGATGGTTTAAATGCCCCTTGAAAGAGACGTGCAGGTCACAGTAGCTTAACAAGACGGTTAAAATGCCCCTTGGAAGAGCGAAGGAGATCGCAGTAGCTTAACAAGACGGTTTAAATGCCCCTTGGAAGATACGTGCAGGTCGTAGTAGCGTAACGAGACGGATTAAATGCCCTTTGGTAGAGAAGTGCAGGTCGCAGTAGCTTAACAAGACGGTTTAAATGCCCCTTGGAAGAGACATGCAGGTCGCAGCAGCTTAGCAAGACGGTTTAAATGCCCCTTGGAAGAGACGTGCAGGTCGCAGTAGATTAACAAGACGGTTTAAATGCCCCTTGGAAGAGACATACAGGTCGCAGTAGCTTAACAAGATGGTTTAAATGCCCCTTGCAAAAGTGGTGGAGGTTACAGTAGCAAAACAAGAAGGTTTAAATGCCCGTTGGAAGAGACATGCAAGTCGCAGTAGCTTAACAAGACGGTTTAAATGCCCCTTGGAAGAGACGTGCAGGTCGCAGTAGCTTAACAAGACGGTTTAAATGCCCCTTGGAAGAGGCGTGCAGGTCGCAGTAGCTTAAAAAGACGGTTTAAATGCCCCTTGGAAGAGTCGAGCACGTCGCAGTAGCTTAACAAGACGGTTTAAATGCCCCTTGGAAGAGCGGAGGAGGTCGCAGTAGCTTAACAAGACGGTTTAAATGCCCCTTGGAAGAGACTTGCAGGTCGCAGTAGCTTAACAAGAAGGTTTAAATGCCCCCTGGAAGAGACATGCAGGTCGCAGTAGCTTAACAAGACGGTTTAAATGCCCTTTGGTAGAGAAGTGCAGGTTGCAGTTGCTTAACAAGATGGTTTAAATGCCCCTTAAAAGAGACATGCAGGTCGCAGCAGCTTAACAAGACGGTTTAAATGCCCCTTGGAAGAGACGTGCAGGTCCCAGTAGCTTAACAAGACGGTTTAAATGCCCATTTGAAGAGACGTGCCGGTCGCAGTAGCTTAACAAGATGGTTTAAATGCCCTTTGGTAGAGAAGTGCAGGTCGCAGTTGCTTAACAAGATGGTTTAAATGCCCCTTGAAAGAGACATGCAGGTCGCAGCAGCTTAACAAGACGGTTTAAATGCCCCTTGGAAGAGACGTGCAGGTCGCAGTAGCTTAACAAGACGGTTTAAATGCTCCTTGGAAAAGGCGTGCAGGTCACAGTAGCTTAAAAAGACGGTTTAAATGCCCCTTGGAAGAGACGAGCAGGTCGCAGTAGCTTAACAAGACGGTTTAAATGCCCCTTGGAAGAGAGGTGGAGGTCGCAGTAGCTTAACAAGAAGCTTTAAATGCCCCTTGGAAGAGACATGCAGGTCGCAGTAGCTTAACAAGGCGGATTAAATGCCTTTTGGAAAAGTGGTGGAGGTTACATTAGCTAAACAAGAAGGTTTAAATGCCCCATGGAAGAGACGTGCAAGTCGCAGTAGCTTAACAAGACGGTTTAAATGCCCCTTGGAAGAGACGTGCAGGTCGCAGTAGCTTAACAAGACGGTTTAAATGCTCCTTGGAAAAGGTGTGCAGGTGACAGTAGCTTAAAAATATGGTTTAAATGCCCCTTGGAAGAGACGAGCAGGTCGCAGTAGCTTAACAAGACGGTTTAAATGCCCCTTGGAAGAGACGTGCAGGTCGCAGTAGCTTAACAAGACAGTTTAAATGCTCCTTGGAAAAGGCGTGCTGGTCACAGTAGCTTAAAAAGACAGTTTAAATGCCCTTTGGAACAGACGTGCAGGTCGCAGTAGCTTAACAAGACGGTTTAAATGCTCCTTGGAAAAGGCGTGCAGGTCACAGTAGCTTAAAAAGATGGTTTAAATGCCCCTTGGAAGAGACGTGCTGGTCGCAGTAGCTTAACAAGACGATTTAAATGCTCCTTGGAAAAGGGGTGCAGGTCGCAGTAGCTTAACAAGACAGTTTAAATGCCCCTTGGAAGAGAGGTGGAGGTCGAAGTAGCTTAACAAGACAGTTTAAATGCCCCTTGGAAGAGACTTGCAGGTCGCAGTAGCTTAACAAGAAGGTTTAAATGCCCCTTGGAAGAGACATGCAGGTTGCAGTAGCTTAACAAGACGGTTTAAATGCTCCTTGGAAAAGGGGTGCAGGTCGCAGTAGCTTAACAAGACGGTTTAAATGCCCCTTTGAAGAGATGTGCAGGTCGCAGTAGCTTAACAAGACGGATTAAATGCCCCTTGGAAAAGCAGTGGAGGTCGCAATAGCTTAACAAGAAGGTTAAAATGCCCTTTGGAAGAGCGGTGGAGGTCGCAGTAGCTTAACAAGACGGTTTAAATGCACTTTGGAAAAGTGGTGGAGGTTACAGTAGCTTAACAAGAAGGTTTAAATGCCCCTTGGCATAGCAGTGGAGGTCGCAGTAGCTTAACAAAACAGTTTAAATGCCCCTTGGAAGAGACATGCAGGTCACAGTAGCTTAACAAGACGGTTTAAATGCCCCTTGGAAGAGACGTGCAGGTCGGAGAAGCTTAACAAGACGGTTTAAATGCTCCTTGGAAGAGGCGTGCAGGTCACAGAAGCTTAAAAAGACGGTTTAAATGCACTTGGAAGACACGAGTAGGTCGCAGTAGCTTAACCAGACGGTTTAAATGCCCCTTGGAAGAGAGGTGGAGGTCGAAGTAGCTTAACAAGACAGTTTAAATGCCCCTTGGAAGAGACTTGCAGGTCGCAGCAGCTTAACAAGAAGGTTTAAATGCCCCTTGGAAGAGACGTGCAGGTCGCAGTAGCTTAACAAGACGGTTTATATGCCCTTTGGAAAAGTGGTGGAGGTTACAGTAGCTTAACAAGACGGTTTAAATGCCCCTTGGAAGAGACGTGCAAGTCGCAGTAGCTTAACAAGATGGTTTAAATTCCCATTAGAAGAGACGTGCAGGTCGCAGTAGCTTAAAAAGACGGTTTAAATGCCCCTTGGAAAAGACGTGCAGGTCAGAGTAGCTTAACAAGACGGTTTAAATGCCCCTTGGAAGAGACGTGCAAGTCGCAGCAGCTTAACAAGACGATTTAAATGCCCCTTGGAAAAGAGGTGGAGGTCGCAGTAGATTAACAAGATGGTTTAAATGCCCCTTGGAAGAGACGTGCCGGTCGCAGTAGCTTAACAAGACGGTTAAAATGCCCCTTGGAAGAGCGGAGGAGGTCGCAGTAGCTTAACAAGACGGTTTAAGTGCCCCTTGGAAGAGACATGTGTGGCACCCCAGGGGTCTGGTTTCCACAGTAATAGCAATATTACGTCTGAGAGCAGGTGGGAGGTCTCCTGGTCAGGAACCCTAAGCATACCACACCTCCTGCCCAGTCCTGGGAGGGGAAGAACTTCCCCTACATAAACTGGGGCTGAGGCAGGGTTAGAGGAGAAGGAGAGGAGTTCCAGACAGAGACGGAGTCTGGTCTGGACACGCAGAAACAGGGACAGATAGACATCAGGAGCTCTGTAGGAGCCAAGGAGAAGCGCCAGGGGCTGGAGCTGTGCAGAGCTCGCCCTGGGAGAAGGTACTAAAACCGGACACAGGAGTCCGAGGCTGTGGGGACTAAGATATACCCAGCAGCAGAATCCATCCGGCAGGGGATTCCAGGTCCTCTGGCCATAAAAGCCCGGAGGCTCAGTCACAACGAAGGGACCAGCACCGCCATCCCGGAGCGGAGGCTAACAGGAGGCCCCAGGTCACCAGCCATACGGGTGAGCACCACACGGTATACCCAGGGACGTGGGCTACTTGTAACCGCCGAAAACAGGGTAGCCAGGAATGGTACAGACTAACGGGAAGGCTTACAACTCCACCTGGCCAGGGGAACTCCGGCTTACTCGCAGACTAACCAGGCCCCAACTACTAGCCAGTACTCCCGGGAGAGTTTGCCTTGTACCATCAGTAAAGACCCTGAACTGTACCCTCGCGTCTCCGTGCTTCCTTGTCGCACCATTAGTGCTGGGACATCCACACCATCACTCCCAACATCATCCACATCCGCTGCCCTGAGGCCATACCTCTCCCGTTGGGGGTTATATCAACATCGCTGCACACCCATACCACCGGCCTCAGCGGTCTGCCCTGCAGCGGCGGTTTCATAACCGCATTCAACGGGTGGCGTAGTCGGACACTAATACCATCATACCAATAACTGCCACTTAGTTTGACCACCCTGGGCACGGACCGGGTCACCGCCACACGAAGACTACTACCCCCATCGGATCCGGCTCCGGGTATTCCCCCGCGCGCACGTGCGCCGCACTACAGCACTGGCCCAGGGGGCGCGTCACATGCAGGTCGCAGCAGCTTAACAAGACGGTTTAAATGCCCCTTGGAAGAGACGTGCAGGTCCCATTAGCTTAACAAGATGGTTTAAATGCCCCTTGGAAGAGACATGCAGGTCGCAGTAGCTTAACAAGATGGTTTAAATTCCCCTTGGAAAAGAGGTGGAGGTTACAGTAGCTAAACAAGACGGTTTAAATGCCCCTTGGAAGAGACGTGCAAGTCGCAGCAGCTTAACAAGACGATTTAAATGCCCCTTGGAAGAGACGTGCAGGTCGTAGTAGCTTAAAAAGATGGTTTAAATGCCCCTTGGGAGAGATGTGCAGGTCGCAGTAGCTTAAAAAGATGGTTTAAATGCCCCTTGGAAGAGACGTGCAGGTCGCAGTAGCTTAACAAGGCGGTTTAAATGCCCCTAGGGAGAGACGTGTAGGTCGCAGTAGCTTAACAAGACGGTTTAAATGCCCCTTGGAAGAGACGTGCAGGTCGCAGTAGCTTAACAAGATGGTTTAAATGCCCCTTGGAAGAGACGTGCAGGTCGAAGTAGCTTAACAAGGCGGTTTAAATGTCCCTAGGGAGAGACGTGTAGGTCGCAGTAGCTTAACAAGACGGTTTAAATACCCCTTGGAAGAGACGTGCAGGTCGCAGTAGCTTAACAAGACGGTTTAAATGCCCCTTGGAAGAGACGTGCAGGGCGCAGTAGCTTAACAAGATGGTTTAAAAGCCCCTTGGAAGAGACATGCAGGTCGCAGTAGCTTAACAAGACGATTTAAATGCCCCTTGGAAAAGCGGTGGAGGTCGTAGCAGCTTAACAAGATGGATTAAATGCCCCTTGGAAGAGAGGTGCAGGTCACAGTAGCTTAACAAGATGGTTTAAATGCCCCTTGGAAGAGACGTGCAAGTCGCAGCAGCTTAACAAGACGATTTAAATGCCCCTTGGAAGAGACGTGCAGGTCGTAGTAGCTTAAAAAGATGATTTAAATGCCCCTTGGGAGAGATGTGCAGGTCGCAGTAGCTTAAAAAGATGGTTTAAATGCCCCTTGGAAGAGACGTGCAGGTCGCAGTAGCTTAACAAGGCGGTTTAAATGCCCCTAGGGAGAGACGTGTAGGTCGCAGTAGCTTAACAAGACGGTTTAAATGCCCCTTGGAAGAGACGTGCAGGTCGCAGTAGCTTAACAAGATGGTTTAAATGCCCCTTGGAAGAGACGTGCAGGTCGAAGTAGCTTAACAAGGCGGTTTAAATGCCCCTAGGGAGAGACGTGTAGGTCGCAGTAGCTTAACAAGACGGTTTAAATGCCCCTTGGAAAAGACGTGCAGGTCGCAGTAGCTTAACAAGACGGTTTAAATGCCCCTTGGAAGAGACGTGCAGGGCGCAGTAGCTTAACAAGATGGTTTAAAAGCCCCTTGGAAGAGACATGCAGGTCGCAGTAGCTTAACAAGACGATTTAAATGCCCCTTGGAAAAGCGGTGGAGGTCGTAGCAGCTTAACAAGATGGATTAAATGCCCCTTGGAAGAGAGGTGCAGGTCACAGTAGCTTAACAAGATGGTTTAAATGCCCCTTGGAAGAGACGTGCAGGTCGCAGTAGCTTAACCAGACGGTTTAAATGCCCCTTGGAAAAGCGGTGGAGGTCGCAGTAGATTAACAAGATGGTTTAAATGCCCGTTGGAAGAGACGTGCAGGTCACAGTAGCTTAACAAGACGGTTTAAATGCCCCATGGAAGAGACGTGCAGGTCGCAGTAGCTTAACCAGACGGTTTAAATGCCCCTTGGAAAAGCGGTGGAGGTCGCAGTAGATGAACAAGATGGTTTAAATGCCCTTTGGAAGAGACGTGCAGGTCGCAATAGCATAACAAGACGGTTTAAATGCCCCTTGGAAGAGACGTGCAGGTCGCAGTAGCTTAACAAGACAGTATAAATGCCCCTTGGAAAAGAGGTGGAGGTCGCAGTAGATTATCAAGATGGTTTAAATGCCCCTTGAAAGAGACGTGCAGGTCACATTAGCTTAACAAGACGGTTAAAATGCCCCTTGGAAGAGCGAAGGAGATCGCAGTAGCTTAACAAGACGGTTTAAATGCCCCTTGGAAGATACGTGCAGGTCGTAGTAGCGTAACGAGACGGTTTAAATGCCCTTTGGTAGAGAAGTGCAGGTCGCAGTAGCTTAACAAGACGGTTTAAATGCCCCTTGGAAGAGACATGCAGGTCGCAGCAGCATAGCAAGACGGTTTAAATGCCCCTTGGAAGAGACGTGCCGGTCGCAGTAGATTAACAAGACGGTTTAAATGCCCCTTGGAAGAGACATACAGGTCGCAGTAGCTTAACAAGATGGTTTAAATGCCCCTTGCAAAAGTGGTGGAGGTTACAGTATCAAAACAAGAAGGTTTAAATGCCCGTTGGAAGAGACGTGCAAGTCGCAGTAGCTTAACAAGACGGTTTAAATGCCCCTTGGAAGAGACGTGCAGGTCGCAGTAGCTTAAAAAGACGGTTTAAATGCCCCTTGGAAGAGGCGTGCAGGTCGCAGTAGCTTAAAAAGACGGTTTAAATGCCCCTTGGAAGAGTCGAGCACGTCGCAGTAGCTTAACAAGACGGTTTAAATGCCCCTTGGAAGAGCGGAGGAGGTCGCAGTAGCTTAACAAGACGGTTTAAATGCCCCTTGGAAGAGACTTGCAGGTCGCAGTAGCTTAACAAGAAGGTTTAAATGCCCCCTGGAAGAGACATGCAGGTCGCAGTAGCTTAACAAGACGGTTTAAATGCCCCTTGGAAGAGACGTGCAGGTCGCAGTAGCTTAACAAGACGGTTTTAAATGCCCCTTGGAAGAGCGGTGTAGGTCGTAGTAGCTTAACAAGATGAATTAAATGCCCCTTGGTAGAGACGTGCAGATCGCAGCAGCTTACCAAGACGGTTTAAATGCCCCTTGGAAAAGCGGTGAAGGACGCAGTTGATCAACAAGATGGTTTAAATGCCCGTTGGAAGAGACGTGCAGGTCGCAGTAGCTTACCAAGATGGTTAAATGCCCCTTGGTAGAGATATGCAGGTCGCAGTAGCTTAACAAGCCGCTTTAAATGCACCTTGGAAAAGTGGTGGAGGTTACAGTAGCTTAACAAGATGGTTTAAATGTCCCTTGGCAGAGCGGTGGAGGTCGCAGTAGCTTAACAAGACAGTTTAAATGCCCCTTGGAAGAGACATGCAGGTCACAGTAGCTTAACAAGACGGTTTAAATGCCCCTTGTAAGAGACGTGCAGGTCGGAGAAGCTTAACAAGATGTTTTAAATGCCCCTTGGAAGAGACGTGCAGTTCGCAGAAGCTTAACAAGACGGTTTAAATGCCCCTTCGAAGAGACGTGCAGGTCGCAGTAGCTTAACAAGATGGATTAAATGCCCCTTGGAAGAGCAGTGGAGGTCGCAGTAGCTTAACAAGACGGTTTAAATGCCCCTTGGTAGAGACGTGCAGGTCACAGTAGCTTAACAAGACAGTTAAAATGCCCTTTGGAAGAGCGGTGGAGGTCGCAGTAGCTTAACAAGACGGTTTAAATGCACCTTGGAAAAGTGGTGGAGGTTACAGTAGCTTAACAAGATGGTTTAAATGCCCCTTGGCAAAGCGGTGGTGGTCGCAGTACCTTAACAAGACAGTTTAAATGCCCCTTGGAAGAGAAATGCAGGTCACAGTAGCTTAACAAGACGGTTTAAATGCCCCTTGGAAGAGACGTGCAGTTCGGAGAAGCTTAACAAGACGGTTTAAATGCCCCTTGGAAGAGACGTGCAGTTCGCAGTAGCTTAACAAGACGTTTTAAATGTCGCTTCGAAGAGACGTGCAGGTCGCAGTAGCTTAACAAGACGTTTTAAATGCCGCTTCGAAGAGACGTGCAGGTCGCAGTAGCTTAACAAGACGGATTAAATGCCCTTTGGAAGAGCAGTGGAGGTCGCAGTAGCTTAACAAGACGGTTTAAATGCCCCTTGGTAGAGACGTGCTGGTCACAGTAGCTTAACAAGACGGTTAAAATGCCCTTTGGAAGAGCGGTGGAGGTCGCAGTAGCTTCACAAGGCGGTTTAAATGCCCCTTGGAAGAGAAATGCAGGTCACAGTAGCTTAACAAGACGGTTTAAATGCCCCTTGGAAGAGACGTGCAGTTCAGAGAAGCTTAACAAGACGGTTTAAATGTAGAGATGAGCGTTGTTCTACTCGAACTGTTCGCCAATCTCAAATTCGCGGTGTTCGAGCCGTTCGGCGAACACGAACAATTTGAGAAAAATTCGGCTGTTCGAGGTTATGTTCGATAACTGTTCGTGCACCAAAATCATAACTGGATTTTTTCTCAGTAATGATGAAAATTAATGTTAATACGCAGTTTGAGTGTACAGCGGGGTGGGGGGAGGGGCAGGGGATGGATCTCTGCAGGAACAATGAAGATCTCCATTTTTTTTTCTCTTTCCCGCATTTGCAGTGGGGAGGTGCAATCTGTCAGCCTATCAGCAGCGCACACACGGAGCGAAGTGCTTTTTTTCACACAAGCAAGGGCATGTGTCATTGGCAGTGTATGTCACATGTCCTTGCCCTATAAGACCAAGCCATTTTCCCCGTCGCCACCATTTTCTCACTGCTGCAGCTGAGTGTTAGACGGCACCGCTGTTGCTGTGTGCGCTATACCTTGTTAATTTCAAGCCAATTTTCGCACAAATATACAGATAGCTTGGGAGTAGGGAATAGTTGTGATTGCAGTCCTTTTAAGGACTAGGTTACAGCATTTCATACGACTTTTATCAGGGAGGTCTGTGCTCTTAAATAGATAGATTGTGGGAGTAAAGACTAATTGTAATTGGAGTCCTTTTCAGGACTAGGTTACATCAGTTCCTATCAGTTTTTGCCAGGCAGGTCTGTGCCAGTGCTGTGCAAGTTTTTTTCACAGCATTTGGCTGAATCTAGCAAAGCTAATCCTTTTTGGCCTATTGCAGAGTGTGTTAGTCAGTGGAGTAGCCTATCTGTGTCGCAAAATATACCACCTGTGTATAGAATACCAATTTTTTTACTGCACCTAGTGAAGTAAAATCTTTTGGGCATAGCATCATTCTATTAGTCCATCTATACTGACCTCCATCAGGTTGCAAACTGAATATAATTTTTTTCTGCATCTAGCTCTGAAAAAATATTTGGCCTTCTAGCAGTGTGTCGGACTTTCTCTATTAGTCCATCTATACTGACCTCCATCAGGTTGCAAATTAAAAATAATTTTCATCTGCATCTACAGTACCTCTGAAAAAATATTTGGGCTTCTAGCTGTGTGTGGGACTTGTTGTATTAGTCCATCTATACTGACCTCCATCAGGTTGCAAACTGAATATATTTTTTTCTGCATCTACCTCTGAAAAAATATTGGGCTTCTAGCTGTGTGTGTGACTTGTTGTATTAGTCCATCTATACTGACCTCCATCAGGTTGCAAACTGAATATATTTTTTTCTGCATCTACCTCTGAAAAAATATTGGGCTTCTAGCTGTGTGTGGGACTTGTTGTATTAGTCCATCTATACTGACCTCCATAAGGTTGCAAACTGAATATATTTTTTTCTGCATCTACCTCTGAAAAAATATTGGGCTTCTAGCTGTGTGTGGGTCTTGTTCTATTAATCCATCTATACAGACCTCCATCAGGTTGCAAACTGAATATAATTTTTTTCTGCATCTAGCTCTGAAAAAATATTTGGCCTTCTAGCAGTGTGTGGGACTTGTTCTATTAGTCCACCTATACTGACCTCCATCAGGTTGCAAATTCAAAATAATTTTTTGTATGCATCTAGCTCTGAAAAAATATTTGGCCTTCTAGTAGTGTGTGGGACTTTCTCTGTTAGTCCATCTATACTGACCTCCATCAGGTTGCAAACTGAATATAATTTTTTTCTGCATCTAGCTCTGAAAAAATATTTGGCCTTCTAGCAGTGTGTGGGACTTTCTCTATTAGTCCATCTATACTGACCTCCATCAGGTTGCAAATTAAAAATAATTTTTATCTGCATCTACAGTACCTCTGAAAAAATATTTGGGCTTCTAGCTGTGTGTGGGACTTGTTGTATTAGTCCATCTATACTGACCTCCATCAGGTTGCAAACTGAATATATTTTTTTCTGCATCTACCTCTGAAAAAATATTGGGCTTCTAGCTGTGTGTGGGACTTGTTGTATTAGTCCATCTATACTGACCTCCATCAGGTTGCAAACTGAATATATTTTTTTCTGCATCTACCTCTGAAAAAATATTGGGCTTCTAGCTGTGTGTGGGACTTGTTGTATTAGTCCATCTATACTGAACTCCATCAGGTTGCAAACTGAATATATTTTTTTCTGCATCTACCTCTGAAAAAATATTGGGCTTCTAGCTGTGTGTGGGTCTTGTTCTATTAATCCATCTATACAGACCTCCATCAGGTTGCAAACTGAATATCATTTTTTTCTGCATCTAGCTCTGAAAAAATATTTGGCCTTCTAGCAGTGTGGGGGACTTGTTCTATTAGTCCACCTATACTGACCTCCATCAGGTTGCAAATTCAAAATAATTTTTTGTATGCATCTAGCTCTGAAAAAATATTTGGCCTTCTAGTAGTGTGTGGGACTTTCTCTGTTAGTCCATCTATACTGACCTCCATCAGGTTGCAAACTGAATATAATTTTTTTCTGCATCTAGCTCTGAAAAAATATTTGGCCTTCTAGCAGTGTGTCGGACTTTCTCTATTAGTCCATCTATACTGACCTCCATCAGGTTGCAAATTAAAAATAATTTTTATCTGCATCTACAGTACCTCTGAAAAAATATTTGGGCTTCTAGCTGTGTGTGGGACTTGTTGTATTAGTCCATCTATACTGACCTCCATCAGGTTGCAAACTGAATATATTTTTTTCTGCATCTACCTCTGAAAAAATATTGGGCTTCTAGCTGTGTGTGGGACTTGTTGTATTAGTCCATCTATACTGACCTCCATCAGGTTGCAAACTGAATATATTTTTTTCTGCATCTACCTCTGAAAAAATATTGGGCTTCTAGCTGTGTGTGGGACTTGTTGTATTAGTCCATCTATACTGACCTCCATCAGGTTGCAAATTGAATATAATTTTTTTCTGCATCTAACCCAGCCAATAGTTTTGGCCTAATACCACAGTTTGGCCACTCAGCTCTGCTCGGTTACCATCCATTGTTTTTTTGTGCAAACAACTCCAGAGTTGTGAATTAGTTAACCACCAAAATGAGTGGAAAAAGGCCTGCTGCTGGTGGAAAGGGAAATAGGCGTGTTGGGAAGGGGAAAAAAGGTTGTGTCCGTGGGGTAGGTGTTAAAGCAACAGTAACATCTGCAGAAGAAAGACCATCTTCCAGCCAAACTAAAATGTCTACTTTTTTTAGCGGACAATATGATAAGATCCCTTTCTTACGGCCACGCCAATCGCTACAAATTCCAGATGAGGCACAAAAACAGCAGGTGCTTCAACGGATATCAAGTTCTCCTTTAAGTGGGCTCTCCTCCACATCAACTTCAACATCACAAATACTCCAGTCCTCAAAGGTGTCACCCCAATCGCACTTGCTTCCTCACAGCTCCGAAATCTCCAGCTGCCCGTCTGAGTATGAGGTAGAACAGATGGTTGAGTCTGCAGAGCTGTTTACTCATACTATAGCCTGGGAATCAGAGGTCGACTCCAGCGCTTCAGTGAATCCAGACGAGGAAATGATCTGCACTGATGCCCAGAATCTTTATGAGTCGGATCCAGGACCAGACGCAGAAGGTTCTGACCATAATGTAGACCCTCATTCCCAAGCTGTAACTCCTGTTGGTGGAGACAATGAGGAAGACGATGATAAGACTCAAATACCTGATTGGAGCGACAACTTTAGTTTTTTGTCAGGGCAGGAACAGGTTGGCTCTGAGGACGACGGGTGTGATAACGCACAGGGTGATGATGATGAGGTTGGAGATCCCACTTACTGTCAACCCACAGTCAGCCAAGTGATGAGGTCAGCAGAGGAGGTGGAGGAAGATGCTAGTGACGACGAGGTCAGGTTGCGCCTTCCTGGACAGAGACGTAGTACTGGAAGCACGTCAACAACTGCATCCTCAAACACAACTCTGCCTCTCACCACAAGTCGTGGTGGCTCTTCAGGTTGCATGGGTGCTAAGCCTTGCATAGCCTGGGCATTTTTTCAGATCGATAAAGATGACCCAACTCGTGTTATCTGTAACATTTGTCAGCAAAAGCTAAGTAGAGGCCAAAAAATACATAGTTTGAGTACTTCATGCATGAACCGGCACATGGACATGAAGCATAAGTTGCAGTGGGAAGCTCAGTGTGCTACAATGCGGCCTAGCCGGCCGGGCCAACCACCGTCTGCCATATCTTGTGCATCCGCGGCCTCTTCATCCTCTGTGACTGGGGGGACAGCAGTCACACCTGTTTTGGGGCGCAGACCTGCCACCTCTTTACCCGCAACAGCCAGCGTGATTTGCAGGTCATCATTTTCTTTGGAGGTGGTAACACCAGCTGGTGTTGAGCGCTGTCCGACATCGATAGCACCACCTTTGGATCAAGGCAACCTAACATGTCCGCCTGCATCTTCCTCACAGACCGGCAGTTTGCCGGGGACACCCTTATCAACCCTGTCTAAGCACAATAGCCAGCCCTCGGTCCCTCAGATGTGGACAAGTAAAAGACCATTTCCTCCTAGCCATGAGAAAGCTAAGAGGTTGAATTTCACCATCTGCAAGCTCTTGGCTACAGAAATGCTGCCTTTCCGCCTGGTGGACACAGAGGATTTTCGAGACCTTATGTCCGTCGCAGTGCCCCAGTACCAGATGCCCAGTCGGCACTACTTCTCAAAGAAAGGTGTGCCTGCGCTCCACCAGCATGTCGCACACAACATCACCGCTTCTTTGAGAAACTCTGTGTGTGACAGGGTGCATTTCACCACAGACACTTGAACGAGTAGGCATGGACAGGGGCGTTACATGTCGCTGACTGGGCACTGGGTAACTATGGTGACAGCAGGACAAGGGGCTGCTGTCCAAGTCTTGCCGTCCCCACGAGTTGTGCGTCAATCCTCTTTATGTCAAAGTTCCTCCACTGCTTCTGCCTCCTCAACCTCCTCTCGGTCTTCCACCTGCACCCAAAGCCTGTCTGGTCATGCCACAAGCTTTCTAACTGCGCAGAAGGGATCCTGCACACCTCCTTACTATGCTGGCAGTAGGGCTCAACGTCATCAGGCGGTTTTTACATTGAAATGTCTGGGAAATGTGAGTCACACAGCTGAGGAGTTGTGGTCAGCTCTGGAGAACCAATTTCATGAATGGTTGTCTCCACTGGACCTGAAACCAGGGAAGGCCGTGTGCGACAATGCTGCAAACCTGGGTGCGGCCCTTCGCCGGGGCAATGTCACACACGTGCCTTGTATGGCTCACGTGTTGAACCTGGTTGTCCAGCAATTTTTAGCCCACTATCCCAGACTAGATGGCCTTCTGCAGAGGGCACGGTCGCTGTGTGCTCACTTCCGCCGTTCGCATCCCGCAGCTCAGCGACTTACATCTCTACAGAAGTCGTTGGGCCTGCCACTTCACCGGCTAAAATGCGATGTGCCTACCCGGTGGAATTCAACTCTGCACATGTTGCAGCGACTGTGGCAGCACCGACAAGCCCTGGTGCAATACGTTCTGACGTATAGCCTGGGCCAACGAGATTCAGAGGTGGGGCAAATCACGCTGGAGGAGTGGTCTCAGATCAGGGACCTATGCACCCTTCTGCACAGTTTTGAAATGGCGACGAAGATGTTTAGTGCTGACGATGCCATTATCAGCATGACTATTCCGGTGATTTACATGCTGGAGCACATGTTAAACAGAATTCGGAGTCAGGTGGTGGCACAAGAGGAGGTGGAGGAAGTAGAGGAGGAGGAGTTGTATGCGGAAGGGCTAACATCTGCAAGGTCCAGACGGTCGGCAGCACCAAGGCGGCAGGCATGTGAGGGTGGGGGAGATGGTTTTACCAGGGTGCATGGTAGCAGCCAAACTAGTGAGGAAGGTGCAGGAGCCCAGGAAGAAGTGGAGGACGAACTGATGGAAGACTCATCAGATGAGGGAGACCTTGATCACATTTCTGTTGTGCGAGGTTGGGGGGAGAGGACAGAGGAAGGAAGCATGATTGTTACCTCGCCACCAACACAACAGGGACTTGGTGCTCCTGGATGCGCAACACACATGAGTGCCTTCTTGCTGCACTACCTGCAACATGACCCTTGAATTGTGAGAATTAGAAATAATCCTGACTACTGGGTTGCCACACTGTTAGATCCCCGGTACAAAAGTAAATTTGCAGAAATTATTCCTGCCATAGAAAGGGATGCACGCATGCAGGAGTATCAGCAAAGACTGTTGCAGAATCTTACATGTGCTTTTCCACAAAATACCAGTGGTACACGTAGTGAATCTCACAGTTCCAACTTGCCAACCGTGGGACCGTCAAGTGTTCAGCACTCAAACCGTAACAGAACCACAGTATCTGCTGGTAACATCAATTTTGCAGAATCATTTCACCACTTTTTTAGCCCATCCTTTGCAAGGCCACAGGAGACAAGAAGTCTGACACATAGTCAACGCCTAGAGACGATGGTACAGGAGTATCTCCAAGTAAACATTGAAGCCACGACTGTGTCACTGGACCCTTGCTCTTTTTGGGCTTCCAATCTGGATAAATGGCCGGAGCTAGCCACTTACGCCTTGGAGATCTTGTCATGCCCCGCAGCCAGCGTTCTGTCTGAACGTGTGTTCAGCGCTGCTGGTGGTGTGCTGACAGATAAGCGCACGCGGCTCTCCACTGATAATGTAGACAGACTCACGTTCATAAAGATGAACAAATCATGGATCCGAAACGACTTTTCTACCCCTGTGTCATCCTGGGGAGAGTAAAAGCTTGATGATTGGTTAAAATTACCCTACCAACCGTTTTAAGCTTTCAAATTACTAATCATGTTTATCTGTATCTTGACTGGAAAATAATTTGGGCTTTGTAGCAGTGTGCAGCACTGATCCTATTAGGCCATCTATACTAAAGCTTCACCAGATTTAAAATTAAAAATAATTTTTAGCTGCATCTAGCCCGGAAAATAATTTTGGGGCTCCGAGATGCGCAAGACACATAAGTGCTTTCTTGCTGCACTACCTGCAGCATGACCCTCATATTGTCAGAATTTGAAGTAATCATGACTACTGGGTTGCCACACTCTTAGATCCCCCAAACTTTTCGATCAACCTTTTCATTTTAATAAATACCAAAAAAATGGTCATTTTTGAAATTATAAGCATTAGCAGGTTGTTAGAAACTGAAATCAAACAGTTTTCAACTCAAAACTTTATTCTAGGTGATGTTACATTTTCACATAGGACCCCTTGTTCGAAAGGAGCTTCTGAACTCTCTCGTCCATTGAATTTGTCAGGTTTTGGATGGTTTCTGCTTCAATTGTTTTGCATGAGGACAGAATACCCTCCCAGAGCTGTTGCTTAGATGTGAACTGCCTCCCGCCATCATAGACACTCCTTTTAATGATGCTCCAAAGGTTCTGAATGGGGTAGAGGTCAGGGGAGCATGGGGGTCACACCATAAGTTTGTCCCCTTTTATGCCCATATCAGCCAGAGATGCAGATGTTTTATGTGCAGCATGAGATGGTGCATTATCATGCAGAAAAATGATCTTGCTGTGAAATACACGGTTCTTCTTCTTGAACCATGGCAGGAAGTGCTGTTTGAGAAAATCCACATACATTATGGAGTTCATCTTTAGCGCCTTCAGGGATCCTAAAGGGGCCGACAATCTCTCTCCCCATGATTCCAGCCCAAAACATTACTTCACCTCCTCCTTGTTGGCGCTGTAGCCGTGTTTGCGTGGGGTGTCCATCAACCAGCCATCCTCCACTCCATCCATCTGGACCATCGAGCGCTGCACGGCACTCATCCGTGAACAAAACAGTTTTGAAATCAGTCTTCATGTAATGTTTGGCCCACTGGAGCCGTTTCTGCTTGTGTGAAGTGGATAGAGGAGGTCGACAGGATGGCGTATGCACAGCTGCAAACCTCTGAAGGACCCTGCATCTTGTTGTTCGGGGGACGTTGGAGGCACAAGCAGCTTCAAAAACTTGTCTGCTGCTATGACAAGGCTTTTTTGCCGCTGCTCTTTCAACCTGACATAATTGCCTGTAGGAAAGAGTCCTCAATTTGCCCTTATCAGCACGCACACGTGTGTACTGTGAATCAGCTACATACTTCTTGATTGCCAAGACACTTCATCCTGATCATCGCACAATGTTGATTGTAGTCATGCCTTGACCTAAACACTCCACAATTTGTTGCTTCTCAGCAGCCGACACATCCTTTTTCTTTCCCATTTTGGCAGAAAATGTAGGCTGCTTAATAATGTGAGAGAGCCTTCTTAAGTAGTCTTGCCTTTCATTGGACACACCTGCCAAACCAATTAGCACAGGTGTCTGCAATTGCTTACAGTGATATAAAGAGCCCTGACACACATCACCATCAATGAGTTTAACTGACAAACAAACAAATTCTTCCCTTATCACTCCTAAACACTTTTTGCATAATAATTTGGAACGCAGTGTACATGTGCTTTTCCACAAAACACCAGTGGTTCACGTAGTGAATCTTACAGTTCTAACTTGCCAACCGTGGTCTGTATGGAGTTGTTCAATAAAGGGCCCAAAATTAAGATAACATAGATGGGAGAGGTCTCTATGAATAGGAATTCCTAAGTATTTGATACCCTGTGAGGGCCAGGCAAAGGGAAAGTTGGACTGGATGGAATCCTATATGGATTTGGGGAGGGAGACATCGAGGGCCTCAGACTTCGCTGCATTGATTTTAAAATTTTACCATGTAACAAAGTGATCTATTTCAGCCATAACAGCATGGATGGATATATGTGATTGAGTGATATATACTAGGACATCATCAGCAAATAGAGAGCACTTGTACTCGGTGCCTCCCACCTCAATCCACCTAATATTGGGGTTATGGCGAATTGATGAGAGCAGGTGCTCCGTCACTAGGATGTATAAGAGAGGGGACAGAGAACATCCCTGCCTTGTCCCATTGGTGATTGTGAAAGGTGATGAAAATGTTCTGACGCGCCCCCTGGGCCTTGGGACACCCGGAGCCGGACCCTTTTTGGTGGATGCTGGTGGTTGTAGTCTTCGTGGCGGCGACCCGGTTCCGTGGCTCAGGGCGGTCAAACCAGTGGCGGAACTATTTATGTGGTTTTGATGTTTAAATGTCCGACTACGCCACCCGTGGATTGCGGTCAGAGTGAACCGCCGCTACAGGGCAGACCGCTGAGGCTGGTGTTGTGGGTGCAGCAGAGCGTAGCATAACTCCCCACGGGAGGAGTATAGCCTCAGGGCAGTGTATGCGGAGGATGGGGGTGATGGTGCAGGGCAGCAGCAGTAACGACACGGAGTCAGTGATGCAGTTCAGGGCCTTTACTCACAGTTCTTATTATCCAGACCACGTCTGCAGGTAACGGCTGCCCACGTCGTACTGTGCTCACCAGGTGAGGGGCTCAGACAACTCCCAGATAACTTTGGAGCACTTCACAGGACCCCCTTTGTGTGTCCTTTGTCTGGCCTTTCTTACCAACACTTCTGTCCGGCTGCCTCGGGCCTCCTCTTGGTAAACTTGGCGCCAGTTTCCCTGACCCTATGTGGTGCCTTCCTAGCGGGTGTAGCGAGGGGCTGCGCCACATAAAATGTCAGATCCTCCGGTTTCTAGCTGAGGGTCGTTTCCTGCCTCCACTAGTTCGGGGACCGGTCTCCCCCTTTGGCCTGACCCCTCCACGCAGGTGGATTCGGGCGTGCGGTGGCGACTCGCCCGTCCGCACCCCTGGGATCCCTTCATTCCTCGTTCCTGGAGCCTTCTCCGCTCCTCTTCCTTCCTTCTCCCTCTTCCAGGCCTGGGCCTCTGTTACTAGGCCCGCCTCCGGAGCAGAGCTCATGCAGAGCCCCTGCTCCCTGCCACTTCTGCTCAGACTTCTCTGCACTGAACTAAGATGGTGCCCACCTTTTATACTCCCTTCTCAATGCACCCAGGAACTGCTTCCTCCCTGCTCCTGCACTACAGGGTTCACCTTTCTCAGTGTTCCCTCCCCCCACTCCAGCCAGGGACAGGGACTGTCGTGCCCATCTCAGGGGCATATTGGTCGCCCTGCCCCACGGCAATGTGGTGTAATGCATGCAGGTGTCGGGTCCTGATCCACACTCCATCCTTACATGAGAGTGAGATATCACACCTCTGGGTGAGGTGCAATACGTCTGTAGCAACCGAGCCCTCAGGGTGCTACAGTTCCATTTATCTTCAGCCTAGGTGACGTATTGTGATACAGGGCCGTGATTTTGGCTATAAAAGGGTCCCCTAGACCCCTACCCCAAGCTTTTTAAGAGAATCATATATGGCGTGCCAGGAGACTCTATGGAATGCTTTCTCAGCATCCAACGAGAGTATCTAATTACAAATTTTTAACTGCATCTAGCCCAGGAAATACTTTGTGCCTAGTAGCAGTGTCTGCTAGTCAGCGGATTATCCCGGCTGTTAAGCAAGCTACACCACCTGTAGTTTAGACACTTAATTTTTTCAAAGGAAATGCTTCGGGACCATGGGATACTTAGTGAAGAGCATCAGGAGGCACCCCAAGGCATAGGAGCTGGGACTGGCAGTAGGATGCCTTGCGGTGGACAGCCGAGCTCGATCCTTATAAAAGCTTTTTAACTGCAGCAGCTTTAGTGGACGCTACTGGAGCTGGAATTACGCGGCTGCTGGCATGAGACTTGCCCTCCAATAGATCCTTGTAAATGGATTTAAAGTGTATTCATTCAAATTAGAGAGACAATTTAAATTAAAAAGCTTAGAGCTGCCTCCACCACAGGGGGGCTCGCTCGACCCACCAGCGGACAGGCACCAGTATTGGGAGAGGGGGGCTGGCCATTAGGGTTCACCGCGGCTCTGGCACAAACCCGGCGACATGGAGGTGGCACGGGCAGGAGCGGACTGGCCGTGTCGGCTTCTCACTTTTTGGATTTTAGAAGGGCATGACATGCCTATATCTGTGTCTCCCCCTCCTTTTACTCCTCCACCTCTTTTATTTTCGCATGACTATATGTACTTGTCACTTTTCCATGTGTTAGTTATGTCTTCTGAGCAGTTTGTCAGCTTTTGGACACCTTTGAAGGTGTTTTCTATGTGTTTCTATGTGTTTTTGTTTGCCTGCCATTGGTTTTAACGGTGTTCGAAGGTGTTCGACGAACAGTTCGACGAACAGTTCGGCGAACACACGGGTGTTCGGCAAACCGAACCGAACTCGAACACTACGGGGGTGGCTCAACACTATTTAAATGCCCCTTGGAAGAGAAGTGCAGTTCGCAGTAGCTTAACAAGACGTTTTAAATGCCGCTTCGAAGAGACGTGCAGGTCGCAGTAGCTTAACAAGACGGATTAAATGCCCCTTGGAAGAGCAGTGGAGGTCGCAGTAGCTTAACAAGACGGTTTAAATGCCCCTTGGAAGAGACGTGCAGTTCGCAGTAGCTTAACAAGACGTTTTAAATGCCGCTTCGAAGAGACGTGCAGGTCGCAGTAGCTTAACAAGACGGATTAAATGCCCCTTGGAAGTGCAGTGGAGGTCGCAGTAGCTTAACAAGACGGTTTAAATGCCCCTTGGTAGAGACGTGCTAGTCACAGTAGCTTAACAAGACGGTTAAAATGCCCTTTGGAAGAGCGGTGGAGGTCGCAGTAGCTTAGCAAGGCGGTTTAAATGCCCCTTGGAAGAGACGTGCATGGCGCAGTAGCTAAATAAGACGATTTAAATGCCCCTTTTGAAGAGCGGTGGAGATCGCAGTAGCTTAACAAGACGATTTAATTGCCCTTTGTAAGAGACGTGCAGGTCGCAGTAGCTTAACAAGATGATTTAAATGCCCCTTGGAAGAGACGTGCAGGTCACAGTAGCTTAACAGAACGTTTTAAATACCCTTTGCAAGAGACATGCAGGTGGCAGTAGCTTAACAAGAAGGTTTAAATGCCCCTTGGAAGAAACGTGCAGGTCGCAGTAGCTTAACAAGACGGTTTAAATGCCCCTTGGAAGAGACGTGCAGGTTGCAGAAGCTTAACAAGACAATTTAAATGCCCCTTGGAAAAGCGGTGGAGGTCGCAGTAGATAAACAAGACGGTTTAAATGCCCCTTGGAAAAGACGTGCAGGTCGCAGTAGCTTAACAAGACGGTTAAAATGTCCCTTGGAAGAGCGGTGGAGGTCGCAGTAGCTTAAAAAGACGGTTTAAATGCCCCTTGGAAGAGACGTGCAGGTCGCAGTAGCATAACAAGACGGTTTAAATGCCCTTTGGTAGAGAATTGCAGGTCGCAGTAGCTTAACAAGACGGATTAAATGCCATTTGGAAGAGCGGTGGAGGTCGCAGTAGCTTAACAAGACGGTTTAAGTGCCCCTTGGAAGAGACATGCAGGTCGCAGTAGCTAAACAAGAAGGTTTAAATGCCCCTTGGAAGAGACGTGCAAGTCGCAGTAGCTTAACAAGACGGTTTAAATGCCCCTTGGAAGAGACGTGCAGGTCGCAGTAGCTTAACAAGACGGTTTAAATGCCCCTTGGAAGAAACGTGCAGGTCGCAGTAGCTTAACAAGACGGTTTAAATGCCCCTTGGAAGAGACGTGCAGGTCGCAGTAGCTTAACAAGACGGTTAAAATGTCCCTTGGAAGAGAGGTGGAGGTCGCAGTAGCTTAAAAAGACGGTTTAAATGCCCCTTGGAAGAGACGTGCAGGTCGCAGTAGCCTAACAAGACAGTTTAAATGCCCTTTGGTAGCGAAGTGCAGGTCGCAGTAGCTTAACAAGACGGATTAAATGCCCCTTGGAAGAGCGGTGGAGGTCGCAGTAGCTTAACAAGACGGTTTAAGTGCCCCTTGGAAGAGACATGCAGGTCGCAGTAGCTTAACAAGACGTTTTAAGTGCCCCTTGGAAGAGACGTGCAGGTCGCAGTAGCTAAACAAGAAGGTTTAAATGCCCCTTGGAAGAGACGTACAGGTCGCAGTAGCTTAACAAGACGGTTTAAATGTCCCCTTGGGAGAGACGTGCAAGTCGCAGTAGCTTAACAAGACGGTTTAAATGCCCCTTGGAAGAGACGTGCAGGTCGTAGTAGCTTAACAAGACGGTTTAAATGCCCCTTGGAAGAAACGTGCAGGTCGCAGTAGCTTAACAAGACGGTTTAAATGCCCCTTGGAAGAGACGTGCAGGTCGCAGTAGCTTAACAAGACGGTTAAAATGTCCCTTGGAAGAGAGGTGGAGGTCGCAGTAGCTCAAAAAGACGGTTTAAATGCCCCTTGGAAGAGACATGCAGGTCGCAGTAGCTAAACAAGAAGGTTTAAATGCCCCTTGGAAGAGACGTGCAAGTCGCAGTAGCTTAACAAGACGGTTTAAATGCCCCTTGGAAGAGACGTGCAGGTCGCAGTAGCTTAACAAGACGGTTTAAATGCCCCTTGGAAGAAACGTGCAGGTCGCAGTAGCTTAACAAGACGGTTTAAATGCCCCTTGGAAGAGACGTGCAGGTCGCAGTAGCTTAACAAGACGGTTAAAATGTCCCTTGGAAGAGAGGTGGAGGTCGCAGTAGCTCAAAAAGACGGTTTAAATGCCCCTTGGAAGAGACGTGCAGGTCGCAGTAGCCTAACAAGACGGTTTAAATGCCCTTTGGTAGAGAAGTGCAGGTCGCAGTAGCTTAACAAGACGGATTAAATGCCCCTTGGAAGAGCGGTGGAGGTCGCAGTAGCTTAACAAGACGGTTTAAGTGCCCCTTGGAAGAGACATGCAGGTCGCAGTAGCTTAACAAGACGGTTTAAGTGCCCCTTGGAAGAGACATGCAGGTCGCAGTAGCTAAACAAGAAGGTTTAAATGCCCCTTGGAAGAGACGTGCAGGTCGCAGTAGCTTAACAAGACGGTTTAAATGCCCCTTGGGAGAGACGTGCAGGTCGCAGTAGCTTAAAAGGATGGTTTAAATGCCCCTTGGAAGAGACGTGCAGGTCGCAGTAGCTTAACAAGGCGGTTTAAATGCCCCTAGGGAGAGACGTGTAGGTCGCAGTAGCTTAACAAGACGGTTTAAATGCCCCTTGGAAGAGACGTGCAGGTCGCAGTAGCTTAACAAGACAGTTTAAATGCCCCTTGGGAGAGACGTGCAGGTCGCAGTAGCTTAAAAAGATGGTTTAAAAGCCCCTTGGAAGAGACATGCAGGTCGCAGTAGCTTAACAAGACAATTTAAATGCCCCTTGGAAAAGCGGTGGAGGTCGTAGTAGCTTAACAAGATGGATTAAATGCCCCTTGGAAGAGAGGTGCAGGTCACAGTAGCTTAACAAGATGGTTTAAATGCCCCTTGGAAGAGACGTGCAGGTCGCAGTAGCTTAACAAGACGGTTTAAATGCCCCTTGGGAAAGCGGTGGAGGTCGCAGTAGATTAACAAGATGTTTTAAATGCCCGTTGGAAGAGACGTGCAGGTCACATTAGCTTAACAAGACATTTTAAATGCCCCATGGAAGAGACGTGCAGGTCGCAGTAGCTTAACCAGACGGTTTAAATGCCCCTTGGAAAAGAGGTGGAGGTCGCAGTAGATTAACAAGATGGTTTAAATGCCCCTTGAAAGAGACGTGCAAGTCGCAGTAGCTTAACAAGACGGTTAAAATGCCCCTTGGAAGAGCGGAGGAGATCGCAGTAGCTTAACAAGACGGTTTAAATGCCCCTTGGAAGATACGTGCAGGTCGTAGTAGCGTAACGAGACGGTTTAAATGCCCTTTGGTAGAGAAGTGCAGGTCGCAGTAGCTTAACAAGACGGTTTAAATGCCCCTTGGAAGAGACATGCAGGTCGCAGCAGCTTAGCAAGACGGTTTAAATGCCCCTTGGAAGAGACGTGCAGGTCGCAGTAGATTAACAAGACGGTTTAAATGCCCCTTGGAAGAGACATACAGGTCGCAGTAGCTTAACAAGATGGTTTAAATGCCCCTTGCAAAAGTGGTGGAGGTTACAGTAGCTAAACAAGAAGGTTTAAATGCCCGTTGGAAGAGACGTGCAAGTCGCAGTAGCTTAACAAGATGGTTTAAATGCCCCTTGGAAGAGACGTGCAGGTCGCAGTAGCTTAACAAGACGGTTTAAATGCCCCTTGGAAGAGACGTGCAGGTTGCAGAAGCTTAACAAGACAATTTAAATGCCCCTTGGAAAAGCGGTGGAGGTCGCAGTAGATAAACAAGACGGTTTAAATGCCCCTTGGAAAAGATGTGCAGGTCGCAGTAGCTTAACAAGATGGTTAAAATGTCCCTTGGAAGAGCGGTGGAGGTCGCAGTAGCTTAAAAAGACGGTTTAAATGCCCCTTGGAAGAGACGTGCAGGTCGCAGTAGCCTAACAAGACGGTTTAAATGCCCTTTGGTAAAGAATTGCAGGTCGCAGTAGCTTAACAAGACGGATTAAATGCCCCTTGGAAGAGCGGTGGAGGTCGCAGTAGCTTAACTAGACGGTTTAAGTGCCCCTTGGAAGAGACATGCAGGTCGCAGTAGCTAAACAAGAAGGTTTAAATGCCCCTTGGAAGAGACGTGCAAGTCGCAGTAGCTTAACAAGACGGTTTAAATGCCCCTTGGAAGAGACGTGCAGGTCGCAGTAGCTTAACAAGACGGTTTAAATGCCCCTTGGAAGAAACGTGCAGGTCGCAGTAGCTTAACAAGACGGTTTAAATGCCCCTTGGAAGAGACGTGCAGGTCGCAGTGGCTTAACAAGACGGTTAAAATTTCCCTTGGAAGAGAGGTGGAGGTCGCAGTAGCTTAAAAAGACGGTTTAAATGCCCCTTGGAAGAGACGTGCAGGTCGCAGTAGCCTAACAAGACGGTTTAAATGCCCTTTGGTAGAGAAGTGCAGGTCGCAGTAGCTTAACAAGACGGATTAAATGCCCCTTGGAAGAGCGGTGAAGGTCGCAGTAGCTTAACAAGACGGTTTAAGTGCCCCTTGGAAGAGACATGCAGGTCGCAGTAGCTTAACAAGACGGTTTATGTGCCCCTTGGAAGAGACGTGCAGGTCGCAGTAGCTAAACAAGAAGGTTTAAATGCCCCTTGGAAGAGACGTGCAGGTCGCAGTAGCTTAACAAGACGGTTTAAATGCCCCTTGGGAGAGACGTGCAGGTCGCAGTAGCTTAAAAAGATGGTTTAAATGCCCCTTGGAAGAGACGTGCAGGTCGCAGTAGCTTAACAAGGCGGTTTAAATGCCCCTAGGAAGAGACGTGTAGGTCGCAGTAGCTTAACAAGACGGTTTAAATGCCCCTTGGAAGAGACGTGCAGGTCGCAGTAGCTTAACAAGACAGTTTAAATGCCCCTTGGGAGAGACGTGCAAGTCGCAGTAGCTTAAAAAGATGGTTTAAAAGCCCCTTGGAAGAGACATGCAGGTCGCAGTAGCTTAACAAGACGATTTAAATGCCCCTTGGAAAAGCGGTGGAGGTCGTAGTAGCTTAACAAGATGGATTAAATGCCCCTTGGAAGAGAGGTGCAGGTCACAGTAGCTTAACAAGATGGTTTAAATGCCCCTTGGAAGAGACGTGCAGGTCGCAGTAGCTTAACAAGACGGTTTAAATGCCCCTTGGGAAAGCGGTGGAGGTCGCAGTAGATTAACAAGATGTTTTAAATGCCCGTTGGAAGAGACGTGCAGGTCGCAGTAGCTTAACAAGACATTTTAAATGCCCCATGGAAGAGACGTGCAGGTCGCAGTAGCTTAACCAGACGGTTTAAATGCCCCTTGGAAAAGAGGTGGAGGTCGCAGTAGATTAACAAGATGGTTTAAATGCCCCTTGAAAGAGACGTGCAAGTCGCAGTAGCTTAACAAGACGGTTAAAATGCCCCTTGGAAGAGCGGAGGAGATCGCAGTAGCCTAACAAGACGGTTTAAATGCCCCTTGGAAGATACGTGCAGGTCGTAGTAGCGTAACGAGACGGATTAAATGCCCTTTGGTAGAGAAGTGCAGGTCGCAGTAGCTTAACAAGACGGTTTAAATGCCCCTTGGAAGAGACATGCAGGTCGCAGCAGCTTAGCAAGACGGTTTAAATGCCCCTTGGAAGAGACGTGCAGGTCGCAGTAGATTAACAAGACGGTTTAAATTCCCCTTGGAAGAGACATACAGGTCGCAGTAGCTTAACAAGATGGTTTAAATGCCCCTTGCAAAAGTGGTGGAGGTTACAGTAGCTAAACAAGAAGGTTTAAATGCCCGTTGGAAGAGACGTGCAAGTCGCAGTAGCTTAACAAGACGGTTTAAATGCCCCTTGGAAGAGACGTGCAGGTCGCAGTAGCTTAACAAGACGGTTTAAATGCCCCTTGGAAGAGACGTGCAGGTCGCAGTAGCTTAAAAAGACGGTTTAAATGCCCCTTGGAAGAGTCGAGCACGTCGCAGTAGCTTAACAAGACGGTTTAAATGCCCCTTGGAAGAGCGGAGGAGGTCGCAGTAGCTTAACAAGACGGTTTAAATTCCCCTTGGAAGAGACTTGCAGGTCGCAGTAGCTTAACAAGAAGGTTTAAATGCCCCCTGGAAGAGACATGCAGGTCGCAGTAGCTTAACAAGACGGTTTAAATGCCCCTTGGAAGAGCGGTGTAGGTCGTAGTAGCTTAACAAGATGAATTAAATGCCAGTTGGTAGAGACGTGCAGATCGCAGCAGCTTACCAAGACGGTTTAAATGCCCCTTGGAAAAGTGGTGGAGGACGCAGTTGATCAACAAGATGGTTTAAATGCCCGTTGGAAGAGACGTGCAGGTCGCAGTTGCTTACCAAGACGGTTAAATGCCCCTTGGTAGGGATATGCAGGTCGCAGTAGCTTAACAAGCCGCTTTAAATGCACCTTGGAAAAGTGGTGGAGGTTACAGTAGCTTAACAAGATGGTTTAAATGCCCCTTGGCAGAGCGGTGGAGGTCGCAGTAGCTTAACAAGACACTTTAAATGCCCCTTGGAAGAGACATGCAGGTCACAGTAGCTTAACAAGACGGTTTAAATGCCCCTTGTAAGAGACGTGCAGGTCGGAGAAGCTTAACAAGATGTTTTAAATGCCCCTTGGAAGAGACGTGCAGTTCGCAGAAGCTTAACAAGACGGTGTAAATGCCCCTTCGAAGAGACGTGCAGGTCGCAGTAGCTTAACAAGATGGATTAAATGCCCCTTGGAAGAGCAGTGGAGGTCGCAGTAGCTTAACAAGATGGTTTAAATGCCCCTTGGTAGAGACGTGCAGGTCACAGTAGCTTAACAAGACAGTTAAAATGCCCTTTGGAAGAGCGGTGGAGGTCGCAGTAGCTTAACAAGACGGTTTAAATGCACCTTGGAAAAGTGGTGGAGGTTACAGTAGCTTAACAAGATGGTTTAAATGCCCCTTGGCAAAGCGGTGGTGGTCGCAGTAGCTTAACAAGACAGTTTAAATGCCCCTTGGAAGAGAAATGCAGGTCACAGTAGCTTAACAAGATGGTTTAAATGCCCCTTGGAAGAGACGTGCAGTTCGGAGAAGCTTAACAAGACGGTTTAAATGCCCCTTGGAAGAGACGTGCAGTTCGCAGTAGCTTAGCAAGACGTTTTAAAGGCCACTTCGAAGAGGCGTGCAGGTCGCAGTAGCTTAACAAGATGGATTAAATGCCCCTTGGAAGAGCAGTGGAGGTCGCAGTAGCTTAACAAGACGGTTTAAATGCCCGTTGGTAGAGACGTGCTTGTCACAGTAGCTTAACAAGACGGTTAAAATGCCCTTTGGAAGAGCGGTGGAGGTAGCAGTAGCTTAACAAGGCGGTTTAAATGCCCCTTGGAAGAGACGTGCATGGCGCAGTAGCTACACAAGACGGCTTAAATGCCCCTTTTGAAGAGCGGTGGAGATCGCAGTAGCTTAACAAGACGATTTAATTGCCCCTTGTAAGAGATGTGCAGGTCGCAGTAGCTTAACAAGATGATTTAAATGCCCCTTGGAAGAGATGTGCAGGTCGCAGTAGCTTAACAGAACGTTTTAAATACCCTTTGCAAGAGACGTGCAGGTGGCAGTAGCTTAACAAGATGGTTTAAATGCCCCTTGGAAGAAACGTGCAGGTCGCAGTAGCTTAACAAGACGGTTTAAATGCCCCTTGGAAGAGACGTGCAGGTCGCAGTAGCTTAACAAGACAATTTAAATGCCCCTTGGAAAAGAGGTGGAGGTCGCAGTAGATTAACAAGACGGTTTAAATGCCCCTTGGAAGAGACGTTCAGGTCGCAGTAGCTTGACAAGACGGTTAAAATGTCCCTTGGAAGAGCGGTGGAGGTCGCAGTAGCTTAAAAAGACGGTTTAAATGCCCCTTGGAAGAGACGTGCAGGTCGCAGTAGCCTAACAAGACGGTTTAAATGCCCTTTGGTAGAGAAGTGCAGGTCGCAGTAGCTTAACAAGACGGATTAAATGCCCCTTGGAAGAGCGGTGGAGGTCGCAGTAGCTTAACAAGACGGTTTAAGTGCCCCTTGGAAGAGACATGCAGGTCGCAGTAGCTAAACAAGAAGGTTTAAATGCCCCTTGGAAGAGACGTGCAAGTCGCAGTAGCTTAACAAGACGGTTTAAATGCCCCATGGAAGAGACGTGCAGGTCGCAGTAGCTTAACAAGACGGTTTAAATGCCCCTTGGGAGAGACGTGCAGGTTGCAGTAGCTTAAAAAGATGGTTTAAATGCCCCTTGGAAGAGACATGCAGGTCGCAGTAGCTTAACAAGACGATTTAAATGCCCTTTGGAAGAGCGGTGGAGGTCGTAGTAGCTTAACAAGATGGATTAAATGCCCCTTGGAAGAGCGGTGCAGGTCACAGTAGCTTAACAAGATGGTTTAAATGCCCCTTGGAAGAGATGTGCAGGTCGCAGTAGCTTAACAAGACGGTTTAAATGCCCCTTGGAAAAGCGGTGGAGGTCGCAGTAGCTTAACAAGACGGTTTAAATACCCCTTGGAAGAGACGTGCAGGTCGCAGTAGCTTAACAAGACGGTTTAAATGCGCCTTGGAAAAGCGGTGGAGGTCGCAGTAGATTAACAAGATGGTTTAAATGACCCCTTGGAAGAGACGTGCAGGTCGCAGTAGCTTAACAAGACGGTTAAAATGCCCCTTGGAAGAGCGGAGGAGGTCGCAGTAGCTTAACAAGACGGTTTAAATGAACCTTGGAAGATACGTGCACGTGGCAGCAGCTTAACGAGACGGTTTAAATGCCCTTTGGTAGAGAAGTGCAGGTCGCAGTAGCTTAACAACACGGTTTAAATGCCCCTTGGAAGAGACATGCAGGTCGCAGCAGCTTAGCAAGACGGTTTAAATGCCCATTGGAAGAGACGTGCAGGTCACAGTAGCTTAACAAAACGGTTTAAATGCCCCTTGGAAGAGACATACAGGTCGCAGTAGCTTAACAAGAAGGTTTACATGCCCCTTGGAAGAGACATGCAGGTCGCAGTAGCTTAACAAGACGGTTTAAATGCCCCTTGGAAGAGACGTGCAGGTCGCAGTAGCTTATCAAGACGGTTTAAATGCCCCTTGGAAGAGCGGTGTAGGTCGTAGTAGCTTAACAAGATGGATTAAATGCCCCTTGGTAGAGACGTGCTGATCGCAGCAGCTTACCAAGACGGTTTAAATGCCCCTTGGAATAGCGGTGGAGGATGCAGTTGATTAACAAGATGGTTTAAATGCCCGTTGGAAGAGACGTGCAGGTCGCAGTAGCTTAACAAGATGGTTTAAATGACCCTTGGAAGAGACGTGTAGTTCGCAGTAGCTTAACAAGACAGTTTAAATGCCCCATGGAAGAGACGTGCACGTCGCAGTAGCTTAACAAGACGGTTTAAATGCTCCTTGGAAGAGCGGTGGAGGTCGCAGTAGCTTAACAAGACGGTTTAAATACTCCTTGGAAGAGACGTGCAGGTTGCAGTAGCTTAACAAAACGCTTTAAATGCCCCTTGGAAAAGTGGTGGAAGTCGCAGTAGATTAACAAGATAGTTTAAATGCCCCTTAGAAGAGACGTGCAGGTCGCAGTAGCTTAACAAGACGGTTAAAAAGCCATTGGAAGAGCGGTGGAGGTCGCAGTACCTTAACAAGATGGTTTAAATGCTCCTTGGAAGAGGCGTGCAGGTCACAGTAGCTTAACAAGACCGTTTAAATGCCCTTTGGTAGAGAAGTGCAGGTCGCAGTAGCTTAATAAGACGGTTTAAATGCCCCTTGGAAGAGACATGCAGGTTGCAGCAGCTTAACAAGACGGTTTAAATGCCCCTTGGAAGAGACATGCAGGTCCCAGTAGCTTAACAAGACGGTTTAAATGCCCCTTGGAAGAGACATGCAGGTCCCAGTAGCTTAACAAGACGGTTTAAATGCCCCTTGGAAAAGTGGTGGAGGTTACAATACCTAAACAAGAAGGTTTAAATGCCCCTTGGAAGAGACGTGCAAGTCGCAGTAGCTTAACAAGACGGTTTAAATGCCCCTTGGAATATACGTGCAGGTCGCAGTAGCTTAACAAAACGGTTTAAATGCTCCTTGGAAGAGGCGTGCAGGTCACAGTAGCTTAAAAAGACGGTTTAAATGCCCCTTGGAAGAGAAGAGCAGGTCGCAGTAGCTTAACAAGACTGTTTAAATGCCCTTTGGAAGAGAGGTGGAGGTCGCAGTAGCTTAACAAGAAGGTTTAAATGCCCATTGGAAGAGACATGCAGGTCGCAGTAGCTTAACACAGCGGTTTAAATGCCCCTTGGAAGATAAGTGCAGGTCGCAGTAGCTTAACAAGACGGTCTAAATGCCCCCTGGAAAAGTGTTGGAGGTTACAGTAGCTTAACAAGACGGTATAAATGCCCCTTGGAAGAGACTTGCAGGTCGCAGTAGCTTAACAAGAAGGTTTAAATGCCCCTTGGAAGAGACATGCAGGTCGCAGGAGCTTAATACAGCGGTTTAAATGCCCCTTGGAAGAGATGTGCAGGTCGCAGTAGCTTAACAAGACGGTTTAAATGCCCCTTGGAAAAGGGGTGGAGGTTACAGTAGTTTAACAAGACGGTTTAAATGCCCCTTGGAAGAGACGTGCAAGTCGCAGTAGCTTAACAAGACAGTTTAAATGCCGCTTGCAAAAGACGTGCAGGTCACAGTAGCTTAACAAGACAGTTTAAATGCCCCTTGGAACAGCGGTGGAGGTCGCAGTAGTTTAACAAGACAGTTTAAATGCCCCTTGGAAGAGACTGGCAGGTCGCAGTAGCTTAACAAGACGGTTTAAATGCCCTTTGGTAGAGAAGTGCAGGTCGCAGTAGCTTAACAAGACGGTTTAAATGCCCCTTGGAAGAGCGGTGGAGTTTGCAGTAGCTTAACAAGACGGTTTAAATGCCCCTTGGAAGAGACGTGCAGGTCGCAGTAGCTTCACAAGACGGTTTAAATGCCCCATGGAATCATAGAATCATAGAATCATAGAATGGTAGAGTTGGAAGGGACCTCCTGGGTCATCTGGTCCAACCCCCTGCTCAAAGCAGGATTCACTAGATCATCTCAGACAGATGTCTGTCCAGCCTCTGTTTGAAGACGTCCATTGAAGGGGAACTCACCACCTTTCGTGGCAGCCTGTTCCACTCATTAATCACCCTAACTGTCAAAAAGTTTTTTCTAATATCTAATCTGTGTCTCCTCCCATTTAGTTTCATCCCATTGCTTCTAGTCTTTCCTTGTGCAAATGAGAATAAAGATGATCCTTCTACAATGTGACAGCCCTTGACATATTTGTAGACAGCTATTAAGTCTCCTCTCAGTCTTCTTTTTTGCAAGCTAAATATTCCCAAATCCTGCAACCGTTCCTCATAGGACATGGTTTGCAGACCAGTCACCATTCTGGTCGCTCTTCTCTGAACTTGCTCCAGTTTGTCTATGTCTTTTTTAAAATGTGGTGCCCAAAACTGTACACAGTATTCCAGATGAGGTCTGACCAAAGAGTAGTAAAGACCGATAATGACTTCACGTGATCTAGACTGTAAGCTTCTGTTAATACATCCCAGAATTGTATTTGCCTTTTTTGCTGCTGCATCACACTGTTGACTCATGTTCAGTCTATTATCTATTAGTATACCTAAGTCTTTTTCACATGTACTGTTGCTTAGCTCTATTCCTCCCATTCTGTATATGCTTTTTTCATTTTTATTGCCCAGATGTAGTACTTTGCATTTTTCCCTGTTAAAAACCATTCTGTTGGTTGCTGCCCACTGCTCCAGTTTATTTAGGTCTTTTTGAAACCTCTCTCTCTCTTCTCTAGTATTAGCTATCCCTCCTAGCTTTGTGTCATCAGCAAATTTAATCAGTTTACTCTCAATTCCTTCATCTAAATCATTGATAAAGATGTTGAACAATACAGGTCCCAGGACGGAGCCCTGTGGTACCCCACTTGAGACATTCATCCAGCTGGATGTGAAGCCATTTACAACCACCCTTTGAGTCCGATCACTAAGCCAGTTATGAATCCACCTAACAATTGCCTGGTCCATTGCATACTTGGTCATTTTTTCAATAAGGATGGTGTGAGATACTTTGTCAAATGCTTTGCTGAAGTCAAGATATACTATATCTACAGCATTTCCCTGATCCACCCAGTCAGTGATTCTGTCATAGAAGGAAATTAAGTTAGTCTGACATGACTTGTTAGTTACAAACCCATGCTGACTCTGGTTAATCACTTCATTCGTATCCATGTACTTACATACATGTTGTTTAATAATTTGTTCAAAGATCTTTCCTGGTATAGAAGTCAGACTCACCAGCCTATAGTTCCCAGGGTCCACCTTCTTCCCCTTTTTGAAGATAGGAACAACATTTGCTCTTCTCCAGTCTTCTGGGACTTCTCCTGTTCTCCAAGAATTTTCAAAGATTATGGAGAGTGGTTCTAAAATTTCTTCTACGATCTCCTTCAGTACTCTGGGGTGTAATTCATCTGGACCTGGAGACTTGAACTTATTTATGTTAGCTAAATATTCCCTCACAATCTTTCTGTTTACAGATAACTTGGATTCCTCTATTCCTTTAAAAGGACAGTGAAGATCAGTTGATGTTACATTTTCTTTCTGAGAGAAAACAGATGCAAAATAGGAATTAAAAAGTTCGGCCTTCTCAACATCCTCTCTTACCTTTTCTCCATTTTCATCCTGTAAAAATCCTATAGCATCTTTGACTTTTCTTTTACTTTTGACATACCCCCAAAATCCTTTTTTATTGCTTTTGACATCTCTTGCAAGCCTTAATTCATTGTCAGCTTTAGCTAACCTGATACGTGCTCTACAGGATCTGCAGACTGCATTATAATCTTCTTTAGATATGCCTCCCTCTTTCCATTTAATAAACATTTCTTTCTTTCCTTTTAGCATGTGTTTAAGTTCTGTGTTCATCCATCCTGGTTTCCTTAAATGCTTCCCATTCTTCCTACTTTTCGGGATTGTTAACGATTGTGCTTTGAGAATCTCATTTTTAAAAATTTCCCATCCTTCCTGGACATTTTTGTCCTTAAGGACATCCAGCCATTGGATCCCTCCTATTCTCTTTCTGAGTCTCTTAAAATCTGCCTTTCTAAAATCTAACCTTGAAGTTTGAGTCTTCACATGTCTTCCTCCTCTAGTTATCCAAAATTCTATAATAGCATGATCGCTGCCTCCTAGGGTCCCAGCCACCTTTACCTCCTCAACCATTTCCTCCCTGTTTATAAGGATTAGATCCAAAGTAGCAGATCCCCTTGTTTTCTCCCCTACCTTTTGGAAGATAAAGTTGTCAGCAAGAGAGGATAAGAATTTGCTCGACCTGTTAGTTTTACTTGAGAGAGATTCCCAACAAATGTCTGGATAGTTGAAATCTCCCATGACCACTACGTCATATTTTTTGGAGAACTTGGTCATTTGATACATAAAGAGTTCATCCATATCTTCAGCTTGCCCAGGTGGCCTGTAGTAAATGCCTACAATGGTGTCCTTTCCGTTGTTCTCTCCTTGTATTCTTACCCAAACAGTTTCCACAGAACTCCCAGTCTCTGAAGCTTCAATCTCTGTGCAGATATACGCTTTTCTAACATACAATGCAACACCTCCTCCTCGTTTATCAAGTCTGTTTCTTGCAAATAAGTTGTATCCTTTTAGCCTTTTATTCCAATCATGTGTATCGTCCCACCAAGTTTCAGTGATTCCAATGACATCATATTTCTTTTCTTGCATTAGTAGTTCCAATTCTCCTTGTTTGTTGCCCATGCTTTGTGCATTTGTATAAAAACATTTTAGTTTGTGATTGGTTTCTCTTCCTCCCATATTTTTATTATTTAAATTGTTTTGTCTTTGTTCTTCCTTTCCACTTCCAGTAGCACAGATCTCAATAGTATTTGTCAGCTGTATGGCTTTTTCTGGCCTTTTGCTTCCCTTCCCACATTGTTCTAGTTTAAAGCTCTTCTGATGAGTGTAGCAAGGCGACTTCCAAATACATGTTTTCCAGTCTTCGTTAGGTGCACCCCATCTCTAGCAAGTAGTCCATCGTATAGGTAATTCATTTTGTGATCCAGAAATTCAAATTCTTGTTGACGGCACCATCGACGTAGCCAGTTGTTCACCTGTAGAATCTTATTCCACCTCATTGTTCCATGGCCATCCACTGGGAGGATGGATGAGAAGACCACCTGCGCTCCCAATTCTTTCACTTTCTTGCCTAAGTCTTCAAAGTCACTGCAGATGGTTTCCAGGTCCTTTCTTGCGGTGTCATTTGTCCCCACATGTATTAGCAGGAATGGGTAGTGATCTGTAGGTCTGAAGAGTCTTGATATCCTGTCAGACACATCTTTAATTTTTGCTCCTGGAAGACAGCACATTTCTCTTGAGGTTATGTCTGGTCTGCAGATAGCGGCCTCTGTTCCTCTTAACAGGGAATCCCCCATGACCACCACTCTCCGTTTTTTCTTCACAACATTCTTCTTTCTCCATCCAGGAGGATTCTGAGGGCTTACAAGGTTATTCATTGCTGGCAAAGTCTTATTTTGCTGTATTTCTTCGTGGTTCTCCTGCATGAGAGCCTGGTACTGGTTCCTGAGCAGTATGGGTGCTGACTGCCTCTCGATCCTCCTGCTTCTGTGGGTCACATGCTTCCATTCCTCTGTTTCGTCAGGTGCAGTTCGAATTTCTTCTCTTTCTGAATCATGAAGAGATAATTCTGCTCTGTCTAAGAACTCTTCACCTTCCTTAATGATTTTCAAGGTAGTTAACCTCTCTTCTAGATTTTGCAACTTTTCCTCCAACAGGGACAAAAGCTTGCATTTCTGGCATGTGAAGTTTGGCTTTTCCACTGGCAAGTCTGTGAACATGTAGCAGGATATGCAGCTCACCAAATGGCTCCTGGACTCTTCCATGTTCTTATTGTTAATGTTCTGAAAACAGTGAAAAAAGCTTAAAAAAAAAGCCTCAAAATGCGCGCGGTTTACCGATGTCCTCTTTTCAGCTCCAACAGCCAAAATCCAGTGTTCTTTGAGCTCGCGGAGACTCTTCACTTACCCCAAAATGCAGTGGGAATATGCAAAGAGACGTGCATATGGAAGAGACGTGCAGGTCGCAGTAGCTTAAAAAGACGGTTTAAATGCCCCTTGGAAAAGAAGAGTGTGGCACCCCAGGGGTCTGGTTTCCACAGTAACAGCAATGTTATGTCTGAGAGCAGGTGGGAGGTCTCTTGGTCAGGAATCCTATGCATGCCACACCTCCTGCCCAGTCCTGGGAGGGGAAGGACTTCTCCTATATAAACCTGGGGCTGAGGCAGGGTTAGAGAGTTCTGAGGGAGAGTTCGGCCAGGAGGGGCTGACAGGGAGCTGTGGTTCCGGCTGGAGCTCTGTGGGAGCAGTGCTACAAGGAGTCAGGGGCTGGCAGCTGCAGAGCTCGCCCTGACTGAGAAGTTATCACCGGACCCGGAGTCCGAGGCTGTGGGGACTAATCCTTACCCAGCAGCAGAAACCGACCGGCAGGGGATTTCAGGTCCTCTGGCCCAGAAACCCGAAGGCACGGTCACACGCGTGGGACCAGCACCGCCGTCGTGGAGCGGAAGCCATTAGAAGGCCCCGAGTCACCGGCCATACGGGTGAGCACCACACGGTACACTCAGGGACGTGGGCTACTTATATCCGCCTCTAGCAAGGTAGCCAGAAGAGTATCGTTAGTTTGGGAGACCTACAACTCCACCTGGCCAGGGGAGATCCCATCTGCTCAAGGACTGACCAGGCCCCGATCGCTAGCAAGTACTCCGGGAGGGTCTATCTTTGTTACCAGTAAAGACCCTGAACTACACCGCATCGTCTCTGAGTGGTTCCTGCTACCCCCATCATCCACATCTGCTGCCCTGAGGCCATACCCCTCCCGTTGGGGGTTATACCACCACGCTGCACATACCTATACACCTGGCCTCAGTGGACTGTTCTGCAGCGGCGGCTTCAAAGCCGCACTCAACGGGTGGCGTAGTCGATCAAGTTAACATCTACTGCCACAGACTGCCACTTAGTTTGACACCCTGGGCACGGACCGGGTCACCGCCACAAGGACTACTACCCCTATCCAGATCCGGCTCCGGGTTTCCCCTGAACATGGCCCAGGGGGCGCGTCAACTTTTGGCGTAGTCGGCAGGATTTCGTGCCCGTAACCACCGGGTACTGCGTGCCTGAAAAAGACTGTTCAAAACTTAGCAGTGGTGAAGATTCCCGCCATCCGTGGAGTTTTCCCGCCGTTGGACGCCATCTTGAAGACGCCGCGCGGGAAGAAGAGGGGCGTGGACTTCGAAAGAGCGCGAGAACTGAAGCCCCGCCTCACGTCCGGACGTTGCGTAAGGTCCTGGAAGGAGCCCAGCAGACGCCGACGTCACAGGAGCGCGACGGAAGGTCCTCAACCCTGACGATCCACTGCGGAGCCGCGGCCTACGGAAGAGGATCATCGCAAGGTAGGCCACGGTCCACTAGGGGGGAGGAGGACACCAGGAACGGACAGCAAGATGGCGGACCGGCAGCAGACTAAGCTGCCCAGCATCGGCAGCGCCCCAGCCGTCGCGGGCCCCGACCAGCACCAGGAGAAGACGCGTGACGCAGGAGCTGTCGCGGGAGCAGGTAAGAGGAGTCTCCCTGTCCCGGACGCTGCCAGCGTCAGCCTGCTCCCGGGCCCCCTGGTGGAGCCGCTGACCCCGGGCGCTGTAGACACCGATCTGCTCCAGCCCCCTCAACAAGACCTGCGGCCGATACCTCCAGCCCTGGGCACTGCCACCACCAGCCCGCGCCCAGGCCCAAATTCGCACCCTCTGACCCCGGGCGTCATCAACGGCGACCCTCTCCAGGCCCGGTCGCAAGGCCTGAACTCCCCGGGTGCCAAAGGACTGTACGCCCTCCATGTACACCGTCTGACTGAGGAGGAGCTGCGGTATCGTCCAGACACATACTACCAATATGAGGAAAGCCAAAAGGACCCGGACGGGTCTGAGGACTACCCTTAGGGGGGAGCACAAAGAGGACATAGCTGCTGAAGGGAAGTAGTGTGAATAAAGAGCTGTACATAGTTACCCGTTAGGGTACAAGGACTGCTGCTAAGTAAAATATGGTCCCCGTTGGGACAAGTGTGAACTGTTCCCGTGTGCCCCAATTCCCACAGGCTGAGGACTGTGAGCAGCCATTCCCTATCCCTTACCAGGCTGAGGACTGTGAGCAGCCATCCCCTATCCCTTACCAGGCTGAGGACTGTGAACAGCCATCCCTTTTTCCCCACTGGCCGAGGACTGAGAGCGGCCACCTTGTACAGTTAGTGGAGCGTAACCCAGGATGGACTAAAGACTGTTAAGGACTTGGGGCAGGACAGACCCCTACCTGGTTACGTCTCCCTGTTTTGGTGAAATGGACACCTTGCTTTTCTTCAAAGACTGCACCCGGTTACGGACATGCCGTGACCACCTTTATGTGCTTTTCTTATTGTATTATTATTGTTGGTACCCTGTTCTGTTTTTCTAAAAATATGTTTAGTCCCGGAGTACTAAATTTCACTAGGGGGGAATGTGGCACCCCAGGGGTCTGGTTTCCACAGTAACAGCAATGTTATGTCTGAGAGCAGGTGGGAGGTCTCTTGGTCAGGAATCCTATGCATGCCACACCTCCTGCCCAGTCCTGGGAGGGGAAGGACTTCCCCTATATAAACCTGGGGCTGAGGCAGGGTTAGAGAGTTCTGAGGGAGAGTTCGGCCAGGAGGGGCTGACAGGGAGCTGTGGCTCCGGCTGGGCCCAGCTCCTGGGCCATGCCTGGAGTAGAGAAGAGAAGCAGCATAGGAAGAAACAACAGGAGCTCTGTGGGAGCAGTGCTACAAGGAGTCAGGGGCTGGCAGCTGCAGAGCTCGCCCTGACTGAGAAGTTATCACCGGACCCGGAGTCCGAGGCTGTGGGGACTAATCCTTACCCAGCAGCAGAAACCGACCGGCAGGGGATTTCAGGTCCTCTGGCCCAGAAACCCGAAGGCACGGTCACACGCGTGGGACCAGCACCGCCGTCGTGGAGCGGAAGCCATTAGAAGGCCCCGAGTCACCGGCCATACGGGTGAGCACCACACGGTACACTCAGGGACGTGGGCTACTTATATCCGCCTCTAGCAAGGTAGCCAGAAGAGTATCGTTAGTTTGGGAGGCTTACAACTCCACCTGGCCAGGGGAGATCCCATCTGCTCAAGGACTGACCAGGCCCCGATCGCTAGCAAGTACTCCGGGAGGGTCTATCTTTGTTACCAGTAAAGACCCTGAACTACACCGCATCGTCTCTGAGTGGTTCCTGCTACCCCCATCATCCACATCTGCTGCCCTGAGGCCATACCCCTCCCGTTGGGGGTTATACCACCACGCTGCACATACCTATACACCTGGCCTCAGTGGACTGTTCTGCAGCGGCGGCTTCAAAGCCGCACTCAACGGGTGGCGTAGTCGATCAAGTTAACATCTACTGCCACAGACTGCCACTTAGTTTGACACCCTGGGCACGGACCGGGTCACCGCCACAAGGACTACTACCCCTATCCAGATCCGGCTCCGGGTTTCCCCTGAACATGGCCCAGGGGGCGCGTCAACTTCAGGTCGCAGTAGCTTAACAGGACTGTTTAAATGCCCCTTGGAAGGGAGGTGGAGGTCGCAGTAGCTTAACAAGAAGGTTTAAATGCCCATTGGAAGAGACATGCAGGTCGCAGTAGCTTAACACAGCAGTTTAAATGCCCCTTGGAAGATAAGTGCAGGTCGCAGTAGCTTAACAAGACGGTCTAAATGCCCCCTGGAAAAGTGTTGGAGGTTACAGTAGCTTAACAAGACGGTATAAATGCCCCTTGGAGGAGACTTGCAGGTCGCAGTAGCTTAACAAGACGGTTTAAATGCCCCTTGGAAGAGACGTGCAGGTCGCAGTAGCTTAACAAGACGGTTTAAATGCCCCATGGAAGAGACGTGCAGGTCGCAGTAGCTTAACAAGACGGTTTAAATGCCCTTTGGAAGAGAAGTGCAGGTCGCAGTAGCTTAAAAAGACGGTTTAAATGCCCCATCGAAGAGACGTGCAGGTCGCAGTAGCTTAACAAGACGGTTTAAATGCCCTTTGGAAGAGCGGTGGAGGTCGCAGTAGCTTAACAAGACGGTTTAAATGCTCCTTGGAAGAGACGTGCAGGTCGCAGTAGCTTAACAAGATGGTTTAAATGCCCGTAGGAAGAGATGTGCAGGTCGCAGAATCTTAACAAGACGGTTTAAATGCCCCTTGGAAGAGACGTGCAGCTCTCAGTAGCTTAACAAGACGGTTTAAATGCCCCTTGGAAGAGACGTGCAGGTCGCAGTAGCTTAACAAGACGATTTAAATGCCCCTTGGAAAAGCGGTGGAGGTCGCAGTAGATTAACAAGACGGTTTAAATGCCCCTTGGAAGAGACATGCAGGTCGCAGTAGCTTAACAAGACGGTTAAAATGCCCCTTGGAAGAGCGGTGGAGGTCGCAGTAGCTTAAAAAGACGGTTTAAATGCCCCTTGGAAGAGACGTGCAGGTCGCAGTAGCCTAACAAGACGGTTTAAATGCCCTTTGGTAGAGGAGTGCAGGTCGCAGTAGCTTAACAAGACGGTTTAAATGCCCCTTGGAAGAGCGGTGCAGGTCGCAGTAGCTTAACAAGATGGATTAAATATCCCTTGGAAGAGCGGTGCAGGTCACAGTAGCTTAACAAGATGGTTTAAATGCCCCTTGGAAGAGACATGCAGGTCGCAGTAGCTTAACAAGACGGTTTAAATGCCCCTTGGAAAAGCGGTGGAGGTCGCAGTAGGTTAACAAGACGGTTTAAATGCCCCTTGGAAGAGACGTGCAGGTCGCAGTAGCTTAACAAGACGGTTTAAATGCCCCTTGGAAAAGCGGTGGAGGTCGCAGTAGATTAACAAGATGGTTTAAATGACCCCTTGGAAGAGACGTGCAGGTCGCAGTAGCTTAACAAGACGGTTAAAATGCCCCTTGGAAGACCGTAGGAGGTCGCAGTAGCTTAACAAGACAGTTTAAATGCCCCTTGGAAGATACGTGCAGGTCGCAGCAGCTTAACGAGACGGTTTAAATGCCCTTTGGTAGAGAAGTGCAGGTCGCAGTAGCTTAACAAGACGGTTTAAATGCCCCTTGGAAGAGACGTGCAGGTCACATTAGCTTAACAAGACGGTTTAAATGCCCCTTGGAAGAGACATAAAGGTCGCAGTAGCTTAACAAGATGGTTTAAATGCCCCTTGCAAAAGTGGTGGAGGTTACAGTAGCTAAACAAGAAGGTTTAAATGCCCCTTGGAAGAGACGTGCAAGTTGCAGTAGCTTAACAAGACGGTTTAAATGCCCCTTGGAAGAGAAGTGCAGGTCGCAGTAGCTTAACAAGACGGTTTAAATGCCCTTGGAAGAGGCGTGCAGGTCGCAGTAGCTTAAAAAGACGGTTTAAATGCCCCTTGGAAGAGACGAGCACGTCGCAGTAGCTTAACAAGATGGTTTAAATGCCCCTTGGAAGAGAGGTGGAGGTCGCAGAAGCTTAACAAGACGGTTTAAATGCCTCTTGGAAGAGACTTGCAGGTCGCAGTAGCTTAACAAGAAGGTTTAAATGCCCCTTGGAAGAGACATGCAGGTCGCAGTAGCTTAACAAGACGGTTTAAATGCCCCTTGGAAGAGACGTGCAGGTCGCAGTAGCTTAACAAGTCGGTTTAAATGCCCCTTGGAAGAGACATGCAGATCGCAGCAGCTTACCAAGACTGTTTAAATGCTCCTTGGAATAGCGGTGGAGGACGCAGTTGATTAACAAGATGGTTTAAATGCCCGTTGGAAGAGACGTGCAGGTCGCAGTAGCTTAACAAGACGGTTTAAATCGCCCTTGGAAGAGACGTGCAGTTCGCAGTAGCTTACCAAGACAGTTTAAATGCCCCATGGAAGAGACGTGCACGTCGCAGGAGCTTAACAAGACGGTTTAAATGCTCCTTGGAAGAGCGGTGGAGGTCGCAGTAGCTTAACAAGACGGTTTAAATACTCCTTGGAAGAGACTTGCAGGTTGCAGTAGCTTAACAAGACGCTTTAAATGCCCCTTCGAAAAGCGGTGGAGGTCGCAGTAGATTAACAAGATGGTTTAAATGCCCCTTGGAAGAGACGTGCAGGTCGCAGTAGCTTAACAAGACGGTTAAAATGACATTGGAAGAGCGGTGGAGGTCGCAGTAGCTTAACAAGATGGATTAAATGCCCCTTGGTAGAGACGTGCAGATCGCAGCAGCTTACCAAGACGGTTTAAATGCCCCTTGGAATAGCGGTGGAGGACGCAGTTGATTAACAAGATGGTTTAAATGCCCGTTGGAAGAGACGTGCAGGTCGCAGTAGCTTAACAAGACGGTTTAAATCGCCCTTGGAAGAGACGTGCAGTTCGCAGTAGCTTAACAAGACAGTTTAAATGCACCATGGAAGAGACGTGCACGTCGCAGTAGCTTAACAAGACGGTTTAAATGCTCCTTGGAAGAGCGGTGGAGGTCGCAGTAGCTTAACAAGACGGTTTAAATACTCCTTGGAAGAGACTTGCAGGTTGCAGTAGCTTAACAAGATGCTTTAAATGCCCCTTGGAAAAGCGGTGGAGGTCGCAGTAGATTAACAAGATGGTTTAAATGCCCCTTGGAAGAGATGTGCAGGTCTCAGTAGCTTAACAAGACGGTTAAAATGACATTGGAAGAGCGGTGGAGGTCGCAGTAGCTTAACAAGACGGTTTAAATGCTCCTTGGAAGAGACGTGCAGGTCGCAGTAGCTTAACAAGACGGTTTAAATGCCCTTTGGTAGAGAAGCTCAGGTCGCAGTAGCTTTACAAGACGGTTTAAATACCCCTTGGAAGAGACATGCAGGTCGCAGCAGCTTAACAAGATGGTTTAAATGCCCCTTGGAAGAGACATGCAGGTCGCAGTAGCTTAACAAGACGGTTTAAATGCCCCTTGGAAAAGTGTGGAGGTTACAATACCTAAACAAGAAGGTTTAAATGCCCCTTCGAAGAGACGTGCAAGTCGCAGTAGCTTAACAAGACGGTTTAAATGCCCCTTGGAAGAGACGTGCAGGTCGCAGTAGCTTAACAAGACAGTTTAAATGCTCCTTCGAAGAGGCGTGCAGTTCACAGTAGCTTAACAAGACGGTTTAAAATGCCCCTTGGAAGAGAAGAGCAGGTCGCAGTAGCTTAACAAGACTGTTTAAATGCCCCTTGGAAGAGAGGTGGAGGTCGCAGTAGCTTAACAAGAAGGTTTAAATGCCCATTGGAAGAGACATGCAGGTCGCAGTAGCTTAACACAGCGGTTTAAATGCCCCTTGGAAGATAAGTGCAGCTCGCAGTAGCTTAACAAGACGGTTTAAATGCCCCCTGGAAAAGTGTTGGAGGTTACTGTAGCTTAACAAGACGGTAAATATGCCACTTGGAAGAGACTTTCAGGTCGCAGTAGCTTAACAAGAAGGTTTAAATGCCCCTTGGAAGAGACATGCAGGTCGCAGTAGCTTAACACAGCGGTTTAAATGCCCCTTGGAAGAGATGTGCAGGTCGCAGTAGCTTAACAAGACGGTTTAAATGCCCCTTGGAAAAGGGGTGGAGGTTACAGTAGCTTAACAAGACGGTTTAAATGCCCCTTGGAAGAGACGTGCAAGTCGCAGTAGCTTAGCAAGACGGTTTAAATACCCCTTAGAAGAGACGTGCAGGTCGCAGTAGCTTACCAAGACGGTTTAAATGCCGCTTGGAAAAGACGTGCAGGTCAGAGTAGCTTAACAAGACGGTTTAAATGCCCCTTGGAAGAGCGGTGGAGGTCGCAGTAGTTTAACAAGACAGTTTAAATGCTCCTTGGAAGAGACTGGCAGGTCGCAGTAGCTTAACAAGACGATTTATATGCCCTTTGGTAGAGAAGTGCAGGTCGCAGTAGCTTAACAAGACGGTTTAAATGCCCCTTGGAAGAGTGGTGGAGTTTGCAGTAGCTTAACAAGACGGTTTAAATGCCCCTTGGAAGAGACGTGCAGGTCGCAGTAGCTTAACAAGACGGTTTAAATGCCCCATGGAAGAGACGTGCAGGTCGCAGTAGCTTTACAAGACGGTTTAAATGCCCCTTGGAAGAGACGTGCAGGTCGCAGTAGCTTAACAAGACGGTTTAAATGCCCCATGGAAGAGACGTGCAGGTCGCAGTAGCTTAACAAGACGGTTTAAATGCCCCTTGGAAGAGCGGTGGAGGTCACAGTAGCTTAACAAGACGTTTTAAATGCTCCTTGGAAGAGACGTGCAGGTCGCATTAGCTTAACAAGACCGTTTAAATGCCCCTTGGAAAAGCGGTGGAGGTCGCAGTAGATTAACAAGATGGTTTAAATGCACCTTGGAAGAGACGTGCAGGTCGCATTAGCTTAACAAGACCGTTAAAATGCCCATTGGGAGAGCGGTGGAGTTCGCAGTAACTTAACAAGACGGTTTAAATGCCCCTTGGAAGAGACGTGCAGGTCGCAGTAGCTTAATAAGACGGTTTAAATGCCCCTTGGAAGAGATGTGCAGGTCGCAGTAGCTTAATAAGACGGTTTAAATGCCCCTTGGAAGAGAGGTGGAGGTCGCAGTAGCTTAACAAGACAGTTTAAATGCCCCTTGGAAGAGACGTGCAGGTCGCAGTAGCTTAACAAGATGGTTTAAATGCCACTTGGAAGAGACGTGCAGGTCGCAGCAGCTTAACAAGATGGTTTAAATGCCCCTTGGAGGAGCGGTGGAGGTCACAGTAGCTTAACAAGACAGTTTAAATGCCCCTTGAAAGGGACGTGCATGTTGCAGTAGCTTCACAAGACTGTTTAAATGCCCCTTGAAAGAGCGGTGGATGTCGCAGTAGTTTAACAAAACGGTTTAAATGCCCCTTGGAAGAAACATGCAGGTCGCAGAAGCTTAACAAGACAGTTTAAATGCCCCTTGGAAGAGACGTGCAGGTCGCAGTAGCTTAACAAGATGGTCTAAATGCCCTTTGGAAGAGACGTGCAGGTCGCAGTAGCTTAACAAAGCATTTTAAATGCCCCTTGGAAGAGACGTGCAGGTCGCAGTAGCTTAACAAGACGGTTTAAATGCCCCTTGGAAAAGTGGTGGAGGTTACAGTAGCTTAACAAGACGGTATAAATGCCACTTGGAAGAGACGTGCAAGTCGCAGTAGCTTAACATGACGGTTTAAATACCCCTTAGAAGAGACGTGCAGGTCGCAGTAGCTTAACAAGATGCTTTAAATGCCCCTTGGAAAAGCGGTGGAGGTCGCAGTAGATTAACAAGATGGTTTAAATGCCCCTTGGAAGAGATGTGCAGGTCTCAGTAGCTTAACAAGACGGTTAAAATGACATTGGAAGAGCGGTGGAGGTCGCAGTAGCTTAACAAGACGGTTTAAATACTCCTTGGAAGAGACGTGCAGGTCGCAGTAGCTTAACAAGACGGTTTAAATGCCCTTTGGTAGAGAAGCTCAGGTCGCAGTAGCTTTACAAGACGGTTTAAATACCCCTTGGAAGAGACATGCAGGTCGCAGCAGCTTAACAAGACGGTTTAAATGCCCCTTGGAAGAGACATGCAGGTCGCAGTAGCTTAACAAGACGGTTTAAATGCCCCTTGGAAAAGTGTGGAGGTTACAATACCTAAACAAGAAGGTTTAAATGCCCCTTCGAAGAGACGTGCAAGTCGCAGTAGCTTAACAAGACGGTTTAAATGCCCCTTGGAAGAGACGTGCAGGTCGCAGTAGCTTAACAAGACAGTTTAAATGCTCCTTCGAAGAGGCATGCAGTTCACAGTAGCTTAACAAGACGGTTTAAATGCCCCTTGGAAGAGAGGTGGAGGTCGCAGTAGCTTAACAAGAAGGTTTAAATGCCCATTGGAAGAGACATGCAGGTCGCAGTAGCTTAACACAGCGGTTTAAATGCCCCTTGGAAGATAAGTGCAGCTCGCAGTAGCTTAACAAGACGGTTTAAATGCCCCCTGGAAAAGTGTTGGAGGTTACTGTAGCTTAACAAGACGGTAAATATGCCACTTGGAAGAGACTTGCAGGTCGCAGTAGCTTAACAAGAAGGTTTAAATGCCCCTTGGAAGAGACATGCAGGTCGCAGTAGCTTAACACAGCGGTTTAAATGCCCCTTGGAAGAGATGTGCAGGTCGCAGTAGCTTAACAAGACGGTTTAAATGCCCCTTGGAAAAGGGGTGGAGATTACAGTAGCTTAACAAGACGGTTTAAATGCCCCTTGGAAGAGACGTGCAAGTCGCAGTAGCTTAGCAAGACGGTTTAAATACCCCTTAGAAGAGACGTGCAGGTCGCAGTAGCTTACCAAGACGGTTTAAATGCCGCTTGGAAAAGACGTGCAGGTCAGAGTAGCTTAACAAGACGGTTTAACTGCCCCTTGGAAGAGCGGTGGAGGTCGCAGTAGTTTAACAAGACAGTTTAAATGCTCCTTGGAAGAGACTGGCAGGTCGCAGTAGCTTAACAAGACGATTTATATGCCCTTTGGTAGAGAAGTGCAGGTCGCAGTAGCTTAACAAGACGGTTTAAATGCCCCTTGGAAGAGTGGTGGAGTTTGCAGTAGCTTAACAAGACGGTTTAAATGCCCCTTGGAAGAGACGTGCAGGTCGCAGTAGCTTAACAAGACGGTTTAAATGCCCCATGGAAGAGACGTGCAGGTCGCAGTAGCTTTACAAGACGGTTTAAATGCCCCTTGGAAGAGACGTGCAGGTCGCAGTAGCTTAACAAGACGGTTTAAATGCCCCATGGAAGAGACGTGCAGGTCGCAGTAGCTTAACAAGACGGTTTAAATGCCCCTTGGAAGAGCGGTGGAGGTCACAGTAGCTTAACAAGACGTTTTAAATGCTCATTGGAAGAGACGTGCAGGTCGCATTAGCTTAACAAGACCGTTTAAATGCCCCTTGGAAAAGCGGTGGAGGTCGCAGTAGATTAACAAGATGGTTTAAATGCACCTTGGAAGAGACGTGCAGGTCGCATTAGCTTAACAAGACCGTTAAAATGCCCATTGGGAGAGCGGTGGAGTTCGCAGTAACTTAACAAGACGGTTTAAATGCCCCTTGGAAGAGACGTGCAGGTCGCAGTAGCTTAATAAGACTGTTTAAATGCCCCTTGGAAGAGATGTGCAGGTCGCAGTAGCTTAATAAGACGGTTTAAATGCCCCTTGGAAGAGAGGTGGAGGTCGCAGTAGCTTAACAAGACAGTTTAAATGCCCCTTGGAAGAGACGTGCAGGTCGCAGTAGCTTAACAAGATGGTTTAAATGCCACTTGGAAGAGACGTGCAGGTCGCAGCAGCTTAACAAGATGGTTTAAATGCCCCTTGGAGGAGCGGTGGAGGTCACAGTAGCTTAACAAGACAGTTTAAATGCCCCTTGAAAGGGACGTGCATGTTGCAGTAGCTTCACAAGACTGTTTAAATGCCCCTTGAAAGAGCGGTGGATGTCGCAGTAGTTTAACAAAACGGTTTAAATGCCCCTTGGAAGAAACATGCAGGTCGCAGAAGCTTAACAAGACAGTTTAAATGCCCCTTGGAAGAGACGTGCAGGTCGCAGTAGCTTAACAAGATGGTCTAAATGCCCTTTGGAAGAGACGTGCAGGTCGCAGTAGCTTAACAAAGCATTTTAAATGCCCCTTGGAAGAGACGTGCAGGTCGCAGTAGCTTAACAAGACGGTTTAAATGCCCCTTGGAAAAGTGGTGGAGGTTACAGTAGCTTAACAAGACGGTATAAATGCCACTTGGAAGAGACGTGCAAGTCGCAGTAGCTTAACAAGACGGTTTAAATACCCCTTAGAAGAGACGTGCAGGTCGCAGTAGCTTAACAAGGCAGTTTAAATGCCCCTTGGAAGAGACGTGCAGGTCGCAGTAGCTTACCAAGATGGTTTAAATGCCCCTTGTAAGAGCGGTGGAGGTCGCAGTAGCTTAACAAGACAGTTTAAATGCCCCTTGGAAGAGACGTGTAGGTCGCAGTAGCTTAACAAGACGGTTTAAATGCCCCTTGGAACAGACGTGCAAGTCGCAGTAGCTTAAAAAGATGGTTTAAATGCACCTTGGAAGAGACGTGCAGGTCGCAGTAGCTTAACAAGACTGTTTAAATGGCCCTTGGAAGAGAAGAGCAAGTCGCAGTAGCTTAACAAGACGGTTTAAATGCCCTTTGGAAGAGACGTGCAGGTCGCAGTAGCTTAACAAGACAGTTTAAATGCTCCTTCGAAGAGGCGTGCAGTTCACAGTAGCTTAACAAGACGGTTTAAATGCCCCTTGGAAGAGAAGAGCAGGTCGCAGTAGCTTAACAAGACTGTTTAAATGCCCCTTGGAAGAGAGGTGGAGGTCGCAGTAGCTTAACAAGAAGGTTTATGTAACGGGTCCGGGAGGCGGAACCTCTGAGCTACTATACAAGGGGGCGGCCCTTGTAAGGGAGCGGGTGGCAGTCTCTGGATGAACGGACAGGGAGTTACGGCAAGTGATCAGGGCAGTCTCTGGGTAAGGGGTAGGTACGACCTGTGATGGCGGAGCCTCCGGGTAGGCTAGCAGGCAGATGGTAGATGTGTGCTCCCAGGTGAGCAAGCGAGAGTCTCTGGAATAGCAGGTGGTCACGGCACGTGACGGCGGAACCTCCGGGCTGGCAGGCAGGTAGGTAACGGAGAAGCGCTCCCAGGTGAGCGGGCAAGAGTCTCTGGAATAGCTGGTGGTCACCGCACGTGACAACGGGACCTCCGGGCTGGCAAGCAGGCAGGTAACGGAGATGCGCTCCCAGGTGAGCGGGCAAGAGTCTCTGAGATAGCTGGTGGTCACAGCACGTGACAACGGAGCCTCCGGGCTGGCAAGCAGGCAGGTAGCGGAGAAGCGCTCCCAGGTGAGCGGGCAAGCTGGTCCATAGACAGACTGACCGGAGTTGTAAGGCAGACCGTCGGACCTCAGGCAAGCAGGCAGGTAACAAGTATTCAGGCAAGAATCAGGCAGGTAACTAGCAGGAAACTGGCAGGTAACTGGCAGGTAACTGGCAACGGGACCTGAGGGCTGAAGCACAGGTGAGACACAGGTGCAAACAACATTGCTCGGGCACCTCCATTTTGGAGGAGGTGCCTTATATATGATGAAGTCCTCCGGCCATTGGCCGGGGACTCTTTAGGGCGGCGCGCGCGGCCCCTTTAAGAGGAGGGGAGCGCGCGCGCGCGCGCCCTAAGCACAGGGGCCGGGAAGGAGCGCGCGCTGAGAGCAGAGCAGGAGGAGGATGCCGGGACGGAGCGCGCGCTGACAGCAGAGCGGGGGGAGGATGCTGGGCACGGAGCAGAGCGGTGAGAGGAGCAGCGTCCCTGCCTAGCAGAGGGCAGGGACGCCAGCGCTACAGTACCCCCCCCTTTAGGCCCCCCCTTTTTTAGGCCAGACAGAAATTTAGCTAGGATGAGAGGGGCATGGATATTCTCCCGGGGCTCCCACGTTCTCTCCTCAGGACCAAACCCCCTCCAATCTACCAAGAAAAAGGTCTTTCCTCTTACCCTTTTGCTGGCAAGAATGTTCTCTACCTCAAACTTGTCCTCAGCAGAAACCAGAGCAGAAGGCGTACCTATAGACTTAGAAAAAGAGTTAAGTACCACAGGTTTGAGGAGAGATACATGGAAGGAGTTAGGGATCCGTAAGTTGGCCGGGAGTTTCAATTTATAGGCTACCGGGTTGATCTGACCGATGACCACCAGTGGGCCGATGAACCGAGACCCTAACTTATAGGAAGGGATCTTGAGTCGGACATATTTGGACGAGAGCCAGACTTTATCCCCAGGACGGAATTGAGGAGGGTCCATCGCTAAATGCTGCCAGGGGGCAGCAGGTACTGGCAGAGGAAGAAGGCGGCCGGCCGACAGGTGTCTCGGAACTTTGTTGCGGGCGCAGGACACACAGGCAGAAACAAAGTCCAAAACATCCTTGTGCAGGTTAGGCCACCAGTAGTGTCGGGTAATGAGCTGGAGGGTCTTTTTCCGACCGGCGTGGTCAGCTAGTTTAGACGAATGACCCCAGTGTAGGATTCTCTCCCGATCAGGTACCGATACGAACGTCTTACCAGGAGGGAGACAATTTAGACTCACGGGAGCCACCTGCATTACTCTGGCGGGATCGATGGGGCAGTCACATGGTCTATGAGGTGGTGATGTCTCTGCCTCCTCCTTAACAAAGACATCAGCACTAGACCAATAAGGAATCGGAAGTCCAGGTAGATTAGCTGGGATAGGAGAGGGACGGACGGAATGGACGGGAACCAGGCAGGTTTTATGACAGGCCTGTCCCCAGTGAAGGACTTCTCCGGTTTGCCAGTCAAGCACGGGTGCATGTCTCTGGAGCCAAGGCAGACCTAGCAAGAGGGCGTGAGGGAGACCAGGCAGAACGTGAAAGGAGATACTCTCTGAATGCAGCATTCCCACCTGCAGAGTAATGGATTCGGTGATGAATTGGATGGGGCGAGGTAAGAGGCCCCCATCCACGGCAACAACAGACAAGGGTACAGCCAGAGGTTTGGTGGGGATGCGGAATTTCTCCACCAGAGACTGTGAAATAAGATTTCCGGCTGCTCCAGAGTCAAGTTGGGCTAGTTCGGAATAACGATTCTCCCCGCAGATGATTGAGACGGACAACAGCAGGGATGGAGAGGATTTATTTTTGTCTAGATCGACCCCTCTGAGTGAACCTAGATACAGGCGTTCTCCTGACCTCTCCGGGCAGGCACGGATCAGATGCTCCTTACTGCCACAGTAGAAGCAGCTCCCCTCGGCACGGCGGAAATCCTGACGGGATTTGACCATCTTGGTCTGGTCGACCTGCATAGGCTCAGGAGAGTGTACCTGGGGAGAAACGGAAGGAATGACGGGTTCCTGGAAAGTAGGAGCTAAACGTGGAATCCTTCCCTCACGGGTGACCTCTTTGGCACGCTCCTGGAACCGTAGGTCAATCCGGGTGGCAAGGGTTATTAGATCATCGAGAGTGGTAGGAATGTCCCGACCAGCAAGTTCATCTTTAATACGGCCGGACAGACCCTCCCAGAAGACGGATACCAGGGCTTCGTTATCCCAGGCCAGCTCCGAGGCAAGGGTACGGAACCGTATGGCATATTGGCCCACGGTGAGGCTTCCCTGACGGAGGCGAAGCAGAGAAGATGCGGATGAGGTCCTCCGTCCGGGTTCGTCGAAGGCTTTCCGGAAAGCCATGAGAAAGGCAGGCAAGTCGGACACTAGGGGGTCTCCTCTCTCCCATAGAGGATTTAGCCAGGCCAGGGCCTCCCCGGTGAGATGGGACATGATAAAGGCAATTTTGGCTCGGTCGGAGTTAAACTGGTGGGACAATAGTTCAAAATGCAGGGTGCACTGATTTATGAAGCCCCGAGCCAGGACGGAGTCGCCTCCGAAGCGAGGAGGTGCAGAGAGCCGGGGTCCGGAAAAGGATACCATGGTACTGGCCGTAGTTGCAGGATCAGACAGGGTGTTCAGGCGAGTATTAACATTCCGCAGATGACCCAGGATGGCCTCCTGTTGGGACTTCTGACGGGACAGTTCAAGACAGAGGTCCGAGAGCGAGGGAGCTTGGGTGCCACCGGGTTCCATGGCCCGAGCAAACTGTAACGGGTCCGGGAGGCGGAACCTCTGAGCTACTATACAAGGGGGCGGCCCTTGTAAGGGAGCGGGTGGCAGTCTCTGGATGAACGGACAGGGAGTTACGGCAAGTGATCAGGGCAGTCTCTGGGTAAGGGGTAGGTACGACCTGTGATGGCGGAGCCTCCGGGTAGGCTAGCAGGCAGATGGTAGATGTGTGCTCCCAGGTGAGCAAGCGAGAGTCTCTGGAATAGCAGGTGGTCACGGCACGTGACGGCGGAACCTCCGGGCTGGCAGGCAGGTAGGTAACGGAGAAGCGCTCCCAGGTGAGCGGGCAAGAGTCTCTGGAATAGCTGGTGGTCACCGCACGTGACAACGGGACCTCCGGGCTGGCAAGCAGGCAGGTAACGGAGATGCGCTCCCAGGTGAGCGGGCAAGAGTCTCTGAGATAGCTGGTGGTCACAGCACGTGACAACGGAGCCTCCGGGCTGGCAAGCAGGCAGGTAGCGGAGAAGCGCTCCCAGGTGAGCGGGCAAGCTGGTCCATAGACAGACTGACCGGAGTTGTAAGGCAGACCGTCGGACCTCAGGCAAGCAGGCAGGTAACAAGTATTCAGGCAAGAATCAGGCAGGTAACTAGCAGGAAACTGGCAGGTAACTGGCAGGTAACTGGCAACGGGACCTGAGGGCTGAAGCACAGGTGAGACACAGGTGCAAACAACATTGCTCGGGCACCTCCATTTTGGAGGAGGTGCCTTATATATGATGAAGTCCTCCGGCCATTGGCCGGGGACTCTTTAGGGCGGCGCGCGCGGCCCCTTTAAGAGGAGGGGAGCGCGCGCGCGCGCGCCCTAAGCACAGGGGCCGGGAAGGAGCGCGCGCTGAGAGCAGAGCAGGAGGAGGATGCCGGGACGGAGCGCGCGCTGACAGCAGAGCGGGGGGAGGATGCTGGGCACGGAGCAGAGCGGTGAGAGGAGCAGCGTCCCTGCCTAGCAGAGGGCAGGGACGCCAGCGCTACAGTTTAAATGCCCATTGGAAGAGACATGCAGGTCGCAGTAGCTTAACACAGCGGTTTAAATGCCCCTTGGAAGATAAGTGCAGCTCGCAGTAGCTTAACAAGACGGTTTAAATGCCCCTTGGAAGATAAGTGCAGCTCGCAGTAGCTTAACAAGACGGTTTAAATGCCCCCTGGAAAAGTGTTGGAGGTTACTGTAGCTTAACAAGACGGTAAATATGCCACTTGGAAGAGACTTGCAGGTCGCAGTAGCTTAACAAGAAGGTTTAAATGCCCCTTGGAAGAGACATGCAGGTCGCAGTAGCTTAACACAGCGGTTTAAATGCCCCTTGGAAGAGATGTGCAGGTCGCAGTAGCTTAACAAGACGGTTTAAATGCCCCTTGGAAAAGGGGTGGAGGTTACAGTAGCTTAACAAGACGGTTTAAATGCCCCTTGGAAGAGACGTGCAAGTCGCAGTAGCTTAGCAAGACGGTTTAAATACCCCTTAGAAGAGACGTGCAGGTCGCAGTAGCTTAACAAGACGGTTTAAATGCCGCTTGGAAAAGACGTGCAGGTCAGAGTAGCTTAACAAGACGGTTTAAATGCCCCTTGGAAGAGCGGCGGAGGTCGCAGTAGTTTAACAAGACAGTTTAAATGCTCCTTGGAAGAGACTGGCAGGTCGCAGTAGCTTAACAAGACGATTTAAATGCCCTTTGGTAGAGAAGTGCAGGTCGCAGTAGCTTAACAAGACGGTTTAAATGCCCCTTGGAAGAGTGGTGGAGTTTGCAGTAGCTTAACAAGACGGTTTAAATGCCCCTTGGAAGAGACGTGCAGGTCGCAGTAGCTTAACAAGACGGTTTAAATGCCCCATGGAAGAGACGTGCAGGTCGCAGTAGCTTTACAAGACGGTTTAAATGCCCCTTGGAAGAGACGTGCAGGTCGCAGTAGCTTAACAAGACGGTTTAAATGCCCCATGGAAGAGACGTGCAGGTCGCAGTGGCTTAACAAGACGGTTTAAATGCCCCTTGGAAGAGCGGTGGAGGTCGCAGTAGCTTAACAAGACGGTTTAAATGCTCCTTGGAAGAGACGTGCAGGTCGCATTAGCTTAACAAGACCGTTTAAATGCCCCTTGGAAAAGCGGTGGAGGTCGCAGTAGATTAACAAGATGGTTTAAATGCACCTTGGAAGAGACGTGCAGGTCGCATTAGCTTAACAAGACCGTTAAAATGCCCATTGGGAGAGCGGTGGAGTTCGCAGTAACTTAACAAGACGGTTTAAATGCCCCTTGGAAGAGACGTGCAGGTCGCAGTAGCTTAATAAGACGGTTTAAATGCCCCTTGGTAGAGATGTGCAGGTCGCAGCAGCTTAATAAGACGGTTTAAATGCCCCTTGGAAGAGAGGTGGAGGTCGCAGTAGCTTAACAAGACAGTTTAAATGCCCCTTGGAAGAGACGTGCAGGTCGCAGTAGCTTAACAAGATGGTTTAAATGCCACTTGGAAGAGACGTGCAGGTCGCAGCAGCTTAACAAGATGGTTTAAATGCCCCTTGGAGGAGCGGTGGAGGTCACAGTAGCTTAACAAGACAGTTTAAATGCCCCTTGAAAGGGACGTGCATGTTGCAGTAGCTTCACAAGACTGTTTAATTGCCCCTTGAAAGAGCGGTGGATGTCGCAGTAGTTTAACAAAACGGTTTAAATGCCCCTTGGAAGAAACATGCAGGTCGCAGAAGCTTAACAAGACAGTTTAAATGCCCCTTGGAAGAGACGTGCAGGTCGCAGTAGCTTAACAAGATGGTCTAAATGCCCCTTGGAAGAGACGTGGAGGTCGCAGTAGCTTAACAAAGCATTTTAAATGCCCCTTGGAAGAGACGTGCAGGTCGCAGTAGCTTAACAAGATGGTTTAAATGCCCCTTGGAAGAGCTGTGGATGTCGCAGTAGCTTAACAAGACAGTTTAAATGCCCCTTGGAAGAGACGTGCATGTCGCAGTAGCTTAATAAAATGGTTTAAATGCCCCTTGGAAGAGATGTGCAGGTCGCAGTAACTTAATAAGATGGTTTAAATGCCCCTTGGAAGAGATGTGGAGGTCGCAGTAGCTTAACAAGACAGTTTAAATGCATATTGGAAGAGACGTGCAGGTCGCAGTAGCTTAACAAGAGGGTTTAAATGCCCCTTTCAAGGGACGTGCAGGTCGCAGGAGCTTAACAAGCGGGTTTAAATGCCCCTTGGAAGAGACGTGCAGGTCGCAGTAGCTTATCAAAATGGCTTAAATGACCCTTGGAAGAGCGGTGGAGGTCGCAGTAGCTTAACAAGACCGTTTAAATGCCCCTTGTAAGAGACATGAAGGTCGCAGTAGCTTAACAAGATGGTTTAAATGCCCCTTGGAAGAGACGTGCAGGTCGCAGTAGCTTAACAAGACTGTTTAGATGCCCCTTGGAAAATTGGTGGAGGTAACGGTAGCTTAACAAGACAGTTTAAATGCCCCTTGGAAGAGACGTTCAAGTCGCAGTAGCTTAAAAAGATGGTTTAAATGCGCCTTGGAAGAGACTTGCAGGTCGCAGTAGCTTAACAAGACGGTTTAAATGCCCCTTGGAAGTGACGAGCAGGTCGCAGTAGCTTAACAAGACGTTTTAAATGCCACTTGGAAGAGAGGTGGAGATCGCAATAACTTAACAACATAGTTTAAATGCCACTTGGAAGAGACTTGCAGGTCGCAGTAGCTTAACAAGACGGTTTAACTGCCACTTGGAAGAGACGTGCAGGTCACAGTAGCTTAACAAGACGGATTAAATGCCCCTTGAAAGAGCGGTTGAGGTCGCTGTAGCTTAACAAGACAGTTTAAATGCCCCTTAAAAGAGACGTGCAGGTCGCAGCAGCTTAACAAGATGGTTTAAATGCCCCTTGGAGGAGCGGTGGAGGTCACAGTAGCTTAACAAGACAGTTTAAATGCCCCTTGAAAGGGACGTGCATGTTGCAGTAGCTTCACAAGACTGTTTAAATGCCCCTTGAAAGAGCGGTGGATGTCGCATTAGTTTAACAAAACGGTTTAAATGCCCCTTGGAAGAAACATGCAGGTCGCAGAAGCTTAACAAGACAGTTTAAATGCCCCTTGGAAGAGACGTGCAGGTCGCAGTAGCTTAACAAGATGGTCTAAATGCCCCTTGGAAGAGACGTGCAGGTCGCAGTAGCTTAACAAAGCATTTTAAATGCCCCTTGGAAGAGACGTGCAGGTCGCAGTAGCTTAACATGACGGTTTAAATGCCCCTTGGAAAAGTGGTGGAGGTTACAGTAGCTTAACAAGACGGTATAAATGCCACTTGGAAGAGACGTGCAAGTCGCAGTAGCTTAACAAGACGGTTTAAATACCCCTTAGAAGAGACGTGCAGGTCGCAGTAGCTTAACAAGGCAGTTTAAATGCCCCTTGGAAGAGACGTGCAGGTCGCAGTAGCTTACCAAGATGGTTTAAATGCCCCTTGTAAGAGCGGTGGAGGTCGCAGTAGCTTAACAAGACAGTTTAAATGCCCCTTGGAAGAGACGTGTAGGTCGCAGTAGCTTAACAAGACGGTTTAAATGCCCCTTGGAACAGACGTGCAAGTCGCAGTAGCTTAAAAAGATGGTTTAAATGCACCTTGGAAGAGACGTGCAGGTCGCAGTAGCTTAACAAGACTGTTTAAATGGCCCTTGGAAGAGAAGAGCAGGTCTCAGTAGCTTAACAAGACGGTTTAAATGCCCTTTGGAAGAGACATGCAGGTTGCAGTAGCTTAACAAGATGGATTAAATCCCCCTTGGAAGAGACGTGCAGGTCGCAGTAGCTTAAGAAGAGGGTTTAAATGCCCCTTGGAATAGGCTTGCAGGTCGCAGTAGCTTACCAAGAGGGTTTAAATGCCCCTTGGAAGAGACGTGCAGGTCGCAGTAGCTTAACAAGATGGTTTAAATGCCCCTTGAAAGAGCTGTGGATGTCGCAGTAGCTTAACAAGACAGTTTAAATGCCCCTTGGAAGAGACGTGCATGTCGCAGTAGCTTAATAAAATGGTTTAAATGCCCCTTGGAAGAGATGTGCAGGTCGCAGTAACTTAATAAGATGGTTTAAATGCCCCTTGGAAGAGATGTGGAGGTCGCAGTAGCTTAACAAGACAGTTTAAATGCATATTGGAAGAGACGTGCAGGTCGCAGTAGCTTAACAAGAGGGTTTAAATGCCCCTTTCAAGGGACGTGCAGGTCGCAGGAGCTTAACAAGCGGGTTTAAATGCCCCTTGGAAGAGACGTGCAGGTCGCAGTAGCTTATCAAAATGGTTTAAATGACCCTTGGAAGAGCGGTGGAGGTCGCAGTAGCTTAACAAGACCGTTTAAATGCCCCTTGTAAGAGACATGAAGGTCGCAGTAGCTTAACAAGATGGTTTAAATGCCCCTTGGAAGAGACGTGCAGGTCGCAGTAGCTTAACAAGACTGTTTAGATGCCCCTTGGAAAATTGGTGGAGGTAACGGTAGCTTAACAAGACAGTTTAAATGCCCCTTGGAAGAGACGTTCAAGTCGCAGTAGCTTAAAAAGATGGTTTAAATGCGCCTTGGAAGAGACTTGCAGGTCGCAGTAGCTTAACAAGACGGTTTAAATGCCCCTTGGAAGTGACGAGCAGGTCGCAGTAGCTTAACAAGACGTTTTAAATGCCACTTGGAAGAGAGGTGGAGATCGCAATAACTTAACAACATAGTTTAAATGCCACTTGGAAGAGACTTGCAGGTCGCAGTAGCTTAACAAGACGGTTTAACTGCCACTTGGAAGAGACGTGCAGGTCACAGTAGCTTAACAAGACGGATTAAATGCCCCTTGAAAGAGCGGTTGAGGTCGCTGTAGCTTAACAAGACAGTTTAAATGCCCCTTAAAAGAGACGTGCAGGTCACAGTAGCTTAACAAGACGGTTTAAATGCCCCTTGGAAGAGCGGTGGAGGTCGCAGTAGTTTAACAAGACAGTTTAAATGCTCCTTGGAAGAGACTGGCAGGTCGCAGTAGCTTAACAAGACGATTTATATGCCCTTTGGTAGAGAAGTGCAGGTCGCAGTAGCTTAACAAGACGGTTTAAATGCCCCTTGGAAGAGTGGTGGAGTTTGCAGTAGCTTAACAAGACGGTTTAAATGCCCCTTGGAAGAGACGTGCAGGTCGCAGTAGCTTAACAAGACGGTTTAAATGCCCCATGGAAGAGACGTGCAGGTCGCAGTAGCTTTACAAGACGGTTTAAATGCCCCTTGGAAGAGACGTGCAGGTCGCAGTAGCTTAACAAGACGGTTTAAATGCCCCATGGAAGAGACGTGCAGGTCGCAGTAGCTTAACAAGACGGTTTAAATGCCCCTTGGAAGAGCGGTGGAGGTCACAGTAGCTTAACAAGACGTTTTAAATGCTCCTTGGAAGAGACGTGCAGGTCGCATTAGCTTAACAAGACCGTTTAAATGCCCCTTGGAAAAGCGGTGGAGGTCGCAGTAGATTAACAAGATGGTTTAAATGCACCTTGGAAGAGACGTGCAGGTCGCATTAGCTTAACAAGACCGTTAAAATGCCCATTGGGAGAGCGGTGGAGTTCGCAGTAACTTAACAAGACGGTTTAAATGCCCCTTGGAAGAGACGTGCAGGTCGCAGTAGCTTAATAAGACGGTTTAAATGCCCCTTGGAAGAGATGTGCAGGTCGCAGTAGCTTAATAAGACGGTTTAAATGCCCCTTGGAAGAGAGGTGGAGGTCGCAGTAGCTTAACAAGACAGTTTAAATGCCCCTTGGAAGAGACGTGCAGGTCGCAGTAGCTTAACAAGATGGTTTAAATGCCACTTGGAAGAGACGTGCAGGTCGCAGCAGCTTAACAAGATGGTTTAAATGCCCCTTGGAGGAGCGGTGGAGGTCACAGTAGCTTAACAAGACAGTTTAAATGCCCCTTGAAAGGGACGTGCATGTTGCAGTAGCTTCACAAGACTGTTTAAATGCCCCTTGAAAGAGCGGTGGATGTCGCAGTAGTTTAACAAAACGGTTTAAATGCCCCTTGGAAGAAACATGCAGGTCGCAGAAGCTTAACAAGACAGTTTAAATGCCCCTTGGAAGAGACGTGCAGGTCGCAGTAGCTTAACAAGATGGTCTAAATGCCCTTTGGAAGAGACGTGCAGGTCGCAGTAGCTTAACAAAGCATTTTAAATGCCCCTTGGAAGAGACGTGCAGGTCGCAGTAGCTTAACAAGACGGTTTAAATGCCCCTTGGAAAAGTGGTGGAGGTTACAGTAGCTTAACAAGACGGTATAAATGCCACTTGGAAGAGACGTGCAAGTCGCAGTAGCTTAACAAGACGGTTTAAATACCCCTTAGAAGAGACGTGCAGGTCGCAGTAGCTTAACAAGGCAGTTTAAATGCCCCTTGGAAGAGACGTGCAGGTCGCAGTAGCTTACCAAGATGGTTTAAATGCCCCTTGTAAGAGCGGTGGAGGTCGCAGTAGCTTAACAAGACAGTTTAAATGCCCCTTGGAAGAGACGTGTAGGTCGCAGTAGCTTAACAAGACGGTTTAAATGCCCCTTGGAACAGACGTGCAAGTCGCAGTAGCTTAAAAAGATGGTTTAAATGCACCTTGGAAGAGACGTGCAGGTCGCAGTAGCTTAACAAGACTGTTTAAATGGCCCTTGGAAGAGAAGAGCAAGTCGCAGTAGCTTAACAAGACGGTTTAAATGCCCTTTGGAAGAGACGTGCAGGTCGCAGTAGCTTAACAAGACAGTTTAAATGCTCCTTCGAAGAGGCGTGCAGTTCACAGTAGCTTAACAAGACGGTTTAAATGCCCCTTGGAAGAGAAGAGCAGGTCGCAGTAGCTTAACAAGACTGTTTAAATGCCCCTTGGAAGAGAGGTGGAGGTCGCAGTAGCTTAACAAGAAGGTTTAAATGCCCATTGGAAGAGACATGCAGGTCGCAGTAGCTTAACACAGCGGTTTAAATGCCCCTTGGAAGATAAGTGCAGCTCGCAGTAGCTTAACAAGACGGTTTAAATGCCCCCTGGAAAAGTGTTGGAGGTTACTGTAGCTTAACAAGACGGTAAATATGCCACTTGGAAGAGACTTGCAGGTCGCAGTAGCTTAACAAGAAGGTTTAAATGCCCCTTGGAAGAGACATGCAGGTCGCAGTAGCTTAACACAGCGGTTTAAATGCCCCTTGGAAGAGATGTGCAGGTCGCAGTAGCTTAACAAGACGGTTTAAATGCCCCTTGGAAAAGGGGTGGAGGTTACAGTAGCTTAACAAGACGGTTTAAATGCCCCTTGGAAGAGACGTGCAAGTCGCAGTAGCTTAGCAAGACGGTTTAAATACCCCTTAGAAGGGACGTGCAGGTCGCAGTAGCTTAACAAGACGGTTTAAATGCCGCTTGGAAAAGACGTGCAGGTCAGAGTAGCTTAACAAGACGGTTTAAATGCCCCTTGGAAGAGCGGCGGAGGTCGCAGTAGTTTAACAAGACAGTTTAAATGCTCCTTGGAAGAGACTGGCAGGTCGCAGTAGCTTAACAAGACGATTTAAATGCCCTTTGGTAGAGAAGTGCAGGTCGCAGTAGCTTAACAAGACGGTTTAAATGCCCCTTGGAAGAGTGGTGGAGTTTGCAGTAGCTTAACAAGACGGTTTAAATGCCCCTTGGAAGAGACGTGCAGGTCGCAGTAGCTTAACAAGACGGTTTAAATGCCCCATGGAAGAGACGTGCAGGTCGCAGTAGCTTTACAAGACGGTTTAAATGCCCCTTGGAAGAGACGTGCAGGTCGCAGTAGCTTAACAAGACGGTTTAAATGCCCCATGGAAGAGACGTGCAGGTCGCAGTGGCTTAACAAGACGGTTTAAATGCCCCTTGGAAGAGCGGTGGAGGTCGCAGTAGCTTAACAAGACGGTTTAAATGCTCCTTGGAAGAGACGTGCAGGTCGCATTAGCTTAACAAGACCGTTTAAATGCCCCTTGGAAAAGCGGTGGAGGTCGCAGTAGATTAACAAGATGGTTTAAATGCACCTTGGAAGAGACGTGCAGGTCGCATTAGCTTAACAAGACCGTTAAAATGCCCATTGGGAGAGCGGTGGAGTTCGCAGTAACTTAACAAGACGGTTTAAATGCCCCTTGGAAGAGACGTGCAGGTCGCAGTAGCTTAATAAGACGGTTTAAATGCCCCTTGGTAGAGATGTGCAGGTCGCAGCAGCTTAATAAGACGGTTTAAATGCCCCTTGGAAGAGAGGTGGAGGTCGCAGTAGCTTAACAAGACAGTTTAAATGCCCCTTGGAAGAGACGTGCAGGTCGCAGTAGCTTAACAAGATGGTTTAAATGCCACTTGGAAGAGACGTGCAGGTCGCAGCAGCTTAACAAGATGGTTTAAATGCCCCTTGGAGGAGCGGTGGAGGTCACAGTAGCTTAACAAGACAGTTTAAATGCCCCTTGAAAGGGACGTGCATGTTGCAGTAGCTTCACAAGACTGTTTAATTGCCCCTTGAAAGAGCGGTGGATGTCGCAGTAGTTTAACAAAACGGTTTAAATGCCCCTTGGAAGAAACATGCAGGTCGCAGAAGCTTAACAAGACAGTTTAAATGCCCCTTGGAAGAGACGTGCAGGTCGCAGTAGCTTAACAAGATGGTCTAAATGCCCCTTGGAAGAGACGTGGAGGTCGCAGTAGCTTAACAAAGCATTTTAAATGCCCCTTGGAAGAGACGTGCAGGTCGCAGTAGCTTAACAAGATGGTTTAAATGCCCCTTGGAAGAGCTGTGGATGTCGCAGTAGCTTAACAAGACAGTTTAAATGCCCCTTGGAAGAGACGTGCATGTCGCAGTAGCTTAATAAAATGGTTTAAATGCCCCTTGGAAGAGATGTGCAGGTCGCAGTAACTTAATAAGATGGTTTAAATGCCCCTTGGAAGAGATGTGGAGGTCGCAGTAGCTTAACAAGACAGTTTAAATGCATATTGGAAGAGACGTGCAGGTCGCAGTAGCTTAACAAGAGGGTTTAAATGCCCCTTTCAAGGGACGTGCAGGTCGCAGGAGCTTAACAAGCGGGTTTAAATGCCCCTTGGAAGAGACGTGCAGGTCGCAGTAGCTTATCAAAATGGCTTAAATGACCCTTGGAAGAGCGGTGGAGGTCGCAGTAGCTTAACAAGACCGTTTAAATGCCCCTTGTAAGAGACATGAAGGTCGCAGTAGCTTAACAAGATGGTTTAAATGCCCCTTGGAAGAGACGTGCAGGTCGCAGTAGCTTAACAAGACTGTTTAGATGCCCCTTGGAAAATTGGTGGAGGTAACGGTAGCTTAACAAGACAGTTTAAATGCCCCTTGGAAGAGACGTTCAAGTCGCAGTAGCTTAAAAAGATGGTTTAAATGCGCCTTGGAAGAGACTTGCAGGTCGCAGTAGCTTAACAAGACGGTTTAAATGCCCCTTGGAAGTGACGAGCAGGTCGCAGTAGCTTAACAAGACGTTTTAAATGCCACTTGGAAGAGAGGTGGAGATCGCAATAACTTAACAACATAGTTTAAATGCCACTTGGAAGAGACTTGCAGGTCGCAGTAGCTTAACAAGACGGTTTAACTGCCACTTGGAAGAGACGTGCAGGTCACAGTAGCTTAACAAGACGGATTAAATGCCCCTTGAAAGAGCGGTTGAGGTCGCTGTAGCTTAACAAGACAGTTTAAATGCCCCTTAAAAGAGACGTGCAGGTCGCAGCAGCTTAACAAGATGGTTTAAATGCCCCTTGGAGGAGCGGTGGAGGTCACAGTAGCTTAACAAGACAGTTTAAATGCCCCTTGAAAGGGACGTGCATGTTGCAGTAGCTTCACAAGACTGTTTAAATGCCCCTTGAAAGAGCGGTGGATGTCGCATTAGTTTAACAAAACGGTTTAAATGCCCCTTGGAAGAAACATGCAGGTCGCAGAAGCTTAACAAGACAGTTTAAATGCCCCTTGGAAGAGACGTGCAGGTCGCAGTAGCTTAACAAGATGGTCTAAATGCCCCTTGGAAGAGACGTGCAGGTCGCAGTAGCTTAACAAAGCATTTTAAATGCCCCTTGGAAGAGACGTGCAGGTCGCAGTAGCTTAACCTGACGGTTTAAATGCCCCTTGGAAAAGTGGTGGAGGTTACAGTAGCTTAACAAGACGGTATAAATGCCACTTGGAAGAGACGTGCAAGTCGCAGTAGCTTAACAAGACGGTTTAAATATCCCTTAGAAGAGACGTGCAGGTCGCAGTAGCTTAACAAGGCAGTTTAAATGCCCCTTGGAAGAGACGTGCAGGTCGCAGTAGCTTACCAAGATGGTTTAAATGCCCCTTGTAAGAGCGGTGGAGGTCGCAGTAGCTTAACAAGACAGTTTAAATGCCCCTTGGAAGAGACGTGTAGGTCGCAGTAGCTTAACAAGACGGTTTAAATGCCCCTTGGAACAGACGTGCAAGTCGCAGTAGCTTAAAAAGATGGTTTAAATGCACCTTGGAAGAGACGTGCAGGTCGCAGTAGCTTAACAAGACTGTTTAAATGGCCCTTGGAAGAGAAGAGCAGGTCTCAGTAGCTTAACAAGACGGTTTAAATGCCCTTTGGAAGAGACATGCAGGTTGCAGTAGCTTAACAAGATGGATTAAATCCCCCTTGGAAGAGACGTGCAGGTCGCAGTAGCTTAAGAAGAGGGTTTAAATGCCCCTTGGAATAGGCTTGCAGGTCGCAGTAGCTTACCAAGAGGGTTTAAATGCCCCTTGGAAGAGACGTGCAGGTCGCAGTAGCTTAACAAGATGGTTTAAATGCCCCTTGAAAGAGCTGTGGATGTCGCAGTAGCTTAACAAGACAGTTTAAATGCCCCTTGGAAGAGACGTGCATGTCGCAGTAGCTTAATAAAATGGTTTAAATGCCCCTTGGAAGAGATGTGCAGGTCGCAGTAACTTAATAAGATGGTTTAAATGCCCCTTGGAAGAGATGTGGAGGTCGCAGTAGCTTAACAAGACAGTTTAAATGCATATTGGAAGAGACGTGCAGGTCGCAGTAGCTTAACAAGAGGGTTTAAATGCCCCTTTCAAGGGACGTGCAGGTCGCAGGAGCTTAACAAGCGGGTTTAAATGCCCCTTGGAAGAGACGTGCAGGTCGCAGTAGCTTATCAAAATGGTTTAAATGACCCTTGGAAGAGCGGTGGAGGTCGCAGTAGCTTAACAAGACCGTTTAAATGCCCCTTGTAAGAGACATGAAGGTCGCAGTAGCTTAACAAGATGGTTTAAATGCCCCTTGGAAGAGACGTGCAGGTCGCAGTAGCTTAACAAGACTGTTTAGATGCCCCTTGGAAAATTGGTGGAGGTAACGGTAGCTTAACAAGACAGTTTAAATGCCCCTTGGAAGAGACGTTCAAGTCGCAGTAGCTTAAAAAGATGGTTTAAATGCGCCTTGGAAGAGACTTGTAGGTCGCAGTAGCTTAACAAGACGGTTTAAATGCCCCTTGGAAGTGACGAGCAGGTCGCAGTAGCTTAACAAGACGTTTTAAATGCCACTTGGAAGAGAGGTGGAGATCGCAATAACTTAACAACATAGTTTAAATGCCACTTGGAAGAGACTTGCAGGTCGCAGTAGCTTAACAAGACGGTTTAACTGCCACTTGGAAGAGACGTGCAGGTCACAGTAGCTTAACAAGACGGATTAAATGCCCCTTGAAAGAGCGGTTGAGGTCGCTGTAGCTTAACAAGACAGTTTAAATGCCCCTTAAAAGAGACGTGCAGGTCACAGTAGCTTAACAAGACGGTTTAAATGCCCCTTGGAAGAGCGGTGGAGGTCGCAGTAGTTTAACAAGACAGTTTAAATGTTCCTTGGAAGAGACTGGCAGGTCGCAGTAGCTTAACAAGACGATTTATATGCCCTTTGGTAGAGAAGTGCAGGTCGCAGTAGCTTAACAAGACGGTTTAAATGCCCCTTGGAAGAGTGGTGGAGTTTGCAGTAGCTTAACAAGACGGTTTAAATGCCCCTTGGAAGAGACGTGCAGGTCGCAGTAGCTTAACAAGACGGTTTAAATGCCCCATGGAAGAGACGTGCAGGTCGCAGTAGCTTTACAAGACGGTTTAAATGCCCCTTGGAAGAGACGTGCAGGTCGCAGTAGCTTAACAAGACGGTTTAAATGCCCCATGGAAGAGACGTGCAGGTCGCAGTAGCTTAACAAGACGGTTTAAATGCCCCTTGGAAGAGCGGTGGAGGTCACAGTAGCTTAACAAGACGTTTTAAATGCTCCTTGGAAGAGACGTGCAGGTCGCATTAGCTTAACAAGACCGTTTAAATGCCCCTTGGAAAAGCGGTGGAGGTCGCAGTAGATTAACAAGATGGTTTAAATGCACCTTGGAAGAGACGTGCAGGTCGCATTAGCTTAACAAGACCGTTAAAATGCCCATTGGGAGAGCGGTGGAGTTCGCAGTAACTTAACAAGACGGTTTAAATGCCCCTTGGAAGAGACGTGCAGGTCGCAGTAGCTTAATAAGACGGTTTAAATGCCCCTTGGAAGAGATGTGCAGGTCGCAGTAGCTTAATAAGACGGTTTAAATGCCCCTTGGAAGAGAGGTGGAGGTCGCAGTAGCTTAACAAGACAGTTTAAATGCCCCTTGGAAGAGACGTGCAGGTCGCAGTAGCTTAACAAGATGGTTTAAATGCCACTTGGAAGAGACGTGCAGGTCGCAGCAGCTTAACAAGATGGTTTAAATGCCCCTTGGAGGAGCGGTGGAGGTCACAGTAGCTTAACAAGACAGTTTAAATGCCCCTTGAAAGGGACGTGCATGTTGCAGTAGCTTCACAAGACTGTTTAAATGCCCCTTGAAAGAGCGGTGGATGTCGCAGTAGTTTAACAAAACGGTTTAAATGCCCCTTGGAAGAAACATGCAGGTCGCAGAAGCTTAACAAGACAGTTTAAATGCCCCTTGGAAGAGACGTGCAGGTCGCAGTAGCTTAACAAGATGGTCTAAATGCCCTTTGGAAGAGACGTGCAGGTCGCAGTAGCTTAACAAAGCATTTTAAATGCCCCTTGGAAGAGACGTGCAGGTCGCAGTAGCTTAACAAGACGGTTTAAATGCCCCTTGGAAAAGTGGTGGAGGTTACAGTAGCTTAACAAGACGGTATAAATGCCACTTGGAAGAGACGTGCAAGTCGCAGTAGCTTAACAAGACGGTTTAAATACCCCTTAGAAGAGACGTGCAGGTCGCAGTAGCTTAACAAGGCAGTTTAAATGCCCCTTGGAAGAGACGTGCAGGTCGCAGTAGCTTACCAAGATGGTTTAAATGCCCCTTGTAAGAGCGGTGGAGGTCGCAGTAGCTTAACAAGACAGTTTAAATGCCCCTTGGAAGAGACGTGTAGGTCGCAGTAGCTTAACAAGACGGTTTAAATGCCCCTTGGAACAGACGTGCAAGTCGCAGTAGCTTAAAAAGATGGTTTAAATGCACCTTGGAAGAGACGTGCAGGTCGCAGTAGCTTAACAAGACTGTTTAAATGGCCCTTGGAAGAGAAGAGCAAGTCGCAGTAGCTTAACAAGACGGTTTAAATGCCCTTTGGAAGAGACGTGCAGGTCGCAGTAGCTTAACAAGACAGTTTAAATGCTCCTTCGAAGAGGCGTGCAGTTCACAGTAGCTTAACAAGACGGTTTAAATGCCCCTTGGAAGAGAAGAGCAGGTCGCAGTAGCTTAACAAGACTGTTTAAATGCCCCTTGGAAGAGAGGTGGAGGTCGCAGTAGCTTAACAAGAAGGTTTAAATGCCCATTGGAAGAGACATGCAGGTCGCAGTAGCTTAACACAGCGGTTTAAATGCCCCTTGGAAGATAAGTGCAGCTCGCAGTAGCTTAACAAGACGGTTTAAATGCCCCCTGGAAAAGTGTTGGAGGTTACTGTAGCTTAACAAGACGGTAAATATGCCACTTGGAAGAGACTTGCAGGTCGCAGTAGCTTAACAAGAAGGTTTAAATGCCCCTTGGAAGAGACATGCAGGTCGCAGTAGCTTAACACAGCGGTTTAAATGCCCCTTGGAAGAGATGTGCAGGTCGCAGTAGCTTAACAAGACGGTTTAAATGCCCCTTGGAAAAGGGGTGGAGGTTACAGTAGCTTAACAAGACGGTTTAAATGCCCCTTGGAAGAGACGTGCAAGTCGCAGTAGCTTAGCAAGACGGTTTAAATACCCCTTAGAAGGGACGTGCAGGTCGCAGTAGCTTAACAAGACGGTTTAAATGCCGCTTGGAAAAGACGTGCAGGTCAGAGTAGCTTAACAAGACGGTTTAAATGCCCCTTGGAAGAGCGGCGGAGGTCGCAGTAGTTTAACAAGACAGTTTAAATGCTCCTTGGAAGAGACTGGCAGGTCGCAGTAGCTTAACAAGACGATTTAAATGCCCTTTGGTAGAGAAGTGCAGGTCGCAGTAGCTTAACAAGACGGTTTAAATGCCCCTTGGAAGAGTGGTGGAGTTTGCAGTAGCTTAACAAGACGGTTTAAATGCCCCTTGGAAGAGACGTGCAGGTCGCAGTAGCTTAACAAGACGGTTTAAATGCCCCATGGAAGAGACGTGCAGGTCGCAGTAGCTTTACAAGACGGTTTAAATGCCCCTTGGAAGAGACGTGCAGGTCGCAGTAGCTTAACAAGACGGTTTAAATGCCCCATGGAAGAGACGTGCAGGTCGCAGTGGCTTAACAAGACGGTTTAAATGCCCCTTGGAAGAGCGGTGGAGGTCGCAGTAGCTTAACAAGACGGTTTAAATGCTCCTTGGAAGAGACGTGCAGGTCGCATTAGCTTAACAAGACCGTTTAAATGCCCCTTGGAAAAGCGGTGGAGGTCGCAGTAGATTAACAAGATGGTTTAAATGCACCTTGGAAGAGACGTGCAGGTCGCATTAGCTTAACAAGACCGTTAAAATGCCCATTGGGAGAGCGGTGGAGTTCGCAGTAACTTAACAAGACGGTTTAATTGCCCCTTGGAAGAGACGTGCAGGTCGCAGTAGCTTAATAAGACGGTTTAAATGCCCCTTGGTAGAGATGTGCAGGTCGCAGCAGCTTAATAAGACGGTTTAAATGCCCCTTGGAAGAGAGGTGGAGGTCGCAGTAGCTTAACAAGACAGTTTAAATGCCCCTTGGAAGAGACGTGCAGGTCGCAGTAGCTTAACAAGATGGTTTAAATGCCACTTGGAAGAGACGTGCAGGTCGCAGCAGCTTAACAAGATGGTTTAAATGCCCCTTGGAGGAGCGGTGGAGGTCACAGTAGCTTAACAAGACAGTTTAAATGCCCCTTGAAAGGGACGTGCATGTTGCAGTAGCTTCACAAGACTGTTTAATTGCCCCTTGAAAGAGCGGTGGATGTCGCAGTAGTTTAACAAAACGGTTTAAATGCCCCTTGGAAGAAACATGCAGGTCGCAGAAGCTTAACAAGACAGTTTAAATGCCCCTTGGAAGAGACGTGCAGGTCGCAGTAGCTTAACAAGATGGTCTAAATGCCCCTTGGAAGAGACGTGGAGGTCGCAGTAGCTTAACAAAGCATTTTAAATGCCCCTTGGAAGAGACGTGCAGGTCGCAGTAGCTTAACAAGATGGTTTAAATGCCCCTTGGAAGAGCTGTGGATGTCGCAGTAGCTTAACAAGACAGTTTAAATGCCCCTTGGAAGAGACGTGCAAGTCGCAGTAGCTTAGCAAGACGGTTTAAATACCCCTTAGAAGGGACGTGCAGGTCGCAGTAGCTTAACAAGACGGTTTAAATGCCGCTTGGAAAAGACGTGCAGGTCAGAGTAGCTTAACAAGACGGTTTAAATGCCCCTTGGAAGAGCGGCGGAGGTCGCAGTAGTTTAACAAGACAGTTTAAATGCTCCTTGGAAGAGACTGGCAGGTCGCAGTAGCTTAACAAGACGATTTAAATGCCCTTTGGTAGAGAAGTGCAGGTCGCAGTAGCTTAACAAGACGGTTTAAATGCCCCTTGGAAGAGTGGTGGAGTTTGCAGTAGCTTAACAAGACGGTTTAAATGCCCCTTGGAAGAGACGTGCAGGTCGCAGTAGCTTAACAAGACGGTTTAAATGCCCCATGGAAGAGACGTGCAGGTCGCAGTAGCTTTACAAGACGGTTTAAATGCCCCTTGGAAGAGACGTGCAGGTCGCAGTAGCTTAACAAGACGGTTTAAATGCCCCATGGAAGAGACGTGCAGGTCGCAGTGGCTTAACAAGACGGTTTAAATGCCCCTTGGAAGAGCGGTGGAGGTCGCAGTAGCTTAACAAGACGGTTTAAATGCTCCTTGGAAGAGACGTGCAGGTCGCATTAGCTTAACAAGACCGTTTAAATGCCCCTTGGAAAAGCGGTGGAGGTCGCAGTAGATTAACAAGATGGTTTAAATGCACCTTGGAAGAGACGTGCAGGTCGCATTAGCTTAACAAGACCGTTAAAATGCCCATTGGGAGAGCGGTGGAGTTCGCAGTAACTTAACAAGACGGTTTAATTGCCCCTTGGAAGAGACGTGCAGGTCGCAGTAGCTTAATAAGACGGTTTAAATGCCCCTTGGTAGAGATGTGCAGGTCGCAGCAGCTTAATAAGACGGTTTAAATGCCCCTTGGAAGAGAGGTGGAGGTCGCAGTAGCTTAACAAGACAGTTTAAATGCCCCTTGGAAGAGACGTGCAGGTCGCAGTAGCTTAACAAGATGGTTTAAATGCCACTTGGAAGAGACGTGCAGGTCGCAGCAGCTTAACAAGATGGTTTAAATGCCCCTTGGAGGAGCGGTGGAGGTCACAGTAGCTTAACAAGACAGTTTAAATGCCCCTTGAAAGGGACGTGCATGTTGCAGTAGCTTCACAAGACTGTTTAATTGCCCCTTGAAAGAGCGGTGGATGTCGCAGTAGTTTAACAAAACGGTTTAAATGCCCCTTGGAAGAAACATGCAGGTCGCAGAAGCTTAACAAGACAGTTTAAATGCCCCTTGGAAGAGACGTGCAGGTCGCAGTAGCTTAACAAGATGGTCTAAATGCCCCTTGGAAGAGACGTGGAGGTCGCAGTAGCTTAACAAAGCATTTTAAATGCCCCTTGGAAGAGACGTGCAGGTCGCAGTAGCTTAACAAGATGGTTTAAATGCCCCTTGGAAGAGCTGTGGATGTCGCAGTAGCTTAACAAGACAGTTTAAATGCCCCTTGGAAGAGACGTGCATGTCGCAGTAGCTTAATAAAATGGTTTAAATGCCCCTTGGAAGAGATGTGCAGGTCGCAGTAACTTAATAAGATGGTTTAAATGCCCCTTGGAAGAGATGTGGAGGTCGCAGTAGCTTAACAAGACAGTTTAAATGCATATTGGAAGAGACGTGCAGGTCGCAGTAGCTTAACAAGAGGGTTTAAATGCCCCTTTCAAGGGACGTGCAGGTCGCAGGAGCTTAACAAGCGGGTTTAAATGCCCCTTGGAAGAGACGTGCAGGTCGCAGTAGCTTATCAAAATGGTTTAAATGACCCTTGGAAGAGCGGTGGAGGTCGCAGTAGCTTAACAAGACCGTTTAAATGCCCCTTGTAAGAGACATGAAGGTCGCAGTAGCTTAACAAGATGGTTTAAATGCCCCTTGGAAGAGACGTGCAGGTCGCAGTAGCTTAACAAGACTGTTTAGATGCCCCTTGGAAAATTGGTGGAGGTAACGGTAGCTTAACAAGACAGTTTAAATGCCCCTTGGAAGAGACGTTCAAGTCGCAGTAGCTTAAAAAGATGGTTTAAATGCGCCTTGGAAGAGACTTGCAGGTCGCAGTAGCTTAACAAGACGGTTTAAATGCCCCTTGGAAGTGACGAGCAGGTCGCAGTAGCTTAACAAGACGTTTTAAATGCCACTTGGAAGAGAGGTGGAGATCGCAATAACTTAACAACATAGTTTAAATGCCACTTGGAAGAGACTTGCAGGTCGCAGTAGCTTAACAAGACGGTTTAACTGCCACTTGGAAGAGACGTGCAGGTCACAGTAGCTTAACAAGACGGATTAAATGCCCCTTGAAAGAGCGGTTGAGGTCGCTGTAGCTTAACAAGACAGTTTAAATGCCCCTTAAAAGAGACGTGCAGGTCGCAGCAGCTTAACAAGATGGTTTAAATGCCCCTTGGAGGAGCGGTGGAGGTCACAGTAGCTTAACAAGACAGTTTAAATGCCCCTTGAAAGGGACGTGCATGTTGCAGTAGCTTCACAAGACTGTTTAAATGCCCCTTGAAAGAGCGGTGGATGTCGCATTAGTTTAACAAAACGGTTTAAATGCCCCTTGGAAGAAACATGCAGGTCGCAGAAGCTTAACAAGACAGTTTAAATGCCCCTTGGAAGAGACGTGCAGGTCGCAGTAGCTTAACAAGATGGTCTAAATGCCCCTTGGAAGAGACGTGCAGGTCGCAGTAGCTTAACAAAGCATTTTAAATGCCCCTTGGAAGAGACGTGCAGGTCGCAGTAGCTTAACAAGACGGTTTAAATGCCCCTTGGAAAAGTGGTGGAGGTTACAGTAGCTTAACAAGACGGTATGAATGCCACTTGGAAGAGACGTGCAAGTCGCAGTAGCTTAACAAGACGGTTTAAATACCCCTTAGAAGAGACGTGCAGGTCGCAGTAGCTTAACAAGGCAGTTTAAATGCCCCTTGGAAGAGACGTGCAGGTCGCAGTAGCTTACCAAGATGGTTTAAATGCCCCTTGTAAGAGCGGTGGAGGTCGCAGTAGCTTAACAAGACAGTTTAAATGCCCCTTGGAAGAGACGTGTAGGTCGCAGTAGCTTAACAAGACGGTTTAAATGCCCCTTGGAACAGACGTGCAAGTCGCAGTAGCTTAAAAAGATGGTTTAAATGCACCTTGGAAGAGACGTGCAGGTCGCAGTAGCTTAACAAGACTGTTTAAATGGCCCTTGGAAGAGAAGAGCAGGTCTCAGTAGCTTAACAAGACGGTTTAAATGCCCTTTGGAAGAGACATGCAGGTTGCAGTAGCTTAACAAGATGGATTAAATCCCCCTTGGAAGAGACTTGCAGGTCGCAGTAGCTTAAGAAGAGGGTTTAAATGCCCCTTGGAATAGGCTTGCAGGTCGCAGTAGCTTACCAAGAGGGTTTAAATGCCCCTTGGAAGAGACGTGCAGGTCGCAGTAGCTTAACAAGATGGTTTAAATGCCCCTTGGAAGAGCTGTGGATGTCGCAGTAGCTTAACAAGACAGTTTAAATGCCCCTTGGAAGAGACGTGCATGTCGCAGTAGCTTAATAAAATGGTTTAAATGCCCCTTGGAAGAGATGTGCAGGTCGCAGTAACTTAATAAGATGGTTTAAATGCCCCTTGGAAGAGATGTGGAGGTCGCAGTAGCTTAACAAGACAGTTTAAATGCATATTGGAAGAGACGTGCAGGTCGCAGTAGCTTAACAAGAGGGTTTAAATGCCCCTTTCAAGGGACGTGCAGGTCGCAGGAGCTTAACAAGCGGGTTTAAATGCCCCTTGGAAGAGACGTGCAGGTCGCAGTAGCTTATCAAAATGGTTTAAATGACCCTTGGAAGAGCGGTGGAGGTCGCAGTAGCTTAACAAGACCGTTTAAATGCCCCTTGTAAGAGACATGAAGGTCGCAGTAGCTTAACAAGATGGTTTAAATGCCCCTTGGAAGAGACGTGCAGGTCGCAGTAGCTTAACAAGACTGTTTAGATGCCCCTTGGAAAATTGGTGGAGGTAACGGTAGCTTAACAAGACAGTTTAAATGCCCCTTGGAAGAGACGTTCAAGTCGCAGTAGCTTAAAAAGATGGTTTAAATGCGCCTTGGAAGAGACTTGCAGGTCGCAGTAGCTTAACAAGACGGTTTAAATGCCCCTTGGAAGTGACGAGCAGGTCGCAGTTGCTTAACAAGACGTTTTAAATGCCACTTGGAAGAGAGGTGGAGATCGCAATAACTTAACAACATAGTTTAAATGCCACTTGGAAGAGACTTGCAGGTCGCAGTAGCTTAACAAGACGGTTTAACTGCCACTTGGAAGAGACGTGCAGGTCACAGTAGCTTAACAAGACGGATTAAATGCCCCTTGAAAGAGCGGTTGAGGTCGCTGTAGCTTAACAAGACAGTTTAAATGCCCCTTAAAAGAGACGTGCAGGTCGCAGTAGCTTAACAAGACGGTTTAAATGCCCCTTGGAAGTGCGGTGGAGGTCGCAGTAGCTAAACAAGACGGTTTAAATGCCCCTTGGAAGAGACGTGCAGGTCGCAGTAGCTTAACAAGACGGTTTAAATGCCCCTTGGAAGAGACATGCAGGTCGCAGTAGCTTAACAAGACGGTTTAAACGCCCCTTGGAAGAGACGTGCAGGTCGCAGTAGCTTAACAAGATGGTTTAGATGCCCCTTGGAAAAGTGGTGGAGTTTACAGTAGCTTAACAAGACGGTTTAAAGGCCCCTTGGAAGAGACCTTCAAGTCGCAGTAGCTTAAAAAGACAGTTTAAATACGCCTTGGAAGAGACTTGCAGGTCGCAGTAGCTTAACAAGACGGTTTAAAAGCCCCTTGGAAGATACGAGCAGGTTGCAGTAGCTTAACAAGACGGTTTAAATGCCCCTTGGAATAGAGGTGGAGGTCGCAGTAGCTTAACAAGACAGTTTAAATGCCCCTTGGAAGAAACGTGCAGGTCGCAGTAGCTTAACAAGACGGTTTAAATGCCACTTGGAAGAGACATGCAGGTCGCAGTAGCTTAACAAGACGGTTTAAATGCCCCTTGGAAGAGACATGCAGGTCGCAGTAGCTTAACAAGACGGTTTAAACGCCCCTTGGAAGAGACGTGCAGGTCGCAGTAGCTTAACAAGATGGTTTAGATGCCCCTTGGAAAAGTGGTGGAGTTTACAGTAGCTTAACAAGACGGTTTAAAGGCCCCTTGGAAGAGACCTTCAAGTCGCAGTAGCTTAAAAAGACAGTTTAAATACGCCTTGGAAGAGACTTGCAGGTCGCAGTAGCTTAACAAGACGGTTTAAAAGCCCCTTGGAAGATACGAGCAGGTTGCAGTAGCTTAACAAGACGGTTTAAATGCCCCTTGGAATAGAGGTGGAGGTCGCAGTAGCTTAACAAGACAGTTTAAATGCCCCTTGGAAGAGACGTGCAGGTCGCAGTAGCTTAACAAGACGGTTTAAATGCGACTTGGAAGAGACATGCAGGTCGCAGTAGCTTAACAAGACGGTTTAAATGCCCATTGGAAGAGACATGCAGGTCGAAGTAGCTTAACAAAGGGTTTTAAATGCGCCTTGGAAGAGACTGGCAGGTCGCAGTAGCTTAACAAGACGGTTTAAATGCCTCTTGTAAAAGTGGTGGAGGTTACAAGAGCTTAACAATACAGTTTAAATGCCCCTTGGAAGAGACGTGCAAGTCGCAGTAGCTTAACAAGACGGTTTAAATGCCCCTTAGAAGGGACGTGAAGGTCGCAGTAGCTTAACAAGACAGTTTAAATGCCCCTTGGAAGAGACGTGCAGGTCACAGTAGCTTAACAAGATGGTTTCAATGCCGCTTGGAAGAGCGTTGGAGGTTGCAGTAGCTTAACAAGACAGTTTAAATGCCCCTTGGAAGAGACGTGCAGGTCGCAGTAGCTTAAAATGATGGTTCAAATGCTCCTTGGAAGAGCGGTGGAGGTCGCAGTAGCTTAACAATACAGTATAAATGCCCCTTGGAAGAGACGTGCAGGTCGCAGTAGCTTAACAAGACGGTTTAAATGCCCCTTGAAAGAGGCTTGCAGGTCGCAGTAGCTTACCAAGACGGTTAAAATGCCCCTTGGAAGAGACGTGCAGGTCGCAGTAGCTTAACAAGACAGTTTAAATGCCACTTGGAAGAGACGTGCAGGTCGCAGTAGCTTAACAACACAGTTTAAATGCCCCTTGGAAGAAACGTGCAGGTCTCAGTAGCTTAAAATGATGGTTCAAATGCTGCTTGGAAGAGCGGTGGAGGTCGCAGTAGCTTAACAAGACAGTTTAAATGCCCCTTGGAAGAGACGTGCAGGTCGCAGTAGCTTAACAAGATGGTTTAAATGCCCCTTGGAAGAGGCTTGCAGGTCGCAGTAGCTTACCAAGACAGTTTAAATGCCCCTTGGAAGAGACGTGCAGGTCACAGTAGCTTAACAAGACAGTTTAAATGCCCCTTGGAAGAGACGTGCAGGTCGCAGTAGCTTAACAAGACAGTTTGAATGCCCCTTGAAGAGACGTGTAGGTCGCAGTAGCTTAACAAGACAGTTTAAATGCCCCTTGGAAGAGACGTGCAGGTCGCAGTAGCTTAAAATGATGGTTCAAATGGTCCTTGGAAGAGCGGTGGAGGTCGCAGTAGCTTAATAAGACAGTTTAAATGCAACTTGGAAGAGACGTACAGGTCGCAGTAGCTTAACAAGACGGTTTAAATGCCCCTTGGAAGGGTGGTGGAGGTCGCAGTAGCTTAATAAGACGGTTTAAATGCCCCTTGGAAGAGATGTGCAAGTCGCAGTAGCTTAATAAGACGTTTTAAATGACCCTTGGAAGAGCGGTGGAAGTCTCAGTAGCTTAACAAGGCAGTTTAAATGCTCTTTGGAAGAGAAGTGCAGGTCGCAGTAGCTTAACTAGACGGTTTAAATGCCACTTGGAAGAGACGTGCAGATCGCAGTAGCTTAACAAGATGGTTTAAATGCCTCTTGGAAGAGCGGTGGAGGTCGCAGTAGCTTAACAAGACGGTTTAAATGCCCCTTGGAAGAGACATGCAGGTCGCAGCAGCTTAACAAGACGGTTTAAATGCCCCTTGGAAGAGACGTACAGGTTGCAGTGGCTTAACTAGACGGTTTAAATGCCCCTTGGAAGAGACATGCAGTTCGCTGTAGCTTAACAAGACGGTTTAAATGCCCCTTGGAAGAGACGTGCAAGTCGCAGTAGCTTAACAAGACGGTTTAAATGCCCCTTGGAAAAGAGGTGGAGGTTACAGTAACTTAAAAAGACTGTTTAAATGCCCCTTGGAAGAGACGTGCAAGTCGCAGTAGCTAAAAAAGACCGTTTAAATGCGCCTTGGAAGAGGCGTGCAGGTCGCAGTAGCTTAACAAGACAGTTTAAATGCCCCTTGGAAGAGACAAGCAGGTCGCAGTAGCTTAACAAGACGGTTTAAATGCCCCTTGGAAGAGACATGCAGGTCGCAGTAGTTTAACAAGATGGTTTAAATCCCCCTTGGAAGAGACGTGCAGGTCGCAGTAGCTTAACAAGAGGGTTTAAATGTCCCTTGGAATAGGCTTGCAGGTCACAGTAGCTTACCAAGACGGTTTAAATGCCCATTGGAAGAGACGTGCAGGTAGTAGTAGCTTAACAAGACTGTTTAAATGCACTTTGGAAGAGCGGTGGAGGACGCAGCAGCTTAAAAAGACTGTTTAAATGCCCCTTGGAAGAGACGTGCAGGTCGCAGTAGCTTAATGAGACGGTTTAAATGCCCCTTGGAAGAGACATGCAGGTCGCAGTAGCTTAACAAGATGGTTTAAATCCCCCTTGGAAGAGACGTGCAGGTCGCAGTAGCTTAACAAGAGGGTTTAAATGTCCCTTGGAATAGGCTTGCAGGTCACAGTAGCTTACCAAGACGGTTTAAATGCCCATTGGAAGAGACGTGCAGGTCGTAGTAGCTTAACAAGACTGTTTAAATGCACTTTGGAAGAGCGGTGGAGGACGCAGTAGCTTAAAAAGACAGTTTAAATGCCCCTTGGAAGAGACGTGCAGGTCGCAGTAGCTTAATAAGACGGTTTAAATGCCCCTTGGAAGAGATGTGCAAGTCGCAGTAGCTTAATAAGACGTTTTAAATGACCCTTGGAAGAGCGGTGGAAGTCTCAGTAGCTTAACAAGGCAGTTTAAATGCTCTTTGGAAGAGAAGTGCAGGTCGCAGTAGCTTAACTAGACGGTTTAAATGCCACTTGGATGAGACGTGCAGATCGCAGTAGCTTAACAAGATGGTTTAAATGCCTCTTGGAAGAGCGGTTGAGGTCGCAGTAGCTAAACAAGACGGTTTAAATGCCCCTTGGAAGAGACGTGCAGGTCGCAGTAGCTTAAAAAGACGGTTTAAATGCCCCTTGGAAGAGACATGCAGGTCGCAGTAGCTTAACAAGACGGTTTAAACGCCCCTTGGAAGAGACGTGCAGGTCGCAGTAGCTTAACAAGATGGTTTAGATGCCCCTTGGAAAAGTGGTGGAGTTTACAGTAGCTTAACAAGACGGTTTAAAGGCCCCTTGGAAGAGACATTCAAGTCGCAGTAGCTTAAAAAGACAGTTTAAATACGCCTTGGAAGAGACTTGCAGGTCGCAGTAGCTTAACAAGACGGTTTAAAAGCCCCTTGGAAGATACGAGCAGGTTGCAGTAGCTTAACAAGACGGTTTAAATGCCCCTTGGAATAGAGGTGGAGGTCGCAGTAGCTTAACAAGACAGTTTAAATGCCCCTTGGAAGAGACGTGCAGGTCGCAGTAGCTTAACAAGACGGTTTAAATGCCACTTGGAAGAGACATGCAGGTTGCAGTAGCTTAAAAAGACGGTTTAAATGCCCCTTGGAAGAGACATGCAGGTCGAAGTAGCTTAACAAAGGGTTTTAAATGCGCCTTGGAAGAGACTGGCAGGTCGCAGTAGCTTAACAAGACGGTTTAAATGCCTCTTGTAAAAGTGGTGGAGGTTACAAGAGCTTAACAATACAGTTTAAATGCCCCTTGGAAGGGACGTGCAGGTCGCAGGAGCTTAACAAGCGGGTTTAAATGCCCCTTGGAAGAGACGTGCAGGTCGCAGTAGCTTATCAAAATGGTTTAAATGACCCTTGGAAGAGCGGTGGAGGTCGCAGTAGCTTAACAAGACCGTTTAAATGCCCTTTGTAAGAGACATGAAGGTCGCAGTAGCTTAACAAGATGGTTTAAATGCCCCTTGGAAGAGACGTGCAGGTCGCAGTAGCTTAACAAGACTGTTTAGATGCCCCTTGGAAAATTGGTGGAGGTAACGGTAGCTTAACAAGACAGTTTAAATGCCCCTTGGAAGAGACGTTCAAGTCGCAGTAGCTTAAAAAGATGGTTTAAATGCGCCTTGGAAGAGACTTGCAGGTCGCAGTAGCTTAACAAGACGGTTTAAATGCCCCTTGGAAGTGACGAGCAGGTCGCAGTAGCTTAACAAGACGTTTTAAATGCCACTTGGAAGAGAGGTGGAGATCGCAATAACTTAACAACATAGTTTAAATGCCACTTGGAAGAAACTTGCAGGTCGCAGTAGCTTAACAAGACGGTTTAACTGCCACTTGGAAGAGACGTGCAGGTCACAGTAGCTTAACAAGACGGATTAAATGCCCCTTGAAAGAGCGGTTGAGGTCGCTGTAGCTTAACAAGACAGTTTAAATGCCCCTTAAAAGAGACGTGCAGGTCGCAGTAGCTTAACAAGACGGTTTAAATGCCTCTTGGAAGTGCGGTGGAGGTCGCAGTAGCTAAACAAGACGGTTTAAATGCCCCTTGGAAGAGACGTGCAGGTCGCAGTAGCTTAACAAGACGGTTTAAATGCCCCTTGGAAGAGACATGCAGGTCGCAGTAGCTTAACAAGACGGTTTAAACGCCCCTTGGAAGAGACGTGCAGGTCGCAGTAGCTTAACAAGATGGTTTAGATGCCCCTTGGAAAAGTGGTGGAGTTTACAGTAGCTTAACAAGACGGTTTAAAGGCCCCTTGGAAGAGACCTTCATGTCGCAGTAGCTTAAAAAGACAGTTTAAATACGCCTTGGAAGAGACTTGCAGGTCGCAGTAGCTTAACAAGACGGTTTAAAAGCCCCTTGGAAGATACGAGCAGGTTGCAGTAGCTTAACAAGACGGTTTAAATGCCCCTTGGAATAGAGGTGGAGGTCGCAGTAGCTTAACAAGACAGTTTAAATGCCCCTTGGAAGAGACGTGCAGGTCGCAGTAGCTTAACAAGACGGTTTAAATGCCACTTGGAAGAGACATGCAGGTCGCAGTAGCTTAACAAGACGGTTTAAATGCCCCTTGGAAGAGACATGCAGGTCGAAGTAGCTTAACAAAGGGTTATAAATGCGCCTTGGAAGAGACTGGCAGGTCGCAGTAGCTTAACAAGACGGTTTAAATGCCTCTTGTAAAAGTGGTGGAGGTTACAAGAGCTTAACAATACAGTTTAAATGCCCCTTGGAAGAGACGTGCAAGTCGCAGTAGCTTAACAAGACCGTTTAAATGCCCCTTAGAAGGGACGTGAAGGTCGCAGTAGCTTAACAAGACAGTTTAAATGCCCCTTGGAAGAGACGTGCAGGTCACAGTAGCTTAACAAGATGGTTTCAATGCCGCTTGGAAGAGCGTTGGAGGTTGCAGTAGCTTAACAAGACAGTTTAAATGCCCCTTGGAAGAGACGTGCAGTTCGCAGTAGCTTAAAATGATGGTTCAAATGCTCCTTGGAAGAGCGGTGGAGGTCGCAGTAGCTTAACAATACAGTATAAATGCCCCTTGGAAGAGACGTGCAGGTCGCAGTAGCTTAACAAGACGGTTTAAATGCCCCTTGAAAGAGGCTTGCAGGTCGCAGTAGCTTACCAAGACGGTTAAAATGCCCCTTGGAAGAGACGTGCAGGTCGCAGTAGCTTAACAAGACAGTTTAAATGCCACTTGGAAGAGACGTGCAGGTCGCAGTAGCTTAACAACACAGTTTAAATGCCCCTTGGAAGAAACGTGCAGGTCTCAGTAGCTTAAAATGATGGTTCAAATGCTCCTTGGAAGAGCGGTGGAGGTCGCAGTAGCTTAACAAGACAGTTTAAATGCCCCTTGGAAGAGACGTGCAGGTCGCAGTAGCTTAACAAGATGGTTTAAATGCCCCTTGGAAGAGGCTTGCAGGTCGCAGTAGCTTACCAAGACAGTTTAAATGCCCCTTGGAAGAGACGTGCAGGTCACAGTAGCTTAACAAGACAGTTTAAATGCCCCTTGGAAGAGACGTGCAGGTCGCAGTAGCTTAACAAGACAGTTTGAATGCCCCTTGAAGAGACGTGTAGGTCGCAGTAGCTTAACAAGACAGTTTAAATGCCCCTTGGAAGAGACGTGCAGGTCGCAGTATCTTAAAATGATGGTTCAAATGGTCCTTGGAAGAGCGGTGGAGGTCGCAGTAGCTTAATAAGACAGTTTAAATGCAACTTGGAAGAGACGTACAGGTCGCAGTCGCTTAACAAGACGGTTTAAATGCCCCTTGGAAGGGTGGTGGAGGTCGCAGTAGCTTAATAAGATGGTTTAAATGCCCCTCGGAAGAGATGTGCAAGTCGCAGTAGCTTAATAAGACGTTTTAAATGACCCTTGGAAGAGCGGTGGAAGTCTCAGTAGCTTAACAAGGCAGTTTAAATGCTCTTTGGAAGAGAAGTGCAGGTCGCAGTAGCTTAACTAGACGGTTTAAATGCCACTTGGAAGAGACGTGCAGATCGCAGTAGCTTAACAAGATGGTTTAAATGCCTCTTGGAAGAGCGGTGGAGGTCGCAGTAGCTTAAGAAGACGGTTTAAATGCCCCTTGGAAGAGACATGCAGGTCGCAGCAGCTTAACAAGACGGTTTAAATGCCCCTTGGAAGAGACGTGCAGGTTGCAGTGGCTTAACTAGACGGTTTAAATGCCCCTTGAAAGAGACATGCAGTTCGCAGTAGCTTAACAAGACGGTTTAAATGCCCCTTGGAAGAGACGTGCAAGTCGCAGTAGCTTAACAAGACGGTTTAAATGCCCCTTGGAAAAGAGGTGGAGGTTACAGTAACTTAAAAAGACTGTTTAAATGCCCCTTGGAAGAGACGTGCAAGTCGCAGTAGCTAAAAAAGACCGTTTAAATGCGCCTTGGAAGAGGCGTGCAGGTCGCAGTAGCTTAACAAGACGGTTTAAATGCCCCTTGGAAGAGACAAGCAGGTCGCAGTAGCTTAACAAGACGGTTTAAATGCCCCTTGGAAGAGACATGCAGGTCGCAGTAGTTTAACAAGATGGTTTAAATCCCCCTTGGAAGAGACGTGCAGGTCGCAGTAGCTTAACAAGAGGGTTTAAATGTCCCTTGGAATAGGCTAGCAGGTCACAGTAGCTTACCAAGACGGTTTAAATGCCCATTGGAAGAGACGTGCAGGTCGTAGTAGCTTAACAAGACTGTTTAAATGCACTTTGGAAGAGCGGTGGAGGACGCAGTAGCTTAAAAAGACTGTTTAAATGCCCCTTGGAAGAGACGTGCAGGTCGCAGTAGCTTAATAAGACGGTTTAAATGCCCCTTGGAAGAGACATGCAGGTCGCAGTAGCTTAACAAGATGGTTTAAATCCCCCTTGGAAGAGACGTGCAGGTCGCAGTAGCTTAACAAGAGGGTTTAAATGTCCCTTGGAATAGGCTTGCAGGTCACAGTAGCTTACCAAGACGGTTTAAATGCCCATTGGAAGAGACGTGCAGGTCGTAGTAGCTTAACAAGACTGTTTAAATGCACTTTGGAAGAGCGGTGGAGGACGCAGTAGCTTAAAAAGACAGTTTAAATGCCCCTTGGAAGAGACGTGCAGGTCGCAGTAGCTTAATAAGACGGTTTAAATGCCCCTTGGAAGAGATGTGCAAGTCGCAGTAGCTTAATAAGACGTTTTAAATGACCCTTGGAAGAGCGGTGGAAGTCTCAGTAGCTTAACAAGGCAGTTTAAATGCTCTTTGGAAGAGAAGTGCAGGTCGCAGTAGCTTAACTAGACGGTTTAAATGCCACTTGGATGAGACGTGCAGATCGCAGTAGCTTAACAAGATGGTTTAAATGCCTCTTGGAAGAGCGGTTGAGGTCGCAGTAGCTTAACAAGACGGTTTAAATGCCCCTTGGAAGAGACATGCAGGTCGCAGCAGCTTAACAAGACGGTTTAAATGCCCCTTGGAAGAGACGTGCAGGTTGCAGTGGCTTAACTAGACGGTTTAAATGCCCCTTGGAAGAGACATGCAGTTCGCAGTAGCTTAACAAGATGGTTTAAATGCCCCTTGGAAGAGACGTGCAGGTCGCAGTAGCTTAACAAGACGGTTTAAATGCCCCTTTGAAAAGAGGTGGAGGTTACAGTAACTTAAAAAGACTGTTTAAATGCCCCTTGGAAGAGACGTGCAAGTCGCAGTAGCTAAAAAAGACCGTTTAAATGCGCCTTGGAAGAGGCGTGCAGGTCGCAGTAGCTTAACAAGACGGTTTAAATGCCCCTTGGAAGAGACGAGCAGGTCGCAGTAGCTTAACAAGACGGTTTAAATGCCCCTTGGAAGAGACATGCAGGTCGCAGTAGCTTAACAAGATGGTTTAAATCCCCCTTGGAAGAGACGTGCAGGTCGCAGTAGCTTAACAAGAGGGTTTAAATGTCCCTTGGAATAGGCTTGCAGGTCACAGTAGCTTACCAAGACGGTTTAAATGCCCATTGGAAGAGACGTGCAGGTCGTAGTAGCTTAACAAGACTGTTTAAATGCACTTTGGAAGAGCGGTGGAGGACGCAGTAGCTTAAAAAGACAGTTTAAATGCCCCTTGGAAGAGACGTGCAGGTCACAGTAGCTTAATAAGACGGTTTAAATGCCCCTTGGAAGAAACATGCAGGTCGCAGTAGCTTAAGAAGATGGTTTAAATCCCCCTTGGAAGAGACGTGCTGGTCGCAGTAGCTTAACAAGAGGGTTTAAATGTCCCTTGGAATAGGCTTGCAGGTCAAAGTAGCTTACCAAGACGGTTTAAATGCCCATTGGAAGAGACGTGCAGGTCGTAGTAGCTTAGCAAGACTGTTTAAATGCACTTTGGAAGAGCGGTGGAGGACGCAGTAGCTTAAAAAGACAGTTTAAATGCCCCTTGGAAGAGACGTGCAGGTCGCAGTAGCTTAATAAGACGGTTTAAATGCCCCTTGGAAGAGATGTGCAGGTCGCAGTAGCTTAATAAGACGGTTTAAATGCCCCTTGGAAGAGACGTGCAGGTCGCAGTAGCTTCACAAGACTGTTTAAATGCCCCTTGAAAGAGCGGTGGATGTCGCAGTAGTTTAACAAAACGGTTTAAATGCCCCTTGGAAGAGACATGCAGGTCGCAGAAACTTAACAAGACAGTTTAAATGCCCCTTGGAAGAGACGTGCAGGTCGCAGTAGCTTAACAAGACGGTCTAAATGCCCATTGGAAGAGACGTGCAGGTCGCAGTAGCTTAACAAAGCATTTTAAATGCACCTTGGAAGAGACGTGCATGTCGCAGTAGCTTAACAAGACGGTTTAAATGCCCCTTGGAAAAGTGGTGGAGGTTACAGTAGCTTAACAAGACGGTATAAATGCCACTTGGAAGAGACGTGCAAGTCGCAGTAGCTTAACAAGACGGTTTAAATACCCCTTAGAAGAGACGTGCAGGTCGCAGTAGCTTAACAAGACAGTTTAAATGCCCCTTGGAAGAGACGTGCAGGTTGCAGTAGCTTACCAAGATGGTTTAAATGGCCCTTGTAAGAGCGGTGGAGGTCGCAGTAGCTTAACAAGACAGTTTAAATGCCCCTTGGAAGAGACGTGTAGGTCGCAGTAGCTTAACAAGACGGTTTAAATGCCCCTTGGAAAAGTGGTGGAAGTTACAGTAGCTTAACAAGACGGTTTAAATGCCCCTTGGAACAGACGTGCAAGTCGCAGTAGCTTAAAAAGACGGTTTAAATACACCTTGGAAGAGACGTGCAGGTCGCAGTAGCTTAACAAGACTGTTTAAATGGCCCTTGGAAGAGAAGAGCAGGTCGCAGTAGCTTAACAAGGCGGTTTAAATGCCCTTTGGAACAGACATGCAGGTTGCAGTAGCTTAACAAGATGGATTAAATCCCCCTTGGAAGAGACGTGCAGGTCGCAGTAGCTTAAGAAGAGGGTTTAAATGCCCCTTGGAATAGGCTTGCAGGTCGCAGTAGCTTACCAAGAGGGTTTAAATGCCCCTTGGAAGAGACGTGCAGGTCGCAGTAGCTTAACAAGATGGTTTAAATGCCCCTTGGAAGAGACGTGCAGGTCGCAGTAGCTTAACAAGAGGGTTTAAATGCCCCTTTCAAGGGATGTGCAGGTCGCAGGAGCTTAACAAGCGGGTTTAAATGCCCCTTGGAAGAGACGTGCTGGTCGCAGTAGCTTATCAAAATGGTTTAAATGACCCTTGGAAGAGCGGTGGAGGTCGCAGTAGCTTAACAAGACCGTTTAAATGCCCCTTGGAAGAGACATGAAGGTCGCAGTAGCTTAAGAAGACGGTTTAAATGCCCCTTGGAAGAGACGTTCAGGTCGCAGTAGCTTAACAAGACGGCTTAAATGCCCATTGGAAGAGCGGTGGAGGTCGCAGTAGCTTTACAAGACAGTTTAAATGCCCCTTGGAAGAGACATGCAGATCGCAGTAGCTTAATAAGACAGTTTAAATGCCCCTTGGAAGAGACGTGCAGGTCGCAGTAGCTTAACAAGACGGTTTACATGCCCCCTGAAAGAGACGTGCAGGTCGCAGTAGCTTAACAATAGGGTTTAAAAGCCCCTTGGAATAGGCTTGCAGGTCGCAGTAGCTTACCAAAACGGTTTAAATGCCCCTTGGAAGAGACGTGCAGGTCGCAGTAGCTTAACAAGATGGTTTAAATGTCCCTTGGAAGAGCGGAGGAGGACGCAGTAGCTAAACAAGACTCTTTAAATGCCCCTTGGAGGAGACGTGCAGGTCGCAGCAGCTTAAATAGACTGTTTAAATGCCCCTTGGAAGAGACGTGCAGGACGCAGTAGCTTAACAAGATGGTTTAAATGGACCTTGGAAGAGACGTGCAAGTGGCAGTAGCTTAAAAAGACGGTTTAAATGCCCCTTGGAATAGGATTGCAGGTCACAGTAGATTACCAAGACGGTGTAAATGCCCCTTGGAAGAGACGTGCAGGTCGCAGTAGCTTAACAAGATGGTTTAAATGCCCCCTGGAAGAGACATGCAGGTCGCAGCAGCTTAACAAGACGGGTTAAATGCCGCTTGGAAGAGACATACAGGTCGCAGTAGCTTAACAAGACGGTTTAAATGCCCCTTGGAAGAGACGTGCTGGTCGCAGTAGCTTAACATGACGGTTTAAATGCCCCTTGGAAAAGAGGTGGAGGTTACAGTAGCTTAACAAGACGGTTTAAATGCCCCTTGGAAGAGACGTGCAAGACGCAGTAGCTTAAAAAGACGCTTTAAATGCCCCTTGGAAGAAACGTGCAAGTCGCGATAGCTTAAAAAGACGGATTAAATGCGCCTTGGAAGAGATGTGCAAGACGCAGTAGCTTAAAAAGACGGATTAAATGCGCCTTGGAAGAGACGTGCAGGTCGCAATAGCCCTACAAGACAGTTTAAATGCCCCTAGGAATAGACGTGCAGGTCTCAGTAGCTTAACAAGATGGTATAAATGCCCCTTGGAAGAGCGGTGGAGGTCGCAGTAGCTTAATAAGACAGTTTAAATGCCCCTTGGATGAAACTTGCAGGTCGCAGTAGCTTAACAAGACAGTTTAAATGCCCCTTGGAAGAGGCTTGCAGGTCGCAGTCGCTTACCAAGACGATTTAAATGCCCCTTGGAAGAGATCTGCAGGTCGCAGTAGCTTAGCAAGACAGTTTAAATGCCCCTTGGAAGAGCGGTGGAGGTCGGAGTAGCTTAACAAGACAGTTTAAATGCTCCTTGGAAGAGACATGCAGGTCGCAGCAGCTTAACAAGACTGTTTAAATGCCCCTTGGAAGAGGCGTGCAGGTCGCAGTAGCTTAACAAGACGGTTTAAATGTCTCTTGGTAGAGACATGCAGGTCGCAGTAGCTTAACAAGACGGTTTAAATGCCCCATGGAAGAGACGTGCAGGTCGCAGTAGCTTAACAAGATGGTTTAAATGCCCCTTGGAAAAGTGGTGGAGTTTGCAGTAGCTTAACAAGACGGTTTAAATGCCCCTTGGAAGAGACGTGCAGGTAGCAGTAGCTTAACAAGACAGTTTAAATGCCCCTTGGAAGAGACGTGGAGGTCGCAGTAGCTTAACAAGACGGTTTAAATGCCCCTTGGAAGAGCGGTGGAGTTCGCAGTAGCTTAACAAGACAGTTTAAATGCCCCTTGCAAGAGACGTGCAGGTCGCAGTAGCTTAATAAGACGGCTTAAATGCCCCTTAGAAGAGACGTCAAGGTCGCAGTAGCTAAACAAGACGGTTTAAATGCCCCTTGGAAGGGACGTGCAGGTCGCAGTAGCTTAACAAGACGGTTTAAATGCCCCTTGGAAGAGACGTGCAGGTCTCAGTAGCTTAACAAGATGGTTTAAATGCCACTTGGAAGAGCAGTGGAGGTCGCAGTAGCTTAACGAGACAGTTTAAATGCACCTTGGAAGAGACTTGCAGGTCGCAGTAGCTTAATAAGACAGTTTAAATGCCCCTTGGAAGAGACGTGCAGGCCGCAGGAGCTTAACAAGACGGTTTAAATGAACCTTGGAAGAGAGGTGCAGGTCGCAGTAGCTTAACAAGACGGTTTAAATCCCCCTTGGAAGAGACGTGCAGGTCGCAGTAGCTTAACAAGAGGGTTTAAATGCCCCTTGGAATAGGCTTGCAAGTCAAAGTAGCTTACCAAGATGGTTTAAATGCCCCTTGGAAGAGACATGCAGGTCGCAGTAGCTTAACAAAGCGTTTTAAATGCCCCTTGGAAGAGCCATGCAGGTCGCACTATCTTAACAAGACGGTTTAAATGCCTCTTGGAAAAGTGGTGGAGGTTACAGTAGCTTAACAAGACGGTTTAAATGCCCCTTGGAAGAGAAGTGCAAGTCGCAGTAGCTTAACAAGATGGTTTAAATGCCCCTTAGAAGAGACGTGCAGGTCGCAGTAGCTTAACAAGACGGTTTAAATTCCCCTTGTAAGAGCGGTGGAGGTCGCATTAGCTTACCAAGACGGTTTCAATGCCCCTTGGAAGAGACTTGCAGGTCGCAGTAGCTTAACAAGATGATTTAAATGCGACTTGGAAGAGCGGTGGAGGTCGCAGTAGCTTAACAAGATGGATTAAATGCCCCTTGGAAGAGACGTGCAGGTCGCAGCTGCTTAAAAAGACGGTTTAAATGCCCCTTGGAAGAGACATGCAGGTCGCAGTGGCTTAACAAGATGGTTTAAATGCCCCTGGGAAGAGACATGCAGGTCGCAGTAGCTTAACAAGACGGTTTAAATGCCCCTTGGAAGAGACGTGCAGATCGCAATAGCTTTACAAGACGGATTAAATGCCCCTTGGAAAAGTGGTGGAGGTTAAAGTAGCTTAATAAGATGTTTTAAATGCCCCTTGGATGAGACGTGCAAGTCGCAGTAGCTAAAAAAGTCAGTTTAAATGCACCTTGGAAGAGACGTGCAGGTCGCAGTAGCTTAACAAGGCGGTTTAAATGCACCTTGGAAGAGACGTGCAGGTCGCAGTAGCTTAACAAGGCGATTTAAATGCACCTTGGAAGAGACATGCAGGTCGCAGCAGCTTAACAAGACGGTTTAAATGCCCCTTGGAAAAGTGGTGGAGGTTACAGTAGCTTAAAAAGACTGTTTAAATGGCCCTTGGAAAAGACTTGCAAGACGCAGTAGCTTAACAAGACGGTTTAAATGCCCCTTGGAAGAGACGTGCAGGTCGCAGTAGCTTAACAAGACGGTTTAAATGCCCCTTGGAAGATCAGTGGAGGTCGCAGTAGCTTAACAAGACAGTTTAAATACCCCTTGGAAGAGACAAGCAGGTCGCAGTAGCTTAACAAGACGGTTTAAATGCCCCTTGGAAGAGACATGCAGGTCGCAGTAGCTTAACAAGATGGTTTAAATCCCCCTTGGAAGAGACGTGCATTTCGCAGTAGCTTAACAAGAGGGTTTAAATGTCCCTTGGAATAGGCTTGCAGGTCACAGTAGCTTACCAAGACGGTTTAAATGCCCATTGGAAGAGACGTGCATGTCGTAGTAGCTTAACAAGACTGTTTAAATGCACTTTGGAAGAGCGGTGGAGGACGCAGTAGCTTAAAAAGACAGTTTAAATGCCCCTTGGAAGAGACGTGCAGGTCGCAGTAGCTTAATAAGACGGTTTAAATTCCCCTTGGAAGAGACATGCAAGTCGCAGTAGCTTAACAAGATGGTTTAAATCCCCCTTGGAAGAGACGTGGAGGTCGCAGTAGCTTAACAAGAGGGTTTAAATGTCCCTTGGAATATTCTTGCAGGTCACAGTAGCTTACCAAGACGGTTTAAATGCCCATTGGAAGAGACGTGCAGGTCGTAGTAGCTTAACAAGACTGTTTAAATGCACTTTGGAAGAGCGGTGGAGGACGCAGTAGCTTAAAAAGACAGTTTAAATGCCCCTTGGAAGAGACGTGCAGGTCGCAGTAGCTTAATAAGACGGTTTAAATGCCCATTGGAAGAGATGTGCAAGTCGCAGTAGCTTAATAAGACATTTTAAATGACCCTTGGAAGAGCGGTGGAAGTCTCAGTAGCTTAACAAGGCAGTTTAAATGCTCTTTGGAAGAGAAGTGCAGGTCGCAGTAGCTTATCTAGACGGTTTAAATGCCACTTGGAAGAGACGTGCAGATCGCAGTAGCTTAACAAGATGGTTTAAATGCCTCTTGGAAGAGCGGTGGAGGTCGCAGTAGCTTAACAAGACGGTTTAAATGCCCCTTGGAAGAGACATGCAGGTCGCAGCAGCTTAACAAGACGGTTTAAATGCCCCTTGGAAGAGACGTGCAGGTTGCAGTGGCTTAACTAGACGGTTTAAATGCCCCTTGGAAGAGGCATGCAGTTCGCAGTAGCTTAACAAGACGGTTTAAATGCCCCTTGGAAGAGACGTGCAGGTCGCAGTAGCTTAACAAGACGGTTTAAATGCCCCTTGGAAAAGAGGTGGAGGTTACAGTAACTTAAAAAGACTGTTTAAATGCCCCTTGGAAGAGACATGCAAGTCGCAGTAGCTAAAAAAGACCGTTTAAATGCGCCTTGGAAGAGGCGTGCAGGTCGCAGTAGCTTAACAAGACGGTTTAAATGCCCCTTGGAAGAGACGAGCAGGTCGCAGTAGCTTAACAAGACGGTTTAAATGCCCCTTGGAAGAGACATGCAGGTCGCAGTAGCTTAACAAGATGGTTTAAATCCCCCTTGGAAAAGACGTGCAGGTCGCAGTAGCTTAACAAGAGGGTTTAAATGTCCCTTGGAAAAGGCTTGCAGGTCACAGTAGCTTACCAAGACGGTTTAAATGCCTATTGGAAGAGACGTGCAGGTCGTAGTAGCTTAACAAGACTGTTTAAATGCACTTTGGAAGAGCGGTGGAGGACGCAGTAGCTTAAAAAGACAGTTTAAATGCCCCTTGGAAGAGACGTGCAGGTCGCAGTAGCTTAATAAGACGGTTTAAATGCCCCTTGGAAGAGACATGCAGGTCGCAGTAGCTTAACAAGATGGTTTAAATCCCCCTTGGAAGAGACGTGCAGGTCGCAGTAGCTTAACAAGAGGGTTTAAATGTTACTTGGAATAGGCTTGCAGGTCACAGTAGCTTACCAAGACGGTTTAAATGCCCATTGGAAGAGACGTGCAGGTCGTAGTAGCTTAACAAGACTGTTTAAATGGACTTTGGAAGAGCGGTGGAGGACGCAGTAGCTTAAAAAGACAGTTTAAATGCCCCTTGGAAGAGACGTGCAGGTCGCAGTAGCTTAATAAGAAGGTTTAAATGCCCCTTGGAAGAGATGTGCAGGTCGCAGTAGCTTAATAAGACGGTTTAAATGCCCCTTGGAAGAGACGTGCAGGTCGCAGTAGCTTAACAAGACAGTTTAAATGCCCCTTGGAAGAGACGTGCAGGTCGCAGTAGCTTCACAAGACTGTTTAAATGCCCCTTGAAAGAGCGGTGGATGTCGCAGTAGTTTAACAAAACGGTTTAAATGCCCCTTGGAAGAGACATGCAGGTCGCAGAAACTTAACAAGACAGTTTAAATGCCCCTTGGAAGAGACGTGCAGGTCGCAGTAGCTTAACAAGACGGTCTAAATGCCCCTTGGAAGAGACGTGCAGGTCGCAGTAGCTTAACAAAGCATTTTAAATGCCCCTTGGAAGAGACGTGCATGTCGCAGTAGCTTAACAAGACGGTTTAAATGCCCCTTGGAAAAGTGGTGGAGGTTACAGTAGCTTAACAAGACGGTATAAATGCCACTTGGAAGAGACGTGCAAGTCGCAGTAGCTTAACAAGACGGTTTAAATACCCCTTAGAAGAGACGTGCAGCTCGCAGTAGCTTAACAAGACAGTTTAAATGCCCCTTGGAAGAGACGTGCAGGTTGCAGTAGCTTACCAAGATGGTTTAAATGCCCCTTGTAAGAGCGGTGGAGGTCGCAGTAGCTTAACAAGACAGTTTAAATGCCCCTTGGAAGAGACGTGTAGGTCGCAGTAGCTTAACAAGACGGTTTAAATGCCCCTTGGAAAAGTGGTGGAAGTTACAGTAGCTTAACAAAACGGTTTAAATGCCCCTTGGAACAGACGTGCAAGTCGCAGTAGCTTAAAAAGACGGTTTAAATGCACCTTGGAAGAGACGTGCAGGTCGCAGTAGCTTAACAAGATTGTTTAAATGGCCCTTGGAAGAGAAGAGCAGGTCGCAGTAGCTTAACAAGGTGCTTTAAATGCCCTTTGGAAGAGACATGCAGGTTGCAGTAGCTTAACGAGATGGATTAAATCCCCCTTTGAAGAGACGTGCAGGTCGCAGTAGCTTAAGAAGAGGGTTTAAATGCCCCTTGGAATAGGCTTGCAGGTCGCAGTAGCTTACCAAGAGGATTTAAATGCCCCTTGGAAGAGACGTGCAGGTCGCAGTAGCTTAACAAGATGGTTTAAATGCCCCTTGGAAGAGATGTGGAGGTCGCAGTAGCTTAACAAGACAGTTTAAATGCCCATTGGAAGAGACGAGCAGGTCGCAGTAGCTTAACAAGAGGGTTTAAATGCCCCTTTCAAGGGATGTGCAGGTCGCAGGAGCTTAACAAGCGGGTTTAAATGCCGCTTGGAAGAGACGTGCAGGTCGCAGTAGCTTATCAAAATGGTTTAAATGATACTTGGAAGAGCGGTGGAGGTCGCAGTAGCTTAACAAGACCGTTTAAATGCCCCTTGGAAGAGACATGAAGGTCGCAGTAGCTTAACAAGACGGTTTAAATGCCCCTTGGAAGAGACGTTCAGGTCGCAGTAGCTTAACAAGACGGCTTAAATGCCCCTTGGAAGAGCGGTGGAGGTCGCAGTAGCTTAACAAGACAGTTTAAATGCCCCTTGGAAGAGACATGCAGATCGCAGTAGCTTAATAAGACAGTTTAAATCCCCCTTGGAAGAAACGTGCAGGTCGCAGTAGCTTAACAAGACGGTTTACATGCCCCTTGAAAGAGACGTGCAGGTCGCTGTAGCTTAACAATAGGGTTTAAAAGCCCCTTGGAATAGGCTTGCAGGTCGCAGTAGCTTACCAAAACGGTTTAAATGCCCCTTGGAAGAGACGTGCAGGTCGCAGTAGCTTAACAAGATGGTTTAAATGTCCCTTGGAAGAGCGGAGGAGGACGCAGTAGCTTAACAAGACTCTTTAAATGCCCCTTGGAGGAGACGTGCAGGTCGCAGCAGCTTAAATAGACTGTTTAAATGCCCCTTGGAAGAGACGTGCAGGACGCAGTAGCTTAAAAACATGGTTTAAATGGACCTTGGATGTGACGTGCAAGTGGCAGTAGCTTAAAAAGACGGTTTAAATGCGCCTTGGAAGAGACGTGCAGGTCGCAGTAGCTTAACAAGACGGTTTAAATGCCCCTTGGAATAGGATTGCAGGTCACAGTAGATTACCAAGACGGTGTAAATGCCCCTTGGAAGAGACGAGCAGGTCGCAGTAGCTTAACAAGATGGTTTAAATGCCCCTTGGAAGAGACATGCAGGTCGCAGCAGCTTAACAAGACGGGTTAAATGCCGCTTGGAAGAGACATACAGGTCGCAGTAGCTTAACAAGACGGTTTAAATGCCCCTTGGAAGAGACGTGCAGGTCGCAGTAGCTTAACATGACGGTTTAAATGCCCCTTGGAAAAGAGGTGGAGGTTACAGTAGCTTAACAAGACAGTTTAAATGCCCCTTGGAAGAGACGTGCAAGACGCAGTAGCTTAAAAAGACGCTTTAAATGCCCCTTGGAAGAGACGTGCAAGTCGCAGTAGCTTAAAAAGACGGATTAAATGCGCCTTGGAAGAGATGTGCAAGACGCAGTAGCTTAAAAAGACGGATTAAATGCGCCTTGGAAGAGACGTGCAGGTCGCAATAGCCCTACAAGACAGTATAAATGCCCCTACGAAGAGACGTGCAGGTCTCAGTAGCTTAACAAGATGGTATAAATGCCCCTTGGAAGAGCGGTGGAGGTCGCAGTAGCTTAACAAGACAGTTTAAATGCCCCTTGGATGAAACTTGCAGGTTGCAGTAGCTTAACAAGACAGTTTAAATGCCCCTTGGAAGAGGCTTGCAGGTCGCAGTCGCTTACCAAGACGATTTAAATGCCCCTTGGAAGAGATGTGCAGGTCGCAGTAGCTTAGCAAGACAGTTTAAATGCCCCTTGGAAGAGCGGTGGAGGTCGGAGTAGATTAACAAGACAGTTTAAATGCTCATTGGAAGAGACATGAAGGTCGCAGCAGCTTAACAAGACTGTTTAAATGCCCCTTGGAAGAGGCGTGCAGGTCGCAGTAGCTTAACAAGACGGTTTAAATGTCTCTTGGTAGAGACATGCAGGTCGCAGAAGCTTAACAAGACGGTTTAAATGCCCCTTGGAAGAGCGGAGGAGGTCGCAGTAGCTTAACAAGACGGTTTAAATGCCCCTTGGAGGAGACATGCAGGTCGCAGCAGCTTAAATAGACAGTTTAAATGCCCCTTGGAAGAGGCTTGCAGGTCGCAGTCGCTTACCAAGACGATTTAAATGCCCCTTGGAAGAGATGTGCAGGTCGCAGTAGCTTAGCAAGACGGTTTAAATTCCCCATGTAAGAGACGTGCAGGTCGCAGTAGCTTAACAAGATGGTTTAAATGCCCCTTGGAAAAGTGGTGGAGGTAACAGTAGCTTAACAAGTTGGTTTAAATGCCCCTTGGAAGAGACGTGCAGGTCGCAGTAGCTTACCAAGACGGTTTAAATGCCCCTTGGAAGAGACGTGCAGGTCGCAGTAGCTTAACAAGACGGTTTAAATGCCCCTTGGAAGAGCGGAGGAGGTCGCAGTAGCTTAACAAGATGGTTTAAATGCCCCTTGGAGGAGACATGCAGGTCGCAGCAGCTTAAATAGACAGTTTAAATGCCCCTTGGAAGAGACGTGCAGGTTGCAGTAGCTTAACAAGATGGTTTAAATGCCCCTTGGAAGAGCGGTGGAGGTCGCAGTAGCTTAACAGGACAGTTTAAATGCCCCTTGGAAGAGACGTGCAGGTCACAGTAGCTTAACAAGACGGTTTAAATGCCCCTTGGAAGAGACGTTCAGGTCGCAGTAGCTTAACAAGACGGCTTAAATGCCCCTTGGAAGAGCGGTGGAGGTCGCAGTAGCTTAACAAGACAGTTTAAATGCCACTTGGAAGAGACATGCAGATCGCAGTAGCTTAATGAGACAGTTTAAATGACCCTTGGAAGAGACGTGCAGGTCGCAGTAGCTTAACAAGACGGTTTAAATGCCCCTTGGAAGAGACGTGCAGGTCGCAGTAGCTTAACAAAAGGGTATAAAAGCCCCTTGGAATAGGCTTGCAGGTCGCAGTAGCTTACCAAGACGGTTTAAATGCCCCTTGGAAGAGACGTGCAGGTCGCAGTAGCTTAACTAGATGGTTTAAATGCCCCTTGGAAGAGCGGAGGAGGACGCAGTAGCTTAACAAGACTCTTTAAATGCCCCTTGGAGGAGACGTGCATGTCGCAGCAGCTTAAGTAGACTGTTTAAATGCCCCTTGGAAGAGACGTGCAGGTCGCAGTAGCTTAACAAGACGTTTAAATGGACCTTGGAAGAGACGTGCAAGTCGCAGTAGCTTAAAAAGACGGTTTAAATGCGCCTTGGAAGAGACGTGCAGGTCGCAGTAGCTTAACAAGACGGTTTAAATGCCCCATTGAAGAGATGAGCAGGTCGCAGTAGCTTAACAAGATGGTTTAAATGCCCCTTGGAAGAGACGAGCAGGTCGCAGTAGCTTAACAAGACTTTTTAAATCCCCCTTGGAAGAGACGTGCAGGTCGCAGTAGCTTAACAAGAGGGTTTAAATGCCCCTTGGAATAGGATTGCAGGTCACAGTAGATTACCAAGACGGTTTAAAAGCCCCATTGAAGAGATGAGCAGGTCGCAGTAGCTTAACAAGATGGTTTAAATGCCCCTTGGAAGAGACGTGCAGTTCGCAGTAGCTTAACAAGATGGTTTAAATGCCCCTTGAAAGAGACATGCAGGTCGCAGCAGCTTAACAAGACGGTTTAAATGCCGCTTGGAAGAGACATACAGGTCACAGTAGCTTAACAAGATGGTTTAAATCCCCCTTGGAAGAGACGGGCAGGTCGCAGTAGCTTAACAATAGTGTTTAAATGTTCCTTGGAATCGGCTTGCAGGTAACAGTAGCTTACCAAGACGGTTTAAATGCCCCTTGGAAGAGACGTGCAGGTCGTAGTAGCTTAACAAGACTGTTTGAATGCCCTTTGGAAGAGCGGTGGAGGTCGCAGTAGCTTAAAAAGACAGTTTAAATGCCCCTTGGAAGAGAAGTGCAGGTCGCAGTAGCTTAATAAGACGGTTTAAATGCCCCTTGGAAGAGATGTGCAGGTCGCAGTAGCTTAATAAGACGGTTTAAATGCCCCTTGGAAGAGAGGTGGAGGTCGCAGTAGCTTAACAAGACAGTTTAAATGCCCCTTGGAAGAGACATGCAGGTCGCAGTAGCTTAACAAGACGGTTTAAATGCCCCTTGGAAGAGACGTGCAGGTCGCAGTAGCTTAACAAAAGTGTATAAAAGCCCCTTGGAATAGGCTTGCAGGTCGCAGTAGCTTACCAAGACGGTTTAAATGCCCCTTGGAAGAGAAGTGCAGGTCGCAGTAGCTTAACAAGATGATTTAAATGCCCCTTGGAAGAGTGGAGGAGGACGCAGTAGCTTAACAAGACTCTTTAAATGCCCCTTGGAGGAGACGTGCAGGTCGCAGCAGCTTAAATAGACTGTTTAAATGCCCCTTGGAAGAGACGTGCAGGTCGCAGTAGCTTAAAAAGACGGTTTAAATGCGCCTTGGAAGAGACGTGCAGGTCGCAGTAGCTTAACACGAAGGTTTAAATGCCCCTTGGAAGAGACGAGCAGGTCGCAGTAGCTTAACAAGACTTATTAAATCCCCCTTAGAAGAGACTTGCAGGTCGCAGTAGCTTAACAAGAGGGTTTGCATGCCCCTTGGAATAGGATTGCAGGTCACAGTAGATTACCAAGACGGTTTAAATGCCCCTTGGAAGAGACGTGCAGGTCGCAGTAGCTTAACAAGATGGTTTAAATGCCCCTTGAAAGAGACATGCAGGTCGCAGCAGCTTAACAAGACGGTTTAAATGCCGCTTGGAAGAGACATACAGGTCGCAGTAGGTTAAAAAGACGGTTTAAATGCCCCTTGGAAGAGACGTGCAGGTCGCAATAGCTTAATAAGACGGTTTAAATGCCGCTTGGAAGAGACGTGCAGGTCGCAGTAGCTTAACAAGACGCTTTAAATGCCCCTTGGAAGAGACGTGCAAGTCGCAGTAGCCTAAAAAGACGGATTAAATGCGCCTTGGAAGAGATGTGCAAGATGCAGTAGCTTAAAAAGACGGATTAAATGCGCCTTGGAAGAGACGTGCAGGTCGCAATAGCCCTACAAGACACTTTAAATGCCCCTAGGAAGAGAAGTACAGGTCGCAGTAGCTTAACAAAATGTTATAAATGCCCCTTGAAGAGCGGTGGAGGTCGCAGTAGCTTAACAAGACAGTTTAAATGCCCCTTGGAAGAAACTTGCAGGTCGCAGTAGCTTAACAAGACAGTTTAAATGCCCCTTGGAAGAGGCTTGCAGGTCGCAGTAGCTTAACAAGACGATTTAAATGCCCCTTGGAAGAGACGTGCAGGTCGCAGTAGCTTAGCAAGACAGTTTAAATGCCCCTTGGAAGAGCGGTGGAGGTCACAGTAGCTTAACAAGACAGTATAAATGCTCCTTGGAAGAGACATGCAGGTCGCAGCAGCTTAACAAGACTGTTTAAATGCCCCTTGGAAGAGGCGTGCAGGTCGCAGTAGCTTAACAAGATGGTTTAAATGTCTCTTGGTAGAGACATGAAGGTCGCAGTAGCTTAACAAGACGGTTTAAATGCCCCATGGAAGAGTCATGCAGGTCGCAGCAGCTTAACAAGACGGTTTAAATGCCCCTTGGAAAAATGGTGGAGGTTACAGTAGCTTAACAAGACGGCTTAAATGCCCCTTAGAAGAGACGTCAAGCTCGCAGTAGCTAAACAAGACGGTTTAAATGCCCCTTGGAAGGGACGTGCAGGTTGCGTTAGCTTAACAAGACGGTTTAAATGCCCCTTGGAAAAGACGTGCAGGTCGCAGTAGATTAACAAGATGGTTTAAATGCCACTTGGAAGAGCAGTGGAGGTCGCAGTAGCTTAACGAGACAGTTTACATGCCCCTTGGAAGAGACTTGCAGGTCGCAGTAGCTTAATAAGACAGTTTAAATGCCCCTTGGAAGAGACGTGCAGGCCGCAGTAGCTTAACAAGACGATTTAAATGAACCTTGGAAGAGAGGTGCAGGTCGCAGTAGCTTAACAAGACGGTTTAAATCCCCCTTGGAAGAGACGTGCAGGTCGCAGTAGCTTAACAAGATGGTTTAATTGCCTCTTGGAAAAGTGGTGGAGGTTACAGTAGCTTAACAAGACGGTTTAAATGCCCTTTGGAAGAAAAGTGCAAGTCGCAGTAGCTTAACAAGATGGTTTAAATGCCCCTTAGAAGAGACGTGCAGGTCGCAATAGCTTACCAAGACGGTTTAAATGCCCCTTGGAAGAGACTTGCAGGTCGCAGTAGCTTAACAAGATGATTTAAATGCGCCTTGGAAGAGCGGTGGAGGTCGCAGTAGCTTAACAAGATGGATTAAATGCCCCTTGGAAGAGACGTGCAGGTCGCAGCTGCTTAAAAAGACGGTTTAAATGCCCCTTGGAAGAGACGTGCAGGTCGCAGTGGCTTAACAAGATGGTTTAAATGCCCCTTGGAAGAGACATGCAGGTCGCAGTAGCTTAACAAGACGGTTTAAATGCACCGTGGAAGAGACGTGCAGATCGCAATAGCTTAACAAGACGGATTAAATGCCCCTTGGAAAAGTGGTGGAGGTTAAAGTAGCTTAATAAGATGGTTTAAATGCCCCTTGGATGAGACGTGCAAGTCGCAGTAGCTAAAAAAGACAGTTTAAATGCACCTTGGAAGAGACGTGCAGGTCGCAGTAGCTTAACAAGGCGGTTTAAATGCACCTTGGAAGAGACGAGCAGGTCGCAGTAGCTTAACATGATGGTTTAAATGCACCTTGGAAGAGCGGTGGAGGTCGCTGTAGCTTAATGAGACGGTTTAAATGCCCCTTGGAAGAGATATGCAGGTCACAGTCGCTTAATAAGACTGTTTAAATGCCCCTTGGAAGAGAGGTGGAGGTCGCAGTAGCTTAACAAGACAGTTTAAATGCCCCTTGGCAGAGACGTGCAGGTCGCAGTAGCTTAACAAGAGGGTTTAAGTGCCCCTTTCAAGGGACGTGCAGGTCGCAGGAGCTTAACAAGAGGGTTTAAATGCCCCTTGCAAGAGAGGTGGAGGTCGCAGTAGCTTAACAAGATGGTTTAAATGACCCTTGGAAGAGACGTGCAGGTCGCAGTAGCTTAACAAGACTGTTTAGATGCCCCTTGAAAAAGTGGTGGAGGTTACGGTAGCTTAACAAGACGGTTTAAATGCCCCTTGGAAGAGACGTTCAAGTCGCAGTAGCTTAAAAAGACAGCTTAAATGCGCCTTGGAAGACACTTGCAGGTCGCAGTAGCTTAAAAAGACGGTTTAAATACCTCTTGGAAGAGAGGTGGAGGTCGCAGTAGCTTAAGAAGACAGTTTAAATGCCCATTGGAAGAGACTTGCAGGTCGCAGTAGCTTAACAAGACGGTTTAAATGCTACTTGGAAGAGACGTGCAGGTCGAAGTAGCTTAAAAAGACGGTTTAAATGCGCCTTGGAAGAGACTTGCAGGTCGCAGTAGCTTAAAAGGACGCTTTAAATGCCCCTTGGAAGAGAGGTGGAGGTCGCAGTAGCTTAACAAGATAGTTTAAATGCCCATTGGAAGAGACTTGCAGGTCGCAGTAGCTTAACAAGACGGTTTAAATGCCACTTGGAAGAGACGTGCAGGTCGCAGTAGCTTAACAAGACGGTTTAAATGCACCTTGGAAGAGCGGTGGAGGTCGCAGTAGCTTAACAAGGCGGTTTAAATGCCCCTTGGAAGAGACATGCAGGTCGCAGTAGCTTAACAAAGGGTTTTAAATGCCCTCTGGAAGAGACGAGCAGGTCGCAGTAGCTTAACAAGAAGGTTTAAATACCTCTTGGAAAAGTGGTGGAGGTTACAGGAGCTTAACAAGATGGTTTAAATACCCCTTGGAAGAGACGTGCAAGTCGCAGTAGCATAACAACACGGTTTAAATGCCCCTTGGAAGAGATGTGCAGGTCACAGTAGCTTAACAAGATGGTTTAAATGCCCCTTGGAAGAGCTGTGGAGGTCGCATTAGCTTAACAAGACAGTTTAAATGCCCCTTGGAAGAGATGTGCAGGTCGCAGTAGCTTAAAAAATGGTTCAAATGCTCCTTGGAAGAGCGGTGGAGGTCGCAGTAGCTTAACAAGACAGTTTAAATGCCCCTTGGAAGAGACGTGCAGGTCGCAGTAGCTTAAAAAGACGGTTTAAATGCCCCTTCGAAGAGTCTTGCAGGTCGCAGTAGCTTACCAAGACGATTTAAATGCCCCTTGGAAGAGACGTGCATGTCGCAGTAGCTTAACAAGACAGTTTAAATGCCCCTTGGAAGAGCGGTGGAGGTCGCAGTAGCTTAACAAGACAGTTTAAATGCCCATTGGAAGAGACATGCAGGTCGCAGGAGCTTAACAAAACGGTTTAAATGCCCCTTGGAAAAGTGGTGGAGGTTACAGTAGCTTAAAAAGACTGTTTAAATGCCCCTTGGAAGAGACTTGCAAGACGCAGTAGCTTAACAAGACGGTTTAAATGCCCCTTGGAAGAGACGTGCAGGTCGCAGTAGCTTAACAAGACGGTTTAAATGCCCCTTGGAAGAGACGTGCAGGTCGCAGTAGCTTAACAAGACGGTTTAAATGCCCCTTGGAAGATCGGTGGAGGTCGCAGTAGCTTAACAAAACAGTTTAAATGCCCCTTGGAAGAGACATGAAGGTCGCAGTAGCTTAACAAGACGGTTTAAATCCCCCTTGGAAGAGACGTGCAGGTCGCAGTAGCTTAACAAGAGGGTTTAATAGTCCCTGGGAATAGGCTTCCAGGTCGCAGTAGCTTAACAAGACGGTTTAAGTGACCCTTGGAAGAGACATGCAGGTAGAAGTAGCTTAACAAGACGGTATAAATGCCCCTTGGAAAAGTGGTGGGGGTAACAGTAGCTAAACAAGATGGTTTAAATGCCCCTTGGAAGAGACGTGCAGGTCGCAGTAGCTTACCAAGACGGTTTAAATGCCCCTTGGAAGAGACGTGCAGGTCGCAGTAGCTTAACAAGATGGTTTAAATGCCCCTTGGAAGAGTGGAGGAGGTCGCAATAGCTTAACAAGATGGTTTAAATGCCCCTTGGAGGAGACATGCAGGTCGCAGCAGCTTAAATAGACAGTTTAAATGCCCCATTGAAGAGATGAGCAGGTCGCAGTAGCTTAACAAGATGGTTTAAATGCCCCTTGGAAGAGACGAGCAGGTCGCAGTAGCTTAACAAGACTTTTTAAATCCCTCTTGGAAGAGACGTGCAGGTCGCAGTAGCTTAACAAGAGGGTTTAAATGCCCCTTGGAATAGGATTGCAGGTCACAGTAGATTACCAAGACGGTTTAAAAGCCCCATTGAAGAGATGAGCAGGTCGCAGTAGCTTAACAAGATGGTTTAAATGCCCCTTGGAAGAGACGTGCAGTTCGCAGTAGCTTAACAAGATGGTTTAAATGCCCCTTGAAAGAGACATGCAGGTCGCAGCAGCTTAACAAGACGGTTTAAATGCCGCTTGGAAGAGACATACAGGTCAGAGTAGCTTAACAAGATGGTTTAAATCCCCCTTGGAAGAGACGGGCAGGTCGCAGTAGCTTAACAATAGTGTTTAAATGTTCCTTGGAATCGGCTTGCAGGTAACAGTAGCTTACCAAGACGGTTTAAATGCCCCTTGGAAGAGACGTGCAGGTCGTAGTAGCTTAACAAGACTGTTTGAATGCCCTTTGGAAGAGCGGTGGAGGTCGCAGTAGCTTAAAAAGACAGTTTAAATGCCCCTTGGAAGAGAAGTGCAGGTCGCAGTAGCTTAATAAGACGGTTTAAATGCCCCTTGGAAGAGATGTGCAGGTCGCAGTAGCTTAATAAGACGGTTTAAATGCCCCTTGGAAGAGAGGTGGAGGTCGCAGTAGCTTAACAAGACAGTTTAAATGCCCCTTGGAAGAGACATGCAGGTCGCAGTAGCTTAACAAGACGGTTTAAATGCCCCTTGGAAGAGACGTGCAGGTCGCAGTAGCTTAACAAAAGTGTATAAAAGCCCCTTGGAATAGGCTTGCAGGTCGCAGTAGCTTACCAAGACGGTTTAAATGCCCCTTGGAAGAGAAGTGCAGGTCGCAGTAGCTTAACAAGATGATTTAAATGCCCCTTGGAAGAGTGGAGGAGGACGCAGTAGCTTAACAAGACTCTTTAAATGCCCCTTGGAGGAGACGTGCAGGTCGCAGCAGCTTAAATAGACTGTTTAAATGCCCCTTGGAAGAGACGTGCAGGTCGCAGTAGCTTAAAAAGACGGTTTAAATGCGCCTTGGAAGAGACGTGCAGGTCGCAGTAGCTTAACACGAAGGTTTAAATGCCCCTTGGAAGAGACGAGCAGGTCGCAGTAGCTTAACAAGACTTATTAAATCCCCCTTAGAAGAGACTTGCAGGTCGCAGTAGCTTAACAAGAGGGTTTACATGCCCCTTGGAATAGGATTGCAGGTCACAGTAGATTACCAAGACGGTTTAAATGCCCCTTGGAAGAGACGTGCAGGTCGCAGTAGCTTAACAAGATGGTTTAAATGCCCCTTGAAAGAGACATGCAGGTCGCAGCAGCTTAACAAGACGGTTTAAATGCCGCTTGGAAGAGACATACAGGTCGCAGTAGGTTAAAAAGACGGTTTAAATGCCCCTTGGAAGAGACGTGCAGGTCGCAATAGCTTAATAAGACGGTTTAAATGCCGCTTGGAAGAGACGTGCAGGTCGCAGTAGCTTAACAAGACGCTTTAAATGCCCCTTGGAAGAGACGTGCAAGTCGCAGTAGCCTAAAAAGACGGATTAAATGCGCCTTGGAAGAGATGTGCAAGATGCAGTAGCTTAAAAAGACGGATTAAATGCGCCTTGGAAGAGACGTGCAGGTCGCAATAGCCCTACAAGACACTTTAAATGCCCCTAGGAAGAGAAGTACAGGTCGCAGTAGCTTAACAAAATGTTATAAATGCCCCTTGAAGAGCGGTGGAGGTCGCAGTAGCTTAACAAGACAGTTTAAATGCCCCTTGGAAGAAACTTGCAGGTCGCAGTAGCTTAACAAGACAGTTTAAATGCCCCTTGGAAGAGGCTTGCAGGTCGCAGTAGCTTAACAAGACGAATTAAATGCCCCTTGGAAGAGACGTGCAGGTCGCAGTAGCTTAGCAAGACAGTTTAAATGCCCCTTGGAAGAGCGGTGGAGGTCACAGTAGCTTAACAAGACAGTATAAATGCTCCTTGGAAGAGACATGCAGGTCGCAGCAGCTTAACAAGACTGTTTAAATGCCCCTTGGAAGAGGCGTGCAGGTCGCAGTAGCTTAACAAGATGGTTTAAATGTCTCTTGGTAGAGACATGAAGGTCGCAGTAGCTTAACAAGACGGTTTAAATGCCCCATGGAAGAGTCATGCAGGTCGCAGCAGCTTAACAAGACGGTTTAAATGCCCCTTGGAAAAATGGTGGAGGTTACAGTAGCTTAACAAGACGGCTTAAATGCCCCTTAGAAGAGACGTCAAGCTCGCAGTAGCTAAACAAGACGGTTTAAATGCCCCTTGGAAGGGACGTGCAGGTTGCGTTAGCTTAACAAGACGGTTTAAATGCCCCTTGGAAAAGACGTGCAGGTCGCAGTAGATTAACAAGATGGTTTAAATGCCACTTGGAAGAGCAGTGGAGGTCGCAGTAGCTTAACGAGACAGTTTACATGCCCCTTGGAAGAGACTTGCAGGTCGCAGTAGCTTAATAAGACAGTTTAAATGCCCCTTGGAAGAGACGTGCAGGCCGCAGTAGCTTAACAAGACGATTTAAATGAACCTTGGAAGAGAGGTGCAGGTCGCAGTAGCTTAACAAGACGGTTTAAATCCCCCTTGGAAGAGACGTGCAGGTCGCAGTAGCTTAACAAGATGGTTTAATTGCCTCTTGGAAAAGTGGTGGAGGTTACAGTAGCTTAACAAGACGGTTTAAATGCCCTTTGGAAGAAAAGTGCAAGTCGCAGTAGCTTAACAAGATGGTTTAAATGCCCCTTAGAAGAGACGTGCAGGTCGCAATAGCTTACCAAGACGGTTTAAATGCCCCTTGGAAGAGACTTGCAGGTCGCAGTAGCTTAACAAGATGATTTAAATGCGCCTTGGAAGAGCGGTGGAGGTCGCAGTAGCTTAACAAGATGGATTAAATGCCCCTTGGAAGAGACGTGCAGGTCGCAGCTGCTTAAAAAGACGGTTTAAATGCCCCTTGGAAGAGACGTGCAGGTCGCAGTGGCTTAACAAGATGGTTTAAATGCCCCTTGGAAGAGACATGCAGGTCGCAGTAGCTTAACAAGACGGTTTAAATGCACCGTGGAAGAGACGTGCAGATCGCAATAGCTTAACAAGACAGATTAAATGCCCCTTGGAAAAGTGGTGGAGGTTAAAGTAGCTTAATAAGATGGTTTAAATGCCCCTTGGATGAGACGTGCAAGTCGCAGTAGCTAAAAAAAGACAGTTTAAATGCACCTTGGAAGAGACGTGCAGGTCGCAGTAGCTTAACAAGGCGGTTTAAATGCACCTTGGAAGAGACGAGCAGGTCGCAGTAGCTTAACATGATGGTTTAAATGCACCTTGGAAGAGCGGTGGAGGTCGCTGTAGCTTAATGAGACGGTTTAAATGCCCCTTGGAAGAGATATGCAGGTCACAGTCGCTTAATAAGACTGTTTAAATGCCCCTTGGAAGAGAGGTGGAGGTCGCAGTAGCTTAACAAGACAGTTTAAATGCCCCTTGCCAGAGACGTGCAGGTCGCAGTAGCTTAACAAGAGGGTTTAAGTGCCCCTTTCAAGGGACGTGCAGGTCGCAGGAGCTTAACAAGAGGGTTTAAATGCCCCTTGCAAGAGAGGTGGAGGTCGCAGTAGCTTAACAAGATGGTTTAAATGACCCTTGGAAGAGACGTGCAGGTCGCAGTAGCTTAACAAGACTGTTTAGATGCCCCTTGAAAAAGTGGTGGAGGTTACGGTAGCTTAACAAGACGGTTTAAATGCCCCTTGGAAGAGACGTTCAAGTCGCAGTAGCTTAAAAAGACAGCTTAAATGCGCCTTGGAAGACACTTGCAGGTCGCAGTAGCTTAAAAAGACGGTTTAAATACCTCTTGGAAGAGAGGTGGAGGTCGCAGTAGCTTAAGAAGACAGTTTAAATGCCCATTGGAAGAGACTTGCAGGTCGCAGTAGCTTAACAAGACGGTTTAAATGCTACTTGGAAGAGACGTGCAGGTCGAAGTAGCTTAAAAAGACGGTTTAAATGCGCCTTGGAAGAGACTTGCAGGTCGCAGTAGCTTAAAAGGACGCTTTAAATGCCCCTTGGAAGAGAGGTGGAGGTCGCAGTAGCTTAACAAGATAGTTTAAATGCCCATTGGAAGAGACTTGCAGGTCGCAGTAGCTTAACAAGACGGTTTAAATGCCACTTGGAAGAGACGTGCAGGTCGCAGTAGCTTAACAAGACGGTTTAAATGCACCTTGGAAGAGCGGTGGAGGTCGCAGTAGCTTAACAAGGCGGTTTAAATGCCCCTTGGAAGAGACATGCAGGTCGCAGTAGCTTAACAAAGGGTTTTAAATGCCCCTTGGAAGAGACGAGCAGGTCGCAGTAGCTTAACAAGAAGGTTTAAATACCTCTTGGAAAAGTGGTGGAGGTTACAGGAGCTTAACAAGATGGTTTAAATACCCCTTGGAAGAGACGTGCAAGTCGCAGTAGCATAACAACACGGTTTAAATGCCCCTTGGAAGAGATGTGCAGGTCACAGTAGCTTAACAAGATGGTTTAAATGCCCCTTGGAAGAGCTGTGGAGGTCGCATTAGCTTAACAAGACAGTTTAAATGCCCCTTGGAAGAGATGTGCAGGTCGCAGTAGCTTAAAAAATGGTTCAAATGCTCCTTGGAAGAGCGGTGGAGGTCGCAGTAGCTTAACAAGACAGTTTAAATGCCCCTTGGAAGAGACGTGCAGGTCGCAGTAGCTTAAAAAGACGGTTTAAATGTCCCTTCGAAGAGTCTTGCAGGTCGCAGTAGCTTACCAAGACGATTTAAATGCCCCTTGGAAGAGACGTGCATGTCGCAGTAGCTTAACAAGACAGTTTAAATGCCCCTTGGAAGAGCGGTGGAGGTCGCAGTAGCTTAACAAGACAGTTTAAATGCCCATTGGAAGAGACATGCAGGTCGCAGGAGCTTAACAAAACGGTTTAAATGCCCCTTGGAAAAGTGGTGGAGGTTACAGTAGCTTAAAAAGACTGTTTAAATGCCCCTTGGAAGAGACTTGCAAGACGCAGTAGCTTAACAAGACGGTTTAAATGCCCCTTGGAAGAGACGTGCAGGTCGCAGTAGCTTAACAAGACGGTTTAAATGCCCCTTGGAAGAGACGTGCAGGTCGCAGTAGCTTAACAAGACGGTTTAAATGCCCCTTGGAAGATCGGTGGAGGTCGCAGTAGCTTAACAAAACAGTTTAAATGCCCCTTGGAAGAGACATGAAGGTCGCAGTAGCTTAACAAGACGGTTTAAATCCCCCTTGGAAGAGACGTGCAGGTCGCAATAGCTTAACAAGAGGGTTTAATAGTCCCTGGGAATAGGCTTCCAGGTCGCAGTAGCTTAACAAGACGGTTTAAGTGACCCTTGGAAGAGACATGCAGGTAGAAGTAGCTTAACAAGACGGTATAAATGCCCCTTGGAAAAGTGGTGGGGGTAACAGTAGCTAAACAAGATGGTTTAAATGCCCCTTGGAAGAGACGTGCAGGTCGCAGTAGCTTACCAAGACGGTTTAAATGCCCCTTGGAAGAGACGTGCAGGTCGCAGTAGCTTAACAAGATGGTTTAAATGCCCCTTGGAAGAGTGGAGGAGGTCGCAGTAGCTTAACAAGATGGTTTAAATGCCCCTTGGAGGAGACATGCAGGTCGCAGCAGCTTAAATAGACAGTTTAAATGCCCCATTGAAGAGATGAGCAGGTCGCAGTAGCTTAACAAGATGGTTTAAATGCCCCTTGGAAGAGACGAGCAGGTCGCAGTAGCTTAACAAGACTTTTTAAATCCCTCTTGGAAGAGACGTGCAGGTCGCAGTAGCTTAACAAGAGGGTTTAAATGCCCCTTGGAATAGGATTGCAGGTCACAGTAGATTACCAAGACGGTTTAAAAGCCCCATTGAAGAGATGAGCAGGTCGCAGTAGCTTAACAAGATGGTTTAAATGCCCCTTGGAAGAGACGTGCAGTTCGCAGTAGCTTAACAAGATGGTTTAAATGCCCCTTGAAAGAGACATGCAGGTCGCAGCAGCTTAACAAGACGGTTTAAATGCCGCTTGGAAGAGACATACAGGTCAGAGTAGCTTAACAAGATGGTTTAAATCCCCCTTGGAAGAGACGGGCAGGTCGCAGTAGCTTAACAATAGTGTTTAAATGTTCCTTGGAATCGGCTTGCAGGTAACAGTAGCTTACCAAGACGGTTTAAATGCCCCTTGGAAGAGACGTGCAGGTCGTAGTAGCTTAACAAGACTGTTTGAATGCCCTTTGGAAGAGCGGTGGAGGTCGCAGTAGCTTAAAAAGACAGTTTAAATGCCCCTTGGAAGAGAAGTGCAGGTCGCAGTAGCTTAATAAGACGGTTTAAATGCCCCTTGGAAGAGATGTGCAGGTCGCAGTAGCTTAATAAGACGGTTTAAATGCCCCTTGGAAGAGAGGTGGAGGTCGCAGTAGCTTAACAAGACAGTTTAAATGCCCCTTGGAAGAGACATGCAGGTCGCAGTAGCTTAACAAGACGGTTTAAATGCCCCTTGGAAGAGACGTGCAGGTCGCAGTAGCTTAACAAAAGTGTATAAAAGCCCCTTGGAATAGGCTTGCAGGTCGCAGTAGCTTACCAAGACGGTTTAAATGCCCCTTGGAAGAGAAGTGCAGGTCGCAGTAGCTTAACAAGATGATTTAAATGCCCCTTGGAAGAGTGGAGGAGGACGCAGTAGCTTAACAAGACTCTTTAAATGCCCCTTGGAGGAGACGTGCAGGTCGCAGCAGCTTAAATAGACTGTTTAAATGCCCCTTGGAAGAGACGTGCAGGTCGCAGTAGCTTAAAAAGACGGTTTAAATGCGCCTTGGAAGAGACGTGCAGGTCGCAGTAGCTTAACACGAAGGTTTAAATGCCCCTTGGAAGAGACGAGCAGGTCGCAGTAGCTTAACAAGACTTATTAAATCCCCCTTAGAAGAGACTTGCAGGTCGCAGTAGCTTAACAAGAGGGTTTACATGCCCCTTGGAATAGGATTGCAGGTCACAGTAGATTACCAAGACGGTTTAAATGCCCCTTGGAAGAGACGTGCAGGTCGCAGTAGCTTAACAAGATGGTTTAAATGCCCCTTGAAAGAGACATGCAGGTCGCAGCAGCTTAACAAGACGGTTTAAATGCCGCTTGGAAGAGACATACAGGTCGCAGTAGGTTAAAAAGACGGTTTAAATGCCCCTTGGAAGAGACGTGCAGGTCGCAATAGCTTAATAAGACGGTTTAAATGCCGCTTGGAAGAGACGTGCAGGTCGCAGTAGCTTAACAAGAAGCTTTAAATGCCCCTTGGAAGAGACGTGCAAGTCGCAGTAGCCTAAAAAGACGGATTAAATGCGCCTTGGAAGAGATGTGCAAGATGCAGTAGCTTAAAAAGACGGATTAAATGCGCCTTGGAAGAGACGTGCAGGTCGCAATAGCCCTACAAGACACTTTAAATGCCCCTAGGAAGAGAAGTACAGGTCGCAGTAGCTTAACAAAATGTTATAAATGCCCCTTGAAGAGCGGTGGAGGTCGCAGTAGCTTAACAAGACAGTTTAAATGCCCCTTGGAAGAAACTTGCAGGTCGCAGTAGCTTAACAAGACAGTTTAAATGCCCCTTGGAAGAGGCTTGCAGGTCGCAGTAGCTTAACAAGACGATTTAAATGCCCCTTGGAAGAGACGTGCAGGTCGCAGTAGCTTAGCAAGACAGTTTAAATGCCCCTTGGAAGAGCGGTGGAGGTCACAGTAGCTTAACAAGACAGTATAAATGCTCCTTGGAAGAGACATGCAGGTCGCAGCAGCTTAACAAGACTGTTTAAATGCCCCTTGGAAGAGGCGTGCAGGTCGCAGTAGCTTAACAAGATGGTTTAAATGTCTCTTGGTAGAGACATGAAGGTCGCAGTAGCTTAACAAGACGGTTTAAATGCCCCATGGAAGAGTCATGCAGGTCGCAGCAGCTTAACAAGACGGTTTAAATGCCCCTTGGAAAAATGGTGGAGGTTACAGTAGCTTAACAAGACGGCTTAAATGCCCCTTAGAAGAGACGTCAAGCTCGCAGTAGCTAAACAAGACGGTTTAAATGCCCCTTGGAAGGGACGTGCAGGTTGCGTTAGCTTAACAAGACGGTTTAAATGCCCCTTGGAAAAGACGTGCAGGTCGCAGTAGATTAACAAGATGGTTTAAATGCCACTTGGAAGAGCAGTGGAGGTCGCAGTAGCTTAACGAGACAGTTTACATGCCCCTTGGAAGAGACTTGCAGGTCGCAGTAGCTTAATAAGACAGTTTAAATGCCCCTTGGAAGAGACGTGCAGGCCGCAGTAGCTTAACAAGACGATTTAAATGAACCTTGGAAGAGAGGTGCAGGTCGCAGTAGCTTAACAAGACGGTTTAAATCCCCCTTGGAAGAGACGTGCAGGTCGCAGTAGCTTAACAAGATGGTTTAATTGCCTCTTGGAAAAGTGGTGGAGGTTACAGTAGCTTAACAAGACGGTTTAAATGCCCTTTGGAAGAAAAGTGCAAGTCGCAGTAGCTTAACAAGATGGTTTAAATGCCCCTTAGAAGAGACGTGCAGGTCGCAATAGCTTACCAAGACGGTTTAAATGCCCCTTGGAAGAGACTTGCAGGTCGCAGTAGCTTAACAAGATGATTTAAATGCGCCTTGGAAGAGCGGTGGAGGTCGCAGTAGCTTAACAAGATGGATTAAATGCCCCTTGGAAGAGACGTGCAGGTCGCAGCTGCTTAAAAAGACGGTTTAAATGCCCCTTGGAAGAGACGTGCAGGTCGCAGTGGCTTAACAAGATGGTTTAAATGCCCCTTGGAAGAGACATGCAGGTCGCAGTAGCTTAACAAGACGGTTTAAATGCACCGTGGAAGAGACGTGCAGATCGCAATAGCTTAACAAGACGGATTAAATGCCCCTTGGAAAAGTGGTGGAGGTTAAAGTAGCTTAATAAGATGGTTTAAATGCCCCTTGGATGAGACGTGCAAGTCGCAGTAGCTAAAAAAGACAGTTTAAATGCACCTTGGAAGAGACGTGCAGGTCGCAGTAGCTTAACAAGGCGGTTTAAATGCACCTTGGAAGAGACGAGCAGGTCGCAGTAGCTTAACATGATGGTTTAAATGCACCTTGGAAGAGCGGTGGAGGTCGCTGTAGCTTAATGAGACGGTTTAAATGCCCCTTGGAAGAGATATGCAGGTCACAGTCGCTTAATAAGACTGTTTAAATGCCCCTTGGAAGAGAGGTGGAGGTCGCAGTAGCTTAACAAGACAGTTTAAATGCCCCTTGGCAGAGACGTGCAGGTCGCAGTAGCTTAACAAGAGGGTTTAAGTGCCCCTTTCAAGGGACGTGCAGGTCGCAGGAGCTTAACAAGAGGGTTTAAATGCCCCTTGCAAGAGAGGTGGAGGTCGCAGTAGCTTAACAAGATGGTTTAAATGACCCTTGGAAGAGACGTGCAGGTCGCAGTAGCTTAACAAGACTGTTTAGATGCCCCTTGAAAAAGTGGTGGAGGTTACGGTAGCTTAACAAGACGGTTTAAATGCCCCTTGGAAGAGACGTTCAAGTCGCAGTAGCTTAAAAAGACAGCTTAAATGCGCCTTGGAAGACACTTGCAGGTCGCAGTAGCTTAAAAAGACGGTTTAAATACCTCTTGGAAGAGAGGTGGAGGTCGCAGTAGCTTAAGAAGACAGTTTAAATGCCCATTGGAAGAGACTTGCAGGTCGCAGTAGCTTAACAAGACGGTTTAAATGCTACTTGGAAGAGACGTGCAGGTCGAAGTAGCTTAAAAAGACGGTTTAAATGCGCCTTGGAAGAGACTTGCAGGTCGCAGTAGCTTAAAAGGACGCTTTAAATGCCCCTTAGAAGAGACGTGCAGGTCGCAATAGCTTACCAAGACGGTTTAAATGCCCCTTGGAAGAGACTTGCAGGTCGCAGTAGCTTAACAAGATGATTTAAATGCGCCTTGGAAGAGCGGTGGAGGTCGCAGTAGCTTAACAAGATGGATTAAATGCCCCTTGGAAGAGACGTGCAGGTCGCAGCTGCTTAAAAAGACGGTTTAAATGCCCCTTGGAAGAGACGTGCAGGTCGCAGTGGCTTAACAAGATGGTTTAAATGCCCCTTGGAAGAGACATGCAGGTCGCAGTAGCTTAACAAGACGGTTTAAATGCACCGTGGAAGAGACGTGCAGATCGCAATAGCTTAACAAGACGGATTAAATGCCCCTTGGAAAAGTGGTGGAGGTTAAAGTAGCTTAATAAGATGGTTTAAATGCCCCTTGGATGAGACGTGCAAGTCGCAGTAGCTAAAAAAGACAGTTTAAATGCACCTTGGAAGAGACGTGCAGGTCGCAGTAGCTTAACAAGGCGGTTTAAATGCACCTTGGAAGAGACGAGCAGGTCGCAGTAGCTTAACATGATGGTTTAAATGCACCTTGGAAGAGCGGTGGAGGTCGCTGTAGCTTAATGAGACGGTTTAAATGCCCCTTGGAAGAGATATGCAGGTCACAGTCGCTTAATAAGACTGTTTAAATGCCCCTTGGAAGAGAGGTGGAGGTCGCAGTAGCTTAACAAGACAGTTTAAATGCCCCTTGGCAGAGACGTGCAGGTCGCAGTAGCTTAACAAGAGGGTTTAAGTGCCCCTTTCAAGGGACGTGCAGGTCGCAGGAGCTTAACAAGAGGGTTTAAATGCCCCTTGCAAGAGAGGTGGAGGTCGCAGTAGCTTAACAAGATGGTTTAAATGACCCTTGGAAGAGACGTGCAGGTCGCAGTAGCTTAACAAGACTGTTTAGATGCCCCTTGAAAAAGTGGTGGAGGTTACGGTAGCTTAACAAGACGGTTTAAATGCCCCTTGGAAGAGACGTTCAAGTCGCAGTAGCTTAAAAAGACAGCTTAAATGCGCCTTGGAAGACACTTGCAGGTCGCAGTAGCTTAAAAAGACGGTTTAAATACCTCTTGGAAGAGAGGTGGAGGTCGCAGTAGCTTAAGAAGACAGTTTAAATGCCCATTGGAAGAGACTTGCAGGTCGCAGTAGCTTAACAAGACGGTTTAAATGCTACTTGGAAGAGACGTGCAGGTCGAAGTAGCTTAAAAAGACGGTTTAAATGCGCCTTGGAAGAGACTTGCAGGTCGCAGTAGCTTAAAAGGACGCTTTAAATGCCCCTTGGAAGAGAGGTGGAGGTCGCAGTAGCTTAACAAGATAGTTTAAATGCCCATTGGAAGAGACTTGCAGGTCGCAGTAGCTTAACAAGACGGTTTAAATGCCACTTGGAAGAGACGTGCAGGTCGCAGTAGCTTAACAAGACGGTTTAAATGCACCTTGGAAGAGCGGTGGAGGTCGCAGTAGCTTAACAAGGCGGTTTAAATGCCCCTTGGAAGAGACATGCAGGTCGCAGTAGCTTAACAAAGGGTTTTAAATGCCCCTTGGAAGAGACGAGCAGGTCGCAGTAGCTTAACAAGAAGGTTTAAATACCTCTTGGAAAAGTGGTGGAGGTTACAGGAGCTTAACAAGATGGTTTAAATACCCCTTGGAAGAGACGTGCAAGTCGCAGTAGCATAACAACACGGTTTAAATGCCCCTTGGAAGAGATGTGCAGGTCACAGTAGCTTAACAAGATGGTTTAAATGCCCCTTGGAAGAGCTGTGGAGGTCGCATTAGCTTAACAAGACAGTTTAAATGCCCCTTGGAAGAGATGTGCAGGTCGCAGTAGCTTAAAAAATGGTTCAAATGCTCCTTGGAAGAGCGGTGGAGGTCGCAGTAGCTTAACAAGACAGTTTAAATGCCCCTTGGAAGAGACGTGCAGGTCGCAGTAGCTTAAAAAGACGGTTTAAATGCCCCTTCGAAGAGTCTTGCAGGTCGCAGTAGCTTACCAAGACGATTTAAATGCCCCTTGGAAGAGACGTGCATGTCGCAGTAGCTTAACAAGACAGTTTAAATGCCCCTTGGAAGAGCGGTGGAGGTCGCAGTAGCTTAACAAGACAGTTTAAATGCCCATTGGAAGAGACATGCAGGTCGCAGGAGCTTAACAAAACGGTTTAAATGCCCCTTGGAAAAGTGGTGGAGGTTACAGTAGCTTAAAAAGACTGTTTAAATGCCCCTTGGAAGAGACTTGCAAGACGCAGTAGCTTAACAAGACGGTTTAAATGCCCCTTGGAAGAGACGTGCAGGTCGCAGTAGCTTAACAAGACGGTTTAAATGCCCCTTGGAAGAGACGTGCAGGTCGCAGTAGCTTAACAAGACGGTTTAAATGCCCCTTGGAAGATCGGTGGAGGTCGCAGTAGCTTAACAAAACAGTTTAAATGCCCCTTGGAAGAGACATGAAGGTCGCAGTAGCTTAACAAGACGGTTTAAATCCCCCTTGGAAGAGACGTGCAGGTCGCAATAGCTTAACAAGAGGGTTTAATAGTCCCTGGGAATAGGCTTCCAGGTCGCAGTAGCTTAACAAGACGGTTTAAGTGACCCTTGGAAGAGACATGCAGGTAGAAGTAGCTTAACAAGACGGTATAAATGCCCCTTGGAAAAGTGGTGGGGGTAACAGTAGCTAAACAAGATGGTTTAAATGCCCCTTGGAAGAGACGTGCAGGTCGCAGTAGCTTACCAAGACGGTTTAAATGCCCCTTGGAAGAGACGTGCAGGTCGCAGTAGCTTAACAAGATGGTTTAAATGCCCCTTGGAAGAGTGGAGGAGGTCGCAGTAGCTTAACAAGATGGTTTAAATGCCCCTTGGAGGAGACATGCAGGTCGCAGCAGCTTAAATAGACAGTTTAAATGCCCCATTGAAGAGATGAGCAGGTCGCAGTAGCTTAACAAGATGGTTTAAATGCCCCTTGGAAGAGACGAGCAGGTCGCAGTAGCTTAACAAGACTTTTTAAATCCCTCTTGGAAGAGACGTGCAGGTCGCAGTAGCTTAACAAGAGGGTTTAAATGCCCCTTGGAATAGGATTGCAGGTCACAGTAGATTACCAAGACGGTTTAAAAGCCCCATTGAAGAGATGAGCAGGTCGCAGTAGCTTAACAAGATGGTTTAAATGCCCCTTGGAAGAGACGTGCAGTTCGCAGTAGCTTAACAAGATGGTTTAAATGCCCCTTGAAAGAGACATGCAGGTCGCAGCAGCTTAACAAGACGGTTTAAATGCCGCTTGGAAGAGACATACAGGTCAGAGTAGCTTAACAAGATGGTTTAAATCCCCCTTGGAAGAGACGGGCAGGTCGCAGTAGCTTAACAATAGTGTTTAAATGTTCCTTGGAATCGGCTTGCAGGTAACAGTAGCTTACCAAGACGGTTTAAATGCCCCTTGGAAGAGACGTGCAGGTCGTAGTAGCTTAACAAGACTGTTTGAATGCCCTTTGGAAGAGCGGTGGAGGTCGCAGTAGCTTAAAAAGACAGTTTAAATGCCCCTTGGAAGAGAAGTGCAGGTCGCAGTAGCTTAATAAGACGGTTTAAATGCCCCTTGGAAGAGATGTGCAGGTCGCAGTAGCTTAATAAGACGGTTTAAATGCCCCTTGGAAGAGAGGTGGAGGTCGCAGTAGCTTAACAAGACAGTTTAAATGCCCCTTGGAAGAGACATGCAGGTCGCAGTAGCTTAACAAGACGGTTTAAATGCCCCTTGGAAGAGACGTACAGGTCGCAGTAGCTTAACAAAAGTGTATAAAAGCCCCTTGGAATAGGCTTGCAGGTCGCAGTAGCTTACCAAGACGGTTTAAATGCCCCTTGGAAGAGAAGTGCAGGTCGCAGTAGCTTAACAAGATGATTTAAATGCCCCTTGGAAGAGTGGAGGAGGACGCAGTAGCTTAACAAGACTCTTTAAATGCCCCTTGGAGGAGACGTGCAGGTCGCAGCAGCTTAAATAGACTGTTTAAATGCCCCTTGGAAGAGACGTGCAGGTCGCAGTAGCTTAAAAAGACGGTTTAAATGCGCCTTGGAAGAGACGTGCAGGTCGCAGTAGCTTAACACGAAGGTTTAAATGCCCCTTGGAAGAGACGAGCAGGTCGCAGTAGCTTAACAAGACTTATTAAATCCCCCTTAGAAGAGACTTGCAGGTCGCAGTAGCTTAACAAGAGGGTTTACATGCCCCTTGGAATAGGATTGCAGGTCACAGTAGATTACCAAGACGGTTTAAATGCCCCTTGGAAGAGACGTGCAGGTCGCAGTAGCTTAACAAGATGGTTTAAATGCCCCTTGAAAGAGACATGCAGGTCGCAGCAGCTTAACAAGACGGTTTAAATGCCGCTTGGAAGAGACATACAGGTCGCAGTAGGTTAAAAAGACGGTTTAAATGCCCCTTGGAAGAGACGTGCAGGTCGCAATAGCTTAATAAGACGGTTTAAATGCCGCTTGGAAGAGACGTGCAGGTCGCAGTAGCTTAACAAGACGCTTTAAATGCCCCTTGGAAGAGACGTGCAAGTCGCAGTAGCCTAAAAAGACGGATTAAATGCGCCTTGGAAGAGATGTGCAAGATGCAGTAGCTTAAAAAGACGGATTAAATGCGCCTTGGAAGAGACGTGCAGGTCGCAATAGCCCTACAAGACACTTTAAATGCCCCTAGGAAGAGAAGTACAGGTCGCAGTAGCTTAACAAAATGTTATAAATGCCCCTTGAAGAGCGGTGGAGGTCGCAGTAGCTTAACAAGACAGTTTAAATGCCCCTTGGAAGAAACTTGCAGGTCGCAGTAGCTTAACAAGACAGTTTAAATGCCCCTTGGAAGAGGCTTGCAGGTCGCAGTAGCTTAACAAGACGATTTAAATGCCCCTTGGAAGAGACGTGCAGGTCGCAGTAGCTTAGCAAGACAGTTTAAATGCCCCTTGGAAGAGCGGTGGAGGTCACAGTAGCTTAACAAGACAGTATAAATGCTCCTTGGAAGAGACATGCAGGTCGCAGCAGCTTAACAAGACTGTTTAAATGCCCCTTGGAAGAGGCGTGCAGGTCGCAGTAGCTTAACAAGATGGTTTAAATGTCTCTTGGTAGAGACATGAAGGTCGCAGTAGCTTAACAAGACGGTTTAAATGCCCCATGGAAGAGTCATGCAGGTCGCAGCAGCTTAACAAGACGGTTTAAATGCCCCTTGGAAAAATGGTGGAGGTTACAGTAGCTTAACAAGACGGCTTAAATGCCCCTTAGAAGAGACGTCAAGCTCGCAGTAGCTAAACAAGACGGTTTAAATGCCCCTTGGAAGGGACGTGCAGGTTGCGTTAGCTTAACAAGACGGTTTAAATGCCCCTTGGAAAAGACGTGCAGGTCGCAGTAGATTAACAAGATGGTTTAAATGCCACTTGGAAGAGCAGTGGAGGTCGCAGTAGCTTAACGAGACAGTTTACATGCCCCTTGGAAGAGACTTGCAGGTCGCAGTAGCTTAATAAGACAGTTTAAATGCCCCTTGGAAGAGACGTGCAGGCCGCAGTAGCTTAACAAGACGATTTAAATGAACCTTGGAAGAGAGGTGCAGGTCGCAGTAGCTTAACAAGACGGTTTAAATCCCCCTTGGAAGAGACGTGCAGGTCGCAGTAGCTTAACAAGATGGTTTAATTGCCTCTTGGAAAAGTGGTGGAGGTTACAGTAGCTTAACAAGACGGTTTAAATGCCCTTTGGAAGAAAAGTGCAAGTCGCAGTAGCTTAACAAGATGGTTTAAATGCCCCTTAGAAGAGACGTGCAGGTCGCAATAGCTTACCAAGACGGTTTAAATGCCCCTTGGAAGAGACTTGCAGGTCGCAGTAGCTTAACAAGATGATTTAAATGCGCCTTGGAAGAGCGGTGGAGGTCGCAGTAGCTTAACAAGATGGATTAAATGCCCCTTGGAAGAGACGTGCAGGTCGCAGCTGCTTAAAAAGACGGTTTAAATGCCCCTTGGAAGAGACGTGCAGGTCGCAGTGGCTTAACAAGATGGTTTAAATGCCCCTTGGAAGAGACATGCAGGTCGCAGTAGCTTAACAAGACGGTTTAAATGCACCGTGGAAGAGACGTGCAGATCGCAATAGCTTAACAAGACGGATTAAATGCCCCTTGGAAAAGTGGTGGAGGTTAAAGTAGCTTAATAAGATGGTTTAAATGCCCCTTGGATGAGACGTGCAAGTCGCAGTAGCTAAAAAAGACAGTTTAAATGCACCTTGGAAGAGACGTGCAGGTCGCAGTAGCTTAACAAGGCGGTTTAAATGCACCTTGGAAGAGACGAGCAGGTCGCAGTAGCTTAACATGATGGTTTAAATGCACCTTGGAAGAGCGGTGGAGGTCGCTGTAGCTTAATGAGACGGTTTAAATGCCCCTTGGAAGAGATATGCAGGTCACAGTCGCTTAATAAGACTGTTTAAATGCCCCTTGGAAGAGAGGTGGAGGTCGCAGTAGCTTAACAAGACAGTTTAAATGCCCCTTGGCAGAGACGTGCAGGTCGCAGTAGCTTAACAAGAGGGTTTAAGTGCCCCTTTCAAGGGACGTGCAGGTCGCAGGAGCTTAACAAGAGGGTTTAAATGCCCCTTGCAAGAGAGGTGGAGGTCGCAGTAGCTTAACAAGATGGTTTAAATGACCCTTGGAAGAGACGTGCAGGTCGCAGTAGCTTAACAAGACTGTTTAGATGCCCCTTGAAAAAGTGGTGGAGGTTACGGTAGCTTAACAAGACGGTTTAAATGCCCCTTGGAAGAGACGTTCAAGTCGCAGTAGCTTAAAAAGACAGCTTAAATGCGCCTTGGAAGACACTTGCAGGTCGCAGTAGCTTAAAAAGACGGTTTAAATACCTCTTGGAAGAGAGGTGGAGGTCGCAGTAGCTTAAGAAGACAGTTTAAATGCCCATTGGAAGAGACTTGCAGGTCGCAGTAGCTTAACAAGACGGTTTAAATGCTACTTGGAAGAGACGTGCAGGTCGAAGTAGCTTAAAAAGACGGTTTAAATGCGCCTTGGAAGAGACTTGCAGGTCGCAGTAGCTTAAAAGGACGCTTTAAATGCCCCTTGGAAGAGAGGTGGAGGTCGCAGTAGCTTAACAAGATAGTTTAAATGCCCATTGGAAGAGACTTGCAGGTCGCAGTAGCTTAACAAGACGGTTTAAATGCCACTTGGAAGAGACGTGCAGGTCGCAGTAGCTTAACAAGACGGTTTAAATGCACCTTGGAAGAGCGGTGGAGGTCGCAGTAGCTTAACAAGGCGGTTTAAATGCCCCTTGGAAGAGACATGCAGGTCGCAGTAGCTTAACAAAGGGTTTTAAATGCCCCTTGGAAGAGACGAGCAGGTCGCAGTAGCTTAACAAGAAGGTTTAAATACCTCTTGGAAAAGTGGTGGAGGTTACAGGAGCTTAACAAGATGGTTTAAATACCCCTTGGAAGAGACGTGCAAGTCGCAGTAGCATAACAACACGGTTTAAATGCCCCTTGGAAGAGATGTGCAGGTCACAGTAGCTTAACAAGATGGTTTAAATGCCCCTTGGAAGAGCTGTGGAGGTCGCATTAGCTTAACAAGACAGTTTAAATGCCCCTTGGAAGAGATGTGCAGGTCGCAGTAGCTTAAAAAATGGTTCAAATGCTCCTTGGAAGAGCGGTGGAGGTCGCAGTAGCTTAACAAGACAGTTTAAATGCCCCTTGGAAAAGTGGTGGGGGTAACAGTAGCTAAACAAGATGGTTTAAATGCCCCTTGGAAGAGACGTGCAGGTCGCAGTAGCTTACCAAGACGGTTTAAATGCCCCTTGGAAGAGACGTGCAGGTCGCAGTAGCTTAACAAGATGGTTTAAATGCCCCTTGGAAGAGTGGAGGAGGTCGCAGTAGCTTAACAAGATGGTTTAAATGCCCCTTGGAGGAGACATGCAGGTCGCAGCAGCTTAAATAGACAGTTTAAATGCCCCTTGGAAGAGATGTGCAGGTCGCAGTAGCTTAACAAGATGGTTTAAATGCCCCTTGGAAGAGCGGTGGAGGTCGCAGTAGCTTAACAAGACAGTTTAAATGCCCCTTGGAAGAGACGTGCAGGTCGCAGTAGATTAACAAGATGTTTTAAATGCCCCTTGGAAGAGGCTTGCAGGTCGCAGTCGCTTAACAAGACGGTCTAAATGTCCCTTGGTAGAGACATGCAGGTCGCAGAAGCTTAACAAGACGGTTTAAATGCCCCTTGGAAAAGTGGTGGAGGTTACAGTAGCTTAACAAGACGTTTTAAATGCCCCTTGGTACAGACGTGCAAGTCGCAGTAGCTTAACAAGACGGTTTAAATGCCCCTTGGAAGAGCGGTGGAGGTCGCAGTAGCTTAACAAGACAGTTTAAATGCTCCTTGGAAGAGACATGCAGGTTGCAGCAGCTTAACAAGACTGTTTAAATGCCCCTTGGAAGAGACGTGCAGGTCGCAGTAGCTTAACAAGACGGTTTAAATGTCCCTTGGTAGAGACATGCAGGTCGCAGTAGCTTAGCAAGACGGTTTAAATGCCCCATGGAAGAGACGTGCAGGTCGCAGTAGTTTAACAAGACGGTTTAAATGCCCCTTGGAAAAGTGGTGGAGGTTACAGTAGCTTAACAAGATGGTTTAAATGCCCCTTGGAAGAGCGGTGGAGGTCGCAGTAGCTTAACAAGACAGTTTAAATGCCCCTTGGAAGAGCGGTGCAGGTCGCAGTAGCTAAACAAGACGGTTTAAATGCCCCTTGGAAAGGACGTGCAGGTCGCAGTAGCTTAACAAGACGGTTTAAATGCCCATTGGAAGAGACGTGCAGGTCGCAGTAGCGTAACAAGATGGTTTAAATGCCACTTGGAAGAGCGGTGGAGGTCGTGGTAGCTTAACGAGACAGTTTAAATGCCCCTTGGAAGAGATGTGCAGGTCGCAGTAGCTTAATAAGACAGCTTAAATGCCCCTTGGAAGAGACGTGCAGGTCGCAGTAGCTTAACAAGACGGTTTAAATGCTCCTTGGAAGAGAAATGCCCCTTGGAGGTGCGGTAGAGGTCGCAGTAGCTTAACAAGATGGTTTAAATGCCCCTTGGAAGAGACGTGCAGGTCGCAGTAGCTTAACAAGATGGTGTAAATACCTCTTGGAAAAGTGGTGGAGGTTACAGGAGCTTAACACGACGGTTTAAATGCCCCTTGGAGGAGACGTGCAAGTCGCAGTAGCTTAACAAGACGGTTTAAATGCCCCTTAGAAGAGACTTGCAGGTCGCAGTAGCTTAATAAGACAGTTTAAATGCCCCTTTGAAGAGACGTGCAGGTCACAGTAGCTTAACAAGATGGTTTAAATGCCCCTTGGAAGAGGCTTGCAGGTCGCAGTAGCTTACCAAGACGATTTAAATGCCCCTTGGAAGAGACGTGCATGTCGCAGTAGCTTAACAAGACAGTTTAAATGCCCCTTGGAAGAGCGGTGGAGGTCGCAGTAGCTTAACAAGACAGTTTAAATGCCCCTTGGAAGAGACATGCAGGTCGCAGCAGCTTAACAAGACTGTTTAAATGCCCCTTGGAAGAGACATGCAGGTCGCAGTGTCTTAACAAGACATTTTAAATGCCCCATGGAAGAGACATGCAGGTCGCAGCAGCTTAACAAGACGGTTTAAATGCCCCTTGGAAAAGTGGTGGAGGTTACAGTAGCTTAAAAAGACTGTTTAAAGGCCCCTTGGAAGAGACTTGCAAGACGCAGTAGATTAACAAGACGGTTTAAATGCCCCTTGGAAGAGACGTGCAGGTCGCAGTAGCTAAACAAGACGGTTTAAATGCCCCTTGGAAGAGACATGCAGGTCGCAGTAGCTTAACAAGACGGTTGAAATGCCCCTTGGAAGAGCGGTGGAGGTCGCAGTAGCTTAACAAGACTGTTTAAATGCCCCTTGGAAGAGACATGCAGATCGCAGTAGCTTAATAAGACAGTTTAAATGCCCCTTGGAAGAGACGTGCAGGTCGCAGTAGCTTAACAAGACGGTTTAAATGTCCCTTGGAAAAGACGTGCAGGTCGCAGTAGCTTAACAAGACGGTTTAAATCCCCCTTGGAAGAGACGGGCTGGTCGCAGTAGCTTATCACGAGCGTTTAAAAGCCCCTGGGAATAGGCTTGCAGGTCGCAGTAGCTTAAGAAGACGGTTTAGATGCCCCTTGGAAGAGACATGCAGGCAGAAGTAGCTTAACAAGACGGTTTAAATGCCCCTTGGAAAAGTGGTGGAGGTTACAGTAGCTTAACAAGATGGTTTAAATGCCCCTTGGAAGAGACGTGCAGATCCCAGTAGCTTAACAAGACGGTTTCAATGCCCCTTGGAAGAGCGGTGGAGGTCGCAGTAGCTTAACAAGAGAGTTTAAATGCCCCTTGGAAGAGACGTGCAGGTCGCATTAGCTTAATAAGACTGTTTAAATGCCCCTTGGAAGAGAGGTGGAGGTCGCAGTAGCTTAACAAGACAGTTTAAATGCCCCTTGGAAGAGACTTGCAGGTCGCAGTAGCTTAACAAGAGGGTTTAAATGCCCCTTTCTAGGGACATGCAGGTCGCAGGAGCTTAACAAAAGGGTTTAAATGCCCCTTGGAAGAGACGTGCAGGTCGCAGTAGCTTAACAAGATGGTTTAAATGCACCTTGGAAGAGAGGTGGAGGTCTCAGTAGCTTAACAAGACTATTTAAATGACCCTTGGAAGAAACGTTCAGATCGCAGTAGCTTAACAAGACTATTTAGATGTCCCTTGGAAAAGTGGTGGAGGTTACGTTAGCTTAACAAGACGGTTTAAATGCCCCTTGGAAGAGACGTTCAAGTCGCAGTAGCGTAATAAGACGGTTTAAATGCCCTTTGAAAGAGAGGTGGAGGTCGCAGTAGCTTAACAAGACAGTTTAAATGCCCATTGGAAGAAACTTGCAAGTCGCAGTAGCTTAACAAGACGGTTTAAATGCCACTTGGAAGAGACGTGCAGGTCGCAGTAGCTTAACAAGACGGTTTAAATGCCCCTTGGAAGTGCGGTGGAGGTCGCAGTAGCTTAACAAGATGATTTAAATGCCCCTTGGATGAGACATGCAGGTAGCAGTAGCTTAACAAAGGGTTTTAAATGCCCCTTGGAAGAGATGTGCAGGTCGCAGTAGCTTAACAAGATGGTGTAATTACCTCTTGGAAAAGTGGTGGAGGTTACAGGAGCTTAACACGACGGTTTAAATGCCCCTTTGGAGGAGACGTGGAAGTCGCAGTAGCTTAACAAGACGGTTTAAATGCCCCTTAGAAGAGACTTGCAGGTCGCAGTAGCTTAATAAGACAGTTTAAATGCCCCTTTGAAGAGACGTGCAGGTCACAGTAGCTTAACAAGATGGTTTAAATGCCCCTTGGAAGAGGCTTGCAGGTCGCAGTAGCTTACCAAGACGATTTAAATGCCCCTTGGAAGAGACGTGCATGTCGCAGTAGCTTAACAAGACAGTTTAAATGCCCCTTGGAAGAGCGGTGGAGGTCGCAGTAGCTTAACAAGACAGTTTAAATGCCCCTTGGAAGAGACATGCAGGTCTCTGCAGCTTAACAAGACTGTTTAAATGCCCCTTGGAAGAGACATGCAGGTCGCAGTATCTTAACAAGACGGTTTAAATGCCCCATGGAAGAGACATGCAGGTCGCATCAGCTTAACAAGACGGTTTAAATGCCCCTTGGAAAAGTGGTGGAGGTTACAGTAGCTTAAAAAGACTGTTTAAAGGCCCCTTGGAAGAGACTTGCAAGACGCAGTAGCTTAACAAGACGGTTTAAATGCCCCTTGGAAGAGACGTGCAGGTCGCAGCAGCTAAACAAGACGGTTTAAATGCCCCTTGGAAGAGACATGCAGGTCGCAGAAGCTTAACAAGACGGTTTAAATGCCCCTTGGAAGAGCGGTGGAGGTCGCAGTAGCTTAACAAGACAGTTTAAATGCCCCTTGGAAGAGACATGCAGATCGCAGTAGCTTAATAAGACAGTTTAAATGCCCCTTGGAAGAGACGTGCAGGTCGCAGTAGCTTAACAAGACGGTTTAAATGCCCCTTGGAAGAGACGTGCAGGTCGCAGTAGCTTAACAAGACGGTTTAAATCCCCCTTGGAAGAGACGTGCAGGTCGCAGTAGCTTAACACGAGCGTTTAAAAGCCCCTGGGAATAGGCTTGCAGGTCGCAGAAGCTTAAGAAGACGGTTTAGATGCCCCTTGGAAGAGACATGCAGGCAGAAGTAGCTTAACAAGACGGTTTAAATGCCCCTTGGAAAAGTGGTGGAGGTTTCAGTAGCTTAACAAGATGGTTTAAATGCCCCTTGGAAGAGACGTGCAAGTGGCAGTAGCTTACCAAGACGGTTTAAATGCCCATTGGAAGAGACGTGCAGGTCGCAGTAACTTAACAAGATGGTTTAAATGCCCCTTGGAAGAGCGGAGGAGGTCGCAGTAGCTTAACAAGACGGTTTAAATGCCACTTGGAAGAGACGTGCAGGTCGCAGCAGCTTAACAAGATGGTTTAAATGCCCCTTGGAAGAGACGTGCAGGTCGCAGTGGCTTAACAAGATGGTTTAAATGCCCCTTGGAAGAGACATGCAGGTCGCAGTAGCTTAACAAGACGGTTTAAATGCCCCTTGGAAGAGATGTGCAAGTAGCAGTAGCTTAAAAAGACAGTTTAAATGCCCCTTGGAAGAGACGAGCAGGTCGCAGTAGCTTAACAAGATCGTTTAAATGCCCCTTGGAAGAGACGTGCAGGTCGCAGTAGCTTAACAAGACTTTTTAAATCCCCCTTGGAAGAGACGTGCAGGTCACAGTAGCTTAACAAGAGGGTTTAAATGCCCATTGGAAGAGACATGCAGATCGCAGTAGCTTAACAAAGGGTTTTAAATGCCCTTTGGAAGAGAAGTGCAGGTCGCTGTAGCTTAACAAGACGGTTTAAAGACCTCTTGGAAAAGTGGTGGAGGTTACAGGAGCTTAACAAGACGGTTTAAATGCCCCTTGGAAGAGCCATGCAAGTCGCAGTAGCTTAACAAGACGGTTTAAATGCCCCTTATAAGAGACGTGCAGGTCACAATAGCTTAATAAGACAGTTTAAATGCCCGTTGGAAGAGATGTGCAGGTCGCAGTAGCTTAAAAAGATGGTTCAAATGCTCCTTGGAATAGCGGTGGAGGTCGCAGTAGCTTAACAATACAGTTTAAATTCCCCTTGGAAGAGACGTGCAGGTCGCAGTAGCTTAAAAAGACGGTTTAAATGCCCCTTGGAAGAGGCTTGCAGGTCGCAGTAGATTACCAAGACGATATAAATGCCCCTTGGAAGAGACGTGCATGTCGCAGTAGCTTAACAAGACTTTTTAAATGCCCCTTGGAAGAGAAGTGCAGGACGCAGTAGCTTAACAAGACGGTTTAAATGTCCCTTGGTGGAGACATGCAGGTCGCAGTATCTTAACAAGACGGTTTAAATGCCGCATGGAAGAGAGATGCAGGTCGAAGCAGCTTAACAAGACGGTTTACATGCCCCTTGGAAAAGTGGTGGAGGTTACAGTAGCTTAAAAAGACCGTTTAAATGCCCCTTGGAAGAGACTTGCAAGACGCAGTAGCTTAACAAGACGGTTTAAATGCCCCTTGGAAGAGATGTGCAGGTCGCAGAAGCTTAACAAGACGGTTTAAATGCCCCTTGGATGAGACATGCAGGTCACAGTAGCTTAACAAGACGGTTTAAATGCCCCTTGGAAGAGCGGTGGAGGTCGCAGTAGCTTAACAAGACAGTTTAAATGCCCCTTGGAAGAGATATGCAGGTGGCAGTAGCTTAATAAGACAGTTTAAATGCCCCTTGGAAGAAACGTGCAGGTCGCAGTAGCTTAACAAGACGGTTTAAATGCCCCTTGGAAGAGACGTGCAGGTCGCAGTAGCTTAACAAGACGGTTTAAATCCCCCTTGGAAGAGACGTGCAGGTCGCAGTAGCTTAACACGAGGGTTTAAAAGCCCCTGGGAATAGGCTTGCAGGTCGCAGTAGCTTAACAAGACGGTTTAAATGCCCCTTGGAAGAGACATGCAGGTAGAAGTAGCTTTACAAGACGGTTTAAATGCCCCTTGGAAAAGTGGTGGAGGTTACAGTAGCTTAACAAGATGGTTTAAATGCCCCTTGGAAGAGACATGCTGGTCGCAGTAGCTTACCAAGACGGTTTAAATGCCCCTTGGAAGAGACGTGCATGTCGCAGTAGCTTAACAAGACAGTTTAAATGCCCCTTGGAAAAGCGGTGGAGGTCGCAGTAGCTTAACAAGACAGTTACATGCCCCTTGGAAGAGACGTGCAGGTGGAAGTAGCTTAAAAAGACGGTTTATATGCCCCTTGGAAAAGCGGTGGAGGTCGCAGTAGCTTAACAAGACAGTTTAAATGCCCCTTGGAAGACACGTGCAGGTCGCAGCAGCTTAACAAGACTTTTTAAATGCCCCTTGGAAGAGACGTGCAGGACGCAGTAGCTTAACAAGACGGTTTAAATGTCCCTTGGTGGAGACATGCAGGTCGCAGTATCTTAACAAGACGGTTTAAATGCCCCATGGAAGAGAGATGCAGGTCGAAGCAGCTTAACAAGACGGTTTAAATGCCCCTTGGAAAAGTGGTGAAGGTTACAGTAGCTTAAAAAGACCGTTTAAATACCCCTTGGAAGAGACTTGCAAGACGCAGTAGCTTAACAAGACAGTTTAAATGCCCCTTGGAAGAGATGTGCAGGTCGCAGTAGCTTAACAAGACAGTTTAAATGCCCCTTGGATGAGACATGCAGGTCACAGTAGCTTAACAAGACGGTTTAAATGCCCCTTGGAAGAGCGGTGGAGGTCGCAGTAGCTTAACAAGACAGTTTAAATGCCCCTTGGAAGAGACATGCAGGTCGCAGTAGCTTAATAAGACAGTTTAAATGCCCCTTGGAAGAGACGTGCAGGTCGCAGTAGCTTAACAAGACGGTTTAAATGCCCCTTGGAAGAGACGTGCAGGTCGCAGTAGCTTAACAAGACAGTTTAAATCCCCCTTGGAAGAGACGTACAGGTCGCTGTAGCTTAACACGAGGGTTTAAAAGCCCCTGGGAATTGGCTTGCAGGTCGCAGTAGCTTAACAAGACGGTTTAAATGCCCCTTGGAAGAGACATGCAGGTAGAAGTAGCTTAACAAGACGGTTTAAATGCCCCTTGGAAAAGTGGTGGAGGTTACAGTAGCTTAACAAGATGGTTTAAATGCCCCTTGGAAGAGACGTGCTGGTCGCAGTAGCTTACCAAGACGGTTTAAATGCCCCTTGGAAGAGACGTGCAGGTCGCAGTAGCTTAACAAGATGGTTTAAATGCCCCTTGGAAGAGCGGAGGAGGTTGCAGTAGTTTAACAAGACGGTTTAAATGCCCCTTGGAGGAGACATGCAGGTCGCAGCAGCTTAAATAGACAGTTTAAATGCCCCTTGGAAGAGACGTGCAGGTCGCAGTGGCTTAACAAGATGGTTTAAATGCCCCTTGGAAGAGACATGCAGGTCACAGTAGCTTAACAAGACGGTTAAAAATGCCCCTTGGAAGAGACATGCAGGTCGCAGTAGCTTAACAAGACGGTTTAAATGCCCCTTGGAAAATTGGTGGAGGTTACAGTAGCTTAACAAGACGGTTTAAATGCCCCTTGGAAAAGACGTGCAAGTCGCAGTAGATTAAAAAGACGGTTTAAATGCCACTTGGAAGAGACATGCAGTTCGCAGCAGCTTAACAAGACGGTTTAAATACCGATTGGAAGAGACATGCAGGTCGCAGTAGCTTAAAAAGACGGTTTAAATGCCCCTTGGAAGAGACGTGCAGGTCGCTGTAGCTTAACATGACGGTTTAAATGCCCCTTGAAAAAGAGGTGGAGGTTACAGTAGCTTAAAAAGACGGTTTAAATGCCCTTTGGAAGAGACGTGCAAGTCGCAGTAGCATAAAAAGACGGATTAAATGCGCCTTGGAAGAGACATGCAGGTCGCAATAGCTTAACAAGACGGTTTAAATGCTCCTTGGAAGAGAAGAGCAGGTCGCAGTAGCTTAATAAGACGGTTTAAATGCACCTTAGAAGAGACGTGCAGGTCGCAGTAGCTTAACAAGACTGTTTAAATGCACCTTAGAAGAGACGTGCAGGTCGCAGTAGCTTAACAAGACAGTTTAAATGCCCCTTGGAAGAGACGTGCAGGTCGCAGTAGCTTAACAAGACAGTTTAAATGTCCCTTGGAAGAGGCTTACAGGTCGCAGTCGCTTACCAAGACGATTTAAATTCCACTTGGAAGAGACGTGCAGGTCGCAGTTGCTAAACAAGACAGTTTAAATGCCCCTTGGAAGAGCGGTGGAGGTCGCAGTAGCTTAACAAGACAGTTTAAATGTCCCTTGGAAGAGACATGCAGGTCGCAGTAGCTTAACAAGACGGTTTAAATGTCCCTTGGTAGAGACATGCAGGTCGCAGTAGTTTAATAAAACGGTTTAAATGACCCATGGAAGAGACGTGCAGGTCGCAGTAGCTTAACAAGACAGTTTAAATGCCCCTTGGAAAAGTGGTGGAGGTTACAGTAGCTTAACAAGATGGTTTATATGTCCCTTGGAAGAGACGTGCAAGTCGCAGTAGCTTAACAAGACGGTTTAAATGCCACTTGGAAGACACGTACAGGTCGCAGTAGCTTAACAAGACAGTTTAAATGCCCCTTGGAAGAGACGTGGAGGTCGCAGTAGCTTAACAAGACGATTTAAATGCCCCTTGGAAGAGCGGTGGAGGTCGCAGTAGCTTAACAAGACAGTTTAAATTCCCCTTGCAAGAGACGTGCAGGTCGCAGTAGCTTAATAAGAAGGCTTAAATGTCCCTTGGAAGAGACGTGCAGGTCGCAGTAGCTAAACAAGACGGTTTAAATGCCCCTTGGAAGGGACGTGCAGGTCGCAGTAGCTTAACAAGATGGTTTAAATGTCCCTTGGAAGAGACGTGCAGGTCGCAGTAGCTTAACAAGATGGTTTAAATGCCACTTGGAAGAGCGGTGGAGGTCACAGTAGCTTAACGAGACAGTTTAAATGCCCCTTGGAAGAGACGTGCAGGTCGCAGTAGCTTAACAAGACGGTTTAAATCCCCCTTGGAAGAGACGTGCAGGTCGCAGTAGCTTAACAAGAGGGTTTAAATGTCCCTTGGAATAGGCTTGCAAGTCGCAGTAGCTTACCAAGATGGTTTAAATGCCCCTTGGAAGAGACGCGCAGGTCGCAGTAGCTTAACAAAGCGTTTTAAATGCCCCTTAGAAGAGCCATGCAGGTCGCAGTAGCTTAACAAGACGGTTTAAATGCCTCTTGGAAAAGTAGTGGCGGTTACAGTAGCTTAGCAAGACAGTTTAAATGCCCCTTGGAAGAGACGTGCAAGTCGCAGTAGCTTAACAAGACGGTTTAAATGCCTCTTGGAAAAGTAGTGGCGGTTACAGTAGCTTAACAAGACGGTTTAAATGCCTCTTGGAAAAGTAGTGGCGGTTACAGTAGCTTAACAAGACGGTTTAAATGCCCCTTGGAAGAGACATGCAGGTCACAGCAGCTTAAAAAGACGGTTTAAATGCCCTTTGGAAGAGACGTGCAGGTCGCAGTAGCTTTTCAAGACGGTTTAGATGCCAATGGGAAAAGTGGTGGAGGTTACAGTAGCTTAACAAGACTGTTTAAATGCCCCTTGGAAGAGACGTTCAAGTCGCAGTAGCTTATAAAGACGGTTTAAATAAGCCTTGGAAGAGACTTGAAGGTCTCAGTAGCTTAACAAGACGGTTTAAATGCCCCTTGGAAGAGACGAGCAGGTCGCAGTTGCTTAACAAGACAGTTTAAATGCCCCTTGGAAGAGACATGCAGGTCGCAGCAGCTTAACAAGACGGTTTAAATGCCCCTTGGAAGAGACGTACAGGTCGCAGTAGCTTAACAAAGCGTTTTAAATGCCCCTTGGAAGAGCCATGCAGGTCGCAGCAGCTTAACAAGACCGTTTAAATGCCTCTTGGAAAAGTAGTGGAGGTTACAGTAGCTTAACAAGACGGTTTAAATGCCCCTTGGAAGAGACGTGCAAGTCGCAGTAGCTTAACAAGATGGTTTAAATGCCCCTTAGAAGTGACGTGCAGGTCGCAGTAGCTTAACAACACAGTTTAAATGCCCCTTGGAAGAGACATGCAGGTCACTGTAGCTTAACAAGATGGTTTAAATGCCCCTTGGAAGAGACGTGCAGGTCGCAGTAGCTTAACAAGATGGTTTAAATACCCCTTGGAAGAACGGTGGAGGTCGCAGTAGCTTGACAAGACAGTTTAAATGCCCCTTAGAAGAGACGTGCAGGTCGCAGTAGCTTAACAAGACGGTTTAAATGCCCCTTGGAAGAGGCTTGCAGGTGGCAGTAGCTTACCAAGACGATTTAAATGCCCCTTGGAAGAGACGTGAAGGTCGCAGTAGCTTGACATGACAGTTTAAATGCCCCTTGGAAGAGCGGTGGAGGACGCAGTAGCTTAACAAGACAGTTTAAATGCCCCTTGGAAGAGACATGCAGGTCGCAGCAGCTTAACTAGACTGTTTAAATGCCCCATGGAAGAGACGTGCAGGTAACAGTAGCTTAAAAAGACGGTTTAAATGCCCCTTGCAAGAGACGTGCAGATCGCAGTATCTTAACAAGACGATTTAAATGCCCCTTGGAAGAGAAGTGCAGGTCGCAGTACCTTAACAATACGGTTTAAATGCCCCTTGGAAGAGCGGTGGAGGTCGCAGTAGCTTAACAAGATAGTTTAAATGCCCCTTGGAAAAGACGTGCAGGTCGCAGTAGCTTAATAAGACGGTTTAAATGCCCCTTGGAAGAGACTTGCAGGTCGCAGTAGCTTAACAAGATGGTTTAAATGCCCCTTGGAAGAGACGTGCAGGTCGCAGTAGCTTAACAAGACTGTTTAAATCCGCCTTGGAAGAGACGTGCAGGTCGCAGTAGCTTAACAAGAGGGTTTAAAAGCCCCTTGGAATAGGCTTGCAGGTTCAGTAGCTTACCAAGACGGTTTAAATGCCCCTTGGAAGAGACGTGCAGGTCGCAGTAGCTTAACAAGATGGTTGAAATGCCCCTTGATAGAGCGGAGGAGGTCGCAGTAGCTTAACAAGACGGTTTAAATGCCCCTTGGAAGAGACATGCAGGTCGCAGCAGCTTAAAAAGACGGTTTAAATGCCCCTTGGAAGAGACGTGCAGGTCGCAGTGGCTTAACAAGATGGTTTTAATGCCCCTTGGAAGAGACATGCAGGTCGCAGTAGCTTAACAAGACTGCTAAAAATGACACCTTGGAAGAGACATGCAGGTCGCACTAGCTTAACAAGACGGTTTATATGCCCTTTGGAAAATTGGTGGAGGTTACAGTAGCTTAACAAGACGGTTTAAATGCCCCTACGAAGAGACGTGCAAGTTGCAGTAGCTTAAAAAGACGGTTTAAATGTGCCTTAGAAGAGACGTGCAGGTCGCAGTAGCTTAACAAAACGGTTTAAATGTCCCTTGGAAGAGACGAGCAGTTCGCAGTAGCTTAACAAGATGGGTTAAATGCCCATTGGAAGAGACGTGCAGGTCGCAGTAGCTTAACAAGACTATTTAAATCCCCCTTGGAAGAGCGGTGGACGTCACAGTAGCTTAACAAGACAGTTTAAATGCCCCATGAAAGAGACGTGCAGGACGCAGTAGCTTAACAAGACGGTTTAAATGCCCTTTGGAAGAGACATGCAGGTCGCAGAAGCTTAACAAGACGGTTTACATGCCCCTTGGAAGAGACGTGCAGGTCGCAGTAGCTTAACAAGACGGTTTAAATGCCCCTTGGAAGAGACGTGCAGGTTGCAGTAGCTTAACAAAGCATTTTAAATGCCCCTTGAAAGAAACATGCAGGTCGCAGTAGCTTAACAAGACGTTTTAAATGCCCCTTGGAAGAGCGGTGGAGGTTACAGTAGCTTAACAAAGCATTTTAAATGCCCCTTGGAAGAGACGTGCAGGTTGCAGTAGCTTAAAAAGACGTTTTAAATGCCCTTGGAAAAGTGGTGGAGGTTACAGTAGCTTAACAAGACTGTTTAAATGCCCCTTGGAAGAGACGTGCAAATCGCAGTAGCTTAACAAGAGGGTTTAAATGCCCCTTGGAATAGGCTTGCAAGTCGCAGTAGCTTACCAAGACGGTTTAAATGCCCCTTGGAAGAGACGTGCAGGTCGCAGTAGCTTAACAAGATGGTTTAAATGCCCCTTGGAAGAGCGGTGGAGGTCGCAGTAGCTTAATAAGATGGTTTAACTGCCCCTTGGAAGAGAAGTGCATTTCGCAGCTGCTTAAAAAGACGGTTTAAATGCCCCTTGGAAGAGACGTGCAGGTCGCAGTGGATTAACAAGACGGTTTAAATGCCCCTTGGAAGAGACGTGCAGGTCGCAGTAGCTTAACAAGACAGTTTAAATGCCACTTGGAAGAGACGTGCAGGTCGCAGTAGCTTAACAAGACGGATTAAATGCCCCTTGGAAGAGACGTGCAAGTCGCAGTAGCTTAAAAAGACGGTTTAAATGCACCTTGGAAGAGACGTGCAGGTCGCAGTAGCTTACCAAGATGGTTTAAATGCCCCTTGGAAGAGCGGTGGAGGTCGCAGTAGCTTAACAAGACAGTTTAAATGCCCCTTGGAAGAGACGTGCAGGTCGCAGTAGCTTAATAAGACGGTTTAAATGCCCCTTGGAAGAGATGTGCAGGTCGCAGTCGCTTAATAAGACAGTTTAAATGCCCCTTGGAAGAGACGTGCAGGTCGCAGGAGCTTAACAAGAGGGTTTAAATGCCCCTTAGAAGAGACGTGCAGGTCGCAGTAGCTTAACAAGATGGTTTAAATCCCCCTTGGAAGAGAGTTGGAGGTCGCAGTAGCTTAAAAAGACGGTTTAAATGACCCTTGGAAGAGAGGTGCAGGTCGCAGTAGCTTCACAAGACTGTTTAAATGCCCCTTGGAAGAGACGTTCAAGTCGCAGTAGCTTAAAAAGACGGGTTAAATGCGCCTTGGAAGAGACTTGCAGGTCGCAGTAGCTTAACAAGATGGTTTAAATTCCCCTCGGAAGAGAGGTGGAGGTCGCAGTAGCTTAACAAGACAGTTTAAATGCCCCTTGGAAGAGACTTGCAGGTCACAGTAGCCTAACAAGACGGTTTAAATGCCACTTGGAAGAGACGTGCAGGTCGCATTAGCTTAACAATACAGTTTAAATGCCCCTTGGAAGAGCAGTTGAGGTCGCAGTAGCTTAACAAGACAGTTCAAATGCCCCTTGAAAGAGATGTGCAGGTGTCAGAAGCTTAACAAGGCGGTTTAAATGCCCCTTGGAAGTGCGGTAGAGGTCGCAGTAGCTTAACAAGACGGTTTAAATGCCCCTTGGAAGAGACATGCAGGTCGCAGCAGCTTAACAAGACGGTTTAAATGCCCCTTGGAAGAGACGTGTAGGTCGCAGTAGCTTAACAAGACGGTTTAAATGCCCCTTGAAAGAGACGTGCAGGTCGCAGTAGCTTAACAAGACGGTTTAAATGCCCCTTGGAAGAGACGCTCAAGTCGCTGTAGCTTAAAAAGACAGTTTAAATGCGCGTTGGAAGAGACTTGCAGGTCGCAGTAGCTTAACAAGACCGTTTAAATGCCCGTTGGAAGAGAGGTGGAGGTCGCATTAGCTTAACAAGACAGTTTAAATGCCCCTTGGAAGAGACTTGCAGGTCACAGCAGCTTAACAAGACGGTTTAAATGCCCCTTGGAAGAGACGTGCAGGTCGCAGTAGCTTTTCAAGACGGTTTAAATGCCCCTTGGAAGAGACATGCAGGTCGCAGTAGCTTTCCAAGACGGTTAAAATGCCCCTTGGAAGAGCGGTTGAGGTCGCAGTAGCTTAACAAGACAGTTTAAATGCCCCTTGAAAGAGACGTGCAGGTCGCAGTAGCTTAACAAGACGGTTTAAATGCCCCTTGGAAGTGCGGTGGAGGTTGCAGTAGTTTAACAAGACGGTTTAAATGCCCCTTATAAGAGACGTCCAGGTCGCAGTAGCTTAACATGATGTTTTAAATGCCCCTTGGAAGAGAGGTGGAAGTCTCAGAAGCTTAACAAGACAGTTTAAATGCCACTTGGTAGAGACGTGCAGGTCGCAGTATCTTAACAAGTCTGTTTAAATGCCCCTTGGAAGTGCCGTGAAGGTCGCAGTAGCTTAACAAGGCAATTTAAATGCCCCTTGGAAGAGACATGCAGTTCGCAGCAGCTTAAGAAGACGGTTTTAATGCCCCTTGGAAGAGACGTGCAAGTCGCAGTAGCTTAAAAAGACGGTTTAAATGCACCTTGGAAGAGACGTGCAGGTCGCAGTAGCTTACCAAGATGGTTTAAATGCCCCTTGGAAGAGCGGTGGAGGTCGCAGTAGCTTAACAAGACAGTTTAAATGCCCCTTGGAAGAGACGTGCAGGTCGCAGTAGCTTAATAAGACGGTTTAAATGCCCCTTGGAAGAGATGTGCAGGTCGCAGTCGCTTAATAAGACAGTTTAAATGCCCCTTGGAAGAGACGTGCAGGTCGCAGGAGCTTAACAAGAGGGTTTAAATGCCCCTTAGAAGAGACGTGCAGGTCGCAGTAGCTTAACAAGATGGTTTAAATCCCCCTTGGAAGAGAGTTGGAGGTCGCAGTAGCTTAAAAAGACGGTTTAAATGACCCTTGGAAGAGAGGTGCAGGTCGCAGTAGCTTCACAAGACTGTTTAAATGCCCCTTGGAAGAGACGTTCAAGTCGCAGTAGCTTAAAAAGACGGGTTAAATGCGCCTTGGAAGAGACTTGCAAGTCGCAGTAGCTTAACAAGATGGTTTAAATTCCCCTCGGAAGAGAGGTGGAGGTCGCAGTAGCTTAACAAGACAGTTTAAATGCCCCTTGGAAGAGACTTGCAGGTCACAGTAGCCTAACAAGACGGTTTAAATGCCACTTGGAAGAGACGTGCAGGTCGCATTAGCTTAACAATACAGTTTAAATGCCCCTTGGAAGAGCAGTTGAGGTCGCAGTAGCTTAACAAGACAGTTCAAATGCCCCTTGAAAGAGACGTGCAGGTGTCAGAAGCTTAACAAGGCGGTTTAAATGCCCCTTGGAAGTGCGGTAGAGGTCGCAGTAGCTTAACAAGACGGTTTAAATGCCCCTTGGAAGAGACATGCAGGTCGCAGCAGCTTAACAAGACGGTTTAAATGCCCCTTGGAAGAGACGTGTAGGTCGCAGTAGCTTAACAAGACGGTTTAAATGCCCCTTGAAAGAGACGTGCAGGTCGCAGTAGCTTAACAAGACGGTTTAAATGCCCCTTGGAAGAGACGCTCAAGTCGCTGTAGCTTAAAAAGACAGTTTAAATGCGCATTGGAAGAGACTTGCAGGTCGCAGTAGCTTAACAAGACCGTTTAAATGCCCGTTGGAAGAGAGGTGGAGGTCGCATTAGCTTAACAAGACAGTTTAAATGCCCCTTGGAAGAGACTTGCAGGTCACAGCAGCTTAACAAGACGGTTTAAATGCCCCTTGGAAGAGACGTGCAGGTCGCAGTAGCTTTTCAAGACGGTTTAAATGCCCCTTGGAAGAGACATGCAGGTCGCAGTAGCTTTCCAAGACGGTTAAAATGCCCCTTGGAAGAGCGGTTGAGGTCGCAGTAGCTTAACAAGACAGTTTAAATGCCCCTTGAAAGAGACGTGCAGGTCGCAGTAGCTTAACAAGACGGTTTAAATGCCCCTTGGAAGTGCGGTGGAGGTTGCAGTAGTTTAACAAGACGGTTTAAATGCCCCTTATAAGAGACGTCCAGGTCGCAGTAGCTTAACATGATGTTTTAAATGCCCCTTGGAAGAGAGGTGGAAGTCTCAGAAGCTTAACAAGACAGTTTAAATGCCACTTGGTAGAGACGTGCAGGTCGCAGTATCTTAACAAGTCTGTTTAAATGCCCCTTGGAAGTGCCGTGAAGGTCGCAGTAGCTTAACAAGGCAATTTAAATGCCCCTTGGAAGAGACATGCAGTTCGCAGCAGCTTAAGAAGACGGTTTTAATGCCCCTTGGAAGAGACGTGCAGGTCGCAGTAGCTTAAAAAGACGGTTTAAATGCCCCTTGGAAAAGTGGTGAGGATTACAGTAGCTTAACAAGACGGTTTAAATGCCCCTTGGAAGAGACGTGCAAGTCGCAGTAGCTTAACAAGGCGGTTTAAATGCCCCTTGGAAGAGACGAGCAGGTCGCAGGAGCTTAACAAGACGTTTTAAATGCCCCTTGGAAGAGACGTGCAGGTCGCAGTATCTTAACAAGATGGTTTAAATCCCCCTTGGAAAAGACGTGCAGGTCGCAGTAGCTTAATAAGAGGGTTTAAATGTCCCTTGGAATAGGCTTGCAGGTCACAGCAGCTTACCAAGACGGTTTAAATGACCCCTTGGAAGAGACGTGCAGGTCGCAGTAGCTTAACAAGACGGTTTTAATGCCCCTTGGAAGAACGGTGGAGGTCGCAGTAGCTTAACAAGAAAGTTTAAATGCCCCTTGGAACAGACGTGCAGGTCGCAGTAGCTTAATAAGACGGTTTAAATGCCCCTTGGAAGAGATGTGCAGGTCGCAGTAGCTTAATAAGATGGTTTAAATGCCCCTTTTAAGAGAGGTGGGGGTCGCAGTAGCTTAACAAGACAGTTTAAATGCCCCTTGGAAGAGACGTGCAGGTCGCAGTAGCTTAACAACATGGTTTAAATGCCACTTGGAAGAGACGTGCAGGTCGCCGTAGCTTAACAAGACGGTTTAAATGCCCAATGGAAGAGCGGTGGAGGTCGCAGTAGCTTAACAAGACAGTTTAAATGCCCCTTGAAAGAGACGTGCAAGTCGCAGTAGCTTCACAAGACTGTTTAAATGCCCCTTGAGAGTGCAGTGGAGGTCGCAGTAGCTTCACAAGACGGTTTAAATGCCCCTTGGAAGAGAGGCGCAGGTCGCAGTAGCTTAACAAGACGGTTTAAATGCCCCTTGGAAGAGACGTGCAGGTCGCAGTAGCTTAACAAAGCATTTTAAATGCCCCTTGGAAGAGACGTGCAGGTTGCAGTAGCTTAACAGTACGGTTTAAATGCCCCTTGGAAAAGTGGTGGAGGGTACAGTAGCTTAACAAGACGGCTTAAATGCCCCTTGGAAGAGACGTGCAAGTTGCAGTAGCTTAACAAGATGGTTTAAATGCCCCTTAGAAGAGATGTGCAGGTCGCAGTAGCTTAACAAGACATTTTAAATGCCCCTTGGAACAGACGTGCAGGTCGCAGTAGCTTAACAAGATGGTTTAAATGCCCCATGGAAGAGAAGTACAGGTCGCAGTAGCTTAACAAGACAGTTTAAATGCCCCTTGGAAGAGGCTTGCAGGTCGCAGTCGTTTACCAAGACGATTTAAATACCCCTTGGAAGAGACGTGCCGGTCGCAGTTGCTAAACAAGACAGTTTAAATGCCCCTTGGAAAAGCGGTAGAGGTCGCAGTAGCTTAACAAGACAGTTTAAATGCCCCTTGGAAGAGACGTGCAGGTCTCAGTAGTTTAACAACATTTTTTAAATGCCCCTTGGAAGAGACGTGCAGGTCGCAGTAGCTTAACAAGACGGTTTAAATGCCCCTTGGAAGAGCGGTGGAGGTCGCAGTAGCTTAACAAGACAGTTTAAATGCCCCTTGAAAGAGACGTGCAAGTCGCAGTAGCTTCACAAGACTGTTTAAATGCCCCTTGAAAGTGCAGTGGAGGTCGCAGTAGCTTAACCAGACGGTTTAAATGCCCCTTGGAAGAGATCTGCAGGTCGCAGCAGCTTAACAAGATGGTTTAAATGCCCCTTGGAAGAGACGTGCTGGTCGCAGTAGCTTAACAAAGCATTTTAAATGCCCCTTGGAAGAGACGTGCAGGTCGCAGTAGCTTAACAAGACGGTTTAAATGCCCCTTGGAAAAGTGATGGGGGTTACAGTAGCTTAACAAGACGGCTTAAATGCCCCTTGAAAGAGACGTGCAAGTCGCAGTAGCTTAACAAGACGTTTAAATTCCCCTTAGAAGAGATGTGCAGGTCGCAGTAGCTTAACAAGACAGTTTAAATGCCCCTTGGAAGAGACGTGCAGGTCGCAGTAGCTTACCAAACAGTTTAAATGCCCCTTGGAAGAGGCTTGCAGGTCGCAGTCGCTTACCAAGACGATTTAAATGCCCCTTGGAGGAGACGTGCAGGTCACAGTTGCTAAACAAGACAGTTTAAATGCCCCTTGGAAAAGCGGTGGAGGTCGCAGTAGCTTAACAAGACAGTTTAAATGCCCCTTGGAAGAGACATGCAGGTCGCAGCAGCTTAACAAGACTGTTTAATTGCCCCTTGGAAGAGACGTGCAGGTCGCAGTAGCTTAACAAGATGGTTTAAAGGTCCCTTGGTAGAGACATGCATGTCGCAGTAGCTTAACAATATGGTTTAAATGCCCCATGGAAGAGACGTACAGGTCGCACTAGCTTAACAAGAAGATTTAAATACCCCTTGGAAAATTGGTGGAGGTTACAGAAGCTTAACAAGACGGTTTAAATGCCCCTTGGAAGAGAGGTGCAAGTGGCAGTAGCTTAACAAGACTGTTTAAATGACCCTTGGAAGACACGTGCAGGTCACAGTAGCTTAACAAAACGGTTTAAATGCCCCTTGGAGGAGACGTGCAGGTCGCAGTAGCTTACCAAGACGGTTTAAATGCCCCTTGGAAGAGACGTGTATGTCGCAGTAGCTTAAAAAGATGGTTTAAATGCCCCTTGGTAGAGCGGAGGAGGTCGCAGTAGCTTTACAAGACGTTTTAAATGCCCCTTGGAAGAGACATGCAGGTCGCAGTGGCTTAACAAGATGGTTTTAATGCCCCTTGGAAGAGACAGGCAGGTCGCAGTAGCTTAACAAGACGGTTAAAAATGACACCTTGGAACAGACATGCAGGTCGCACTAGCTTAACAAGACGGTTTATATGCCCCTTGGAAGATTGGTGGAAGTTACAGTAGCTTAACACGATGGTTTAAATGCCCCTTCGAAGAGACGTGCAAGTTGCAGTAGCTTCAAAAGACGGTTTAAATGCGCCTTAGAAGAGACGTGCAGGTCGCAGTAGCTTAACAAAACGGTTTAAATGCCCCTTGGAAGAGACGAGCAGGTCGCAGTAGCTTAACAAGATGGGGTAAATGCCCATTGGAAAAGACGTGCAGGTCGCAGTAGCTTAACAAGACTTTTTAAATCCCCTTTGGAAGAGCGGTGGAGGTCACAGTAGCTTAACAAGACAGTTTAAATGCCCCATGAAAGAGACGTGCAGGACGCAGTAGCTTCACAAGACTGTTTAAATGCCCCTTGAAAGTGCGGTGGAGGTCGCAGTAGCTTAACAAGACGGTTTAAATGCCCCTTGGAAGAGATATGCAGGTCGCAGAAGCTTAACAAGACGGTTTAAGTGCCCCTTGGAAGAGACGTGCAGGTCGCAGTAGCTTAACAAGACGGTTTAAATGCCCCATGGAAGAGACGTGCAGGTCGCAATAGCTTAACAAAGCATTTTAAATTGCTCTTGGAAGAGACGTGCAGGTCGCAGTAGCTTAAAAAGACGGTTTAAATGCCCCTTGGAAAAGTGGTGGAGGTTACAGTAACTTAACAAGACGGTTTAAATGCCCCTTGGAAAAGTGGTGGAGGTTACAGTAGCTTAATAAGACGGTTTAAATGCCCCTTGGAAGAGACATGCAAGTCGCAGTAGCTTAACAAGATAGTTTAAATGCCCTTTGGAAGAGCGGTGGAGGTCGCAGTAGCTTAACAAGAAGGTTTAAATGCCCCTTGGAAGAGAAGTGCAGGCCGCAGCTGCTTAAAAAGACGGTTTAAATGCCCCTTGGAAGAGACGTACAGGTCGCAGTGGCTTAACAAGACGGTTTAAATGCCCCTTGGAAGAGACATGCAGGTCGCAGTAGCTTAACAAGATGGTTTAAATGCCCCTTGGAAGTGACGTGCAGGTCGCAGTAGCTTAACAAGACGTATTAAATGCCCCTTGGAAAAGTGGTGGAGGTTACAGTAGCTTAATAAGACGGTTTAAATGCCCCTTGGAAGAGACATGCAGGTCGCAGTAGCTTAACAAGATGGTTTAAATGCCCCTTGGAAGTGACGTGCAGGTCGCAGTAGCTTAACAAGACGTATTAAATGCCCCTTGGAAAAGTGGTGGAGGTTACAGTAGCTTAATAAGACGGTTTAAATGCCCCTTGGAAGAGACATGCAAGTCGCAGTAGCTTAAAAAGACGGTTTAAATGCACCTTGGAAGAGACGTGCAGGTCGCAGTAGCTTACCAAGACGGTTTAAATGCCCATTGGAAGAGCGATGGAGGTTGCAGTAGCTTAACTAGACAGCTTAAATGCCCCTTGGAAGAGACGTGCAGGTCGCAGTAGCTTAATAAGACGGTTTAAATGCCCTTTGGAAGAGATGTGCAGGTCGCAGCCGCTTAATAAGACAGTTTAAATGCCCCTTGGAAGAGACGTGCAGGTCGCAGGAGCTTAACAAGAGGGTTTAAATGCCCCTTGGAAGAGACATGCAGGTCGCAGTAGCTTAACAAGATGGTTTAAATCCCCCTTGGAAGAGAGTTGGAGGTCGCAGTAGCTTAAAAAGACGGTTTAAATGACCCTTGGAAGAGACGTGCAGGTCGCAGTAGCTTAACAAGACGGTTTAAATGCCCCTTGGAAGAGAAGTTCAAGGCGCAGTAGCTTAAAAAGACGGTTTAAATGCGCCTTGGAAGAGACTTGCAGGTCGCAGTAGCTTAACAAGATGGTTTAAATGCCCCTTGGAAGAGAGGTGGAGGTCGCAGTAGCTTAACAAGACAGTTTAAATGCCCCTTGGATGAGACTTGCAGGTCACAGTAGCCTAACAAGACGGTTTAAATGCCACTTGGAAGTTACGTGCAGGTCGCATTAGCTTAACAAGACAGTTTAAATGCCCCTTGGAAGAGCAGTTGAGGTCGCAGTAGCTTAACAAGACAGTTTAAAAGCCCCTTGAAAGAGACGTGCAGGTGTCAGTAGCTTAACAAGGCGGTTTAAATGCCCCTTGGAAGAGACATGCAGGTCGCAGCAGCTTAAAAAGATGGTTTAAATGCCCCTTGAAAGAGACTTGTAGGTCGCAGTAGCTTAACAAGACGGTTTAAATGCCCCTTGGAAGAGACGTTCAAGTCGCAGTAGCTTAAAAAGACAGTTTAAATGCGCATTGGAAGAGACTTGCAGGTCGCAGTAGCTTAACAAGACCGTTTAAATGCCCGTTGGAAGAGAGGTGGAGGTCGCAGTAGCTTAACAAGAAAGTTTAAATGCCCCTTGGAAAAGACTTGCAGGTCACAGCAGCTTAACAAGACGGTTTAAATGCCCCTTGGAAGAGACGTGCAGGTCGCAGTAGCTTTTCAAGACGGTTTAAATGTCCCTTGGAAGAGACATGCAGGTCGCAGTAGCTTTCCAAGACGGTTTAAATGCCCCTTGGAAGAGCGGTTGAGGTCGCAGTAGCTTAACAAGACAGTTTAAATGGCGCTTGAAAGAGACGTGCAGGTCGCAGTAGCTTAACAAGACGGTTTAAATGCCCCTTTGAAGTGCGGTGGAGTTCGCAGTGGCTTAACAAGACGGGTTAAATGCCCCTTGGAAGAGACGTGCAGGTCGCAGTAGCTTAACAAGATGGTTTAAATGCCCCTTGGAAGAGACATGCAGGCCGTAGTAGTTTAACAAGACGGTTTAAATGCCCCTTATAAGAGACGGGCAGGTCGCAGTAGCTTAACATGACGTTTTAAATGCCCCTTGGAAGAGAGGTGGAAGTCTCAGTAGCTTAAAAAGACAGTTTAAATGCCCTTTGGAAGAGAAGTGCAGGTCGCAGTAGCTTAACAAGACGGTTTAAATGCCACTTGGTAGAGACGTGCAGGTCGCAGTAGCTTATCAAGTCGGTTTAAATGCACCTTGGAAGTGCCGTGGAGGTCGCAGTGGCTTAACACGGCGATTTAAATGCCCCTTGGAAGAGACATGCAGGTCGCAGCAGCTTAACAAGACGGTTTAAATGCCCCTTGGAAGAGATGTGCAGGTCGCAGTGGCTTAACAAGACGGTTTAAATGCCCCTTGGAAGACACATGCAGTTCGCAGTAGCTTAACAAGACGGTTTAAATGCCCCTTGGAAGAGACGTGCAAGTCGCAGTAGCTTAACAAGGCGGTTTAAATGCCCCTTGGAAGAGACGAGCAGGTCGCAGGAGCTTAACAAGACGTTTTAAATGCCCCTTGGAAGAGACAGGCAGGTCGCAGTATCTTAACAAGATGGTTTAAATGCCACTTGGAAGAGACGTTCAAGTCGCAGTAGCTTAAAAAGACGGTTTAAATGCGCCTTGGAAGAGACTTGCAGGTCGCAGTAGCTTAACAAGACCATTTAAATGCCCCTTGGAGGAGAGGTGGAGGTCGCAGTAGCTTAACAAGACAGTTTAAATGCCCCTTGGAAGAGACTTGCAGGTCGCAGTAGCTTTCCAAGACGGTTTAAATGCCCCTTGGAAGAGCAGTTGAGGTCGCAGTAGCTTAACAAGACAGTTTAAATGCCCCTTGAAAGAGACGTGCAGCTCGCAGTAGCTTAACAAGACGGTTTAAATGCCCCTTGGAAGTGCGGTGGAGGTCGCAGTGGCTTAACAAGACGGTTTAAATGCGCCGTTGAATCGGATTGCAGGTCGCAGTAGATTACCAAGATGGGTTAAATGCCCCTTGGAAGAGACGTGCAGGTCGCAGAAGCTTAACAAGATGGTTTAAATGCCCCTTGGAAGAGACGTGCAGGTCGCAGTAGCTTAACAAGACGGTTTAAATGCCCCTTGGAAGAGACGTGCAGGTTGCAGTAGCTTAACAAAGCATTTTAAATGCCCCTTGGAAGAGACGTGCAGGTCGCAGTAGCTTAACAAGACGGTTTAAATGCCCCTTGGAAAAGTGGTGGAGGTTACAGTAGCTTAACAAGACGGCTTAAATGCCCCTTGGAAGAGACGTGCATGTCGCAGTAGCTTAACAAGACGGTTTAAATGCCCCTTAGAAGAGATGTGCAGGTCGCAGTAGCTTAACAAGACAGTTTAAATGTCCCTTGGAAGAGACGTGCAGGTCACAGTAGCTTAACAAGATGGTTTAAATGCCCCTTGGAAGACCGGTGGAGGTCGCAGTAGCTTAACAAGACAGTTTAAATGCCCCTTGGAAGAGACGTGCAGGTCGCAGTAGCTTAACAGGACAGTTTAAATGCCCCTTGGAAGAGGCTTGCAGGTCGCAGTCGCTTACCAAGACGATTTAAATGCCCCTTGGAAGAGACGTGCAGGTCGCAGTAGCTTAACAAGACGGTTTAAATGTCCCTTGGTAGAGACATGCATGTCGCAGTAGCTTAACAAGATGGTTTAAATGCCCCATGGAAGAGACGTGCAGGTCGCAGTAGCTTAACAAGAAGGTTTAAATGCCCCTTGGAAAATTGGTGGAGGTTACAGAAGCTTAACAAGAAGGTTTAAATGCCCCTTGGAAGAGATGTGCAAGTGGCAGTAGCTTAACAAGACGGTTTAAATGACCCTTGGAAGACACGTGCAGGTCACAGTAGCTTAACAAAATGGTTTAAATGCACCTTGGAAGAGACGTGGAGGTCGCAGTAGCTTAACAAGACGTTTTAAATACCCCTTGGAAGGGACGTGCAGGTCGCAGTAGCTTAACAAGATGGTTTAAATGCCACTTGGGAGAGACTTGCAGGTCGCAGTATCTTAATAAAACAGTTTAAATGCCCCTTGGAAGAGACGTGCAGGTCGCAGTAGCTTAACAAGACGGTTTAAATGCACCTTGGAAGAGAGGTGCAGGTCGCAGTAGCTTAACAAGACGGTTTAAATCCCCCTTGGAAGAGACGTGCAGGTCGCAGTAGCTTAACAAGAGGGTTTAAATGCCCCTTGGAAGAGACGTGCATGTCGCAGTAGCTTAACAAGATGGTTTAAATGCCCCTTGGAAGAGCGGTGGAGGTCGCAGTAGCTTAACAAGATGGTTTAAATGCCCCTTGAAAGAGACGTGCAAGTCGCAGTAGCTTCACAAGCCTGTTTAAATGCCCCTTGAAAGTGCAGTGGAGGTCGCAGTAGCTTAAAAAGACTGTTTAAATGCCCCTTGGAAGAGACGTGCAGGTCGCAGAAGCTTAACAAGAAGGTTTAAATGCCCCTTGGAAGAGACGTGCAGTTCGCAGTAGCTTAACAAGACTGTTTAAATGCCCCTTGGAAGAGACGTGCAGGTCGCAGTAGCTTAACAAAGCATTTTAAATGCCCCTTGGAAGAGATGTGCAAGTGGCAGTAGCTTAACAAGACGGTTTAAATGACCCTTGGAAGACACGTGCAGGTCACAGTAGCTTAACAAAATGGTTTAAATGCACCTTGGAAGAGACGTGGAGGTCGCAGTAGCTTAACAAGACGTTTTAAATACCCCTTGGAAGGGACGTGCAGGTCGCAGTAGCTTAACAAGATGGTTTAAATGCCACTTGGGAGAGACGTGCAGGTCGCAGTATCTTAATAAGACAGTTTAAATGCCCCTTGGAAGAGACGTGCAGGTCGCAGTAGCTTAACAAGACGGTTTAAATGCACCTTGGAAGAGAGGTGCAGGTCGCAGTAGCTTAACAAGACGGTTTAAATCCCCCTTGGAAGAGACGTGCAGGTCGCAGTAGCTTAACAAGAGGTTTTAAATGCCCCTTGGAAGAGACGTGCATGTCGCAGTAGCTTAACAAGATGGTTTAAATGCCCCTTGGAAGAGCGGTGGAGGTCGCAGTAGCTTAACAAGATGGTTTAAATGCCCCTTGAAAGAGACGTGCAAGTCGCAGTAGCTTCACAAGCCTGTTTAAGTGCCCCTTGAAAGTGCAGTGGAGGTCGCAGTTGCTTAAAAAGACTGTTTAAATGCCCCTTGGAAGAGACGTGCAGGTCGCAGAAGCTTAACAAGAAGGTTTAAATGCCCCTTGGAAGAGACGTGCAGGTCGCAGTAGCTTAACAAGACTGTTTAAATGCCCCTTGGAAGAGACGTGCAGGTCGCAGTAGCTTAACAAAGCATTTTAAATGCCCCTTGGAAGAGACGTGCAGGTCGCAGTAGCTTAACAAGACGTTTTAAATGCCCCTTGGAAAAGTGGTGGAGGTTACAGTAGCTTAACAATACGGCTTAAATGCCTCTTGGAAGAGACGTGCAAGTCGCAGTAGCTTAACAAGACGGTTTAAATGCCCCTTAGAAGAGATGTGCAGGTCGCAGTAGCTTAACAAGACAGTTTAAATGCCCCTTGGAAGAGACGTGCAGGTCGCAGTAGCTTAACAAGATGGTTTAAATGCCCCTTGGAAGAGCGGTGGAGGTCGCAGTAGCTTAACAAAACAGTTTAAATGCCCCTTGGAAGAGACGTGCAGGTCGCAGTAGCTTAACAAGACAGTTTAAATGCCCCTTGGAAGAGGCTTGCAGGTCGCAGTCGCTTACCAAGACGATTTAAATGCCCCTTGGAAGAGACGTGCAGGTCGCAGTAGCTTAACTAGACGGTTTAAATGTCCCTTGGAAAATTGGTGGAGGTTACAGAAGCTTAACAAGACGGTTTAAATGCCCCTTGGAAGAGACGTGCAAGTGGCAGTAGCTTAACAAGACGGTTTAAATGACCCTTGGAAGACACGTGCAGGTCGCAGTAGCTTAACAAAATTGTTTAAATGCCCCTTGGAAGAGACGTGGAGGTCGCAGTAGCTTAACAAGATGGTTTAAATGCCCCTTGGAAGAGACGTGCAGGTCCCAGTAGCTTAACAAGGTGGTTTAAATGCCACTTGGAAGAGCGATGGAGGTCGCAGTAGCTTAACTAGACAGTTTAAATGCCCCTTGGAAGAGACGTGAGGGTCGCAGTTGCTTAATAAGACAGTTTAAATGCCCTTTGGAAGAGACGTGCAGGTCGCAGTAGCTTAACAAGACTGTTTAAATGCACCTTGGAAGAGAGGTGCAGGTCGCAGTAGCTTAACAAGACGGTTTAAATCCCCCTTGGAAGAGACGTGCAGGTCGCAGTAGCTTAACAAGAGGGTTTAAATGCCCCTTGGAAAAGGCTTGCAAGTCGCAGTAGCTTACCAAGACGGTTTAAATGCCCCTTGGAAGAGACGTGCATGTCGCAATAGCTTAACAAGATGGTTTAAATGGCCCTTGGAAGAGCGGTGGAGGTCGCAGTAGCTTAACAAGATGGTTTAAATGCCCCTTGGAAGAGACGTGCAGGTCGCAGCTGCTTAAAAAGACGGTTTAAATGTGCCTTGGAGGAGACGTGCAGGTGGCAGTGGCTTAACAAGACGGTTTAAATGCCCCTTGGAAGAGACATGCAGGTCGAAGTAGCTTAACAAGACGGTTTAAATGCCCCTTGGAAGAGACGTGCAGGTCGCAGTAGCTTAACAAGACGGTTTAAATGCCCCTTGGAAAAGTGGTGGAGGTTACAGAAGCTTAATAAGACGGTTTAAATGCCCCTTGGAAGAGACGTGCAGGTCGCAGTAGCTTAAAAAGACGGTTTACATGCACCTTGGAAGAAACGTGCAGATCGCAGTAGCTTAACAAGACGGTTTAAATACCCCTTGGAAGAGACGTGCAGTTCGCAGTAGCTTAAGAAGAGGGTTTAAATGCCCCTTGGAATAGGCTTGCAGATCGCAGTAGCTTACCAAGACGGTTTAAATGCCCCTTGGAAGAGAAGTGCAGGTCGCAGTAGCTTAACAAGACGGTTTAAATGCCCCTTGGAAGAGCGGTGGAGGTCGCAGTAGCTTAACAAGACAGTTTCAATGCCCCTTGGAAGAGACGTGCAGGTCGCAGTAGCTTAATAAGATGGTTTAAATGCCCCTTGGAAGAGATGTGCAGGTCGCAGTAGCTTAATAAGACTGTATAAATGCTCCTTGGAAGAGAGGTGGAGGTCGCAGTAGCTTAACAAGACAGTTTAAATGCCCATTGGAAGAGACGTGCAGGTCGCAGTAGCTTAACAAGAGGGTTTAAATGCCCCTTTCAAGGGACGTGCAGGTCGCAGGAGCTTAACAAGAGGGTTTAAATGACCCTTGGAAGAGACATGCATGTCACAGGAGCTTAACAAGATGGTGTAGATGCCCCTTGGAAGAGCGGTGGAAGTTGCAGTAGCTTAACAAGATGGTTTAAATGCCCCTTGGAAGAGACGTGCAGCTCGCAGCTGCTTAAAAAGACGGATTAAATGCCCCTTGGAGGAATCGTGCAGGTCGCAGTGGCTTAACAAGATGGTTTAAATGTCCCTTGGAGAAGACATGCAGGTCGCAGTAGCTTAACAAGAAGGTTTAAATGCCCCTTGGAAGAGACGTGTAGGTCGCAGTAGCTTAACAAGACGGTTTAAATGCCCCTTGAAAGAGACGTGCAGGTCGCAGTAGCTTAACAAGACGGTTTAGATGCTCCTTGGAAAAGTGGTGGAGGTTACAGTAGCTTAACAAGACGGTTTAAATGCCCCTTGGAAGAGACATTCAAGTGGCAGTAGCTTAAAAAGACGGTTTAAATGCGCCTTGGAAGAGACTTGCAGGTCACAGTAGCTTAACAAGACCGTTTAAATGCCCCTTGGAAGAGAGGTGGAGGTCGCAGAAGCTTAACAAGATGGTTTAAATGACCCTTGGAAGAGACATGCATGTCGCAGGAGCTTAACAAGATGGTGTAGATGCCCCTTGGAAGAGCGGTGGAGGTTGCAGTAGCTTAACAAGATGGTTTAAATGCCCCTTGGAAGAGACGTGCAGCTCTCAGCTGCTTAAAAAGACGGATTAAATGCCCCTTGGAGGAGACGTGCAGGTCGCAGTGGCTTAACAAGATGGTTTAAATGCCCCTTGGAGAAGACATGCAGGTCGCAGTAGCTTAACAAGAAGGTTTAAATGCCCCTTGGAAGAGATGTGTAGGGCGCAGTATCTTAAAAAGACGGTTTAAATGCCCCTTGAAAGAGACGTGCAGGTCGCAGTAGCTTAACAAGACGGTTTAGATGCTCCTTGGAAAAATGGTGGAGGTTACAGTAGCTTAATAAGACGGTTTAAATGCCCCTTGGAAGAGACATTCAAGTGGCAGTAGCTTAAAAAGACGGTTTAAATGCGCCTTGGAAGAGACTTGCAGGTCGCAGTAGCTTAACAAGACCGTTTAAATGCCTCTTGGAAGAGAGGTGGAAGTCGCAGTAGCTTAACAAGACAGTTTAAATGCCCCTTGGAAGAGACTTGCAGGTAGCAGTAGCTTAACAAGACGGTTTAAATGCCCCTTGGAAGAGACGTGCAGGTCGCAGTAGCTTTCCAAGATGGTTTAAATGCCCCTTGGAAGAGCGGTTGAGGTCGCAGTAGCTTAACAAGACAGTTTAAATGCCCTTTGAAAGAGACGTGCAGGTCGCAGTAGCTTAACAAGACGGTTTAAATGCCCCTTGGAAGTGCAGTGGAGGTCGCAGTGGCTTAACAAGACGGTTTAAATGTGCCTTGGAATAGGATTGCAGGTCGCAGTAGATTACCAAGACGGGTTAAATGCCCCTTGGAAGAGACGTGTAGGTCGCAGTAGCTTAACAAGATGGATTAAATGCCCCTTGGAAGAGACATGCATGTCGCAGTAGTTTAACAAGACGGTTTAAATGCCCCTTATAAGAGAAGTGCAGGTCGCAGTAGCTTAACATGACGATTTAAATGCCCCTTGGAAAAGTGGTGGAGGTTACAGTAGCCTAACAAGACGGTTTAAATGCCCCTTGGAAGAGAAGTGCAAGTCGCAGTATCTTAACAAAATGGTTTAAATGCCCGTTGGTAGAGATGAGCAGGTAGCAGTAGCTTAACAAGACGGTTTAAATCCCCCTTGGAAGAGACATGCAGGTCGCAGTAGCTTAACAAGACTGTTTAAATGCCCCTTGGAAGAGTCGTGCAGGTCACAGTAGCTTAACAAGACGGTTTAAATCCCCCTTGGAAGAGACATGCAGGACGCAGTAGCTTAACAAGACGGTTTAAATGTCCCTTGGAAGAGCGGTGGAGGTCGCAGTAGCTTAATAAGACAGTTTAAATGCCCCTTGGAAGAGACGTGCAGGTCGCAGTAGCTTAATAAAACAGTTTAAATGCCCCTTGGAAAAGATGTGCAAGTCGCAGTGGCTTAATAAGATGGTTTAAATGCCCCTTGGAAGAGCGGTGGAAGTCTCAGTAGCTTAACAAGACAGTTTAAAAGCACTTTGGAAGAGAAGTGCAGGTCCCAGTATTTTAACAAGGCGGTTTAAATGCCACTTGGTAGAGACGTGCAGGTCGCAGTAGCTTAACAAGATGGTTTAAATGCCCCTTGGAAGAGCGGTGGAGGTCGCATTAGCTTAACAAGACAGTTTAAATGCCCCTTTAAAGAGACGTGCAGGTCGCAGTAGCTTAACAAGACGGATTAAATGCCCCTTGGAAGTGCCGTGGAGGTCGCAGTAGCTTAACAAGGCGATTTAAATGCCCCTTGGAAGAGACATGCAGGTCGCAGCAGCTTAACAAGACAGTTAAAATGACCCTTGGAAGAGACGTGCAGGTCGCAGTGGCTTAACAAGGCGGTTTAAATGCCCCTTGGAAGAGACGTGCAGGTCGCAGTAGCTTAACAAGACGGTTTAAATGCCCCTTGGAAAAGTGGTGGGGATTACAGTAGCTTAACAAGACGGTTTAAATGCCCCTTGGAAGAGACGTGCAAGTTGCAGTAGCTTAAAAAGACGGTTTAAATGCGCCTTGGAAGAGACGTGCAGGTCGCAGTAGCTTAACAAGACGGTATAAATGCCCCTTGGAAGAGACGAGGAGGTCGCAGGAGCCTAACAAGACGTTTTAAATGCCCCTTGGAAGAGACGTGCAGTTCGCAGTATCTTAACAAGATGGTTTAAATCCTCCTTGGAAAAGACATGCAGGTCGCAGTAGCTTAACAAGAGGGTTTAAATGTACCTTGGAATAGGCTTGCAGGTCACAGTAGCTTACCAAGACGGTTTAAATGCCCCTTGGAAGAGACGTGCAGGTCGCAGTAGCTTAACAAGACGGTTTAAATGCCCCTTGGAAGAGCGGTGGATGTCGCAGTAGCTTAACAAGACAGTTTAAATGCCCTTTGGAAGAGAAGTGCAGGTCGCAATAGCTTAACAAGACTGTTTAAATGACACTTGGTAGAGACGTGCAGGTCGCAGTAGCTTAACAAGACGGTTTAAATGCCCCTTGGAAGTGCCGTGGAGGTCGCAGTAGCTTAACAAGGCGATTTAAATGCCCCTTGGAAGAGACATGCAGGTCGCAGCAGCTTAACAAGACGGTTTAAATGCCCCTTGGAAAAGTGGTTGGGATTACAGTAGCTTAACAAGACGGTTTAAATGCCCCTTGGAAGAGACGTGCAAGTCGCAGTGGCTTAAAAAGACGGCTTAAATGCGCCTTGGAAGAGACTTGCAGGTCGCAGTAGCTTAACAAGACGGTTTAAATGCCCCTTGGAAGAGACGAGCAGGTCGCAGGAGCTTAACAAGACGTTTTAAATGCCCCTTGGAAGAGACGTGCAGGTCGCAGTATCTTAACAAGATGGTTTAAATCCCCATTGGAAAAGAAGTGCAGGTTGCAGTAGCTTAACAATAGGGTTTAAATGTACCTTGGAATAGGCTTGCAGGTCACAGTAGTTTAAAAAGACGGTTTAAATGCCCCTTGGAAGAGACGTGCAGGTCGCAGTAGCTTAACAAGACGGTTTAAATGCCCCTTGGTAGAGCGGTGGAGGTCGCAGTAGCTTAAAAAGACAGTTTAAATGCCCCTTGGAAGAGATGTGCAGGTCGCAGTAGCTTAATAAGACGGTTTAAATGCCCATTGGAAGAGATGTGCAGGTCGCAGTAGCTTAATAAGACGGTTTAAATGTACCTTGGAAGAGAGGTGGAGGTCGCAGTAGCTTAACAAGACAGTTTAAATGCCAATTGGAAGAGACATGCAGGTCGCAGTAGCTTAACAACACGCTTTAAATGCCAATTGGAAGAGACATGCAGGTCGCAGTAGCTTAACAAGACGGTTTAAATGCCCCTTGGAAGAGACGTGCAGGTCGCAGTAGCTTAACAAGACGGTTTAAATGCCCCTTGGAAGAGATGTGCAGGTCGCAGTAGCTTAACAAAGCATTTTAAATGCCCCTTGGAAGAGAAGTGCAGGTCGCAGTAGCTTAACAAGACGGTTTAATGCCCCTTGGAAAAGTGGTGGAGGTTACAGTAGCTTAACAAGACGGCTTCAATGCCCCTTGGAAGAGACGTGCAAGTCACAGTAGCTTAACAAGACGCTTTAAATGCCCCTTAGAAGAGATGTGCTGGTCGCAGTAGCTTAACAAGACAGTGTAAATGCCCCTTGGAAGAGACGTGCACGTCGCAGTAGCTTAACAAGATGGTTTAAATGCCCCTTGGAAGAGCGGTGGAGGTCGCAGTAGCTTAACAAGACAGTTTAAATGCCCCTTGGAAGAGACGTGCAGGTCGCAGTAGCTTAACAAGACAGTTTAAATGCCCCTTGGAAGAGGCTTGCAGGTCGTAGTCGCTTACCAAGACGATTTAAATGCCCCTTGGAAGAGACGTGCAGGTCGCAATTGCTAAACAAGACAGTTTAAATGCCCCTTAGAAAAGCGGTGGAGGTCGCAGTAGCTTAACAAGACAGTTTAAATGCCCCTTGGAAGAGACATGCAGGTCGCAGCATCTTAACAAGACTGTTTAAATGCCCCTTGGAAGAGACGTGCAGGTCGCAGTAGCTTAACAAGACGGTTTAAATGCCCCTTGGTAGAGACATGCATGTCGCAGTAGCTTAACAAGATGGTTTAAATGCCCCATGGAAGAGACGTGCAGGTCGCAGTAGCTTAACAAGAAGGTTTAAATGCCCCTTGGAAAATTGGTGGAGGTTATAGACGTTTAACAAGACGGTTTAAATGCCCCTTGGAAGAGACGTGCAAGTGGCAGTAGCTTAACAAGACGGTTTAAATGACCCTTGGAAGACACGTGCAGGTCGCAGTAGCTTAACAAAACTGTTTAAATGCCCCTTGGAAGAGACGTGGAGGTCGCAGTAGCTTAACAAGATGGTTTAAATGCCCTTGGAAGAGACGTGCAGGTCCCAGTAGCTTAACAAGATGGTTTAAATGCCACTTGGAAGAGTGGTGGAGTTCGCAGTAGCTTAACGAGACAGTTTAAATGCCCCTTGGAAGGGAAGTGCAGGTCGCAGTAGCTTAATAAGACAGTTTAAATGCCCCTTGGAAGAGACGTGCAGGTCGCAGTAGCTTAACCAGACGACTTAAATGCACCTTGGAAGAGAGGTGCAGTTCGCAGTAGCTTAACAAGACGGTTTAAATCCCCCTTGGAAGAGACGTGCAGGTCACAGTAGCTTAACAAGAGGGTATAAATGCCCCTTGGAATAGGCTTGCAAGTCGCAGTAGCTTACAAAGACGGTTTAAATGCCCCTTGGAAGAGATGTGCATGTCGCAGTAGCTTAACAAGATGGTTTAAATGCCCCTTGGAAGAGCGGTGGAGGTCGCAGTAGCTTAACAAGATGGTTTAAATGCCCCTGGGAAGAGCCGTGCAGGTCGCAGTAGCTTAACAAGACAGTGTAAATGCCCCTTGGAAGAGACGTGCACGTCGCAGTAGCTTAACAAGATGGTTTAAATGCCCCTTGGAAGAGCGGTGGAGGTCGCAGTAGATTAACAAGACAGTTTAAATGCCCCTTGGAAGAGACGTGCAGGTCGCAGTAGCTTAACAAGACAGTTTAAATGCCCCTTGGAAGAGGCTTGCAGGTCGTAGTCGCTTACCAAGACGATTTAAATGCCCCTTGGAAGAGACGTGCAGGTCGCAATTGCTAAACAAGACAGTTTAAATGCCCCTTAGAAAAGCGGTGGAGGTCGCAGTAGCTTAACAAGACAGTTTAAATGCCCCTTGGAAGAGACATGCAGGTCGCAGCATCTTAACAAGACTGTTTAAATGCCCCTTGGAAGAGACGTTCAGGTCGCAGTAGCTTAACAAGACGGTTTAAATGCCCCTTGGTAGAGACATGCATGTCGCAGTAGCTTAACAAGATGGTTTAAATGCCCCATGGAAGAGACGTGCAGGTCGCAGTAGCTTAACAAGAAGGTTTAAATGCCCCTTGGAAAATTGGTGGAGGTTATAGAAGTTTAACAAGACGGTTTAAATGCCCCTTGGAAGAGACGTGCAAGTGGCAGTAGCTTAACAAGACGGTTTAAATGACCCTTGGAAGACACGTGCAGGTCGCAGTAGCTTAACAAAACGGTTTAAATGCCACTTGGAAGAGACGTGGAGGTCGCAGTAGCTTAACAAGATGGTTTAAATGCCCCTTGGAAGAGACGTGCAGGTCCCAGTAGCTTAACAAGATGGTTTAAATGCCACTTGGAAGAGGGGTGGAGGTCGCAGTAGCTTAACGAGACAGTTTAAATGCCCCTTGGAAGGGAAGTGCAGGTCGCAGTAGCTTAATAAGACAGTTTAAATGCCCCTTGGAATAGGCTTGCAAGTCGCAGTAGCTTACAAAGACGGTTTAAATGCCCCTTGGAAGAGATGTGCATGTCGCAGTATCTTAACAAGATGGTTTAAATGCCCCTTGGAAGAGCGGTGGAGGTGGCAGTAGCTTAACAAGATGGTTTAAATGCCCCTGGGAAGAGCCGTGCAGGTCGCAGCTGCTTAAAAACACGGTTTAAATGCCCCTTGGAGGAGACGTGCAGGTCGCAGTAGCTTAACAAGACAGTTTAAATGCCCCTTGGAAGAGCGGTGGAGGTGGCAGTAGCTTAACAAGATGGTTTAAATGCCCCTTGGAAGAGACGTGCAAGTCGCAGTAGCTTAAAAAGACGGTTTAAATGCACCTTGGAAGAGACGTGCAGGTCGCAGTAGCTTAACAAGACGGTTTAAATGCCCCTTGGAAGAAACGAGCAGGTCGCAGTAGCTTAACAAGATGGTTTAAATGCCCCTTGGAAGAGACTTGCAGATCGCAGTAGCTTAACAAGACGGATTAAATCCCCCTTGGAAGAGACGTGCAGGTCGCAGTAGCTTAAGAAGAGGGTTTAAATGCCCCTTGGAATAGGCTTGCAGGTCGCAGTAGCTTACCAATACGGTTTAAATGCCCCTTGGAAGAGACGTGTAGGTCGCAGTAGCTTAACAAGACGGTTTAAATGCCCCTTGGAAGAGCGGTGGAGGTCGCAGTAGCTTAAAAAGACAGTTTAAATGCCCCTTGGAAGAGACGTGCAGGTCGCAGTAGCTTAATAAGACGGTTTAAATGCCCCTTGGAAGAGATGTGCAGGTCGCAGTAGCTTAATAAGACTGTATAAATGCCCCTTGGAAGAGAGGTGGAGGTCGCAGTAGCTTAACAAGGCCGTTTAAATGCCCCTTGGAAGAGACGTGCAGGTCGCAGTAGCTTAACAAAAGGGTTTAAATGCCCCTTTGAAGGGACGTGCAGGTCGCAGGAGCTTAACAAGACGGATTAAATGCCCCTTGGAAGTGACGTGGAGGTCGCAGTAGCTCAACAAGGCGATTTAAATGCCCCTTGGAAGAGACATGCAGGTCGCAGCAGCTTAACAAGACAGTTTAAATGCCCCTTGGAAGAGACGTGCAGGTCGCAGTAGCTTAACAAGACGGTTTAAATGCCCCTTGAAAAAGTGGTGGGGATTACAGTAGCTAAACAAGACGGTTTAAATGCCCCTTGGAAGAGACGTGCAAGTTGCAGTAGCTTAAAAAGACGGTTTAAATGCACCTTGGAAGAGACGTGCAGGTCGCAGTAGCTTAACAAGACGGTTTAAATGCCCCTTGGATGAGACGAGCAGGTCGCAGGAGCTTAACAAGACATTTTAAATGCCCCTTGGAAGAGACGTGCAGTTCTCAGTATCTTAACAAGATGGTTTAAATCCCCCTTGGAAAAGACGTGCAGGTCGCAGTAGCTTAACAAGAGTGTTTAACTGTACCTTGGAATAGCCTTGCAGGTCACAGTAGCTTACCAAGATGGTTTAAATGCCCCTTGGAAGAGACGTGCAGGTCGCAGTAGCTTAACAAGACGGTTTAAATGCCCCTTGGAAGAGCGGTGGAGGTCGCAGTAGCTTAACAAGACAGTTTAAATGCCCTTTGGAAGAGAAGTGCAGGTCGCAGTAGCTTAACAAGACGGTTTAAATGACACTTGGTAGAGACATGCAGGTCGCATTAGCTTAACAAGACGGTTTAAATGCTCCTTGGAAGAGCGGTGGAGGTCGCAGTAGCTTAACAAGACAGTTTAAATGCCCCTTGAAAGAGACGTGCAGGTCGCAGTAGCTTAACAAGACGGATTAAATGCCCCTTGGAAGTGCCGTGGAGGTCGCAGTAGCTTAACAAGACGGTTTAAATGCCCCTTGGAAGAAACGAGCAGGTCGCAGTAGCTTAACAAGATGGTTTAAATGCCCCTTGGAAGAGACTTGCAGATCGCAGTAGCTTAACAAGACGGATTAAATCCCCCTTGGAAGAGACGTGCAGGTCGCAGTAGCTTAAGAAGAGGGTTTAAATGCCCCTTGGAATAGGCTTGCAGGTCGCAGTAGCTTACCAATACGGTTTAAATGCCCCTTGGAAGAGACGTGCAGGTCGCAGTAGCTTAACAAGACGGTTTAAATGCCCCTTGGAAGAGCGGTGGAGGTCGCAGTAGCTTAAAAAGACAGTTTAAATGCCCATTGGAAGAGCGGTGGAGGTCGCAGTAGCTTAACAAGACAGTTTAAATGCCCCTTGGAAGAGACATGCATGTCGCAGCAGCTTAACAAGACTGTTTAAATGCCCCTTGGAAGAGACGTGCAGGTCGCAGTAGCTTAACAAGACGGTTTAAATGTCCCTTGGTAAAGACATGCAGGTCGCAGTAGCTTAACAAGACGGTTTAAATGCCCCTTGGAAAAGTGGTGGTGGTTACAGTAGCTTAACAAGACGGTTTAAATGCCCCTTGGAAGAGACGTGCAAGTCGCAGTAGCTTAACAAGATGGTTTAAATGCCCCTTGGAAGACACGTGCAGGTCGCAGTAGCTTAACAAGACGGTTTAAATGCCCCTTGGAAGAGACGTGGAGGTCGCAGTAACTTAACAAGACAGTTTAAATGCCCCTTGGAAGAGCGGTGGAGGTCGCCGTAGCTTAACAAGACAGTTTAAATTCCCCTTGGAAGAAACGTGCAGGTCGCAGAAGCTTAACAGCACGGTTTAAATGCCCCTTAGAAGAGAAGAGCAGGTCGCAGTAGCTTAACAAGACAGTTTAAAAGCCCCTTGGAAGAGAAGTGCATGTCGCAGTAGCTTAACAAGACAGTTTAAATGCCCCTTGGAAGAGACGTTCAGGTCGCAGTAGCTTACCAAGACGATTTAAATGCCCCTTGGAAGAGACGTGCAGGTCGCAGTTGCTTAACAAGAAAGTTTAAATGCCCATTGGAAGAGCGGTGGAGGTCGCAGTAGCTTACCAAGACAGTTTAAATGCCCCTTGGAAGAGACATGCATGTCGCAGCAGCTTAACAAGACTGTTTAAATGCCCCTTGGAAGAGACGTGCAGGTCGCAGTAGCTTAACAACATGGTTTAAATGTTCCTTGGTAGAGACATGCAGGTCGCAGTAGCTCAACAAGACGGTTTAAATGCCCCATGGAAGAGACGTGCAGGTCGCAATAGCTTAACAAGACGGTTTAAATGCCCCTTGGAAAAGTGGTGGTGGTTACAGTAGCTTAACAAGACGGTTTAAATGCCCCTTGGAAGAGACGTGCAAGTCGCAGTAGCTTAACAAGACGGTTTAAATGCCCCTTGGAAGACAAGTGCAGGTCGCAGTAGCTTAACAAGATGGTTTAAATGCCCCTTGGAAGAGACGTGGAGGTCGCAGTAGCTTAACAAGACAGTTTAAATGCCCCTTGGAAGAGCGGTGGAGGTCGCAGTAGCTTAACAAGACAGTTTAAATTCCCCTTGGAAGAGACGTGCAGGTTGCAGTAGCTTAATAAGACGGTTTAAATGCCCCTTGGAAGAGACGTGCAGGTCGCAGTAGCTTAAAAAGACAGTTTAAATGCCCCTTGGAAGAGACGTGCAGGTCGCAGTAGCTTAACAAGACGGTTTAAATACCCCTTGGAAGAGACGTACAGGTCGCAGTAGCTTAACAAGATGGTTTAAATGCCACTTGGAAGAGCGGTGGAAGTCGCAGTAGCTTAACGAGACAGTTTAAATGCCACTTGGACGATACGTGCAGGTCGCAGTAGCTTAACAAGATGGTTTAAAGGCATCTTGGAAGAGAGGTGCAGGTCGCAGTAGCTTAACAAAACGGTTTAAATCCCCCTTGGAAGAGACATGCAGGTCGCAGTAGCTTAACAAGATGGTTTAAATGCCCCTTGGAAGAGAGGTGGAGGTGGAAGTAGCTTAGCAAGATGGCTTAAATGCCCCTTGGAAGAGACGTGCAGGTTGCAGTGGCTTAACAAGACGGTTTAAATGCCCCTTGAAAGAGACATGCAGGTCGCAGTAGCTTAACAAGACGGTTTAAATGCCTCTTGGAAGAGACGTGCAGGTCGCAGTAGCTTAACAAGACGGTTTAAATGCCCCTTGGAAAAGTGGTGGAGGTTAAAGTAGCTCAACAAGACGGTTTAAAGGCCCCTTGGAAGTGAGGTGGAGGTCGCAGTAGCTTAACAAGACAGTTTAAATGCCCCTTGGAAGAGACGTGCAGGTCGCAGTAGCTTAACCTGATGGTTTAAATACCACTTGGAAGAGACGTGCAGGTCGCAGTAGCTTACCAAGACGATTTAAATGCCCCTTGGAAGAGACGTGCAGTTCGCAGTAGCTTCACAAGACTGTTTAAATGCCCCGTGGAAGTGCGGTGGAGGTCGCAGTAGCTTAACAAGGCGGTTTAAATGCCCCTTGGTAGAGACATGCAGGTCGCAGAAGCTTAACAAGACGGTTTAAATGCCCCTTGGAAGAGACGTGCAGGTCGCAGTAGCTTAACAAGACGGTTTAAATGCCCCTTGGAAGAGACGTGCAGGTCGCAGTAGCTTAAGAAAGCATTTTAAATGCCCCTTGAAATAGACGTGCAGGTCGCAGTAGCTTAACAAGACGGTTTAAATGCCCCTTGGAGGAGAAGTGCAGGTCGCAGTAGCTTAAGAAAGCATTTTAAATGCCTCTTGAAAGAGACGTGCAGGTCGCAGTAGCTTAACAAGACGGTTTAAATGCCCCTTGGAAAAGAGGTGGAGGTTAAAGTAGCTCAACAAGACGGTTTAAATGCCCCTTGGAAGAGACGTGCAGGTCGCAGTAGCTTAACAGCACGGTTTAAATGCCCCTTAGAAGAGACGTGCAGGTCGCAGGAGCTTAACAAGACAGTTTAAAAGCCCCTTGGAAGAGAAGTGCATGTCGCAGTAGCTTAACAAGACAGTTTAAATGCCCCTTGGAAGAGACGTTCAGGTCGCAGTAGCTTACCAAGACGATTTAAATGCCCCTTGGAAGAGACGTGCAGGTCGCAGTTGCTTAACAAGAAAGTTTAAATGCCCATTGGAAGAACGGTGGAGGTCGCAGTAGCTTAACAAGACAGTTTAAATGCCCCTTGGAAGAGACATGCATGTCGCAGCAGCTTAACAAGACTGTTTAAATGCCCCTTGGAAGAGACGTGCAGGTCGCAGTAGCTTAACAAGATGGTTTAAATGTCCCTTGGTAGAGACATGCAGGTCGCAGTAGCTCAACAAGACGGTTTAAATGCCCCATGGAAGAGACGTGCAGGTCGCAGTAGCTTAAGAAGACGGTTTAAATGCCCCTTGGAAAAGTGGTGGTGGTTACAGTAGCTTAACAAGACGGTTTAAATGCCCCTTGGAAGAGACGTGCAAGTTGCAGTAGCTTAACAAGACGGTTTAAATGCCCCTTGGAAGAGCGGTGGACATCGCAGTAGCTTAACAAGACGGTTTAAATGCCCCTTGGAAGAGCGGTGGAGGTCGCAGTAGCTTAACAAGACAGTTTAAATCTCCCTTGGAAGAGACGTGCAGGTCGCAGTAGCTTAATAAGACGGTTTAAATGCCCCTTGGAAGAGACATGCAGGTCGCAGTAGCTTAACAAGACAGTTTAAATGCCCCTTGGAAGAGACGTGCAGGTCGCAGTAGCTTAACAAGACGGTTTAAATGCCCCTTGGAAGAGACGTGCAGGTCGCAGTAGCTTAACAAGAGGGTTTAAATGCCACTTGGAAGAGCGGTGGAGGTCGCAGTAGCTTAACGAGACAGTTTAAATGCCACTTGGACGAGACGTGCAGTTCGCAGTAGCTTAACAAGATGGTTTAAATGCATCTTGGAAGAGAGGTGCAGGTCGCAGTAGCTTAACAAGACGGTTTAAATCCCCCTTGGAAGAGACGTGCAGGTCGCAGTAGCTTAACAAGATGGTTTAAATGCCCCTTGGAAGAGAGGTGGAGGTGGAAGTAGCTTAGCAAGATGGCTTAAATGCCCCTTGGAAGAGACGTGCAGGTCGCAGTGGCTTAACAAGACGGTTTAAATGCCCCTTGAAAGAGACATGCAGGTCGCAGTAGCTTAACAAGACGGTTTAAATGCCTCTTGGAAGAGACGTGCAGGTCGCAGTAGCTTAACAAGACGGTTTAAATGCCCCTTGAAAAAGTGGTGGAGGTTAAATTAGCTCAACAAGACGGTTTAAATGCCCCTTAGAAGAGACGTGCAGGTCGCAGTAGCTTAACAAGACAGTTTAAATCCCCCTTGGAAGAGACGTGCAGGTCGCAGTAGCTTAACAAGATGGTTTAAATGCCCCTTGGAAGAGAGGTGGAGGTGGAAGTAGCTTAGCAAGATGGCTTAAATGCCCCTTGGAAGAGACGTGCAGGTCGCAGTGGCTTAACAAGACAGTTTAAATGCCCCTTGAAAGAGACATGCAGTTCGCAGTAGCTTAACAAGACGGTTTAAATGCCCCTTGGAAGAGACGTGCAGGTCGCAGTAGCTTAAGAAGACGGTTTAAATGCCCCTTGGAAGAGACGTTCAAGTCGCAGTAGCTTAAAAAGACGGTTTAAATAAGCCTTGGAAGAGACTTGCAGGTCGCAGTAGCTTAACAAGACGGTTTAAATGCCCCTTGGAAGACACGAGCAGGTCGGAGTAGCTTAACAAGATGGTTTAAATGCCCCTTGGAAGAGAGATGGCGGTCGCAGTAGCTTAACAAGACAGTTTAAATGCCCCTGGGAAGAGACGTGCAGGTCGCAGTAGCTTAACAAGACGGTTTAAATGCCACTTGGAAGAGAAGTGCAGGTCGCAGTAGCTTAACAATTCGGTTTAAATGCCCCTTGGTAAAGCGGTGGAGGTCGCAGTAGCTTAACAAGATGGTTTAAATGCCCCTTGGAAGAGACGTGCAGGTCGCAGTAGCTTAAGAAGACGGTTTAAATGCCCCTTGGAAGAGACGTTCAAGTCACAGTAGCTTGAAAAGTCGGTTTAAATAAGCCTTGGAAGAGACTTGCAGGTCGCAGTAGCTTAAAAAGACGGTTTAAATGCCCCTTGGAAGAGGCGAGCAGGTCGCAGTAGCTTAGCAAGATGGTTTAAATACCCCTTGGAAGAGAGGTGGAGGTCGCAGTAGCTTAACAAAACAGTTTAAATGCCCCTTGGAAGAGACGTGCAGGTCGCAGTAGCTTAACAAGACGGTTTAAATGCCACTTGGAAGAGAAGTGCAGGTCGCAGTAGCTTAACAAGTCGGTTTAAATGCCCCTTGGTAAAGCGGTGGAGGTCGCAGTAGCTTAACAAGATGGTTTAAATGCCCCTTGGAAGAGACGTGCAGGTCGCAGTAGCTTAACAAGACAGTTTAAATGCCCCTTGGAAGAGACGTGTAGGTCGCAGTAGATTAATAAGACGGTTTAAATGCCCCTTGGAAGAGATGTGCAGGTCGCAGTAGCTTAATAAGACGGTTTAAATGCCCCTTGGAAGTGAGGTGGAGGTCGCAGTAGCTTAACAAGACAGTTTAAATGCCCCTTGGAAGAGACGTGCAGGTAGCAGTAGCTTAACATGACGGTTTAAATGCCACTTGGAAGAGACGTGCAGGTCGCAGTAGCTTACCAAGACGATTTAAATGCCCCTTGGAAGAGACGGGCAGTTCGCAGTAGCTTCACAAGACTGTTTAAATGCCCCTTGGAAGTGCGGTGGAGGTCGCAGTAGCTTAACAAGGCGGTTTAAATACCCCTTGGTAGAGACATGCAGGTCGCAGAAGCTTAACAAGACGGTTTAAATGCCCCTTGGAAGAGACGTGCAGGTCGCAGTAGCTTAACAAGACGGTTTAAATGCCCCTTGGAAGAGAAGTGCAGGTCGCAGTAGCTTAAGAAAGCATTTTAAATGCCCCTTGAAAGAGACGTGCAGGTCGCAGTAGCTTAACAAGACGGTTTAAATGCCCCTTGGAAAAGTGGTGGAGGTTAAAGTAGCTCAACAAGACGGTTTGAATGCCCCTTGGAAGAGACGTGCAGTTCGCAGTAGCTTAACAGCACGGTTTAAATGCCCCTTAGAAGAGACGTGCAGGTCGCAGTAGCTTAAAAAGACAGTTTAAATGCCCCTTGGAAGAGAAGTGCCTGTCGCAATAGCTTAACAAGACAGTTTAAATGCCCCTTGGAAGAGACGTTCAGGTCGCAGTAGCTTATCAAGACGATTTAAATGCCTCTTGGAAGAGACGTGCAGGTCGCAGTTGCTTAACAAGAAAGTATAAATGCCCATTGGAAGAGCGGTGGAGGTCGCAGTAGCTTAACAAGACAGTTTAAATGCCCCTTGGAAGAGACATGCATGTCGCAGCAGCTTAACAAGACTGTTTAAATGCCCCTTGGAAGAGACGTGCAGGTCGCAGTAGCTTAACAAGACGGTTTAAATGTCCCTTGGTAGAGACATGCAGGTCGCAGTAGCTCAACAAGACGGTTTAAATGCCCCATGGAAGAGACGTGCAGGTCGCAGTAGCTTAACAAGACGGTTTAAATGCCCCTTGGAAAAGTGGTGGTGGTTACAGTAGCTTAACAAGACGGTTTAAATGCCCCTTGGAAGAGACGTGCAAGTTGCAGTAGCTTAACAAGACGGTTTAAATGCCCCTTGGAAGAGCGGTGGACGTCGCAGTAGCTTAACAAGATGGTTTAAATGCCCCTTGGAAGAGCGGTGGAGGTCGCAGTAGCTTAACAAGACAGTTTAAATCTCCCTTGGAAGAGACGTGCAGGTAGCAGTAGCTTAATAAGACGGTTTAAATGCCCCTTGGAAGAGACGTGCAGGTCGCAGTAGCTTAACAAGACAGTTTAAATGCCCCTTGGAAGAGACGTGCAGGTCGCAGTAGCTTAACAAGACGGTTTAAATGCCCCTTGGAAGAGACATGCAGGTCGCAGTAGCTTAACAAGAGGGTTTAAATGCCACTTGGAAGAGCGGTGGAGGTCGCAGTAGCTTAACGAGACAGTTTAAATGCCACTTGGACGAGACGTGCAGTTCGCAGTAGCTTAACAAGATGGTTTAAATGCATCTTGGAAGAGAGGTGCAGGTCGCAGTAGCTTAACAAGACGGTTTAAATCCCCCTTGGAAGAGACGTGCAGGTCGCAGTAGCTTAACAAGATGGTTTAAATGCCCCTTGGAAGAGAGGTGGAGGTTGAAGTAGCTTAGCAAGAAGGCTTAAATGCCCCTTGGAAGAGACGTGCAGGTCGCAGTGGCTTAACAAGACGGTTTAAATACCCCTTGAAAGAGACATGCAGGTCGCAGTAGCTTAACAAGACGGTTTAAATGCCTCTTGGAAGAGACGTGCAGGTCGCAGTAGCTTAACAAGACGGTTTAAATGCCCCTTGGAAAAGTGGTGGAGGTTAAAGTAGCTCAACAAGACGGTTTAAATGCCCCTTAGAAGAGACGTGCAGGTCGCAGTAGCTTAACAAGACAGTTTAAATCCCCCTTGGAAGAGACGTGCAGGTCGCAGTAGCTTAACAAGATGGTTTAAATGCCCCTTGGAAGAGAGGTGGAGGTGGAAGTAGCTTAGCAAGATGGCTTAAATGCCCCTTGGAAGAGACGTGCAGGTCGCAGTGGCTTAACAAGACAGTTTAAATGCCCCTTGAAAGAGACATGCAGTTCGCAGTAGCTTAACAAGACGGTTTAAATGCCCATTGGAAGAGACGTGCAGGTCGCAGTAGCTTAAGAATACGGTTTAAATGCCCCTTGGAAGAGACGTTCAAGTCGCAGTAGCTTAAAAAGACGGTTTAAATAAGCCTTGGAAGAGACTTGCAGGTCGCAGTAGCTTAACAACACGGTTTAAATGCCCCTTGGAAGAGACGAGCAGGTCGGAGTAGCTTAACAAGATGGTTTAAATGCCCCTTGGAAGAGAAATGGAGGTCGCAGTAGCTTAACAAGACAGTTTAAATGCCCCTGGGAAGAGACGTGCAGGTCGCAGTAGCTTAACAACACGGTTTAAATGCCACTTGGAAGAGAAGTGCAGGTCGCAGTAGCTTAACAATTCGGTTTAAATGCCCCTTGGTAAAGCGGTGGAGGTCGCAGTAGCTTAACAAGATGGTTTAAATGCCCCTTGGAAGAGACGTGCAGGTCGCAGTAGCTTAAGAAGACGGTTTAAATGCCGCTTGGAAGAGACGTTCAAGTCACAGTAGCTTGAAAAGACGGTTTAAATAAGCCTTGGAAGAGACTTGCAGGTCGCAGTAGCTTAACAAGACGGTTTAAATGCCCCTTGGAAGAGGCGAGCAGGTCGCAGTAGCTTAACAAGATGGTTTAAATACCCCTTGGAAGAGAGGTGGAGGTCGCAGTAGCTTAACAAAACAGTTTAAATGCCCCTTGGAAGAGACGTGCAGGTCGCAGTAGCTTAACAAGACGGTTTAAATGCCACTTGGAAGAGAAGTGCAGATCGCAGTAGCTTAACAAGTCGGTTTAAATGCCCCTTGGTAAAGCGGTGGAGGTCGCAGTAGCTTAACAAGATGGTTTAAATGCCCCTTGGAAGAGACGTGCAGGTCGCAGTAGCTTAACAAGACAGTTTAAATGCCCCTTGGAAGAGACGTGTAGGTCGCAGTAGATTAATAAGACGGTTTAAATGCCCCTTGGAAGAGATGTGCAGGTCGCAGTAGCTTAATAAGACGGTTTAAATGCCCCTTGGAAGTGAGGTGGAGGTCGCAGTAGCTTAACAAGACAGTTTAAATGCCCCTTGGAAGAGACGTGCAGGTCGCAGTAGCTTAACATGACGGTTTAAATGCCACTTGGAAGAGACGTGCAGGTCGCAGTAGCTTACCAAGACGATTTAAATGCCCCTTGGAAGAGACGTGCAGTTCGCAGTAGAATCACAAGACTGTTTAAATGCCCCTTGGAAGTGCGGTGGAGGCCGCAGTAGCTTAACAAGGCGGTTTAAATGCCCCTTGGTAGAGACATGCAGGTCGCAGAAGCTTAACAAGACGGTTTAAATGCCCCTTGGAAGAGACGTGCAGGTCGCAGTAGCTTAACAAGACAGTTTAAATGCCCCTTGGAAGAGAAGTGCAGGTCGCAGTAGCTTAACAAGACGGTTTAAATGCCCCTTGGAAGAGAAGTGCAGGTCGCAGTAGCTTAAGAAAGCATTTTAAATGCCCCTTGAAATAGACGTGCAGGTCGCAGTAGCTTAACAAGACGGTTTAAATGCCCCTTGGAAGAGAAGTGCAGGTCGCAGTAGCTTAAGAAAGCATTTTAAATGCCCCTTGAAAGAGACGTGCAGGTCGCAGTAGCTTAACAAGACGGTTTAAATGCCCCTTGGAAAAGTGGTGGAGGTTAAAGTAGCTCAACAAGACGGTTTAAATGCCCCTTGGAAGACACGTGCAGGTCGCAGTAGCTTAACAGCACGGTTTAAATGCCCCTTAGAAGAGACGTGCAGGTCGCAGTAGCTTAACAAGACAGTTTAAAAGCCCCTTGGAAGAGAAGTGCATGTCGCAGTAGCTTAACAAGACAGTTTAAATGCCCCTTGGAAGAGACGTTCAGGTCGCAGTAGCTTACCAAGACGATTTAAATGCCCCTTGGAAGAGACGTGCAGGTCGCAGTTGCTTAACAAGAAAGTTTAAATGCCCATTGGAAGAGCGGTGGAGGTCGCAGTAGCTTAACAAGACAGTTTAAATGCCCCTTGGAAGAGACATGCATGTCGCAGCAGCTTAACAAGACTGTTTAAATGCCCCTTGGAAGAGACGTGCAGGTCGCAGTAGCTTAACAAGACGGTTTAAATGTCCCTTGGTGGAGACATGCTGGTCGCAGTAGCTCAACAAGACGGTTTAAATGCCCCATGGAAGAGACGTGCAGGTCGCAGTAGCTTAACAAGACGGTTTAAATGCCCCTTGGAAAAGTGGTGGTGGTTACAGTAGCTTAACAAGACGGTTTAAATGCCCCTTGGAAGAGACGTGCAAGTCGCAGTAGCTTAACAAGACGGTTTAAATGCCCCTTGGAAGAGCGGTGGACGTCGCAGTAGCTTAACAAGACGGTTTAAATGCCCCTTGGAAGAGCGGTGGAGGTCGCAGTAGCTTAACAAGACAGTTTAAATCTCCCTTGGAAGAGACGTGCAGGTCGCAGTAGCTTAATAAGACGGTTTAAATGCCCCTTGGAAGAGACGTGCAGGTCGCAGTAGCTTAACAAGACAGTTTAAATGCCCCTTGGAAGAGACGTGCAGGTCGCAGTAGCTTAACAAGACGGTTTAAATGCCCCTTGGAAGAGACGTGCAGGTCGCAGTAGCTTAACAAGAGGGTTTAAATGCCACTTGGAAGAGCGGTGGAGGTCGCAGTAGCTTAACGAGACAGTTTAAATGCCACTTGGACGAGACGTGCAGTTCGCAGTAGCTTAACAAGATGGTTTAAATGCATCTTGGAAGAGAGGTGCAGGTCGCAGTAGCTTAACAAGACGGTTTAAATCCCCCTTGGAAGAGACGTGCAGGTCGCAGTAGCTTAACAAGACGGTTTAAATGCCCCTTGGAAGAGAGGTGGAGGTGGAAGTAGCTTAGCAAGATGGCTTAAATGCCCCTTGAAAGAGACATGCAGGTCGCAGTAGCTTAACAAGACGGTTTAAATGCCCCTTGGAAAAGTGGTGGAGGTTAAAGTAGCTCAACAAGACGGTTTAAATGCCCCTTAGAAGAGACGTGCAGGTCGCAGTAGCTTAACAAGACAGTTTAAATCCACCTTGGAAGAGACGTGCAGGTCGCAGTAGCTTAACAAGATGGTTTAAATGCCCCTTGGAAGAGAGGTGGAGGTGGAAGTAGCTTAGCAAGATGGCTTAAATGCCCCTTGGAAGAGACGTGCAGGTCGCAGTGGCTTAACAAGACAGTTTAAATGCCCCTTGAAAGAGACATGCAGTTCGCAGTAGCTTAACAAGACGGTTTAAATGCCCCTTGGAAGAGACGTGCAGGTCGCAGTAGCTTAAGAAGACGGTTTAAATGCCCCTTGGAAGAGACGTTCAAGTCGCAGTAGCTTAAAAAGACGGTTTAAATAAGCCTTGGAAGAGACTTGCAGGTCGCAGTAGCTTAACATCACGGTTTAAATGCCCCTTGGAAGAGACGAGCAGGTCGCAGTAGCTTAACAAGATGGTTTAAATGCCCCTTGGAAGAGAGATGGAGGTCGCAGTAGCTTAACAAGACAGTTTAAATGCCCCTGGGAAGAGACGTGCAGGTTGCAGTAGCTTAACAAGACGGTTTAAATGCCACTTGGAAGAGAAGTGCAGGTCGCAGTAGCTTAACAATTCGGTTTAAATGCCCCTTGGTAAAGCGGTGGAGGTCGCAGTAGCTTAACAAGATGGTTTAAATGGCCCTTGGAAGAGACGTGCAGGTCGCAGTAGCTTAACAAGACGGTTTAAATGCCCCTTGGAAGAGGCGAGCAGGTCGCAGTAGCTTAACAAGATGGTTTAAATACCCCTTGGAAGAGAGGTGGAGGTCGCAGTAGCTTAACAAAACAGTTTAAATGCCCCTTGGAAGAGAAGTGCAGGTCGCAGTAGCTTAACAAGACGGTTTAAATGCCACTTGGAAGAGAAGTGCAGGTCGCAGTAGCTTAACAAGTCGGTTTAAATGCCCCTTAGTAAAGCGGTGGAGGTCGCAGTAGCTTAACAAGATGGTTTAAATACCCCTTGGAAGAGAGGTGGAGGTCGCAGTAGCTTAACAAAACAGTTTAAATGCCCCTTGGAAGAGACGTGCAGGTCGCAGTAGCTTAACAAGACGGTTTAAATGCCACTTGGAAGAGAAGTGCAGGTCGCAGTAGCTTAACAAGTCAGTTTAAATGCCCCTTGGTAAAGCGGTGGAGGTCGCAGTAGCTTAACAAGATGGTTTAAATGCCCCTTGGAAGAGACGTGCAGGTCGCAGTAGCTTAACAAGACAGTTTAAATGCCCCTTGGAAGAGACGTGTAGGTCGCAGTAGATTAATAAGACGGTTTAAATGCCCCTTGGAAGAGATGTGCAGGTCGCAGTAGCTTAATAAGACGGTTTAAATGCCCCTTGGAAGTGAGGTGGAGGTCGCAGTAGCTTAACAAGACAGTTTAAATGCCCCTTGGAAGAGACGTGCAGGTTGCAGTAGCTTAACATGACGGTTTAAATGCCACTTTGAAGAGACGTGCAGGTCGCAGTAGCTTACCAAGACGATTTAAATGCCCCTTGGAAGAGACGTGCAGTTCGCAGTAGCTTCACAAGACTGTTTAAATGCCCCTTGGAAGTACGGTGGAGGTCGCAGTAGCTTAACAAGGCGGTTTAAATGCCCCTTGGTAGAGACATGCAGGTCGCAGAAGCTTAACAAGACGGTTTAAATGCCCCTTGGAAGAGACGTGCAGGTCGCAGTAGCTTAACAAGACGGTTTAAATGCCCCTTGGAAGAGACGTGCAGGTCACAGTAGCTTAAGAAAGCATTTTAAATGCCCCTTGAAATAGACGTGCAGGTCGCAGTAGCTTAACAAGACGGTTTAAATGCCCCTTGGAAGAGAAGTGCAGGTCGCAGTAGCTTAAGAAAGCATTTTAAATGCCCCTTGAAAGAGACGTGCAGGTCGCAGTAGCTTAACAAGACGGTTTAAATGCCCCTTGGAAAAGTGGTGGAGGTTAAAGTAGCTCAACAAGACGGTTTAAATGCCCCTTGGAAGAGACGTGCAGGTCGCAGTGGCTTAACAGCACGGTTTAAATGCCCCTTAGAAGAGACGTGCAGGTCGCAGTAGCTTAACAAGACAGTTTAAAAGCCCCTTGGAAGAGAAGTGCATGTCGCAGTAGCTTAACAAGACAGTTTAAATGCCCCTTGGAAGAGACATTCAGGTCGCAGTAGCTTACCAAGACTATTTAAATGCCCCTTGGAAGAGACGTGCAGGTCGCAGTTGCTTAACAAGAAGGTTTAAATGCCCATTGGAAGAGCGGTGGAGGTCGCAGTAGCTTAACAAGACAGTTTAAATGCCCCTTGGAAGAGACATGCATGTCGCAGCAGCTTATCAAGACTGTTTAAATGCCCCTTGGATGAGACGTGCAGGTCGCAGTAGCTTAACAAGACGGTTTAAATGTCCCTTGGTACAGACATGCAGGTCGCAGTAGCTCAACAAGATGGTTTAAATGCCCCATGGAAGAGACGTGCAGGTCGCAGTAGCTTAACAAGACGGTTTAAATGCCCCTTGGAAAAGTGATGGTGGTTACAGTAGCTTAACAAGACGGTTTAAATGCCCCTTGGAAGAGACGTGCAAGTCGCAGTAGCTTAACAAGACGGTTTAAATGCCCCTTGGAAGACACGTGCAGGTCGCAGTAGCTTAACAAGACGGTTTAAATGCCCCTTGGAAGAGACGGGGAGGTCGCAGTTGCTTAACAAGACAGTTTAAATGCCCCTTGGAAGAGCGGTGGAGGTCGCAGTAGCTTAACAAGACAGTTTAAATGCCCCTTGGAAGAGACGTGCAGGTCACAATAGCTTAATAAGACGGTTTAAATGCCCCTTGGAAGAGACGTGCAGGTCGCAATAGGTTAACAAGACAGTTTAAATGCCCCTTGGAAGAGACGTGCAGGTCGCAGTAGTTTAACAAGACGGTTTAAATGCCCCTTGGAAGAGACGTGCAGGTGGCAGTAGCTTAACAAGATGGTTTAAATGCCACTTGGAAGAGCGGTGGAGGTCGCAGTAGCTTAACGAGACAGTTTAAATGACCCTTGGACGAGACGTGCAGGTCGCAGTAGCTTAACAAGATGGTTTAAATGCACCTTGGAAGAGAGGTGCAGGTCGCAGTAGCTTAACAAGACGGTTTAAATCCCCCTTGGAAGAGACGTGCAGGTCGCAGTAGCTTAACAAGATGGTTTAAATGCCCCTTGGAAGAGAGGTGGAGGTGGAAGTAGCTTAGCAAGATGGCTTAAATGCCCCTTGGAAGAGACGTGCAGGTCGCAGTGGCTTAACAAGACGGTTTAAATGCCCTTTGGAAGAGACGTGCAGTTCGCAGTATCTTAACAAGACGGATTAAATCCCCCTTGGAAGAGACGTGCAGGTCGCAGAAGCTTAAGAAGAGGGTTTAAATGCCCCTTGGAATAGGCTTGCAGGTCGCAGTAGCTTACCAAGACGGTTTAAATGCCCCTTGGAAGAGACGTGCAGGTCGCAGTAGCTTAAAAAGACGGTTTAAATGCCCCTTGGGAGAGCGGTGGAGGTCGCAGCAGCTAAACAAGACAGATTAAATGCCCCTTGGAAGAGACGTGCAGGTCGCAGTAGCTTAACAAGACGGTTTAAATGCCCCTTGGAAGAGACATCCGGTCGCAGTAGCTTAACAAAGCGTTTTAAATGCCCCTTGGAAGAGACATGCAGGTCGCAGTAGCTTAACAAGACTCTTTAAATGCCTCTTGGAAAAGTGGTGGAGGTTACAGTAGCTTAACAAGACGGTTTAATTGCCCCTTGGAAGAGATGTGCAAGTCGCAGTAGCTTAACAAGACGGTTTAAATGCCCCTTAGAAGAGACGTGCAGGTCGCAGTAGCTTAACAAGACAGTTTAAATGCCCCTTGGAAGAGACGTGCAGGTCACAGTAGCTTAACAAGATGGTTTAAATGTCCCTTGGAAGAGCGTTGGAGGTCGCAGTAGCTTAACAAGACAGTTTAAATGCCCCTTGGAAGAGACGTGCAGGTCGCAGTAGCTTAACAAGCCAGTTTAAATGCCCCTTGTACGAGACGTGCAGGTCGCAGTAGCTTAACAAGATGGTTTAAATGCCCCTTAGAAGAGCGGTAAGGTCGCAGTAGCTTAACAAGACAGTTTAAATGCCCCTTGGAAGAGACGTGCAGGTCGCAGGAGCTTAACAAGACGTTTTAAATGCCCCTTGGAAGAGGCTTGCAGGTCGCAGTAGCTTACCAAGACGATTTAAATGCCCCTTGGAAGAGACGTGCAGGTCGCAGTAGCTCAACAAGACAGTTTAAATGACCCTTGGAAGAGCAGGGGAGGTCGAAGTAGCTTAACAAGACGGTTTAAATGCCCCTTGGAAGACACGTGCAGGTCGCAGTAGCTTAACAAGACGGTTTAAATGCCCCTTGGAAGAAACGTGGAGGTCACAGTAGCTTACCAAGACAGTGTAAATGCCCCTTGGAAGAGCGGTGGAGGTCGCAGTAGCTTAACAAGACAGTTTAAATGCCCCTTGGAAGAGACGTGCTGGTCACAATAGCTTAATAAGACGGTTTAAATGCCCCTTGGAAGAGACGTGCAGGTCGCAGTAGCTTAACAAGACAGTTTAAATGCCCCTTGGAAGAGACGTGCAGGTCGCAGTAGCTTAACAAGACGGTTTAAATGCCCCTTGGAAGAGACGTGCAGGTCGCAGTAGCTTAACAAGATGGTTTAAATGCCACTTGGAAGAGCGGTGGAGGTCGCAGTAGCTTAACGAGACAGTTTAAATGACCCTTGGACGAGACGTGCAGGTCGCAGTAGCTTAACAAGATGGTTTAAATGCACCTTGGAAGAGAGGTGCAGGTCGCAGTAGCTTAACAAGACGGTTTAAATCCCCCTTGGAAGAGACGTGCAGGTCGCAGTAGCTTAACAAGATGGTTTAAATGCCCCTTGGAAGAGAGGTGGAGGTGGAAGTAGCTTAGCAAGATGGCTTAAATGCCCCTTGGAAGAGACGTGCAGGTTGCAGTGGCTTAACAAGACGGTTTAAATGCCCCTTGAAAGAGACGTGCAGGTCGCAGTAGCTTAACAAGACGGCTTAAATGCCTCTTGGAAGAGACGTGCAGGTCGCAGTAGCTTAACAAGACGGTTTAAATGCCCCTTGGAAAAGTGGTGGAGGTTACAGTAGCTTAATAAGACAATTTAAATGCCCCTTGGAAGAGATGTGAAGGTCGCAGCAGCATAACAAGACTGCTTAAATGCCCCTTGGAAGAGCGGTGGAGGTCACAGTAGCTTAACAAGACAGTTTAAATGCCCCTTGGAAGAGACGTTCAGGTCGCAGTAGCTTAATAAGATGGTTTAATTGCCCCTTGGAAGAGACGTGCAGGTCACAGTAGCTTAACAAGATGGTTTAAATGCCCCTTGGAAGAGACGTGCAGGTCGCAGTGGCTTAACAAGACGGTTTAAATGCTCCTTGGAAAAGTGGTGGTGGTTACAATAGCTTAACAAGACGGTTTAAATGCCCCTTGGAAGAGACGTGCAAGACGCAGTAGCTTAACAAGACGGTTTAAATGCCCCTCGGAAGACACGTGCAGGTCGCAGTAACTTAACAAGACGGTTTAAATGCCCCTTGGAAGAGATGTGGAGGTCGCAGTAGCTTAACGAGACGGTTTAAATGCCCCTTGGAAGAGCGGTGGAGGTCGCAGTAGCTTATCAAGACAGTTTAAATGCCCCTTGGAAGAGACATGCAGGTCGCAGTAGCTTAATAAGACGGTTTAAATGCCCCTTAGAAGAGACGTGCAGGTCGCAGTAGCTTAACAAGATGGTTTAAATGCCCCTTGGAAGAGATGTGCAGGTCGCAGTAGCTTAACAAGATGGTTTAAATGCCCCTTGGAAGAGACGTGCCGGTCGCAGTAGCTTAACAAGATGGTTTAAATGCCACTTGGAAGAGACGTGGAGGTCGCAGTAGCTTAACGAGACAGTTTAAATGCCCCTTGGACGAGACGTGCAGGTCGCAGTAGCGTAACAAGATAGTTTAAATGCCCCTTGGAAGAGACGTGCCGGTCGCAGTAGCTTAACAAGATGGTTTAAGTGCCACTTGGAAGAGACGTGGAGGTCGCAGTAGCTTAACGAGACAGTTTAAATGCATCTTGGACGAGACGTGCAGGTCACAGTAGCTTAACAAGACAGTTTAAATCCCCCTTGGAAGAGACGTGCAGGTCGCAGTAGCTTAACAAGAGGGTTTAAATGCCCCTTGGGATAGGCTTGCAAGTCACAGTAGCTTACCAAGACGGTTTAAATGCCCCTTGGAAGAGACGTGCAGGTCGCAGTAGCTTAACAAGATTGTTTAAATGCCCCTTGGAAGAGCGGTGGAGGTCGCAGTAGCTTAGCAAGATGGTTTAAATGCCCCTTGGAAGAGACATGCAGGTCGCAGTAGCTTAACAAGAGGGATTAAATGCCCCTTTCAAGGGACGTGCAGGTCGCAGGAGCTTAACAAGACGGTTTAAATGCCCCTTGGAAGAGATGTGGAGGTCGCAGTAGCTTAACAAGATGGTTTAAATGCCCCTTGGAAGAGCGGTGGAGGTCGCAGTAGCTTAAGAAGACAGTTTAAATGCCCCTTGGAAGAGACGCGCAGGTCGCAGTAGCTTAATAAGACGGTTTAAAAGCCCCTTGGAAGAGACGTGCAGGTCGCAGTAGCTTAACAAGATGGTTTAAATGCCCCTTGGAAGAGACGTGCAGGTCGCAGTAGCTTAACAAGACGGTTTAAATGCCCCTGGAAGAGACATGCAGGTCGCAGTAGCTTAACAAGATGGTTTAAATGCCACTTGGAAGAGCGGTGGAGGTCGCAGTAGCTTAACGAGACAGTTTAAATGCCCCTTGGACGAGACGTGCAGGTCGCAGTAGCTTAACAAGATGGTTTAAAAGCCCCTTGGAAGAGAGGTGGAAGTCGCAGTAGCTTAACAAGACGGTTTAAATGCCCCTTGGAAGAGACGTGGAGGTCGCAGTAGCTTAACAAGACTGTTTAGGTGCCCCTTGGAAAAGTGGTGGAGGTTACGGTAGCTTAACAAGCCGGTTTAAATACCCCTTGGAAGAGACGTTCAAGTCGAAGTAGCTTAAAAAGACGGTTTAAATGCGCCTTGGAAGAGACTTGCAGGTCGCAGTAGCTTAACAAGATGGTTTAAACGCCCCTTGGAAGAGAGGTGGAGGTCGCAGTAGCTTAACAAGAAAGTTTAAATGCCCGTTGAAAGAGATGTGCAGGTCGCAGTAGCTTAACAAGACGGTTTAAATGCCCTTGCAAGTGCGGTGGAGGTTGCAGTAGCTTAACAAGATGGTTTAAATGCCCCTTGGAAGTGACATGCAGGTCGCAGCAGCTTAACAAGATGGTTTATATGCCCCTTGGAAGAGACATGCAGGTCGCAGTAGCTTAACAAAGCGTTTTAAATGCCCCTTGGAAGAGACATGCAGGTCGCAGTAGCATAACAAGACGGTTTAAATGCCTCTTGGAAAAGTGGTGGAGTTTACAGTAGCTTAACAAGACGGTTTAAATGCCCCTTGGAAGAGACGTGCAAGTAGCAGTAGCTTAACAAGACGGTTTACATGCCCCTTAGAAGAGAAGTGCAGGTCGCAGTAGCTTAAAAAGACAGTTTAAATGCACCTTGGAAGAGACGTGCAGGTCACAGTAGCTTAACAAGATGGTTCAAATGCTGCTTGGAAGAGCGGTGGAGGTCGCAGTAGCTTAAAAAGACAGTTTAAATGCCCCTTGGAAGAGACGTGCAGGTCGCAGTAGCGTAACAAGACAGTTTAAATGCACCTTGTACGAGACGTGCAGGTCGCAATAGCTTAACAAGATGGTTTAAATGCCCCTTGTAAGAGCGGTGAAGGTCGCAGTAGCTTAACAAGACAGTTTAAATGCCCCTTGGAAGAGACGTGCAGGTCGCAGTAGCTTAACAAGACGTTTTAAATGCCCCTTGTAAGAGGCTTGCAGGTCGCAGTAGCTTACCAAGACGATTTAAATGCCCCTTGGAAGAGATGTGCAGGTCGCAGTAGCTTAATAAGACGGTTTAAATGCCCCTTGGATAAGAGGTGGAGGTCGCAGTAGCTTAACAAGACGGTTTAATTGCCCCTTGGAAGAGCGGTTGAGGTCACAGTAGCTTACCAAGACGGTTTAAATGCCCCTTGGAAGAGACATGCAGGTCGCAGTAGCTTAACAAGATGGTTTAAATGCCCCTTGAAAGTGCGGTCGAGGTTGCAGTAGCTTAACAAGACGGTTTAGATGCCACTTGGAAGACACATGCAGGTCGCAGGCAGCTTAACAAGACAGTTTAAATGCCCCTTGTACGAGACGTGCAGGTCGCAGTAGCTTAACAAGATGGTTTAAATGCCCCTTGGAAGAGCGGTGAAGGTAGCAGTAGCTTAACAAGACAGTTTATATGCCCCTTGGAAGAGACATGCAGGTCGCAGTAGCTTAACAAGACGTTTTAAATGCCCCTTGGAAGAGGTTTGCAGGTCGCAGTAGCTTACCAAGATGATTTAAATGCCCCTTGGAAGAGACGTGCAGGTCGAAGTAGCTTAACAAGACAGTTTAAATGCCCCTTGGAAGAGAGGTGGAGGTCGCAGTAGCTTAATAAGCCGGTCTAAATGCCCCTAGGAAGAGATGTGCAGGTCGCAGTAGCTTAATAAGACGGTTTAAATGCCCCTTGGAAGAGAGTTGGAGGTCGCAGTAGCTTAACAAGACGGTTTAAATGCCCCTTGGAAGAGCGGTTGAGGTCGCAGTAGCTTACCAAGACCGTTTAAATGCCCCTTGGAAGAGACATGCAGGTCACAGTAGCTTAACAAAACTGTTTAAATGCCCCTTGCAAGTGCGGTGGAGGTTGCAGTAGCTTAACAAGACGGTTTAAATGCCCCTTGGAAGAGACATGCAGGTCGCAGCAGCTTAACATGACGGTTTAAATTCCCCTTGGAAGAGACGTGCAGGTCGCAGTAGCTTAACAAGACGGTTTAAATGCCCCTTGGAAGAGACATGCAGGTCGCAGTAGCTTAACAAGACGGTTTAAATGCCCCTTGAAAGAGACGTGCAGGTCTCAGTACCTTAACAAGACGGTTTAGATGCCCCTTTGAAAAGTGGTGGAGGTTACAGTAGCTTAACAAGACGGTTTAAATGCCCCTTGGAAGAGACGTTCAAGTCGCAGTAGCTTATAAAGACGGTTTAAATAAGCCTTGGAAGAGACTTGCAGGTCGCAGTAGCTTAACAAGACGGTTTAAATGCCCCTTGGAAGAGAGGTGGAGGCCGCAGTAGCTTAACAAGACAGTTTAAGCGCCCCTTGGAAGAGACGTACAGGTCGCAGTAGCTTAACAAGACAGTTTAAATGCCCCTTGGAAGTGCGGTGGAGGTAGCAGTAGCTTAACAAGACGGTTTAAATGCCCCTTGGAAGAGACATGCAGTTCGCAGCAGCTAAACAAGACGGTTTAAATGCCCCTTGGAAGAGACGTGCGGGTTGCAGTAGCTTAACAAGACGGTTTAAATGCCCCTTGGAAGAGACGTACAGGTCGCAGTAGTTTAACAAGACAGTTTAAATGCCCCTTGGAAGTGCGGTGGAGGTAGCAGTAGCTTAACAAGACGGTTTAAATGCCCCTTGGAAGAGACATGCAGTTCGCAGCAGCTAAACAAGACGGTTTAAATGCCCCTTGGAAGAGAAGTGCGGGTTGCAGTAGCTTAACAAGACGGTTTAAATGCCCCTTGGAAGAGACGTGCAGGTCGCAGTAGCTTAACAAAGCGTTTTAAATGCCCCTTGGAAGAGACATGCAGGTCGCAGTAGCTTAACAAGACGGTTTAAATGCCTCTTGGAAAAGTGGTGGAGGTTGCAGTAGCTTAACAAGACGGTTTAAATGCTCCTTGGAAGAGACGTGCAAGTCGCAGTAGCTTAACAATACGGTTTAAATGCCCCTTGCAAGAGCGGTGGAGGTCGCAGTAGCTTAACAAGACAGTTTAAATGCCCCTTGGAAGAGACCTGCAGGTCGCAGTAGCTTACCAAGACGATTTAAATGCCCCTTGGAAGAGACGTGCAGGTCGCAGTAGCTTAACAAGACGGTTTAAATGCACCTTGGAAAAGTGGTGGAGGTTACAGTAGCTTAACAAGACGGTTTAAATGCACCTTGGAAGAGACGTGCAAGTCGCAGTAGCTTAACAAGACGGTTTAAATGCCCCTTGGAAGACACGTGCAGGTCGCAGTATCTTAACAAGACTGTTTAAATGCCCCTTGGAAGAGCGGTGGAGGTCGCAGTAGCTTAACAAGACAGTTTAAATGCCCCTTGGAAGAGACGTGCAGGTCGCAGTAGCTGAACAAGACAGTTTAAATGCCCCTTGTACGAGACGTGCAGGTCGAAGTAGCTTAACAAGATGGTTTAAATGCCCCTTGGAAGAGCGGTGAAGGTCGCAGTAGCTTAAAAAGACAGTTTAAATGCCCATTGGAAGAGACGTGCAGGTCGCAGTAGCTTAAGAAGATACTTTAAATGCCCCTTGGATGAGCGGTGGAGTTCGCAGTATCTTAACAAGACAGTTTAAATGCCCCTTGAAAGATACGTGCAGGTCGCAGTAGCTTCACAAGACTGTTTAAATGCCCCTTGGAAGTGCGGTGGAGGTCGCACTAGCTTAACAAGACGGTTTAAATGCCCCTTGCAAGAGACATGCAGGTCGCAGAAGCTTCTCAAGACGGTTGAAATGCCAGTTGGAAGAGTCGTGCAGGCCGCAGTAGCTTAACAAGACGGTTTAAATGCCCCTTGGAAGAGACGTGCAGGTCGCAGTAGCTTAACAAAGCATTTTAAATGCCCCTTGAAAGAAACATGCAGGTCGCAGTAGCTTAACAAGACGGTTTAAATGCAGCTTGGAAGAGACGTGCAAGTCGCAGTAGCTTAACAATACGGTTTAAATGCCCCTTAGAAGAGACGTGCAGGTCGCAGTAGCTTAACAAGACAGTTTAAATGCCCCTTGGAAGAGACGTGCAGGTCGCAGTAGCTTAACAAGATGGTTTAAATGCCCCTTGCAAGAGCGGTGGAGGTCGCAGTAGCTTAACAAGATAGTTTAAATGCCCCTTGGAAGAGACCTGCAGGTCGCAGTAGCTTACCAAGACGATTTAAATGCCCCTTGGAAGAGACGTGCAGGTCTCATTTGCTTAACAAGACAGTTTAAATGCCCCTTGGAAGAGCGGTGGAGGTCGCAGTAGATTAACAAGACAGTTTAAATGCCCCTTGGAAGAGACAAGCAAGTCGCAGCAGCTTTACAAGACTGTTTAAATGCCCCTTGGAAGAGACGTGCAGGTCGCAGTAGCTTAACAAGACGGTTTAAATGCCCCATGGAAGAGACGTGCAGGTCGCAGTAGCTTAACAAGACGGTTTAAATGCACCTTGGAAAAGTGGTGGAGGTTACAGTAGCTTAACAAGACGGTTTAAATGCCGCTTGGAAGAGACGTGCAAGTCGCAGTAGCTTAACAATACGGTTTACATGCCCCTTAGAAGAGACGTGCAGGTCGCAGTAGCTTAACAAGACAGTTTAAATGCCCCTTGGAAGAGATGTGCAGGTCGTAGTAGCTTAGCAAGATGGTTTAAATGCCCCTTGCAAGAGCGGTGGCGGTCGCAGTAGCTTAACAAGACAGTTTAAATGCCCCTTGGAAGAGCGGTGGAGGTCGCAGTAGCTTAACAAGACGATTTAAATGCCCCTTGAAGAGACATGCAGGTCGCAGCAGCTTAACAAGACTGTTAAAATGCCCCTTGGAAGAGACGTGCAGGTCGCAGTAGCTTAACAAGACGGTTTAAATGTCCCTTGGTAGAGACATGCAGGTCGCAGTAGCTTAACAAGACGGTTTAAATGCCCCTTCGAAAAGTAGTGCAGGTTACAGTTGCTTAACAAAACGGTTTAAATGCCCCTTGGAAGAGACGTTCAAGTCGCAGTAGCTTAACAAAACGGTTTAAATGCCCCTTGGAAGACACGTGCAGGTCGCAGTAGCTTAACAAGACGGTTTAGATGCCCCTTGAAAGAGACGTGCAGGTTGCAGTAGCTTAACAAGACGGTTTAAATGCCCCTTGGAAGTGCGGTGGAGGTTGAAGTAGCTTAACAAGATGGTTTAAATGCCCCTTGGAAGAGACATGCAGGTCACAGCAGCTTAACAAGACGGTTTAAATGCCCCTTGGAAGAGACGTGCCGGTCGCAGTAGCTTAACAAGAAGTTTTATATGCCCCTTGGAAGAGACATGCAGGTCGCAGTAGCTTAATAAGATGGTTTGAATGCCCCTTGGAAGAGATGTGCAGGTCGCAGTAGCTTAATAAGATGGTTTAAATGCCCTTGGAAGAGAGGTGGAGATCGCAGTAGCTTAACAAGATGGTTTAAATGCCCCTTGGAAGAGCGGTGGAGGTCGCAGTAGCTTAACAAGACAGTTTAAATGCCCCTTGAAAGAGACATGCAGGATGCAGTACCTTCACAAGACTGTTTAAATGCCCCTTGGAAGTGCAGTGGAAGTCGCAGTAGCTTAACAAGACGGTTTAAATGCCCCTTGGAAGAGACATGCAGGTCGCAGAAGCTTAACAAGACGGTTTAAATGCCCCTTAGAAGAGACGTGCAGGTCACAGTAGCTTAACAAGACGGTTTAAATGCCCCTTGGAAGAGACGTGCAGGTCGCAGTAGCTTAACAAAGCATTTTAAATGCCCCTTGAAAGAGACATGCAGGTCGCAGTAGCTTAACAAGACGGTTTAATTGCCCCTTGGAAAAGTGGTGGAGGTTACAGTAGCTTAAGAAGACGGTTTAAATGCCCCTTGGAAGAGACGTGCAGGTCGAAGTAGCTTAACAAGACAGTTTAAATGCCCCTTGGAAGAGACGTGCAGGTCGCAGTAGATTACCAAGAAGATTTAAATGCCCCTTGGAAGAGACGTGCAGGTCGCAGTAGATTACCAAGAAGATTTAAATGCCCCTTGGAAGAGACGTTCAGGTCACAGTTGCTTAACAAGACAGTTTAAATGCCCCTTGGAAGAGACGTGCAGGTCGCATCGCAGTAGCTTAACAAGATGGTTTAAATGCCCCTTGGAAGAGACGTGCAGGTCGCAGTAGCTTAATAAGACTGTTTAAATGCCCTTTTGAAGAGATGCGCAGGTCGCAGTAGCTTAACATGATGGTTTAAATGCCCCTTGGATGAGGCTTGCAGGTCGCAGTAGCTCACCAAGACAATTTAAATGCCCCTTTTAAGAGACGTGCAGGTCGCAGTAGCTTAACAAGACAGTTTAAATGACCCTTGGAAGAGCGGTGGAGGTCGCAGTAGCTTAACAAGACAGTTTAAATGCCCCTTGGAAGAGACGTGCAGGTCGCAGTAGCTTAACATGACGGCTTAAATGCCCCTTGGAAGAGGCTTGCAGGTCGCAGTAGCTTACCAAGACGATTTAAATGCCCCTTGGAAGAGACGTGCAGGTCGCAGTAGCTTAACAAGACAGTTTAAATGACCTTTGGAAGAGCGGTGGAGGTCACAGTAGCTTAACAAGACAGTTTAAATGCCCCTTGGAAGAGACGTGCAGGTCGCAGTAGCTTAATTACACAGTTTAAATGCCCCTTTGAAGAGATGTGCACTTCGCAGTAGCTTAATAAGACGGTTTAAACGCCCTTGGAAGAGAGGTGGAGGTCGCAGTAGCTTAACAAGACAGTTTAAAAGCCCCGTGGAAGAGACGTGCAGGTCGCAGTAGCTTATCAAGATGGTTTAAATGCCACTTGGAAGAGACATGCAGGTCGCAGTAGCTTAACAAGACAGTTTAAATGCCCCTTGGAAGAGACGTGCAGGTCGCAGTAGCTTACCAAGACGATTTAAATGCCCCTTGGAAGAGACGTGCAGGTCGCATTTGCATAACAAGACAGTTTAAATGCCCCTTGGAAGAGCGGTGGAGGTCGCAGTAGCTTAACAAGACAGTTTAAATGCCCCTTGGAAGAGACATGCAAGTCGCAGCAGCTTAACAAGACTGTTTAAATGCCCCTTGGAAGAGACGTGCAGGTCGCAGTAGCTTAACAAGACGGTTTAAATGCCCCATGGAAGAGACGTGCAGGTCGCAGTAGCTTAACAAGACGGTTTAAATGCACCTTGGAAAAGTGGTGGAGGTTACAGTAGCTTAACAAGACGGTTTAAATGCACCTTGGAAGAGACGTGCAAGTCGCACTAGCTTAACAAGACGGTTTAAATGCCCCTTGGAAGACACGTCCAGGTCGCAGTAGTTTAACAAGACTGTTTAAATGCCCCTTGGAAGAGCAGTGGAGGTCGCAGTAGCTTAACAAGACAGTTTAAATGCCCCTTGGAAGAGATGTGCAGGTCGCAGTAGCTTAACAAGAATGTTTAAATGCCCCTTGGTAGAGACGTGCAGGTTGCAGTAGCTTAACAAGACGGTTTAAATGCCCCTTGCAAGAGACATGCAGGTCGCAGAAGCTTATCAAGACGGTTGAAATGCCAGTTGGAAAAGTCGTGCAGGTCGCAGTAGCTTAACAAGACGGTTTAAATGCCCCTTGGAAGAGACGTGCAGGTCGCAGTAGCTTAACAAAGCATTTTAAATGCCCCTTGAAAGAAACATGCAGGTCGCAGTAGCTTAACAAGACGGTTTAAATGCCGCTTGGAAGAGACGTGCAGGTCGCAGTAGCTTAACAAGATGGTTTAAATGCCCCTTGCAAGAGCGGTGGCGGTCGCAGTAGCTTAACAAGACAGTTTAAATGCTCCTTGGAAGAGCGGTGGAGGTCGCAGTAGCTTAACAAGACGATTTAAATGCCCCTTGAAGAGACATGCAGGTCGCAGCAGCTTAACAAGACTGTTTAAATGCCCCTTGGAAGAGACGTGCAGGTCGCAGTAGCTTAACAAGACGGTTTAAATGTCCCTTGGTAGAGTCATGCAGGTCGCAGTAGCTTAACAAGACGGTCTAAATGCCCCTTCGAAAAGTGGTGCAGGTTACAGTTGCTTAACAAGACGGTTTAAATGCCCCTTGGAAGAGACGCTCAAGTCGCAGTAGCTTAACAAGACGGTTTAAATGCCCCTTGGAAGACACGTGCAGGTCGCAGTAGCTTAACAAGACGGTTTAGATGCCCCTTGAAAGAGACGTGCAGGTTGCAGTAGCTTAACAAGACGGTTTAAATGCCCCTTGGAAGTGCGGTGGAGGTTGAAGTAGCTTAACAAGATGGTTTAAATGCCCCTTGGAAGAGACATGCAGGTCGCAGCAGCTTAACAACACGGTTTAAATGCCCCTTGGAAGAGAAGTGCCGGTTGCAGTAGCTTAACAAGAAGTTTTAAATGCCCCTTGGAAGAGACATGCAGGTCGCAGTAGCTTAATAAGACGGTTTGAATGCCCCTTGGAAGAGATGTGCAGGTCGCAGTAGCTTAATAAGACGGTTTAAATGCCCTTGGAAGAGAGGTGGAGATCGCAGTAGCTTAACAAGACAGTTTAAAAGTCCCGTGGAAGAGACGTGCAGGTCGCAGTAGCTTATCAAGACGGTTTAAATGCCACTTGGAAGAGACGTGCAGTTCGCAGTAGCTTAACAAGACGGTTTAAATGCCCCTTGGAAGAGCGGTGGAGGTCGCAGTAGCTTAACAAGACAGTTTAAATGCCCCTTGAAAGAGACGTGCAGGTCGCAGTAGCTTCACAAGACTGTTTAATTGCCCCTTGGAAGTGCAGTGGAGGTCGCAGTAGCTTAACAAGACGGTTTAAATGCCCCTTGGAAGAGACATGCAGGTCGCAGAAGCTTAACAAGACGGTTTAAATGCCCCTTAGAAGAGACGTGCAGGTCACAGTAGCTTAACAAGACGGTTTAAATGCCCCTTGCAAGAGACGTGCAGGTCGCAGTAGCTTAACAAAGCATTTTAAATGCCCCTTGAAAGAGACATGCAGGTCGCAGTAGCTTAACAAGACGGTTTAATTGCCCCTTGGAAAAGTGGTGGAGGTTACAGTAGCTTAAGAAGACGGTTTAAATGCCCCTTGGAAGAGACGTGCAGGTCGCAGTAGCTTAACAAGACAGTTTAAATGCCCCTTGGAAGAGACGTGCAGGTCGCAGTAGATTACCAAGAAGATTTAAATGCCCCTTGGAAGAGACGTGCAGGTCGCAGTAGATTACCAATAAGATTTAAATGCCCATTGGAAGAGACGTTCAGGTCACAGTTGCTTAACAAGACAGTTTAAATGCCCCTTGGAAGAGTCGTGCAGGTCGCATCGCAGTAGCTTAACAAGATGGTTTAAATGCTCCTTGGAAGAGACGTGCAGGTCGCAGTAGCTTAATAAGACTGTTTAAATGCCCTTTTGAAGAGATGCGCAGGTCGCAGTAGCTTAACATGACGGTTTAAATGCCCCTTGGATGAGGCTTGCAGGTCGCAGTAGCTTACCAAGACAATTTAAATGCCCCTTTTAAGAGACGTGCAGGTCGCAGTAGCTTAACAAGACAGTTTAAATGACCCTTGGAAGAGCGGTGGAGGTCACAGTAGCTTAACAAGACAGTTTAAATGCCCCTTGGAAGAGACGTGCAGGTCGCAGTAGCTTAACATGACGGTTTAAATGCCCCTTGGAAGAGGCTTGCAGGTCGCAGTAGCTTACCAAGACGATTTAAATGCCCCTTGGAAGAGACGTGCAGGTCGCAGTAGCTTAACAAGACAGTTTAAATGACCCTTGGAAGAGCGGTGGAGGTCACAGTAGCTTAACAAGACAGTTTAAATGCCCCTTGGAAGAGACGTGCAGGTCGCAGTAGCTTAATAACACGGATTAAATGCCCCTTTGAAGAGATGTGCAGGTCGCAGTAGCTTAATAAGACGGTTTAAACGCCCTTGGAAGAGAGGTGGAGGTCGCAGTAGCTTAACAAGACAGTTTAAAAGCCCCGTGGAAGAGACGTGCAGGTCGCAGTAGCTTATCAAGATGGTTTAAATGCCACTTGGAAGAGACGTGCAGTTCGCAGTAGCTTAACAAGACAGTTTAGATGCCCCTTGAAAGAGACGTGCAGGTCGCAGTAGCTTAATAAGACGGTTTAAAAGCCCCTTGGAAGAGACGTGCAGGTCGCAGTAGCTTAACAAGATGGTTTAAATGCCCCTTGGAAGAGACGTGCAGGTCGCAGTAGCTTAACAAGACGGTTTAAATGCCCCTGGAAGAGACATGCAGGTCGCAGTAGCTTAACAAGATGGTTTAAATGCCACTTGGAAGAGCGGTGGAGGTCGCAGTAGCTTAACGAGACAGTTTAAATGCCCCTTGGACGAGACGTGCAGGTCCCAGTAGCTTAACAAGATGGTTTAAATGCCCCTTGGAAGAGAGGTGGAAGTCGCAGTAGCTTAACAAGACGGTTTAAATGCCCCTTGGAAGAGACGTGGAGGTCGCAGTAGCTTAACAAGACTGTTTAGGTGCCCCTTGGAAAAGTGGTGGAGGTTACGGTAGCTTAACAAGACGGTTTAAATACCCCTTGGAAGAGACGTTCAAGTCGAAGTAGCTTAAAAAGACGGTTTAAATGCGCCTTGGAAGAGACTTGCAGGTCGCAGTAGCTTAACAAGATGGTTTAAACGCCCCTTGGAAGAGAGGTGGAGGTCGCAGTAGCTTAACAAGAAAGTTTAAATGCCCGTTGAAAGAGATGTGCAGGTCGCAGTAGCTTAACAAGACGGTTTAAATGCCCCTTGCAAGTGCGGTGGAGGTTGCAGTAGCTTAACAAGATGGTTTAAATGCCCCTTGGAAGTGACATGCAGGTCGCAGCAGCTTAACAAGATGGTTTATATGCCCCTTGGAAGAGACATGCAGGTCGCAGTAGCTTAACAAAGCGTTTTAAATGCCCCTTGGAAGAGACATGCAGGTCACAGTAGCATAACAAGACGGTTTAAATGCCTCTTGGAAAAGTGGTGGAGTTTACAGTAGCTTAACAAGACGGTTTAAATGCCCCTTGGAAGAGACGTGCAAGTAGCAGTAGCTTAACAAGACGGTTTACATGCCCCTTAGAAGAGAAGTGCAGGTCGCAGTAGCTTAAAAAGACAGTTTAAATGCACCTTGGAAGAGACGTGCAGGTCACAGTAGCTTAACAAGATGGTTCAAATGCTGCTTGGAAGAGCGGTGGAGGTCGCAGTAGCTTAAAAAGACAGTTTAAATGCCCCTTGGAAGAGACGTGCAGGTCGCAGTAGCGTAACAAGACAGTTTAAATGCACCTTGTACGAGACGTGCAGGTCGCAATAGCTTAACAAGATGGTTTAAATGCCCCTTGTAAGAGCGGTGAAGGTCGCAGTAGCTTAACAAGACAGTTTAAATGCCCCTTGGAAGAGACGTGCAGGTCGCAGTAGCTTAACAAGACGTTTTAAATGCCCCTTGTAAGAGGCTTGCAGGTCGCAGTAGCTTACCAAGACGATTTAAATGCCCCTTGGAAGAGATGTGCAGGTCGCAGTAGTTTAATCAGACGGTTTAAATGCCCCTTGGATAAGAGGTGGAGGTCGCAGTAGCTTAACAAGACGGTTTAATTGCCCCTTGGAAGAGCGGTTGAGGTCACAGTAGCTTACCAAGACGGTTTAAATGCCCCTTGGAAGAGACATGCAGGTCGCAGTAGCTTAACAAGATGGTTTAAATGCCCCTTGCAAGTGCGGTCGAGGTTGCAGTAGCTTAACAAGACGGTTTAGATGCCACTTGGAAGACACATGCAGGTCGCAGCAGCTTAACAAGACAGTTTAAATGCCCCTTGTACGAGACGTGCAGGTCGCAGTAGCTTAACAAGATGGTTTAAATGCCCCTTGGAAGAGCGGTGAAGGTAGCAGTAGCTTAACAAGACAGTTTATATGCCCCTTGGAAGAGACGTGCAGGTCGCAGTAGCTTAACAAGACGTTTTAAATGCCCCTTGGAAGAGGTTTGCAGGTCGCAGTAGCTTACCAAGATGATTTAAATGCCCCTTGGAAGAGACGTGCAGGTCGAAGTAGCTTAACAAGACAGTTTAAATGCCCCTTGGAAGAGAGGTGGAGGTCGCAGTAGCTTAATAAGCAGGTCTAAATGCCCCTAGGAAGAGATGTGCAGGTCGCAGTAGCTTAATAAGACGGTTTAAATGCCCCTTGGAAGAGAGGTGGAGGTCGCAGTAGCTTAACAAGACGGTTTAAATGCCCCTTGGAAGAGCGGTTGAGGTCGCAGTAGCTTACCAAGACCGTTTAAATGCCCCTTGGAAGAGACATGCAGGTCACAGTAGCTTAACAAAACTGTTTAAATGCCCCTTGCAAGTGCGGTGGAGGTTGCAGTAGCTTAACAAGACGGTTTAAATGCCCCTTGGAAGAGACATGCAGGTCGCAGCAGCTTAACATGACGGTTTAAATTCCCCTTGGAAGAGACGTGCAGGTCGCAGTAGCTTAACAAGACGGTTTAAATGCCCCTTGGAAGAGACATGCAGGTCGCAGTAGCTTAACAAGACGGTTTAAATGCCCCTTGAAAGAGACGTGCAGGTCGCAGTACCTTAACAAGATGGTTTAGACGCCCCTTTGAAAAGTGGTGGAGGTTACAGTAGCTTAACAAGACGGTTTAAATGCCCCTTGGAAGAGACGTTCAAGTCGCAGTAGCTTATAAAGACGGTTTAAATAAGCCTTGGAAGAGACTTGCAGGTCGCAGTAGCTTAACAAGACGGTTTAAATGCCCCTTGGAAGAGAGGTGGAGGTCGCAGTAGCTTAACAAGACAGTTTAAGCGCCCCTTGGAAGAGACGTACAGGTCGCAGTAGCTTAACAAGACAGTTTAAATGCCCCTTGGAAGTGCGGTGGAGGTAGCAGTAGCTTAACAAGACGGTTTAAATGCCCCTTGGAAGAGACATGCAGTTCGCAGCAGCTAAACAAGACGGTTTAAATGCCCCTTGGAAGAGACGTGCGGGTTGCAGTAGCTTAACAAGACGGTTTAAATGCCCCTTGGAAGAGACGTACAGGTCGCAGTAGTTTAACAAGACAGTTTAAATGCCCCTTGGAAGTGCGGTGGAGGTAGCAGTAGCTTAACAAGACGGTTTAAATGCCCCTTGGAAGAGACATGCAGTTCGCAGCAGCTAAACAAGACGGTTTAAATGCCCCTTGGAAAAGAAGTGCGGGTTGCAGTAGCTTAACAAGACGGTTTAAATGCCCCTTGGAAGAGACGTGCAGGTCGCAGTAGCTTAACAAAGCGTTTTAAATGCCCCTTGGAAGAGACATGCAGGTCGCAGTAGCTTAACAAGACGGTTTAAATGCCTCTTGGAAGAGCGGTGGAGGTCGCAGTAGCTTAACAAGACAGTTTAAATGCCCCTTGGAAGAGACGTGCAGGTCGCAGTAGCTGAACAAGACAGTTTAAATGCCCCTTGTACGAGACGTGCAGGTCGAAGTAGCTTAACAAGATGGTTTTAATGCCCCTTGGAAGAGACGTGCAAGTCGCAGTAGCTTAACAATACGGTTTAAATGCCCCTTGCAAGAGCGGTGGAGGTCGCAGTAGCTTAACAAGACAGTTTAAATGCCCCTTGGAAGAGACCTGCAGGTCGCAGTAGCTTACCAAGACGATTTAAATGCCCCTTGGAAGAGACGTGCAGGTCGCAGTAGCTTAACAAGACGGTTTAAATGCACCTTGGAAAAGTGGTGGAGGTTACAGTAGCTTAACAAGACGGTTTAAATGCACCTTGGAAGAGACGTGCAAGTCGCAGTAGCTTAACAAGACGGTTTAAATGCCCCTTGGAAGACACGTGCAGGTCGCAGTATCTTAACAAGACTGTTTAAATGCCCCTTGGAAGAGCGGTGGAGGTCGCAGTAGCTTAACAAGACAGTTTAAATGCCCCTTGGAAGAGACGTGCAGGTCGCAGTAGCTGAACAAGACAGTTTAAATGCCCCTTGTACGAGACGTGCAGGTCGAAGTAGCTTAACAAGATGGTTTAAATGCCCCTTGGAAGAGCGGTGAAGGTCGCAGTAGCTTAAAAAGACAGTTTAAATGCCCCTTGGAAGAGACGTGCAGGTGGCAGTAGCTTACCAAGACGATTTAAATGCCCCTTGGAAGAGACGTGCAGGTCGCAGTAGCTTAACAAGACAGTTTAAATGACCTTTGGAAGAGCGGTGGAGGTCACAGTAGCTTAACAAGACAGTTTAAATGCCCCTTGGAAGAGACGTGCAGGTCGCAGTAGCTTAATTACACAGTTTAAATGCCCCTTTGAAGAGATGTGCACTTCGCAGTAGCTTAATAAGACGGTTTAAACGCCCTTGGAAGAGAGGTGGAGGTCGCAGTAGCTTAACAAGACAGTTTAAAAGCCCCGTGGAAGAGACGTGCAGGTCGCAGTAGCTTATCAAGATGGTTTAAATGCCACTTGGAAGAGACATGCAGGTCGCAGTAGCTTAACAAGACAGTTTAAATGCCCCTTGGAAGAGACGTGCAGGTCGCAGTAGCTTACCAAGACGATTTAAATGCCCCTTGGAAGAGACGTGCAGGTCGCATTTGCATAACAAGACAGTTTAAATGCCCCTTGGAAGAGCGGTGGAGGTCGCAGTAGCGTAACAAGACAGTTTAAATGCCCCTTGGAAGAGACATGCAAGTCGCAGCAGCTTAACAAGACTGTTTAAATGCCCCTTGGAAGAGACGTGCAGGTCGCAGTAGCTTAACAAGACGGTTTAAATGCCCCATGGAAGAGACGTGCAGGTCGCAGTAGCTTAACAAGACGGTTTAAATGCACCTTGGAAAAGTGGTGGAGGTTACAGTAGCTTAACAAGACGGTTTAAATGCACCTTGGAAGAGACGTGCAAGTCGCACTAGCTTAACAAGACGGTTTAAATGCCCCTTGGAAGACACGTCCAGGTCGCAGTAGTTTAACAAGACTGTTTAAATGCCCCTTGGAAGAGCAGTGGAGGTCGCAGTAGCTTAACAAGACAGTTTAAATGCCCCTTGGAAGAGATGTGCAGGTCGCAGTAGCTTAACAAGAATGTTTAAATGCCCCTTGGTAGAGACGTGCAGGTTGCAGTAGCTTAACAAGACGGTTTAAATGCCCCTTGCAAGAGACATGCAGGTCGCAGAAGCTTATCAAGACGGTTGAAATGCCAGTTGGAAAAGTCGTGCAGGTCGCAGTAGCTTAACAAGACGGTTTAAATGCCCCTTGGAAGAGACGTGCAGGTCGCAGTAGCTTAACAAAGCATTTTAAATGCCCCTTGAAAGAAACATGCAGGTCGCAGTAGCTTAACAAGACGGTTTAAATGCCGCTTGGAAGAGACGTGCAGGTCGCAGTAGCTTAACAAGATGGTTTAAATGCCCCTTGCAAGAGCGGTGGCGGTCGCAGTAGCTTAACAAGACAGTTTAAATGCTCCTTGGAAGAGCGGTGGAGGTCGCAGTAGCTTAACAAGACGATTTAAATGCCCCTTGAAGAGACATGCAGGTCGCAGCAGCTTAACAAGACTGTTTAAATGCCCCTTGGAAGAGACGTGCAGGTCGCAGTAGCTTAACAAGACGGTTTAAATGTCCCTTGGTAGAGTCATGCAGGTCGCAGTAGCTTAACAAGACGGTCTAAATGCCCCTTCGAAAAGTGGTGCAGGTTACAGTTGCTTAACAAGACGGTTTAAATGCCCCTTGGAAGAGACGCTCAAGTCGCAGTAGCTTAACAAGACGGTTTAAATGCCCCTTGGAAGACACGTGCAGGTCGCAGTAGCTTAACAAGACGGTTTAGATGCCCCTTGAAAGAGACGTGCAGGTTGCAGTAGCTTAACAAGACGGTTTAAATGCCCCTTGGAAGTGCGGTGGAGGTTGAAGTAGCTTAACAAGATGGTTTAAATGCCCCTTGGAAGAGACATGCAGGTCGCAGCAGCTTAACAACACGGTTTAAATGCCCCTTGGAAGAGAAGTGCCGGTTGCAGTAGCTTAACAAGAAGTTTTAAATGCCCCTTGGAAGAGACATGCAGGTCGCAGTAGCTTAATAAGACGGTTTGAATGCCCCTTGGAAGAGATGTGCAGGTCGCAGTAGCTTAATAAGACGGTTTAAATGCCCTTGGAAGAGAGGTGGAGATCGCAGTAGCTTAACAAGACAGTTTAAAAGTCCCGTGGAAGAGACGTGCAGGTCGCAGTAGCTTATCAAGACGGTTTAAATGCCACTTGGAAGAGACGTGCAGTTCGCAGTAGCTTAACAAGACGGTTTAAATGCCCCTTGGAAGAGCGGTGGAGGTCGCAGTAGCTTAACAAGACAGTTTAAATGCCCCTTGAAAGAGACGTGCAGGTCGCAGTAGCTTCACAAGACTGTTTAATTGCCCCTTGGAAGTGCAGTGGAGGTCGCAGTAGCTTAACAAGACGGTTTAAATGCCCCTTGGAAGAGACATGCAGGTCGCAGAAGCTTAACAAGACGGTTTAAATGCCCCTTAGAAGAGACGTGCAGGTCACAGTAGCTTAACAAGACGGTTTAAATGCCCCTTGCAAGAGACCTGCAGGTCGCAGTAGCTTAACAAAGCATTTTAAATGCCCCTTGAAAGAGACATGCAGGTCGCAGTAGCTTAACAAGACGGTTTAATTGCCCCTTGGAAAAGTGGTGGAGGTTACAGTAGCTTAAGAAGACGGTTTAAATGCCCCTTGGAAGAGACGTGCAGGTCGCAGTAGCTTAACAAGACAGTTTAAATGCCCCTTGGAAGAGACGTGCAGGTCGCAGTAGATTACCAAGAAGATTTAAATGCCCCTTGGAAGAGACGTGCAGGTCGCAGTAGATTACCAATAAGATTTAAATGCCCATTGGAAGAGACGTTCAGGTCACAGTTGCTTAACAAGACAGTTTAAATGCCCCTTGGAAGAGTCGTGCAGGTCGCATCGCAGTAGCTTAACAAGATGGTTTAAATGCTCCTTGGAAGAGACGTGCAGGTCGCAGTAGCTTAATAAGACTGTTTAAATGCCCTTTTGAAGAGATGCGCAGGTCGCAGTAGCTTAACATGACGGTTTAAATGCCCCTTGGATGAGGCTTGCAGGTCGCAGTAGCTTACCAAGACAATTTAAATGCCCCTTTTAAGAGACGTGCAGGTCGCAGTAGCTTAACAAGACAGTTTAAATGACCCTTGGAAGAGCGGTGGAGGTCACAGTAGCTTAACAAGACAGTTTAAATGCCCCTTGGAAGAGACGTGCAGGTCGCAGTAGCTTAACATGACGGTTTAAATGCCCCTTGGAAGAGGCTTGCAGGTCGCAGTAGCTTACCAAGACGATTTAAATGCCCCTTGGAAGAGACGTGCAGGTCGCAGTAGCTTAACAAGACAGTTTAAATGACCCTTGGAAGAGCGGTGGAGGTCACAGTAGCTTAACAAGACAGTTTAAATGCCCCTTGGAAGAGACGTGCAGGTCGCAGTAGCTTAATAACACGGATTAAATGCCCCTTTGAAGAGATGTGCAGGTCGCAGTAGCTTAATAAGACGGTTTAAACGCCCTTGGAAGAGAGGTGGAGGTCGCAGTAGCTTAACAAGACAGTTTAAAAGCCCCGTGGAAGAGACGTGCAGGTCGCAGTAGCTTATCAAGATGGTTTAAATGCCACTTGGAAGAGACGTGCAGTTCGCAGTAGCTTAACAAGACAGTTTAGATGCCCCTTGAAAGAGACGTGCAGGTCGCAGTAGCTTAATAAGACGGTTTAAAAGCCCCTTGGAAGAGACGTGCAGGTCGCAGTAGCTTAACAAGATGGTTTAAATGCCCCTTGGAAGAGACGTGCAGGTCGCAGTAGCTTAACAAGACGGTTTAAATGCCCCTGGAAGAGACATGCAGGTCGCAGTAGCTTAACAAGATGGTTTAAATGCCACTTGGAAGAGCGGTGGAGGTCGCAGTAGCTTAACGAGACAGTTTAAATGCCCCTTGGACGAGACGTGCAGGTCCCAGTAGCTTAACAAGATGGTTTAAATGCCCCTTGGAAGAGAGGTGGAAGTCGCAGTAGCTTAACAAGACGGTTTAAATGCCCCTTGGAAGAGACGTGGAGGTCGCAGTAGCTTAACAAGACTGTTTAGGTGCCCCTTGGAAAAGTGGTGGAGGTTACGGTAGCTTAACAAGACGGTTTAAATACCCCTTGGAAGAGACGTTCAAGTCGAAGTAGCTTAAAAAGACGGTTTAAATGCGCCTTGGAAGAGACTTGCAGGTCGCAGTAGCTTAACAAGATGGTTTAAACGCCCCTTGGAAGAGAGGTGGAGGTCGCAGTAGCTTAACAAGAAAGTTTAAATGCCCGTTGAAAGAGATGTGCAGGTCGCAGTAGCTTAACAAGACGGTTTAAATGCCCCTTGCAAGTGCGGTGGAGGTTGCAGTAGCTTAACAAGATGGTTTAAATGCCCCTTGGAAGTGACATGCAGGTCGCAGCAGCTTAACAAGATGGTTTATATGCCCCTTGGAAGAGACATGCAGGTCGCAGTAGCTTAACAAAGCGTTTTAAATGCCCCTTGGAAGAGACATGCAGGTCGCAGTAGCATAACAAGACGGTTTAAATGCCTCTTGGAAAAGTGGTGGAGTTTACAGTAGCTTAACAAGACGGTTTAAATGCCCCTTGGAAGAGACGTGCAAGTAGCAGTAGCTTAACAAGACGGTTTACATGCCCCTTAGAAGAGAAGTGCAGGTCGCAGTAGCTTAAAAAGACAGTTTAAATGCACCTTGGAAGAGACGTGCAGGTCACAGTAGCTTAACAAGATGGTTCAAATGCTGCTTGGAAGAGCGGTGGAGGTCGCAGTAGCTTAAAAAGACAGTTTAAATGCCCCTTGGAAGAGACGTGCAGGTCGCAGTAGCGTAACAAGACAGTTTAAATGCACCTTGTACGAGACGTGCAGGTCGCAATAGCTTAACAAGATGGTTTAAATGCCCCTTGTAAGAGCGGTGAAGGTCGCAGTAGCTTAACAAGACAGTTTAAATGCCCCTTGGAAGAGACGTGCAGGTCGCAGTAGCTTAACAAGACGTTTTAAATGCCCCTTGTAAGAGGCTTGCAGGTCGCAGTAGCTTACCAAGACGATTTAAATGCCCCTTGGAAGAGATGTGCAGGTCGCAGTAGTTTAATCAGACGGTTTAAATGCCCCTTGGATAAGAGGTGGAGGTCGCAGTAGCTTAACAAGACGGTTTAATTGCCCCTTGGAAGAGCGGTTGAGGTCACAGTAGCTTACCAAGACGGTTTAAATGCCCCTTGGAAGAGACATGCAGGTCGCAGTAGCTTAACAAGATGGTTTAAATGCCCCTTGCAAGTGCGGTCGAGGTTGCAGTAGCTTAACAAGACGGTTTAGATGCCACTTGGAAGACACATGCAGGTCGCAGCAGCTTAACAAGACAGTTTAAATGCCCCTTGTACGAGACGTGCAGGTCGCAGTAGCTTAACAAGATGGTTTAAATGCCCCTTGGAAGAGCGGTGAAGGTAGCAGTAGCTTAACAAGACAGTTTATATGCCCCTTGGAAGAGACGTGCAGGTCGCAGTAGCTTAACAAGACGTTTTAAATGCCCCTTGGAAGAGGTTTGCAGGTCGCAGTAGCTTACCAAGATGATTTAAATGCCCCTTGGAAGAGACGTGCAGGTCGAAGTAGCTTAACAAGACAGTTTAAATGCCCCTTGGAAGAGAGGTGGAGGTCGCAGTAGCTTAATAAGCAGGTCTAAATGCCCCTAGGAAGAGATGTGCAGGTCGCAGTAGCTTAATAAGACGGTTTAAATGCCCCTTGGAAGAGAGGTGGAGGTCGCAGTAGCTTAACAAGACGGTTTAAATGCCCCTTGGAAGAGCGGTTGAGGTCGCAGTAGCTTACCAAGACCGTTTAAATGCCCCTTGGAAGAGACATGCAGGTCACAGTAGCTTAACAAAACTGTTTAAATGCCCCTTGCAAGTGCGGTGGAGGTTGCAGTAGCTTAACAAGACGGTTTAAATGCCCCTTGGAAGAGACATGCAGGTCGCAGCAGCTTAACATGACGGTTTAAATTCCCCTTGGAAGAGACGTGCAGGTCGCAGTAGCTTAACAAGACGGTTTAAATGCCCCTTGGAAGAGACATGCAGGTCGCAGTAGCTTAACAAGACGGTTTAAATGCCCCTTGAAAGAGACGTGCAGGTCGCAGTACCTTAACAAGATGGTTTAGACGCCCCTTTGAAAAGTGGTGGAGGTTACAGTAGCTTAACAAGACGGTTTAAATGCCCCTTGGAAGAGACGTTCAAGTCGCAGTAGCTTATAAAGACGGTTTAAATAAGCCTTGGAAGAGACTTGCAGGTCGCAGTAGCTTAACAAGACGGTTTAAATGCCCCTTGGAAGAGAGGTGGAGGTCGCAGTAGCTTAACAAGACAGTTTAAGCGCCCCTTGGAAGAGACGTACAGGTCGCAGTAGCTTAACAAGACAGTTTAAATGCCCCTTGGAAGTGCGGTGGAGGTAGCAGTAGCTTAACAAGACGGTTTAAATGCCCCTTGGAAGAGACATGCAGTTCGCAGCAGCTAAACAAGACGGTTTAAATGCCCCTTGGAAGAGACGTGCGGGTTGCAGTAGCTTAACAAGACGGTTTAAATGCCCCTTGGAAGAGACGTACAGGTCGCAGTAGTTTAACAAGACAGTTTAAATGCCCCTTGGAAGTGCGGTGGAGGTAGCAGTAGCTTAACAAGACGGTTTAAATGCCCCTTGGAAGAGACATGCAGTTCGCAGCAGCTAAACAAGACGGTTTAAATGCCCCTTGGAAGAGAAGTGCGGGTTGCAGTAGCTTAACAAGACGGTTTAAATGCCCCTTGGAAGAGACGTGCAGGTCGCAGTAGCTTAACAAAGCGTTTTAAATGCCCCTTGGAAGAGACATGCAGGTCGCAGTAGCTTAACAAGACGGTTTAAATGCCTCTTGGAAGAGCGGTGGAGGTCGCAGTAGCTTAACAAGACAGTTTAAATGCCCCTTGGAAGAGACGTGCAGGTCGCAGTAGCTGAACAAGACAGTTTAAATGCCCCTTGTACGAGACGTGCAGGTCGAAGTAGCTTAACAAGATGGTTTTAATGCCCCTTGGAAGAGACGTGCAAGTCGCAGTAGCTTAACAATACGGTTTAAATGCCCCTTGCAAGAGCGGTGGAGGTCGCAGTAGCTTAACAAGACAGTTTAAATGACCCTTGGAAGAGACCTGCAGGTCGCAGTAGCTTACCAAGACGATTTAAATGCCCCTTGGAAGAGACGTGCAGGTCGCAGTAGCTTAACAAGACGGTTTAAATGCACCTTGGAAAAGTGGTGGAGGTTACAGTAGCTTAACAAGACGGTTTAAATGCACCTTGGAAGAGACGTGCAAGTCGCAGTAGCTTAACAAGACGGTTTAAATGCCCCTTGGAAGACACGTGCAGGTCGCAGTATCTTAACAAGACTGTTTAAATGCCCCTTGGAAGAGCGGTGGAGGTCGCAGTAGCTTAACAAGACAGTTTAAATGCCCCTTGGAAGAGACGTGCAGGTCGCAGTAGCTGAACAAGACAGTTTAAATGCCCCTTGTACGAGACGTGCAGGTCGAAGTAGCTTAACAAGATGGTTTAAATGCCCCTTGGAAGAGCGGTGAAGGTCGCAGTAGCTTAAAAAGACAGTTTAAATGCCCCTTGGAAGAGACGTGCAGGTGGCAGTAGCTTACCAAGACGATTTAAATGCCCCTTGGAAGAGACGTGCAGGTCGCAGTAGCTTAACAAGACAGTTTAAATGACCCTTGGAAGAGCGGTGGAGGTCGCAGTAGCTTAACAAGACAGTTTAAATGCCCCTTGGAAGAGACGTGCAGGTCGCAGTAGCTTAATAAGACGGTTTAAATGCCCCTTGGAAGAGATGTGCAGGTCGCAGTAGCTTAATAAGATGGTTTAAATGCCCCTTGGAAGAGAGGTGGAGGTCGCCGTAGCTTAACAAGACAGTTTAAATGCCCATTGGAAGAGACGTGCAGGTCGCAGTAGCTTAAGAAGATACTTTAAATGCCCCTTGGATGAGCGGTGGAGTTCGCAGTATCTTAACAAGACAGTTTAAATGCCCCTTGAAAGACACGTGCAGGTCGCAGTAGCTTCACAAGACTGTTTAAATGCCCCTTGGAAGTGCTGTGGAGGTCGCACTAGCTTAACAAGACGGTTTAAATGCCCCTTGCAAGAGACATGCAGGTCGCAGAAGCTTATCAAGACGGTTGAAATGCCAGTTGGAAGAGTCGTGCAGGTCGCAGTAGCTTAACAAGACGGTTTAAATGCCCCTTGGAAGAGACGTGCAGGTCGCAGTAGCTTAACAAAGCATTTTAAATGCCCCTTGAAAGAAACATGCAGGTCGCAGTAGCTTAACAAGACGGTTTAAATGCCGCTTGGAAGAGACGTGCAAGTCGCAGTAGCTTAACAATACGGTTTAAATGCCCCTTAGAAGAGACGTGCAGGTCGCAGTAGCTTAACAAGACAGTTTAAATGCCCCTTGGAAGAGACGTGCAGGTCGCAGTAGCTTAACAAGATGGTTTAAATGCCCCTTGCAAGAGCGGTGGAGGTCGCAGTAGCTTAACAAGATAGTTTAAATGCCCCTTGGAAGAGACCTGCAGGTCGCAGTAGCTTACCAAGACGATTTAAATGCCCCTTGGAAGAGACGTGCAGGTCTCATTTGCTTAACAAGACAGTTTAAATGCCCCTTGGAAGAGCGGTGGAGGTCGCAGTAGCTTAACAAGACAGTTTAAATGCCCCTTGGAAGAGACATGCAAGTCGCAGCAGCTTTACAAGACTGTTTAAATGCCCCTTGGAAGAGACGTGCAGGTCGCAGTAGCTTAACAAGACGGTTTAAATGCCCCATGGAAGAGACGTGCAGGTCGCAGTAGCTTAACAAGACGGTTTAAATGCACCTTGGAAAAGTGGTGGAGGTTACAGTAGCTTAACAAGACGGTTTAAATGCCGCTTGGAAGAGACGTGCAAGTCGCAGTAGCTTAACAATACGGTTTACATGCCCCTTAGAAGAGACGTGCAGGTCGCAGTAGCTTAACAAGACAGTTTAAATGCCCCTTGGAAGAGACGTGCAGGTCGTAGTAGCTTAACAATATGGTTTAAATGCCCCTTGCAAGAGCGGTGGCGGTCGCAGTAGCTTAACAAGACAGTTTAAATGCCCCTTGGAAGAGCGGTGGAGGTCGCAGTAGCTTAACAAGACGATTTAAATGCCCCTTGAAGAGACATGCAGGTCGCAGCAGCTTAACAAGACTTTTAAAATGCCCCTTGGAAGAGATGTGCAGGTCGCAGTAGCTTAACAAGACGGTTTAAATGTCCCTTGGTAGAGACATGCAGGTCGCAGTAGCTTAACAAGACGGTTTAAATGCCCCTTCGAAAAGTAGTGCAGGTTACAGTTGCTTAACAAAACGGTTTAAATGCCCCTTGGAAGAGACGTTCAAGTCGCAGTAGCTTAACAAGACGGTTTAAATGCCCCTTGGAAGACACGTGCAGGTCGCAGTAGCTTAACAAGACGGTTTAGATGCCCCTTGAAAGAGACGTGCAGGTTGCAGTAGCTTAACAAGACGGTTTAAATGCCCCTTGGAAGTGCGGTGGAGGTTGAAGTAGCTTAACAAGATGGTTTAAATACCCCTTGGAAGAGACATGCAGGTCACAGCAGCTTAACAAGACGGTTTAAATGCCCCTTGGAAGAGACGTGCCGGTCGCAGTAGCTTAACAAGAAGTTTTATATGCCCCTTGGAAGAGACATGCAGGTCGCAGTAGCTTAATAAGATGGTTTGAATGCCCCTTGGAAGAGATGTGCAGGTCGCAGTAGCTTAATAAGATGGTTTAAATGCCCTTGGAAGAGAGGTGGAGATCGCAGTAGCTTAACAAGATGGTTTAAATGCCCCTTGGAAGAGCGGTGGAGGTCGCAGTAGCTTAACAAGACAGTTTAAATGCCCCTTGAAAGAGACATGCAGGTTGCAGTACCTTCACAAGACTGTTTAAATGCCCCTTGGAAGTGCAGTGGAAGTCGCAGTAGCTTAACAAGACGGTTTAAATGCCCCTTGGAAGAGACATGCAGGTCGCAGAAGCTTAACAAGACGGTTTAAATGCCCCTTAGAAGAGACGTGCAGGTCACAGTAGCTTAACAAGACGGTTTAAATGCCCCTTGGAAGAGACGTGCAGGTCGCAGTAGCTTAACAAAGCATTTTAAATGCCCCTTGAAAGAGACATGCAGGTCGCAGTAGCTTAACAAGACGGTTTAATTGCCCCTTGGAAAAGTGGTGGAGGTTACAGTAGCTTAAGGAGACGGTTTAAATGCCCCTTGGAAGAGACGTGCAGGTCGAAGTAGCTTAACAAGACAGTTTAAATGCCCCTTGGAAGAGACGTGCAGGTCGCAGTAGATTACCAAGAAGATTTAAATGCCCCTTGGAAGAGACGTGCAGGTCGCAGTAGATAACCAAGAAGATTTAAATGCCCCTTGGAAGAGACGTTCAGGTCACAGTTGCTTAACAAGACAGTTTAAATGCCCCTTGGAAGAGACGTGCAGGTCGCATCGCAGTAGCTTAACAAGATGGTTTAAATGCCCCTTGGAAGAGACGTGCAGGTCGCAGTAGCTTAATAAGACTGTTTAAATGCCCTTTTGAAGAGATGCGCAGGTCGCAGTAGCTTAACATGATGGTTTAAATGCCCCTTGGATGAGGCTTGCAGGTCGCAGTAGCTTACCAAGACAATTTAAATGCCCCTTTTAAGAGACGTGCAGGTCGCAGTAGCTTAACAAGACAGTTTAAATGACCCTTGGAAGAGCGGTGGAGGTCGCAGTAGCTTAACAAGACAGTTTAAATGCCCCTTGGAAGAGACGTGCAGGTCGCAGTAGCTTAACATGACGGCTTAAATGCCCCTTGGAAGAGGCTTGCAGGTCGCAGTAGCTTACCAAGACGATTTAAATGCCCCTTGGAAGAGACGTGCAGGTCGCAGTAGCTTAACAAGACAGTTTAAATGACCCTTGGAAGAGCGGTGGAGGTCACAGTAGCTTAACAAGACAGTTTAAATGCCCCTTGGAAGAGACGTGCAGGTCGCAGTAGCTTAATAACACAGTTTAAATGCCCCTTTGAAGAGATGTGCACTTCGCAGTAGCTTAATAAGACGGTTTAAACGCCCTTGGAAGAGAGGTGGAGGTCGCAGTAGCTTAACAAGACAGTTTAAAAGCCCCGTGGAAGAGACGTGCAGGTCGCAGTAGCTTATCAAGATGGTTTAAATGCCACTTGGAAGAGACATGCAGGTCGCAGTAGCTTAACAAGACAGTTTAAATGCCCCTTGGAAGAGACGTGCAGGTCGCAGTAGCTTACCAAGACGATTTAAATGCTCCTTGGAAGAGACGTGCAGGTCGCATTTGCATAACAAGACATTTTAAATGCCCCTTGGAAGAGCGGTGGAGGTCGCAGTAGCTTAACAAGACAGTTTAAATGCCCCTTGGAAGAGACATGCAAGTCGCAGCAGCTTAACAAGACTGTTTAAATGCCCCTTGGAAGAGACGTGCAGGTCGCAGTAGCTTAACAAGACGGTTTAAATGCCCCATGGAAGAGACGTGCAGGTCGCAGTAGCTTAACAAGACGGTTTAAATGCACCTTGGAAAAGTGGTGGAGGTTACAGTAGCTTAACAAGACGGTTTAAATGCACCTTGGAAGAGACGTGCAAGTCGCACTAGCTTAACAAGACGGTTTAAATGCCCCTTGGAAGACACGTCCAGGTCGCAGTAGTTTAACAAGACTGTTTAAATGCCCCTTGGAAGAGCAGTGGAGGTCGCAGTAGCTTAACAAGACAGTTTAAATGCCCCTTGGAAGAGATGTGCAGGTCGCAGTAGCTTAACAAGAATGTTTAAATGCCCCTTGGTAGAGACGTGCAGGTTGCAGTAGCTTAAAAAGACGGTTTAAATGCCCCTTGCAAGAGACATGCAGGTCGCAGAAGCTTATCAAGACGGTTGAAATGCCAGTTGGAAAAGTCGTGCAGGTCGCAGTAGCTTAACAAGACGGTTTAAATGCCCCTTGGAAGAGACGTGCAGGTCGCAGTAGCTTAACAAAGCATTTTAAATGCCCCTTGAAAGAAACATGCAGGTCGCAGTAGCTTAACAAGACGGTTTAAATGCCGCTTGGAAGAGACGTGCAGGTCGCAGTAGCTTAACAAGATGGTTTAAATGCCCCTTGCAAGAGCGGTGGCGGTCGCAGTAGCTTAACAAGACAGTTTAAATGCTCCTTGGAAGAGCGGTGGAGGTCGCAGTAGCTTAACAAGACGATTTAAATGCCCCTTGAAGAGACATGCAGGTCGCAGCAGCTTAACAGGACTGTTTAAATGCCCCTTGGAAGAGACGTGCAGGTCGCAGTAGCTTAACAAGACGGTTTAAATGTCCCTTGGTAGAGTCATGCAGGTCGCAGTAGCTTAACAAGACGGTCTAAATGCCCCTTCGAAAAGTGGTGCAGGTTACAGTTGCTTAACAAGACGGTTTAAATGCCCCTTGGAAGAGACGCTCAAGTCGCAGTATCTTAACAAGACGGTTTAAATGCCCCTTGGAAGACACGTGCAGGTCGCAGTAGCTTAACAAGACGGTTTAGATGCCCCTTGAAAGAGACGTGCAGGTTGCAGTAGCTTAACAAGACGGTTTAAATGCCCCTTGGAAGTGCGGTGGAGGTTGAAGTAGCTTAACAAGATGGTTTAAATGCCCCTTGGAAGAGACATGCAGGTCGCAGCAGCTTAACAACACGGTTTAAATGCCCCTTGGAAGAGAAGTGCCGGTCGCAGTAGCTTAACAAGAAGTTTTAAATGCCCCTTGGAAGAGACATGCAGGTCGCAGTAGCTTAATAAGACGGTTTGAATGCCCCTTGGAAGAGATGTGCAGGTCGCAGTAGCTTAATAAGACGGTTTAAATGCCCTTGGAAGAGAGGTGGAGATCGCAGTAGCTTAACAAGACAGTTTAAAAGCCCCGTGGAAGAGACGTGCAGGTCGCAGTAGCTTATCAAGACGGTTTAAATGCCACTTGGAAGAGACGTGCAGTTCGCAGTAGCTTAACAAGACGGTTTAATGCCCCTTGGAAGAGCGGTGGAGGTCGCAGTAGCTTAACAAGACAGTTTAAATGCCCCTTGAAAGAGACGTGCAGGTCGCAGTAGCTTCACAAGACTGTTTAAATGCCCCTTGGAAGTGCAGTGGAGGTCGCAGTAGCTTAACAAGACGGTTTAAATGCCCCTTGGAAGAGACATGCAGGTCGCAGAAGCTTAACAAGACGGTTTAAATGCCCCTTAGAAGAGACGTGCAGGTCACAGTAGCTTAACAAGACGGTTTAAATGCCCCTTGCAAGAGACGTGCAGGTCGCAGTAGCTTAACAAAGCATTTTAAATGCCCCTTGAAAGAGACATGCAGGTCGCAGTAGCTTAACAAGACGGTTTAATTGCCCCTTGGAAAAGTGGTGGAGGTTACAGTAGCTTAAGAAGACGGTTTAAATGCCCCTTGGAAGAGACGTGCAGGTCGCAGTAGCTTAACAAGACAGTTTAAATGCCCCTTGGAAGAGACGTGCAGGTCGCAGTAGATTACCAAGAAGATTTAAATGCCCCTTGGAAGAGACGTGCAGGTCGCAGTAGATTACCAATAAGATTTAAATGCCCATTGGAAGAGACGTTCAGGTCACAGTTGCTTAACAAGACAGTTTAAATGCCCCTTGGAAGAGTCGTGCAGGTCGCATCGCAGTAGCTTAACAAGATGGTTTAAATGCCCCTTGGAAGAGACGTGCAGGTCGCAGTAGCTTAATAAGACTGTTTAAATGCCCTTTTGAAGAGATGCGCAGGTCGCAGTAGCTTAACATGACGGTTTAAATGCCCCTTGGATGAGGCTTGCAGGTTGCAGTAGCTTACCAAGACAATTTAAATGCCGCTTTTAAGAGACGTGCAGGTCGCAGTAGCTTAACAAGACAGTTTAAATGACCCTTGGAAGAGCGGTGGAGGTCACAGTAGCTTAACAAGACAGTTTAAATGCCCCTTGGAAGAGACGTGCAGGTCGCAGTAGCTTAACATGACGGTTTAAATGCCCCTTGGAAGAGGCTTGCAGGTCGCAGTAGCTTACCAAGACGATTTAAATGCCCCTTGGAAGAGACGTGCAGGTCGCAGTAGCTTAACAAGACAGTTTAAATGACCCTTGGAAGAGCGGTGGAGGTCACAGTAGCTTAACAAGACAGTTTAAATGCCCCTTGGAAGAGACGTGCAGGTCGCAGTAGCTTAATAACACGGATTAAATGCCCCTTTGAAGAGATGTGCAGGTCGCAGTAGCTTAATAAGACGGTTTAAACGCCCTTGGAAGAGAGGTGGAGGTCGCAGTAGCTTAACAAGACAGTTTAAAAGCCCCGTGGAAGAGACGTGCAGGTCGCAGTAGCTTATCAAGATGGTTTAAATGCCACTTGGAAGAGACGTGCAGTTCGCAGTAGCTTAACAAGACAGTTTAGATGCCCCTTGAAAGAGACGTGCAGGTCGCAGTAGCTTAACAAGACGGTTTAAATGCCCCTTGGAAGTGCGGTGGAGGTTGAAGTAGCTTAACAAGATGGTTTAAATGCCCCTTGGAAGAGACATGCAGGTCTCAGCAGCTTAACAAGACGGTTTAAATGCCCCTTGGAAGAGACGTGCCGGTCGCAGTAGCTTAACAAGACGTTTTAAATGCCCCTTGGAAGAGACATGCAGGTCGCAGTAGCTTAACAAGACGGTTTAAATGCCCCTTGAAAGAGACGTGCAGGTTGCAGTAGCTTAACAAGACTGTTTAGATGCCCCTTGGAAAAGTGGTGGAGGTTACAGTAGCTTAACAAGACGGTTTAAATACCCCTTGGAAGAGACGTTCAAGTCGCAGTAGCTTAAAAAGACAGTTTAAATAAGCCTTGGAAGAGACTTGCAGGTCGCAGTAGCTTAACAAGACGGTTTAAATGCCCCTTGGAAGAGACGAGCAGGTCGCAGTAGCTTAACAAGACAGTTTAAATGCCCATTGGAAGAGAGGTGGAGGTCGCAGTAGCTTAACAAGACAGTTTAAATGCCCCTTGGAAGAGACGTGCCTTTCGTAGTAGCTTAACAAGAAGGTTTAAATGCCACTTGGAAGAGACGTGCAGGTCGCAGTAGCTTAACAAGTCGGTTTAAATGCCCCTTGGAAGGGGGGTGGAGGTCGCAGTAGCTTAAAAAGACAGTTTAAATGCCCCTTGAAAGAGACGTGCAGGTCGCAGTAGCTTAACAAGACGGTTTAAATGCCCCTTGGAAGAGAAATGCAGGTCGCAGCAGCCAAACAAGATTGCATAAATGCCTCTTGGAAGAGACGTGCAGGTCGCAGTAGCTTAACAAGACGGTTTAAATGCCCCTTGGAAGAGACATGCAGGTCGCAGTAGCTTAACAAAGCGTTTTAAATGCCACTTGGAAGAGACGTGCAGGTCGCAGTAGCTTAACAAGACAGTTTAAATGCCCCTTGGAAGAGACGCGCAGGTCACAGTAGCTTAACAAGATGGTTTAAATGCCACTTGGAAGAGCGGTGGAGGTCGCAGTAGCTTAACAAGACAGTTTAAATGCCCGTTGGAAGAGACGTGCAGGTCGCAGTAGCTTAACAAGACAGTTTAAATGCCCCTTGGAAGAGACTTGCAGGTCGCAGTAGCTTAACAAGACGGTTTAAATGCCCCTTGGAAGAGACGTGCAGGTCGCAGTATCTTAACAAAGCGTTTTAAATGCCACTTGGAAGAGACGTGCAAGTCGCAGTAGCTTAACAAGACGGTTTAAATGCCCCTTAGAAGAGACGTGCAGGTCGCAGTAGCTTAACAAGACAGTTTAAATGTCCCTTGGAAGAGACGTGCAGGTCACAGTAGCTTAACAAGATGGTTTAAATGCCACTTGGAAGAGCGGTGGAGGTCGCAGTAGCTTAACAAGACAGTTTAAATGCCCCTTGGAGGAGACGAGCAGGTCGCAGTAGCTTAACCAGACAGTTTAAATGCCCCTTGGAAAGACGTGCAGGTCGCATTATCTTAACATGACGGTTTAAATACCCCTTGGAAGAGGCTTGCAGGTCGCAGTAGCTTACCAAGACGATTTAAATGCCCATTGGAAGAGACGTGCAGGTCGCAGTAGCTTAACAAGACGGTTTGAATGCCCCTTGGAAGAGCGGTTGAGGTCGCAGTAGCTTAACAAGACAGTTTAGATGCCCCTTGAAAGAGACGTGCAGGTCGCAGTAGCTTAACAAGACGGTTTAAATGCCCCTTGGAAGAGCGGTGGAGGTTGAAGTAGCTTAACAAGATGGTTTAAATGCCCCTTGGAAGAGACATGCAGGTAGCAGCAGCTTAACAAGACGGTTTAAATGCCCCTTGGAAGAGACGTGCCGGTCGCAGTAGCTTAACAAGACGTATTAAATGCCCCTTGGAAGAGACATGCAGGTCGCAGTAGCTTAATAAGACGGTTTGAATGCCCCTTGGAAGAGATGTGCAGGTCGCAGTAGCTTAATAAGACGGTTTAAATGCCCTTGGAAGAGAGGTGGAGATCGCAGTAGCTTAACAAGACAGTTTAAAAGCCCCGTGGAAGAGACGTGCAGGTCTCAGTAGCTTATCAAGACGGTTTAAATGCCACTTGGAAGAGACGTGCAGTTCGCAGTAGCTTAACAAGACGGTTTAAATGCTCCTTGGAACAGCGGTGGAGGTCGCAGTAGCTTAACAAGACAGTTTAAATGCCCCTTGAAAGAGACGTGCAGGTCGCAGTATCTTCACAAGACTGTTTAAATGCCCCTTGGAAGTGCGGTGGAGGTCGCAGTAGCTTAACAAGACGGTTTAAATGCCCCTTGGAAGAGACATGCAGGTCGCAGAACCTTAACAAGACGGTTTAAATGCCCCTTAGAAGAGACGTGCAGGTCACAGTAGCTTAACAATACGGTTTAAATGCCCCTTGGAAGAGACGTGGAGGTCGCAGTAGCTTAACAAAGCATTTTAAATGCCCCTTGAAAGAGACATGCAGGTCGCATTAGCTTAACAAGACGGTTTAAATGCCCCTTGGAAAAGTGGTGGAGGTTGCAGTAGCTTAAGAAGTCGGTTTAAATGCCCCTTGGAAGAGACATGCAGGTCGCAGTAGCTTAACAAGACAGTTTAAATGCCCCTTGGAAGAGACGTGCAGGACGCAGTAGATTACCACTAAGATTTAAATGCCCCTTGGAAGAGACGTGCAGGTCGCAGTAGATTACCAAGAAGATTTAAATGCCCCTTGGAAGAGACGTTCAGGTCACAGTTGCTTAACAAGACAGTTTAAATGCCCCTTGGAAGAGACGTGCAGGTCGCAGTAGCTTAACAAGATGGTTTAATGCCCCTTGGAAGAGACGTGCAGGTCGCAGTAGCTTAATAAGACTGTTTAAATGCCCTTTTGAAGAGATGTGCAGGTCGCAGTAGCTTAACATGACGGTTTAAATGCCCCTTGGATGAGGCTTGCAGGTCGCAGAAGCTTACCAAGACGATTTAAATGCCCCTTGGAAGAGACGTGCAGGTCGCAGTAGCTTAACAAGACAGTTTAAATGACCCTTTGAAGAGCGGTGGAGGTCGCAGTAGCTTAACAAGACAGTTTAAATGCCCCTTGGAAGAGACGTGCAGGTCGCAATAGCTTAACATGACGGTTTAAATGCCCCTTGGAAGAGGCTTGCAGGTCGCAGTAGCTTACCAAGACGATTTAAATGCCCCTTGGAAGAGACATGCAGGTCGCAGTAGCTTAACAAGACAGTTTAAATGACCCTTGGAAGAGCGGTGGAGGTCACAGTAGCTTAACAAGACAGTTTAAATGCCCCTTGGAAGAGACGTGCAGGTCGCAGTAGCTTAATAACACGGTTTAAATGCCCCTTTGAAGAGATGTGCAGGTTGCAGTAGCTTAATAAGACGGTTTAAACGCCCTTGGAAGAGAGGTGGAGGTCGCAGTAGCTTAACAAGACAGTTTAAAAGCCCCGTTGAAGAGACGTGCAGGTCGCAGTAGCTTATCAAGATGGTTTAAATGCCACTTGGAAGAGACGTGCAGGTCGCAGTAGCTTAACAAGACAGTTTAGATGCCCCTTGAAAGAGACGTGCAGGTCGCAGTAGCTTAACAAGACGGTTTAAATGCCCCTTGGAAGTGCGGTGGAGGTTGAAGTAGCTTAACAAGATGGTTTAAATGCCCCTTGGAAGAGACATGCAGGTCGCAGCAGCTTAACAAGACGGTTTAAATGCCCCTTGGAAGAGACGTGCCGGTCGCAGTAGCTTATCAAGACGTTTTAAATGCCCCTTGGAAGAGACATGCAGGTCGCAGCAGCTTAACAAGACGGTTTAAATGCCCCTTGGAAGAGACGTGCCGGTCGCAGTAGCTTAACAAGACGGTTTAAATGCCCCTTGAAAGAGACGTGCAGGTTGCAGTAGCTTAACAAGACGGTTTAGATGCCCCTTGGAAAAGTGGTGGAGGTTACAGTAGCTTAACAAGACAGTTTAAATGCCCCTTGGAAGAGACGTGCAGGTCGCAGTAGCTTAACCAGACAGTTTAAATGGCCCTTGGAAAGACGTGCAGGTCGCAGTATCTTAACATGACTGTTTAAATACCCCTTGGAAGAGGATTGCAGGTCGCAGTAGCTTACCAAGACTATTTAAATGCCCATTGGAAGAGACGTGCAGGTCGCAGTAGCCTAACAAGACAGTTTAAATGCCCCTTGGAAGAGACGTGCAGGTCGCAGTAGCTTAATAAGACGGTTTGAATGCCCCTTGGAAGAGATGTGCAGGTTGCAGTAGCTTAATAAGACGGTTTAAATGCCCTTGGAAGAGAGGTGGAGATCGCAGTAGCTTAACAAGACAGTTTAAAAGCCCCATGGAAGAGACGTGCAGGTCGCAGTAGCTTATCAAGACGGTATAAATGCCTCTTGGAAGAGCGGTGGAGGTCGCAGTAGCTTAACAAGACAGTTTAAATGCCCCTTGGAAGTGCGGTGGAGGTCGCAGTAGCTTAGCAAGACTGTTTAAATGCCCCTTGGAAGAGACATGCAGGTCGCAGAAGCTTAACAAGACGGTTTAAATGCCCCTTATTAGAGACGCGCAGGTCACAGTAGCTTAACAAGACGGTTTAAATGCCCCTTGGAAGAGACGGGCAGGTCGCAGTAGCTTAACAAAGCATTTTAAATGCCCCTTGAAAGAGACATGCAGGTCGCAGTAGCTTAACAAGATGGTTTAAATGCCCCTTGGAAGAGACGTGCAGGTCGCAGTAGATTACCAAGAAGATTTAAATGCCCCTTGGAAGAGACGTGCAGGTCGCAGTAGATTACCAAGAAGATTTAAATGCCCCTTGGAAGAGACGTTCAGGTCACAGTTGCTTAACAAGACAGTTTAAATGCCCCTTGGAAGAGACGTGCAGGTCGCAGTAGCTTAACAAGATGGTTTTAATGCCCCTTGGAAGAGACGTGCAGGTCGCAGTAGCTTAATAAGACGGTTTAAATGCCCTTTTGAAGAGATGTACAGGTCGCAGTAGCTTAACATGACGGTTTAAATGCCCCTTGGATGAGGCTTGCAGGTCGCAGTAGCTTACCAAGACGATTTAAATGTCCCTTGGAAGAGACGTGCAGGTCGCAGTAGCTTAAAAAGACAGTTTAAATGACCCTTGGAAGAGCGGTGGTGGTCGCAGTAGCTTAACAAGACAGTTTAAATGCCCCTTGGAAGAGAAGTGCAGGTCGCAGTAGCTTAACATGACGGTTTAAATGCCCCTTGGAAGAGGCTTGCAGGTCGCAGTAGCTTACGAAGACGATTTAAATGCCCCTTGGAAGAGACGTGCAGGTCGCAGTAGTTTAACAAGACAGTTTAAATGACCCTTGGAAGAGCGGTGGAGGTCACAGTAGCTTAACAAGACAGTTTAAATGCCCCTTGGAAGAGACGTACAGGTCGCAGTAGCTTAATAACACGGTTTAAATGCCCCTTTGAAGAGATGTGCAGGTCGCAGTAGCTTAATAAGACGGTTTAAACGCCCTTGGAAGAGAGGTGGAGGTCGCAGTAGCTTAACAAGACAGTTTAAAAGCCCAGTGGAAGAGACGTGCAGGTCGCAGTAGCTTATCAAGATGGTTTAAATGCCACTTGGAAGAGATGTGCAGTTCGCAGTAGCTTAACAAGACGGTTTAATTGCCCCTTGGAAGAGCGGTGGAGGTCGCAGTAGCTTAACAAGACTGTTTAAATGCCCCTTGAAAGAGACGTGCAGGTCGCAGTAGCTTCACAAGACTGTTTAAATGCCCCTTGGAAATGCGCTGGAGGTCGCAGTAGCTTAACAAGACGGTTTACATGCCCCTTGGAAGAGACGTGCAGGTCGCAGTAGCTTAACAAGACGGTTTAAATGCCCCTTGGAAGAGACGTGCAGGTCGCAGTAGCTTAACAAAGCATTTTAAATGCCCCTTGAAGGAGACGTGCAGGTCGCAGTAGCTTAACAAGACGGTTTAAATGCCCCTTGGAAAAGTGGTGGAGGTTACAGTGGCTTAACAAGACGGTTTAAATGCCCCTTGGAAGAGATGTGCAAGTCGCAGTAGCTTAACAAGACGGTTTAAATGCCCCTTAGAAGAGACGTGCAGGTCGCAGTAGCTTAACAAGACAGTTTAAATGCGCCTTGGAAGAGACGTGCAGTTCGCAGTAGCTTCACAAGACTGTTTAAATGCCCCTTGGAAGTGCAGTGGATGTCGCAGTAGCTTAACAAGACAGTTTAAATGCCCCTTGGAAGAGACGTTCAAGTAGCAGTAGCTTAAAAAGACGGTTTAAATAAGCCTTGGAAGAGACTTGCAGGTCACAGTAGCTTAACAAGAAGGTTTAAATGCCACTTGGAAGAGACGTGCAGGTCGCAGTAGCTTAACAAGTCGGTTTAAATGCCCCTTGGAAGGGCGGTGGAAGTCGCAGTAGCTTAACAAGACAGTTTAAACGCCACTTGAAAGAGACGTGCAGGTCGCAGTAGCTTAACAAGACGGTTTAAATGCCCCTTGGAAGAGACATGCAGGTCGCAGCAGCTAAACAAGATTGCATAAATGCCCCTTGGAAGAGACATGCAGGTCGCAGTAGCTTAACAAGACGGCTTAAATGCCCCTTGGAAGAGACATGCAGGTCTCAGTAGCTTAACAAAGCGTTTTAAATGCCACTTGGAAGAGACGTGCAGGTCGCAGTAGCTTAACAAGACAGTTTAAATGCCCCTTGGAAGAGACGTGCAGGTCACAGTAGCTTAACAAGATGGTTTAAATGCCACTTGGAAGAGCGGTGGAGGTCGCAGTAGCTTAACAAGACAGTTTAAATGCCCGTTGGAAGAGACGTGCAGGTCGCAGTAGCTTAACAAGACAGTTTAAATGCCCCTTGGAAGAGACGTGCAGGTCGCAGTAGCTTAAAAACACGGTTTAAATGCCCCTTGGAAGAGACGTGCAGGTCGCAGTAGCTTAACAAAGTGTTTTAAATGCCACTTGGAAGAGACGTGCAAGTCGCAGTAGCTTAACAAGACGGTTTAAATGCCCCTTAGAAGAGACGTGCAGGTGACAGTAGCTTAACAAGACAGTTTAAATGCCCCTTGGAAGAGACCTGCAGGTCTCAGTAGCTTAACGAGATGGTTTAAATGCCACTTGGAAGAGCGGTGGAGGTCGCAGTAGCTTAACAAGACAGTTTAAATGCCCCTTGGAAGAGACGTGCAGGTCGCAGTAGCTTAACCAGACAGTTTAAATGCCCGTTGGAAAGACGTGCAGGTCGCAGTATCTTAACATGACGGTTTAAATACCCCTTGGAAGAGGCTTGCAGGTCGCAGTAGCTTACCAAGGTGATTTAAATGCCCATTGGAAGAGACGTGCAGGTCGCAGTAGCTTAACAAGACAGTTTAAATGCCCCTTGGAAGAGACGTGCAGGTCGTAGTAGCTTAACAAGAAGGTTTAAATGCCACTTGGAAGAGACGTGCAGGTCGCAGTAGCTTAACAAGTCGGTTTAAATGCCCCTTGGAAGGGCGGTGGAGGTCGCAGTAGCTTAACAAGACAGTTTAAATGCCCCTTGAAAGAGACGTGCAGGTCGCAGTAGCTTAACAAGACGGTTTAAATGCCCCTTGGAAGAGACATGCAGGTCGCAGCAGCTAAACAAGATTGCATAAATACCCCTTGGAAGAGACGTGCAGGTCGCAGTAGCTTAACAAGACGGTTTAAATGCCCCTTGGAAGAGACATGCAGGTCGCAGTAGCTTAACAAAACGTTTTAAATGCCACTTGGAAGAGACGTGCAGGTCGCAGTAGCTTAACAAGACAGTTTAAATGCCCCTTGGAAGAGACGTGCAGGTCACTGTAGCTTATCAAGATGGTTTAAATGCTACTTGGAAGAGCGGTGGAGGTCGCAGTAGCTTAGCAAGACAGGTTAAATGTCCGTTGGAAGAGACGTGCAGGTCGCAGTAGCTTAACAAGACAGTTTAAATGCCCCTTGGAAGAGACGTGCAGGTCGCAGTAGCTTAACAAGACGGTTTAAATGCCCCTTGGAAGAGACGTGCAGATCGCAGTATCTTAACAAAGCGTTTTAAATGCCACTTGGAAGAGACGTGCAATTCACAGTAGCTTAACAAGACGGTTTAAATGCCCCTTAGAAGAGACGTGCAGGTCGCAGTAGCTTAACAAGACAGTTTAAATGCCCCTTGGAAGAGACGTGCAGGTCACAGTAGCTTAACAAGATGGTTTAAATGCCACTTGGAAGAGCGGTGGAGGTCGCAGTAGCTTAACAAGACAGTTTAAATGCCCCTTGGAAGAGACGTGCAAGTCGCAGTAGCTTAACCAGACAGTTTAAATGCCACTTGGAAAGACGTGCAGGTCGCAGTATCTTAACATGACGGTTTAAATACCCCTTGGAAGAGGATTGCAGGTCGCAGTAGCTTACCAAGACGATTTAAATGCCCTTTGGAAGAGACGTGCAGGTCGCAGTAGCTTAACAAGACAGTTTAAATGCCCCTTGGAAGAGACGTGCAGGTCGCAGTAGCTTAATAAGACGGTTTGAATGCCCCTTGGAAGAGATGTGCAGGTTGCAGTAGCTTAATAAGACGGTTTAAATGCCCTTGGAAGAGAGGTGGAGATCGCAGTAGCTTAACAAGACAGTTTAAAAGCCCCGTGGAAGAGACGTGCAGGTCGCAGTAGCTTATCAAGACGGTTTAAATGCCACTTGGTAGAGACGTGCAGTTCGCAGTAGCTTAACAAGACGGTTTAAATGCCCCTTGGAAGAGCGGTGGAGGTCGCAGTAGCTTAACAAGACAGTTTAAATGCCCCTTGAAAGAGACGTGCAGGTCGCAGTAGCTTCACAAGACTGTTTAAATGCCCCTTAGAAGTGCGGTGGACGTCGCAGTAGCTTAGCAAGACGGTTTAAATGCCCCTTGGAAGAGACATGCAGGTCGCAGAAGCTTAACAAGACGGTTTAAATGCCCCTTATTAGAGACGCGCAGGTCACAGCAGCTTAACAAGACGGTTTAAATGCCCCTTGGAAGAGACGGGCAGGTCGCAGTAGCTTAACAAAGCATTTTAAATGCCCCTTGAAAGAGACATGCTGGTCGCAGTAGCTTAACAAGATGGTTTAAATGCCCCTTGGAAGAGACGTGCAGGTCGCAGTAGATTACCAAGAAGATTTAAATGCCCCTTGGAAGAGACGTGCAGGTCGCAGTAGATTACCAAGAAGATTTAAATGCCCCTTGGAAGAGACGTTCAGGTCACAGTTGCTTAACAAGACAGTTTAAATGCCCCTTGGAAGAGACGTGCAGGTCGCAGTAGCTTAACAAGATGGTTTAAATGCCCCTTGGAAGAGACGTGCAGGTCGCAGTAGCTTAATAAGACGGTTTAAATGCCCTTTTGAAGAGATGTGCAGGTCGCAGTAGCTTAACATGACGGTTTAAATGCCCCTTGGATGAGGCTTGCAGGTCGCAGTAGCTTACCAAACGATTTAAATGCCCCTTGGAAGAGACGTTCAGGTCGCAGTAGCTTAAAAAGACAGTTTAAATGACCCTTTGAAGAGCGGTGGAGGTCGCAGTAGCTTAACAAGACAGTTTAAATGCCCCTTGGAAGAGACATGCAGGTCGCAGTAGCTTAACATGACGGTTTAAATGCCCCTTGGAAGAGGCTTGCAGGTCGCAGTAGCTTAACAAGACAGTTTAAATGCCCCTTGGAAGAGACGTGCAGGTCGCAGTAGCTTAATAACACGGTTTAAATGCCCCTTTGAAGAGATGTGCAGGTCGCAGTAGCTTAATAAGACGGTTTAAACGCCCTTGGAAGAGAGGTGGAGGTCGCAGTAGCTTAACAAGACAGTTTAAAAGCCCCGTGGAAGAGACGTGCAGGTCGCAGTAGCTTATCAAGATGGTTTAAATGCCACTTGGAAGAGACGTGCAGTTCGCAGTAGCTTAACAAGACGGTTTAAATGCCACTTGGAAGAGCGGTGGAGGTCGCAGTAGCTTAACAAGACTGTTTAAATGCCCCTTGAAAGAGACGTGCAGGTCGCAGTAGCTTCACAAGACTGTTTAAATGCCCCTTGGAAATGCGGTGGAGGTCGCAGTAGCTTAACAAGACGGTTTACATGCCCCTTGGAAGAGACGTGCAGGTCGCAGTAGCTTAACAAGACAGTTTAAATGCCCCTTGGAAGAGACGTGCAGGTCGCAGTAGCTTAACAAAGCATTTTAAATGCCCCTTGAAGGAGACGTGCAGGTCGCAGTAGCTTAACAAGACGGTTTAAATGCCCCTTGGAAAAGTGGTGGAGGTTACAGTGGCTTAACAAGACGGTTTAAATGCCCCTTGGAAGAGATGTGAACGTCGCAGTAGCTTAACAAGACGGTTTAAATGCCCCTTAGAAGAGACGTGCAGGTCGCAGTAGCTTAACAAGACAGTTTAAATGCGCCTTGGAAGAGACGTGCAGTTCGCAGTAGCTTCACAAGACTGTTTAAATGCCCCTTGGAAGTGCAGTGGATGTCGCAGTAGCTTAACAAGACAGTTTAAATGCCCCTTGGAAGAGACGTTCAAGTAGCAGTAGCTTAAAAAGACGGTTTAAATAAGCCTTGGAAGAGACTTGCAGGTCACAGTAGCTTAACAAGAAGGTTTAAATGCCACTTGGAAGAGACGTGCAGGTCGCAGTAGCTTAACAAGTCGGTTTAAATGCCCCTTGGAAGGGCGGTGGAAGTCGCAGTAGCTTAACAAGACAGTTTAAACGCCACTTGAAAGAGACGTGCAGGTCGCAGTAGCTTAACAAGACGGTTTAAATGCCCCTTGGAAGAGACATGCAGGTCGCAGCAGCTAAACAAGATTGCATAAATGCCCCTTGGAAGAGACATGCAGGTCGCAGTAGCTTAACAAGACGGCTTAAATGCCCCTTGGAAGAGACATGCAGGTCTCAGTAGCTTAACAAAGCGTTTTAAATGCCACTTGGAAGAGACGTGCAGGTCGCAGTAGCTTAACAAGACAGTTTAAATGCCCCTTGGAAGAGACGTGCAGGTCACAGTAGCTTAACAAGATGGTTTAAATGCCACTTGGAAGAGCGGTGGAGGTCGCAGTAGCTTAACAAGACAGTTTAAATGCCCGTTGGAAGAGACGTGCAGGTCGCAGTAGCTTAACAAGACAGTTTAAATGCCCCTTGGAAGAGACGTGCAGGTCGCAGTAGCTTAAAAACACGGTTTAAATGCCCCTTGGAAGAGACGTGCAGGTCGCAGTAGCTTAACAAAGTGTTTTAAATGCCACTTGGAAGAGACGTGCAAGTCGCAGTAGCTTAACAAGACGGTTTAAATGCCCCTTAGAAGAGACGTGCAGGTGACAGTAGCTTAACAAGACAGTTTAAATGCCCCTTGGAAGAGACCTGCAGGTCTCAGTAGCTTAACGAGATGGTTTAAATGCCACTTGGAAGAGCGGTGGAGGTCGCAGTAGCTTAACAAGACAGTTTAAATGCCCCTTGGAAGAGACGTGCAGGTCGCAGTAGCTTAACCAGACAGTTTAAATGCCCGTTGGAAAGACGTGCAGGTCGCAGTATCTTAACATGACGGTTTAAATACCCCTTGGAAGAGGCTTGCAGGTCGCAGTAGCTTACCAAGGTGATTTAAATGCCCATTGGAAGAGACGTGCAGGTCGCAGTAGCTTAACAAGACAGTTTAAATGCCCCTTGGAAGAGACGTGCAGGTCGTAGTAGCTTAACAAGAAGGTTTAAATGCCACTTGGAAGAGACGTGCAGGTCGCAGTAGCTTAACAAGTCGGTTTAAATGCCCCTTGGAAGGGCGGTGGAGGTCGCAGTAGCTTAACAAGACAGTTTAAATGCCCCTTGAAAGAGACGTGCAGGTCGCAGTAGCTTAACAAGACGGTTTAAATGCCCCTTGGAAGAGACATGCAGGTCGCAGCAGCTAAACAAGATTGCATAAATACCCCTTGGAAGAGACGTGCAGGTCGCAGTAGCTTAACAAGACGGTTTAAATGCCCCTTGGAAGAGACATGCAGGTCGCAGTAGCTTAACAAAACGTTTTAAATGCCACTTGGAAGAGACGTGCAGGTCGCAGTAGCTTAACAAGACAGTTTAAATGCCCCTTGGAAGAGACGTGCAGGTCACTGTAGCTTATCAAGATGGTTTAAATGCTACTTGGAAGAGCGGTGGAGGTCGCAGTAGCTTAACAAGACAGGTTAAATGTCCGTTGGAAGAGACGTGCAGGTCGCAGTAGCTTAACAAGACAGTTTAAATGCCCCTTGGAAGAGACGTGCAGGTCGCAGTAGCTTAACAAGACGGTTTAAATGCCCCTTGGAAGAGACGTGCAGATCGCAGTATCTTAACAAAGCGTTTTAAATGCCACTTGGAAGAGACGTGCAATTCACAGTAGCTTAACAAGACGGTTTAAATGCCCCTTAGAAGAGACGTGCAGGTCGCAGTAGCTTAACAAGACAGTTTAAATGCCCCTTGGAAGAGACGTGCAGGTCACAGTAGCTTAACAAGATGGTTTAAATGCCACTTGGAAGAGCGGTGGAGGTCGCAGTAGCTTAACAAGACAGTTTAAATGCCCCTTGGAAGAGACGTGCAAGTCGCAGTAGCTTAACCAGACAGTTTAAATGCCACTTGGAAAGACGTGCAGGTCGCAGTATCTTAACATGACGGTTTAAATACCCCTTGGAAGAGGATTGCAGGTCGCAGTAGCTTACCAAGACGATTTAAATGCCCTTTGGAAGAGACGTGCAGGTCGCAGTAGCTTAACAAGACAGTTTAAATGCCCCTTGGAAGAGACGTGCAGGTCGCAGTAGCTTAATAAGACGGTTTGAATGCCCCTTGGAAGAGATGTGCAGGTTGCAGTAGCTTAATAAGACGGTTTAAATGCCCTTGGAAGAGAGGTGGAGATCGCAGTAGCTTAACAAGACAGTTTAAAAGCCCCGTGGAAGAGACGTGCAGGTCGCAGTAGCTTATCAAGACGGTTTAAATGCCACTTGGTAGAGACGTGCAGTTCGCAGTAGCTTAACAAGACGGTTTAAATGCCCCTTGGAAGAGCGGTGGAGGTCGCAGTAGCTTAACAAGACAGTTTAAATGCCCCTTGAAAGAGACGTGCAGGTCGCAGTAGCTTCACAAGACTGTTTAAATGCCCCTTAGAAGTGCGGTGGACGTCGCAGTAGCTTAGCAAGACGGTTTAAATGCCCCTTGGAAGAGACATGCAGGTCGCAGAAGCTTAACAAGACGGTTTAAATGCCCCTTATTAGAGACGCGCAGGTCACAGCAGCTTAACAAGACGGTTTAAATGCCCCTTGGAAGAGACGGGCAGGTCGCAGTAGCTTAACAAAGCATTTTAAATGCCCCTTGAAAGAGACATGCTGGTCGCAGTAGCTTAACAAGATGGTTTAAATGCCCCTTGGAAGAGACGTGCAGGTCGCAGTAGATTACCAAGAAGATTTAAATGCCCCTTGGAAGAGACGTGCAGGTCGCAGTAGATTACCAAGAAGATTTAAATGCCCCTTGGAAGAGACGTTCAGGTCACAGTTGCTTAACAAGACAGTTTAAATGCCCCTTGGAAGAGACGTGCAGGTCGCAGTAGCTTAACAAGATGGTTTAAATGCCCCTTGGAAGAGACGTGCAGGTCGCAGTAGCTTAATAAGACGGTTTAAATGCCCTTTTGAAGAGATGTGCAGGTCGCAGTAGCTTAACATGACGGTTTAAATGCCCCTTGGATGAGGCTTGCAGGTCGCAGTAGCTTACCAAACGATTTAAATGCCCCTTGGAAGAGACGTTCAGGTCGCAGTAGCTTAAAAAGACAGTTTAAATGACCCTTTGAAGAGCGGTGGAGGTCGCAGTAGCTTAACAAGACAGTTTAAATGCCCCTTGGAAGAGACGTGCAGGTCGCAGTAGCTTAACATGACGGTTTAAATGCCCCTTGGAAGAGGCTTGCAGGTCGCAGTAGCTTAACAAGACAGTTTAAATGCCCCTTGGAAGAGACGTGCAGGTCGCAGTAGCTTAATAACACGGTTTAAATGCCCCTTTGAAGAGATGTGCAGGTCGCAGTAGCTTAATAAGACGGTTTAAACGCCCTTGGAAGAGAGGTGGAGGTCGCAGTAGCTTAACAAGACAGTTTAAAAGCCCCGTGGAAGAGACGTGCAGGTCGCAGTAGCTTATCAAGATGGTTTAAATGCCACTTGGAAGAGACGTGCAGTTCGCAGTAGCTTAACAAGACGGTTTAAATGCCACTTGGAAGAGCGGTGGAGGTCGCAGTAGCTTAACAAGACTGTTTAAATGCCCCTTGAAAGAGACGTGCAGGTCGCAGTAGCTTCACAAGACTGTTTAAATGCCCCTTGGAAATGCGGTGGAGGTCGCAGTAGCTTAACAAGACGGTTTACATGCCCCTTGGAAGAGACGTGCAGGTCGCAGTAGCTTAACAAGACAGTTTAAATGCCCCTTGGAAGAGACGTGCAGGTCGCAGTAGCTTAACAAAGCATTTTAAATGCCCCTTGAAGGAGACGTGCAGGTCGCAGTAGCTTAACAAGACGGTTTAAATGCCCCTTGGAAAAGTGGTGGAGGTTACAGTGGCTTAACAAGACGGTTTAAATGCCCCTTGGAAGAGATGTGAACGTCGCAGTAGCTTAACAAGACGGTTTAAATGCCCCTTAGAAGAGACGTGCAGGTCGCAGTAGCTTAACAAGACAGTTTAAATGCGCCTTGGAAGAGACGTGCAGTTTGCAGTAGCTTCACAAGACTGTTTAAATGCCCCTTGGAAGTGCAGTGGATGTCGCAGTAGCTTAACAAGACAGTTTAAATGCCCCTTGGAAGAGACGTTCAAGTAGCAGTAGCTTAAAAAGACGGTTTAAATAAGCCTTGGAAGAGACTTGCAGGTCACAGTAGCTTAACAAGAAGGTTTAAATGCCACTTGGAAGAGACGTGCAGGTCGCAGTAGCTTAACAAGTCGGTTTAAATGCCCCTTGGAAGGGCGGTGGAAGTCGCAGTAGCTTAACAAGACAGTTTAAACGCCCCTTGAAAGAGACGTGCAGGTCGCAGTAGCTTAACAAGACGGTTTAAATGCCCCTTGGAAGAGACATGCAGGTCGCAGCAGCTAAACAAGATTGCATAAATGCCCCTTGGAAGAGACATGCAGGTCGCAGTAGCTTAACAAGACGGCTTAAATGCCCCTTGGAAGAGACATGCAGGTCTCAGTAGCTTAACAAAGCGTTTTAAATGCCACTTGGAAGAGACGTGCAGGTCGCAGTAGCTTAACAAGACAGTTTAAATGCCCCTTGGAAGAGACGTGCAGGTCACAGTAGCTTAACAAGATGGTTTAAATGCCACTTGGAAGAGCGGTGGAGGTCGCAGTAGCTTAACAAGACAGTTTAAATGCCCGTTGGAAGAGACGTGCAGTTCGCAGTAGCTTAACAAGACAGTTTAAATGCCCCTTGGAAGAGACGTGCAGGTCGGAGTAGCTTAAAAACACGGTTTAAATGCCCCTTGGAAAAGACGTGCAGGTCGCAGTAGCTTAACAAAGTGTTTTAAATGCCACTTGGAAGAGACGTGCAAGTCGCAGTAGCTTAACAAGACGGTTTAAATGCCCCTTAGAAGAGACGTGCAGGTCGCAGTAGTTTAACAAGACAGTTTAAATGCCCCTTGGAAGAGACCTGCAGGTCTCAGTAGCTTAACAAGATGGTTTAAATGCCACTTGGAAGAGCGGTGGAGGTCGCAGTAGCTTAACAAGACAGTTTAAATGCCCCTTGGAAGAGACGTGCAGGTCGCAGTAGCTTAACCAGACAGTTTAAACGCCCGTTTTAAAGACGTGCAGGTCGCAGTATCTTAACATGACGGTTTAAATACCCCTTGGAAGAGGCTTGCAGGTCGCAGTAGCTTACCAAGGTGATTTAAATGCCCATTGGAAGAGACGTGCAGGTCGCAGTAGCTTAACAAGACGGTTTGAATGCCCCTTGGAAGAGCGGTTGAGGTCGCAGTAGCTTAACAAGACAGTTTAGATGCCCCTTGAAAGAGACGTGCAGGTCGCAGTAGCTTAACAAGACGGTTTAAATTCCCCTTGGAAGAGACGACCAGGTCGCAGTAGCTTAACAAGACAGTTTAAATGCCCCTTGGAAGAGAGGTGGAGGTCGCAGTAGCTTAACAAGACAGTTTAAATGCCCCTTGGAAGAGACGTGCAGGTCGTAGTAGCTTAACAAGACGGTTTAAATGCCACTTGGAAGAGACGTGCAGGTCGCAGTAGCTTAACAAGTCGGTTTAAATGCCCCTTGAAAGGGCGGTGGAGGTCGCAGTAGCTTAACAAGACAGTTTAAATGCCCCTTGAAAGAGACGTGCAGGTCGCAGTAGCTTAACAAGACGGTTTAAATGCCCCTTGGAAGAGACATGCAGGTCGCAGAAGCTAAACAAGATTGCATAAATACCCCTTGGAAGAGACGTGCAGGTCGCAGTAGCTTAACAAGACGGTTTAAATGCCCCTTGGAAGAGACATGCAGGTCGCAGTAGCTTAACAAAACGTTTTAAATGCCACTTGGAAGAGACGTGCAGGTCGCAGTAGCTTAACAAGACAGTTTAAATGCCCCTTGGAAGAGACGTGCAGGTCACAGTAGCTTAACAAGATGGTTTAAATGCCACTTGGAAGAGCGGTGGAGGTCGCAGTAGCTTAACAAGACAGGTTAAATGTCCGTTGGAAGAGACGTGCAGGTCGCAGTAGCTTAACAAGACGGTTTAAATGCCCCTTGGAAGAGACGTGCAGATCGCAGTATCTTAACAAAGCGTTTTAAATGCCACTTGGAAGAGACGTGCAATTCACAGTAGCTTAACAAGTCGGTTTAAATGCCCCTTAGAAGAGACGTGCAGGTCGCAGTAGCTTAACAAGACAGTTTATATGCCCCTTGGAAGAGACGTGCAGGTCACAGTAGCTTAACAAGATGGTTTAAATGCCACTTGGAAGAGCGGTGGAGGTCGCAGTAGCTTAACAAGACAGTTTAAATGCCCCTTGGAAGAGACGTGCAAGTCGCAGTAGCTTAACCAGACAGTTTAAATGCCCCTTGGAAAGAAGTGCAGGTCGCAGTATCTTAACATGACGGTTTAAATGCCCCTTGGAAGAGGATTGCAGGTCGCAGTAGCTTACCAAGACGATTTAAATGCCCTTTGGAAGAGACGTGCAGGTCGCAGTAGCTTAACAAGACAGTTTAAATGCCCCTTGGAAGAGACGTGCAGGTCGCAGTAGCTTAATAAGACGGTTTGAATGCCCCTTGGAAGAGATGTGCAGGTTGCAGTAGCTTAATAAGACGGTTTAAATGCCCTTGGAAAAGAGGTGGAGATCGCAGTAGCTTAACAAGACAGTTTAAAAGCCCCGTGGAAGTGACGTGAAGGTCGCAGTAGCTTATCAAGACGGTTTAAATGCCACTTGGTAGAGACGTGCAGTTCGCAGTAGCTTAACAAGACGGTTTAAATGCCCCTTGGAAGAGCGGTGGAGGTCGCAGTAGCTTAACAAGACAGTTTAAATGCCCCTTGAAAGAGACGTGCAGGTCGCAGTAGCTTCACAAGACTGTTTAAATGCCCCTTGGAAGTGCGGTGGAGGTCGCAGTAGCTTAGCAAGACGGTTTAAATGCCCCTTGGAAGAGACATGCAGGTCGCAGAAGCTTAACAAGACGGTTTAAATGCCCCTTATTAGAGACGCGCAGGTCACAGCAGCTTAACAAGACGGTTTAAATGCCCCTTGGAAGAGACATGCAGGTCGCAGTAGATTACCAAGAATTTTTAAATGCCCCTTGGAAGAGACGTGCAGGTCGCAGTAGATTACCAAGAAGATTTAAATGCCCCTTGGTAGAGACGTTCAGGTCACAGTTGCTTAACAAGACAGTTTAAATGCCCCTTGGAAGAGACGTGCAGGTCGCAGTAGCTTAATAACACGGTTTAAATGCCCCTTTGAAGAGATGTGCAAGTCGCAGTAGCTTAATAAGACGGTTTAAACGCCCTTGGAAGAGAGGTGGAGGTCGCAGTAGCTTAACAAGACAGTTTAAAAGCCCCGTGGAAGAGACGTGCAGGTCGCAGTAGCTTATCAAGATGGTTTAAATGCCACTTGGAAGAGACGTGCAGTTCGCAGTAGCTTAACAAGACGGTTTAAATGCCACTTGGAAGAGCGGTGGAGGTCGCAGTAGCTTAACAAGACTGTTTAAATGCCCCTTCAAAGAGACGTGCAGGTCGCAGTAGCTTCACAAGACTGTTTAAATGCCCCTTGGAAATGCGGTGGAGGTCGCAGTAGCTTAACAAGACGGTTTACATGCCCCTTGGAAGAGACGTGCAGGTCGCAGTAGCTTAACCAGACAGTTTAAATGCCCCTTGGAAGAGACGTGCAGGTCGCAGTAGCTTAACAAAGCATTTTAAATGCCCCTTGAAGGAGACGTGCAGGTCGCAGTAGCTTAACAAGACGGTTTAAATGCCCCTTGGAAAAGTGGTGGAGGTTACAGTGGCTTAACAAGACGGTTTAAATGCCCCTTGGAAGAGATGTGAACGTCGCAGTAGCTTAACAAGACGGTTTAAATGCCCCTTAGAAGAGACGTGCAGGTCGCAGTAGCTTAACAAGACAGTTTAAATGCGCCTTGGAAGAGACGTGCAGTTTGCATTAGCTTCACAAGACTGTTTAAATGCCCCTTGGAAGTGCAGTGGATGTCGCAGTAGCTTAACAAGACAGTTTAAATGCCCCTTGGAAGAGACGTTCAAGTAGCAGTAGCTTAAAAAGACGGTTTAAATAAGACTTGGAAGAGACTTGCATGTCGCAATAGCTTAACAAGACAGCTTAAATGCCCCTTGAAAGAGACGAGCAGGTCGCAGTAGCTTAACAAGACGGTTTAAATGCCCCTTGGAAAAGTGGTGGAGGTTACAGTGGCTTAACAAGATGGTTTAAATGCCCCTTGGTAGAGACATGCAGGTGGCAGTAGCTTAACAAGACTGTTTAAATGCCCCATGGAAGAGACGTGCAGGTCGCAGTAGCTTAACAAGACGGTTTAAATGTCCCTTGGAAAAGTGGGGGAGGTTACAGTAGCTTAACAAGACAGTTTAAATGCCCCTTGGAAGAGACGTGCTGGTCGCAGTAGCTTAACAAGACGGTTTAAATACCACTTGGAAGAGACGTGCAGGTCGCAGTAGCTAAACAAGACAGTTTAAATGCCCCTTGAAAGAGACGTGCAGGTCACAGTAGCTTAACAAGACGGTTTAAATGCCCCTTGGAAGAGCGGTGGAGGTCGCAGTAGCTTAACAAGAAGGTTTAAATGCCCCTTGGAAGAGACATGCAGGTCGCAGCAGCTAAACAAGATGGTTTAAATGCCCCTTGGAAGAGACGTGCAGGTCGCAGTAGCTTAACAAGACGGTTTAAATGCCCCTTGGAAGAGACATGCAGGTCGCAGTAGCTTAACAAAGCGTTTTAAATGACCCTTGGAAGAGACGTGCAAGTCGCAGTAGCTTAACAAGACGGTTTAAATGCCCCTTAGAAGAGACGTGCAGGTCGCAGTAGCTTAACAAGACAGTTTAAATGCCCCTTGGAAGAGACGTGCAGGTCACAGTAGCTTAACAAGATGGTTTAAATGCCCCTTGGAAGAGCGGTGGAGTTCGCAGTAGCTTACCAAGACAGTTTAAATGCCCCTTGGAAGAGACGTGCAGGTCGCAGTAGCTTAACAAGACAGTTTAAATGCCCCTTGGAAGAGACGTGCAGGTCGCAGTAGCTTAATAAGATGGTTTAAATGTCATTTGGAAGAGCGGTGAAGGATGCAGTAGCTTAACAAGACAGTTTAAATGCCCCTTGGAAGAGACGTGTAGGTCGCAGTAGCTTAACAAGACAGTTTAAATGCCCCTTGGAAGAGGCTTGCAGGTCGCAGAAGTTTAATAAGACGGTTTAATTGCCCCTTGGAAGAGATGTGCAGGTCGCAGTAGCTTAATAAGACGGTTTAAATGCCCCTTGGAAGAGGGGTGGAGGTCGCAGTAGCTTAACAAGACAGTTTAAATGCACCTTGGAAGAGAAGTGCAGGTCGCAGTAGCTTAACAAGACTGTTTAAATGCCACTTGGAAGAGATGTGCAGGTCGCAGTAGCTTAATAAGACGGTTTAAATGCCCCTTGGAAGAGAGGTGGAGGTCGCAGTAGCTTAACAAGACAGTTTAAATGCACCTTGGAAGAGAAGTGCAGGTCGCAGTAGCTTAACAAGACTGTTTAAATGGCACTTGGAAGAGATGTGCAGGTCGCAGTAGCTTAATAAGACGGTTTAAATGCCCCTTGGAAGAGCGGTGGAGGTCGCAGTAGCTTAACAAGACAGTTTAAATGCCCCTTGGAAGAGACGTGCAGGTCACAGTAGCTTAACAAGATGATTTAAATGCCCCTTGGAAGAGCGGTGGAGGTCGCAGTAGCTTAACAAGACAGTTAAAATGCCCCTTGGAAGAGACGTGCAGGTCGCAGTAGCTTAACAAGACAGTTTAAATGTCCCTTGGAAGAGACGTGCAGGTCGCAGTAGCTTAACAAGATGGTTTAAATGCCCCTTGGAAGAGCGGTGAAGGATGCAGTAGCTTAACAAGACAGTTTAAATGCCCCTTGGAAGAGACGTGTAGGTCGCAGTAGCTTAACAAGACAGTTTAAATGCCCCTTGGAAGAGGCTTGCAGGTCGCAGTAGCTTAACAAGACGGTTTAAATGCTACTTGGAAGAGACGTCCAGTTCGCAGTAGCTTAACAAGACGGTTTAAATGCCCCGTGGAAGAGCGGTGGAGGCAGCAGTAGCTTAACAAGACAGTTTAAATGCCCCTTTAAAGAGACGTGCAGGTCGCAGTAGCTTCACAAGACTGTTTAAATGCCCCTTGGAAGTGCGGTGGAGGTCGCAGTAGCTTAACAAGACAGTTTAAATGCCCCTTGGAAGAGATGTGCAGGTCGCAGTAGCTTAAGAAGATGGTTTAAATGCCCCATGGAAGAGCGGTGGGGGTCGCAGTAGCTTAACAAGACAGTTTAAATGCCCCTTGGAAGAGACGTGCAGGTCGCAGTAGCTTACCAAGATGATTTAAATGCCCCTTGGAAGAGACGTGCAGGTAGCAGTTGCTTAACAAGACAGTTTAAATGCCCCTTGGAAGAGCGGTGGAGTTCGCAGTAGCTTAACAAGACAGTTTAAATGCCCCTTGGAAGAGACGTGCAGGTCGCAGTTGCTTAACAAGACAATTTAAATGCCCCTTGGAAGAGCGGTGGAGTTCTCAGTAGCTTAACAAGACTGTTTAAATGCCCCTTGGAAGAGACGTGCAGGTCGCAGTAGCGTAACAAGATGGTTTAAATGTTCCTTGGTAGAGACATGCAGGTCGCAGTAGCTTAACAAGATGGTTTAAATGCACCTTGGAAGACACGTGCAGGTCGCAGTTGCTTAACAAGACGGTTTAAATGCCCCTTGGAAAAGTGGTGGAGGTTACAGTAGATTAACAAGACGGTTAAAATGCCCCTTGGAAGAGACGTGCAAGTCGCAGTAGCTTAAAAAGACGGTTTAAATGCCCCTTGGAAGATAAGTGCAGGTCGCAGTAGCTTAACAAGACGGTTTAAATCCCCCTTGGAAGAGACGTGCAGGTCGCAGTAGCTTAACAAGAGGGTTTAAATGCCCCTTGGAGTAGCGGTGGAGGTCGCAGTAGCTTAACAAGACAGTTTAAATGCCCCTTGGAAGAAACGTGCAGGTCGCAGTAGCTTACCAAGACGATTTAAATGCCCCTTGGAAGAGAAGTGCAGGTCGCAGTTGCTTAACAAGACAGTTTAATTGCCCCTTGGAGGAGCGGTGGAAGTTGCAGTAGCTTAACAAGACAGTTTAAATGCCCCTTGGAAGAGACATGCAGGTCGCAGCAGCTTAAAAAGACGGTTTAAATGCCCCTTGGAAGAGACGGGCAGGTCGCAGTAGCTTAACAAGACTGTTTAAATGTCCCTTGGTAGAGATATGCAGGTCGCAGAAGCTTAACAAGACGGTTTAAATGCCTCTTGGAAAAGTGGTGGAGTTTACAGTAGCTTAACAAGACGGTTTAAATGCCTCTTGGAAAAGTGGTGGAGTTTACAGTAGCTTAACAAGACGGTTTAAATGCCCCTTGGAAGAGACGTACAAGTAGCATTAGCTTAACAAGACGGTTTACATGCCCCTTAGAAGAGAAGTGCAGGTCGCAGTAGCTTAAAAAGACAGTTTAAATGCACCTTGGAAGAGACGTGCAGGTCACAGTAGCTTAACAAGATGGTTCAAATGCTGCTTGGAAGAGCGGTGGAGGTCGCAGTAGCTTAAAAAGACAGTTTAAATGCCCCTTGGAAGAGACGTGCAGGTCGCAGTAGCTTAACAAGACACTTTAAATGCACCTTGTACGAGATGTGCAGGTCGCAATAGCTTAACAAGATGGTTTAAATGCCCCTTGTAAGAGCGGTGAAGGTCGCAGTAGCTTAACAAGACAGTTTAAATGCCCCTTGGAAGAGACGTGCAGGTCGCAGTAGCTTAACAAGACGTTTTAAATGCCCCTTGGAAGAGGCTTGCAGGTCGCAGTAGCTTACCAAGACGATTTAAATGCCCCTTGGAAGAGATGTGCAGGTCGCAGTAGCTTAATAAGTCGGTTTAAATGCCCCTTGGATAAGAGGTGGAGGTCGCAGTAGCTTAACAAGACGGTTTAAATGCCCCTTGGAAGAGCGGTTGAGGTCACAGTAGCTTACCAAGACGGTTTAAATGCCCCTTGGAAGAGACATGCAGGTCGCAGTAGCTTAACAAGATGGTTTAAATGCCCCTTGCAAGTGCGGTCGAGGTTGCAGTAGCTTAACAAGACGGTTTAGATGCCACTTGGAAGACACATGCAGGTCGCAGCAGCTTAACAAGACAGTTTAAATGCCCCTTGTACGAGACGTGCAGGTCGTAGTAGCTTAACAAGATGGTTTAAATGCCCCTTGGAAGAGCGGTGAAGGTAGCAGTAGCTTAACAAGACAGTTTATATGCCCCTTGGAAGAGACGTGCAGGTCGCAGTAGCTTAACAAGACGTTTTAAATGCCCCTTGGAAGAGGTTTGCAGGTCGCAGTAGCTTACCAAGACGATTTAAATGCCCCTTGGAAGAGACGTGCAGGTCGAAGTAGCTTAACAAGACAGTTTAAATGCCCCTTGGAAGAGAGGTGGAGGTCGCAGTAGCTTAATAAGCCAGTCTAAATGCCCCTAGGAAGAGATGTGCAGGTCGCAGTAGCTTAGTATGACAGTTTAAATGCCCCTTGGAAGAGAGGTGGAGGTCGCAGTAGCTTAACAAGACGGTTTAAATGCCCCTTGGAAGAGCGGTTGAGGTCGCAGTAGCTTACCAAGACCGTTTAAATGCCCCTTGGAAGAGACATGCAGGTCGCAGTAGCTTAACAAAACAGTTTAAATGCCCCTTGCAAGTGCGGTGGAGGTTGCAGTAGCTTAACAAGACGGTTTAAATGCCCCTTGGAAGAGACATGCAGGTCGCAGCAGCTTAACAAGACGGTTTAAATTCCCCTTGGAAGAGACGTGCAGGTCGCAGTAGCTTAACAAGACGGTTTAAATGCCCCTTGGAAGAGACATGCAGGTCGCAGTAGCTTAACAAGACGGTTTAAATGCCCCTTGAAAGAGACGTGCAGTTCGCAGTACCTTAACAAGACGGTTTAGATGCCCCTTTGAAAAGTGGTGGAGGTTACAGTAGCTTAACAAGACGGTTTAAATGCCCCTTGGAAGAGACGTTCAAGTCGCAGTAGCTTATAAAGACGGTTTAAATAAGCCTTGGAAGAGACTTGCAGGTTGCAGTAGCTTAACAAGACGGTTTAAATGCCCCTTGGAAGAGAGGTGGAGGTCGCAGTAGCTTAACAAGACAGTTTAAGCGCCCCTTGGAAGAGACGTACAGGTCGCAGTAGCTTAACAAGACAGTTTAAATGCCCCTTGGAAGTGCGGTGGAGGTAGCAGTAGCTTAACAAGACGGTTTAAATGCCCCTTGGAAGAGACATGCAGTTCGCAGCAGCTAAACAAGACGGTTTAAATGCCCCTTGGAAGAGACGTGCGGGTTGCAGTAGCTTAACAAGACGGTTTAAATGCCCCTTGGAAGAGACGTACAGGTCGCAGTAGTTTAACAAGACAGTTTAAATGCCCCTTGGAAGTGCGGTGGAGGTAGCAGTAGCTTAACAAGACGGTTTAAATGCCCCTTGGAAGAGACATGCAGTTCGCAGCAGCTAAACAAGACGGTTTAAATGCCCCTTGGAAGAGAAGTGCGGGTTGCAGTAGCTTAACAAGACGGTTTAAATGCCCCTTGGAAGAGACGTGCAGGTCGCAGTAGCTTAACAAAGCGTTTTAAATGCCCCTTGGAAGAGACATGCAGTTCGCAGTAGCTTAACAAGACGGTTTAAATGCCTCTTGGAAAAGTGGTGGAGGTTGCAGTAGCTTAACAAGACGGTTTAAATGCTCCTTGGAAGAGACGTGCAAGTCGCAGTAGCTTAACAATACGGTTTAAATGCCCCTTGCAAGAGCGGTGGAGGTCGCAGTAGCTTAACAAGACTGTTTAAATGCCCCTTGGAAGAGACCTGCAGGTCGCAGTAGCTTACCAAGACGATTTAAATGCCCCTTGGAAGAGACGTGCAGGTCGCATTTGCTTAACAAGACAGTTTAAATGCCCCTTGGAAGAGCGGTGGAGGTCGCAGTAGCTTAACAAGACAGTTTAAATGCCCCTTGGAAGAGACATGCAGGTCGCAGCAGCTTAACAAGACTGTTTAAATGCCCCTTGGAAGAGACGTGCAGGTCGCAGTAGCTTAACAAGACGGTTTAAATGCCCCATGGAAGAGACGTGCAGGTCGCAGTAGCTTAACAAGACGGTTTAAATGCACCTTGGAAAAGTGGTGGAGGTTACAGTAGCTTAACAAGACGGTTTAAATGCACCTTGGAAGAGACGTGCAAGTCGCAGTAGCTTAACAAGACGGTTTAAATGCCCCTTGGAAGACACGTGCAGGTCGCAGTATCTTAACAAGACTGTTTAAATGCCCCTTGGAAGAGCGGTGGAGGTCGCAGTAGCTTAACAAGACAGTTTAAATACCCCTTGGAAGAGAAGTGCAGGTCGCAGTAGCTGAACAAGACAGTTTAAATGCCCCTTGTACGAGACGTGCAGGTCGCAGTAGCTTAACAAGATGGTTTAAATGCCCCTTGGAAGAGCGGTGAAGGTCGCAGTAGCTTAAAAAGATAGTTTAAATGCCCCTTGGAAGAGACGTGCAGGTGGCAGTAGCTTACCAAGACGATTTAAATGCCCCTTGGAAGAGACGAGCAGGTCGCAGTAGGTTAACAAGACAGTTTAAATGACCCTTGGAAGAGCGGTGGAGGTCGCAGTAGCTTAACAAGACAGTTTAAATGCCCCTTGGAAGAGACGTGCAGGTCGCAGTAGCTTAATAAGACGGTTTAAATGCCCCTTGGAAGAGATGTGCAGGTCGCAGTAGCTTAATAAGATGGTTTAAATGCCCCTTGGAAGAGAGGTGGAGGTCGCCGTAGCTTAACAAGACAGTTTAAAAGCTCATTGGAAGAGACGTGCAGGTCGCAGTAGCTTAAGAAGATACTTTAAATGCCCCTTGGATGAGCGGTGGAGTTCGCAGTATCTTAACAAGACAGTTTAAATGCCCCTTGAAAGATACGTGCAGGTCGCAGTAGCTTAACAAGACTATTTAAATGCCCCTTGGAAGTGCGGTGGAGGTCGCACTAGCTTATCAAGACGGTTTAAATGCCCCTTGCAAGAGACATGCAGGTCGCAGAAGCTTATCAAGACGGTTGAAATGCCAGTTGGAAGAGTCGTGCAGGTCGCAGTAGCTTAACAAGACGGTTTAAATGCCCCTTGGAAGAGACGTGCAGGTCGCAGTAGCTTAACAAAGCATTTTAAATGCCCCTTGAAAGAAACATGCAGGTCGCAGTAGCTTAACAAGAAGGTTTAAATGCCCCTTGGAAAAGTGGTGGAGGTTACAGTAGCTTAACAAGACGGTTTAAATGCCGCTTGGAAGAGACGTGCAAGTCGCAGTAGCTTAACAATACGGTTTAAATGCCCCTTAGAAGAGACGTGCAGGTCGCAGTAGCTTAACAAGACAGTTTATATGCCCCTTGGAAGAGACGTGCAGGTCACAGTAGCTTAACAAGATGGTTTAAATGCCACTTGGAAGAGCGGTGGAGGTCGCAGTAGCTTAACAAGACAGTTTAAATGCCCCTTGGAAGAGACGTGCAAGTCGCAGTAGCTTAACCAGACAGTTTAAATGCCCCTTGGAAAGAAGTGCAGGTCGCAGTATCTTAACATGACGGTTTAAATGCCCCTTGGAAGAGGATTGCAGGTCGCAGTAGCTTACCAAGACGATTTAAATGCCCTTTGGAAGAGACGTGCAGGTCGCAGTAGCTTAACAAGACAGTTTAAATGCCCCTTGGAAGAGACGTGCAGGTCGCAGTAGCTTAATAAGACGGTTTGAATGCCCCTTGGAAGAGATGTGCAGGTTGCAGTAGCTTAATAAGACGGTTTAAATGCCCTTGGAAAAGAGGTGGAGATCGCAGTAGCTTAACAAGACAGTTTAAAAGCCCCGTGGAAGTGACGTGAAGGTCGCAGTAGCTTATCAAGACGGTTTAAATGCCACTTGGTAGAGACGTGCAGTTCGCAGTAGCTTAACAAGACGGTTTAAATGCCCCTTGGAAGAGCGGTGGAGGTCGCAGTAGCTTAACAAGACAGTTTAAATGCCCCTTGAAAGAGACGTGCAGGTCGCAGTAGCTTCACAAGACTGTTTAAATGCCCCTTGGAAGTGCGGTGGAGGTCGCAGTAGCTTAGCAAGACGGTTTAAATGCCCCTTGGAAGAGACATGCAGGTCGCAGAAGCTTAACAAGACGGTTTAAATGCCCCTTATTAGAGACGCGCAGGTCACAGCAGCTTAACAAGACGGTTTAAATGCCCCTTGGAAGAGACATGCAGGTCGCAGTAGATTACCAAGAATTTTTAAATGCCCCTTGGAAGAGACGTGCAGGTCGCAGTAGATTACCAAGAAGATTTAAATGCCCCTTGGTAGAGACGTTCAGGTCACAGTTGCTTAACAAGACAGTTTAAATGCCCCTTGGAAGAGACGTGCAGGTCGCAGTAGCTTAATAACACGGTTTAAATGCCCCTTTGAAGAGATGTGCAAGTCGCAGTAGCTTAATAAGACGGTTTAAACGCCCTTGGAAGAGAGGTGGAGGTCGCAGTAGCTTAACAAGACAGTTTAAAAGCCCCGTGGAAGAGACGTGCAGGTCGCAGTAGCTTATCAAGATGGTTTAAATGCCACTTGGAAGAGACGTGCAGTTCGCAGTAGCTTAACAAGACGGTTTAAATGCCACTTGGAAGAGCGGTGGAGGTCGCAGTAGCTTAACAAGACTGTTTAAATGCCCCTTCAAAGAGACGTGCAGGTCGCAGTAGCTTCACAAGACTGTTTAAATGCCCCTTGGAAATGCGGTGGAGGTCGCAGTAGCTTAACAAGACGGTTTACATGCCCCTTGGAAGAGACGTGCAGGTCGCAGTAGCTTAACCAGACAGTTTAAATGCCCCTTGGAAGAGACGTGCAGGTCGCAGTAGCTTAACAAAGCATTTTAAATGCCCCTTGAAGGAGACGTGCAGGTCGCAGTAGCTTAACAAGACGGTTTAAATGCCCCTTGGAAAAGTGGTGGAGGTTACAGTGGCTTAACAAGACGGTTTAAATGCCCCTTGAAAGAGATGTGAACGTCGCAGTAGCTTAACAAGACGGTTTAAATGCCCCTTAGAAGAGACGTGCAGGTCGCAGTAGCTTAACAAGACAGTTTAAATGCGCCTTGGAAGAGACGTGCAGTTTGCATTAGCTTCACAAGACTGTTTAAATGCCCCTTGGAAGTGCAGTGGATGTCGCAGTAGCTTAACAAGACAGTTTAAATGCCCCTTGGAAGAGACGTTCAAGTAGCAGTAGCTTAAAAAGACGGTTTAAATAAGACTTGGAAGAGACTTGCATGTCGCAATAGCTTAACAAGACAGCTTAAATGCCCCTTGAAAGAGACGAGCAGGTCGCAGTAGCTTAACAAGACGGTTTAAATGCCCCTTGGAAAAGTGGTGGAGGTTACAGTGGCTTAACAAGATGGTTTAAATGCCCCTTGGTAGAGACATGCAGGTGGCAGTAGCTTAACAAGACTGTTTAAATGCCCCATGGAAGAGACGTGCAGGTCGCAGTAGCTTAACAAGACGGTTTAAATGTCCCTTGGAAAAGTGGGGGAGGTTACAGTAGCTTAACAAGACAGTTTAAATGCCCCTTGGAAGAGACGTGCTGGTCGCAGTAGCTTAACAAGACGGTTTAAATACCACTTGGAAGAGACGTGCAGGTCGCAGTAGCTAAACAAGACAGTTTAAATGCCCCTTGAAAGAGACGTGCAGGTCACAGTAGCTTAACAAGACGGTTTAAATGCCCCTTGGAAGAGCGGTGGAGGTCGCAGTAGCTTAACAAGAAGGTTTAAATGCCCCTTGGAAGAGACATGCAGGTCGCAGCAGCTAAACAAGATGGTTTAAATGCCCCTTGGAAGAGACGTGCAGGTCGCAGTAGCTTAACAAGACGGTTTAAATGCCCCTTGGAAGAGACATGCAGGTCGCAGTAGCTTAACAAAGCGTTTTAAATGACCCTTGGAAGAGACGTGCAAGTCGCAGTAGCTTAACAAGACGGTTTAAATGCCCCTTAGAAGAGACGTGCAGGTCGCAGTAGCTTAACAAGACAGTTTAAATGCCCCTTGGAAGAGACGTGCAGGTCACAGTAGCTTAACAAGATGGTTTAAATGCCCCTTGGAAGAGCGGTGGAGTTCGCAGTAGCTTACCAAGACAGTTTAAATGCCCCTTGGAAGAGACGTGCAGGTCGCAGTAGCTTAACAAGACAGTTTAAATGCCCCTTGGAAGAGACGTGCAGGTCGCAGTAGCTTAATAAGATGGTTTAAATGTCATTTGGAAGAGCGGTGAAGGATGCAGTAGCTTAACAAGACAGTTTAAATGCCCCTTGGAAGAGACGTGTAGGTCGCAGTAGCTTAACAAGACAGTTTAAATGCCCCTTGGAAGAGGCTTGCAGGTCGCAGAAGTTTAATAAGACGGTTTAATTGCCCCTTGGAAGAGATGTGCAGGTCGCAGTAGCTTAATAAGACGGTTTAAATGCCCCTTGGAAGAGGGGTGGAGGTCGCAGTAGCTTAACAAGACAGTTTAAATGCACCTTGGAAGAGAAGTGCAGGTCGCAGTAGCTTAACAAGACTGTTTAAATGCCACTTGGAAGAGATGTGCAGGTCGCAGTAGCTTAATAAGACGGTTTAAATGCCCCTTGGAAGAGAGGTGGAGGTCGCAGTAGCTTAACAAGACAGTTTAAATGCACCTTGGAAGAGAAGTGCAGGTCGCAGTAGCTTAACAAGACTGTTTAAATGGCACTTGGAAGAGATGTGCAGGTCGCAGTAGCTTAATAAGACGGTTTAAATGCCCCTTGGAAGAGCGGTGGAGGTCGCAGTAGCTTAACAAGACAGTTTAAATGCCCCTTGGAAGAGACGTGCAGGTCACAGTAGCTTAACAAGATGATTTAAATGCCCCTTGGAAGAGCGGTGGAGGTCGCAGTAGCTTAACAAGACAGTTAAAATGCCCCTTGGAAGAGACGTGCAGGTCGCAGTAGCTTAACAAGACAGTTTAAATGTCCCTTGGAAGAGACGTGCAGGTCGCAGTAGCTTAACAAGATGGTTTAAATGCCCCTTGGAAGAGCGGTGAAGGATGCAGTAGCTTAACAAGACAGTTTAAATGCCCCTTGGAAGAGACGTGTAGGTCGCAGTAGCTTAACAAGACAGTTTAAATGCCCCTTGGAAGAGGCTTGCAGGTCGCAGTAGCTTAACAAGACGGTTTAAATGCTACTTGGAAGAGACGTCCAGTTCGCAGTAGCTTAACAAGACGGTTTAAATGCCCCGTGGAAGAGCGGTGGAGGCAGCAGTAGCTTAACAAGACAGTTTAAATGCCCCTTTAAAGAGACGTGCAGGTCGCAGTAGCTTCACAAGACTGTTTAAATGCCCCTTGGAAGTGCGGTGGAGGTCGCAGTAGCTTAACAAGACAGTTTAAATGCCCCTTGGAAGAGATGTGCAGGTCGCAGTAGCTTAAGAAGATGGTTTAAATGCCCCATGGAAGAGCGGTGGGGGTCGCAGTAGCTTAACAAGACAGTTTAAATGCCCCTTGGAAGAGACGTGCAGGTCGCAGTAGCTTACCAAGATGATTTAAATGCCCCTTGGAAGAGACGTGCAGGTAGCAGTTGCTTAACAAGACAGTTTAAATGCCCCTTGGAAGAGCGGTGGAGTTCGCAGTAGCTTAACAAGACAGTTTAAATGCCCCTTGGAAGAGACGTGCAGGTCGCAGTTGCTTAACAAGACAATTTAAATGCCCCTTGGAAGAGCGGTGGAGTTCTCAGTAGCTTAACAAGACTGTTTAAATGCCCCTTGGAAGAGACGTGCAGGTCGCAGTAGCGTAACAAGATGGTTTAAATGTTCCTTGGTAGAGACATGCAGGTCGCAGTAGCTTAACAAGATGGTTTAAATGCACCTTGGAAGACACGTGCAGGTCGCAGTTGCTTAACAAGACGGTTTAAATGCCCCTTGGAAAAGTGGTGGAGGTTACAGTAGATTAACAAGACGGTTAAAATGCCCCTTGGAAGAGACGTGCAAGTCGCAGTAGCTTAAAAAGACGGTTTAAATGCCCCTTGGAAGATAAGTGCAGGTCGCAGTAGCTTAACAAGACGGTTTAAATCCCCCTTGGAAGAGACGTGCAGGTCGCAGTAGCTTAACAAGAGGGTTTAAATGCCCCTTGGAGTAGCGGTGGAGGTCGCAGTAGCTTAACAAGACAGTTTAAATGCCCCTTGGAAGAAACGTGCAGGTCGCAGTAGCTTACCAAGACGATTTAAATGCCCCTTGGAAGAGAAGTGCAGGTCGCAGTTGCTTAACAAGACAGTTTAATTGCCCCTTGGAGGAGCGGTGGAAGTTGCAGTAGCTTAACAAGACAGTTTAAATGCCCCTTGGAAGAGACATGCAGGTCGCAGCAGCTTAAAAAGACGGTTTAAATGCCCCTTGGAAGAGACGGGCAGGTCGCAGTAGCTTAACAAGACTGTTTAAATGTCCCTTGGTAGAGATATGCAGGTCGCAGAAGCTTAACAAGACGGTTTAAATGCCTCTTGGAAAAGTGGTGGAGTTTACAGTAGCTTAACAAGACGGTTTAAATGCCTCTTGGAAAAGTGGTGGAGTTTACAGTAGCTTAACAAGACGGTTTAAATGCCCCTTGGAAGAGACGTACAAGTAGCATTAGCTTAACAAGACGGTTTACATGCCCCTTAGAAGAGAAGTGCAGGTCGCAGTAGCTTAAAAAGACAGTTTAAATGCACCTTGGAAGAGACGTGCAGGTCACAGTAGCTTAACAAGATGGTTCAAATGCTGCTTGGAAGAGCGGTGGAGGTCGCAGTAGCTTAAAAAGACAGTTTAAATGCCCCTTGGAAGAGACGTGCAGGTCGCAGTAGCTTAACAAGACACTTTAAATGCACCTTGTACGAGATGTGCAGGTCGCAATAGCTTAACAAGATGGTTTAAATGCCCCTTGTAAGAGCGGTGAAGGTCGCAGTAGCTTAACAAGACAGTTTAAATGCCCCTTGGAAGAGACGTGCAGGTCGCAGTAGCTTAACAAGACGTTTTAAATGCCCCTTGGAAGAGGCTTGCAGGTCGCAGTAGCTTACCAAGACGATTTAAATGCCCCTTGGAAGAGATGTGCAGGTCGCAGTAGCTTAATAAGTCGGTTTAAATGCCCCTTGGATAAGAGGTGGAGGTCGCAGTAGCTTAACAAGACGGTTTAAATGCCCCTTGGAAGAGCGGTTGAGGTCACAGTAGCTTACCAAGACGGTTTAAATGCCCCTTGGAAGAGACATGCAGGTCGCAGTAGCTTAACAAGATGGTTTAAATGCCCCTTGCAAGTGCGGTCGAGGTTGCAGTAGCTTAACAAGACGGTTTAGATGCCACTTGGAAGACACATGCAGGTCGCAGCAGCTTAACAAGACAGTTTAAATGCCCCTTGTACGAGACGTGCAGGTCGTAGTAGCTTAACAAGATGGTTTAAATGCCCCTTGGAAGAGCGGTGAAGGTAGCAGTAGCTTAACAAGACAGTTTATATGCCCCTTGGAAGAGACGTGCAGGTCGCAGTAGCTTAACAAGACGTTTTAAATGCCCCTTGGAAGAGGTTTGCAGGTCGCAGTAGCTTACCAAGACGATTTAAATGCCCCTTGGAAGAGACGTGCAGGTCGAAGTAGCTTAACAAGACAGTTTAAATGCCCCTTGGAAGAGAGGTGGAGGTCGCAGTAGCTTAATAAGCCAGTCTAAATGCCCCTAGGAAGAGATGTGCAGGTCGCAGTAGCTTAGTAAGACAGTTTAAATGCCCCTTGGAAGAGAGGTGGAGGTCGCAGTAGCTTAACAAGACGGTTTAAATGCCCCTTGGAAGAGCGGTTGAGGTCGCAGTAGCTTACCAAGACCGTTTAAATGCCCCTTGGAAGAGACATGCAGGTCGCAGTAGCTTAACAAAACAGTTTAAATGCCCCTTGCAAGTGCGGTGGAGGTTGCAGTAGCTTAACAAGACGGTTTAAATGCCCCTTGGAAGAGACATGCAGGTCGCAGCAGCTTAACAAGACGGTTTAAATTCCCCTTGGAAGAGACGTGCAGGTCGCAGTAGCTTAACAAGACGGTTTAAATGCCCCTTGGAAGAGACATGCAGGTCGCAGTAGCTTAACAAGACGGTTTAAATGCCCCTTGAAAGAGACGTGCAGTTCGCAGTACCTTAACAAGACGGTTTAGATGCCCCTTTGAAAAGTGGTGGAGGTTACAGTAGCTTAACAAGACGGTTTAAATGCCCCTTGGAAGAGACGTTCAAGTCGCAGTAGCTTATAAAGACGGTTTAAATAAGCCTTGGAAGAGACTTGCAGGTTGCAGTAGCTTAACAAGACGGTTTAAATGCCCCTTGGAAGAGAGGTGGAGGTCGCAGTAGCTTAACAAGACAGTTTAAGCGCCCCTTGGAAGAGACGTACAGGTCGCAGTAGCTTAACAAGACAGTTTAAATGCCCCTTGGAAGTGCGGTGGAGGTAGCAGTAGCTTAACAAGACGGTTTAAATGCCCCTTGGAAGAGACATGCAGTTCGCAGCAGCTAAACAAGACGGTTTAAATGCCCCTTGGAAGAGACGTGCGGGTTGCAGTAGCTTAACAAGACGGTTTAAATGCCCCTTGGAAGAGACGTACAGGTCGCAGTAGTTTAACAAGACAGTTTAAATGCCCCTTGGAAGTGCGGTGGAGGTAGCAGTAGCTTAACAAGACGGTTTAAATGCCCCTTGGAAGAGACATGCAGTTCGCAGCAGCTAAACAAGACGGTTTAAATGCCCCTTGGAAGAGAAGTGCGGGTTGCAGTAGCTTAACAAGACGGTTTAAATGCCCCTTGGAAGAGACGTGCAGGCCGCAGTAGCTTAACAAAGCGTTTTAAATGCCCCTTGGAAGAGACATGCAGTTCGCAGTAGCTTAACAAGACGGTTTAAATGCCTCTTGGAAAAGTGGTGGAGGTTGCAGTAGCTTAACAAGACGGTTTAAATGCTCCTTGGAAGAGACGTGCAAGTCGCAGTAGCTTAACAATACGGTTTAAATGCCCCTTGCAAGAGCGGTGGAGGTCGCAGTAGCTTAACAAGACTGTTTAAATGCCCCTTGGAAGAGACCTGCAGGTCGCAGTAGCTTACCAAGACGATTTAAATGCCCCTTGGAAGAGACGTGCAGGTCGCATTTGCTTAACAAGACAGTTTAAATGCCCCTTGGAAGAGCGGTGGAGGTCGCAGTAGCTTAACAAGACAGTTTAAATGCCCCTTGGAAGAGACATGCAGGTCGCAGCAGCTTAACAAGACTGTTTAAATGCCCCTTGGAAGAGACGTGCAGGTCGCAGTAGCTTAACAAGACGGTTTAAATGCCCCATGGAAGAGACGTGCAGGTCGCAGTAGCTTAACAAGACGGTTTAAATGCACCTTGGAAAAGTGGTGGAGGTTACAGTAGCTTAACAAGACGGTTTAAATGCACCTTGGAAGAGACGTGCAAGTCGCAGTAGCTTAACAAGACGGTTTAAATGCCCCTTGGAAGACACGTGCAGGTCGCAGTATCTTAACAAGACTGTTTAAATGCCCCTTGGAAGAGCGGTGGAGGTCGCAGTAGCTTAACAAGACAGTTTAAATACCCCTTGGAAGAGAAGTGCAGGTCGCAGTAGCTGAACAAGACAGTTTAAATGCCCCTTGTACGAGACGTGCAGGTCGCAGTAGCTTAACAAGATGGTTTAAATGCCCCTTGGAAGAGCGGTGAAGGTCGCAGTAGCTTAAAAAGATAGTTTAAATGCCCCTTGGAAGAGACGTGCAGGTGGCAGTAGCTTACCAAGACGATTTAAATGCCCCTTGGAAGAGACGAGCAGGTCGCAGTAGGTTAACAAGACAGTTTAAATGACCCTTGGAAGAGCGGTGGAGGTCGCAGTAGCTTAACAAGACAGTTTAAATGCCCCTTGGAAGAGACGTGCAGGTCGCAGTAGCTTAATAAGACGGTTTAAATGCCCCTTGGAAGAGATGTGCAGGTCGCAGTAGCTTAATAAGATGGTTTAAATGCCCCTTGGAAGAGAGGTGGAGGTCGCCGTAGCTTAACAAGACAGTTTAAAAGCTCATTGGAAGAGACGTGCAGGTCGCAGTAGCTTAAGAAGATACTTTAAATGCCCCTTGGATGAGCGGTGGAGTTCGCAGTATCTTAACAAGACAGTTTAAATGCCCCTTGAAAGATACGTGCAGGTCGCAGTAGCTTAACAAGACTATTTAAATGCCCCTTGGAAGTGCGGTGGAGGTCGCACTAGCTTATCAAGACGGTTTAAATGCCCCTTGCAAGAGACATGCAGGTCGCAGAAGCTTATCAAGACGGTTGAAATGCCAGTTGGAAGAGTCGTGCAGGTCGCAGTAGCTTAACAAGACGGTTTAAATGCCCCTTGGAAGAGACGTGCAGGTCGCAGTAGCTTAACAAAGCATTTTAAATGCCCCTTGAAAGAAACATGCAGGTCGCAGTAGCTTAACAAGAAGGTTTAAATGCCCCTTGGAAAAGTGGTGGAGGTTACAGTAGCTTAACAAGACGGTTTAAATGCCGCTTGGAAGAGACGTGCAAGTCGCAGTAGCTTAACAATACGGTTTAAATGCCCCTTAGAAGAGACGTGCAGGTCGCAGTAGCTTAACAAGACAGTTTAAATGCCCCTTGGAAGAGACGTGCAGGTCGCAGTAGCTTAACAAGATGGTTTAAATGCCCCTTGCAAGAGCGGTGGAGGTCGCAGTAGCTTAACAAGACAGTTTAAATGCCCCTTGGAAGAGACATGCAGGTCGCAGCAGCTTAAAAAGACGGTTTAAATGCCCCTTGGAAGAGACGTGCAGGTCGCAGTAGCTTAACAAGACTGTTTAAATGTCCCTTGGTAGAGATATGCAGGTCGCAGAAGCTTAACAAGACGGTTTAAATGCCTCTTGGAAAAGTGGTGGAGTTTACAGTAGCTTAACAAGACGGTTTAAATGCCCCTTGGAAGAGACGTGCAAGTAGCATTAGCTTAACAAGACGGTTTACATGCCCCTTAGAAGAGAAGTGCAGGTCGCAGTAGCTTAAAAAGACAGTTTAAATGCACCTTGGAAGAGACGTGCAGGTCACAGTAGCTTAACAAGATGGTTCAAATGCTGCTTGGAAGAGCGGTGGAGGTCGCAGTAGCTTAAAAAGACAGTTTATATGCCCCTTGGAAGAGACGTGCAGGTCGCAGTAGCTTAACAAGACAGTTTAAATGCACCTTGTACGAGACGTGCAGGTCGCAATAGCTTAACAAGATGGTTTAAATGCCCCTTGTAAGAGCGGTGAAGGTCGCAGTAGCTTAACAAGACAGTTTAAATGCCCCTTGGAAGAGACGTGCAGGTCGCAGTAGCTTACCAAGACGTTTTAAATGCCCCTTGGAAGAGGCTTGCAGGTCGCAGTAGCTTACCAAGACGATTTAAATGCCCCTTGGAAGAGATGTGCAGGTCGCAGTAGCTTAATAAGTCGGTTTAAATGCCCCTTGGATAAGAGGTGGAGGTCGCAGTAGCTTAACAAGACGGTTTAAATGCCCCTTGGAAGAGCGGTTGAGGTCACAGTAGCTTACCAAGACGGTTTAAATGCCCCTTGGAAGAGACATGCAGGTTGCAGTAGCTTAACAAGATGGTTTAAATGCCCCTTGCAAGTGCGGTCGAGGTTGCAGTAGCTTAACAAGACGGTTTAGATGCCACTTGGAAGACACATGCAGGTCGCAGCAGCTTAACAAGACAGTTTAAATGCCCCTTGTACGAGACGTGCAGGTCGTAGTAGCTTAACAAGATGGTTTAAATGCCCCTTGGAAGAGCGGTGAAGGTAGCAGTAGCTTAACAAGACAGTTTATATGCCCCTTGGAAGAGACGTGCAGGTCGCAGTAGCTTAACAAGACGTTTTAAATGCCCCTTGGAAGAGGTTTGCAGGTCGCAGTAGCTTACCAAGACGATTTAAATGCCCCTTGGAAGAGACGTGCAGGTCGAAGTAGCTTAACAAGACAGTTTAAATGCCCCTTGGAAGAGAGGTGGAGGTCGCAGTAGCTTAATAAGCCGGTCTAAATGCCCCTAGGAAGAGATGTGCAGGTCGCAGTAGCTTAATAAGACGGTTTAAATGCCCCTTGGAAGAGAGGTGGAGGTCGCAGTAGCTTAACAAGACGGTTTAAATGCCCCTTGGAAGAGCGGTTGAGGTCGCAGTAGCTTACCAAGACCGTTTAAATGCCCCTTGGAAGAGACATGCAGGTCGCAGTAGCTTAACAAAACAGTTTAAATGCCCCTTGCAAGTGCGGTGGAGGTTGCAGTAGCTTAACAAGACGGTTTAAATGCCCCTTGGAAGAGACATGCAGGTCGCAGCAGCTTAACAAGACTGTTTAAATTCCCCTTGGAAGAGACGTGCAGGTCGCAGTAGCTTAACAAGACGGTTTAAATGCCCCTTGGAAGAGACATGCAGGTCGCAGTAGCTTAACAAGACGGTTTAAATGCCCCTTGAAAGAGACGTGCAGGTCGCAGTACCTTAACAAGACGGTTTAGATGCCCCTTTGAAAAGTGGTGGAGGTTACCGTAGCTTAACAAGACGGTTTAAATGCCCCTTGGAAGAGACGTTCAAGTCGCAGTAGCTTATAAAGACGGTTTAAATAAGCCTTGGAAGAGACTTGCAGGTCGCAGTAGCTTAACAAGACGGTTTAAATGCCCCTTGGAAGAGAGGTGGAGGTCGCAGTAGCTTAACAAGACAGTTTAAGCGCCCCTTGGAAGAGACGTACAGGTCGCAGTAGCTTAACAAGACAGTTTAAATGCCCCTTGGAAGTGCGGTGGAGGTAGCAGTAGCTTAACAAGACGGTTTATATGCCCCTTGGAAGAGACATGCAGTTCGCAGCAGCTAAACAAGACGGTTTAAATGCCCCTTGGAAGAGACGTGCGGGTTGCAGTAGCTTAACAAGACGGTTTAAATGCCCCTTGGAAGAGACGTACAGGTCGCAGTAGTTTAACAAGACAGTTTAAATGCCCCTTGGAAGTGCGCTGGAGGTAGCAGTAGCTTAACAAGACGGTTTAAATGCCCCTTGGAAGAGACATGCAGTTTGCAGCAGCTAAACAAGACGGTTTAAATGCCCCTTGGAAGAGAAGTGCGGGTTGCAGTAGCTTAACAAGACGGTTTAAATTCCCCTTGGAAGAGACGTGCAGGTCGCAGTAGCTTAACAAGACAGTTTAAATGCCCCTTGGAAGTGCGGTGGAGGTAGCAGTAGCTTAACAAGACGGTTTAAATGCCCCTTGGAAGAGACATGCAGGTCGCAGTAGCTTAACAAGACGGTTTAAATGCCTCTTGGAAAAGTGGTGGAGGTTGCAGTAGCTTAACAAGACGGTTTAAATGCTCCTTGGAAGAGACGTGCAAGTCGCAGTAGCTTAACAATACGGTTTAAATGCCCCTTGCAAGAGCGGTGGAGGTCGCAGTAGCTTAACAAGACTGTTTAAATGCCCCTTGGAAGAGACCTGCAGGTCGCAGTAGCTTACCAAGACGATTTAAATGCCCCTTGGAAGAGACGTGCAGGTCGCATTTGCTTAACAAGACAGTTTAAATGCCCCTTGGAAGAGCGGTGGAGGTCGCAGTAGCTTAACAAGACAGTTTAAATGCCCCTTGGAAGAGACATGCAGGTCGCAGCAGCTTAACAAGACTGTTTAAATGCCCCTTGGAAGAGACGTGCAGGTCGCAGTAGCTTAACAAGACGGTTTAAATGCCCCATGGAAGAGACGTGCAGGTCGCAGTAGCTTAACAAGACGGTTTAAATGCACCTTGGAAGAGACGTGCAAGTCGCAGTAGCTTAACAAGACGGTTTAAATGCCCCTTGGAAGACACGTGCAGGTCGCAATATCTTAACAAGACTGTTTAAATGCCCCTTGGAAGAGCGGTGGAGGTCGCAGTAGCTTAACAAGACAGTTTAAATACCCCTTGGAAGAGAAGTGCAGGTCGCAGTAGCTGAACAAGACAGTTTAAATGCCACTTGTACGAGACGTGCAGGTCGCAGTAGCTTAACAAGATGGTTTAAATGCCCCTTGGAAGAGCGGTGAAGGTCGCAGTAGCTTAAAAAGACAGTTTAAATGCCCCTTGGAAGAGACGTGCAGGTCGCAGTAGCTTACCAAGACGTTTTAAATGCCCCTTGGAAGAGGCTTGCAGGTCGCAGTAGCTTACCAAGACGATTTAAATGCCCCTTGGAAGAGATGTGCAGGTCGCTGTAGCTTAATAAGTCGGTTTAAATGCCCCTTGGATAAGAGGTGGAGGTCGCAGTAGCTTAACAAGACGGTTTACATGCCCCTTGGAAGAGCGGTTGAGGTCACAGTAGCTTACCAAGACGGTTTAAATGCCCCTTGGAGGAGACATGCAGGTTGCAGTAGCTTAACAAGGTGGTTTAAATGCCCCTTGCAAGTGCGGTCGAGGTTGCAGTAGCTTAACAAGACGGTTTAGATGCCACTTGGAAGACACATGCAGGTCGCAGCAGCTTAACAAGACAGTTTAAATGCCCCTTGTACGAGACGTGCAGGTCGTAGTAGCTTAACAAGATGGTTTAAATGCCCCTTGGAAGAGCGGTGAAGGTAGCAGTAGCTTAACAAGACAGTTTATATGCCCCTTGGAAGAGACGTGCAGGTCGCAGTAGCTTAACAAGACGTTTTAAATGCCCCTTGGAAGAGGTTTGCAGGTCGCAGTAGCTTACCAAGACGATTTAAATGCCCCTTGGAAGAGACGTGCAGGTCGAAGTAGCTTAACAAGACAGTTTAAATGCCCCTTGGAAGAGAGGTGGAGGTCGCAGTAGCTTAATAAGCCGGTCTAAATGCCCCTAGGAAGAGATGTGCAGGTCGCAGTAGCTTAATAAGACGGTTTAAATGCCCCTTGGAAGAGAGGTGGAGGTCGCAGTAGCTTAACAAGACGGTTTAAATGCCCCTTGGAAGAGCGGTTGAGGTCGCAGTAGCTTACCAAGACCGTTTAAATGCCCCTTGGAAGAGACATGCAGGTCGCAGTAGCTTAACAAAACAGTTTAAATGCCCCTTGCAAGTGCGGTGGAGGTTGCAGTAGCTTAACAAGACGGTTTAAATGCCCCTTGGAAGAGACATGCAGGTCGCAGCAGCTTAACAAGACGGTTTAAATTCCCCTTGGAAGAGACGTGCAGGTCGCAGTAGCTTAACAAGACGGTTTAAATGCCCCTTGGAAGAGACATGCAGGTCGCAGTAGCTTAACAAGACGGTTTAATTGCCCCTTGAAAGAGACGTGCAGGTCGCAGTACCTTAACAAGACGGTTTAGATGCCCCTTTGAAAAGTGGTGGAGGTTACCGTAGCTTAACAAGACGGTTTAAATGCCCCTTGGAAGAGACGTTCAAGTCGCAGTAGCTTATAAAGACGGTTTAAATAAGCCTTGGAAGAGACTTGCAGGTCGCAGTAGCTTAACAAGACGGTTTAAATGCCCCTTGGAAGAGAGGTGGAGGTCGCAGTAGCTTAACAAGACAGTTTAAGCGCCCCTTGGAAGAGACGTACAGGTCGCAGTAGCTTAACAAGACAGTTTAAATGCCCCTTGGAAGTGCGCTGGAGGTAGCAGTAGCTTAACAAGACGGTTTAAATGCCCCTTGGAAGAGACATGCAGTTCGCAGCAGCTAAACAAGACGGTTTAAATGCCCCTTGGAAGAGAAGTGCGGGTTGCAGTAGCTTAACAAGACGGTTTAAATTCCCCTTGGAAGAGACGTGCAGGTCGCAGTAGCTTAACAAAGCGTTTTAAATGCCCCTTGGAAGAGACATGCAGGTCGCAGTAGCTTAACAAGACGGTTTAAATGCCTCTTGGAAAAGTGGTGGAGGTTGCAGTAGCTTAACAAGACGGTTTAAATGCTCCTTGGAAGAGACGTGCAAGTCGCAGTAGCTTAACAATGCGGTTTAAATGCCCCTTGCAAGAGCGGTGGAGGTCGCAGTAGCTTAACAAGACTGTTTAAATGCCCCTTGGAAGAGACCTGCAGGTCGCAGTAGCTTACCAAGACGATTTAAATGCCCCTTGGAAGAGACGTGCAGGTCGCATTTGCTTAACAAGACAGTTTAAATGCCCCTTGGAAGAGCGGTGGAGGTCGCAGTAGCTTAACAAGACAGTTTAAATGCCCCTTGGAAGAGACATGCAGGTCGCAGCAGCTTAACAAGACTGTTTAAATGCCCCTTGGAAGAGACGTGCAGGTCGCAGTAGCTTAACAAGACGGTTTAAATGCCCCATGGAAGAGACGTGCAGGTCGCAGTAGCTTAACAAGACGGTTTAAATGCACCTTGGAAGAGACGTGCAAGTCGCAGTAGCTTAACAAGACGGTTTAAATGCCCCTTGGAAGACACGTGCAGGTCGCAATATCTTAACAAGACTGTTTAAATGCCCCTTGGAAGAGCGGTGGAGGTCGCAGTAGCTTAACAAGACAGTTTAAATACCCCTTGGAAGAGAAGTGCAGGTCGCAGTAGCTGAACAAGACAGTTTAAATGCCACTTGTACGAGACGTGCAGGTCGCAGTAGCTTAACAAGATGGTTTAAATGCCCCTTGGAAGAGCGGTGAAGGTCGCAGTAGCTTAAAAAGACAGTTTAAATGCCCCTTGGAAGAGACGTGCAGGTGGCAGTAGCTTACCAAGACGATTTAAATGCCCCTTGGAAGAGACGTGCAGGTCGCAGTAGGTTAACAAGACAGTTTAAATGACCCTTGGAAGAGCGGTGGAGGTCGCAGTAGCTTAACAAGACAGTTTAAATGCCCCTTGGAAGAGACGTGCAGGTCGCAGTAGCTTAATAAGACGGTTTAAATGGCCCTTGGAAGAGATGTGCAGGTCGCAGTAGCTTAATAAGATGGTTTAAATGCCCCTTGGAAGAGAGGTGGAGGTCGCCGTAGCTTAACAAGACAGTTTAAATGCTCATTGGAAGAGACGTGCAGGTCGCAGTAGCTTAAGAAGATCCTTTAAATGCCCCTTGGATGAGCGGTGGAGTTCGCAGTATCTTAACAAGACAGTTTAAATGCCCCTTGAAAGATACGTGCAGGTCGCAGTAGCTTCACAAGACTGTTTAAATGCCCCTTGGAAGTGCGGTGGAGGTCGCACTAGCTTAACAAGACGGTTTAAATGCCCCTTGCAAGAGACATGCAGGTCGCAGAAGCTTATCAAGACGGTTGAAATGCCAGTTGGAAGAGTCGTGCAGGTCGCAGTAGCTTAACAAGACGGTTTAAATGCCCCTTGGAAGAGACGTGCAGGTCGCAGTAGCTTAACAAAGCATTTTAAATGCCCCTTGAAAGAAACATGCAGGTCGCAGTAGCTTAACAAGAAGGTTTAAATGCCCCTTGGAAAAGTGGTGGAGGTTACAATAGCTTAACAAGACGGTTTAAATGCCGCTTGGAAGAGACGTGCAAGTCGCAGTAGCTTAACAATACGGTTTAAATGCCCCTTAGAAGAGACGTGCAGGTCGCAGTAGCTTAACAAGACAGTTTAAATGCCCCTTGGAAGAGACGTGCAGGTCGCAGTAGCTTAACAAGATGGTTTAAATGCCCCTTGCAAGCGCGGTGGAGGTCGCAGTAGCTTAACAAGACAGTTTAAATGCCCCTTGGAAGAGACCTGCAGGTCGCAGTAGCTTACCAAGACGATTTAAATGCCCCTTGGAAGAGACGTGCAGGTCGCATTTGCTTAACAAGACAGTTTAAATGCCCCTTGGAAGAGCGGTGGAGGTCGCAGTAGCTTAACAAGACAGTTTAAATGCCCCTTGGAAGAGACATGCAAGTCGCAGCAGCTTAACAAGACGATTTAAATGCCCCTTGGAAGAGACGTGCAGGTCGCAGTAGCTTAACAAGACGGTTTAAATGCCCCATGGAAGAGACGTGCAGTTCGCAGTAGCTTAACAAGACGCTTTAAATGCACCTTGGAAAAGTGGTGGAGGTTACAGTAGCTTAACAAGACGGTTTAAATGCACCTTGGAAGAGACGTGCAAGTCGCACTAGCTTAACAAGACGGTTTAAATGCCCCTTGGAAGACACGTCCAGGTCGCAGTAGCTTAACAAGACTGTTTAAATGCCCCTTGGAAGAGCAGTGGAGGTCGCAGTAGCTTAACAAGACAGTTTAAATGCCCCTTGGAAGAGATGTGCAGGTCGCAGTAGCTTAACAAGAATGTTTAAATGCCCCTTGGTAGAGACGTGCAGGTTGCAGTAGCTTAACAAGACGGTTTAAATGCCCCTTGCAAGAGACATGCAGGTCGCAGAAGCTTATCAAGACGGTTGAAATGCCAGTTGGAAGAGACGTGCAGGTCGCAGTAGCTTAACAAGACGGTTTAAATGCCCCTTGGAAGAGACGTGCAGGTCGCAGTAGCTTAACAAAGCATTTTAAATGCCCCTTGAAAGAAACATGCAGGTCGCAGTAGCTTAACAAGACGGTTTAAATGCCCCTTGGAAAAGTGGTGGAGGTTACAGTAGCTTAACAAGACGGTTTAAATGCCGCTTGGAAGAGACGTGCAAATTCGCAGTAGCTTAACAATACGGTTTACATGCCCCTTAGAAGAGACGTGCAGGTTGCAGTAGCTTAACAAGACAGTTTAAATGCCCCTTGGAAGAGACGTGCAGATCGTAGTAGCTTAACAAGATGGTTTAAATGCCCCTTGCAAGAGCGGTGGCGGCCGCAGTAGCTTAACAAGACAGTTTAAATTCCCCTTGGAAGAGCGGTAGAGGTCGCAGTAGCTTACCAAGACGATTTAAATGCCCCTTGGAAGAGACGTGCAGGTCGCATTTGCTTAACAAGACAGTTTAAATGCCCCTTGGAAGAGCGGTGGAGGTCGCAGTAGCTTAACAAGACAGTTTAAATGCCCCTTGGAAGAGACATGCAAGTCGCAGCAGCTTAACAAGACTGTTTAAATGCCCCTTGGAAGAGACGTGCAGGTCGCAGTAGCTTAACAAGACGGTTTAAATGCCCCATGGAAGAGACGTGCAGGTCGCAGTAGCTTAACAAGACGCTTTAAATGCACCTTGGAAAAGTGGTGGAGGTTACAGTAGCTTAACAAGACAGTTTAAATGCACCTTGGAAGAGACGTGCAAGTCGCACTAGCTTAACACGACGGTTTAAATGCCCCTTGGAAGACACGTCCAGGTCGCAGTAGCTTAACAAGACTGTTTAAATGCCCCTTGGAAGAGCAGTGGAGTTCGCAGTAGATTAACAAGACAGTTTAAATGCCCCTTGGAAGAGATGTGCAGGTCGCAGTAGCTTAACAAGAATGTTTAAATGCCCCTTGGTAGAGACGTGCAGGTTGCAGTAGCTTAACAAGACGGTTTAAATGCCCCTTGCAAGAGACATGCAGGTCGCAGAAGCTTATCAAGACGGTTGAAATGCCAGTTGGAAGAGACGTGCAGGTCCCAGTAGCTTAACAAGACGGTTTAAATGCCCCTTGGAAGAGACGTGCAGGTCGCAGTAGCTTAACAAAGCATTTTAAATGCCCCTTGAAAGAAACATGCAGGTCGCAGTAGCTTAACAAGATGGTTTAAATGCCGCTTGGAAAAGTGGTGGAGGTTACAGTAGCTTAACAAGACCGTTTAAATGCCGCTTGGAAGAGACGTGCAAGTCGCAGTAGCTTAACAATACGGTTTACATGCCCCTTAGAAGAGACGTGCAGGTCGCAGTAGCTTAACAAGACAGTTTAAATGCCCCTTGGAAGAGACCTGCAGGTCGTAGTAGCTTAACAAGATGGTTTAAATGCCCCTTGCAAGAGCGGTGGCGGTCGCAGTAGCTTAACAAGACAGTTTAAATGCCCCTTGGAAGAGCGGTATAGGTCGCAGTAGCTTACCAAGACGATTTAAATGCCCCTTGGAAGAGACGTGCAAATCGCATTTGCTTAACAAGACAGTTTAAATGCCCCTTGGAAGAGCGGTGGAGGTCGCAGTAGCTTAACAAGACAGTTTAAATGCCCCTTGGAAGAGACATGCAGGTCGCAGCAGCTTAACAAGACTGTTTAAATGCCCCTTGGAAGAGACGTTCAGGTCGCAGTAGCTTAACAAGACGGTTTAAATGCCCCATGGAAGAGACGTGCAGGTCGCAGTAGCTTAACAAGACGGTTTAAATGCACCTTGGAAAAGTGGTGGAGGTTACAGTAGCTTAACAAGACGGTTTAAATGCACCTTGGAAGAGACGTGCAAGTCGCAGTAGCTTAACAAGACGGTTTAAATGCCCCTTGGAAGACACGTGCAGGTCGCAGTATCTTAACAAGACTGTTTAAATGCCCCTTGGAAGAGCGGTGGAGGTCGCAGTAGCTTAACAAGACAGTTTAAATACCCCTTGGAAGAGAAGTGCAGGTCGCAGTAGCTGAACAAGACAGTTTAAATGCCACTTGTACGAGACGTGCAGGTCGCAGTAGCTTAACAAGATGGTTTAAATGCCCCTTGGAAGAGCGGTGAATGTCGCAGTAGCTTAAAAAGACAGTTTAAATGCCCCTTGGAAGAGACGTCCAGGTGGCAGTAGCTTACCAAGACGATTTAAATGCCCCTTGGAAGAGACGTGCAGGTCGCAGTAGGTTAACAAGACAGTTTAAATGACCCTTGGAAGAGCGGTGGAGGTCGCAGTAGCTTAACAAGACAGTTTAAATGCCCCTTGGAAGAGACGTGCAGGTCGCAGTAGCTTAATAAGACGGTTTAAATGGCCCTTGGAAGAGATGTGCAGGTCGCAGTAGCTTAATAAGATGGTTTAAATGCCCCTTGGAAGAGAGGTGGAGGTCGCCGTAGCTTAACAAGACAGTTTAAATGCTCATTGGAAGAGACGTGCAGGTCGCAGTAGCTTAAGAAGATACTTTAAATGCCCCTTGGATGAGCGGTGGAGTTCGCAGTATCTTAACAAGACAGTTTAAATGCCCCTTGAAAGATACGTGCAGGTCGCAGTAGCTTCACAAGACTGTTTAAATGCCCCTTGGAAGTGCGGTGGAGGTCGCACTAGCTTAACAAGACGGTTTAAATGCCCCTTGCAAGAGACATGCAGGTCGCAGAAGCTTATCAAGACGGTTGAAATGCCAGTTGGAAGAGTCGTGCAGGTCGCAGTAGCTTAACAAGACGGTTTAAATGCCCCTTGGAAGAGACGTGCAGGTCGCAGTAGCTTAACAAAGCATTTTAAATGCCCCTTGAAAGAAACATGCAGGTCGCAGTAGCTTAACAAGAAGGTTTAAATGCCCCTTGGAAAAGTGGTGGAGGTTACAGTAGCTTAACAAGACGGTTTAAATGCCGCTTGGAAGAGACGTGCAAGTCGCAGTAGCTTAACAATACGGTTTAAATGCCCCTTAGAAGAGACGTGCAGGTCGCAGTAGCTTAACAAGACAGTTTAAATGCCCCTTGGAAGAGACGTGCAGGTCGCAGTAGCTTAACAAGATGGTTTAAATGCCCCTTGCAAGAGCGGTGGAGGTCGCAGTAGCTTAACAAGACAGTTTAAATGCCCCTTGGAAGAGACCTGCAGGTCGCAGTAGCTTACCAAGACGATTTAAATGCCCCTTGGAAGAGACGTGCAGGTCGCATTTGCTTAACAAGACAGTTTAAATGCCCCTTGGAAGAGCGGTGGAGGTCGCAGTAGCTTAACAAGACAGTTTAAATGCCCCTTGGAAGAGACATGCAAGTCGCAGCAGCTTAACAAGACTGTTTAAATGCCCCTTGGAAGAGACGTGCAGGTCGCAGTAGCTTAACAAGACGGTTTAAATGCCCCATGGAAGAGACGTGCAGGTCGCAGTAGCTTAACAAGACGCTTTAAATGCACCTTGGAAAAGTGGTGGAGGTTACAGTAGCTTAACAAGACGGTTTAAATGCACCTCGGAAGAGACGTGCAAGTCGCACTAGCTTACCAAGACGGTTTAAATGCCCCTTGGAAGACACGTCCAGGTCGCAGTAGCTTAACAAGACTGTTTAAATGCCCCTTGGAAGAGCAGTGGAGGTCGCAGTAGCTTAACAAGACAGTTTAAATGCCCCTTGGAAGAGATGTGCAGGTCGCAGTAGCTTAACAAGAATGTTTAAATGCCCCTTGGTAGAGACGTGCAGGTTGCAGTAGCTTAACAAGACGGTTTAAATGCCCCTTGCAAGAGACATGCAGGTCGCAGAAGCTTATGAAGACGGTTGAAATGCAAGTTGGAAGAGACGTGCAGGTCGCAGTAGCTTAACAAGACGGTTTAAATGCCCCTTGGAAGAGACGTGCAGGTCGCAGTAGCTTAACAAAGCATTTTAAATGCCCCTTGAAAGAAACATGCAGGTCGCAGTAGCTTAACAAGACGGTTTAAATGCCCCTTGGAAAAGTGGTGGAGGTTACAGTAGCTTAACAAGACGGTTTAAATGCCGCTTGGAAGAGACGTGCAAGTCGCAGTAGCTTAACAATACGGTTTACATGCCCCTTGGAAGAGACGTGCAGGTCGCAGTAGCTTAACAAAGCATTTTAAATGCCCCTTGAAAGAAACATGCAGGTCGCAGTAGCTTAACAAGACGGTTTAAATGCCCCTTGGAAAAGTGGTGGAGGTTACAGTAGCTTAACAAGACGGTTTAAATGCCGCTTGGAAGAGACGTGCAAGTCGCAGTAGCTTAACAATACGGTTTACATGCCCCTTAGAAGAGACGTGCAGGTTGCAGTAGCTTAACAAGACAGTTTAAATGCCCCTTGGAAGAGACGTGCAGATCGTAGTAGCTTAACAAGATGGTTTAAATGCCCCTTGCAAGAGCGGTGGCGGCCGCAGTAGCTTAACAAGACAGTTTAAATTCCCCTTGGAAGAGCGGTAGAGGTCGCAGTAGCTTACCAAGACGATTTAAATGCCCCTTGGAAGAGACGTGCAGGTCGCATTTGCTTAACAAGACAGTTTAAATGCCCCTTGGAAGAGCGGTGGAGGTCGCAGTAGCTTAACAAGACAGTTTAAATGCCCCTTGGAAGAGACATGCAAGTCGCAGCAGCTTAACAAGACTGTTTAAATGCCCCTTGGAAGAGACGTGCAGGTCGCAGTAGCTTAACAAGACGGTTTAAATGCCCCATGGAAGAGACGTGCAGGTCGCAGTAGCTTAACAAGACGCTTTAAATGCACCTTGGAAAAGTGGTGGAGGTTACAGTAGCTTAACAAGACAGTTTAAATGCACCTTGGAAGAGACGTGCAAGTCGCACTAGCTTAACACGACGGTTTAAATGCCCCTTGGAAGACACGTCCAGGTCGCAGTAGCTTAACAAGACTGTTTAAATGCCCCTTGGAAGAGCAGTGGAGTTCGCAGTAGATTAACAAGACAGTTTAAATGCCCCTTGGAAGAGATGTGCAGGTCGCAGTAGCTTAACAAGAATGTTTAAATGCCCCTTGGTAGAGACGTGCAGGTTGCAGTAGCTTAACAAGACGGTTTAAATGCCCCTTGCAAGAGACATGCAGGTCGCAGAAGCTTATCAAGACGGTTGAAATGCCAGTTGGAAGAGACGTGCAGGTCCCAGTAGCTTAACAAGACGGTTTAAATGCCCCTTGGAAGAGACGTGCAGGTCGCAGTAGCTTAACAAAGCATTTTAAATGCCCCTTGAAAGAAACATGCAGGTCGCAGTAGCTTAACAAGATGGTTTAAATGCCGCTTGGAAAAGTGGTGGAGGTTACAGTAGCTTAACAAGACCGTTTAAATGCCGCTTGGAAGAGACGTGCAAGTCGCAGTAGCTTAACAATACGGTTTACATGCCCCTTAGAAGAGACGTGCAGGTCGCAGTAGCTTAACAAGACAGTTTAAATGCCCCTTGGAAGAGACCTGCAGGTCGTAGTAGCTTAACAAGATGGTTTAAATGCCCCTTGCAAGAGCGGTGGCGGTCGCAGTAGCTTAACAAGACAGTTTAAATGCCCCTTGGAAGAGCGGTATAGGTCGCAGTAGCTTACCAAGACGATTTAAATGCCCCTTGGAAGAGACGTGCAAATCGCATTTGCTTAACAAGACAGTTTAAATGCCCCTTGGAAGAGCGGTGGAGGTCGCAGTAGCTTAACAAGACAGTTTAAATGCCCCTTGGAAGAGACATGCAGGTCGCAGCAGCTTAACAAGACTGTTTAAATGCCCCTTGGAAGAGACGTTCAGGTCGCAGTAGCTTAACAAGACGGTTTAAATGCCCCATGGAAGAGACGTGCAGGTCGCAGTAGCTTAACAAGACGGTTTAAATGCACCTTGGAAAAGTGGTGGAGGTTACAGTAGCTTAACAAGACGGTTTAAATGCACCTTGGAAGAGACGTGCAAGTCGCAGTAGCTTAACAAGACGGTTTAAATGCCCCTTGGAAGACACGTGCAGGTCGCAGTATCTTAACAAGACTGTTTAAATGCCCCTTGGAAGAGCGGTGGAGGTCGCAGTAGCTTAACAAGACAGTTTAAATACCCCTTGGAAGAGAAGTGCAGGTCGCAGTAGCTGAACAAGACAGTTTAAATGCCACTTGTACGAGACGTGCAGGTCGCAGTAGCTTAACAAGATGGTTTAAATGCCCCTTGGAAGAGCGGTGAATGTCGCAGTAGCTTAAAAAGACAGTTTAAATGCCCCTTGGAAGAGACGTCCAGGTGGCAGTAGCTTACCAAGACGATTTAAATGCCCCTTGGAAGAGACGTGCAGGTCGCAGTAGGTTAACAAGACAGTTTAAATGACCCTTGGAAGAGCGGTGGAGGTCGCAGTAGCTTAACAAGACAGTTTAAATGCCCCTTGGAAGAGACGTGCAGGTCGCAGTAGCTTAATAAGACGGTTTAAATGGCCCTTGGAAGAGATGTGCAGGTCGCAGTAGCTTAATAAGATGGTTTAAATGCCCCTTGGAAGAGAGGTGGAGGTCGCCGTAGCTTAACAAGACAGTTTAAATGCTCATTGGAAGAGACGTGCAGGTCGCAGTAGCTTAAGAAGATACTTTAAATGCCCCTTGGATGAGCGGTGGAGTTCGCAGTATCTTAACAAGACAGTTTAAATGCCCCTTGAAAGATACGTGCAGGTCGCAGTAGCTTCACAAGACTGTTTAAATGCCCCTTGGAAGTGCGGTGGAGGTCGCACTAGCTTAACAAGACGGTTTAAATGCCCCTTGCAAGAGACATGCAGGTCGCAGAAGCTTATCAAGACGGTTGAAATGCCAGTTGGAAGAGTCGTGCAGGTCGCAGTAGCTTAACAAGACGGTTTAAATGCCCCTTGGAAGAGACGTGCAGGTCGCAGTAGCTTAACAAAGCATTTTAAATGCCCCTTGAAAGAAACATGCAGGTCGCAGTAGCTTAACAAGAAGGTTTAAATGCCCCTTGGAAAAGTGGTGGAGGTTACAGTAGCTTAACAAGACGGTTTAAATGCCGCTTGGAAGAGACGTGCAAGTCGCAGTAGCTTAACAATACGGTTTAAATGCCCCTTAGAAGAGACGTGCAGGTCGCAGTAGCTTAACAAGACAGTTTAAATGCCCCTTGGAAGAGACGTGCAGGTCGCAGTAGCTTAACAAGATGGTTTAAATGCCCCTTGCAAGAGCGGTGGAGGTCGCAGTAGCTTAACAAGACAGTTTAAATGCCCCTTGGAAGAGACCTGCAGGTCGCAGTAGCTTACCAAGACGATTTAAATGCCCCTTGGAAGAGACGTGCAGGTCGCATTTGCTTAACAAGACAGTTTAAATGCCCCTTGGAAGAGCGGTGGAGGTCGCAGTAGCTTAACAAGACAGTTTAAATGCCCCTTGGAAGAGACATGCAAGTCGCAGCAGCTTAACAAGACTGTTTAAATGCCCCTTGGAAGAGACGTGCAGGTCGCAGTAGCTTAACAAGACGGTTTAAATGCCCCATGGAAGAGACGTGCAGGTCGCAGTAGCTTAACAAGACGCTTTAAATGCACCTTGGAAAAGTGGTGGAGGTTACAGTAGCTTAACAAGACGGTTTAAATGCACCTTGGAAGAGACGTGCAAGTCGCACTAGCTTACCAAGACGGTTTAAATGCCCCTTGGAAGACACGTCCAGGTCGCAGTAGCTTAACAAGACTGTTTAAATGCCCCTTGGAAGAGCAGTGGAGGTCGCAGTAGCTTAACAAGACAGTTTAAATGCCCCTTGGAAGAGATGTGCAGGTCGCAGTAGCTTAACAAGAATGTTTAAATGCCCCTTGGTAGAGACGTGCAGGTTGCAGTAGCTTAACAAGACGGTTTAAATGCCCCTTGCAAGAGACATGCAGGTCGCAGAAGCTTATGAAGACGGTTGAAATGCAAGTTGGAAGAGACGTGCAGGTCGCAGTAGCTTAACAAGACGGTTTAAATGCCCCTTGGAAGAGACGTGCAGGTCGCAGTAGCTTAACAAAGCATTTTAAATGCCCCTTGAAAGAAACATGCAGGTCGCAGTAGCTTAACAAGACGGTTTAAATGCCCCTTGGAAAAGTGGTGGAGGTTACAGTAGCTTAACAAGACGGTTTAAATGCCGCTTGGAAGAGACGTGCAAGTCGCAGTAGCTTAACAATACGGTTTACATGCCCCTTAGAAGAGACGTGCAGGTCGCAGTAGCTTAACAAGACAGTTTAAATGCCCCTTGGAAGAGACGTGCAGGTCATAGTAGCTTAACAAGATGGTTTAAATGCCCCTTGCAAGAGCGGTGGCGGCCGCAGTAGCTTAACAAGACAGTTTAAATTCCCCTTGGAAGAGCGGTAGAGGTCGCAGTAGCTTACCAAGACGATTTAAATGCCCCTTGGAAGAGACGTGCAGGTCGCATTTGCTTAACAAGACAGTTTAAATGCCCCTTGGAAGAGCGGTGGAGGTCGCAGTAGCTTAACAAGACAGTTTAAATGCCCCTTGGAAGAGACATGCAAGTCGCAGCAGCTTAACAAGACTGTTTAAATGCCCCTTGGAAGAGACGTGCAGGTCGCAGTAGCTTAACAAGACGGTTTAAATGCCCCATGGAAGAGACGTGCAGGTCGCAGTAGCTTAACAAGACGCTTTAAATGCACCTTGGAAAAGTGGTGGAGGTTACAGTAGCTTAACAAGACAGTTTAAATGCACCTTGGAAGAGACGTGCAAGTCGCACTAGCTTAACACGACGGTTTAAATGCCCCTTGGAAGACACGTCCAGGTCGCAGTAGCTTAACAAGACTGTTTAAATGCCCCTTGGAAGAGCAGTGGAGTTCGCAGTAGATTAACAAGACAGTTTAAATGCCCCTTGGAAGAGATGTGCAGGTCGCAGTAGCTTAACAAGAATGTTTAAATGCCCCTTGGTAGAGACGTGCAGGTTGCAGTAGCTTAACAAGACGGTTTAAATGCCCCTTGCAAGAGACATGCAGGTCGCAGAAGCTTATCAAGACGGTTGAAATGCCAGTTGGAAGAGACGTGCAGGTCCCAGTAGCTTAACAAGACGGTTTAAATGCCCCTTGGAAGAGACGTGCAGGTCGCAGTAGCTTAACAAAGCATTTTAAATGCCCCTTGAAAGAAACATGCAGGTCGCAGTAGCTTAACAAGATGGTTTAAATGCCGCTTGGAAAAGTGGTGGAGGTTACAGTAGCTTAACAAGACCGTTTAAATGCCGCTTGGAAGAGACGTGCAAGTCGCAGTAGCTTAACAATACGGTTTACATGCCCCTTAGAAGAGACGTGCAGGTCGCAGTAGCTTAACAAGACAGTTTAAATGCCCCTTGGAAGAGACCTGCAGGTCGTAGTAGCTTAACAAGATGGTTTAAATGCCCCTTGCAAGAGCGGTGGCGGTCGCAGTAGCTTAACAAGACAGTTTAAATGCCCCTTGGAAGAGCGGTATAGGTCGCAGTAGCTTACCAAGACGATTTAAATGCCCCTTGGAAGAGACGTGCAAATCGCATTTGCTTAACAAGACAGTTTAAATGCCCCTTGGAAGAGCGGTGGAGGTCGCAGTAGCTTAACAAGACAGTTTAAATGCCCCTTCCAAGAGACATGCAGGTCGCAGCAGCTTAACAAGACTGTTTAAATGCCCCTTGGAAGAGACGTTCAGGTCGCAGTAGCTTAACAAGACGGTTTAAATGCCCCATGGAAGAGACGTGCAGGTCGCAGTAGCTTAACAAGACGGTTTAAATGCACCTTGGAAAAGTGGTGGAGGTTACAGTAGCTTAACAAGACGGTTTAAATGCACCTTGGAAGAGACGTGCAAGTCGCAGTAGCTTAACAAGACGGTTTAAATGCCCCTTGGAAGACACGTGCAGGTCGCAGTATCTTAACAAGACTGTTTAAATGCCCCTTGGAAGAGCGGTGGAGGTCGCAGTAGCTTAACAAGACAGTTTAAATACCCCTTGGAAGAGAAGTGCAGGTCGCAGTAGCTGAACAAGACAGTTTAAATGCCACTTGTACGAGACGTGCAGGTCGCAGTAGCTTAACAAGATGGTTTAAATGCCCCTTGGAAGAGCGGTGAATGTCGCAGTAGCTTAAAAAGACAGTTTAAATGCCCCTTGGAAGAGACGTCCAGGTGGCAGTAGCTTACCAAGACGATTTAAATGCCCCTTGGAAGAGACGTGCAGGTCGCAGTAGGTTAACAAGACAGTTTAAATGACCCTTGGAAGAGCGGTGGAGGTCGCAGTAGCTTAACAAGACAGTTTAAATGCCCCTTGGAAGAGACGTGCAGGTCGCAGTAGCTTAATAAGACGGTTTAAATGGCCCTTGGAAGAGATGTGCAGGTCGCAGTAGCTTAATAAGATGGTTTAAATGCCCCTTGGAAGAGAGGTGGAGGTCGCCGTAGCTTAACAAGACAGTTTAAATGCTCATTGGAAGAGACGTGCAGGTCGCAGTAGCTTAAGAAGATACTTTAAATGCCCCTTGGATGAGCGGTGGAGTTCGCAGTATCTTAACAAGACAGTTTAAATGCCCCTTGAAAGATACGTGCAGGTCGCAGTAGCTTCACAAGACTGTTTAAATGCCCCTTGGAAGTGCGGTGGAGGTCGCACTAGCTTAACAAGACGGTTTAAATGCCCCTTGCAAGAGACATGCAGGTCGCAGAAGCTTATCAAGACGGTTGAAATGCCAGTTGGAAGAGTCGTGCAGGTCGCAGTAGCTTAACAAGACGGTTTAAATGCCCCTTGGAAGAGACGTGCAGGTCGCAGTAGCTTAACAAAGCATTTTAAATGCCCCTTGAAAGAAACATGCAGGTCGCAGTAGCTTAACAAGAAGGTTTAAATGCCCCTTGGAAAAGTGGTGGAGGTTACAGTAGCTTAACAAGACGGTTTAAATGCCGCTTGGAAGAGACGTGCAAGTCGCAGTAGCTTAACAATACGGTTTAAATGCCCCTTAGAAGAGACGTGCAGGTCGCAGTAGCTTAACAAGACAGTTTAAATGCCCCTTGGAAGAGACGTGCAGGTCGCAGTAGCTTAACAAGATGGTTTAAATGCCCCTTGCAAGAGCGGTGGAGGTCGCAGTAGCTTAACAAGACAGTTTAAATGCCCCTTGGAAGAGACCTGCAGGTCGCAGTAGCTTACCAAGACGATTTAAATGCCCCTTGGAAGAGACGTGCAGGTCGCATTTGCTTAACAAGACAGTTTAAATGCCCCTTGGAAGAGCGGTGGAGGTCGCAGTAGCTTAACAAGACAGTTTAAATGCCCCTTGGAAGAGACATGCAAGTCGCAGCAGCTTAACAAGACTGTTTAAATGCCCCTTGGAAGAGACGTGCAGGTCGCAGTAGCTTAACAAGACGGTTTAAATGCCCCATGGAAGAGACGTGCAGGTCGCAGTAGCTTAACAAGACGCTTTAAATGCACCTTGGAAAAGTGGTGGAGGTTACAGTAGCTTAACAAGACGGTTTAAATGCACCTTGGAAGAGACGTGCAAGTCGCACTAGCTTACCAAGACGGTTTAAATGCCCCTTGGAAGACACGTCCAGGTCGCAGTAGCTTAACAAGACTGTTTAAATGCCCCTTGGAAGAGCAGTGGAGGTCGCAGTAGCTTAACAAGACAGTTTAAATGCCCCTTGGAAGAGATGTGCAGGTCGCAGTAGCTTAACAAGAATGTTTAAATGCCCCTTGGTAGAGACGTGCAGGTTGCAGTAGCTTAACAAGACGGTTTAAATGCCCCTTGCAAGAGACATGCAGGTCGCAGAAGCTTATGAAGACGGTTGAAATGCCAGTTGGAAGAGACGTGCAGGTCGCAGTAGCTTAACAAGACGGTTTAAATGCCCCTTGGAAGAGACGTGCAGGTCGCAGTAGCTTAACAAAGCATTTTAAATGCCCCTTGAAAGAAACATGCAGGTCGCAGTAGCTTAACAAGACGGTTTAAATGCCCCTTGGAAAAGTGGTGGAGGTTACAGTAGCTTAACAAGACGGTTTAAATGCCGCTTGGAAGAGACGTGCAAGTCGCAGTAGCTTAACAATACGGTTTACATGCCCCTTAGAAGAGACGTGCAGGTCGCAGTAGCTTAACAAGACAGTTTAAATGCCCCTTGGAAGAGACGTGCAGGTCATAGTAGCTTAACAAGATGGTTTAAATGCCCCTTGCAAGAGCGGTGGCGGTCGCAGTAGCTTAACAAGACAGTTTAAATGCCCCTTGGAAGAGACGTGCAGGTCATAGTAGCTTAACAAGATGGTTTAAATGCCCCTTGCAAGAGCGGTGGCGGTCGCAGTAGCTTAACAAGACAGTTTAAATGCCCCTTGGAAGAGACCTGCAGGTCGTAGTAGCTTAACAAGATGGTTTAAATGCCCCTTGCAAGAGCGGTGGCGGTCGCAGTAGCTTAACAAGACAGTTTAAATGCCCCTTGGAAGAGCGGTATAGGTCGCAGTAGCTTACCAAGACGATTTAAATGCCCCTTGGAAGAGACGTGCAAATCGCATTTGCTTAACAAGACAGTTTAAATGCCCCTTGGAAGAGCGGTGGAGGTCGCAGTAGCTTAACAAGACAGTTTAAATGCCCCTTGGAAGAGACATGCAGGTCGCAGCAGCTTAACAAGACTGTTTAAATGCCCCTTGGAAGAGACGTTCAGGTCGCAGTAGCTTAACAAGACGGTTTAAATGCCCCATGGAAGAGACGTGCAGGTCGCAGTAGCTTAACAAGACGGTTTAAATGCACCTTGGAAAAGTGGTGGAGGTTACAGTAGCTTAACAAGACGGTTTAAATGCACCTTGGAAGAGACGTGCAAGTCGCAGTAGCTTAACAAGACGGTTTAAATGCCCCTTGGAAGACACGTGCAGGTCGCAGTATCTTAACAAGACTGTTTAAATGCCCCTTGGAAGAGCGGTGGAGGTCGCAGTAGCTTAACAAGACAGTTTAAATACCCCTTGGAAGAGAAGTGCAGGTCGCAGTAGCTGAACAAGACAGTTTAAATGCCACTTGTACGAGACGTGCAGGTCGCAGTAGCTTAACAAGATGGTTTAAATGCCCCTTGGAAGAGCGGTGAATGTCGCAGTAGCTTAAAAAGACAGTTTAAATGCCCCTTGGAAGAGACGTCCAGGTGGCAGTAGCTTACCAAGACGATTTAAATGCCCCTTGGAAGAGACGTGCAGGTCGCAGTAGGTTAACAAGACAGTTTAAATGACCCTTGGAAGAGCGGTGGAGGTCGCAGTAGCTTAACAAGACAGTTTAAATGCCCCTTGGAAGAGACGTGCAGGTCGCAGTAGCTTAATAAGACGGTTTAAATGGCCCTTGGAAGAGATGTGCAGGTCGCAGTAGCTTAATAAGATGGTTTAAATGCCCCTTGGAAGAGAGGTGGAGGTCGCCGTAGCTTAACAAGACAGTTTAAATGCTCATTGGAAGAGACGTGCAGGTCGCAGTAGCTTAAGAAGATACTTTAAATGCCCCTTGGATGAGCGGTGGAGTTCGCAGTATCTTAACAAGACAGTTTAAATGCCCCTTGAAAGATACGTGCAGGTCGCAGTAGCTTCACAAGACTGTTTAAATGCCCCTTGGAAGTGCGGTGGAGGTCGCACTAGCTTAACAAGACGGTTTAAATGCCCCTTGCAAGAGACATGCAGGTCGCAGAAGCTTATCAAGACGGTTGAAATGCCAGTTGGAAGAGTCGTGCAGGTCGCAGTAGCTTAACAAGACGGTTTAAATGCCCCTTGGAAGAGACGTGCAGGTCGCAGTAGCTTAACAAAGCATTTTAAATGCCCCTTGAAAGAAACATGCAGGTCGCAGTAGCTTAACAAGAAGGTTTAAATGCCCCTTGGAAAAGTGGTGGAGGTTACAGTAGCTTAACAAGACGGTTTAAATGCCGCTTGGAAGAGACGTGCAAGTCGCAGTAGCTTAACAATACGGTTTAAATGCCCCTTAGAAGAGACGTGCAGGTCGCAGTAGCTTAACAAGACAGTTTAAATGCCCCTTGGAAGAGACGTGCAGGTCGCAGTAGCTTAACAAGATGGTTTAAATGCCCCTTGCAAGAGCGGTGGAGGTCGCAGTAGCTTAACAAGACAGTTTAAATGCCCCTTGGAAGAGACCTGCAGGTCGCAGTAGCTTACCAAGACGATTTAAATGCCCCTTGGAAGAGACGTGCAGGTCGCATTTGCTTAACAAGACAGTTTAAATGCCCCTTGGAAGAGCGGTGGAGGTCGCAGTAGCTTAACAAGACAGTTTAAATGCCCCTTGGAAGAGACATGCAAGTCGCAGCAGCTTAACAAGTAAAATGAAGAAAATCCCAGCACTCACGTGTATACAATCTGTTCATTTATTCCACATGTAGGAAAACTACAACAAGACGTTTCAGCCCCTCACAGGCTTTTTTCAATTGTGGATAACAAGGAAAACTTTCACATATATATAAAGGAATTCAAAAGGAAATGACATCATAAGGAAATTTTTACAAAAAGACAACAAAGGAATATACAATAGAATATAACACAAAATACAACATACAGAAGATGATAAAGTATCATAAAAAGCAAAATATAATAAAAAACAAAATATAATAAAAAACAAGTGACATCTCCATGTTGATATAAAAACAAAAAATGAAAATTAAATGCCACATTTTAAATGATCTAATCCACCTAATCATGATATGTAGATGAACAATCCACAGATTGCTATAAATAGTACAATTTTATAGAATATTTTTATACATCATTAATTATATATATTTTTTTGTATTTCTGTTAATTTTATAATTTTTTTATATATTTTATAATGCTCACCCAATCTAATTAGTGACCCCAATATACTATCACCAATCATTAAAATGTTACCAACATATAAGTCATGTCATATATAATGTAATATCACAACTGTAACGTCACAAAAAGCAATTATTACATAGAGAGTTCCCTATATAAACATCATATCAAAGAGAGATTTTTGCTGAAGAAATTTTAATTAATTTATTTACTATTATTATTCATCTCATAATGCTCTCTAGATTGAAAAGAAACTAATCTCTATATATATATACTAGATAACTAGATCTTTCTATGTAGAATCAGATCACAATTATATCATCAAATATCGTGCTCATAATCATCCAACTATTAATCCTATTGTGAGGATAAATTAATTCCAGGTGATGGAAAGTCTCAAAAACATAAAATTTCATATCACAAATAATGTATTATGTTGCTACAAAATGTAGCCATATCCCCAAATCACTTCTTTATAATAACGATATTCAAGTGATATCATGCATAGTCAAATCATGATGATTCCATGAAAAGTTATTATACAAATATATATTCCTCATTATAGAGGTTTTTTATATTCTATTTATTAATTAATTTATTTATTTACCTTGCGATATTCTCCAAATTAATATGCAAAGAGATTGATATCATAAAGTAGCCTCAATAATACATCCTTTAATAAAAGTAAATAAATAAAAAATTTTTTTCAAAAATACATGATTTCATATCCCAAATAATATATAACACTACTATAGAATATAGCCATATCCACAGGTTGTTTTTTCTTGACCTCATCCAATATTGTAATATCCAGAAAAAATGTTCAATGATTTTGAATAGTCTAAAAAAGGGGGAAAAAGGAAAAAGATTTTTAGAACATTTGACTTATATTATAATCCCTATTAAGACCATTGGGAAATAAACTATTAAGTGTAAAAATCCAATATGCCTCTCTCTTCAAAAGCAGTTTTTTGAGGCTTCCCCCTCTTCTAGGTGTACAAATTTCCTCAATTACTTGATATTTTAATTGTGCCACAGAGTGTTTTTTTTCTTTAAAATGTTGTGGCAACGGGAGTGTAATATCGCTACATCTAATAGTAGATTTATGCTTGTTAATACGTACACCGACAGCCTGCGTAGTCTCTCCTATATAAATAGAACCACAGGGGCACTTAATCAAGTAGACAACATTGGTAGATTTACAAGTGAAGAAACCTTTTATATCAAATCTCTTCCCAGTATGGGGATGGCAAAAATATTCTCCTCTGATAACGTTATTACATTGCGCACACCCAAGACAAGGATGTGTGCCTCTATTTCTTGTACTAAGGAATGTCTGTCTGGGGATCAATAAATCACTGCCTACATCAGCACGTACTAATTTATCCCTGATATTAGGAACCTTTTTGTTACAAATTCTGGGAAGCGTTTGAAACTCATTCACATTTGGAAAAGCTTCCTTCAAAATATGCCAATGTTTTTTAATGATTTTATCAACTTTAACATTAATTGGGTGATATTGTCTAACAAAAGGTATCCGAGACATATTATTATCTCTTTTAACCCTGTCCAATTCCATATCTTTCTCTGCCTGATTTAAAACATGTCTGGGGTAACCACGATGTTGAAAATTGTTCCTCATTTCTTTAATGCGCTGTTCACATAATATAGGATCTGTAACAATCCTTTTTACTCTCAAAAGTTGTGATTTGGGAATTGCCTGTTTCATAGAATACGGGTGGGCACTTTTAAAATGTAAAAAACTGTTTCTGTCTGTAGTTTTTTTATATAGATCAACATCCACACGTCCAGTCCCAGTCTTAATAATCATTGTATCCAGAAAATTCATGCGGAAATCATCGCATGATAAAATGAATTTTAATTCCAACCATATACTATTTAAATAGTTCTGGAACTCCATAAGTGTTTCATGTGGCCCCTCCCATATGCAAAATATGTCATCTATAAATCTTAACCAAACTTTAGCATGGGCTATAAATAATTCATGACAATAGACGAATTTTTCTTCAAAGAATGTCATATATAAATTTGCATATGGGGGGGCCACATTAGCACCCATCGCCGATCCTCTTTTTTGTTTATAAAAAACATCCTGAAATAAAAAGTAGTTCTCATAAAGAACGATTTCAAGCAAGTCTGATACAAACTCTCGCCGTGCTTCAGAGACTTGAAATTCCTCCAATATCCAATTAACTGCATTTAACCCCTTCTGGTGTTCAATAGAAGTATATAAACTAACCACATCAATAGTGGCAATAATGGCATTTGCAGAGATATCATCAATATTTTTAATTTTTTCCAAAAAGTCTCCTGTATCAAGTAGAAAAGATTTACTTTTTTTAGTAAAGGGAGTCAAAATACGTTCCAAAACAATCGACAGAGGGCTCAACACAGATTCTGATGAAGCTACTATTGGCCTCCCGGGGGGGTCAATTAAAGTCTTATGGACCTTAGGCAACACATAGATCACAGGGGTAATAGGGTCCACTTTAATCAAATATTCAACCAATTTAATATCAATGATGCCCCTGGATCTATGTTTGTCAACCACATTTTTAATCTTAATTTGTATTTCAGATAATGGATTCTTTTTCAAAGGCATATATGTTTCAATATCCATCAATTGTCTTTGAATCTCACCAATATATTTATCACGATCCATTATGACAATTGATCCCCCCTTATCGGCAGGTTTAATTTCAATATGTTTATCCCCTCGCAATTGTTTCAGAGCTTCCCTCTCCTCAAATGTTAAGTTGCCATAAATTTCAAAGTCTCCCCGTTGTACTTGATTAAGCAAACTATTCACATCCCTTTTGACAAAATCAATATACGTTTCAATAGGGTGGTATATCTTTGGGGGTACAAAATTACTTCTGTTCCTAAGACCTAAATCAAATAACTTCAAAAGATCATCTCTATCACCTGGAGTCCTCACTAGCGAAGACGATGGAACATTAGAAAAGTATGATTTCAACCTAAGATTTCTATAAAAACGATTCAAATCGACATCTAATTGAAAACCATTTAAATCAGTCAATATACCGAAGGATAAACCTTTTTGCAAGGTCTGTATCTGCTTCTGTGATAGAGTTTTAGACGAAATGTTTATAATCAATGATTCTTCAATACCTGAGACCTGGTGGTCATTGAAGATGTAGTTTCTCCTGTGGTGGCGGCCCCCTCTCCGCGTTTTCTTGTGGAATAACGTCCTCTTCCTCTCCGAAAAAAAGGAGTACGCTGTTGATTCCAGGAGCTGGAAGTATCGCTCCCAGAGTCTGAAGAATAATAACCAGTCCGGGAAAAGGATTTAAATCCTTTTCCCGGACTGGTTATTATTCTTCAGACTCTGGGAGCGATACTTCTGGGAGCGATACTTCCAGCTCCTGGAATCAACAGCGTACTCCTTTTTTTCGGAGAGGAAGAGGACGTTATTCCACAAGAAAACGCGGAGAATAATAACCAGTCCGGGAAAAGGATTTAAATCCTTTTCCCGGACTGGTTATTATTCTTCAGACTCTGGGAGCGATACTTCCAGCTCCTGGAATCAACAGCGTACTCCTTTTTTTCGGAGAGGAAGAGGACGTTATTCCACAAGAAAACGCGGAGAGGGGGCCGCCACCACAGGAGAAACTACATCTTCAATGACCACCAGGTCTCAGGTATTGAAGAATCATTGATTATAAACATTTCGTCTAAAACTCTATCACAGAAGCAGATACAGACCTTGCAAAAAGGTTTATCCTTCGGTATATTGACTGATTTAAATGGTTTTCAATTAGATGTCGATTTGAATCGTTTTTATAGAAATCTTAGGTTGAAATCATACTTTTCTAATGTTCCATCGTCTTCGCTAGTGAGGACTCCAGGTGATAGAGATGATCTTTTGAAGTTATTTGATTTAGGTCTTAGGAACAGAAGTAATTTTGTACCCCCAAAGATATACCACCCTATTGAAACGTATATTGATTTTGTCAAAAGGGATGTGAATAGTTTGCTTAATCAAGTACAACGGGGAGACTTTGAAATTTATGGCAACTTAACATTTGAGGAGAGGGAAGCTCTGAAACAATTGCGAGGGGATAAACATATTGAAATTAAACCTGCCGATAAGGGGGGATCAATTGTCATAATGGATCGTGATAAATATATTGGTGAGATTCAAAGACAATTGATGGATATTGAAACATATATGCCTTTGAAAAAGAATCCATTATCTGAAATACAAATTAAGATTAAAAATGTGGTTGACAAACATAGATCCAGGGGCATCATTGATATTAAATTGGTTGAATATTTGATTAAAGTGGACCCTATTACCCCTGTGATCTATGTGTTGCCTAAGGTCCATAAGACTTTAATTGACCCCCCCGGGAGGCCAATAGTAGCTTCATCAGAATCTGTGTTGAGCCCTCTGTCGATTGTTTTGGAACGTATTTTGACTCCCTTTACTAAAAAAAGTAAATCTTTTCTACTTGATACAGGAGACTTTTTGGAAAAAATTAAAAATATTGATGATATCTCTGCAAATGCTATTATTGCCACTATTGATGTGGTTAGTTTATATACTTCTATTGAACACCAGAAGGGGTTAAATGCAGTTAATTGGATATTGGAGGAATTTCAAGTCTCTGAAGCACGGCGAGAGTTTGTATCAGACTTGCTTGAAATCGTTCTTTATGAGAACTACTTTTTATTTCAGGATGTTTTTTATAAACAAAAAAGAGGATCGGCGATGGGTGCTAATGTGGCCCCCCCATATGCAAATTTATATATGACATTCTTTGAAGAAAAATTCGTCTATTGTCATGAATTATTTATAGCCCATGCTAAAGTTTGGTTAAGATTTATAGATGACATATTTTGCATATGGGAGGGGCCACATGAAACACTTATGGAGTTCCAGAACTATTTAAATAGTATATGGTTGGAATTAAAATTCATTTTATCATGCGATGATTTCCGCATGAATTTTCTGGATACAATGATTATTAAGACTGGGACTGGACGTGTGGATGTTGATCTATATAAAAAAACTACAGACAGAAACAGTTTTTTACATTTTAAAAGTGCCCACCCGTATTCTATGAAACAGGCAATTCCCAAATCACAACTTTTGAGAGTAAAAAGGATTGTTACAGATCCTATATTATGTGAACAGCGCATTAAAGAAATGAGGAACAATTTTCAACATCGTGGTTACCCCAGACATGTTTTAAATCAGGCAGAGAAAGATATGGAATTGGACAGGGTTAAAAGAGATAATAATATGTCTCGGATACCTTTTGTTAGACAATATCACCCAATTAATGTTAAAGTTGATAAAATCATTAAAAAACATTGGCATATTTTGAAGGAAGCTTTTCCAAATGTGAATGAGTTTCAAACGCTTCCCAGAATTTGTAACAAAAAGGTTCCTAATATCAGGGATAAATTAGTACGTGCTGATGTAGGCAGTGATTTATTGATCCCCAGACAGACATTCCTTAGTACAAGAAATAGAGGCACACATCCTTGTCTTGGGTGTGCGCAATGTAATAACGTTATCAGAGGAGAATATTTTTGCCATCCCCATACTGGGAAGAGATTCGATATAAAAGGTTTCTTCACTTGTAAATCTACCAATGTTGTCTACTTGATTAAGTGCCCCTGTGGTTCTATTTATATAGGAGAGACTACGCAGGCTGTCGGTGTACGTATTAACAAGCATAAATCTACTATTAGATGTAGCGATATTACACTCCCGTTGCCACAACATTTTAAAGAAAAAAAACACTCTGTGGCACAATTAAAATATCAAGTAATTGAGGAAATTTGTACACCTAGAAGAGGGGGAAGCCTCAAAAAATTGCTTTTGAAGAGAGAGGCATATTGGATTTTTACACTTAATAGTTTATTTCCCAATGGTCTTAATAGGGATTATAATATAAGTCAAATGTTCTAAAAATCTTTTTCCTTTTTCCCCCTTTTTTAGACTATTCAAAATCATTGAACATTTTTTCTGGATATTACAATATTGGATGAGGTCAAGAAAAAACAACCTGTGGATATGGCTATATTCTACAGTAGTGTTATATATTATTTGGGATATGAAATCATGTATTTTTGAAAAAAATTTTTTATTTATTTACTTTTATTAAAGGATGTATTATTGAGGCTACTTTATGATATCAATCTCTTTGCATATTAATTTGGAGAATATCGCAAGGTAAATAAATAAATTAATTAATAAATAGAATATAAAAAACCTCTATAATGAGGAATATATATTTGTATAATAACTTTTCATGGAATCATCATGATTTGACTATGCATGATATCACTTGAATATCGTTATTATAAAGAAGTGATTTGGGGATATGGCTACATTTTGTAGCAACATAATACATTATTTGTGATATGAAATTTTATGTTTTTGAGACTTTCCATCACCTGGAATTAATTTATCCTCACAATAGGATTAATAGTTGGATGATTATGAGCACGATATTTGATGATATAATTGTGATCTGATTCTACATAGAAAGATCTAGTTATCTAGTATATATATATAGAGATTAGTTTCTTTTCAATCTAGAGAGCATTATGAGATGAATAATAATAGTAAATAAATTAATTAAAATTTCTTCAGCAAAAATCTCTCTTTGATATGATGTTTATATAGGGAACTCTCTATGTAATAATTGCTTTTTGTGACGTTACAGTTGTGATATTACATTATATATGACATGACTTATATGTTGGTAACATTTTAATGATTGGTGATAGTATATTGGGGTCACTAATTAGATTGGGTGAGCATTATAAAATATATAAAAAAATTATAAAATTAACAGAAATACAAAAAAATATATATAATTAATGATGTATAAAAATATTCTATAAAATTGTACTATTTATAGCAATCTGTGGATTGTTCATCTACATATCATGATTAGGTGGATTAGATCATTTAAAATGTGGCATTTAATTTTCATTTTTTGTTTTTATATCAACATGGAGATGTCACTTGTTTTTTATTATATTTTGTTTTTTATTATATTTTGCTTTTTATGATACTTTATCATCTTCTGTATGTTGTATTTTGTGTTATATTCTATTGTATATTCCTTTGTTGTCTTTTTGTAAAAACTTCCTTATGATGTCATTTCCTTTTGAATTCCTTTATATATATGTGAAAGTTTTCCTTGTTATCCACAATTGAAAAAAGCCTGTGAGGGGCTGAAACGTCTTGTTGTAGTTTTCCTACATGTGGAATAAATGAACAGATTGTATACACGTGAGTGCTGGGATTTTCTTCATTTTACTTGTAATCTCTCCACGTGCACCACTACTACTAACGAGGATTACGGAGTGCCGACTATTCTTTTTGTATTCGTGCAGCAGCTTAACAAGACTGTTTAAATGCCCCTTGGAAGAGACGTGCAGGTCGCAGTAGCTTAACAAGACGGTTTAAATGCCCCATGGAAGAGACGTGCAGGTCGCAGTAGCTTAACAAGACGCTTTAAATGCACCTTGGAAAAGTGGTGGAGGTTACAGTAGCTTAACAAGACGGTTTAAATGCACCTTGGAAGAGACGTGCAAGTCGCACTAGCTTACCAAGACGGTTTAAATGCCCCTTGGAAGACACGTCCAGGTCGCAGTAGCTTAACAAGACTGTTTAAATGCCCCTTGGAAGAGCAGTGGAGGTCGCAGTAGCTTAACAAGACAGTTTAAATGCCCCTTGGAAGAGATGTGCAGGTCGCAGTAGCTTAACAAGAATGTTTAAATGCCCCTTGGTAGAGACGTGCAGGTTGCAGTAGCTTAACAAGACGGTTTAAATGCCCCTTGCAAGAGACATGCAGGTCGCAGAAGCTTATGAAGACGGTTGAAATGCCAGTTGGAAGAGACGTGCAGGTCGCAGTCGCTTAACAAGACGGTTTAAATGCCCCTTGGAAGAGACGTGCAGGTCGCAGTAGCTTAACAAAGCATTTTAAATGCCCCTTGAAAGAAACATGCAGGTCGCAGTAGCTTAACAAGACGGTTTAAATGCCCCTTGGAAAAGTGGTGGAGGTTACAGTAGCTTAACAAGACGGTTTAAATGCCGCTTGGAAGAGACGTGCAAGTCGCAGTAGCTTAACAATACGGTTTACATGCCCCTTAGAAGAGACGTGAAGGTCGCAGTAGCTTAACAAGACAGTTTAAATGCCCCTTGGAAGAGACGTGCAGGTCATAGTAGCTTAACAAGATGGTTTAAATGCCCCTTGCAAGAGCGGTGGCGGTCGCAGTAGCTTAACAAGACAGTTTAAATGCCCCTTGGAAGAGCGGTAGAGGTCGCAGTAGCTTACCAAGACGATTTAAATGCCCCTTGGAAGAGACGTGCAGGTCGCATTTGCTTAACAAGACAGTTTAAATGCCCCTTGGAAGAGCGGTGGAGGTCGCAGTAGCTTAACAAGACAGTTTAAATGCCCCTTGGAAGAGACATGCAGGTCGCAGCAGCTTAACAAGACTGTTTAAATGCCCCTTGGAAGAGACGTGCAGGTCGCAGTAGCTTAACAAGACGGTTTAAATGCCCCATGGAAGAGACGTGCAGGTCGCAGTAGCTTAACAAGACGGTTTAAATGCACCTTGGAAAAGTGGTGGAGGTTACAGTAGCTTAACAAGACGGTTTAAATGCACCTTGGAAGAGAAGTGCAAGTCGCAGTAGCTTAACAAGACGGTTTAAATGCCCCTTGGAAGACACGTGCAGGTCGCAGTATCTTAACAAGACTGTTTAAATGCCCCTTGGAAGAGCGGTGGAGGTCGCAGTAGCTTAACAAGACAGTTTAAATACCCCTTGGAAGAGAAGTGCAGGTCGCAGTAGCTGAACAAGACAGTTTAAATGCCACTTGTACGAGACGTGCAGGTCGCAGTAGCTTAACAAGATGGTTTAAATGCCCCTTGGAAGAGCGGTGAAGGTCGCAGTAGCTTAAAAAGACAGTTTAAATGCCCCTTGGAAGAGACGTCCAGGTGGCAGTAGCTTACCAAGACGATTTAAATGCCCCTTGGAAGAGACGTGCAGGTCGCAGTAGGTTAACAAGACAGTTTAAATGACCCTTGGAAGAGCGGTGGAGGTCGCAGTAGCTTAACAAGACAGTTTAAATGCCCCTTGGAAGAGACGTGCAGGTCGCAGTAGCTTAATAAGACGGTTTAAATGGCCCTTGGAAGAGATGTGCAGGTCGCAGTAGCTTAATAAGATGGTTTAAATGCCCCTTGGAAGAGAGGTGGAGGTCGCCGTAGCTTAACAAGACAGTTTAAATGCTCATTGGAAGAGACGTGCAGGTCGCAGTAGCTTAAGAAGATACTTTAAATGCCCCTTGGATGAGCGGTGGAGTTCGCAGTATCTTAACAAGACAGTTTAAATGCCCCTTGAAAGATACGTGCAGGTCGCAGTAGCTTCACAAGACTGTTTAAATGCCCCTTGGAAGTGCGGTGGAGGTCGCACTAGCTTAACAAGACGGTTTAAATGCCCCTTGCAACAGACATGCAGGTCGCAGAAGCTTATCAAGACGGTTGAAATGCCAGTTGGAAGAGTCGTGCAGGTCGCAGTAGCTTAACAAGACGGTTTAAATGCCCCTTGGAAGAGACGTGCAGGTCGCAGTAGCTTAACAAAGCATTTTAAATGCCCCTTGAAAGAAACATGCAGGTCGCAGTAGCTTAACAAGAAGGTTTAAATGCCCCTTGGAAAAGTGGTGGAGGTTACAGTAGCTTAACAAGACGGTTTAAATGCCGCTTGGAAGAGACGTGCAAGTCGCAGTAGCTTGACAAGACAGTTTAAATGCCCCTTGGAAGTGCGGTGGAGGTCGCACTAGCTTAACAAGACGGTTTAAATGCCCCTTGCAAGAGACATGCAGGTCGCAGCAGCTAAACAAGATTGCATAAATGCCCCTTGGAAGAGACATGCAGGTCGCAGCAGCTTAACAAGACGGCTTAAATGCCCATTGGAAGAGACATGCAGGTCGCAGTAGCTTAACAAAGCGTTTTAAAGGCCACTTGGAAGAGACGTGCAGGTCGCAGTAGCTTAACAAGACAGTTTAAATGCCCCTTGGAAGAGACGTGCAGGTCACAGTAGCTTAACAAGATGGTTTAAATGCCACTTGGAAGAGCGGTGGAGGTCGCAGTAGCTTAACAAGACAGTTTAAATGCCCGTTGGAAGAGACGTGCAGGTCGCAGTAGCTTAACAAGACAGTATAAATGCCCCTTAGAAGAGAAATGCAGGTCGCAGTAGCTTAACAAGACAGCTTAAATGCCCCTTGGAAGAGACCTGCAGGTCTCAGTAGCTTAACAATATGGTTTAAATGCCACTTGGAAGAGCGGTGGAGGTCGCAGTAGCTTACCAAGGCGATTTAAATGCCCATTGGAAGAGACGTGCAGGTCGCAGTAGCTTAACAAGACGGTTTGAATGCCCCTTGGAAGAGCGGTTGAGGTCGCAGTAGCTTAACAAGACAGTTTAGATGCCCCTTGAAAGAGACGTGCAGGTCGCAGTAGCTTAACAAGACGGTTTAAATGCCCCTTGGAAGAGACGAGCAGGTCGCAGTAGCTTAACAAGACAGTTTAAATGCCCCTTGGAAGAGAGGTGGAGGTCGCAGTAGCTTAACAAGACAGTTTAAATGCCCCTTGGAAGAGACGTGCAGGTCGTAGTAGCTTAACAAGAAGGTTTAAATGCCACTTGGAAGAGACGTGCAGATCGCAGTAGCTTAACAAGTCGGTTTAAATGCCCCTTGGAAGGGCAGTGGAGGTCGCAGTAGCTTAACAAGACAGTTTAAATGCCCCTTGAAAGAGACGTGCAGGTCGCAGTAGCTTAACAAGATGGTTTAAATGCCCCTTGGAAGAGACATGCAGGTCGCAGCAGCTAAACAAGATTGCATAAATGCCCCTTGGAAGAGACGTGCAGGTCGCAGTAGCTTAACAAGACGGTTTAAATGCCCCTTGGAAGAGACGTGCAGATCGCAGTATCTTAACAAAGCGTTTTAAATGCCACTTGGAAGAGACGTGCAAGTCGCAGTAGCTTAACAAGACGGTTTAAATGCCCCTTAGAAGAGACGTGCAGGTCGCAGTAGCTTAACAAGACAGTTTAAATGCCCCTTGGAAGAGATGTGCAGGTCACAGTAGCTTAACAAGATGGTTTAAATGCCACTTGGAAGAGCGGTGGAGGTCGCAGTAGCTTAACAAGACAGTTTAAATGCCCCTTGGAATAGACGTGCAGGTCGCAGTAGCTTAACCAGACAGTTTAAATAGCCCTTAGAAAGACGTGCAGGTCGCAGTATCTTAACATGACTGTTTAAATACCCCTTGGAAGAGGATTGCAGGTCGCAGTAGCTTACCAAGACGATTTAAATGCCCATTGGAAGAGACGTGCAGGTCGCAGTAGCCTAACAAGACAGTTTAAATGCCCCTTGGAAGAGACGTGCAGGTCGCAGTAGCTTAATAAGACGGTTTGAATGCCCCTTGGAAGAGATGTGCAGGTCGCAGTAGCTTAATAAGACGGTTTAAATGCCCTTGGAAGAGAGGTGGAGATCGCAGTAGCTTAACAAGACAGTTTAAAAGCCCCATGGAAGAGACGTGCAGGTCGCAGTAGCTTATCAAGACGGTTTAAATGCCACTTGGAAGAGACGTGCAGTTCGCAGTAGCTTAACAAGACGGTATAAATGCCCCTTGGAAGAGCGGTGGAGGTCGCAGTAGCTTAACAAGACAGTTTAAATGCCCCTTGGAAGTGCGGTGGAGGTCGCAGTAGCTTAGCAAGACGGTTTAAATGCCCCTTGGAAGAGACATGCAGGTCGCAGAAGCTTAACAAGACGGTTTAAATGCCCCTTATTAGAGACGCGCAGGTCACAGTAGCTTAACAAGATGGTTTAAATGCCCCTTGGAAGAGACGGGCAGGTCGCAGTAGCTTAACAAAGCATTTTAAATGCCCCTTGAAAGAGACATGCAGGTCGCAGTAGCTTAACAAGATGGTTTAAATGCCCCTTGGAAGAGACGTGCAGGTCGCAGTAGATTACCAAGAAGATTTAAATGCCCCTTGGAAGAGACGTGCAGGTCGCAGTAGATTACCAAGAAGATTTAAATGCCCCTTGGAAGAGACGTTCAGGTCACAGTTGCCTAACAAGACAGTTTAAATGCCCCTTGGAAGAGACGTGCAGGTCGCAGTAGCTTAACAAGATGGTTTAAATGCCCCTTGGAAGAGACGTGCAGGTCGCAGTAGCTTAATAAGACAGTTTAAATGCCCTTTTGAAGAGATGTACAGGTCGCAGTAGCTTAACATGACTTTTTAAATGCCCCTTGGATGAGGCTTGCAGGTCGCAGTAGCTTACCAAGACGATTTAAATGTCCCTTGGAAGAGACGTGCAGGTCGCAGTAGCTTAAAAAGACAGTTTAAATGACCCTTGGAAGAGCGGTGGTGGTCGCAGTAGCTTAACAAGACAGTTTAAATGCCCCTTGGAAGAGACGTGCAGGTCGCAGTAGCTTAACATGACGGTTTAAATGCCCCTTGGAAGAGGCTTGCAGGTCGCAGTAGCTTACCAAGACGATTTAAATGCCCCTTGGAAGAGACGTGCAGGTCGCATTAGTTTAACAAGACAGTTTACATGACCCTTGGAAGAGCGGTGGAGGTCACAGTAGCTTAACAAGACAGTTTAAATGCCCCTTGGAAGAGACGTACAGGTCGCAGTAGCTTAATAACACGGTTTAAATGCCCCTTTGAAGAGATGTGCAGGTCGCAGTAGCTTAATAAGACGGTTTAAACGCCCTTGGAAGAGAGGTGGAGGTCGCAGTAGCTTAACAAGACAGTTTAAAAGCCCCGAGGAAGAGACGTGCAGGTCGCAGTAGCTTATCAAGATGGTTTAAATGCCACTTGGAAGAGACGTGCAGTTCGCAGTAGCTTAACAAGACGGTTTAAATGCCCCTTGGAAGAGCGGTGGAGGTCGCAGTAGCTTAACAAGACTGTTTAAATGCCCCTTGAAAGAGACGTGCAGGTCGCAGTAGCTTCACAAGACTGTTTAAATGCCCCTTGGAAATGCGGTGGAGGTCGCAGTAGCTTAACAAGACGGTTTACATGCCCCTTGGAAGAGATGTGCAGGTCGCAGTAGCTTAACAAGACGGTTTAAATGCCCCTTGGAAGAGACGTGCAGGTCGCAGTAGCTTAACAAAGCATTTTAAATGCCCCTTGAAGGAGACGTGCAGGTCGCAGTAGCTTAACAAGACGGTTTAAATGCCCCTTGGAAGAGATGTGCAAGTCGCAGTAGCTTAACAAGACGGTTTAAATGCCCCTTAGAAGAGACGTGCAGGTCGCAGTAGCTTAACAAGACAGTTTAAATGCGCCTTGGAAGAGACGTGCAGTTCGCAGTAGCTTCACAAGACTGTTTAAATGCCCCTTGGAAGTGCAGTGGATGTCGCAGTAGCTTAACAAGACAGTTTAAATGCCCCTTGGAAGAGACGTTCAAGTAGCAGTAGCTTAACAAGACAGTTTAAATAAGCCTTGGAAGAGACTTGCATGTCGCAGTAGCTTAACAAGACAGCTTAAATGCCCCTTGGAAGAGACGAGCAGGTCGCAGTAGCTTAACAAGACGGTTTAGATGCCCCTTGGAAAAGTGGTGGAGGTTACAGTAGCTTAACAAGACGGTTTAAATGCCCCTTGGAAGAGATGTTCAAGTCGCAGTAGCTTAAAAAGACGGTTTAAATGAGCCTTGGAAGAGACTTGCAGGTCGCAGTAGCTTAACAAGAAGGTTTAAATGCCACTTGGAAGAGACGTGCAGGTCGCAGTAGCTTAACAAGTCGGTTTAAATGCCCCTTGGAAGGGCGGTGGAAGTCGCAGTAGCTTAACAAGACAGTTTAAACGCCCCTTGAAAGAGACGTGCAGGTCGCAGTAGCTTAACAAGACGGTTTAAATGCCCCTTGGAAGAGACATGCAGGTCGCAGCAGCTAAACAAGATTGCATAAATGCCCTTTGGAAGAGACATGCAGGTCGCAGTAGCTTAACAAGACGGCTTAAATGCCCCTTGGAAGAGACATGCAGGTCTCAGTAGCTTAACAAAGCGTTTTAAATGCCACTTGGAAGAGACGTGCAGGTCGCAGTAGCTTAACAAGAAAGTTTAAATGCCACTTGGAAGAGACGTGCAGGTCACAGTAGCTTAACAAGATGGTTTAAATGCCACTTAGAAGAGCGGTGGAGGTCGCAGTAGCTTAACAAGACAGTTTAAATGCCCGTTGGAAAAGACGTGCAGGTCGCAGTAGCTTGACAAGACAGTTTAAATGCCCCTTGGAAGAGACGTGCAGGTCGCAGTAGCTTAAAAACACGGTTTAAATGCCCCTTGGAAGAGACGTGTAGGTCGCAGAAGCTTAACAAGACGGTTTAAATGCCCCTTATTAGAGACGCGCAGGTCACAGTAGCTTAACAAGACGGTTTAAATGCCCCTTGGAAGAGACGGGCAGGTCGCAGTAGCTTAACAAAGCATTTTAAATGCCCCTTGAAAGAGACATGCAGGTCGCAGTAGCTTAACAAGATGGTTTAAATGCCCCTTGGAAGAGACGTGCAGGTCGCAGTAGATTACCAAGAAGATTTAAATGCCCCTTGGAAGAGACGTTCAGGTCACAGTTGCTTAACAAGACAGTTTAAATGCCCCTTGGAAGAGACGTGCAGGTCGCAGAAGCTTAACAAGATGGTTTAAATGCCCCTTGGAAGAGACGTGCAGGTCGCAGTAGCTTAATAAGACGGTTTAAATGCCCTTTTGAAGAGATGTACAGGTCGCAGTAGCTTAACATGACGGTTTAAATGCCCCTTGGATGAGGCTTGCAGGTCGCAGTAGCTTACCAAGACGATTTAAATGTCCCTTGGAAGAGACGTGCAGGTCGCAGTAGCTTAAAAAGACAGTTTAAATGACCCTTGGAAGAGCGGTGGTGGTCGCAGTAGCTTAACAAGACAGTTTAAATGCCCCTTGGAAGAGACGTGCAGGTCGCAGTAGCTTAACATGACGGTTTAAATGCCCCTTGGAAGAATCTTGCAGGTCGCAGTAGCTTACCAAGACGATTTAAATGCCCCTTGGAAGAGACGTGCAGGTCGCAGTAGTTTAACAAGACAGTTTAAATGACCCTTGGAAGAGCGGTGGAGGTCACAGTAGCTTAACAAGACAGTTTAAATGCCCCTTGGAAGAGACGTACAGGTCGCAGTAGCTTAATAACACGGTTTAAATGCCCCTTTGAAGAGATGTGCAGGTCGCAGTAGCTTAATAAGACGGTTTAAACGCCCTTGGAAGAGAGGTGGAGGTCGCAGTAGCTTAACAAGACAGTTTAAAAGCCCCGTGGAAGAGACGTGCAGGTCGCAGTAGCTTATCAAGATGGTTTAAATGCCACTTGGAAGAGACGTGCAGTTCGCAGTAGCTTAACAAGACGGTTTAAATGCCCCTTGGAAGAGCGGTGGAGGTCGCAGTAGCTTAACAAGACTGTTTAAATGCCCCTTGAAAGAGACGTGCAGGTCGCAGTAGCTTCACAAGACTGTTTAAATGCCCCTTGGAAATGCGGTGGAGGTCGCAGTAGCTTAACAAGATGGTTTACATGCCCCTTGGAAGAGACGTGCAGGTCGCAGTAGCTTAACAAGACGGTTTAAATGCCCCTTGGAAGAGACGTGCAGGTCGCAGTAGCTTAACAAAGCATTTTAAATGCCCCTTGAAGCAGACGTGCAGGTCGCAGTAGCTTAACAAGACGGTTTAAATGCCCCTTGGAAGAGATGTGCAAGTCGCAGTAGCTTAACAAGACGGTTTAAATGCCCCTTAGAAGAGACGTGCAGGTCGCAGTAGCTTAACAAGACAGTTTAAATGCGCCTTGGAAGAGACGTGCAGTTCGCAGTAGCTTCACAAGACTGTTTAAATGCCCCTTGGAAGTGCAGTGGATGTCGCAGTAGCTTAACAAGACAGTTTAAATGCCCCTTGGAAGAGACGTTCAAGTAGCAGTAGCTTAAAAAGACAGTTTAAATAAGCCTTGGAAGAGACTTGCATGTCGCAGTAGCTTAACAAGACAGCTTAAATGCCCCTTGGAAGAGACGAGCAGGTTGCAGTAGCTTAACAAGACGGTTTAGATGCCCCTTGGAAAAGTGGTGGAGGTTACAGTAGCTTAACAAGACGGTTTAAATGCCCCTTGGAAGAGACGTTCAAGTCGCAGTAGCTTAAAAAGACGGTTTAAATGAGCCTTGGAAGAGACTTGCAGGTCGCAGTAGCTTAACAAGAAGGTTTAAATGCCACTTGGAAGAGACGTGCAGGTCGCAGTAGCTTAACAAGTCGGTTTAAATGCCCCTTGGAAGGGCGGTGGAAGTCGCAGTAGCTTAACAAGACAGTTTAAACGCCCCTAGAAAGAGACGTGCAGGTCGCAGTAGCTTAACAAGACGGTTTAAATGCCCCTTGGAAGAGACATGCAGGTCGCAGCAGCTAAACAAGATTGCATAAATGCCCCTTGGAAGAGACATGCAGGTCGCAGTAGCTTAACAAGACGGCTTAAATGCCCCTTGGAAGAGACATGCAGGTCTCAGTAGCTTAACAAAGCGTTTTAAATGCCACTTGGAAGAGACGTGCAGGTCGCAGTAGCTTAACAAGACAGTTTAAATGCCGCTTGGAAGAGACGTGCAGGTCACAGTAGCTTAACAAGATGGTTTAAATGCCACTTGGAAGAGCGGTGGAGGTCGCAGTAGCTTAACAAGACAGTTTAAATGCCCGTTGGAAAAGACGTGCAGGTCGCAGTAGCTTGACAAGACAGTTTAAATGCCCCTTGGAAGAGACGTGCAGGTCGCAGTAGCTTAAAAACACGGTTTAAATGCCCCTTGGAAGAGACGTGCAGGTCGCAGTAGCTTAACAAAGTGTTTTAAATGCCACTTGGAAGAGACGTGCAAGTCGCAGTAGCTTAACAAGACGGTTTAAATGCCCCTTAGAAGAGACGTGCAGGTCACAGTAGCTTAACAAGACAGTTTAAATGCCCCTTGGAAGAGACCTACAGGTCTCAGTAGCTTAACAAGATGGTTTAAATGCCACTTGGAAGAGCGGTGGAGGTCGCAGTAGCTTAACAAGACAGTTTAAATGCCCCTTGGAAGAGACGTGCAGGTCGCAGTAGCTTAACCAGACAGTTTAAATGCCCCTTGGAAAGACGTGCAGGTCGCAGTATCTTAACATGACGGTTTAAATACCCCTTGGAAGAGGCTTGCAGGTCGCAGTAGCTTACCAGGGTGATTTAAATGCCCATTGGAAGAGACGTGCAGGTCGCAGTAGCTTAACAAGACGGTTTGAATGCCCCTTGGAAGAGCGGTTGAGGTCGTAGTAGCTTAACAAGACAGTTTAGATGCCCCTTGAAAGAGACGTGCAGGTCGCAGTAGCTTAACAAGACGGTTTAAATGCCCCTTGGAAGAGACGACCAGGTCTCAGTAGCTTAACAAGACAGTTTAATTGCCCCTTGGAAGAGAGGTGGAGGTCGCAGTAGCTTAACAAGACAGTTTAAATGCCCCTTGGAAGAGACGTGCAGGTCGTAGTAGCTTAACAAGAAGGTTTAAATGCCACTTGGAAGAGACGTGCAGGTCGCAGTAGCTTAACAAGTCGGTTTAAATGCCCCTTGGAAGAGCGGTGGAGGTCGCAGTAGCTTAACAAGACAGTTTAAATACCCCTTGGAAGAGAAGTGCAGGTCGCAGTAGCTGAACAAGACAGTTTAAATGCCACTTGTACGAGACGTGCAGGTCGCAGTAGCTTAACAAGATGGTTTAAATGCCCCTTGGAAGAGCGGTGAAGGTCGCAGTAGCTTAAAAAGACAGTTTAAATGCCCCTTGGAAGAGACGTCCAGGTGGCAGTAGCTTACCAAGACGATTTAAATGCCCCTTGGAAGAGACGTGCAGGTCGCAGTAGGTTAACAAGACAGTTTAAATGACCCTTGGAAGAGCGGTGGAGGTCGCAGTAGCTTAACAAGACAGTTTAAATGCCCCTTGGAAGAGACGTGCAGGTCGCAGTAGCTTAATAAGACGGTTTAAATGGCCCTTGGAAGAGATGTGCAGGTCGCAGTAGCTTAATAAGATGGTTTAAATGCCCCTTGGAAGAGAGGTGGAGGTCGCCGTAGCTTAACAAGACAGTTTAAATGCTCATTGGAAGAGACGTGCAGGTCGCAGTAGCTTAAGAAGATACTTTAAATGCCCCTTGAAAGATACGTGCAGGTCGCAGTAGCTTCACAAGACTGTTTAAATGCCCCTTGGAAGTGCGGTGGAGGTCGCACTAGCTTAACAAGACGGTTTAAATGCCCCTTGCAACAGACATGCAGGTCGCAGAAGCTTATCAAGACGGTTGAAATGCCAGTTGGAAGAGTCGTGCAGGTCGCAGTAGCTTAACAAGACGGTTTAAATGCCCCTTGGAAGAGACGTGCAGGTCGCAGTAGCTTAACAAAGCATTTTAAATGCCCCTTGAAAGAAACATGCAGGTCGCAGTAGCTTAACAAGAAGGTTTAAATGCCCCTTGGAAAAGTGGTGGAGGTTACAGTAGCTTAACAAGACGGTTTAAATGCCGCTTGGAAGAGACGTGCAAGTCGCAGTAGCTTGACAAGACAGTTTAAATGCCCCTTGGAAGTGCGGTGGAGGTCGCACTAGCTTAACAAGACGGTTTAAATGCCCCTTGCAAGAGACATGCAGGTCGCAGCAGCTAAACAAGATTGCATAAATGCCCCTTGGAAGAGACATGCAGGTCGCAGCAGCTTAACAAGACGGCTTAAATGCCCATTGGAAGAGACATGCAGGTCGCAGTAGCTTAACAAAGCGTTTTAAAGGCCACTTGGAAGAGACGTGCAGGTCGCAGTAGCTTAACAAGACAGTTTAAATGCCCCTTGGAAGAGACGTGCAGGTCACAGTAGCTTAACAAGATGGTTTAAATGCCACTTGGAAGAGCGGTGGAGGTCGCAGTAGCTTAACAAGACAGTTTAAATGCCCGTTGGAAGAGATGTGCAGGTCGCAGTAGCTTAACAAGACAGTTTAAATGCCCCTTAGAAGAGAAATGCAGGTCGCAGTAGCTTAACAAGACAGCTTAAATGCCCCTTGGAAGAGACCTGCAGGTCTCAGTAGCTTAACAATATGGTTTAAATGCCACTTGGAAGAGCGGTGGAGGTCGCAGTAGCTTACCAAGGCGATTTAAATGCCCATTGGAAGAGACGTGCAGGTCGCAGTAGCTTAACAAGACGGTTTGAATGCCCCTTGGAAGAGCGGTTGAGGTCGCAGTAGCTTAACAAGACAGTTTAGATGCCCCTTGAAAGAGACGTGCAGGTCGCAGTAGCTTAACAAGACGGTTTAAATGCCCCTTGGAAGAGACGAGCAGGTCGCAGTAGCTTAACAAGACAGTTTAAATGCCCCTTGGAAGAGAGGTGGAGGTCGCAGTAGCTTAACAAGACAGTTTAAATGCCCCTTGGAAGAGACGTGCAGGTCGTAGTAGCTTAACAAGAAGGTTTAAATGCCACTTGGAAGAGACGTGCAGATCGCAGTAGCTTAACAAGTCGGTTTAAATGCCCCTTGGAAGGGCAGTGGAGGTCGCAGTAGCTTAACAAGACAGTTTAAATGCCCCTTGAAAGAGACGTGCAGGTCGCAGTAGCTTAACAAGATGGTTTAAATGCCCCTTGGAAGAGACATGCAGGTCGCAGCAGCTAAACAAGATTGCATAAATGCCCCTTGGAAGAGACGTGCAGGTCGCAGTAGCTTAACAAGACGGTTTAAATGCCCCTTGGAAGAGACGTGCAGATCGCAGTATCTTAACAAAGCGTTTTAAATGCCACTTGGAAGAGACGTGCAAGTCGCAGTAGCTTAACAAGACGGTTTAAATGCCCCTTAGAAGAGACGTGCAGGTCGCAGTAGCTTAACAAGACAGTTTAAATGCCCCTTGGAAGAGATGTGCAGGTCACAGTAGCTTAACAAGATGGTTTAAATGCCACTTGGAAGAGCGGTGGAGGTCGCAGTAGCTTAACAAGACAGTTTAAATGCCCCTTAGAAGAGACGTGCAGGTCGCAGTAGCTTAACCAGACAGTTTAAATAGCCCTTAGAAAGACGTGCAGGTCGCAGTATCTTAACATGACTGTTTAAATACCCCTTGGAAGAGGATTGCAGGTCGCAGTAGCTTACCAAGACGATTTAAATGCCCATTGGAAGAGACGTGCAGGTCGCAGTAGCCTAACAAGACAGTTTAAATGCCCCTTGGAAGAGACGTGCAGGTCGCAGTAGCTTAATAAGACGGTTTGAATGCCCCTTGGAAGAGATGTGCAGGTCGCAGTAGCTTAATAAGACGGTTTAAATGCCCTTGGAAGAGAGGTGGAGATCGCAGTAGCTTAACAAGACAGTTTAAAAGCCCCATGGAAGAGACGTGCAGGTCGCAGTAGCTTATCAAGACGGTTTAAATGCCACTTGGAAGAGACGTGCAGTTCGCAGTAGCTTAACAAGACGGTATAAATGCCCCTTGGAAGAGCGGTGGAGGTCGCAGTAGCTTAACAAGACAGTTTAAATGCCCCTTGGAAGTGCGGTGGAGGTCGCAGTAGCTTAGCAAGACGGTTTAAATGCCCCTTGGAAGAGACATGCAGGTCGCAGAAGCTTAACAAGACGGTTTAAATGCCCCTTATTAGAGACGCGCAGGTCACAGTAGCTTAACAAGATGGTTTAAATGCCCCTTGGAAGAGACGGGCAGGTCGCAGTAGCTTAACAAAGCATTTTAAATGCCCCTTGAAAGAGACATGCAGGTCGCAGTAGCTTAACAAGATGGTTTAAATGCCCCTTGGAAGAGACGTGCAGGTCGCAGTAGATTACCAAGAAGATTTAAATGCCCCTTGGAAGAGACGTGCAGGTCGCAGTAGATTACCAAGAAGATTTAAATGCCCCTTGGAAGAGACGTTCAGGTCACAGTTGCCTAACAAGACAGTTTAAATGCCCCTTGGAAGAGACGTGCAGGTCGCAGTAGCTTAACAAGATGGTTTAAATGCCCCTTGGAAGAGACGTGCAGGTCGCAGTAGCTTAATAAGACAGTTTAAATGCCCTTTTGAAGAGATGTACAGGTCGCAGTAGCTTAACATGACTTTTTAAATGCCCCTTGGATGAGGCTTGCAGGTCGCAGTAGCTTACCAAGACGATTTAAATGTCCCTTGGAAGAGACGTGCAGGTCGCAGTAGCTTAAAAAGACAGTTTAAATGACCCTTGGAAGAGCGGTGGTGGTCGCAGTAGCTTAACAAGACAGTTTAAATGCCCCTTGGAAGAGACGTGCAGGTCGCAGTAGCTTAACATGACGGTTTAAATGCCCCTTGGAAGAGGCTTGCAGGTCGCAGTAGCTTACCAAGACGATTTAAATGCCCCTTGGAAGAGACGTGCAGGTCGCATTAGTTTAACAAGACAGTTTACATGACCCTTGGAAGAGCGGTGGAGGTCACAGTAGCTTAACAAGACAGTTTAAATGCCCCTTGGAAGAGACGTACAGGTCGCAGTAGCTTAATAACACGGTTTAAATGCCCCTTTGAAGAGATGTGCAGGTCGCAGTAGCTTAATAAGACGGTTTAAACGCCCTTGGAAGAGAGGTGGAGGTCGCAGTAGCTTAACAAGACAGTTTAAAAGCCCCGAGGAAGAGACGTGCAGGTCGCAGTAGCTTATCAAGATGGTTTAAATGCCACTTGGAACAGACGTGCAGTTCGCAGTAGCTTAACAAGACGGTTTAAATGCCCCTTGGAAGAGCGGTGGAGGTCGCAGTAGCTTAACAAGACTGTTTAAATGCCCCTTGAAAGAGACGTGCAGGTCGCAGTAGCTTCACAAGACTGTTTAAATGCCCCTTGGAAATGCGGTGGAGGTCGCAGTAGCTTAACAAGACGGTTTACATGCCCCTTGGAAGAGATGTGCAGGTCGCAGTAGCTTAACAAGACGGTTTAAATGCCCCTTGGAAGAGACGTGCAGGTCGCAGTAGCTTAACAAAGCATTTTAAATGCCCCTTGAAGGAGACGTGCAGGTCGCAGTAGCTTAACAAGACGGTTTAAATGCCCCTTGGAAGAGATGTGCAAGTCGCAGTAGCTTAACAAGACGGTTTAAATGCCCCTTAGAAGAGACGTGCAGGTCGCAGTAGCTTAACAAGACAGTTTAAATGCGCCTTGGAAGAGACGTGCAGTTCGCAGTAGCTTCACAAGACTGTTTAAATGCCCCTTGGAAGTGCAGTGGATGTCGCAGTAGCTTAACAAGACAGTTTAAATGCCCCTTGGAAGAGACGTTCAAGTAGCAGTAGCTTAAAAAGACAGTTTAAATAAGCCTTGGAAGAGACTTGCATGTCGCAGTAGCTTAACAAGACAGCTTAAATGCCCCTTGGAAGAGACGAGCAGGTCGCAGTAGCTTAACAAGACGGTTTAGATGCCCCTTGGAAAAGTGGTGGAGGTTACAGTAGCTTAACAAGACGGTTTAAATGCCCCTTGGAAGAGATGTTCAAGTCGCAGTAGCTTAAAAAGACGGTTTAAATGAGCCTTGGAAGAGACTTGCAGGTCGCAGTAGCTTAACAAGAAGGTTTAAATGCCACTTGGAAGAGACGTGCAGGGCGCAGTAGCTTAACAAGTCGGTTTAAATGCCCCTTGGAAGGGCGGTGGAAGTCGCAGTAGCTTAACAAGACAGTTTAAACGCCCCTTGAAAGAGACGTGCAGGTCGCAGTAGCTTAACAAGACGGTTTAAATGCCCCTTGGAAGAGACATGCAGGTCGCAGCAGCTAAACAAGATTGCATAAATGCCCTTTGGAAGAGACATGCAGGTCGCAGTAGCTTAACAAGACGGCTTAAATGCCCCTTGGAAGAGACATGCAGGTCTCAGTAGCTTAACAAAGCGTTTTAAATGCCACTTGGAAGAGACGTGCAGGTCGCAGTAGCTTAACAAGACAGTTTAAATGCCACTTGGAAGAGACGTGCAGGTCACAGTAGCTTAACAAGATGGTTTAAATGCCACTTAGAAGAGCGGTGGAGGTCGCAGTAGCTTAACAAGACAGTTTAAATGCCCGTTGGAAAAGACGTGCAGGTCGCAGTAGCTTGACAAGACAGTTTAAATGCCCCTTGGAAGAGACGTGCAGGTCGCAGTAGCTTAAAAACACGGTTTAAATGCCCCTTGGAAGAGACGTGTAGGTCGCAGAAGCTTAACAAGACGGTTTAAATGCCCCTTATTAGAGACGCGCAGGTCACAGTAGCTTAACAAGACGGTTTAAATGCCCCTTGGAAGAGACGGGCAGGTCGCAGTAGCTTAACAAAGCATTTTAAATGCCCCTTGAAAGAGACATGCAGGTCGCAGTAGCTTAACAAGATGGTTTAAATGCCCCTTGGAAGAGACGTGCAGGTCGCAGTAGATTACCAAGAAGATTTAAATGCCCCTTGGAAGAGATGTTCAGGTCACAGTTGCTTAACAAGACAGTTTAAATGCCCCTTGGAAGAGACGTGCAGGTCGCAGAAGCTTAACAAGATGGTTTAAATGCCCCTTGGAAGAGACGTGCAGGTCGCAGTAGCTTAATAAGACGGTTTAAATGCCCTTTTGAAGAGATGTACAGGTCGCAGTAGCTTAACATGACGGTTTAAATGCCCCTTGGATGAGGCTTGCAGGTCGCAGTAGCTTACCAAGACGATTTAAATGTCCCTTGGAAGAGACGTGCAGGTCGCAGTAGCTTAAAAAGACAGTTTAAATGACCCTTGGAAGAGCGGTGGTGGTCGCAGTAGCTTAACAAGACAGTTTAAATGCCCCTTGGAAGAGACGTGCAGGTCGCAGTAGCTTAACATGACGGTTTAAATGCCCCTTGGAAGAATCTTGCAGGTCGCAGTAGCTTACCAAGACGATTTAAATGCCCCTTGGAAGAGACGTGCAGGTCGCAGTAGTTTAACAAGACAGTTTAAATGACCCTTGGAAGAGCGGTGGAGGTCACAGTAGCTTAACAAGACAGTTTAAATGCCCCTTGGAAGAGACGTACAGGTCGCAGTAGCTTAATAACACGGTTTAAATGCCCCTTTGAAGAGATGTGCAGGTCGCAGTAGCTTAATAAGACGGTTTAAACGCCCTTGGAAGAGAGGTGGAGGTCGCAGTAGCTTAACAAGACAGTTTAAAAGCCCCGTGGAAGAGACGTGCAGGTCGCAGTAGCTTATCAAGATGGTTTAAATGCCACTTGGAAGAGACGTGCAGTTCGCAGTAGCTTAACAAGACGGTTTAAATGCCCCTTGGAAGAGCGGTGGAGGTCGCAGTAGCTTAACAAGACTGTTTAAATGCCCCTTGAAAGAGACGTGCAGGTCGCAGTAGCTTCACAAGACTGTTTAAATGCCCCTTGGAAATGCGGTGGAGGTCGCAGTAGCTTAACAAGATGGTTTACATGCCCCTTGGAAGAGACGTGCAGGTCGCAGTAGCTTAACAAGACGGTTTAAATGCCCCTTGGAAGAGACGTGCAGGTCGCAGTAGCTTAACAAAGCATTTTAAATGCCCCTTGAAGCAGACGTGCAGGTCGCAGTAGCTTAACAAGACGGTTTAAATGCCCCTTGGAAGAGATGTGCAAGTCGCAGTAGCTTAACAAGACGGTTTAAATGCCCCTTAGAAGAGACGTGCAGGTCGCAGTAGCTTAACAAGACAGTTTAAATGCGCCTTGGAAGAGACGTGCAGTTCGCAGTAGCTTCACAAGACTGTTTAAATGCCCCTTGGAAGTGCAGTGGATGTCGCAGTAGCTTAACAAGACAGTTTAAATGCCCCTTGGAAGAGACGTTCAAGTAGCAGTAGCTTAAAAAGACAGTTTAAATAAGCCTTGGAAGAGACTTGCATGTCGCAGTAGCTTAACAAGACAGCTTAAATGCCCCTTGGAAGAGACGAGCAGGTTGCAGTAGCTTAACAAGACGGTTTAGATGCCCCTTGGAAAAGTGGTGGAGGTTACAGTAGCTTAACAAGACGGTTTAAATGCCCCTTGGAAGAGACGTTCAAGTCGCAGTAGCTTAAAAAGACGGTTTAAATGAGCCTTGGAAGAGACTTGCAGGTCGCAGTAGCTTAACAAGAAGGTTTAAATGCCACTTGGAAGAGACGTGCAGGTCGCAGTAGCTTAACAAGTCGGTTTAAATGCCCCTTGGAAGGGCGGTGGAAGTCGCAGTAGCTTAACAAGACAGTTTAAACGCCCCTAGAAAGAGACGTGCAGGTCGCAGTAGCTTAACAAGACGGTTTAAATGCCCCTTGGAAGAGACATGCAGGTCGCAGCAGCTAAACAAGATTGCATAAATGCCCCTTGGAAGAGACATGCAGGTCGCAGTAGCTTAACAAGACGGCTTAAATGCCCCTTGGAAGAGACATGCAGGTCTCAGTAGCTTAACAAAGCGTTTTAAATGCCACTTGGAAGAGACGTGCAGGTCGCAGTAGCTTAACAAGACAGTTTAAATGCCGCTTGGAAGAGACGTGCAGGTCACAGTAGCTTAACAAGATGGTTTAAATGCCACTTGGAAGAGCGGTGGAGGTCGCAGTAGCTTAACAAGACAGTTTAAATGCCCGTTGGAAAAGACGTGCAGGTCGCAGTAGCTTGACAAGACAGTTTAAATGCCCCTTGGAAGAGACGTGCAGGTCGCAGTAGCTTAAAAACACGGTTTAAATGCCCCTTGGAAGAGACGTGCAGGTCGCAGTAGCTTAACAAAGTGTTTTAAATGCCACTTGGAAGAGACGTGCAAGTCGCAGTAGCTTAACAAGACGGTTTAAATGCCCCTTAGAAGAGACGTGCAGGTCACAGTAGCTTAACAAGACAGTTTAAATGCCCCTTGGAAGAGACCTACAGGTCTCAGTAGCTTAACAAGATGGTTTAAATGCCACTTGGAAGAGCGGTGGAGGTCGCAGTAGCTTAACAAGACAGTTTAAATGCCCCTTGGAAGAGACGTGCAGGTCGCAGTAGCTTAACCAGACAGTTTAAATGCCCCTTGGAAAGACGTGCAGGTCGCAGTATCTTAACATGACGGTTTAAATACCCCTTGGAAGAGGCTTGCAGGTCGCAGTAGCTTACCAGGGTGATTTAAATGCCCATTGGAAGAGACGTGCAGGTCGCAGTAGCTTAACAAGACGGTTTGAATGCCCCTTGGAAGAGCGGTTGAGGTCGCAGTAGCTTAACAAGACAGTTTAGATGCCCCTTGAAAGAGACGTGCAGGTCGCAGTAGCTTAACAAGACGGTTTAAATGCCCCTTGGAAGAGACGACCAGGTCTCAGTAGCTTAACAAGACAGTTTAATTGCCCCTTGGAAGAGAGGTGGAGGTCGCAGTAGCTTAACAAGACAGTTTAAATGCCCCTTGGAAGAGACGTGCAGGTCGTAGTAGCTTAACAAGAAGGTTTAAATGCCACTTGGAAGAGACGTGCAGGTCGCAGTAGCTTAACAAGTCGGTTTAAATGCCCCTTGGAAGGGCGGTGGAGGTCGCAGTAGCTTAACAAGACAGTTTAAATGCCCCTTGAAAGAGACGTGCAGGTCGCAGTAGCTTAACAAGACGGTTTAAATGCCCCTTGGAAGAGACATGCAGGTCGCAGCAGCTAAACAAGATTGCATAAATGCCCCTTGGAAGAGACGTGCAGGTCGCAGTAGCTTAACAAGACGGTTTAAATGCCCATTGGAAGAGACATGCAGGTCGCAGTAGCTTAACAAAACGTTTTAAATGCCACTTGGAAGAGACGTGCAGGTCGCAGTAGCTTAACAGGACAGTTTAAATGCCCCTTGGAAGAGACGTGCAGGTCACAGTAGCTTAACAAGATGGTTTAAATGCCACTTGGAAGAGCGGTGGAGGTCGCAGTAGCTTAACAAGACAGGTTAAATGCCCGTTGGAAGAGACGTGCAGGTCGCAGTAGCTTAACAAGACAGTTTAAATGCCCCTTGGAAGAGACGTGCAGGTCGCAGTAGCTTAACAAGACGGTTTAAATGCCCCTTGGAAGAGACGTGCAGATCGCAGTATCTTAACAAAGCGTTTTAAATGCCACTTGGAAGAGACGTGCAATTCACAGTAGCTTAACAAGACGGTTTAAATGCCCCTTAGAAGAGACGTGCAGGTCGCAGTAGCTTAACAAGACAGTTTAAATGCCCCTTGGAAGAGACGTGCAGGTCACAGTAGCTTAACAAGATGGTTTAAATGCCACTTGGAAGAGCGGTGGAGGTCGCAGTAGCTTAACAAGACAGTTTAAATGCCCCTTGGAAGAGACGTGCAAGTCGCAGTAGCTTAACCAGACAGTTTAAATGCCCCTTGGAAAGACGTGCAGGTCGCAGTATCTTAACATGACGGTTTAAATACCCCTTGGAAGAGGATTGCAGGTCGCAGTAGCTTACCAAGACGATTTAAATGCCCTTTGGAAGAGACGTGCAGGTCGCAGTAGCTTAACAAGACAGTTTAAATGCCCCTTGGAAGAGACGTGCAGGTCGCAGTAGCTTAATAAGACGGTTTGAATGCCCCTTGGAAGAGATGTGCAGGTTGCAGTAGCTTAATAAGACGGTTTAAATGCCCTTGGAAGAGCGGTGGAGATCACAGTAGCTTAACAAGACAGTTTAAAAGCCCCGTGGAAGAGACGTGCAGGTCGCAGTAGCTTATCAAGACGGTTTAAATGCCACTTGTTAGAGACGTGCAGTTCGCAGTAGCTTAACAAGACGGTTTAAATGCCCCTTGGAAGAGCGGTGGAGGTCGCAGTAGCTTAACAAGACAGTTTAAATGCCCCTTGAAAGAGACGTGCAGGTCGCAGTAGCTTCACAAAACTGTTTAAATGCCCCTTGGAAGTGCGGTGGAGGTCGCAGTAGCTTAGCAAGACGGTTTAAATGCCCCTTGGAAGAGACATGCAGGTCGCAGAAGCTTAACAAGACGGTTTAAATGCCCCTTATTAGAGACGCGCAGGTCACAGTAGCTTAACAAGACGGTTTAAATGCCCCTTGGAAGAGACGGGCAGGTCGCAGTAGCTTAACAAAGCATTTTAAATGCCCCTTGAAAGAGACATGCAGGTCGCAGTAGCTTAACAAGATGGTTTAAATGCCGCTTGGAAGAGACGTGCAGGTCGCAGTAGACTACCAAGAAGATTTAAATGCCCCTTGGAAGAGACGTGCAGGTCGCAGTAGATTACCAAGAAGATTTAAATGCCCCTTGGAAGAGACGTTCAGGTCACAGTTGCTTAACAAGACAGTTTAAATGCCCCTTGGAAGAGACGTGCAGGTCGCAGTAGCTTAACAAGATGGTTTAAATGCCCCTTGGAAGAGACGTGCAGGTCGCAGTAGCTTAATAAGACGGTTTAAATGCCCTTTTGAAGAGATGTGCAGGTCGCAGTAGCTTAACATGACGGTTTAAATGCCCCTTGGATGAGGCTTGCAGGTCGCAGTAGCTTACCAAGACGATTTAAATGCCCCTTGGAAGAGACGTTCAGGTCGCAGTAGCTTAAAAAGACAGTTTAAATGACCCTTGGAAGAGCGGTGGAGGTCGCAGTAGCTTAACAAGACAGTTTAAATGCCCCTTGGAAGAGACGTGCAGGTCGCAGTAGCTTAACATGACGGTTTAAATGCCCCTTGGAAGAGGCTTGCAGGTCGCAGTAGCTTACCAAGACGATTTAAATGCCCCTTGGAAGAGACGTGCAGGTCGCAGTAGCTTAACAAGACAGTTTAAATGCCCCTTGGAAGAGACGTGCAGGTCGCAGTAGCTTAATAACACGGTTTAAATGCCCCTTTGTAGAGATGTGCAGGTCGCAGTAGCTTAATAAGATGGTTTAAACGCCCTTGGAAGAGAGGTGGAGGTCGCAGTAGCTTAACAAGACAGTTTAAAAGCCCCGTGGAAGAGACGTGCAGGTCGCAGTAGCTTATCAAGATGGTTTAAATGCCACTTGGAAGAGACGTGCAGTTCGCAGTAGCTTAACAAGACGGTTTAAATGCCACTTGGAAGAGCGGTGGAGGTCGCAGTAGCTTAACAAGACTGTTTAAATGCCCCTTGAAAGAGACGTGCAGGTCGCAGTAGCTTCACAAGACTGTTTAAATGCCCCTTGGAAATGCGGTGGAGGTCGCAGTAGCTTAACAAGACGGTTTACATGCCCCTTGGAAGAGACGTGCAGGTCGCAGTAGCTTAACAAGACGGTTTAAATGCCCCTTGGAAGAGACGTGCAGGTCGCAGTAGCTTAACAAAGCATTTTAAATGCCCCTTGAAGGAGACGTGCAGGTCGCAGTAGCTTAACAAGACGGTTTAAATGCCCCTTGGAAAAGTGGTGGAGGTTACAGTGGCTTAACAAGACGGTTTAAATGCCCCTTGGAAGAGATGTGAAAGTCGCAGTAGCTTAACAAGACGGTTTAAATGCCCCTTAGAAGAGACGTGCAGGTCGCAGTAGCTTAACAAGACAGTTTAAATGCGCCTTGGAAGAGACGTGCAGTTTGCAGTAGCTTCACAAGACTGTTTAAATGCCCCTTGGAAGTGCAGTGGATGTCGCAGTAGCTTAACAAGACAGTTTAAATGCCCCTTGGAAGAGACGTTCAAGTAGCAGTAGCTTAAAAAGACGGTTTAAATAAGCCTTGGAAGAGACTTGCATGTCGCAATAGCTTAACAAGACAGCTTAAATGCCCCTTGGAAGAGACGAGCAGGTCGCAGTAGCTTAACAAGACGGTTTAAATGCCCCTTGGAAAAGTGGTGGAGGGTACAGTGGCTTAACAAGATGGTTTAAATGCCCCTTGGTAGAGACATGCAGGTGGCAGTAGCTTAACAAGACGGTTTAAATGCCAAATGGAAGACACGTGCAGGTCGCAGTAGCTTAACAAGACGGTTTAAATGTCCCTTGGAAAAGTGGGGGAGGTTACAGTAGCTTAACAAGACAGTTTAAATGCCCCTTGGAAGAGACGTGCAGGTCGCAGTAGCTTAACAAGACGGTTTAAATACCACTTGGAAGAGACGTGCAGGTCGCAGTAGCTTAACAAGCCAGTTTAAATGCCCCTTGAAAGAGACGTGCAGGTCACAGTAGCTTAACAAGACGGTTTAAATGCCCCTTGGAAGAGCGGTGGAGGTCGCAGTAGCTTAACAAGAAGGTTTAAATGCCCCTTGGAAGAGACATGCAGGTCGCAGCAGCTAAACAAGATGGTTTAAATGCCCCTTGGAAGAGACGTGCAGGTCGCAGTAGCTTAACAAGAGGGTTTAAATGCCCCTTGGAAGAGACATGCAGGTCGCAGTAGCTTAACAAAGCGTTTTAAATGACCCTTGGAAGAGACGTGCAAGTCGCAGTAGCTTAACAAGACGGTTTAAATGCCCCTTAGAAGAGACGTGCAGGTCGCAGTAGCTTAACAAGACAGTTTAAATGCCCCTTGGAAGAGACGTGCAGGTCACAGTAGCTTAACAAGATGGTTTAAATGCCCCTTGGAAGAGCGGTGGAGTTCGCAGTAGCTTACCAAGACAGTTTAAATGCCCCTTGGAAGAGACGTGCAGGTCGCAGTAGCTTAACAAGACAGTTTAAATGCCCCTTGGAAGAGACGTGCAGGTCGCAGTAGCTTAACAAGATGGTTTAAATGTCATTTGGAAGAGCGGTGAAGGATGCAGTAGCTTAACAAGACAGTTTAAATGCCCCTTGGAAGAGACGTGTAGGTCGCAGTAGCTTAACAAACAGTTTAAATGCCCCTTGGAAGAGGCTTGCAGGTCGCAGAAGTTTAATAAGACGGTTTAATTGCCCCTTGGAAGTGATGTGCAGGTCGCAGTAGCTTAATAAGACGGTTTAAATGCCCCTTGGAAGAGAGGTGGAGGTCGCAGTAGCTTAACAAGACAGTTTAAATGCACCTTGGAAGAGACGTGCAGGTCGCAGTAGCTTAACAAGACTGTTTAAATGCCACTTGGAAGAGATGTGCAGGTCGCAGTAGCTTAATAAGACGGTTTAAATGCCCCTTGGAAGAGAGGTGGAGGTCGCAGTAGCTTAACAAGACAGTTTAAATGCACCTTGGAAGAGAAGTGCAGGTCGCAGTAGCTTAACAAGACAGTTTAAATGCACCTTGGAAGAGACGTGCAGGTCGCAGTAGCTTAACAAGACTGTTTAAATGCCACTTGGAAGAGATGTGCAGGTCGCAGTAGCTTAATAAGACGATTTAAATGCCCCTTGGAAGAGAGGTGGAGGTCACAGTAGCTTAACAAGACAGTTTAAATGCACCTTGGAAGAGAAGTGCAGGTCGCATTAGCTTAACAAGACTGTTTAAATGCCACTTGGAAGAGATGTGCAGGTCGCAGTAGCTTAATAAGACGGTTTAAATGCCCCTTGGAAGAGCGGTGGAGGTCGCAGTAGCTTAACAAGACAGTTTAAATGCCCCTTGGAAGAGACGTGCAGGTCACAGTAGCTTAACAAGATGATTTATATGCCCCTTGGAAGAGCGGTGGAGGTCGCAGTAGCTTAACAAGACAGTTTAAATGCCCCTTGAAAGAGACGTGCAGGTCGCAGTAGCTTAACAAGACGGTTTAAATGCCCCTTGGAAGAGACATGCAGGTCGCAGCAGCTAAACAAGATTGCATAAATGCCCCTTGGAAGAGACGTGCAGGTCGCAGTAGCTTAACAAGACGGTTTAAATGCCCATTGGAAGAGACATGCAGGTCGCAGTAGCTTAACAAAACGTTTTAAATGCCACTTGGAAGAGACGTGCAGGTCGCAGTAGCTTAACAGGACAGTTTAAATGCCCCTTGGAAGAGACGTGCAGGTCACAGTAGCTTAACAAGATGGTTTAAATGCCACTTGGAAGAGCGGTGGAGGTCGCAGTAGCTTAACAAGACAGGTTAAATGCCCGTTGGAAGAGACGTGCAGGTCGCAGTAGCTTAACAAGACAGTTTAAATGCCCCTTGGAAGAGACGTGCAGGTCGCAGTAGCTTAACAAGACGGTTTAAATGCCCCTTGGAAGAGACGTGCAGATCGCAGTATCTTAACAAAGCGTTTTAAATGCCACTTGGAAGAGACGTGCAATTCACAGTAGCTTAACAAGACGGTTTAAATGCCCCTTAGAAGAGACGTGCAGGTCGCAGTAGCTTAACAAGACAGTTTAAATGCCCCTTGGAAGAGACGTGCAGGTCACAGTAGCTTAACAAGATGGTTTAAATGCCACTTGGAAGAGCGGTGGAGGTCGCAGTAGCTTAACAAGACAGTTTAAATGCCCCTTGGAAGAGACGTGCAAGTCGCAGTAGCTTAACCAGACAGTTTAAATGCCCCTTGGAAAGACGTGCAGGTCGCAGTATCTTAACATGACGGTTTAAATACCCCTTGGAAGAGGATTGCAGGTCGCAGTAGCTTACCAAGACGATTTAAATGCCCTTTGGAAGAGACGTGCAGGTCGCAGTAGCTTAACAAGACAGTTTAAATGCCCCTTGGAAGAGACGTGCAGGTCGCAGTAGCTTAATAAGACGGTTTGAATGCCCCTTGGAAGAGATGTGCAGGTTGCAGTAGCTTAATAAGACGGTTTAAATGCCCTTGGAAGAGCGGTGGAGATCACAGTAGCTTAACAAGACAGTTTAAAAGCCCCGTGGAAGAGACGTGCAGGTCGCAGTAGCTTATCAAGACGGTTTAAATGCCACTTGTTAGAGACGTGCAGTTCGCAGTAGCTTAACAAGACGGTTTAAATGCCCCTTGGAAGAGCGGTGGAGGTCGCAGTAGCTTAACAAGACAGTTTAAATGCCCCTTGAAAGAGACGTGCAGGTCGCAGTAGCTTCACAAAACTGTTTAAATGCCCCTTGGAAGTGCGGTGGAGGTCGCAGTAGCTTAGCAAGACGGTTTAAATGCCCCTTGGAAGAGACATGCAGGTCGCAGAAGCTTAACAAGACGGTTTAAATGCCCCTTATTAGAGACGCGCAGGTCACAGTAGCTTAACAAGACGGTTTAAATGCCCCTTGGAAGAGACGGGCAGGTCGCAGTAGCTTAACAAAGCATTTTAAATGCCCCTTGAAAGAGACATGCAGGTCGCAGTAGCTTAACAAGATGGTTTAAATGCCGCTTGGAAGAGACGTGCAGGTCGCAGTAGACTACCAAGAAGATTTAAATGCCCCTTGGAAGAGACGTGCAGGTCGCAGTAGATTACCAAGAAGATTTAAATGCCCCTTGGAAGAGACGTTCAGGTCACAGTTGCTTAACAAGACAGTTTAAATGCCCCTTGGAAGAGACGTGCAGGTCGCAGTAGCTTAACAAGATGGTTTAAATGCCCCTTGGAAGAGACGTGCAGGTCGCAGTAGCTTAATAAGACGGTTTAAATGCCCTTTTGAAGAGATGTGCAGGTCGCAGTAGCTTAACATGACGGTTTAAATGCCCCTTGGATGAGGCTTGCAGGTCGCAGTAGCTTACCAAGACGATTTAAATGCCCCTTGGAAGAGACGTTCAGGTCGCAGTAGCTTAAAAAGACAGTTTAAATGACCCTTGGAAGAGCGGTGGAGGTCGCAGTAGCTTAACAAGACAGTTTAAATGCCCCTTGGAAGAGACGTGCAGGTCGCAGTAGCTTAACATGACGGTTTAAATGCCCCTTGGAAGAGGCTTGCAGGTCGCAGTAGCTTACCAAGACGATTTAAATGCCCCTTGGAAGAGACGTGCAGGTCGCAGTAGCTTAACAAGACAGTTTAAATGCCCCTTGGAAGAGACGTGCAGGTCGCAGTAGCTTAATAACACGGTTTAAATGCCCCTTTGTAGAGATGTGCAGGTCGCAGTAGCTTAATAAGACGGTTTAAACGCCCTTGGAAGAGAGGTGGAGGTCGCAGTAGCTTAACAAGACAGTTTAAAAGCCCCGTGGAAGAGACGTGCAGGTCGCAGTAGCTTATCAAGATGGTTTAAATGCCACTTGGAAGAGACGTGCAGTTCGCAGTAGCTTAACAAGACGGTTTAAATGCCACTTGGAAGAGCGGTGGAGGTCGCAGTAGCTTAACAAGACTGTTTAAATGCCCCTTGAAAGAGACGTGCAGGTCGCAGTAGCTTCACAAGACTGTTTAAATGCCCCTTGGAAATGCGGTGGAGGTCGCAGTAGCTTAACAAGACGGTTTACATGCCCCTTGGAAGAGACGTGCAGGTCGCAGTAGCTTAACAAGACGGTTTAAATGCCCCTTGGAAGAGACGTGCAGGTCGCAGTAGCTTAACAAAGCATTTTAAATGCCCCTTGAAGGAGACGTGCAGGTCGCAGTAGCTTAACAAGACGGTTTAAATGCCCCTTGGAAAAGTGGTGGAGGTTACAGTGGCTTAACAAGACGGTTTAAATGCCCCTTGGAAGAGATGTGAAAGTCGCAGTAGCTTAACAAGACGGTTTAAATGCCCCTTAGAAGAGACGTGCAGGTCGCAGTAGCTTAACAAGACAGTTTAAATGCGCCTTGGAAGAGACGTGCAGTTTGCAGTAGCTTCACAAGACTGTTTAAATGCCCCTTGGAAGTGCAGTGGATGTCGCAGTAGCTTAACAAGACAGTTTAAATGCCCCTTGGAAGAGACGTTCAAGTAGCAGTAGCTTAAAAAGACGGTTTAAATAAGCCTTGGAAGAGACTTGCATGTCGCAATAGCTTAACAAGACAGCTTAAATGCCCCTTGGAAGAGACGAGCAGGTCGCAGTAGCTTAACAAGACGGTTTAAATGCCCCTTGGAAAAGTGGTGGAGGGTACAGTGGCTTAACAAGACGGTTTAAATGCCCCTTGGTAGAGACATGCAGGTGGCAGTAGCTTAACAAGACGGTTTAAATGCCAAATGGAAGACACGTGCAGGTCGCAGTAGCTTAACAAGACGGTTTAAATGTCCCTTGGAAAAGTGGGGGAGGTTACAGTAGCTTAACAAGACAGTTTAAATGCCCCTTGGAAGAGACGTGCAGGTCGCAGTAGCTTAACAAGACGGTTTAAATACCACTTGGAAGAGACGTGCAGGTCGCAGTAGCTTAACAAGCCAGTTTAAATGCCCCTTGAAAGAGACGTGCAGGTCACAGTAGCTTAACAAGACGGTTTAAATGCCCCTTGGAAGAGCGGTGGAGGTCGCAGTAGCTTAACAAGAAGGTTTAAATGCCCCTTGGAAGAGACATGCAGGTTGCAGCAGCTAAACAAGATGGTTTAAATGCCCCTTGGAAGAGACGTGCAGGTCGCAGTAGCTTAACAAGAGGGTTTAAATGCCCCTTGGAAGAGACATGCAGGTCGCAGTAGCTTAACAAAGCGTTTTAAATGACCCTTGGAAGAGACGTGCAAGTCGCAGTAGCTTAACAAGACGGTTTAAATGCCCCTTAGAAGAGACGTGCAGGTCGCAGTAGCTTAACAAGACAGTTTAAATGCCCCTTGGAAGAGACGTGCAGGTCACAGTAGCTTAACAAGATGGTTTAAATGCCCCTTGGAAGAGCGGTGGAGTTCGCAGTAGCTTACCAAGACAGTTTAAATGCCCCTTGGAAGAGACGTGCAGGTCGCAGTAGCTTAACAAGACAGTTTAAATGCCCCTTGGAAGAGACGTGCAGGTCGCAGTAGCTTAACAAGATGGTTTAAATGTCATTTGGAAGAGCGGTGAAGGATGCAGTAGCTTAACAAGACAGTTTAAATGCCCCTTGGAAGAGACGTGTAGGTCGCAGTAGCTTAACAAACAGTTTAAATGCCCCTTGGAAGAGGCTTGCAGGTCGCAGAAGTTTAATAAGACGGTTTAATTGCCCCTTGGAAGTGATGTGCAGGTCGCAGTAGCTTAATAAGACGGTTTAAATGCCCCTTGGAAGAGAGGTGGAGGTCGCAGTAGCTTAACAAGACAGTTTAAATGCACCTTGGAAGAGACGTGCAGGTCGCAGTAGCTTAACAAGACGGTTTAAATGCCCTTTTGAAGAGATGTGCAGGTCGCAGTAGCTTAACATGACGGTTTAAATGCCCCTTGGATGAGGCTTGCAGGTCGCAGTAGCTTACCAAGACGATTTAAATGCCCCTTGGAAGAGACGTTCAGGTCGCAGTAGCTTAAAAAGACAGTTTAAATGACCCTTGGAAGAGCGGTGGAGGTCGCAGTAGCTTAACAAGACAGTTTAAATGCCCCTTGGAAGAGACGTGCAGGTCGCAGTAGCTTAACATGACGGTTTAAATGCCCCTTGGAAGAGGCTTGCAGGTCGCAGTAGCTTACCAAGACGATTTAAATGCCCCTTGGAAGAGACGTGCAGGTCGCAGTAGCTTAACAAGACAGTTTAAATGCCCCTTGGAAGAGACGTGCAGGTCGCAGTAGCTTAATAACACGGTTTAAATGCCCCTTTGTAGAGATGTGCAGGTCGCAGTAGCTTAATAAGACGGTTTAAACGCCCTTGGAAGAGAGGTGGAGGTCGCAGTAGCTTAACAAGACAGTTTAAAAGCCCCGTGGAAGAGACGTGCAGGTCGCAGTAGCTTATCAAGATGGTTTAAATGCCACTTGGAAGAGACGTGCAGTTCGCAGTAGCTTAACAAGACGGTTTAAATGCCACTTGGAAGAGCGGTGGAGGTCGCAGTAGCTTAACAAGACTGTTTAAATGCCCCTTGAAAGAGACGTGCAGGTCGCAGTAGCTTCACAAGACTGTTTAAATGCCCCTTGGAAATGCGGTGGAGGTCGCAGTAGCTTAACAAGACGGTTTACATGCCCCTTGGAAGAGACGTGCAGGTCGCAGTAGCTTAACAAGACGGTTTAAATGCCCCTTGGAAGAGACGTGCAGGTCGCAGTAGCTTAACAAAGCATTTTAAATGCCCCTTGAAGGAGACGTGCAGGTCGCAGTAGCTTAACAAGACGGTTTAAATGCCCCTTGGAAAAGTGGTGGAGGTTACAGTGGCTTAACAAGACGGTTTAAATGCCCCTTGGAAGAGATGTGAAAGTCGCAGTAGCTTAACAAGACGGTTTAAATGCCCCTTAGAAGAGACGTGCAGGTCGCAGTAGCTTAACAAGACAGTTTAAATGCGCCTTGGAAGAGACGTGCAGTTTGCAGTAGCTTCACAAGACTGTTTAAATGCCCCTTGGAAGTGCAGTGGATGTCGCAGTAGCTTAACAAGACAGTTTAAATGCCCCTTGGAAGAGACGTTCAAGTAGCAGTAGCTTAAAAAGACGGTTTAAATAAGCCTTGGAAGAGACTTGCATGTCGCAATAGCTTAACAAGACAGCTTAAATGCCCCTTGGAAGAGACGAGCAGGTCGCAGTAGCTTAACAAGACGGTTTAAATGCCCCTTGGAAAAGTGGTGGAGGGTACAGTGGCTTAACAAGACGGTTTAAATGCCCCTTGGTAGAGACATGCAGGTGGCAGTAGCTTAACAAGACGGTTTAAATGCCAAATGGAAGACACGTGCAGGTCGCAGTAGCTTAACAAGACGGTTTAAATGTCCCTTGGAAAAGTGGGGGAGGTTACAGTAGCTTAACAAGACAGTTTAAATGCCCCTTGGAAGAGACGTGCAGGTCGCAGTAGCTTAACAAGACGGTTTAAATACCACTTGGAAGAGACGTGCAGGTCGCAGTAGCTTAACAAGCCAGTTTAAATGCCCCTTGAAAGAGACGTGCAGGTCACAGTAGCTTAACAAGACGGTTTAAATGCCCCTTGGAAGAGCGGTGGAGGTCGCAGTAGCTTAACAAGAAGGTTTAAATGCCCCTTGGAAGAGACATGCAGGTTGCAGCAGCTAAACAAGATGGTTTAAATGCCCCTTGGAAGAGACGTGCAGGTCGCAGTAGCTTAACAAGAGGGTTTAAATGCCCCTTGGAAGAGACATGCAGGTCGCAGTAGCTTAACAAAGCGTTTTAAATGACCCTTGGAAGAGACGTGCAAGTCGCAGTAGCTTAACAAGACGGTTTAAATGCCCCTTAGAAGAGACGTGCAGGTCGCAGTAGCTTAACAAGACAGTTTAAATGCCCCTTGGAAGAGACGTGCAGGTCACAGTAGCTTAACAAGATGGTTTAAATGCCCCTTGGAAGAGCGGTGGAGTTCGCAGTAGCTTACCAAGACAGTTTAAATGCCCCTTGGAAGAGACGTGCAGGTCGCAGTAGCTTAACAAGACAGTTTAAATGCCCCTTGGAAGAGACGTGCAGGTCGCAGTAGCTTAACAAGATGGTTTAAATGTCATTTGGAAGAGCGGTGAAGGATGCAGTAGCTTAACAAGACAGTTTAAATGCCCCTTGGAAGAGACGTGTAGGTCGCAGTAGCTTAACAAACAGTTTAAATGCCCCTTGGAAGAGGCTTGCAGGTCGCAGAAGTTTAATAAGACGGTTTAATTGCCCCTTGGAAGTGATGTGCAGGTCGCAGTAGCTTAATAAGACGGTTTAAATGCCCCTTGGAAGAGAGGTGGAGGTCGCAGTAGCTTAACAAGACAGTTTAAATGCACCTTGGAAGAGACGTGCAGGTCGCAGTAGCTTAACAAGACTGTTTAAATGCCACTTGGAAGAGATGTGCAGGTCGCAGTAGCTTAATAAGACGGTTTAAATGCCCCTTGGAAGAGAGGTGGAGGTCGCAGTAGCTTAACAAGACAGTTTAAATGCACCTTGGAAGAGAAGTGCAGGTCGCAGTAGCTTAACAAGACAGTTTAAATGCACCTTGGAAGAGACGTGCAGGTCGCAGTAGCTTAACAAGACTGTTTAAATGCCACTTGGAAGAGATGTGCAGGTCGCAGTAGCTTAATAAGACGATTTAAATGCCCCTTGGAAGAGAGGTGGAGGTCACAGTAGCTTAACAAGACAGTTTAAATGCACCTTGGAAGAGAAGTGCAGGTCGCATTAGCTTAACAAGACTGTTTAAATGCCACTTGGAAGAGATGTGCAGGTCGCAGTAGCTTAATAAGACGGTTTAAATGCCCCTTGGAAGAGCGGTGGAGGTCGCAGTAGCTTAACAAGACAGTTTAAATGCCCCTTGGAAGAGACGTGCAGGTCACAGTAGCTTAACAAGATGATTTAAATGCTCCTTGGAAGAGCGGTGGAGGTCGCAGTAGCTTAACAAGACAGTTTAAATGCCCCTTGGAAGAGACGTGCAGGTCGCAGTAGCTTAACAAGACAGTTTAAATGTCCCTTGGAAGAGGCGTGCAGGTCGCAGTAGCTTAACAAGATGGTTTAAATGCCCCTTGGAAGAGCGGTGAAGGATGCAGTAGCTTAACAAGACAGTTTAAGTGCCCCTTGGAAGAGACGTGTAGGTCGCAGTAGCTTAACAAGACAGTTTAAATGCCCCTTGGAAGAGGCTTGCAGGTCGCAGTAGCTTAACAAGACGGTTTAAATGCTACTTGGAAGAGACGTGCAGTTCGCAGTAGCTTAACAAGACGGTTTAAATGCCCCGTGGAAGAGCGGTGGAGGTAGCAGTAGCTTAACAAGACAGTTTAAATGCCCCTTGAAAGAGACGTGCAGGTCGCAGTAGCTTCACAAGACTGTTAAATGCCCCTTGGAAGTGCGGTGGAGGTCGCAGTAGCTTAACAAGACAGTTTAAATGCCCCTTGGAAGAGATGTGCAGGTCGCAGTAGCTTAACAAGATGGTTTAAATGCCCCATGGAAGAGCGGTGGAGGTCGCAGTAGCTTAACAAGACAGTTTAAATGCCCCTTGGAAGAGACGTGCAGGTCGCAGTAGCTTACCAAGATGATTTAAATGCCCCTTGGAAGAGCGGTGGAGGTCACAGTAGCTTAACAAGACAGTTTAAATACCCCTTGGAAGAGAAGTGCAGGTCGCAGTAGCTTAATAAGACGGTTTAAATGTCCCTTGGTAGAGACATGCAGGTCGCAGTAGCTTAACAAGATGGTTTAAATGCATCTTGGAAGACACGTGCAGGTCGCAGTAGCTTAACAAGACGGTTTAAATGCCCCTTGGAAAAGTGGTGGAGGTTACAGTAAATTAACAAGACGGTTAAAATGCCCCTTGGAAGAGACGTGCAAGTCGCAGTAGCTTAACAAGACGGTTTAAATGCCCCTTGGAAGATAAGTGCAGGTCGCAGTAGCTTAACAAGACGGTTTAAATCCCCCTTGGAAGAGAAGTGCAGGTCGCAGTAGCTTAACAAGAGGGTTCAAATGCCCCTTGGAGGAGCGGTGGAGGTCGCAGTAGCTTAACAAGACAGTTTAAATGCCCCTTGGAAGAAACGTGCAGGTCGCAGTAGCTTACCAAGACGATTTAAATGCCCCTTGGAAGAGAAGTGCAGGTCGCAGTTGCTTAACAAGACAGTTTAATTGCCCCTTGGAGGAGCGGTGGAGGTTGCAGTAGCTTAACAAGACAGTTTAAATGCCCCTTGGAAGAGACATGCAGGTCGCAGCAGCTTAAAAAGACGGTTTAAATGCCCCTTGGAAGAGACGTGCAGGTCGCAGTAGCTTAACAAGACTGTTTAAATGTCCCTTGGTAGAGATATGCAGGTCGCAGAAGCTTAACAAGACGGTTTAAATGCCCCTCGTAAGAGCGGTGGAGGTCGCAGTAGCTTAGCAAGATGGTTTAAATGCCCCTTGGAAGAGACGTGCAGGTCGCAGTAGCTTAACAAGATGGTATAAATGCCCCTTGGAGGAGCGGTGGAGGTCGCAGTAGCTTAACAAGACAGTTTAAATGCCCCTTGGAAGAAACGTGCTGGTCGCAGTAGCTTACTAAGGCGATTTAAATGCCCCTTGGAAGAGACGTGCAGGTCGCAGTTGCTTAACAAGACAGTTTATTTGCCCCTTGGAGGAGCGGTGGAGGTTGCAGTAGCTTAACAAGACAGTTTAAATGCCCCTTGGAAGAGACATGCAGGTCGCAGCAGCTTAACAAGACTGTTTAAATGCCCCTTGGAAGAGACGTGCAGGTCGCAGTAGCTTAACAAGACAGTTTAAATGTCCCTTGGTAGAGACATGCAGGTCGCAGAAGCTTAACAAGATGGTTTAAATGCCTCATGGAAGAAACGTGCAGGTCGCAGTAGCTTAACAAGACGGTTTAAATGCCCCTTGGAGGATACGTGCAGGTCGCAGTAGTTTAATAAGACAGTTTAAATGCCCCTTGGAAGAGACGTGCAGGTCGCAGTAGCTTAACAAGACGGTTTAAATGTACCTTGGAAGAGAGGTGCAGGTCGCAGTAGCTTAACAAGACAGTTTAAATCCCCGTTGGAAGAGACGTGCAGGTCGCAGTAGCTTAACAAGACAGTTTAAATCCCCGTTGGAAGAGACGTGCAGGTCGCAGTAGCTTAACAAGAGGGTTTTAATGCCCCTTGTGATAGGCTTGCAAGTCGCAGTAGCTTACCAAGACAGTTTAAATGCCCCTTGGAAGAGACGTGCAGGTCGCAGTAGCTTAACAAGATGGTTTAAATCCCCCTTGGAAGAGCGATGGAGGTCGCAGTAGCTTAACACAATGGTTTAAATGCCCCTTGGAAGAGACGTGCAGGTCGCAGTGGCTTAACAAGACGGTTTAAATGCCCCTTGGAAGAGACGTGCAGGTCACAGTAGCTTAACAAGACGGTTTAAAAGCCCCTTGGAAAAGTGGTGGAGGTTACAGTAGCTTAATAAGACGGTTTAAATGCCCCTTGGAAGAGACGTGCAAGTCGCAGTAGCTTAACAAGACGGTTTAAATGCCCCTTGGAAGAGACGTGCAGGTCGCAGTAGCTTACCAAGACGGTTTAAATGCCCCATGGAAGAGACGTGCAGGTCGCAGTAGCTTAATAAGACGGTTTAAATGCAACTTGGAAGAGATGTGCAGGTCGCAGAAGCTTAACAAGACTGTTTAAATGCCCCCTAGGAAGAGAGGTGGAGGTCGCAGTAGCTTAACAAGACAGTTTAAATGCCCCTTGGAAGAGACGTGCAGGTCCCAGTAACTTAATAAGACGGTTTAAATGCAACTTGGAAGAGATGTGCAGGTCACAGAAGCTTAACAAGACTGTTTAATTGCCCCCTTGGAAGAGAGGTGGAGGTCGCAGTAGCTTAACAAGACAGTTTAAATGCCCCTTGGAAGAGACGTGCAGGTAGCAGTATCTTAACAAGAGGGTTTAAATGCCCGTTTCAAGGGACGTGCAGGTCGCAGGAGCTTAACAAGAGGGTTTAAATGCCCCTTGGAAGAGACGTGCAGGTCACAGTAGCTTAACAAGACGTTTTAAATGCCCCTTGGAAGAGACATGCAGGTCGCAGTAGCTTAACAAGACTGTTTAAATGCCCCTTGGAAGAGAGGTCGAGGTCGCAGTAGCTTAACAAAACGGTTTAAATGCCCCTTGGAAGAGACGTGCAGGTCGCAGAAGCTTAACAAGACTGTTTAGATGCCCCTTGGAAAAGTGGTGGAGGTTACGGTAGCTTAACAAGACGGTTTAAATGCCCCTTGGAAGAGACGTTCAAGTCGCAGTAGCTTAAAAAGACGGTTTAAATGAGCCTTGGAAGAGACTTGCAGGTCGCAGTAGCTTAACAAGACGGTTTAAATGCCCCTTGGAAGAGAGGTGGAGGTCGCAGTAGCTTAACAAGACGGTTTAAATGCCCCTTGGAAGAGAGGTGGAGGTCGCAGTAGCTTAACAAGACAGTTTAAATGCCCCTTGGAAGAGATTTGCAGGTCGCAGTAGCTTAACAAGACGGTTTAAATGCCACTTGGAAGAGACGTGCAGGTCGCAGTAGATTAACAAGACGGTTTAAATGCCCCTTGGAAGAGCGGTTGAGGTCGCAGTAGCTTAACAAGACAGTTTAAATGCCCCTTGAAAGAGACGTGCAGGTCGCAGTAGCTTAACAAGACGTTTTAAATGCCCCTTGGAAGAGACATGCAGGTCGCAGTAGCTTAACAAGACGGTTTAAATGCCCCTTGAAAGAGACGTGCAGGTCGCAGTAGCTTAACAAGACGGTTTAGATGCCCCTTGGAAAAGTGGTGGAGGTTACAGTAGCTTAACAAGACTGTTTAAATGTCCCTTGGAAGAGACGTTCAAGTCGCAGTAGCTTAAAAAGACGGTTTACATGCCCCTTGGAAGAGACGTGCAGGTCGCAGAAGCTTAACAAGACGGTTTAAATGCCCCTTGGAAGAGACGTGCAAGTCGCAGTAGCTTAACAACATGGTTTAAATGCCACTTATAAGAGACGTGCAGGTCACAGTAGCTTAACAAGACAGTTTAAATGCCCCTTGGAAGAGACATGCAGGTCGCAGTAGCTTAACAAGATGGTTTAAATGCCCCTTGGAAGAGCGGTGGAGGTCGCTGTAGCTTAATAAGACCGTTTAAATGCCCCTTTGAAGACCGGTGGAGTTCGCAGTAGCTTAACAAGACAGTTTAAATGCCCCTTGGAAGAGACGTGCAGGTCGCAGTAGCTTACCAAGACGATTTAAATGCCCCTTGGAAGAGACGTGCAGGTCGCAGTTGCTTAACAAGACAGTTTAAATGCCCCTTGGAAGAGACATGCAGGTCGCAGCAGCTTAACAAGACGGTTTAAATGTCCCTTAGTAGAGACATGCAGGTCGCAGTAGCTTAACAAGACGGTTTAAATGCCCCATGGAAGAGACGTGCAGGTCGCAGTAGCTTAACAAGATGGTTTAAATGCCCCTTGGAAGAGCGGTGAAGGATGCAGTAGCTTAACAAGACAGTTTAAATGCCCCTTGGAAGAGACGTGTAGGTCGCAGTAGCTTAACAAGACAGTTTAAATGACCCTTGGAAGAGGCTTGCAGGTCGCAGTAGCTTAATAAGACGGTTTAAATGCCCCTTGGAAGAGAGGTGGAGGTCGCAGCAGCTTAAGAAGACAGTTTAAATGCACCTTGGAAGAGACGTGCAGGTCGCAGTAGCTTAACAAGACTGTTTAAATGCCACTTGGAAGAGACGTGCAGTTCGCAGTAGCTTAACAAGACTGTTTAATTGCCCGTTGGAAGAGCGGTGGAGGTCGCAGTAGCTTAACAAGAGAGTTTAAATGCCCCTTGAAAGAGACGTGCAGGTCGCAGTAGCTTCACAAGACTGTTTAAATGCCCCTTGGAAGTGCGGTGGAGGTCGCAGTAGCTTAACAAGACAGTTTAAATGCCCCTTGGAAGAGACGTGCAGGTCGCAGTAGCTTAACAAGATGGTTTAAATGCCCCATGGAAGAGCGGTGGAGGTCGCAGTAGCTTAACAAGACAGTTTAAATGCCCCTTGGAAGAGACGTGCAGGTCGCCGTAGCTTACCAAGACGATTTAAATGCCACTTGGAAGAGACGTGCAGGTCGCAGTAGCTTAACAAGACAGGTTAAATGCCCCTTGAAAGAGACGTGCAGGTCGCAATAGCTTAACAAGACGGTTTAAATGCCCCTTGGAAGAGCGGTGGAGGTCGCAGTAGCTTAACAAGACGGTTTAAATGCCCCTTGGAAGAGACATGCAGGTCGCAGCAGCTAAACAAGATGGTTTAAATGCCCCTTGGAAGAGACGTGCAGGTCGCAGTAGCTTAACAAGACGGTTTAAATGCCCTTTGGAAGAGACATGCAGGTCGCAGTAGCTTAACAAAGCATTTTAAATGACCCTTGGAAGAGACGTGTAAGTCGCAGTAGCTTAACAAGACGGTTTAAATGCCCCTTAGAAGAGACGTGCAGGTCGCAGCAGCTTAACAAGACAATTTAAATGCCCCTTGGAAGAGACGTGCAGGTCGCAGTAGCTTAACAAGAGGGTTTAAATGTCCGTTTCAAGGGACGTGCAGGTCGCAGGAGCTTAACAAGAGGGTTTAAGTGCCCCTTGGAAGAGACGTGCAGGTCTCAGTAGCTTAACAAGACGTTTTAAATGCCCCTTGGAAGAGACGTGCAGGTCGCAGTAGCTTAACAAGACTATTTAAATGCCCCTTGGAAGAGAGGTCGAGGTCGCAGTAGCTTAACAAGACGTTTTAAATGCCCCTTGGAAGAGACGTGCAGGTCGCAGTAGCTTAACAAGACTGTTTAGATGCCCCTTGGAAAAGTGGTGGAGGTTACGGTAGCTTAACAAGACGGTTTAAATGCCCCTTGGAAGAGACGTTCAAGTCGCAGTAGCTTAAAAAGACGGTTTAAATGAGCCTTGGAAGAGACTTGCAGGTCGCAGTAGCTTAACAAGACGGTTTAAATGCCCCTTGGAAGAGAGGTGGAGGTCGCAGTAGCTTAACAAGACGGTTTAAATGCCCCTTGGAAGAGAGGTGGAGGTCGCAGTAGCTTAACAAGACAGTTTAAATGCCCCTTGGAAGAGACTTGCAGGTCGCAGTAGCTTAACAAGACGGTTTAAATGCCACTTGGAAGAGACGTGCAGGTCGCAGTAGATTAACAAGACGGTTTAAATGCCCCTTGAAAGAGCGGTTGAGGTCGCAGTAGCTTAACAAGACAGTTTAAATGCCCCTTGAAAGAGACGTGCAGGTCGCAGTAGCTTAACAAGACGTTTTAAATGCCCCTTGGAAGAGACATGCAGGTCGCAGTAGCTTAACAAGACAGTTTAAATGCCCCTTGAAAGAGACGTGCAGGTCGCAGTAGCTTAACAAGACGGTTTAGATGCCCCTTGGAAAAGTGGTGGAGGTTACAGTAGCTTAACAAGACTGTTTAAATGTCCCTTGGAAGAGACGTTCAAGTCGCAGTAGCTTAAAAAGACGGTTTACATGCCCCTTGGAAGAGACGTGCAGGTCGCAGAAGCTTAACAAGACGTTTTAAATGCCCCTTGGAAGACACGTGCAAGTCGCAGTAGCTTAACAACATGGTTTAAATGCCACTTATAAGAGACGTGCAGGTCGCAGTAGCTTAACAAGACAGTTTAAATGCCCCTTGGAAGAGACGTGCAGGTCGCAGTAGCTTAACAAGATGGTTTAAATGCACCTTGGAAGAGCGGTGGAGGTCGCAGTAGCTTAATAAGACCGTTTAAATGCTCCTTTGAAGACCGGTGGAGTTCGCAGTAGCTTAACAAGACAGTTTAAATGCCCCTTGGAAAAGACGTGCAGGTCGCAGTAGCTTACCAAGACGATTTAAATGCCCCTTGGAAGAGACGTGCAGGTCGCAGTTGCTTAACAAGACAGTTTAAATGCCCCTTGGAAGAGACATGCAGGTCGCAGCAGCTTAACAAGACGGTTTAAATGTCCCTTAGTAGAGACATGCAGGTCGCAGTAGCTTAACAAGACGGTTTAAATGCCCCATGGAAGAGACGTGCAGGTCGCAGTAGCTTAACAAGATGGTTTAAATGCCCCTTGGAAGAGCGGTGAAGGATGCAGTAGCTTAACAAGACAGTTTAAATGCCCCTTGGAAGAGACGTGTAGGTCGCAGTAGCTTAACAAGACAGTTTAAATGCCCCTTGGAAGAGGCTTGCAGGTCGCAGAAGTTTAATAAGACGGTTTAAATGCCCCTTGGAAGAGATGTGCAGGTCGCAGTAGCTTAATAAGACGGTTTAAATGCCCCTTGGAAGAGAGGTGGAGGTCGCAGTAGCTTAACAAGACAGTTTAAATGCACCTTGGAAGAGACGTGCAGGTCGCAGTAGCTTAACAAGACTGTTTAAATGCCACTTGGAAGAGACGTGCAGTTCGCAGTAGCTTAACAAGACTGTTTAATTGCCCCTTGGAAGAGCGGTGGAGGTCGCAGTAGCTTAACAAGAGAGTTTAAATGCCCCTTGAAAGAGACGTGCAGGTCGCAGTAGCTTCACAAGACTGTTTAAATGCCCCTTGGAAGTGCGGTGGAGGTCGCAGTAGCTTAACAAGACAGTTTAAATGCCCCTTGGAAGAGACGTGCAGGTCGCAGTAGCTTAACAAGATGGTTTAAATGCCCCATGGAAGAGCGGTGGAGGTCGCAGTAGCTTAACAAGACAGTTTAAATGCCCCTTGGAAGAGACGTGCAGGTCGCCGTAGCTTACCAAGACGATTTAAATGCCACTTGGAAGAGACGTGCAGGTCGCAGTAGCTTAACAAGACAGGTTAAATGCCCCTTGAAAGAGACGTGCAGGTCGCAATAGCTTAACAAGACGGTTTAAATGCCCCTTGGAAGAGCGGTGGAGGTCGCAGTAGCTTAACAAGACGGTTTAAATGCCCCTTGGAAGAGACATGCAGGTCGCAGCAGCTAAACAAGATGGTTTAAATGCCCCTTGGAAGAGACGTGCAGGTTGCAGTAGCTTAACAAGACGGTTTAAATGCCCTTTGGAAGAGACATGCAGGTCGCAGTAGCTTAACAAAGCATTTTAAATGACCCTTGGAAGAGACGTGTAAGTCGCAGTAGCTTAACAAGACGGTTTAAATGCCCCTTAGAAGAGACGTGCAGGTCGCAGTAGCTTAACAAGACAATTTAAATGCCCCTTGGAAGAGACGTGCAGGTCGCAGTAGCTTAACAAGAGGGTTTAAATGCCCGTTTCAAGGGACGTGCAGGTCGCAGGAGCTTAACAAGAGGGTTTAAGTGCCCCTTGGAAGAGACGTGCAGGTCACAGTAGCTTAACAAGACGTTTTAAATGCCCCTTGGAAGAGACATGCAGGTCGCAGTAGCTTAACAAGACTGTTTAAATGCCCCTTGGAAGAGAGGTCGAGGTCGCAGTAGCTGAACAAGACGGTTTAAATGCCCCTTGGAAGAGACGTGCAGGTCGCAGTAGCTTAACAAGACTGTTTAGATGCCCCTTGGAAAAGTGGTGGAGGTTACGGTAGCTTAACAAGACGGTTTAAATGCCCCTTGGAAGAGACGTTCAAGTCGCAGTAGCTTAAAAAGACGGTTTAAATGAGCCTTGGAAGAGACTTGCAGGTCGCAGTAGCTTAACAAGACGGTTTAAATGCCCCTTGGAAGAGAGGTGGAGGTCGCAGTAGCTTAACAAGACGGTTTAAATGCCCCTTGGAAGAGAGGTGGAGGTCGCAGTAGCTTAACAAGACAGTTTAAATGCCCCTTGGAAGAGATTTGCAGGTCGCAGTAGCTTAACAAGACGGTTTAAATGCCACTTGGAAGAGACGTGCAGGTCGCAGTAGATTAACAAGACGGTTTAAATGCCCCTTGGAAGAGCGGTTGAGGTCGCAGTAGCTTAACAAGACAGTTTAAATGCCCCTTGAAAGAGACGTGCAGGTCGCAGTAGCTTAACAAGACGTTTTAAATGCCCCTTGGAAGAGACATGCAGGTCGCAGTAGCTTAACAAGACGGTTTAAATGCCCCTTGAAAGAGACGTGCAGGTCGCAGTAGCTTAACAAGACGGTTTAGATGCCCCTTGGAAAAGTGGTGGAGGTTACAGTAGCTTAACAAGACTGTTTAAATGTCCCTTGGAAGAGACGTTCAAGTCGCAGTAGCTTAAAAAGACGGTTTACATGCCCCTTGGAAGAGACGTGCAGGTCGCAGAAGCTTAACAAGACGGTTTAAATGCCCCTTGGAAGAGACGTGCAAGTCGCAGTAGCTTAACAACATGGTTTAAATGCCACTTATAAGAGACGTGCAGGTCACAGTAGCTTAACAAGACAGTTTAAATGCCCCTTGGAAGAGACATGCAGGTCGCAGTAGCTTAACAAGATGGTTTAAATGCCCCTTGGAAGAGCGGTGGAGGTCGCTGTAGCTTAATAAGACCGTTTAAATGCCCCTTTGAAGACCGGTGGAGTTCGCAGTAGCTTAACAAGACAGTTTAAATGCCCCTTGGAAGAGACGTGCAGGTCGCAGTAGCTTACCAAGACGATTTAAATGCCCCTTGGAAGAGACGTGCAGGTCGCAGTTGCTTAACAAGACAGTTTAAATGCCCCTTGGAAGAGACATGCAGGTCGCAGCAGCTTAACAAGACGGTTTAAATGTCCCTTAGTAGAGACATGCAGGTCGCAGTAGCTTAACAAGACGGTTTAAATGCCCCATGGAAGAGACGTGCAGGTCGCAGTAGCTTAACAAGATGGTTTAAATGCCCCTTGGAAGAGCGGTGAAGGATGCAGTAGCTTAACAAGACAGTTTAAATGCCCCTTGGAAGAGACGTGTAGGTCGCAGTAGCTTAACAAGACAGTTTAAATGACCCTTGGAAGAGGCTTGCAGGTCGCAGTAGCTTAATAAGACGGTTTAAATGCCCCTTGGAAGAGAGGTGGAGGTCGCAGCAGCTTAAGAAGACAGTTTAAATGCACCTTGGAAGAGACGTGCAGGTCGCAGTAGCTTAACAAGACTGTTTAAATGCCACTTGGAAGAGACGTGCAGTTCGCAGTAGCTTAACAAGACTGTTTAATTGCCCGTTGGAAGAGCGGTGGAGGTCGCAGTAGCTTAACAAGAGAGTTTAAATGCCCCTTGAAAGAGACGTGCAGGTCGCAGTAGCTTCACAAGACTGTTTAAATGCCCCTTGGAAGTGCGGTGGAGGTCGCAGTAGCTTAACAAGACAGTTTAAATGCCCCTTGGAAGAGACGTGCAGGTCGCAGTAGCTTAACAAGATGGTTTAAATGCCCCATGGAAGAGCGGTGGAGGTCGCAGTAGCTTAACAAGACAGTTTAAATGCCCCTTGGAAGAGACGTGCAGGTCGCCGTAGCTTACCAAGACGATTTAAATGCCACTTGGAAGAGACGTGCAGGTCGCAGTAGCTTAACAAGACAGGTTAAATGCCCCTTGAAAGAGACGTGCAGGTCGCAATAGCTTAACAAGACGGTTTAAATGCCCCTTGGAAGAGCGGTGGAGGTCGCAGTAGCTTAACAAGACGGTTTAAATGCCCCTTGGAAGAGACATGCAGGTCGCAGCAGCTAAACAAGATGGTTTAAATGCCCCTTGGAAGAGACGTGCAGGTCGCAGTAGCTTAACAAGACGGTTTAAATGCCCTTTGGAAGAGACATGCAGGTCGCAGTAGCTTAACAAAGCATTTTAAATGACCCTTGGAAGAGACGTGTAAGTCGCAGTAGCTTAACAAGACGGTTTAAATGCCCCTTAGAAGAGACGTGCAGGTCGCAGCAGCTTAACAAGACAATTTAAATGCCCCTTGGAAGAGACGTGCAGGTCGCAGTAGCTTAACAAGAGGGTTTAAATGTCCGTTTCAAGGGACGTGCAGGTCGCAGGAGCTTAACAAGAGGGTTTAAGTGCCCCTTGGAAGAGACGTGCAGGTCACAGTAGCTTAACAAGACGTTTTAAATGCCCCTTGGAAGAGACGTGCAGGTCGCAGTAGCTTAACAAGACTGTTTAAATGCCCCTTGGAAGAGAGGTCGAGGTCGCAGTAGCTTAACAAGACGTTTTAAATGCCCCTTGGAAGAGACGTGCAGGTCGCAGTAGCTTAACAAGACTGTTTAGATGCCCCTTGGAAAAGTGGTGGAGGTTACGGTAGCTTAACAAGACGGTTTAAATGCCCCTTGGAAGAGACGTTCAAGTCGCAGTAGCTTAAAAAGACGGTTTAAATGAGCCTTGGAAGAGACTTGCAGGTCGCAGTAGCTTAACAAGACGGTTTAAATGCCCCTTGGAAGAGAGGTGGAGGTCGCAGTAGCTTAACAAGACGGTTTAAATGCCCCTTGGAAGAGAGGTGGAGGTCGCAGTAGCTTAACAAGACAGTTTAAATGCCCCTTGGAAGAGACTTGCAGGTCGCAGTAGCTTAACAAGACGGTTTAAATGCCACTTGGAAGAGACGTGCAGGTCGCAGTAGATTAACAAGACGGTTTAAATGCCCCTTGGAAGAGCGGTTGAGGTCGCAGTAGCTTAACAAGACAGTTTAAATGCCCGTTGAAAGAGACGTGCAGGTCGCAGTAGCTTAACAAGACGTTTTAAATGCCCCTTGGAAGAGACATGCAGGTCGCAGTAGCTTAACAAGACAGTTTAAATGCCCCTTGAAAGAGACGTGCAGGTCGCAGTAGCTTAACAAGACGGTTTAGATGCCCCTTGGAAAAGTGGTGGAGGTTACAGTAGCTTAACAAGACTGTTTAAATGTCCCTTGGAAGAGACGTTCAAGTCGCAGTAGCTTAAAAAGACGGTTTACATGCCCCTTGGAAGAGACGTGCAGGTCGCAGAAGCTTAACAAGACGGTTTAAATGCCCCTTGGAAGACACGTGCAAGTCGCAGTAGCTTAACAACATGGTTTAAATGCCACTTATAAGAGACGTGCAGGTCGCAGTAGCTTAACAAGACAGTTTAAATGCCCCTTGGAAGAGACGTGCAGGTCGCAGTAGCTTAACAAGATGGTTTAAATGCACCTTGGAAGAGCGGTGGAGGTCGCAGTAGCTTAATAAGACCGTTTAAATGCTCCTTTGAAGACCGGTGGAGTTCGCAGTAGCTTAACAAGACAGTTTAAATGCCCCTTGGAAAAGACGTGCAGGTCGCAGTAGCTTACCAAGATGATTTAAATGCCCCTTGGAAGAGACGTGCAGGTCGCAGTTGCTTAACAAGACAGTTTAAATGCCCCTTGGAAGAGACATGCAGGTCGCAGCAGCTTAACAAGACGGTTTAAATGTCCCTTAGTAGAGACATGCAGGTCGCAGTAGCTTAACAAGACGGTTTAAATGCCCCATGGAAGAGACGTGCAGGTCGCAGTAGCTTAACAAGATGGTTTAAATGCCCCTTGGAAGAGCGGTGAAGGATGCAGTAGCTTAACAAGACAGTTTAAATGCCCCTTGGAAGAGACGTGTAGGTCGCAGTAGCTTAACAAGACAGTTTAAATGCCCCTTGGAAGAGGCTTGCAGGTCGCAGAAGTTTAATAAGACGGTTTAAATGCCCCTTGGAAGAGATGTGCAGGTCGCAGTAGCTTAATAAGACGGTTTAAATGCCCCTTGGAAGAGAGGTGGAGGTCGCAGTAGCTTAACAAGACAGTTTAAATGCACCTTGGAAGAGACGTGCAGGTCGCAGTAGCTTAACAAGACTGTTTAAATGCCACTTGGAAGAGACGTGCAGTTCGCAGTAGCTTAACAAGACTGTTTAATTGCCCCTTGGAAGAGCGGTGGAGGTCGCAGTAGCTTAACAAGAGAGTTTAAATGCCCCTTGAAAGAGATGTGCAGGTCGCAGTAGCTTCACAAGACTGTTTAAATGCCCCTTGGAAGTGCGGTGGAGGTCGCAGTAGCTTAACAAGACAGTTTAAATGCCCCTTGGAAGAGACGTGCAGGTCGCAGTAGCTTAACAAGATGGTTTAAATGCCCCATGGAAGAGCGGTGGAGGTCGCAGTAGCTTAACAAGACAGTTTAAATGCCCCTTGGAAGAGACGTGCAGGTCGCCGTAGCTTACCAAGACGATTTAAATGCCACTTGGAAGAGACGTGCAGGTCGCAGTAGCTTAACAAGACAGGTTAAATGCCCCTTGAAAGAGACGTGCAGGTCGCAATAGCTTAACAAGACGGTTTAAATGCCCCTTGGAAGAGCGGTGGAGGTCGCAGTAGCTTAACAAGACGGTTTAAATGCCCCTTGGAAGAGACATGCAGGTCGCAGCAGCTAAACAAGATGGTTTAAATGCCCCTTGGAAGAGACGTGCAGGTTGCAGTAGCTTAACAAGACGGTTTAAATGCCCTTTGGAAGAGACATGCAGGTCGCAGTAGCTTAACAAAGCATTTTAAATGACCCTTGGAAGAGACGTGTAAGTCGCAGTAGCTTAACAAGACGGTTTAAATGCCCCTTAGAAGAGACGTGCAGGTCGCAGTAGCTTAACAAGACAATTTAAATGCCCCTTGGAAGAGACGTGCAGGTCGCAGTAGCTTAACAAGAGGGTTTAAATGCCCGTTTCAAGGGACGTGCAGGTCGCAGGAGCTTAACAAGAGGGTTTAAGTGCCCCTTGGAAGAGACGTGCAGGTCACAGTAGCTTAACAAGACGTTTTAAATGCCCCTTGGAAGAGACATGCAGGTCGCAGTAGCTTAACAAGACTGTTTAAATGCCCCTTGGAAGAGAGGTCGAGGTCGCAGTAGCTGAACAAGACGGTTTAAATGCCCCTTGGAAGAGACGTGCAGGTCGCAGCAGCTTAACAAGACGGTTTAAATGTCCCTTAGTAGAGACATGCAGGTCGCAGTAGCTTAACAAGACGGTTTAAATGCCCCATGGAAGAGACGTGCAGGTCGCAGTAGCTTAACAAGATGGTTTAAATGCCCCTTGGAAGAGCGGTGAAGGATGCAGTAGCTTAACAAGACAGTTTAAATGCCCCTTGGAAGAGACGTGTAGGTCGCAGTAGCTTAACAAGACAGTTTAAATGCCCCTTGGAAGAGGCTTGCAGGTCGCAGAAGTTTAATAAGACGGTTTAAATGCCCCTTGGAAAAGATGTGCAGGTCGCAGTAGCTTAATAAGACGGTTTAAATGCCCCTTGGAAGATAGGTGGAGGTCGCAGTAGCTTAACAAGACAGTTTAAATGCACCTTGGAAGAGACGTGCAGGTCGCAGTAGCTTAACAAGACTGTTTAAATGCCACTTGGAAGAGACGTGCAGTTCGCAGTAGCTTAACAAGACTGTTTAATTGCCCCTTGGAAGAGCGGTGGAGGTCGCAGTAGCTTAACAAGAGAGTTTAAATGCCCCTTGAAAGAGACGTGCAGGTCGCAGTAGCTTCACAAGACTGTTTAAATGCCCCTTGGAAGTGCGGTGGAGGTCGCAGTAGCTTAACAAGACAGTTTAAATGCCCCTTGGAAGAGACGTGCAGGTCGCAGTAGCTTAACAAGATGGTTTAAATGCCCCATGGAAGAGCGGTGGAGGTCGCAGTAGCTTAACAAGACAGTTTAAATGCCCCTTGGAAGAGACGTGCAGGTCGCCGTAGCTTACCAAGACGATTTAAATGCCACTTGGAAGAGACGTGCAGGTCGCAGTAGCTTAACAAGACAGGTTAAATGCCCCTTGAAAGAGACGTGCAGGTCGCAATAGCTTAACAAGACGGTTTAAATGCCCCTTGGAAGAGCGGTGGAGGTCGCAGTAGCTTAACAAGACGGTTTAAATGCCCCTTGGAAGAGACATGCAGGTCGCAGCAGCTAAACAAGATGGTTTAAATGCCCCTTGGAAGAGACGTGCAGGTTGCAGTAGTTTAACAAGACGGTTTAAATGCCCTTTGGAAGAGACATGCAGGTCGCAGTAGCTTAACAAAGCATTTTAAATGACCCTTGGAAGAGACGTGTAAGTCGCAGTAGCTTAACAAGACGGTTTAAATGCCCCTTAGAAGAGACGTGCAGGTCGCAGTAGCTTAACAAGACAATTTAAATGCCCCTTGGAAGAGACGTGCAGGTCGCAGTATCTTAACAAGAGGGTTTAAATGCCCGTTTCAAGGGACGTGCAGGTCGCAGGAGCTTAACAAGAGGGTTTAAGTGCCCCTTGGAAGAGACGTGCAGGTCACAGTAGCTTAACAAGACGTTTTAAATGCCCCTTGGAAGAGACATGCAGGTCGCAGTAGCTTAACAAGACTGTTTAAATGCCCCTTGGAAGAGAGGTCGAGGTCGCAGTAGCTGAACAAGACGGTTTAAATGCCCCTTGGAAGAGACGTGCAGGTCGCAGTAGCTTAACAAGACTGTTTAGATGCCCCTTGGAAAAGTGGTGGAGGTTACGGTAGCTTAACAAGACGGTTTAAATGCCCCTTGGAAGAGACGTTCAAGTCGCAGTAGCTTAAAAAGACGGTTTAAATGAGCCTTGGAAGAGACTTGCAGGTCGCAGTAGCTTAACAAGACGGTTTAAATGCCCCTTGGAAGAGAGGTGGAGGTCGCAGTAGCTTAACAAGACGGTTTAAATGCCCCTTGGAAGAGAGGTGGAGGTCGCAGTAGCTTAACAAGACAGTTTAAATGCCCCTTGGAAGAGATTTGCAGGTCGCAGTAGCTTAACAAGACGGTTTAAATGCCACTTGGAAGAGACGTGCAGGTCGCAGTAGATTAACAAGACGGTTTAAATGCCCCTTGGAAGAGCGGTTGAGGTCGCAGTAGCTTAACAAGACAGTTTAAATGCCCCTTGAAAGAGACGTGCAGGTCGCAGTAGCTTAACAAGACGTTTTAAATGCCCCTTGGAAGAGACATGCAGGTCGCAGTAGCTTAACAAGACGGTTTAAATGCCCCTTGAAAGAGACGTGCAGGTCGCAGTAGCTTAACAAGACGGTTTAGATGCCCCTTGGAAAAGTGGTGGAGGTTACAGTAGCTTAACAAGACTGTTTAAATGTCCCTTGGAAGAGACGTTCAAGTCGCAGTAGCTTAAAAAGACGGTTTACATGCCCCTTGGAAGAGACGTGCAGGTCGCAGAAGCTTAACAAGACGGTTTAAATGCCCCTTGGAAGAGACGTGCAAGTCGCAGTAGCTTAACAACATGGTTTAAATGCCACTTATAAGAGACGTGCAGGTCACAGTAGCTTAACAAGACAGTTTAAATGCCCCTTGGAAGAGACATGCAGGTCGCAGTAGCTTAACAAGATGGTTTAAATGCCCCTTGGAAGAGCGGTGGAGGTCGCTGTAGCTTAATAAGACCGTTTAAATGCCCCTTTGAAGACCGGTGGAGTTCGCAGTAGCTTAACAAGACAGTTTAAATGCCCCTTGGAAGAGACGTGCAGGTCGCAGTAGCTTACCAAGACGATTTAAATGCCCCTTGGAAGAGACGTGCAGGTCGCAGTTGCTTAACAAGACAGTTTAAATGCCCCTTGGAAGAGACATGCAGGTCGCAGCAGCTTAACAAGACGGTTTAAATGTCCCTTAGTAGAGACATGCAGGTCGCAGTAGCTTAACAAGACGGTTTAAATGCCCCATGGAAGAGACGTGCAGGTCGCAGTAGCTTAACAAGATGGTTTAAATGCCCCTTGGAAGAGCGGTGAAGGATGCAGTAGCTTAACAAGACAGTTTAAATGCCCCTTGGAAGAGACGTGTAGGTCGCAGTAGCTTAACAAGACAGTTTAAATGACCCTTGGAAGAGGCTTGCAGGTCGCAGTAGCTTAATAAGACGGTTTAAATGCCCCTTGGAAGAGAGGTGGAGGTCGCAGCAGCTTAAGAAGACAGTTTAAATGCACCTTGGAAGAGACGTGCAGGTCGCAGTAGCTTAACAAGACTGTTTAAATGCCACTTGGAAGAGACGTGCAGTTCGCAGTAGCTTAACAAGACTGTTTAATTGCCCGTTGGAAGAGCGGTGGAGGTCGCAGTAGCTTAACAAGAGAGTTTAAATGCCCCTTGAAAGAGACGTGCAGGTCGCAGTAGCTTCACAAGACTGTTTAAATGCCCCTTGGAAGTGCGGTGGAGGTCGCAGTAGCTTAACAAGACAGTTTAAATGCCCCTTGGAAGAGACGTGCAGGTCGCAGTAGCTTAACAAGATGGTTTAAATGCCCCATGGAAGAGCGGTGGAGGTCGCAGTAGCTTAACAAGACAGTTTAAATGCCCCTTGGAAGAGACGTGCAGGTCGCCGTAGCTTACCAAGACGATTTAAATGCCACTTGGAAGAGACGTGCAGGTCGCAGTAGCTTAACAAGACAGGTTAAATGCCCCTTGAAAGAGACGTGCAGGTCGCAATAGCTTAACAAGACGGTTTAAATGCCCCTTGGAAGAGCGGTGGAGGTCGCAGTAGCTTAACAAGACGGTTTAAATGCCCCTTGGAAGAGACATGCAGGTCGCAGCAGCTAAACAAGATGGTTTAAATGCCCCTTGGAAGAGACGTGCAGGTCGCAGTAGCTTAACAAGACGGTTTAAATGCCCTTTGGAAGAGACATGCAGGTCGCAGTAGCTTAACAAAGCATTTTAAATGACCCTTGGAAGAGACGTGTAAGTCGCAGTAGCTTAACAAGACGGTTTAAATGCCCCTTAGAAGAGACGTGCAGGTCGCAGCAGCTTAACAAGACAATTTAAATGCCCCTTGGAAGAGACGTGCAGGTCGCAGTAGCTTAACAAGAGGGTTTAAATGTCCGTTTCAAGGGACGTGCAGGTCGCAGGAGCTTAACAAGAGGGTTTAAGTGCCCCTTGGAAGAGACGTGCAGGTCACAGTAGCTTAACAAGACGTTTTAAATGCCCCTTGGAAGAGACGTGCAGGTCGCAGTAGCTTAACAAGACTGTTTAAATGCCCCTTGGAAGAGAGGTCGAGGTCGCAGTAGCTTAACAAGACGTTTTAAATGCCCCTTGGAAGAGACGTGCAGGTCGCAGTAGCTTAACAAGACTGTTTAGATGCCCCTTGGAAAAGTGGTGGAGGTTACGGTAGCTTAACAAGACGGTTTAAATGCCCCTTGGAAGAGACGTTCAAGTCGCAGTAGCTTAAAAAGACGGTTTAAATGAGCCTTGGAAGAGACTTGCAGGTCGCAGTAGCTTAACAAGACGGTTTAAATGCCCCTTGGAAGAGAGGTGGAGGTCGCAGTAGCTTAACAAGACGGTTTAAATGCCCCTTGGAAGAGAGGTGGAGGTCGCAGTAGCTTAACAAGACAGTTTAAATGCCCCTTGGAAGAGACTTGCAGGTCGCAGTAGCTTAACAAGACGGTTTAAATGCCACTTGGAAGAGACGTGCAGGTCGCAGTAGATTAACAAGACGGTTTAAATGCCCCTTGGAAGAGCGGTTGAGGTCGCAGTAGCTTAACAAGACAGTTTAAATGCCCCTTGAAAGAGACGTGCAGGTCGCAGTAGCTTAACAAGACGTTTTAAATGCCCCTTGGAAGAGACATGCAGGTCGCAGTAGCTTAACAAGACAGTTTAAATGCCCCTTGAAAGAGACGTGCAGGTCGCAGTAGCTTAACAAGACGGTTTAGATGCCCCTTGGAAAAGTGGTGGAGGTTACAGTAGCTTAACAAGACTGTTTAAATGTCCCTTGGAAGAGACGTTCAAGTCGCAGTAGCTTAAAAAGACGGTTTACATGCCCCTTGGAAGAGACGTGCAGGTCGCAGAAGCTTAACAAGACGGTTTAAATGCCCCTTGGAAGACACGTGCAAGTCGCAGTAGCTTAACAACATGGTTTAAATGCCACTTATAAGAGACGTGCAGGTCGCAGTAGCTTAACAAGACAGTTTAAATGCCCCTTGGAAGAGACGTGCAGGTCGCAGTAGCTTAACAAGATGGTTTAAATGCACCTTGGAAGAGCGGTGGAGGTCGCAGTAGCTTAATAAGACCGTTTAAATGCTCCTTTGAAGACCGGTGGAGTTCGCAGTAGCTTAACAAGACAGTTTAAATGCCCCTTGGAAAAGACGTGCAGGTCGCAGTAGCTTACCAAGATGATTTAAATGCCCCTTGGAAGAGACGTGCAGGTCGCAGTTGCTTAACAAGACAGTTTAAATGCCCCTTGGAAGAGACATGCAGGTCGCAGCAGCTTAACAAGACGGTTTAAATGTCCCTTAGTAGAGACATGCAGGTCGCAGTAGCTTAACAAGACGGTTTAAATGCCCCATGGAAGAGACGTGCAGGTCGCAGTAGCTTAACAAGATGGTTTAAATGCCCCTTGGAAGAGCGGTGAAGGATGCAGTAGCTTAACAAGACAGTTTAAATGCCCCTTGGAAGAGACGTGTAGGTCGCAGTAGCTTAACAAGACAGTTTAAATGCCCCTTGGAAGAGGCTTGCAGGTCGCAGAAGTTTAATAAGACGGTTTAAATGCCCCTTGGAAGAGATGTGCAGGTCGCAGTAGCTTAATAAGACGGTTTAAATGCCCCTTGGAAGAGAGGTGGAGGTCGCAGTAGCTTAACAAGACAGTTTAAATGCACCTTGGAAGAGACGTGCAGGTCGCAGTAGCTTAACAAGACTGTTTAAATGCCACTTGGAAGAGACGTGCAGTTCGCAGTAGCTTAACAAGACTGTTTAATTGCCCCTTGGAAGAGCGGTGGAGGTCGCAGTAGCTTAACAAGAGAGTTTAAATGCCCCTTGAAAGAGACGTGCAGGTCGCAGTAGCTTCACAAGACTGTTTAAATGCCCCTTGGAAGTGCGGTGGAGGTCGCAGTAGCTTAACAAGACAGTTTAAATGCCCCTTGGAAGAGACGTGCAGGTCGCAGTAGCTTAACAAGATGGTTTAAATGCCCCATGGAAGAGCGGTGGAGGTCGCAGTAGCTTAACAAGACAGTTTAAATGCCCCTTGGAAGAGACGTGCAGGTCGCCGTAGCTTACCAAGACGATTTAAATGCCACTTGGAAGAGACGTGCAGGTCGCAGTAGCTTAACAAGACAGGTTAAATGCCCCTTGAAAGAGACGTGCAGGTCGCAATAGCTTAACAAGACGGTTTAAATGCCCCTTGGAAGAGCGGTGGAGGTCGCAGTAGCTTAACAAGACGGTTTAAATGCCCCTTGGAAGAGACATGCAGGTCGCAGCAGCTAAACAAGATGGTTTAAATGCCCCTTGGAAGAGACGTGCAGGTTGCAGTAGCTTAACAAGACGGTTTAAATGCCCTTTGGAAGAGACATGCAGGTCGCAGTAGCTTAACAAAGCATTTTAAATGACCCTTGGAAGAGACGTGTAAGTCGCAGTAGCTTAACAAGACGGTTTAAATGCCCCTTAGAAGAGACGTGCAGGTCGCAGTAGCTTAACAAGACAATTTAAATGCCCCTTGGAAGAGACGTGCAGGTCGCAGTAGCTTAACAAGAGGGTTTAAATGCCCGTTTCAAGGGACGTGCAGGTCGCAGGAGCTTAACAAGAGGGTTTAAGTGCCCCTTGGAAGAGACGTGCAGGTCACAGTAGCTTAACAAGACGTTTTAAATGCCCCTTGGAAGAGACATGCAGGTCGCAGTAGCTTAACAAGACTGTTTAAATGCCCCTTGGAAGAGAGGTCGAGGTCGCAGTAGCTGAACAAGACGTTTTAAATGCCCCTTGGAAGAGACGTGCAGGTCGCAGTAGCTTAACAAGACTGTTTAGATGCCCCTTGGAAAAGTGGTGGAGGTTACGGTAGCTTAACAAGACGGTTTAAATGCCCCTTGGAAGAGACGTTCAAGTCGCAGTAGCTTAAAAAGACGGTTTAAATGAGCCTTGGAAGAGACTTGCAGGTCGCAGTAGCTTAACAAGACGGTTTAAATGCCCCTTGGAAGAGAGGTGGAGGTCGCAGTAGCTTAACAAGACGGTTTAAATGCCCCTTGGAAGAGAGGTGGAGGTCGCAGTAGCTTAACAAGACAGTTTAAATGCCCCTTGGAAGAGACTTGCAGGTCGCAGTAGCTTAACAAGACGGTTTAAATGCCACTTGGAAGAGACGTGCAGGTCGCAGTAGATTAACAAGACGGTTTAAATGCCCCTTGGAAGAGCGGTTGAGGTCGCAGTAGCTTAACAAGACAGTTTAAATGCCCCTTGAAAGAGACGTGCAGGTCGCAGTAGCTTAACAAGACGTTTTAAATGCCCCTTGGAAGAGACATGCAGGTCGCAGTAGCTTAACAAGACGGTTTAAATGCCCCTTGAAAGAGACGTGCAGGTCGCAGTAGCTTAACAAGACGGTTTAGATGCCCCTTGGAAAAGTGGTGGAGGTTACAGTAGCTTAACAAGACTGTTTAAATGTCCCTTGGAAGAGACGTTCAAGTCGCAGTAGCTTAAAAAGACGGTTTACATGCCCCTTGGAAGAGACGTGCAGGTCGCAGAAGCTTAACAAGACGGTTTAAATGCCCCTTGGAAGAGACGTGCAAGTCGCAGTAGCTTAACAACATGGTTTAAATGCCACTTATAAGAGACGTGCAGGTAGCAGTAGCTTAACAAGACAGTTTAAATGCCCCTTGGAAGAGACGTGCAGGTCGCAGTAGCTTAACAAGATGGTTTAAATGCCCCTTGGTAGAGCGGTGGAGGTCGCAGTAGCTTAATAAGACCGTTTAAATGCTCCTTTGAAGACCGGTGGAGTTCGCAGTAGCTTAACAAGACAGTTTAAATGCCCCTTGGAAAAGACGTGCAGGTCGCAGTAGCTTACCAAGACGATTTAAATGCCCCTTGGAAGAGACGTGCAGGTCGCAGTTGCTTAACAAGACAGTTTAAATGCCCCTTGGAAGAGACATGCAGGTCGCAGCAGCTTAACAAGACGGTTTAAATGTCCCTTAGTAGAGACATGCAGGTCGCAGTAGCTTAACAAGACGGTTTAAATGCCCCATGGAAGAGACGTGCAGGTCGCAGTAGCTTAACAAGATGGTTTAAATGCCCCTTGGAAGAGCGGTGAAGGATGCAGTAGCTTAACAAGACAGTTTAAATGCCCCTTGAAAGAGACGTGCAGGTCGCAGTAGCTTCACAAGACTGTTTAAATGCCCCTTGGAAGTGCGGTGGAGGTCGCAGTAGCTTAACAAGACAGTTTAAATGCCCCTTGGAAGAGACGTGCAGGTCGCAGTAGCTTAACAAGATGGTTTAAATGCCCCATGGAAGAGCGGTGGAGGTCGCAGTAGCTTAACAAGACAGTTTAAATGCCCCTTGGAAGAGACGTGCAGGTCGCCGTAGCTTACCAAGACGATTTAAATGCCACTTGGAAGAGACGTGCAGGTCGCAGTAGCTTAACAAGACAGGTTAAATGCCCCTTGAAAGAGAAGTGCAGGTCGCAGTAGCTTAACAAGACGGTTTAAATGCCCCTTGGAAGAGCGGTGGAGGTCGCAGTAGCTTAACAAGACGGTTTAAATGCCCCTTGGAAGAGACATGCAGGTCGCAGCAGCTAAACAAGATGGTTTAAATGCCCCTTGGAAGAGACGTGCAGGTCGCAGTAGCTTAACAAGACGGTTTAAATGCCCTTTGGAAGAGACATGCAGGTCGCAGTAGCTTAACAAAGCATTTTAAATGACCCTTGGAAGAGACGTGTAAGTCGCAGTAGCTTAACAAGACCGTTTAAATGCCCCTTAGAAGAGACGTGAAGGTCGCAGTAGCTTAACAAGACAATTTAAATGCCCCTTGGAAGAGACGTGCAGGTCACAGTAGCTTAACAAGATGGTTTAAATGCCCCTTGGAAGAGCGGTGAAGGTCGCAGTAGCTTAACAAGACAGTTTAAATGCCCCTTGGAAGAGACGTGCAGGTCGCAGTAGCTTAACAAGACAGTTTAAATGCCCCTTGGAAGAGACGTGCAGGTCGCAGTAGCTTAACAAGATGGTTTAAATGCCCCTTGGAAGAGCGGTGAAGGATGCAGTAGCTTAACAAGACAGTTTAAATGCCCCTTGGAAGAGACGTGTAGGTCGCAGTAGCTTAACAAGACAGTTTAAATGCCCCTTGGAAAAGGCTTGCAGGTCGCAGAAGTTTAATAAGACGGTTTAAATGCCCCTTGGAAGAGATGTGCAGGTCGCAGTAGCTTAATAAGACGGTTTAAATGCCCCTTGGAAGAGAGGTGGAGGTCGCAGTAGCTTAACAAGACAGTTTAAATGCACCTTGGAAGAGACATGCAGGTCGCAGTAGCTTAACAAGACGGTTTAAATGCCACTTGGAAGAGACGTGCAGTTCGCAGTAGCTTAACAAGACGGTTTAAATGCCCCTTGGAAGAGCGGTGGAGGTCGCAGTAGCTTAACAAGATAGTTTAAATGCCCCTTGAAAGAGACGTGCAGGTCGTAGTAGCTTCACAAGACTGTTAAAATGCCCCTTGGAAGTGCGGTGGAGGTCGCAGTAGCTTAACTAAACAGTTTAAATGCCCCTTGGAAGAGACGTGCAGGTCGCAGTAGCTTAACAAGATGGTTTAAATGCCCCATGGAAGAGCGGTGGAGGTCGCAGTAGCTTAATAAGACAGTTTAAATGCCCCTTGGAAGAGACGTGCAGGTCTCAGTACCTTACCAAGACGATTTAAATGCCCCTTGGAAGAGACGTGCAGGTCGCAGTTGCTTAACAAGACAGTTTAAATGCCCCTTGGAAGAGCGGTGGAGTTCGCAGTAGCTTAACAAGACAGTTTAAATGTCCCTTTGAAGAGACGTGCAGGTCGCAGTTGCTTAACAAGACAGTTTAAATGCCCCTTGGAAGAGCGGTGGAGTTCGCAGTAGCTTAACAAGACTGTTTAAATGCCTCTTGGAAGAGACTTGCAGGTCGCAGTAGCGTAACAAGACGGTTTAAATGTCCCTTGGTAGAGACATGCAGGTCGCAGTAGCTTAACAAGATGGTTTAAATGCCCCTTGGAAGAGACGTGGTGGTCGCAGTAGCTTAACAAGACGGTTTAAATGCCCCTTGGAAGAGACGTGCAAGTCGCAGTAGCTTAACAACATGGTTTAAATGCCACTTATAAGAGACGTGCAGGTCGCAGTAGCTTAACAAGACAGTTTAAATGCCCCTTGGAAGAGACGTGCAGGTCGCAGTAGCTTAACAAGATGGTTTAAATGCCCCTTGGAAGAGCGGTGGAGGTCGCAGTAGCTTAATAAGACCGTTTAAATGCCACTTTGAAGACCGGTGGAGTTCGCAGTAGCTTAACAAGACAGTTTAAATGCTCTTGGAAGAGACGTGCAGGTCGCAGTAGCTTACCAAGACGATTTAAATGCCCCTTGGAAGAGACGTGCAGGTCGCAGTTGCTTAACAAGACAGTTTAAATGCCCCTTGGAAGAGACATGCAGGTCGCAGCAGCTTAACAAGACGGTTTAAATGTCCCTTAGTAGAGACATGCAGGTCGCAGTAGCTTAACAAGACGGTTTAAATGCCCCATGGAAGAGACGTGCAGGTCGCAGTAGCTTAACAAGATGGTTTAAATGCCCCTTGGAAGAGCGGTGAAGGATGCAGTAGCTTAACAAGACAGTTTAAATGCCCCTTGGAAGAGACGTGTAGGTCGCAGTAGCTTAAAAAGACAGTTTAAATGCCCCTTGGAAGAGGCTTGCAGGTCGCAGAAGTTTAATAAGACGGTTTAAATGCCCCTTGGAAGAGATGTGCAGGTCGCAGTAGCTTAATAAGAGGGTTTAAATGCCCCTTGGAAGAGAGGTGGAGGTCGCAGTAGCTTAACAAGACAGTTTAAATGCACCTTGGAAGAGACGTGCAGGTCGCAGTAGCTTAACAAGACTGTTTAAATGCCACTTGGAAGAGACGTGCAGTTCGCAGTAGCTTAAAAAGACTGTTTAATTGCCCCTTGGAAGAGCGGTGGAGGTCGCATTAGCTTAACAAGAGAGTTTAAATGCCCCTTGAAAGAGACGTGCAGGTCGCAGTAGCTTCACAAGAATGTTTAAATGCCCCTTGGAAGTGCGGTGGAGGTCGCAGTAGCTTAACAAGACAGTTTAAATGCCCCTTGGAAGAGACGTGCAGGTCGCAGTAGCTTAACAAGATGGTTTAAATGCCCCATGGAAGAGCGGTGGAGGTCGCAGTAGCTTAACAAGACAGTTTAAATGCCCCTTGGAAGAGACGTGCAGGTCGCCGTAGCTTACCAAGACGATTTAAATGCCACTTGGTAGAGACGTGCAGGTCGCAGTAGCTTAACAAGACAGGTTAAATGCCCCTTGAAAGAGACGTGCAGGTCGCAGTAGCTTAACAAGACGGTTTAAATGCCCCTTGGAAGAGCGGTGGAGGTCGCAGTAGCTTAACAAGACGGTTTAAATGCCCCTTGGAAGAGACATGCAGGTCGCAGCAGCTAAACAAGATGGTTTAAATGCCCCTTGGAAGAGACGTGCAGGTCGCAGTAGCTTAACAAGACGGTTTAAATGCCCTTTGGAAGAGACATGCAGGTCGCAGTAGCTTAACAAAGCATTTTAAATGACCCTTGGAAGAGACGTGTAAGTCGCAGTAGCTTAACAAGACGGTTTAAATGCCCCTTAGAAGAGACGTGCAGGTCGCAGTAGCTTAACAAGACAATTTAAATGCCCCTTGGAAGAGACGTGCAGGTCGCAGTAGCTTAACAAGAGGGTTTAAATGCCCGTTTCAAGGGACGTGCAGGTCGCAGGAGCTTAACAAGAGGGTTTAAATGCCCCATGGAAGAGACGTGCAGGTCACAGTAGCTTAACAAGACGTTTTAAATGCCCCTTGGAAGAGACATGCAGGTCGCAGTAGCTTAACAAGACTGTTTAAATGCCCCTTGGAAGAGAGGTCGAGGTCGCAGTAGCTTAACAAGACGGTTTAAATGCCCTTTGGAAGAGACGTGCAGGTCGCAGTAGCTTAACAAGACTGTTTAGATGCCCCTTGGAAAAGTGGTGGAGGTTACGGTAGCTTAACACGACGGTTTAAATGCCCCTTGGAAGAGACGTTCAAGTCGCAGTAGCTTAAAAAGACGGTTTAAATGAGCCTTGGAAGAGACTTGCAGGTCGCAGTAGCTTAACAAGACTGTTTAAATGCCCCTTGGAAGAGAGGTGGAGGTCGCAGTAGCTTAACAAGACGGTTTAGATGCCCCTTGGAAAAGTGGTGGAGGTTACAGTAGCTTAACAAGACTGTTTAAATGTCCCTTGGAAGAGACGTTCAAGTCGCAGTAGCTTAAAAAGACGGTTTACATGCCCCTTGGAAGAGACGTGCAGGTCGCAGAAGCTTAACAAGATGGTTTAAATGCCCCTTGGAAGAGACGTGCAAGTTGCAGTAGCTTAACAACATGGTTTAAATGCCACTTATAAGAGACGTGCAGGTCGCAGTAGCTTAACAAGACAGTTTAAATGCCCCTTGGAAGAGACGTGCAGGTCGCAGTAGCTTAACAAGATGGTTTAAATGCCCCTTGGAAGAGCGGTGGAGGTCGCAGTAGCTTAATAAGACCGTTTAAATGCTCCTTTGAAGACCGGTGGAGTTCGCAGTAGCTTAACAAGACAGTTTAAATGCCCCTTGGAAGAGACGTGCAGTTCGCAGTAGCTTACCAAGACGATTTAAATGCCCCTTGGAAGAGACGTGCAGGTCGCAGTTGCTTAACAAGACAGTTTAAATGCCCCTTGGAAGAGACATGCAGGTCGCAGCAGCTTAACAAGACGGTTTAAATGTCCCTTAGTAGAGACATGCAGGTCGCAGTAGCTTAACAAGACGGTTTAAATGCCCCATGGAAGAGACGTGCAGGTCGCAGTAGCTTAACAAGATGGTTTAAATGCCCCTTGGAAGAGCGGTGAAGGATGCAGTAGCTTAACAAGACAGTTTAAATGCCCCTTGGAAGAGACGTGTAGGTCGCAGTAGCTTAACAAGACAGTTTAAATGCCCCTTAGAAGAGGCTTGCAGGTCGCAGAAGTTTAATAAGACGGTTTAAATGCCCCTTGGAAGAGATGTGCAGGTCGCAGTAGCTTAATAAGACGGTTTAAATGCCCCTTGGAAGAGAGGTGGAGGTCGCAGTAGCTTAACAAGACAGTTTAAATGCACCTTGGAAGAGACGTGCAGGTCGCAGTAGCTTAACAAGACTGTTTAAATGCCACTTGGAAGAGACGTGCAGGTCGCAGTAGCTTAACAAGACTGTTTAATTGCCCCTTGGAAGAGCGGTGGAGGTCGCAGTAGCTTAACAAGAGAGTTTAAATGCCCTTTGAAAGAGACGTGCAGGTCGCAGTAGCTTCACAAGACTGTTTAAATGCCCCTTGGAAGTGCGGTGGAGGTCGCAGTAGCTTAACAAGACAGTTTAAATGCCCCTTGGAAGAGACGTGCAGGTCGCAGTAGCTTAACAAGATGGTTTAAATGGCCCATGGAAGAGCGGTGGAGGTCGCAGTAGCTTTACAAGACAGTTTAAATGCCCCTTGGAAGAGACGTGCAGGTCGCCGTAGCTTACCAAGACGATTTAAATGCCACTTGGAAGAGACGTGCAGGTCGCAGTAGCTTAACAAGACAGGTTAAATGCCCCTTGAAAGAGACGTGCAGGTCGCAGTAGCTTAACAAGACGGTTTAAATGCCCCTTGGAAGAGCGGTGGAGGTCGCAGTAGCTTAACAAGACGGTTTAAATGCCCCTTGGAAGAGACATGCAGGTCGCAGCAGCTAAACAAGATGGTTTAAATGCCCCTTGGAAGAGACGTGCAGGTCGCAGTAGCTTAACAAGACGGTTTAAATGCCCTTTGGAAGAGACATGCAGGTCGCAGTAGCTTAACAAAGCATTTTAAATGACCCTTGGAAGAGACGTGTAAACCCGGGAAACACACATTCGCCAGGAGACTCGCAACACTCATCAGGAGGGCGTTAAACTAGAAGAAGAGGGGATGGGAAGAAAAACGCCGGACACGAACATGCAACCAGAGGACATACTAATGAAAGATATGAAGTGCGACAAAGAAGGTCCAAGACAAGATACTTGGAAGGAAGGTAAGAAAATTTCTAATACAATCCACAGGGAGAAGATTGGAACAAAACAAAATCGTGTAAACTGCGTGCTAGCAAATGCCAGGAGCCTGACAAACAAGATGGATGAACTGGAAGCAGAAATATCTACAGGTAACTATGACATAGTGGGAATAACCGAGACATGGTTGGATGAAAGCTATGACTGGGCAGTTAACTTACAGGGTTACAGTCTGTTTAGAAGGGATCGAAGAAATCGGAAAGGGGGTGGAGTCTGTCTATATGTAAAGACGTGTCTAAAGCCTACAATACGGGAGGATGTATGGGAGGGAAATGAGGAGGTCGAGTCCTTATGGGTGGAGATACATGGGGCAAAAAACAATAATAAAATTATCATAGGAGTCTGTTATAAACCACCAAATATAGCAGAAGCCACGGAAAGTCTATTAATGAGACAAATAGACGAAGTAGCAAAAAATAACGAGATGATTATTATGGGGGACTTCAACTACCCCGATATAGACTGGGAAACCGAAAGCTGTAGATCTCAGAAAGGAAACAGGTTTCTGTCAATTATCAAAGACAATTATTTGTCACAACTTGTGCAGGAACCAACTAGAGGGACGGCCCTTTTAGACTTAATATTAACTAACAGGCCAGACAGAATAACTGAGGTGCAGGTTGGGGGGCACCTGGGAAATAGTGACCACAACATTATACAATTCCACATGTGCTTCAGTAGGGTGCCCAGCAAGGGAGTCACAAAAACACTGAACTTCAGGAGGGCAAAGTTTGATCAGCTAAGAGATGCCCTTCACCTTATAGACTGGGATAGTATCTTCAGTAATAGGAGCACGGATAGAAAATGGGAAATTTTCAAAACAGTCCTACATAGTCACTGTAGAAGGTACATACCTTATGGGAATAAAAGGGCTAGGAATAGGAGGAAGCCAATGTGGCTAAATAAGGAAGTCAAGAGGGCAATGAAAAACAAAAAAAGGGCTTTCGGTAAACTTAAACAAGAAGGCAGCGAGGAAGCGCTAATAACTTATAGGGAAAAAAACAAAATCTGTAAGAAACAAATAAGAATAGCAAAAGAGGAGACAGAGAGACTAATTGCCAAAGAAAGTAAAACGAATCCCAAACTGTTCTTTAACTATATAAACAGTAAAAGGATTAAAACTGATGGAGTTGGCCCATTGAAAAATAACCTGGGTAAAATCATAGAGGGCGATGAGGGTAAAGCAAACCTACTCAATAGCTTCTTCTCCACTGTTTTCACAAAAGAAAACAATTTATCGGAGGAAATGCAAAGTAATAAAGTAAACCCTCCGCTGAATATCACCCACCTAACCCAGGAGGAAGTTCAGAAACGCCTAAATAATATCAAAATAGACAAGTCACCAGGCCCAGATGGCATACACCCCCGGGTACTAAAAGAATTAAGTAATGTGATAGACAGACCGCTGTATCTTATATTCAAGCACTCTTTATGGACAGGGACTGCCCCACTAGACTGGCGCCAAGCAAATGTGGTACCAATATTCAAAAAGGGGTCTAAAAGTGACCCTGGGAACTATAGACCAGTCAGCTTAACGTCTGTTGTGGGTAAATTGTTTGAAGGATTTCTTAGAGATGCTATTGTAGAATATCTTAATGATAATAACTGTCTAACTCCATATCAACATGGATTCATGAGAGATCGCTCCTGCCAAACAAACCTGATTGCCTTCTACGAGGAGGTGAGCTCACAGCTGGACCGGGGAGAGTCAGTGGATGTTGTATACCTTGACTTCTCCAAAGCGTTTGATACCGTGCCACACAAAAGGTTGGTATATAAAATGAGAATGCTTGGTCTGGGGGATAATGTGTGTAAGTGGGTAAATAGCTGGCTGAGTGATAGAAAGCAGAGGGTGGTTATCAATGGAGTAAGCTCAGGGTGTGTCAGGGTTACTAGCGGGGTGCCTCAAGGGTCTGTCTTGGGCCCTATATTATTTAATATATTTATTAATGATCTAGTGGAAGGGTTGCATAGTAAAATAGCAATATTTGCAGATGATACTAAACTTTGTAAAGTAGTTAACACAGATGAGGATAGGGCACAGCTACAGGAGGATTTAGATAAATTGGGGAGTTGGGCCAAAAAATGGCAAATGGGGTTCAATGCCGATAAATGTAAAGTCATGCACATGGGAAAGAAAAACAGCAGTCACCCATACATATTAAATGGGAAACCGTTGGGGAAATCTGACATGGAGAAGGACCTGGGCGTCTTGGTTAATAGCAAATTAAATTGGAGTGCCCAGTGTCAGGCAGCAGCTGCGAAGGCAAATAGAGTCATGGCATGCATCAGAAGAGGAATAGGGGCATATGATGAGAACATTGTTCTTCCTCTGTATAAAGCGCTGGTAAGGCCGCACTTAGAATATTGTGCACAGTTCTGGGCTCCGGTGCTCAGGAAAGACATATTGGAGCTAGAGAGGGTACAAAGGAGGGCGACTAAGGTAATAAAGGGAATGGAGGGACTAGAATACCCAGAGAGGTTGTCAAAATTAGGCCTATTTACGTTGGAAAAGAGAAGGCTTAGGGGAGACCTCATAAACATGTATAAATACATCAGGGGGCAGTACAGAGATCTCTCCCATGACCTGTTTATACCAAGGATGGTGACAAAGACGAGGGGGCACACTATGCGTCTGGAGGAAAGGAGGTTCCTGCACCAGCATAGAAGGGGATTCTTTACGGTCAGAGCCGTGAGACTCTGGAACTCTCTGGGAGAGGAAGTGGTGATGTCCAACTCACTTAATGAGTTCAAGAGAGGCCTGGACGCCTTTCTTGAGAACAATAAAATTACATCTTATGCTTAGTGATAGTTAATTAATCCAGATTGGTGTCGGGAAGTGAATTTTTACCTCAATGATGTCAATTGGCCTATACCGCATGTTTTTTTTTTTTTGTTTTGTTTTGTTTTTTTTTGCGTTCCCCTGGATCAACGCTGCGGAATAGCTGCAGTGCACAAGAAATAGGCTGAACTGGATGGACGCTTGTCTTTTTTCGGCCTTATAAACTATGTAACTATGTAAGTCGCAGTAGCTTAACAAGACGGTTTAAATGCCCCTTAGAAGAGACGTGCAGGTCGCAGTAGCTTAACAAGACAAGTTAAATGCCCCTTGGAAGAGACGTGCAGGTCACAGTAGCTTAACAAGATGGTTTAAATGCCCCTTGGAAGAGCGATGGAGGTCGCAGTAGCTTAACAAGACAGTTTAAATGCCCCTTGGAAGAGACGTGCAGGTCGCAGTAGCTTAACAAACAGTTTAAATGCCCATTGGAAGAGACGTGCAGGTCGCAGTAGCTTAACAAGATGGTTTAAATGCCCCTTGGAAGAGCGGTGAAGGATGCAGTAGCTTAACAAGACAGTTTAAATGCCCCTTGGAAGAGACGTGTAGGTCGCAGTAGCTTAACAAGACAGTTTAAATGCCCCTTGGAAAAGGCTTGCAGGTCGCAGAAGTTTAATAAGACGGTTTAAATGCCCCTTGGAAGAGATGTGCAGGTCGCAGTAGCTTAATAAGACGGTTTAAATGCCCCTTGGAAGAGAGGTGGAGGTCGCAGTAGCTTAACAATACAGTTTAAATGCACCTTGGAAGAGACATGCAGGTCGCAGTAGCTTAACAAGACGGTTTAAATGCCACTTGGAAGAGACGTGCAGTTCGCAGTAGCTTAACAAGACGGTTTAAATGCCCCTTGGAAGAGCGGTGGAGGTCGCAGTAGCTTAACAAGATAGTTTAAATGCCCCTTGAAAGAGACGTGCAGGTCGCAGTAGCTTCACAAGACTGTTAAAATGCCCCTTGGAAGTGCGGTGGAGGTCGCAGTAGCTTAACTAAACAGTTTAAATGTCCCTTGGAAGAGACGTGCAGGTCGCAGTAGCTTAACAAGATGGTTTAAATGCCCCATGGAAGAGCGGTGGAGGTCGCAGTAGCTTAATAAGACAGTTTAAATGCCCCTTGGAAGAGACGTGCAGGTCTCAGTACCTTACCAAGACGATTTAAATGCCCCTTGGAAGAGACGTGCAGGTCGCAGTTGCTTAACAAGACAGTTTAAATGCCCCTTGGAAGAGCGGTGGAGTTCGCAGTAGCTTAACAAGACAGTTTAAATGCCCCTTGGAAGAGACGTGCAGGTCGCAGTTGCTTAACAAGACAGTTTAAATGCCCCTTGGAAGAGCGGTGGAGTTCGCAGTAGCTTAACAAGACTGTTTAAATGCCTCTTGGAAGAGACTTGCAGGTCGCAGTAGCTTAACAAGACGGTTTAAATGTCCCTTGGTAGAGACATGCAGGTCGCAGTAGCTTAACAAGATGGTTTAAATGCCCCTTGGAAGAGACGTGGTGGTCGCAGTAGCTTAACAAGACGGTTTAAATGCCCCTTGGGATAGGCTTGCAAGTCGCAGTAGCTTATCAAGACGGATTAAATGCCCCTTGGAAGAGACGTGCAGGTCGCAGTAGCTTAACAAGACGGTTTAAATGCCCCTTGGAAGAGAGGTGGAGGTCGCAGTAGCTTAACAAGACAGTTTAAATGCCCCTTGGAAGAGACTTGCAGGTCGCAGTAGCTTAACAAGACGGTTTAAATGCCAATTGGAAGAGACGTGCAGGTCGCAGTAGATTAACAAGACGGTTTAAATGCCCCTTGGAAGAGCGGTTGAGGTCGCAGTAGCTTAACAAGACAGTTTAAATGCCCCTTGAAAGAGACGTGCAGGTCGCAGTAGCTTAACAGGACGTTTTAAATGCCCCTTGGAAGAGACATGCAGGTCGCAGTAGCTTAACAAGACGGTTTAAATGCCCCTTGAAAGAGACGTGCAGGTCGCAATAGCTTAACAAGACGGTTTAGATGCCCCTTGGAAAAGTGGTGGAGGTTACAGTAGCTTAACAAGACTGTTTAAATGTCCCTTGGAAGAGACGTTTAAGTCGCAGTAGCTTAAAAAGACGGTTTACATGCCCCTTGGAAGAGACGTGCAGGTCGCAGAAGCTTAACAAGACGGTTTAAATGCCCCTTGGAAGAAACGTGCAAGTCGCAGTAGCTTAACAACATGGTTTAAATGCCACTTATAAGAGACGTGCAGGTCGCAGTAGCTTAACAAGACAGTTTAAATGCCCCTTGGAAGAGACGTGCAGGTCGCAGTAGCTTAACAAGATGGTTTAAATGCCCCTTGGAAGAGCGGTGGAGGTCGCAGTAGCTTAATAAGACCATTTAAATGCCCCTTTGAAGACCGGTGGAGGTCGCAGTAGCTTAACAAGACAGTTTAAATGCCCCTTGGAAGAGACGTGCAGGTCGCAGTAGCTTACCAAGACGATTTAAATGCCCCTTGGAAGAGACGTGCAGGTCGCAGTTGCTTAACAAGACAGTTTAAATGCCCCTTGGAAGAGACATGCAGGTCGCAGCAGCTTAACAAGACGGTTTAAATGTCCCTTGGTAGAGACATGCAGGTCGCAGTAGCTTAACAAGACGGTTTAAATGCCCCATGGAAGAGACGTGCAGTTCGCAGTAGCTTAACAAGATGGTTTAAATGCCCCTTGGGATAGGCTTGCAAGTCGCAGTAGCTTATCAAGACGGATTAAATGCCCCTTGGAAGAGACGTGCAGGTCGCAGTAGCTTAACAAGACGGTTTAAATGCCCCTTGGAAGAGAGGTGGAGGTCGCAGTAGCTTAACAAGACAGTTTAAATGCCCCTTGGAAGAGACTTGCAGGTCGCAGTAGCTTAACAAGACGGTTTAAATGCCAATTGGAAGAGACGTGCAGGTCGCAGTAGATTAACAAGACGGTTTAAATGCCCCTTGGAAGAGCGGTTGAGGTCGCAGTAGCTTAACAAGACAGTTTAAATGCCCCTTGAAAGAGACGTGCAGGTCGCAGTAGCTTAACAGGACGTTTTAAATGCCCCTTGGAAGAGACATGCAGGTCGCAGTAGCTTAACAAGACGGTTTAAATGCCCCTTGAAAGAGACGTGCAGGTCGCAATAGCTTAACAAGACGGTTTAGATGCCCCTTGGAAAAGTGGTGGAGGTTACAGTAGCTTAACAAGACTGTTTAAATGTCCCTTGGAAGAGACGTTTAAGTCGCAGTAGCTTAAAAAGACGGTTTACATGCCCCTTGGAAGAGACGTGCAGGTCGCAGAAGCTTAACAAGACGGTTTAAATGCCCCTTGGAAGAGACGTGCAAGTCGCAGTAGCTTAACAACATGGTTTAAATGCCACTTATAAGAGACGTGCAGGTCGCAGTAGCTTAACAAGACAGTTTAAATGCCCCTTGGAAGAGACGTGCAGGTCGCAGTAGCTTAACAAGATGGTTTAAATGCCCCTTGGAAGAGCGGTGGAGGTCGCAGTAGCTTAATAAGACCGTTTAAATGCCCCTTTGAAGACCGGTGGAGGTCGCAGTAGCTTAACAAGACAGTTTAAATGCCCCTTGGAAGAGACGTGCAGGTCGCAGTAGCTTACCAAGACGATTTAAATGCCCCTTGGAAGAGACGTGCAGGTCGCAGTTGCTTAACAAGACAGTTTAAATGCCCCTTGGAAGAGACATGCAGGTCGCAGCAGCTTAACAAGACGGTTTAAATGTCCCTTGGTAGAGACATGCAGGTCGCAGTAGCTTAACAAGACGGTTTAAATGCCCCATGGAAGAGACGTGCAGTTCGCAGTAGCTTAACAAGATGGTTTAAATGCCCCTTGGAAGAGCGGTGAAGGATGCAGTAGCTTAACAAGACAGTTTAAATGCCCTTTGGAAGAGACGTGTAGGTCGCAGTAGCTTAACAAGACAGTTTAAATGCCCCTTGGAAGAGGCTTGCAGGTCGCAGAAGTTTAATAAGACGGTTTAAATGCCCCTTGGAAGAGATGTGCAGGTCGCAGTAGCTTAATAAGACGGTTTAAATGCCCCTTGGAAGAGAGGTGGAGGTCGCAGTAGCTTAACAAGACAGTTTAAATGCACCTTGGAAGAGACGTGCAGGTCACAGTAGCTTAACAAGACTGTTTAAATGCCACTTGGAAGAGACGTGCAGTTCGCAGTAGCTTAACAAGACGGTTTAATTGCCCCTTGAAAGAGCGGTGGAGGTCGCAGTAGCTTAACAAGAGAGTTTAAATGCCCCTTGAAAGAGACGTGCAGGTCGCAGTAGCTTCACAAGACTGTTTAAATGCCCCTTGGAAGTGCGGTGGAGGTCGCAGTAGCTTAACAAGACAGTTTAAATGCCCCTTGGAAGAGACGTGCAGGTCGCAGTAGCTTAACAAGATGGTTTAAATGCCCCATGGAAGAGCGGTGGAGGTCGCAGTAGCTTAACAAGACAGTTTAAATGCCCCTTGGAAGAGACGTGCAGGTCGCCGTAGCTTACCAAGACGATTTAAATGCCACTTGGAAGAGACGTGCAGGTCGCAGTAGCTTAACAAGACGGTTTAAATGCCCCTTGGGATAGGCTTGCAAGTCGCAGTAGCTTATCAAGACGGATTAAATGCCCCTTGGAAGAGACGTTCAGGTCGCAGTAGCTTAACAAGACGGTTTAAATGCCCCTTGGAAGAGAGGTGGAGGTCGCAGTAGCTTAACAAGACAGTTTAAATGCCCCTTGGAAGAGACTTGCAGGTCGCAGTAGCTTAACAAGACGGTTTAAATGCCACTTGGAAGACACGTGCAGGTCGCAGTAGATTAACAAGACGGTTTAAATGCCCCTTGGAAGAGCGGTTGAGGTCGCAGTAGCTTAACAAGACAGTTTAAATGCCCCTTGAAAGAGACGTGCAGGTCGCAGTAGCTTAACAAGACGTTTTAAATGCCCCTTGGAAGAGACATGCAGGTCGCAGTAGCTTAACAAGACGGTTTAAATGCCCCTTGAAAGAGACGTGCAGGTCGCAGTAGCTTAACAAGACGGTTTAGATGCCCCTTGGAAAAGTGGTGGAGGTTACAGTAGCTTAACAAGACTGTTTAAATGTCCCTTGGAAGAGACGTTCAAGTCGCAGTAGCTTAAAAAGACGGTTTACATGCCCCTTGGAAGAGACGTGCAGGTCGCAGAAGCTTAACAAGACTGTTTAAATGCCCCTTGGAAGAGACGTGCAAGTCGCAGTAGCTTAACAACATGGTTTAAATGCCACTTATAAGAGACGTGCAGGTCGCAGTAGCTTAACAAGACAGTTTAAATGCCCCTTGGAAGAGACGTGCAGGTCGCAGTAGCTTAACAAGATGGTTTAAATGCCCCTTGGAAGAGCGGTGGAGGTCGCAGTAGCTTAATAAGACCGTTTAAATGCCCCTTTGAAGACCGGTGGAGGTCGCAGTAGCTTAACAAGACAGTTTAAATGCCCCTTGGAAGAGACGTGCAGGTCGCAGTAGCTTACCAAGACGATTTAAATGCCCCTTGGAAGAGACGTGCAGGTCGCAGTTGCTTAACAAGACAGTTTAAATGCCCCTTGGAAGAGACATGCAGGTCGCAGCAGCTTAACAAGACGGTTTAAATGTCCCTTGGTAGAGACATGCAGGTCGCAGTAGCTTAACAAGACGGTTTAAATGCCCCATGGAAGAGACGTGCAGGTCGCAGTAGCTTAACAAGATGGTTTAAATGCCCCTTGGAAGAGCGGTGAAGGATGCAGTAGCTTAACAAGACAGTTTAAATGCCCTTTGGAAGAGACGTGTAGGTCGCAGTAGCTTAACAAGACAGTTTAAATGCCCCTTGGAAGAGGCTTGCAGGTCGCAGAAGTTTAATAAGACGGTTTAAATGCCCCTTGGAAGAGATGTGCAGGTCGCAGTAGCTTAATAAGACGGTTTAAATGCCCCTTGGAAGAGAGGTGGAGGTCGCAGTAGCTTAACAAGACAGTTTAAATGCACCTTGGAAGAGACGTGCAGCTCGCAGAAGCTTAACAAGACGGTTTAAATGCCCCTTTTAAGAGACGTGCAAGTCGCAGTAGCTTAACAACATGGTTTAAATGCCACTTATAAGAGACGTGCAGGTCGCAGTAGCTTAACAAGACAGTTTAAATGCCCCTTGGAAGAGACGTGCAGGTCGCAGTAGCTTAACAAGATGGTTTAAATGCCCCTTGGAAGAGCGGTGGAGGTCGCAGTAGCTTAATAAGACCGTTTAAATGCCCCTTTGAAGACCGGTGGAGGTCGCAGTAGCTTAACAAGACAGTTTAAATGCCCCTTGGAAGAGACGTGCAGGTCGCAGTAGCTTACCAAGACGATTTAAATGCCCCTTGGAAGAGACGTGCAGGTCGCAGTTGCTTAACAAGACAGTTTAAATGCCCCTTGGAAGAGACATGCAGGTCGCAGCAGCTTAACAAGACGGTTTAAATGTCCCTTGGTAGAGACATGCAGGTCGCAGTAGCTTAACAAGACGGTTTAAATGCCCCATGGAAGAGACGTGCAGTTCGCAGTAGCTTAACAAGATGGTTTAAATGCCCCTTGGAAGAGCGGTGAAGGATGCAGTAGCTTAACAAGACAGTTTAAATGCCCTTTGGAAGAGACGTGTAGGTCGCAGTAGCTTAACAAGACAGTTTAAATGCCCCTTGGAAGAGGCTTGCAGGTCGCAGAAGTTTAATAAGACGGTTTAAATGCCCCTTGGAAGAGATGTGCAGGTCGCAGTAGCTTAATAAGACGGTTTAAATGCCCCTTGGAAGAGAGGTGGAGGTCGCAGTAGCTTAACAAGACAGTTTAAATGCACCTTGGAAGAGACGTGCAGGTCACAGTAGCTTAACAAGACTGTTTAAATGCCACTTGGAAGAGACGTGCAGTTCGCAGTAGCTTAACAAGACGGTTTAATTGCCCCTTGAAAGAGCGGTGGAGGTCGCAGTAGCTTAACAAGAGAGTTTAAATGCCCCTTGAAAGAGACGTGCAGGTCGCAGTAGCTTCACAAGACTGTTTAAATGCCCCTTGGAAGTGCGGTGGAGGTCGCAGTAGCTTAACAAGACAGTTTAAATGCCCCTTGGAAGAGACGTGCAGGTCGCAGTAGCTTAACAAGATGGTTTAAATGCCCCATGGAAGAGCGGTGGAGGTCGCAGTAGCTTAACAAGACAGTTTAAATGCCCCTTGGAAGAGACGTGCAGGTCGCCGTAGCTTACCAAGACGATTTAAATGCCACTTGGAAGAGACGTGCAGGTCGCAGTAGCTTAACAAGACGGTTTAAATGCCCCTTGGGATAGGCTTGCAAGTCGCAGTAGCTTATCAAGACGGATTAAATGCCCCTTGGAAGAGACGTTCAGGTCGCAGTAGCTTAACAAGACGGTTTAAATGCCCCTTGGAAGAGAGGTGGAGGTCGCAGTAGCTTAACAAGACAGTTTAAATGCCCCTTGGAAGAGACTTGCAGGTCGCAGTAGCTTAACAAGACGGTTTAAATGCCACTTGGAAGACACGTGCAGGTCGCAGTAGATTAACAAGACGGTTTAAATGCCCCTTGGAAGAGCGGTTGAGGTCGCAGTAGCTTAACAAGACAGTTTAAATGCCCCTTGAAAGAGACGTGCAGGTCGCAGTAGCTTAACAAGACGTTTTAAATGCCCCTTGGAAGAGACATGCAGGTCGCAGTAGCTTAACAAGACGGTTTAAATGCCCCTTGAAAGAGACGTGCAGGTCGCAGTAGCTTAACAAGACGGTTTAGATGCCCCTTGGAAAAGTGGTGGAGGTTACAGTAGCTTAACAAGACTGTTTAAATGTCCCTTGGAAGAGACGTTCAAGTCGCAGTAGCTTAAAAAGACGGTTTACATGCCCCTTGGAAGAGACGTGCAGGTCGCAGAAGCTTAACAAGACTGTTTAAATGCCCCTTGGAAGAGACGTGCAAGTCGCAGTAGCTTAACAACATGGTTTAAATGCCACTTATAAGAGACGTGCAGGTCGCAGTAGCTTAACAAGACAGTTTAAATGCCCCTTGGAAGAGACGTGCAGGTCGCAGTAGCTTAACAAGATGGTTTAAATGCCCCTTGGAAGAGCGGTGGAGGTCGCAGTAGCTTAATAAGACCGTTTAAATGCCCCTTTGAAGACCGGTGGAGGTCGCAGTAGCTTAACAAGACAGTTTAAATGCCCCTTGGAAGAGACGTGCAGGTCGCAGTAGCTTACCAAGACGATTTAAATGCCCCTTGGAAGAGACGTGCAGGTCGCAGTTGCTTAACAAGACAGTTTAAATGCCCCTTGGAAGAGACATGCAGGTCGCAGCAGCTTAACAAGACGGTTTAAATGTCCCTTGGTAGAGACATGCAGGTCGCAGTAGCTTAACAAGACGGTTTAAATGCCCCATGGAAGAGACGTGCAGGTCGCAGTAGCTTAACAAGATGGTTTAAATGCCCCTTGGAAGAGCGGTGAAGGATGCAGTAGCTTAACAAGACAGTTTAAATGCCCTTTGGAAGAGACGTGTAGGTCGCAGTAGCTTAACAAGACAGTTTAAATGCCCCTTGGAAGAGGCTTGCAGGTCGCAGAAGTTTAATAAGACGGTTTAAATGCCCCTTGGAAGAGATGTGCAGGTCGCAGTAGCTTAATAAGACGGTTTAAATGCCCCTTGGAAGAGAGGTGGAGGTCGCAGTAGCTTAACAAGACAGTTTAAATGCACCTTGGAAGAGACGTGCAGGTCGCAGTAGCTTAACAAGACTGTTTAAATGCCACTTGGAAGAGACGTGCAGTTCGCAGTAGCTTAACAAGACGGTTTAATTGCCCCTTGGAAGAGCGGTGGAGGTCGCAGTAGCTTAACAAGAGAGTTTAAATGCCCCTTGAAAGAGACGTGCAGGTCGCAGTAGCTTCACAAGACTGTTTAAATGCCCCTTGGAAGTGCGGTGGAGGTCGCAGTAGCTTAACAAGACAGTTTAAATGCCCCTTGGAAGAGACGTGCAGGTCGCAGTAGCTTAACAAGATGGTTTAAATGCCCCATGGAAGAGCGGTGGAGGTCGCAGTAGCTTAACAAGACAGTTTAAATGCCCCTTGGAAGAGACGTGCAGGTCGCCGTAGCTTACCAAGACGATTTAAATGCCACTTGGAAGAGACGTGCAGGTCGCAGTAGCTTAACAAGACAGGTTAAATGCCCCTTGAAAGAGACGTGCAGGTCGCAGTAGCTTAACAAGACGGTTTAAATGCCCCTTGGAAGAGCGGTGGAGGTCGCAGTAGCTTAACAAGACGGTTTAAATGCCCCTTGGAAGAGACATGCAGGTCGCAGCAGCTAAACAAGATGGTTTAAATGCCCCTTGGAAGAGACGTGCAGGTCGCAGTAGCTTAACAAGACGGTTTAAATGCCCTTTGGAAGAGACATGCAGGTCGCAGTAGCTTAACAAAGCATTTTAAATGACCCTTGGAAGAGACGTGTAAGTCGCAGTAGCTTAACAAGACGGTTTAAATGCCCCTTAGAAGAGACGTGCAGGTCGCAGTAGCTTAACAAGACAATTTAAATGCCCCTTGGAAGAGACGTGCAGGTCACAGTAGCTTAACAAGATGGTTTAAATGCCCCTTGGAAGAGCGGTGGAGGTCGCAGTAGCTTAACAAGACAGTTTAAATGCCCCTTGGAAGAGACGTGCAGGTCGCAGTAGCTTAACAAGACAGTTTAAATGCCCCTTGGAAGAGACGTGCAGGTCGCAGTAGCTTAACAAGATGGTTTAAATGCCCCTTGGAAGAGCGGTGAAGGATGCAGTAGCTTAACAAGACAGTTTAAATGCCCCTTGGAAGAGACGTGTAGGTCGCAGTAGCTTAACAAGACAGTTTAAATGCCCCTTGGAAAAGGCTTGCAGGTCGCAGAAGTTTAATAAGACGGTTTAAATGCCCCTTGGAAGAGATGTGCAGGTCGCAGTAGCTTAACAAGACAGTTTAAATGCACCTTGGAAGAGACATGCAGGTCGCAGTAGCTTAACAAGACGGTTTAAATGCCACTTGGAAGAGACGTGCAGTTCGCAGTAGCTTAACAAGACGGTTTAAATGCCCCTTGGAAGAGCGGTGGAGGTCGCAGTAGCTTAACAAGATAGTTTAAATGCCCCTTGAAAGAGACGTGCAGGTCGCAGTAGCTTCACAAGACTGTTAAAATGCCCCTTGGAAGTGCGGTGGAGGTCGCAGTAGCTTAACTAAACAGTTTAAATGCCCCTTGGAAGAGACGTGCAGGTCGCAGTAGCTTAACAAGATGGTTTAAATGCCCCATGGAAGAGCGGTGGAGGTCGCAGTAGCTTAATAAGACAGTTTAAATGCCCCTTGGAAGAGACGTGCAGGTCTCAGTACCTTACCAAGACGATTTAAATGCCCCTTGGAAGAGACATGCAGGTCGCAGTTGCTTAACAAGACAGTTTAAATGCCCCTTGGAAGAGCGGTGGAGTTCGCAGTAGCTTAACAAGACAGTTTAAATGCCCCTTGGAAGAGACGTGCAGGTCGCAGTTGCTTAACAAGACAGTTTAAATGCCCCTTGGAAGAGCGGTGGAGTTCGCAGTAGCTTAACAAGACTGTTTAAATGCCTCTTGGAAGAGACTTGCAGGTCGCAGTAGCGTAACAAGACGGTTTAAATGTCCCTTGGTAGAGACATGCAGGTCGCAGTAGCTTAACAAGATGGTTTAAATGCCCCTTGGAAGAGACGTGGTGGTCGCAGTAGCTTAACAAGACGGTTTAAATGCCCCTTGGGATAGGCTTGCAAGTCGCAGTAGCTTATCAAGACGGATTAATTGCCCCTTGGAAGAGACGTGCAGGTCGCAGTAGCTTAACAAGATGGTTTAAGCGCCCCTTGGAAAAGTGGTGGAGGTTACAGTAGATTAACAAGACGGTTTAAATGCCCCTTGGAAAAGTGGTGGAGGTTACAGTAGATTAACAAGACTGTTTAAATGCCCCTTGGAAGAGACGTGGAGGTCTCAGTAGCTTAACAAAACGGTTTAAATGCCCCTTGGAAGACATGTGCAGGTCGCAGTAGCTTAACAAGACGGTTTAAATCCCCCTTGGAAGAGACGTGCAGGTCGCAGTAGCTTAACAAGAGGGTTTAAATGCCCCTTGGGATAGGCTTGCAAGTCGCAGTAGCTTACGAAGACGGATTAATTGCCCCTTGGAAGAGACGTGCAGGTCGCAGTAGCTTAACAAGATGGTTTAAATGCCCCTCGTAAGAGCGGTGGAGGTCGCAGTACCTTAACAAGATGGTTTAAATGCCCCTTGGAAGAGACGTGCAGGTCGCAGTAGCTTAACAAGATGGTATAAATGCCCCTTGGAGGAGCGGTGGAGGTCGCAGTAGCTTAACAAGACAGTTTAAATGCGGCATTCTTGAGGGTTGTCTCAACATGGTAAATGGGTAAAATTGCGAAATGATTGTAAAAATAAGCAACTTTACGATTTACTTGTTATTTCAAATCCTCTCCGTTCTCAAGAAAGGAGTTATTTTTAATTTAATATTTAATTTAAATTAAATTACATTTATTTATTTACTGCTCATTGACTAGGTTCTTGTCCACTTTTGCAGTCTATCAGTGGTGGTAGATTTCCTTAGCAATGAGTGCAGGACTTGCAGCTTGTAAGAGCTGCTCAGAAGCTTGCCAGATCGATAATGCTGCAAGCCATGAGGCAGAGGAAGGGTACTCTCATGAAGGTTACGATTACTGTAATTTTAATGATGGAAAGAATGGCATTGTAGTTCTGCCCCATTCAAGTGTGCTCAGATAAAACCCATTTTAGAAGATCCCTTCATGACCCTCAAGAGACAGGGATGATTGCAATTGGCTTTAGTCTTAACGTACAGTACATCCAGCATCAGTAATGAGGACAGGAGCTCAAAAGTTATGGAAGGGTCAGAAAAAGGTTCCTCAGTAGTAATGAGCGAGCACTAAAATGCTCGGGTGTTCGTTGCTTGGGTCGAGCAAATTGGAATGCTCAGGTGCTCGACCCGAGCAACGAGCCCAATGTAAGTCTATGGGAAACTCAAGCACTTTTCCAGCGTCCCCCCCCCCCCCGGAGGTCTACAGGGGGCCAAAAAAATTCTCACATCGATTGGAACAGTGCTCAAATGACATGGGAACAGCATGGGGAAAAGCCCTGGAAGCATTTCTGACTCCCAGGTCACTGCTGTGAACAATGTTGTCAGAGTATTATGCCACTTTTACGGACTCACAATAAACCATACAAAAACTAAACCAAAATGGATTTTCCTGGAAAAAATGTTAAGGAACATCCTTTCCAGTGCAATGACTTCCATATAAGGCAAAATAAATAACCCCCCAAAATATGCTCCTCCACACCTTGGGCTATGTTCACGCATAGCATTTTTGATGCGTTTTTGCACATTTGCATTGCTTTCAATGGTGAAAAATACCTTTACCGGTAAATGTCATTTTAACATTTTACTACCTTATCTGGCCATGTGGTATGTGAGACATGATCAGACACATCCTGTTTCATTTATGAAGGAGGGAATCTGAAAGTCACAAAGCCTATTTTTATAGGGCCATCAGGAGGCCCTTACTATTGTTAAAGGGCCAGCAGTTGGCCCTCACTATTGTTAGAGGACCATTAGCTGGCTATGCTTTGTTGTTCCCATTATTAAGGAGCGGGTCTCATATACTGTTATAGCGTATGCAGTGACTTCAACGCCTGCCCAAAATTTGGAAAAACTCCAATACCCCTTTGAAGAGACATAAAGGGCCTGATTTTAAAAAAAATTCCCATTATTAAGTAGCTGGTCTCCTATAGTGTTATAGCGTATGCAGTAACTCTAAGGTCTGTCTAAAATATAGAAAACACCCAATACACCTTTGAAGACATATAGAGGGCCTGATTTAAAAAAATGTTCCCATTATAAAGGAGCAGTTCTGCTATACATTTATTGCATACGCAGTGACTGCAACGGCTGCCTAAATTTTGGAAAAACCCCAATACCAATTTAAAGACACATTGAGGAGAGCCTCAGTTAAAAAAATGTTCCCATTATTAAGGAGTGGTTCTGCGATACGGTTATTGCGTATGCAGTGACTTAAAGGGCTGTCTAAATTTTGGAAAAACCCCAATACCAATTTGAAGACAAGGGCTGCCAAAAATTAGCACGCACTACAATACCCCTTTGAAGAGACATAGAGGAGGGCCTCAGTAAAAAAATGTTCCCATTATAAAGGAGCGGGTCTCCTATTCTGTTATTGCATATGCAGTGACTGCAAGGGTTTCCAAAATTTAGGACTCACTCCAATAACCCTTGCGTTTTGGTAGCGTATATAGCTTCGGGGAAGGGAATGATTCCAGAACAAAAGAAACAGAACTATTAAATGTTATGTTTAATCCAAAAGGGAGGCAGTATCAGTAAAAAAAATGTTCCCATTCTAAAAGAGTGGGTCTCCTATACTGGTAATGTCCATGCAGTGACTGCAAGGACTGGCCAAAAATTGGACGCACTCCAATACCCCTTTGAAGAGACATAGAGGAGGTCCTCATTAAAAAAAATTGTTACCATTGTTAATGAATGGGTCTCCTATACTGGTAATGCCCATGCACTAAGTGCATGGGCTGAAAAACATTTACCCCTGGGGGTATACATGAACAGAACATACTGTACAATATACAGAAAGTTAGAGATAGGTCTCTAAAAAAATTTCCTACGGCATCATAAACACCCTTACAAAAAAATTATGTGGGTGTTGCATCACAGTCACCCTGGTGATATGGTGGAGGAGAGTGCAACACCCCGAAACACGTGTCAATATATTGAGATTCTGGTTAGGCTTTTTATTCGAAGATTACATTTCCATTATGAGTTTTTGGTGAGCTTTTGATGTTGCAGATTTTCTGCACCCATTAATTAAAAATCTTAGCGCATAAATTGGCCAATTCATGTGTACCTGACAGCCGCGATAAGGCTCAATGTCAGGACCTAACAATGTGAATACCTCTCTAAGGGTCATCCGTCTGCTTATGTGTGGGAAAGTAAGATCCTGATCATCATTTTCTCATTTATTTCTATATTCTACAGCAGTAATGCTATTCATATTTCATACTTCATATTTACATACTCAGCGTTACAGAGTGCTACTTTGTTTGTTCATTGCACATGGAGGTAGCTCCTCTTAGTAAGCACCTGTTCACACCTATTTCTTGTAGTGGAAGTGCCGTCATTTTCTTTGTTAATAGATTTAAGCTTTGACTGAGCACTCCACCTCCATGCCCCAGGTGGTTTTAATTGCATCAGGATCTTACTTTCCCACACATAAGCAGACGGATGTCCCTTAGAGAGGTATTCACATTGTTAGGTCCTGACATCGAGAAACGCCTTATCGCGGCTCTCAGGTACACATGAATTGGCCAATTTATGCGCTAAGATGTCTCATTTATTTCTATATTCTACAGCAGTAATGCTATTCATATTTCATACTTCATATTTACATACTCAGCGTTACAGAGTGCTACTTTGTTGTTCATTACTTCTGGGACTAGTCATCCAGATTTTAGGCCGGCTGCAGACGAGAATATGAAAAATCGTCTGAGTTTCATCCAGAAAACTCAAACGATTCACACCCAGGTGCCATCCATGTGACCAGTTTTTACGTCCACGTGCCATGCATGTGACCAGTGTTTAAGTCCATGTGCCATCCATGTGACCATTTTTATGTCCAAGTGCCATCCATGTGACCAGTTTTTACATCCAGGTGCCATCCATATTGTGAACAGTTTGTACGTCCACGTGCCATCCATGTGACCAGTTTTTACCTCTACGTGCCATCCATGTGACTAGTTTTTATGTCCAAGTGCCATCCATGTGACCAGTTTTTACGTCCATGTGCCATCCATGTGACCAGTGTTTAAGTCCATGTGCCATCCATGTGACTAGTTTTTATGTCCAAGTGCCATCCATGTGACCAGTTTTTATGTCCATGGGCCATCCATGTGACCTGTTTTTATGTCCATGTGCCATCTATGTGACCAGTTTTTACATCCATGGGCCATCCATGTGACCAGATTTTATGTCCATGTGCCATCCATGTGCCATCCATGTGACCAGTTTTTATGTCCATGTGCCATCCATGTGACCAGTTTTTACGTCTATGTGCCATCCATGTGGCCAGTTTTTACGTACATGTGCCATCCATGTGACCAGTTTTTACGTCCTTGTGCCATCTATGTGACCAGTTTTTATGTCCATGTGCCATCCATGTGACCAGTTTTTACAACTACGTGCCATCCATGTGACCAGTTTTTACATCTACGTGCCGTCCATGTGACCAGTTTTTATGTCCATGTGCCATCCATGTGACCTGTTTTTACGTCCATGTGCCATCCATGTGACCAGATTTTATGTCAATGTGCCATCTATATGACCAGCTTTTACGTCCATGTGCCATCCATGTGACCAGTTTTACGTCCTTGTGCCATCCATGTGACCAGTTTTACGTCCATGTACCATCCATGTGACCAGTTTTTATGTCCATGTGCCATCCATGTGACCAGTTTTATGTCCATGTATTATCCATGTGACCAGTTTTTATGTCCATTTTCCATCCATGTGACCAGTTTTTACGCCCATGTTCCATCCATGTGACCAGTTTTTACATCCATGGGACCAGTTTTTATGTCCATGTACCATCTATGTGACCAGCTTTTACGTCTATGTGCCATCCATGTGACCAGTTTTTACGTTCATGTGCCATCCATGTGACCAGTTTTTATGTTCATTTGCCATCCATGTGACCAGTTTTTATGTCCATGTGCCATCTATATGACCAGCTTTTTCGTTCATGTGCCATCCATGTGACCAGTTTTACTTCCTTGTACCATCCATATGACCAGTTTTACGTCCACGTGCCATCCATGTGACCAGTTTTTATGTCCATATGCCATCCATGTGACCAGTTTTTATGTCCATGTGCCATCCATGTGACCAGTTTTTACCTCCATGGTCCATCCATGTGACCAGTTTTTATGTCCATGTGTCATCCATGTGACCAGTTTTTACAACTACGTGCCATCCATGTGACCAGTTTTTACATCTACGTGCCATCCATGTGACCAGTTTTTAAGTCCATGTGCCATCCATGTGACCAGTTTTTATGTCCATGTGCCATCCATGTGACCTGCTTTTACGTCCATGTGCCATCCATGTGACCAGTTTTTATGTCAATGTGCCATCTATATGACCAGCTTTTATGTCCATGTGCCATCCATGTGACCAGTTTTACGTCCTTGTGCCATCCATGTGACTAGTTTTACGTCCATATACCATCCATGTGACCAGTTTTTATGTCCATGTGCCATCCATGTGACCAGTTTTACGTCCATGTATTATCCATGTGACCAGTTTTTATGTCCATTTGCCATCCATGTGACCAGTTTTTACGTCCATGTTCCATCCATGTGACCAGTTTTTACATCCAAGGGCCATCCATGTGACCAGTTTTTATGTCCATGTGCCATCTATATGACCAGCTTTTACGTCCATGTGCCATCCATGTGACCAGTTTTTATGTCCATGTACCATCCATGTGACCAGCTTTTACGTCCATGTGCCATCCATGTGACCAGTTTTTACGTTCATGTGCCATCCATGTGAACAGTTTTTATGTTCATGTGCCATCCATGTGACCAGTTTTTATGTTCATGTGCCATCCATGTGACCAGTTTTTATGTTCATGGACCATCTATATAAGCAGCTTTTACGTCCATGTGCCATCAATATGACCAGTTTTACTTCCTTGTACCATCCATATGACCAGTTTTACGTCCACGTGCCATCCATGTGACCAGTTTTTATGTCCATATGCCATCCATGTGACCAGTTTTTATGTCCATGTGCCATCCATGTGACCAGTTTTTCTTCCTTGTGCCATCCATGTGACCAGTTTTTACGTTTATGTGCCATCCATGTGACCAGTTTTTACATCCATGGGCCATCCATGTGACCAGTTTTTATGTCCATGTGCCATCTATATGACCAGCTTTTACGTCCATTTGCCATCCATGTGACCAGTTTTACGTCCATGTGCCATCCATGTGACCAGTTTTACGTTCATGTGCCATCCATGTGACCAGTTTTACGTCCATGTGCCATCGATGTGACCAGTTTTATGTCCTTGTGCCATCTATCTGACCAGTTTTATGTCCTTGTGCCATCCATCTGACCAGCTTTTACGTCAGTTGGCCGATTCGATAAATCAGTCATCTGAACAGCCCTATAGAATAGCAAGGGTCAGTGGGCAGTCAATGTGCTATCCAACCAAAAAATCGGGCAGCATATGTCCGATTTATTTACTTGTGTGCACGAGACCTTAAAGCATATTTCTTCTGAAACGCCATAGCATTTCAGAGTAAAGCATACATTGCTGCAATAATGGAGTCAGTCTGCCTTAGTTCGGGGGCAGCATGAATCAAGTGTCATGTTCTCTTTAGAATAGTAATGCATAAAATTTACAATAGTTCATATACTGAGCATATGGAATGCTTAAAATACAAGGTGTCCCTAAAGATCAAAGGTCTCAAACACGCCCCCGCAGGCCGCATGCGTATGACGTCACTGCCATGCACAGATGTCAGCTGCTGGCCTCTGATTGGCCGGTGGCTGGCATTGAATATGCTCTGTAGAGAGCCGGTCTCTGCGCGTCAATGCAGCGCTGCTGTCGGCGGCTCCTCCTGGACCAGGTCGTAATCATCAAGGGGTCTGTGCCTGCGGGCCGCATGTGCTCAAAGGACGTAGAGAGAATGGAGGACAGGTGAGAGGAATCTTTTTTTTTTCTTTTTTATGTGTGTGAAGAACAGCGACGGGACAATTCTACCAGATGGGGACCACCAGGATGGGGCACATTACTACTAGATGGGGATCACCAGGATGACGCATATTACTACAAGATGGGGACCATCTGGATGGGGCATTACTGCCGAATGGGGGACATTACTCCAAGATGAGGACCAGGATGGGGAACATTACTACTAGATGGGGATCACCAGGATGGGGCACATTACTACAAGATAGGGACTACCAGGATGGGGCACATTACTACAAGATAGGGACTACCAGTATGGGGCACATTACTACAAGATGGGGACAAAAAGGAGGGGGCATTACTACAAGATGGGGACCAAAAGGATGAGGCATATTACTGCAAGATGGGGACCACCAGGATCGGGCACATTACTACAGGATGGGGACCACCAGGATGGGGCTCATTACTGCAAGATGGGGACCACCAGGATAGGGCACATTACTACAAGACGGGGACCACCAGGATGGGGCACATTACTACAAGATGGGGACCACCAGGATGGGGCATATTACTATAAGATGGGGACCACCAGGATGGGGCACATTACTACAAGATGGGGACCACCAGGATGGGACATATTACTACAAGATGGGGTCCACCAGGATGGGGCACATTACTACAAGATGGGGAACACCAGGATGGGGCATATTACTATAAGATGGGGACCACCAGGATGGGGCACATTACTACAAGATGGGGACCACCAGGATGGGGCACATTACTACAAGGTGGGGACCACCTGGATGGGGCACATTACTACAAGGTGGGGACCAGGATGGGGCACATTACTACAAGATGGGGACCACTAGGATGGGGCACATTACTACAAGGTGGAGACAAGAATGGGGCACATTACTACAAGATGGGGATCACCAGGATGGGGCACATTACTACAAGATGGGGACCACTAGGATGGGGCACATTACTACAAGGTGGAGACAAGAATGTGGCACATTACTACAAGATGGGGATCACCAGGATGGGGCATATTTCTGCAAGATGGAGACCACCAGAATGGGGCATATTACTACAAGATGGGGACCACCAGGATGGGGCACATTTCTGCAAGATGGGGACCACGAGGATGGGGCACGTTTCTGCAAAATGGGGACCACCAGGATGGGGCACATTACTGCAAGATGGGGACCACCAGGATGGGGCACATTACTACAAGATGGGGACCAGGATGGGGCACATTACTGCAAGATGGGGACCACCAGGAGGGGGCACATTACTGCAAGATGGGGACCAGGATGGGGCACATTACTGCAAGATGGGGACCAGGATGGGGCACATTACTGCAAGATGGGGACCACCAGGATGGGGCATATTACTATAAGATGGGGACCACCAGGATGGGGCAAATTACTACAAGATGGGGACCACCAGGATGGGGCATATTACTACAAGATGGGGACCACCAGGACGGGGCACATTACTCCAAGATGGGGAACACCAGGATGAGGCATATTACTATAAGATGGGGACCACCAGGATGGGGCACATTACTACAAGATGGGGACCACCAGGATGGGGCATATTACTACAAGATGGGGACAACCAGGATGGGGCACATTACTACAAGGTGGGGACCAGGATGGGGCACATTACTACAAGATGGGGACCACCAGGATGGGGCACATTACTACAAGGTGGGGACCAGGATGGGGCACATTACTACAAGATGGGGACCACTAGGATGGGGTACATTTCTACAAGGTGGAGACCAGAATGGGGCACATTACTACAAGATGGGGATCACCAGGATGGGGCATATTTCTGCAAGATGGGGACCACCAGGATGGGGCATATTACTACAAGGTGGGGACCACCAGGATGGGGCATATTACTACAAGATGGGGACCACCAGGATGGGGCACATTACTGCAAGATGGGGACCATCAGGATGGGGCACATTACTGCAATATTGGAACCACCAGGATGTTGCGCATTACTAGATATTTGCCAGAATTACCTTACGGTGCTAATAGTAAAACAATATTACTGTATGTGGCCAATTGGAGGAAACAAAATTGTAAAAATAATTTAAAAAAAATTTAAAATAAAGCATGAATAAATATTTTGCCACTAAAAATGCTGTTTTATATATAAACTAAAGTAAACACAAAAAAGTGCACGTTTATTATCGCCACATCCGTAACGACCCAAGCTACAAAAAAATAAACACAGCAAAAATGTTCAGGCGGTGTATACGAAAAAAAATGGTATCACTAAAAATGTCACTTTGACCTGCAAAGAATGTGGCCCCCCAAATTCACATTTTTTCCATGTGCGGCCCATATACCCAGCTGAGTTTGAGACTCCTGCTATAGATATAATCATTGTAACTATAAATATAACTCCTAAAGGCTTTGTCCAACTTCACTACTGATTTTTTTTTATTTTCTCGATGCATCTTAAGGCTATGTTCACACATTGCATTTTTGCTGCATTTTTTTCCGCAGACAAAACCTACTCTCTTGGAAGTAAAGAAGCGACTTCAAAAAAGCAGGTTCTGCTGACTCTTTGCTGAGTTTTTTGCTGAATATTTGATGCGTTTTTGCTGCGTTTTTCTTGTCTCTTGTGCCTCTTTGAGGCCAAAAATGTAAGGTATGAACATAGCCTAAATTGGAAAATGAAGAACAGAAAACGTACTATGTCTAATGTTTCCGTGAGCCATTTGATCAAAAACAGTGTTACTAAGAGCCCTATTTTATTTAAATACACTTTTGCTTTTTCTTTTCTTATTTACAGCAAGGTTTATGTTCAGTTTGCTTCTTGTAGTTTTTTTCAGATTGTAAATGCAGGCTTAAAGGGGTTTTCCAGAAATACATGATAAAAGCCTAAACTTAGAGGTGTTATCCTACAGGCAACATGTGTCACCTACCCATCGGACACAATAGCTGATCTATGTATGATCGATGCTGGTCCACGTGACCACGTTTGACGCCGCACATTATGACGTTGTGACATTATAAAATGTGCCAGCAAAGAGTGATGACAAGACGGGAGTTCCTAGCTTGGGGGAGGAAAGTGGTGTGTGCCAGCACAGAGCTTGGACAGTAGGCGCGTGTGAGGGGCGAGGATGATGTTGTCTTGTTTTATTTTATTAACAATCAGTTTCAAATCAATTCGCTCATCCTTAGTGATGAGGCTTTGGCGCTACTGCTCCATTAACACAGGGGACACAGGATGCCATTGATGGAATCCGTGGATACTTGATTGTTGAGTGCCCATATGACCCTCCCATGGCCAGAAGAACAAAGGGACAGCTGCTCCTGGCATGAAAGGCTGTGTGCCCACCATGCGTTTTTTAAGCGTTTCCGCAGCGGCAAAAACGCTGCAGAAACGCTTAAAAAATGCATGGTAGAAGGCCTGCCATGTTCCCCAATGATAATCCGCATGTGCTGTGCACATGCAGCGGAAATTTCCGCTGCGGATTATCATTGCAGAAAAAAACGCAGCACTACCAATTCATTTGCGTAAGCACTGCGTTTTCGCCGCCATTGACTTGCATTGGAACGCGTGTAATCCGCGTCACTGCATCTGTACATGCAGAATCCATGCGTTTCAATGTGCGGATGGTACCCGGGTCTGGAGGAGAGGAGACTCTCTTCCACACCCGGGTACCGAGAACCTGTAAAAAAAAGAATAAAATAACAAATAAATATTATATTTACCTTTTGATGGCCTGCAGTCTCCTTGTCTTGGCTTGCCGGCAGATCGCGGTGGACTGAAGGACCTGCGGTGATGTAATTTAGTCATGTGACGGGTCACACGACGCTGATGTCGGCAGGTCCTTCAGTGTACCGCGAGCTTCCGGCAAGCCAGGACGGAGCAAAGCAAGACTCCGGGGGCCATTATAAGGTAAGTATATATTTATTTTTTTATTTTTTACCATTCTCTACGGTCGCACTATATAAATCTATGCCGTTTGCATGGATTTATACAGTGTGACCAAGTTGTCAAGCACTTTCCAAGTAATGCTAAAATCGCTTGGAAACCGCTTGTCAACCCGCATGCGGAAATGCATGTGAAGAACGCTTCCCATCCGCTCGTCCCTGGCAGGAAAACACATGTACAATCCGCATGTACAATCCGCATGTACAATCCGCATGTACAATCCGCATGTACAATCCGCATGTGCAATCCGCATGTACAATCCACATGTACAATCCGCTCGTCTCTGGCAGGAAGGGAGATGCAGAAACACTCAGGAAAAAATCCGGAGCATTTCTGCATCGTGGGCACATAGCCTTACTCTCAGCACTTTTAAGATTGCTACTTCCAATAGATAGCACTAGAGTTCAAGTCCTCTTCCTCTCCGGAAAGTATATTTACATATTTAATTTCCCAGAGGCCTATAAGTCTCCTTACACTCGATGGTCAGGCATGTCACTCTCCACAAGGAGAGATGTTACCCCTTATACACCAATCCGAGGACTCTCATACAGTCAAATCAGATCTTAATCTTTGCACTGAGGAGAGTGCAACACCCCGAAACACGTGTCAATATATTGAGATTCTGGTTAGGCTTTTTATTCGAAGATTACATTTCCATGATGAGCTTTTGGTGAGCTTTTGATGTTGCAGATTTTCTGCACCCATTAATTAAAATAAGTTACTTGCATTTAAAAAAAAAATCTAGCGTAAAAAACTCACCAAAATCTCATAATGGAAATGACGCGCCCCCTGGGCCATGTTCAGGGGATACCCGGAGCCGGATCTGGATAGGGGTAGTAGTCCTTGTGGCGGTGACCCGGTCCGTGCCCAGGGTGTCAAACTAAGTGGCAGTCTATGGCAGTAGATGTTAACTTGTTCGACTACGCCACCCGTTGAGTGCGGCTTTGAAGCCGCCGCTGCAGAACAGTCCACTGAGGCCAGGTGTATAAGGATGTGCAGCGTGGTGGTATAACCCCCAACGGGAGGGGTATGGCCTCAGGGCAGCAGATGCGGATGATGGGGGTAGTTGTAGTGTAGAAAAGAGAGTCAGAGACGTGGGATGCAGTTTCAGGGTTTTTACTCACGGGTGTTCCTTTGGTCACTCTGGCCTTGAGTGACCACCCGAGCCGTGCTGCGTCCACCAGGTCCTGGACTCGGCCAACCCCCAGGCAGTTCCGGAGCGTGGTCCTGAGCTTCCCTCTCTTCTCTCTTTCTCCTGGCCGTCCCCACCAGGGATCCACCTTTGGCCGGCTCCCTCGGGTCTCTTGGTGGTTAAACCTTCTCTGGGTTCCCTGACCCTATACTTGGTGTGCCTTTCTGGTGGATTTGGTGAGGGTCGTGGCAAATCTTGACCACGACCTCCGGTTCCTGGCTAAGGGTTGCTTCGGCCTCTGCCAGCTTGGGATCCGGTACCCGTGTCCGCCAACCCTTCACCCTTCTGGCTTAATTCTGGGTTCTCAGGGTTCCCTCTTGTCTTCCACTCTGGGCCTTCCTTCTTCCTCTCTCCTCACTGCAGGTCTAGCCCTGGAGCTGGGCCCAGACGGAGCCACAGCTCCCTGTCAGCCCTCCTGGCTGAACTCTCCTCAGCTCCTCTACAAAGACCGACTAAAAGACCCTGTCCTAAGATGGTGCCCACCTTATATACTCCCTCTATGTGTGAGCCCAGGTGACCAGCACCCAATGAGCTCCTAGCTTTACCCAGAGTACTCCCCCTATCTGCCCCTACACTACTGGGATGTTCCACCCCCCTTCCCACTCCAGCCAGGGACAGACGCTGTCGTACCTGCACATATATACTTGGTGGGAGTACCGTAGTTCTGTCCCCCGGAAATGGGATGTATGTAGTGCATGCAGCCTACTAAGCTCAGTTCCACACTCCATCCTTACCCGGGAGTGGAATACCACACCTCTGGGTTGAGGTGCAATACCCCTGTAGCAGCCGAGTCCTCAGGGTGCTACAGAAACGTAGCCTAAGACATCTGGCAAGACTGGTTAAAGAGTTGATATTGACTCTTAGGATTGCTACTTCCAATGGGTGGCACTAGAGTTCGAGTCCTCTTCCTTTCTGAAGAGACAATTTGCATATTTAATTCCTCTTAGGAGCACTGCATGGCCTATAAGTCTCCTTACACTGGCATGTGACTCTCCACAAGGAATGATGTTACCCCTTAGATCTCACCACAGCGGGACATGTATGCTACAGCTGGTACATCCCTGGTACTGCAGCCCAGCCCTATTCAGGTGAATGCTTCTTCCTCCTGTCGATTGTAGCGGGTCTGCTCTCCACCAATCAGATATTGATGGGTTATCAATATGGGTGGGGCTACAAATATTTATGTGTAGACCCTCCAGAATACGCAAATAGGACAACGGTAAATCAATTGCTCAGCAGGTAACAAAACCTTCTCCCACATTGCCTAAGAAGAGTTGTGCCTTAATGATGGGTGACGTAGCAGATGGAAGACGTCTATTCCTCCTCCACTAAGTGATCTCTTCACTCTATTATTTATTGTTATATATTTGTTTCAAAGTTGTATCAGTCGTATCCAAGAATAATAGATTTTAAATATTTAGAACAAGAATAAGTTAATAACAATAGAGTTCAAAGAGAAGAGTATGTGCCCCAGACTTCTACCTCCTCCCCAAACGCAGGTCTTTTATATTCCCACACAACTACAGTACTAACATTCATAAATCTGTATGGGCCAAACAATGACCCAAACATCAATGACTTTAAGTAAAAATGTTACTTTTTAGTGCAGTGCCATAAATCGCCGAGAGGTCAGAATTGTCACTGTGCGGATCTCCGTTTATTTTTACGCTCAATGTCCATACGCCGCCTTTGATATTTTTCAATTAAATTTAGTTGCTGTCCCAAAAATGCTCAAAGATCACAAAAATGTCTGCTCAGCCTCACATTCCCTTCTGTATGTAACCGAGATGCCATTAAAAGACGTTTGCGTATATGAAGCTTCATCACCTCCTAATATACTTTGTATCTGAACTCCTCATCATTTCCAAGATCACGGCTTTATGTCAGTGAATCCAGAATTTGGTCCTATAGACCAAGAACTTTTTCACAACTGAGGGTTTGCTACGATTGTATCCAGTTTCGACAATCTGTCTAAACAAACCAGCGGCATTTTTTTATGTCCTGTGGGTTTGCTACAATATTTCAGTCTAGATTAAAATAAATGTCCTACTCTGGATACATTGTAGGTTGCAATCTTTCAACCAGAAAAATTATTAGGTCTAAATTGGTTTCCAACCTCTGGATATAATTTACCGATACATATCTGATAAACCAAATTAATTGCAGGTCCCCTTAGGGCACAGGATTGAACAAACATCCGAAAGAGAAAAACGTGTGACAGGAACAAAGTACACCAATATTGATAAAAAGCCAATATTTATTAAATTGAATAAAAGTTATATAAACAATGTGATCAAACAAACACCGAAAAAGACATATGCATATATGCATGTACATGAAACTGTGTACTTAATTAATTTTGCCAATGCAAAGGTAATTCCCCTTCTGAAACGTAGTGTCTAAATATATGAATAGCTATATCCAGGCCCCTGATGAAGCAGTGGTGAAACACGTGTCAGGTCCATTGGTGGGTGAGCTGATCTAGATGCACTTTGATTGAACTCTTTGTTTGTACCTTTGTATATTTCCCCTTTCTTCAGTTACTGGGCAAATATACAAAGTTATAAAGAGTTCAGTCAAAGTGCATATAGACGATCAGCTTACTCACCAATGGGCCCGACATGTGTTTCACCACTGCTTCATCAGGGGCCCGGATATAGCTATTCATATGTACACAGTTTCATGTACATGCATATATGCATTAGTGGATTCACCAGCATACATATAGTGTTATTTCATGGCAGGGTTGGACTGGGACTTAAATTCAGCCCTGGCATTTGCGAGCACCACTTGCTATGAAGTGAATGCGATATATGTTCATCGACTTTTGTGGATCGCTCAAGATATATATCACATTTACAGAATGCAAACTGCTGTGAAATTTAAAGGGAACCTGTCAGGTCAGATAACTCTATTTAACTGCAGATATAGGGTTAATCTGCAGGTTAATAGCATTACGAAGGTGCCTAGCCGCTGTACTGAAACTGCAGCACCCGGGACAAAATAAATTTTATTTCTCCCAGGAACCACCGGTTTCAGTCATGCAGGTGTGCCTGAAGGAGAGGCCCACAGCTGGCAGCAACCCATCTGGCATTTGCCAGAATTGCCAGATGGCCAGTCCGGCCTTTTTGCATGGTTACTTGTGAATTGTGCATCCATGTACACATGTACCTGTGTAACTTTTCTGACTAGCTCACCCACTAATTTTTAGTTGTCTATGTCTGTCTTCTTCGGTGTTTGCTCAATCACATTGTTTATATACCTTTTAATCTGTTTAATAAAAATTGACTTTTAGCAATATTGGTGTACTTTGTTCTTAGCACCCATTTTTTTCTCTTTTGCATGTTTTTTTTAACCTCTGGATATAGACAAAAAATGTTCCCTTTCACTGACAAGAAACAGAGATCATGTAAATGTTGCTAAATTGAAACACAAGTATATCAGAAGTCTACAGCCTGATAGATCCAGAGATACAGAGATGGGGGGATACAGAGATTTGCACAAAATGTTAACAAGCTGAGCATGTTGTATTACGGAGGTTTTCTTCTCTAGAATACATTGGTGCTACGGGGGAATAAAGCATTGTATGGAGATACCCTACTGCCGCATTCAGAGCAAAGCCTCATTCCGTCCTCCGGATTTTGTATTTTTTTGCACACAAGAATCGGACCAGTTTCTATCAGTTTGCTGGATCCAATTTTCATCCATCAGTGTTTCATCTGTTCTTCTTATATATAAAAAAAAACTAATAAAAAAGTACATTTTCCTACCCATTAAACAGTAAAAAACAGACAGCACTCAAAAGACACATGGATATCATCTGTGTACTGTATTTTTATTTTTTTTAACACATGTTGATTTGAATGGATGAGTTTAATCTGTGGCTCCCATCAAAATGTCTCCATATTTTTTTTAGATTTTTTCTTTTTTTTTTTGCAGACAGAGCACCCAGAAAACATGGGCATGTGAACAGTTGCATAGTGTATAATATACATGTTATATCAACAAAAATCCATATAGAGCATGTACGAGAAAGATAAATGTCTGAAAGAGACTTTAAAGGAAATTTGTTGGCAAGTTTAGGTTTTTTTGCTATGTAATCTGAGAGCAGCATGATGTTGGGGCTGAGGCCCTGATTAAAGTGATGTGTCACTTACTGGGCTGTGTTTTACTCTTTCAATACAATCAGTGTTTTATCAGCAGGAGATTATCACTACAGGACTAGTTGTATCATGCTTCCTGGTCCAAACTCTACCCCACCAGTGATTGCCAGCTTTCTGCCTATGCACGGTGTACACAGGAAGCAGCCAATCAGTGGTGTTGGCGGGGTTATACAGGACTCAGCATTCACAGCTCTGCTGGAAAAAATTCTATCACAACTTGTGCACCCAATAAACTAAGTGACACTGAAATAAGGGTCTCTGTCCCTACATCACGTGTTGTGCATGGGCTTATACAGAGCTCAGCATTCAGATATCTGCTAAATTTGCAGCAGAGAAAATTGCTGCACCCAATAAAGTAAGTGACACATTGCTGGAATCAGGGTCACTGTCCCTGCATAATGCTACTCTCAGATTACATAGCACAACCTGCTGACAGATTCCCTTTAAGACAGGACTGTTGAGACGACATGTGGCACAGTGCATAAAAATAAATCACCAAAAGTAAAAGGATCCCCCCATAGGCAAAAGGAAGTTGAATCAGACATATGAAATGTGCAACCAGTGCAGCTGCTCAGTGATCCAGCAGGTAAGCAGGGTTGGGGTACCCTGGTCCAGGGGTAGCCTATTACATGGCATGTAAGCACCTGAGCAGATGTTATAGTTTATAATGTACTGGTGTATAAATTGTGAGAGACATAATGGGTTTGCTCTATGATGAGCTATCGGGGAGCGAAGCCCCCATACACTGCGTCTAACCGGAAACCCCTCCCTGCCTGTGTCCATCCCACCTTTTGATTTCCAGTCCATGGGCAAACAAAACATTGGTGCAACATGTGTGGGGCCCAAGAGGTAAAGGGGCCACTACCACCTCCAAATCAGGTGGGATGGTGCATTATGAGGAGCTATTGGACTGCAGAGGGCCCATAAATTGTTCCTGCACAGGGGTCCCTCTTCTGTCTCTGGCCGCCCCTTAGAATAGCTCATTAGTTTTAGAATCTTTAGATCTTAACTTATATCTATATATTCTCATTTAAAAGCAGCATTCACCACTGTACCCGCCCGCAACCTAAAAAAACCTGTTCAGCTTGTTCTCCCCCCAGTGAATGAAATGACCCTTAAACTTTGCTTTATCAGTGTTCGGTGCTAGATTCCCGCCTTACTGCCAAAATGGAAAAACACGTTTCCGGATCATTTTGGGTCAAAAAAGAACTGAACAATGCCAGATCAGAAAGGATTTGACATTTCACTTTTTATTTTTAAATGCAGAAGAACAATTTCTAAAATGTATTCTATATTTTATATTTGTTTTCAGCGCTGAATGTGTAGCCATACTGGTTTCACCCTATGTGTGATTGTGGGAGGATTTTTTTTCCTGTCCTCTGTCTTGGGCTTCACAGCAGTGATGTCACCTGGGATGTCACCTCCTCTGAGGTCACTGCGAGGCTTCATTCCTCAGTATTATCTATGGCATTCTTCTAACATCCAATATACTGCAATCATACATTCCAGCTGGACCTTGGCAAAGTTTTCTATGGAGACCAATCGCGTAACTAGAGTCTGATGGACCCTGGTGAAAAATTTTGGACCTGGACCCCCATCTGCATGGTGGTCAGATGTGTGGGTCCATGTAGCGTTCTAGATCCTATAAATACATATTCACCCCTCATGTGATAATGTTCCCCATCCTGGCTCCTTCCTGTAATAATCTCACCCATCCTGGCTCCTTATTGTAATAATCTCACCCATCCTGTCCCCTTCCTGTAATAATGTCCACCATCCTGTCCCCTTCCTGTAATAATGCCCCCATCTTGGGCCCCATTCTATAACAATGTATCCCATCCCAGGCCACTTCCTAGTATAATACCATCCATCCTGGTATAATGCCCCCCATCTTGGTACAATGCCTCTCATTGTGCCATCCTAGGGTCCATCCATTCTTCTCCAGCATATTTTGAAAAGAAACCAATGATTATTCTTACCTTTCCCCGATATGTGGCGTCCTCCTCTATAGCCGGTGTAAAAGCTGGCAACTGACTTCGGCATGCAGACATGGGCAGCGCATGACATCACTGCCATGAAGCACCCGTCATGGGCAAGTCGACATCTGCTGTTGGCATCTGATTGGCACTGGCATTGGCACGTCCCCCTTCTGAATGGTCTAGGTGGTGGTCACACACTCTGAGACCGCAATCGTTACACCCCTGATGGGGACCATTACACTGCCTTCACTTGTTTTAGCCCAAAAAATGGGTCAAAAGCTAAGAGGACTGCTTTGGATTGTTATTGGACAGTTTTTAGAACCCATCATTGTTGGGTCTCATTTTTCTCCTCATAGAGGACGTTAACCTTGTGTGGATTCCCCATTTGCTAAGTGACCTTCGTAGATGTAAAAGTCATGTCACGTCTCTCTCCATTGCAAGGAAAAGAAGGACAGGTGAACACATGACAAGCCTTCATGTCTTGGAATTGGAGTATGGCAACACAACGAAGTTCCAGGAGGGGACCCCATAATGTTTTTTTGATTCGGGTCCCCTTTCTCATTGCCGTGGTTGGGAAGTTAAGGTCAATACTTAGTCAAACTTAGTGACGTACAACTTGAGAAACAACTTTTTCAATACAATACATGTAGGATCCCACAGCAAGATGGAGATTTACTAAGATTTACTCCTATGTGATCACAGACAGGGCCATATTTGCCACTACGCACTGAAAGGCGGGTACCTAGGGCGGCAATCTGCAGGGGGCAGCGCCACCATGAATGAGTAAAAAAAAACATTTCTGCTTGACTGCTGGACCAAGTGTCAGTATTGCTGTTTTTATTTGGGGCGGACAGGAGGGGGAAGGTGGTGGAGGTTCAGGGGGCGCTCGCGTCCTGTCTCTTTTTTACAGCCTCATGAAGTCGGTATTTTTACCAGTCTGCCCTGAATGGTGGATGGGTGTTTCCTACATAAAGATCTTTTCTATCAAACCCAGAAACAGACATTAGAAATGTGCTGGCGTGTAAGCGGAAAAAAACCCTCAGTTTATGTCCCTATCATACTCAATGGTCTATTCTACTCTATAGACCAACATTAAGCCTATGAGTTAATATTTAGAAGATGGGAGAAAAGCAGCACGAGCCTAAAATACAGTGTGGATGTGGCCACGGTGGGATCTGATCCCAGAACACCAGCACCCTGGTCACTAAGCTCTGAGCCACCAAACCTGTAGGAAAAGGTGTGTGCGGTGGAGAGACCACTTTGTGTCACAAGTTCCAGTTATGTATCACCACATATGAGAACTCTCAGGTAAGGTGGGCTGCCTTGTAAACCATGTTATTGTATGTGCACATGGCAAGTACCTGGATCACTAAGTACGGTAATCCCCAAACAGATGCCTGTGTCACTCCCGTGCTCTCCATGCAAATGCCTGGATGACGACCTCAATCTCTGCTCCGCACACAATTATACAGGAAAACCTCAGCGCTATTTATGGGCCTGTAATGGAGAATTTTTTACCTTAGGGAGACTAAAAAAAAAAAATCAAAAGTGACCTGCTGAAAAATTGACCTGCCCCTGCTGACAAATTGTCCCGCCCCTGCTGACAAATAGACCTGCCCCTGCTGACAAAATGACCCGCCCCTGCTGGAGAAATTTGTTGAAAAGTTATTGGTTGTTTCTTTTTGCCACCATCTCATTTGCATAAATCAGTGAGCGAGCGTTCTGATTGGCTGGCTGTAGAATGCTGCATCTGCAGACATCTTATAGATGGGAACATCATTCCGACAGGACAGGTCGACAGAGCGAGGGACATGGCTTCAATATTAAGAAAATAGGGCTCAACAGCCCTGATCATTCTCATTATCTCATTTTGTACAACACTCTTAATATAGTAATAGAAGGAGTACGCTCAATATATTAAAGGAATTCTACAGAATTTAAAAAAGTGTCTGTCTTCTTCTGGAAAAAAAAAACAGCTCCACAATGGTCCACAGGCTGTATACGGTACTGCATTTTGCGCACATTGACATGGATGGAGCAATAACTGGACATGACCTTGGACAGGTGTGATGCAGCAATGTTTTTCCAGTCTTGTACAACCCCTAAATGGGTTGTAAGACTAATATTTTTTTTTTTTTAACAAATGGTCAGAATGGCATGAAAAATTAAAAAAATTCAACAATTCCTCATCGATCCCATTTTGTCACTTCCCGGGTCCCTGCTGGTCTCTACTTTCTGGGCCCTCTCCAGAAACAAGGACATGGCTGCTCATAGCCAGTGATTGGCTCAACCATCGGTCCCTAGAAGAATTAGGAGATAGAAACTCAGGAAGCATCGGAAAAGGGATTGGTGAGATGAGTATTATTTATTCCGCTTTTATTATACTATTCTGCTGATTTTTTTTTTTTATTAAAAATAGAAACAAATCCTCTTCCAGACTTAAATTAGTGGTCCTCCACTCGTTTTGCATAACTCCAAGTGCAGAATGTCCCACACCTCCTATATATGTGCTGAGTTTAGGACTTGAATGACAGGTGGTCCAGTACTCGGCCACCCTATGGGAGTGAGATACCATGCTTTAAAGGGGTTATCCACTACTTGAGTATTGAGAAGGAGTTGTCCAAGTAGTGGACAACCCCTTTAATTGTAGGTACACTTGAGGCTACATCGGCACCAGACGCAACTGGGGCAAGGGTGGTCCTTGGTAATATAGGTAATCCTAGATTAGGCATATGTTGGATAGACAGTGGGCTCATTTGCTCATGCACATAAGGACCCAAATATACCTAGAGCAGAAGGGAGGAAAGTGAGCAAAAGTGTTTATTATTTTCATGTGTGCAGTGATGGGGGGCCATGTACACCAGGATAGGGGGGCCATGCATATCAAGATTGGGGATGAGGGGGCCATACATATCAGGATTCGAGATGAGATGAGGGGACCATGCATATCAGGATTGGGGATGAGGGGGCCATGCATACCAGGATTGGGAATGAGGGGGCCATGCATACCAGGATTGGGGGATGAGGAGGCCATGGATACCAGGATTGGGGGATCAGGAGGTCATGCCTACCAGGATTGGGGGATGAGGAGGCCATGCAAACCAGGATTGGTTCTAAGGGCGCCATACATACCAGAATTGGGTCTGAGGTGGCCATGCATACCAGGATTGGGTCTGAGGGGCTATGCATACCAGGAAGGGGATCAGGGGGCCATGCATACCAGGATTGGGGATGAGGGGGCCATGCATACCAGGATTTGGAATGAGGGGGCCATGCATACCAGGATTGGGGATGAGGGTTCCATGCATACTATAATTGGGGATATGGGGCCATGCATACCAGGATTGAGGATGAGGGGGCCATGCATACCAGAATTGGGGATGAGGGGGCCATGCATACCATAATTGGGGATGTGGGGCCATGCATACCAGGATTGAGGATGAGGGGGCCATGCATACCAGAATTGGGGATGAGGGGGCCCTGCATACCAAGAACTGGGATGAGGGGGCAATGCATACCAGGATTGGGGATGAGGGCGCCATACATACCAGGATTGGGGATGAGGGGGCCATGCATACCAGGATTGGGGAAGAGGGGGTCATGCATACCAGAATTGGGGAAGAAGGGGCCATGCATGCCAGGATTGGGGATGAGAGGGCCATGCATACCAGGATTTGGTCTGAGGGGGCCATGCATACCAGGATTGGGTCTGTGGGGGCCATGCATACCACCATTGGGCCTGAGAGGGCCATGCATACCAGGATTGGGTCTGAGGAAGCCATGCATACCAGGTTTGGGAATGAGGGGGCCATGCATACCAGGATTATGGATGAGGGGGCCATGCATACCAGGATTGGGGATGAAGGGGCCATGCATACCAGGATTGGGGATGAGGGGGCCATGCATACCAGGATTGGGTCTAAGGGCGCCATGCATACCAAGATTGGGTCTGAGGGGGCCATTCATACCATCATTGGGCCTGAGAGCGCCATGCATACCAGGATTGGGTCTGAGGAGGCCATGCATACCAGGATTGGGAATGAGGGGGCCATGCATACCAGGATTATGGATGAGGGGGCAATGCATACCAGGATTGGGTCTGAGTGGGCCATGCATACCAGGATTAGGGATGAGGGGGCTATGCATACCAGGATTGGGAATGAGGGGGCCATGCATACCAGATTTGGGGATGAGAGGGGCATGCATTCCAGAATTTGGGATGAGGGTTCCATGCATACCATAATTGGGGATACGGGGCCATGCATACCAGGATTGAGGATGAGGGGGCCATGCATACCAGAATTGGGGAGGAGGGGGCCATGAATACCATAATTGGGGATGTGGGGCCATGCATACCAGGATTGAGGATGAGGGGGCCATGCATACCAGAATTGGGGATGAGGGGGCCATGCATACCAGGAACTGGGATGAGGGGGCAATGCATACCAGGATTGGGGATGAGGGGGCCATGCATACCAGGATTGGGGAAGAGGGGGTCATGCATACCAGAATTGGGGAAGAAGGGGCCATGCATGCCAGGATTGGGGATGAGAGGGCCATGCATACCAGGATTTGGTCTGAGGGGGCCATGCATACCAGGATTGGGTCTGTGGGGGCCATGCATACCACCATTGGGCCTGAGAGGGCCATGCATACCAGGATTGGGTCTGAGGAGGCCATGCATACCAGGTTTGGGAATGAGGGGGCCATGCATACCAGGATTATGGATGAGGGGGCCATGCATACCAGGATTGGGGATGAAGGGGCCATGCATACCTGGATTGGGGATGAGGGGGCCATGCATACCAGGATTGGGTCTAAGGGCGCCATGCATACCAAGATTGGGTCTGAGGGGGCCATTCATACCATCATTGGGCCTGAGAGCGCCATGCATACCAGGATTGGGTCTGAGGAGGCCATGCATACCAGGATTGGGAATGAGGCGGCCATGCATACCAGGATTATGGATGAGGGGGCCATGCATACCAGGATAGAGTCTGAGTGGGCCATGCATACCAGGATTAGGGATGAGGGGGCTATGCATACCAGGATTGGGAATGAGGGGGCCATGCATACCAGAATTGGGGATGAGGGGGGCATGCATACTAGAATTTGGGATGAGGGTTCCATGCATACCATAATTGGGGATATGGGGCCATGCATACCAGGATTGAGGATGAGGGGGCCATGCATACCAGAATTGAGGAGGAGGGGGCCATGAATACCATAATTGGGGATGTGGGGCCATGCATACCAGGATTGAGGATGAGGGGGCCATGCATACCAGAATTGGGGATGAGGGGGCCATGCATACCAGGAACTGGGATGAGGGGGCAATGCATACCAGGATTGGGGATGAGGGGGCCATGCATACCAGGATTTGGGATGAGGGGGCCATGCATACCAGGATTGGGAAAGAGGGGGTCATGCATACCAGAATTGGGGAAGAAGAGGCCATGCATACCAGGATTGGGGATGAGAGGGCCATGCATACCAGTATTTGGTCTGAGTGGGCCATGCATACCAGGATTGGTTCTGTGGGGGCCATGCATACCATCATTGGGCCTGAGAGGGCCATGCATACCAGGATTGGGTCAGAGCGGGCCATGCATACCAGGATTGGGAATGAGGGGGCCATCATACCAGGATTATGGATGAGGGAGCCATGCATACCAGGATTGGGGATGAAGAGGCCATGCATACCAGGATTGGGGATGAGGGGTACCATGCATACAAGTTTTGGGGATGTGGGGTGCCACGCATTCCAGGATTGGGGATGAGGGGTGCCACACATACAAGGATTGGGGATGAGGGGTGTCACGCATGCCGGGATTGGGGATGAGGGGTGCCACGCATGCCGGGATTGGGGATCAGGGGTGCCACGCATGCCGGGATTGGGGATGAGGGGTGCCACGCATGCCGGGATTGGGGATGAGGAATGGAGTGCCATGCATACTGGGATGAGGGATGGGGTACCATGCATATCAGGATTAGTGATACCATACACACCAGGGCAGTGATGAGGGGTGCCATACATACCAGGATAGGGATGAGGGGTGCCAAGCATAACAGGATTGGGGGTGAGGGGTGCCACGCATACCGCGATTGGGGGTGAGGAGTGACACGCATACTGGGATTGGGGGGTGGGGGGTGCCACACTTACCGGGACTGGGGGTGAGGGGTGCCACGCCTACCGGGATTAGGAGTGAGGGGTGCCACGCATACTGGGATTGGGGATGAGGGGTGCCAGGCATACCGGGATTGGGGATGAGGGGTGCCATGCATTCCGGGATTGGCAATGAGGGATGGGGTGCCATGCATACCAGGATGAGGGATACCATACACACCAGGATAGGGATGAGGGATGGGGTACCATGCATACCGGGATGAGGGATACCATACACACCAGGATAAGGATGAGGGGTGCCACGCATACCGGGATTGGGGGTGAGGGGTGCCACGCATACCGGGATTGGGTGTGAGGGGTGCCACGCATACCGGAATGAGGGGTGCCACGCATACCGGGATTGGGGGTGAGGGGTGCCACGCATACCGGGATTGGGGGTGAGGTGTACCACGCATACCGGGATTGGATGTTGGGGACAGAATGGGGGCAGCACAAATACAAGGAGGGGGGCAGCACATACAATAAAAATGCTCGCCGCCCGGGCGTAGAACGGGTTCAATAGCTAGTGTAAAATAAGTGTATAAATGAAAACGCCAAATAGTCCTGCAAAAAACAAGCAAAAAAATAAAAAAAGTTACAGCTCTCAGAATATGGCGATACAAAAACAAATTCATGTTTGTAAAATATTGTTTTTAGTATATAAAAGTAGCAAATCATTCAAAAACCTATATAAATCTGGTATCGCTGTAATTGTACCGACCCGAAGAATAAATCTGTCATCACTTTTACCTGCAAAAAAATATATAACAATAACTGAATTGCTGGTTTTTGATCATTCTGTGTCTGAAAAATCTAAATAAAACGCAATCAGAAAATGTTATATACCCCAAAATGGTCCAAAAAAATATTCAAATAGTCACAAAAAATGAAGCCCTTATTCAGCTTTGTTGGCAAAAAAAAAATAAAAGATAAAAAAGTTATAGCTCTCACAATTTGGTGACAAAAAAACTATTTTTTTATAAAAAAAAGCATTTTAATGTGAGATAGTAGCAAAATATAAAAAAAACTATATAAAATCAGGTATCACTTGTACCGCACGGTTAACCGCACAAAAATAATAATAATACCAACTGTTCTTATACTTCTGTCTATTTGCTCATTCTACCTCCCAAAAATCGGAATAAGGCTCAGGTCACATTTATCCTGTGCTCTCCGCTGAGCGCTTACATCGGGGTTTCCATGTAAAACAGAAAAACCGCGATTCAGGCAAAAACCCAATGGAACCACTCACTATAAAGAGGCAGATGGGGGCACTGTGGACCCCATTTGGTCTGTGTTCCAGCAGTGTCACATTATTTTAGGTGTTTTTTTAGCGCACAAGTTTGGGTGACCACAGTTCTGTAAAGACCTAAAAAGATGGATACCACCGGAAAAGACAGCAAACGGAGCCAAGGTGTTATTATAGTGAGTAGTACCAGCAGGGGTTTCATCTGAATCACATTTTTGTGGGATTTACACGGAAATCCCAATTTAAGCGCTCAGCGTAGAACATAAGAATATGATCCAGCCTTATACTGAAAGCAATCAAAAAATCTCATGTACCCCAAAATGTTACCAATAAACCCTAACTTATCCTACACAATACCATCCCCCACTCAGGTCCGTCATCTGTCAGTGGAACAATAGGGGGTCCCACGTTACTGGTAGAACAAAGACTATGGAAATGCAACGGCTCCCCCCTCAAATGAAATCCAATGAAATCTCCTAAATCCAAAAGCCCCATCCTTGTGCCTAAACCGTAGTAAGCGGCCACATGTTTGGCATTATTGTAGCAGGGAGAGCTCACTTAACAATTTACGGGGTGTCCCCAATAGAACAAGCTGGGCACAATGTATGGGGGCACTACAATATATGGGGGCACGACAATTAAAGGTGCACAATGTATGGGCACTAAACTGGCAGATTTGCAATTCTCCAGAATAAAGCACAGCGTGGATGTTATAAAATAGTTATTGAGACGTAGATGAATTCATTGAGAGGTGTAATTTCTACAATGGGGTCACTTTTGGGGTTTTTCTGCTGTTCTGGCACCTTTGGGACTCAGCAAATGGCGTTCGAACACTATTCTAGGAAAATCTGTGATCTAAACCCCAAATAGTGCCCCTTCCTTCCCAGCCCTAACATGTTGGCTAACAGTAATTTCTGACGACATATGGGCCATCACCGCATTTGGGAGAAATGCACAATAAATTTTGGGGCACAGTTCCACCTATTTACCCTCGTGTAACTGAAACTTTTGCCGCTAATTTTTACTAACAAAACGTTATATTATATATACTGCCATGTTCAATAAAAATTGCATAAGTTATGGAAGGAACTAAAGCTCAGAGTTCATAGAAGGAGCCCACGGGACCTTCAGTATGTGAAGAGTATTTGTGTAAGAATTGGTCAAACTCACACCTGAGCAATGCCTGTGACTAGTTTCTCCATATAGGAGGCTTCTTGAAACTTCATCACCAACAAAGACTTTTGTACGAAGTATTAAATAGATTTCAGTAAGCGTGTTCAATACTTTTTCCCTCTGTATTTTTTCTTAATTACACATATTTTAATATATGTACATCTATGGTGTGATTTCATTGCCTGTGTGGATTGGATGGGCTGTTACTAATAGAGATGAGCGTTGTTCTACTCGAACTGTTCGCCAATCTCAAATTCGAGCTGTTTTGGGCGGTGTTCGAGCCGTTCGGCGAACACGAACGATTTGAGAAAAATTCGGCTGTTCGAGGTTATGTTCGATAACTGTTCGTGCACCAAAATCATAACTGGATTTTTTCTCAGTAATGATGAAAATTAATGTTAATACGCAGTTTGAGTGTACAGCGGGGTGGGGGGAGGGGCAGGGGATGGATCTCTGCAGGAATAATGAAGATCTCCATTTTTTTTTCTCTTTCCCGCATTTGCAGTGGGGAGGTGCAGTCTGTCAGCCTATCAGCAGCGCACACACGGAGCGAACTGCTGTTTTTCACACAAGCAAGGGCATGTGTCATTGGCAGTGTATGTCACATGTCCTTGCCCTATAAGACCAAGCCATTTTCCCCATCGCCACCATTTTCTCACTGCTGCAGCTGCGTGTTAGACGGCACCGCTGTTGCTGTGTGCGCTATACCTTGTTAATTTCAAGCCAATTTTCGCACAAATCTACAGATAGCTTGGGAGTAGGGAATAGTTGTGATTGCAGTCCTTTTAAGGACTAGGTTACAGCATTTCCTACGACTTTTATCAGGCAGGTCTGTGCTCTTAAATAGATAGATTGTGGGAGTAAAGACTAATTGTAATTGGAGTCCTTTTCAGGACTAGGTTACATCAGTTCCTATCAGTTTTTGCCAGGCAGGTCTGTGCCAGTGCTGTGCAAGTTTTTTTCACAGCATTTGGCTGAATCTAGCAAAGCTAATCCTTTTTGGCCTATTGCAGAGTGTGTTAGTCAGTGGAGTAGCCTATCTGTGTTGCAAGATATACCACCTGTGTATAGAATACCAATTTTTTTACTGCACCTAGTGAAGTAAAATCTTTTGGGCATAGCATCATTCTATTAGTCCATCTATACTGACCTCCATCAGGTTGCAAATTGAATATAATTTTTTTCTGCATCTAGCTCTGAAAAAATATTTGGGCTTCTAGCAGTGTGTGGGACTTGTTCTATTAGTCCATCTATACTGACCTCCATCAGGTTGCAAATTAAAAATAATTTTTATCTGCATTTACCTCTGAAAAAATATTGGGCTTCTAGCTGTGTGTGGGACTTGTTCTATTAATCCATCTATACAGACCTCCATCAGGTTGCAAACTGAATATATTTTTTTTCTGCATCTACCTCTGAAAAAATATTGGGCTTCTAGCTGTGCGTGGGACTTGTTCTATTAATCCATCTATACAGACCTCCATCAGGTTGCAAACTGAATATAATTTTTTTCTGCATCTAGCTCTGAAAAAATAGTTGGCCTTCTAGCAGTGTGTGGGACTTTCTCTATTAGTCCATCTATACTGACCTCCATCAGGTTGCAAATTAAAAATAATTTTTATCTGCATCTAGCTCTGAAAAAATATTTGGCCTTCTAGCAGTGTGTGGGACTTTCTCTATTAGTCCATCTATACTGACCTCCATCAGGTTGCAAATTAAAAATAATTTTTATCTGCATCTACCTCTGAAAAAATATTTGGCCTTCTAGCTGTGTGTGGGACTTGTTCTATTAGTCCATCTATACTGACCTCCATCAGGTTGCAAACTGAATATAATTTTTTTCTGCATCTAGCTCTGAAAAAATATTTGGCCTTCTAGCAGTGTGTGGGACTTTCTCTATTAGTCCATCTATACTGACCTCCATCAGGTTGCAAATTAAAAATAATTTTTATCTGCATCTAGCTCTGAAAAAATATTTGGCCTTCTAGCAGTGTGTGGGACTTTCTCTATTAGTCCATCTATACTGACCTCCATCAGGTTGCAAATTAAAAATAATTTTTATCTGCATCTAGCTCTGAAAAAATATTTGGGCTTCTAGCTGTGTGTGGGACTTGTTCTATTAATCCATCTATACTGACCTCCATCAGGTTGCAAATTAAAAATAATTTTTATCTGCATCTACCTCTGAAAAAATATTTGGGCTTCTAGCTGTGTGTGGGACTTGTTCTATTAGTCCATTTATACAGACCTCCATCAGGTTGCAAACTGAATATAATTTTTTTCTGCATCTACCTCTGAAAAAATATTTGGGCTTCTAGCTGTGTGTGGGACTTGTTCTATTAGTCCATCTATACTGACCTCCATCAGGTTGCAAATCGAATATAATTTTTTTCTCCATCTAACCCAGCCAATAGTTTTGGCCTAATACCACAGTTTGGCCACTCAACTCTGCTCGGTTCCCATCCATTGTTTTTTTGTGCAAACAACTCCAGAGTTGTGAATTAGTTAACCACCAAAATGAGTGGAAAAAGGCCTGCTGCTGGTGGAAAGGGGAATAGGTGTGTTGGGAAGGGGAAAAAAGGTTGTGTCCGTGGGGTAGGTGTTAAAGCAACAGTAACATCTGGAGAAGAAAGACCATCTTCCAGCCAAACTAAAATGTCTACTTCTTTTAGCGGACAATGTGATAAGATCCCTTTCTTACGGCCACGCCAATCGCTACAAATTCCAGATGAGGCACAAAAACAGCAGGTGCTTCAACGGATATCAAGTGCTCCTTTAAGTGGGCTCTCCTCCACATCAACTTCAACATCACAAATACTCCAGTCCTCAAAGGTGTCACCCCAATCGCACTTGCTTCCTCACAGCTCCCAAATCTCCAGCTGCCCGTCTGAGTATGAGGTAGAACAGATGGTTGAGTCTGCAGAGCTGTTTACTCATACTATAGCCTGGGAATCAGAGGTCGACTCCAGCGCTTCTGTGAATCCAGACGAGGAAATGATCTGCACTGATGCCCAGAATCTTTATGAGTCGGATCCAGGACCAGACGCAGAAGGTTCTGACCATAATGTAGACCCTCATTCCCAAACTGTAACTCCTGTTGGTGGAGACAATGAGGAAGACGATGATGAGACTCAAATACCTGATTGGAGCGACAACTTTAGTTTTTTGTCAGGGCAGGAACAGGTTGGCTCTGAGGACGACGGGTGTGATAACGCACAGGGTGATGATGATGAGGTTGGAGATCCCACTTACTGTCAACCCACAGTCAGCCAAGAGATGAGGTCAGCAGAGGAGGTGGAGGAAGATGCTAGTGACGACGAGGTCAGGTTGCGCCTTCCTGGACAGAGACGTAGTACTGGAAGCACGTCAACAACTGCATCCTCAAACACAACTCTGCCTCTCACCACAAGTCGTGGTGGCTCTTCAGGTCGCATGGGTGCTAAGCCTTGCATAGCCTGGGCATTTTTTCAGATCGATAAAGATGACCCAACTCGTGTTATCTGTAACATTTGTCAGCAAAAGCTAAGTAGAGGCCAAAAAATACATAGTTTGAGTACTTCATGCATGAACCGGCACATGGACATGAAGCATAAGTTGCAGTGGGAAGCTCAGTGTGCTACAATGCGGCCTAGCCGGCCGGGCCAACCACCGTCTGCCATATCTTGTGCATCCGCGGCCTCTTCATCCTCTGTGACTGGGGGGACAGCAGTCACACCTGTTTTGGGGCGCAGATCTGTCACCTCTTTACCCGCAACAGCCAGCGTGATTGGCAGGTCATCATTTTCTTTGGAGGTGGTAACACCAGCTGGTGTTGAGCGCTGTCCGACATCGATAGCACCACCTTTGGATCAAGGCAACGTAACATGTCCGCCTGCATCTTCCTCACAGACCGGCAGTTTGCCGGGGACACCCTTATCAACCCCGTCTAAGCACAATAGCCAGCCCTCGGTCCCTCAGATGTGGACAAGTAAAAGACCATTTCCTCCTAGCCATGAGAAAGCTAAGAGGTTGAATTTCACCATCTGCAAGCTCTTGGCTACAGAAATGCTGCCTTTCCGCCTGGTGGACACAGAGGATTTTCGAGACCTTATGTCCGTCGCAGTGCCCCAGTACCAGATGCCCAGTCGGCACTACTTCTCAAAGAAAGGTGTGCCTGCGCTCCACCAGCATGTCGCACACAACATCACCGCTTCTTTGAGAAACTCTGTGTGTGACAGGGTGCATTTCACCACAGACACTTGGACGAGTAGGCATGGACAGGGGCGTTACATGTCGCTGACTGGGCACTGGGTAACTATGGTGACAGCAGGACAAGGGGCTGCTGTCCAAGTCTTGCCGTCCCCACGAGTTGTGCGTCAATCCTCTTTATGTCAAAGTTCCTCCACTGCTTCTGCCTCCTCAACCTCCTCTCGGTCTTCCACCTGCACCCAAAGCCTGTCTGGTCATGCCACAAGCTTTCTAACTGCGCAGAAGGGATCCTGCACACCTCCTTACTATGCTGGCAGTAGGGCTCAACGTCATCAGGCAGTTTTTACTTTGAAATGTCTGGGAAATGTGAGTCACACAGCTGAGGAGTTGTGGTCAGCTCTGGAGAACCAATTTCATGAATGGCTGTCTCCACTGGACCTGAAACCAGGGAAGGCCGTGTGCGACAATGCTGCAAACCTGGGTGCGGCCCTTCGCTGGGGCAATGTCACACACGTGCCTTGTATGGCTCACGTGTTGAATCTGGTTGTCCAGCAATTTTTAGCCCACTATCCCAGACTAGATGGCCTTCTGCAGAGGGCACGGTCGCTGTGTGCTCACTTCCGCCGTTCGCATCCCGCAGCTCAGCGACTTACATCTCTACAGAAGTCGTTGGGCCTGCCACTTCACCGGCTAAAATGCGATGTGCCTACCCGGTGGAATTCAACTCTGCACATGTTGCAACGACTGTGTCAGCACCGACAAGCCCTGGTGCAATACGTTCTGACGTATAGCCTGGGCCAACGAGATCCAGAGGTGGGGCAAATCACGCTGGAGGAGTGGTCTCAGATCAGGGACCTATGCACCCTTCTGCACAGTTTTGAAATGGCGACGAAGATGTTTAGTGCTGACGATGCCATTATCAGCATGACTATTCCGGTGATTTACATGCTGGAGCACATGTTAAACAGAATTCGGAGTCAGGTGGTGGCACAAGAGGAGGTGGAGGAAGTAGAGGAGGAGGAGTTGTATGCGGAAGGGCTAACATCTGCAAGGTCCAGACGGTCGGCAGCACCAAGGCGGCAGGCATGTGAGGGTGGGGGAGATGGTTTTACCAGGGCGCATGGTAGCAGCCAAACTAGTGAGGAAGGTGCAGGAGCCCAGGAAGAAGTGGAGGACGAACTGATGGAAGACTCATCAGATGAGGGAGACCTTGATCACATTTCTGTTGTGCGAGGTTGGGGGGGAGAGGACAGAGGAAGGAAGCATGATTGTTACCTCGCCACCAACACAACAGGGACTTGGTGCTCCTGGATGTGCAACACACATGAGTGCCTTCTTGCTGCACTACCTGCAACATGACCCTCGAATTGTGAGAATTAGAAATAATCCTGACTACTGGGTTGCCACACTGTTAGATCCCCGGTACAAAAGTAAATTTGCCGAAATTATTCCTGCCATAGAAAGGGATGCACGCATGCAGGAGTATCAGCAGAGACTGTTGCAGAATCTTACATGTGCTTTTCCACAAAACACCAGTGGTGCACTTAGTGAATCTCACAGTTCCAACTTGCCAACCGTGGGACCGTCAAGTGTTCAGCACTCAAACCGTAACAGAACCACAGTATCTGCTGGTAACATCAATTTTGCGGAATCATTTCACCACTTTTTTAGCCCATCCTTTGCAAGGCCACAGGAGACAAGAAGTCTGACACATAGTCAACGCCTAGAGACGATGGTACAGGAGTATCTCCAAGTAAACATTGAAGCCATGACTGTGTCACTGGACCCTTGCTCTTTTTGGGCTTCCAATCTGGATAAATGGCCGGAGCTAGCCACTTACGCCTTGGAGATCTTGTCATGCCCCGCAGCCAGCGTTCTGTCTGAACGTGTGTTCAGCGCTGCTGGTGGTGTGCTGACAGATAAGCGCACGCGGCTCTCCACTGATAATGTAGACAGACTCACGTTCATAAAGATGAACAAATCATGGATCCGAAACGACTTTTCTACCCCTGTGTCATCCTGGGGAGAGTAAAAGCTTGATGATTGGTTAAAATCACCCAACCAACTGTTTTAAGCTTTCAAATTACTAATCATGTTTATCTGTATCTTGGCTGGAAAATAATTTGGGCTTTGTAGCAGTGTGCAGCACTGATTCTATTAGGCCATCTATAATAAGCTCCACCAGATTTAAAATTACTAATCATGTTTATCTGTATCTTGGCTGGAAAATAATTTGGGCTTTGTAGCAGTGTGCAGCACTGATCCTATTAGGCCATCTATACTAAGCTCCACCAGATTTAAAATTAATAATAATTTTTAGCTGCATCTAGCCCGGAAAATAATTTTGGGGCTCCGAGATGCGCAAGACACATAAGTGCCTTCTTGCTACACTACCTGCAACATGACCCTCATATTGTCAGAATTCGAAGTAATCATGACTACTGGGTTGCCACACTCTTAGATCCCCCAAACTTTTCGATCAACCTTTTCATTTTAATAAAGACCAAAAAAATGGTCATTTTTGAAATTATAAGCATTAGCAGGTTATTAGAAACTGAAATCAAACAGTTTTCAACTCAAAACTTTATTCTAGGTGATGTTACATTTTCACATAGGACCCCTTGTTCGAAAGGAGCTTCTGAACTCTCTCGTCCATTGAATTTGTCAGGTTTTGGATGGTTTCTGCTTCAATTGTTTTGCATGAGGACAGAATACCCTCCCAGAGGTGTTGCTTAGATGTGAACTGCCTCCCGCCATCATAGACACTCCTTTTGATGATGCTCCAGAGGTTCTGAATGGGGTAGAGGTCAGGGGAGCATGGGGGTCACACCATAAGTTTGTCCCCTTTTATGCCCATATCAGCCAGAGATGCAGATGTTTTATGTGCAGCATGAGATGGTGCATTATCATGCAAAAAAATGATCTTGCTGTGAAATACACGGTTCTTCTTCTTGAACCATGGCAGGAAGTGCTGTTTGAGAAAATCCACATACATTATGGAGTTCATCTTTAGTGCCTTCAGGAATCCTAAAGGGGCCGACAATCTCTCTCCCCACGATTCCAGGCCAAATCATTACTCCACCTCCTCCTTGTTGGCGCTGTAGCCGTGTTTGCGTGGGGTGTCCATCAACCAGCCATCCTCCACTCCATCCATCTGGACCATTGAGCGCTGCACGGCACTCATCCGTGAACAAAACAGTTTTGAAATCAGTCTTCATGTAATGTTTAGCCCACTGGAGCCGTTTCTGCTTGTGTGAAGTGGATAGAGGAGGTCGACAGGATGGCGTATGCACAGCTGCAAACCTCTGAAGGACCCTGCATCTTGTTGTTCGGGGGACGTTGGAGGCACCAGCAGCTTCAAAAACTTGTCTGCTGCTATGACAAGGCTTTTTTGCCGCTGCTCTTTTAACCTGACGTAATTGCCTGTAGGAAAGAGTCCTCAATTTGCCCTTATCAGCACGCACACGTGTGTACTGTGAATCAGCTACATACTTCTTGATTGCCAAGACACTTCATCCTGATCATCGCACAATGTTGATTGTAGTCATGCCTTGATCTAAACACTCCACAATTTGTTGCTTCTCAGCAGCCGACACATCCTTTTTCTTTCCCATTTTGGCAGAAAATGTAGGCTGCTTAATAATGTGAGACAGCCTTCTTAAGTAGTCTTGCCTTTCATTGGACACACCTGCCAAACTAATTAGCACAGGTGTCTGCAATTGCTTACAGTGATATAAAGAGCCCTGACACACATCACCATCAATGAGTTTAACTGACAAACAAACAAATTCTTCCCTTATCACTCCTAAACACTTTTTGCATAATAATTTGGAACACAGTGTACATGTGCTTTTCCACAAAACACCAGTGGTTCACGTAGTGAATCTTACAGTTCTAACTTGCCAACCGTGGTCTGTATGGAGTTGTTCAATAAAGGGCCCAAAATTAAAATAACATAGATGGGAGAGGTCTCTATGAATAGGAATTCCTAAGTATTTGATACCCTGTGAGGGCCAGGCAAAGGGAAAGTTGGACTGGATGGAATCCTATATGGATTTGGGGAGGGAGACATCGAGGGCCTCAGACTTCGCTGCATTGATTTTAAAATTTGACCATGTAACAAAGTGATCTATTTCAGCCATAACAGCATGGATGGATATATGTGATTGAGTGATATATACTAGGACATCATCAGCAAATAGAGAGCACTTGTACTCGGTGCCTCCCACCTCAGTCCACCTAATATTGGGGTTATGGCGAATTGATGAGAGCAGGTGCTCCGTCACTAGGATGTATAAGAGAGGGGACAGAGGACATCCCTGCTTTGTCCCATTGGTGATTGTGAAAGGTGATGAAAATGTTCTGATGCACCCCCTGGGCCTTGGGACACCCGGAGCCGGACCCTTTTTGGTGGATGCTGGTGGTTGTAGTCTTCGTGGCGGCGACCCGGTTCCGTGGCTCAGGGTGGTCAAACCAGTGGCGGAACTATTTATGTGGTTTTGATGTTTAAATGTCCGACTACGCCACCCGTGGATTGCGGTCAGAGTGAACCGCCGCTGCAGGGCAGACCGCTGAGGCTGGTGTTGTGGGTGCAGCAGAGCGTAGCATAACTCCCCACGGGAGGAGTATAGCCTCAGGGCAGTGTATGCGGAGGATGGGGGTGATGGTGCAGGGCAGCAGCAGTAACGACACGGAGTCAGTGATGCAGTCCAGGGCCTTTACTCACAGTTCTTATTATCCAGACCACGTCTGCAGGTAACGGCTGCCCACGTCGTACTTTGCTCACCAGGTGAGGGGCTCAGACAACTCCCAGATAACTTTGGAGCGCTTCACAGGACCCCCTTTGTGTGTCCTTTGTCTGGCCTTTCTTACCAACCCTTCTGTCTGGCTGCCTCGGGCCTCCTCTTGGTAAACTTGGCGCCAGTTTCCCTGACCCTATGTGGTGCCTTCCTAGCGGGTGTAGCGAGGGGCTGCGCCACATAAAATGTCAGAGCCTCCGGTTTCTAGCTGAGGGACGTTTCCTGCCTCCACTAGTTTCGGGGACCGGTCTCCCCCTTTGGCCTGACCCCTCCACGCAGGTGGATTCGGGCGTGCGGTGGCGACTCGCCCGTCCGCACCCCTGGGATCCCTTCATTCCTCGTTCCTGGAGCCTTCTCCGCTCCTCTTCCTTCCTTCTCCCTCTTCCAGGCCTGGGCCTCTGTTACTAGGCCCGCCTCCGGAGCAGAGCTCATGCAGAGCCCCTGCTCCCTGCCACTTCTGCTCAGACTTCTCTGCACTGAACTAAGATGGTGCCCACCTTTTATACTCCCTTCTCAATGCACCCAGGAACTGCTTCCTCCCTGCTCCTGCACTACAGGGTTCCCCTTCCTCAGTGTTCCCTCCCCCCACTCCAGCCAGGGACAGGGACTGTCGTGCCCATCTCAGAGGCATATTGGTCGCCCTGCCCCACGGCAATGTGGTGTAATGCATGCAGGTGTCGGGTCCTGATCCACACTCCATCCTTACCTGAGAGTGAGATATCACACCTCTGGGTGAGGTGCAATACCTCTGTAGCAACCGAGCCCTCAGGGTGCTACAGTTCCATTTATCTTCAGCCTAGGTGACGTATTGTGATACAGGGCCGTGATTTTGGCTATAAAAGGGTCCCCTAGACCCATACCCCAAGCTTTTTAAGAGAATCATATATGGCGTGCCAGGAGACTCTATGGAATGCTTTCTCAGCATCCAACGAGAGTATCTAATTACAAATTTTTAACTGCATCTAGCCCAGGAAATACTTTGTGCCTAGTAGCAGTGTCTGCTAGTCAGCGGATTATCCCGGCTGTTAAGCAAGCTACACCACCTGTAGTTTGGACACTTAATTTTTTCAAAGGAAATGCTTCGGGACCACGGGATACTCAGTGAAGAGCATCAGGAGGCACCCCAAGGAATAGGGGCTGGGACTGGCAGTAGGATGCCTTGTGGTGGACAGCCGAGCTCGATCCTTATAAAAGCTTTTTAACTGCAGCAGCTTTAGTGGACGCTACTGGAGCTGGAATTACGCGGCTGCTGGCATGAGACTTGCCCTCCAATAGATCCTTGTAAATGGATTTAAAGTGTATTCATTCAAATTAGAGAGACAATTTAAATTAAAAAGCTTAGAGCTGCCTCCACCACAGGGGGGCTCGCTCGACCCACCAGCGGACAGGCACCAGTATTGGGAGAGGGGGGCTGGCCGTCAGGGTTCACCGCGGCTCTGGCACAAACCCAGCGACATGGAGGTGGCACGGGCAGGAGCGGACTGAACGTGTCGGCTTCTCACTTTTTGGATTTTAGAAGGGCATAACATGCCTATATTTGTGTCTCCCCCTCCTTTTACTCCTCCACCTCTTTTCTTTTCGCATGACTATATGTACTTGTCACTTCTCCATGTGTTAGTTGTGTCTTCAGAGCAGTTTGTCAGCTTTTGGACACGTTTGAAGGTGTTTTCTATGTGTTTCTATGTGTTTTTGTTTGCCTGCCATTGGTTTTAACGGTGTTCGAAGGTGTTCAACGAACAGTTCGACGAACAGTTCGGCGAACACACGGGTGTTCGACGAACCGAACCGAACTCGAACACTACGGGGGTGGCTCAACACTAGTTACTAACAGCTGGTGAGAATTTCATGTCAGTAGCACCGTTAGAAATAGATTTACTTAGAAAATTGGTGACGTGTTCAATACTTATTTCACCTGCTGTATATTTGCAGCTATTGTATCGTTAGGATTGTTAGAAACAGAACTCTGTAAATCAATTAATAGTATTTTGAGAACCCGGCAGAGACATCTGTGTTTTTATGAATAAGAATATATTGTATAAATTTGGATACAATTGTAATATCTGTTCCCACTGGACGGTTCGTCTTCTGCATAAGTCTTATGTTGTTATCTTGTACTGTTATACTAATGATAAATTACTCTCAGAGTTGTAATTATTCTATTTTCATACATAGACCATCAAATAGATGCAGAGATTAATAAAGAAGAGCGTTTTATTCTTTTTTCTGCTCATGTACATTCATAGAGGCAGAATGAGATTTAATTATATTGAATATATGGAATTTTAAACATGTTTGTATATAAAGAAAAACAAACATTACTGCATTACTTGGAGATACGGTTTTCTATGTCTTTTACATTTCATTTCGATGATCATTCTCCAAGGTAAGACGCACAGCAGTTACAAGCTCTTTGCTATAGATTCCTATGATTTTGGACAAAGGGTAAGGGGCACTTCAAAAAATTACAAGAGCCTACAAAAAAATGAAGTAGCAAGCCCAAATGATAAAATTCAATAATGTTCAATAATTAATATCAATATTAAAAAGACATACAGATATAATAAATGGAAATGAATACAGAGAAATTACTGTGCTAAGATGACCCAGATAAATAATAATTACAAGTGTTACATGATTGCCCAAAATCCAAGAAAACAAAAGTGCTCCTGCAGACTGTTAAGATGGCAGAAGACATACACGATCTAATCAATCCCAGAAAATGATGTATATAGATCGGAGATAATTATTGAACATTATTGAATTTTTTGTCCTCTTTGCTATAGAGCTTACAAGCGCTGCTCTGAAGTTGGCCAGATCAGTGGATCCAACCATCTTCAGTGCTTCTGTGATCCTCCGATGCTGCAGAGACAAAGGTGCCTCATATAGCGGCATGGGAGCAAAATTTGAACATATAGCAGAATCATAATACTTCTCCAAACTGTCAGTCAGGAGCACGCTTCTCCCTGCCGAGCAGGAAGCTGGAAGACAGGGGAGCAGTGCGCTCCTGAAGAAGAGTTGAGAATAACCCCTTAAAGGTGTGCTACAAAGATTACAAGTGATCACCTTTCCACCAGAAGAGTAAATACTTGCTGACCACTGGGTATCCCACACTGGGACCTCCACACTCCAAAAATTGCCAAAATATGGGGTTCTAGTGTCTCATTTGAATGGAGGGATAGTCCTGCACAAGACTCATTACTCCATTCATTGACTCCATTCATTGCCCCATTCATTTATTGGTACTGCTGGAGATATAGGGCCCGATTCATTAAATTTTTTAACAGTTTTCTAGTGTTAAACACTTTGAAAAGTTACAAAATTTTGGCGCAATTCGAAGTAGCACAAAAATGTTGTGACTTTTAGCATTTTTACTCCACTCCTGACTAGATCCACCAAAAGCTGCAAAGCTAAGGCTCCACTGGGCTTGTGGAAGCTTGTGGAAACCCGGGGGGGAAAATTCATAAAGGATTATGCCACTTTAGGCACATAGATAATCTATACATAGAAATGACTAAGACAATTAATTTAATCATTTTGTGAGCGCTTTCTCAGTCACCAGTCTTAATGAAAAGCATGCATGAATAAGATTCGCTGATTTCTTTAAGAGGCGCACAGCACCAAATGATTTATCTGATCAGTGGTGTGCGTCTCCATCTGCCTCTTCAGAAATGTTACTCCAGTCAGGGACTACAGGAACTGGAGTCATATTTCTGGAGAAGAAATGGTTCCTATTTTGAAGAATTTGATGGCGGGCACAGCATCGCCCCGTCCTACAGCACCGCCCCGTCCTACAGCACCGCTCCGTCCTACAGCACCGCTCCATTCTACAGCACCGCCTGGTCCTACAGCACCGCCCCGTCCTACAGCATCGCCCGGTCCTACAGCATCGCCCCGTCCTACAGCACCGCGCCGCCCTACAGCACCGTTCCGTCCTACAGCACCGCACAGTCCTACAGCACCGCCCAGACCTACAGCACCGCCACGTCCTACAGAACCGCTCTGTCCTACAGCACTGCCCCGTTCTACACTGGCTCTTTCCCAACTCCTCCTATTTTGGCGGAGCTACCTGAAAGTGTTGTGGAAACGCAAAAAAATCACAATTGTTTGGCGCATCTTTGCCTTGAGCAATAATTTTAAACTTTTGAAAGTGTTTTATGACAGTTTTCTGGTAATGACACTTTCATAAATTGGGATCTAAAAGATTTTGAGATTCAAGAAATAAAGGACAAACTTTGGAGATGCTGTAAAGATGCATGAGACATGAGCGTGAGACTGATAGGCTATAAAGAATGAAATATATTGATTGTGCTAAAATAATTCAGCTCAAAATGTTGAAACATATGACAAAATTACGCTAAAATGTGGACATTTAAAACATGATACTGAATATTACCCCAGTACTAAAAAAACAACATTTTCAATATCAGAAATCTAAAAATAGTCATGAAAGTTGCCAAAACATAAAGCAACAAGAAATCAAGAATCACTATTAAACAGCTGAGACAAAGAGGGCTGTATGGAGGAGACATATAGGGCTGTATGGAGGAGACATAGAGGGCCGTACGGTGGAGACAGAGGGCTGTATGGCGGAGACATAGAGGGCTGTACGGTGGAGACAGAGGGCTGTATGGCGGAGACATAGAGGGCTGTACGGCGGAGACATAGAGGGCTGTATGGTGGAGAGAGAGGGCTGTATGGTGGAGACATAGAGGGCTGTACGGTGGAAACAGAGGGCTGTATGGCGGAGACATAGAGGGCTGTACGGTGGAGACAGAGGGCAGTACGGCGGAGACATAGAGGACTGTACGGCAGAGACATAGAGGGCTGTACAGCGGAGACATAGAGGACTGTACGGAGGAGACATAGAGGGCTGTATGGCGGAGACATAGAGGGTGGTATGGGGGAGACATAGAGGGCTGTACGGCGGAGACATAGAGGGCTGTACTGCAGAGTCTTTTCATCACACTTGATTTATGACTAATGATGTAATAAAGAACTCTATGTCTCCTCCGTATAGCCCTCTATGTCTCCTCCGTACAGCCCTCTATGTCTCCTCCGTACAGCCCTCTATGTCTCCTCCGTACAGTCCTCTATGTCTCCTAATGGGACTACGCCCCACCACCCCTGGACGTCCACAAAGAGACTTGCTTTCGACCTCCCCCACTGGAATTGGGACTGATCATCCCCCACAAAAGCCACGGTAAGTGCACAAGTTCTTTACTAGTGATACTGACCGTTTGGCGTGGTTTCCACGTGGTGCGTGGTTTTTTGCAGTATCTCCGGACGTCCTGGTTGGATATAGTCAGAGGTGAGACTATAGGGGTGTAGTCCCATTAGGGGTCTGATATTGATAACTTTTAAAACAATACCACCTCGGATTGACAAGTGAATATTGTATGAAACTTCCTTAACTTCTGACAAAGATCCTTAGGACACTGAACACTGTTAGGTTCAGTTGCGGCAGCTGATCGAAGATTGGGTAGGACACACACTCAGATATAACTATATCTAGTGTCCGGAGAGCTGTGGACGAGAGCTCTCCTCCTTTCATCTGGGCCGTATGTGACTCCCCCAACGGGAGGGGTGAAGTCAGTGAAACAGCAGCTGATCAAGGATCTTTTGTCAGTTGAAAGGCAGCAGTGCAGTGATTAATCAATGTTTCCTTGGAGCAGAAAGAGTGTCTCTCCCGCAGGAGGGAGAGGATGTGATGATCATCATGGTCGGACAAGAGGGGAAAAGGTCGTTTAAGAATGCACCAAAAGTGTTTAAGGTGTTAAACTTTCCTGTGGAAGGGAAACTTCATCCTACATTGTGGGATGAAGGCATCTGGCAGAAAAGGGGTAGATTAGTTGACTGTGGATTATTGGAAGACACTGAAAAGTTTAGGAAAGTTGCACATGAGATTTGTGATGAAGGATATGTTGAAATAGAGGAGGAGATGAAGCCTGGTTATTTCAATTATCTTTATGTAAAGAAGGGAAAATTATCTAGCACTGTAACGATGACTGGCTGTTTTGTGCTACAAAATGAAGCTGATGGGGACAAGATAGAGGAGGAAGTAGGTTCCCTTTCCCGACTTATGTGTCCACAAACCGAATCTGAAGCCCCTAAAGAAGCATCCCATACGCCCACAAATGTAGCCGTACCCCAGCCCCTCAATCCGGAAACTGAGCAATTTTTACCTAAGGAGATTAAATACCCTGCACTTCCCACTGGTGGCCAGCCACCATCATATAACCCAGATGGTTGGCTTTGTGATGTGTGTTGGGCCACTAATCCAGGATGGCGCGAGACGTGCTATAATTGTGGAGCACGCAGACCCGATGTTGCAGCACCAGCCTTCTCATTACTTAACAATGACGGTGGGTATTATAAACCATTGCCCCCACCTGCCCCCGTCATGGTCCACACTCCATTCGGGGAGACCCAGGGTCCTCCGAATTCTACCCTATTCACCCTCTCCCAAACTGGGGAAATAGAACATGGACACAAGTACCAGGAGTTGGCGTCTGTTTTACTGAATGGTCCTTCAGAATTCTCCACTATACTGAGAATAGGCATAGGGAGCATACCGCAACAGCAAGTTGGGATCATTGTAAATGCAGCAAATACGAGACTACAGCGTGGGGGGGCTAGCTGCAGAAATATGTCGTCTTGGGGGACCTGCAATACAGATTGCATCCAACGATCACATCCGTGACAACGGTCCGTTAAGAAGAGAAGAGGTAATGGCTACAAGAGCCGGACAGCTATCATGTCAGTATGTTATACATGCGGTGGGACCAAGATATGATCCCCTAGATGTACCCAGGTCCCAACACCTGCTTACAGAAACAGTTCAGAACACCATAGCATACGCATCACAGCTTCATGCGGTCCCAACCCTAGCCCTGCCATTTATTTCCACCGGCATCTTTGGATATCCAAAACAGGATGCGGCCAAAATAATAGTCGAGACTATAAAGCAATACATTGCCACGCATCCAACTAAATTTAAAGAGAGAGAGAAGACTCTTGGCCATCGACAGGGATCTAGTCGATTATGCCGCTCAACTAAGCAAACCCACGATCAGATCCGATATCTGGTCTCCCCCAGCGCTTCTGACTCGACCCCTGGGCCGTGGGGCACTCTGGACCGGGCTTCAGGGCAATGCTGGGAGTAGTAGTGGCGACCCGGTCCCGTGGCTCAGGGTGGTCAGACCAGTGGCAGTTTTTTATATGTTTTAGGTAATGTCCGACTACGCTATTATGAACCGCCGCTGCAAAGCTGTCCACTGAGGCTGATGGTGTGTGCAGCCGAGGTAGTGTAACTCCCCACGGGAAGAGTGCAGCCCCAGTGCAGTGAGCGTGGATGGTGGGGATTGTAGTGCAGGGCGTCCCAGTACCGTTAGTGCTGGCGAAGTAAAAAAGCACAAAGACAACGTGTTGCAGTCCAGGGTCTTTTACTCACAGTTCGTATACTCCAAGCCACTGCGGTACCGGTAGTGACTGCCCGAGCCGTGCTGCGTCCACCAGGTGAGGGGCTCGGTCAACCCCCAGGCAGTTCAGGAATTATGGCACAGGACCCCCTTCTATCCATTCTCTGGCCTGCCCGACCAGTGACCAACTTCTGTCCAGCTGCCGCGTATCTGCGCGGGTAAACGTGGGCCCGTTCCCCGCTGTCCTATATGGTGCCTTCCTAGCAGGTTTGGTGAGGTGTCGCACCAATAAATGATCACGACCTCTGGTCTTTGGCTGAGGGTAGTTTCTCCTCCACCAACTTGGGATCCGGTACCCTTTTCTTGCCTGACCCTTCACCCGATATCTCGTGGGTTTTTAGGGTCCCTTCTGCCTTCTTGTTTCTGAGCCCGTCTACACTTTGGGTACTTCTCTTCCTTTTCTGTTCCTTTCTGTTTCTGTTCCTTTCTTCTGCCTCCGGCCTTCACACTATGCCTGCCTCGTGGAGCTGGGCCCAGACTGAGCCACAGCTCCCTGTCTGCCCTCTCCGGCTGAACTCCTTCTCTCACTGAACTCAACCCAGAACTAAGATGGTGCCCACCTTATATACCTTCCCCTAGAGAGTGAGCTCAGGTGACTAGCAACCAATAAGCTCCTACCTATGCTCAGGAACCGTCCCCTTCTGCTCCTACATCACTGAGTTTTCCTCCCCCCTCTCCACTCCAGCCAGGGACATGGTCTATCGTGCCTGCATTACTGTATAAATGGGAGCACCGTTGAGCTGTCCCCCGGAAATGGGGTGTGTGTGATGCATGCAGCTAACTGAGCCCCGGTCCATACTTCATCCTTACCCAGGAGTGGAATATCACACCTCTGGCAGAGGTGCAATACCCCTGTAGCGGCCGAACCCTCGGGGCGCTACACTTCCCTACCTCCGAGATCTCCCATCAATTAGTACTCTTGCTGATCTCCCCCCTCCCCCTGATTTCCCTCCACCTCCACCCCCTCTCACAAAGTTGGAGGAAATGGAGGAAGCGGACCAGAATATCAGCCCACCCAAATATACCCCGTTTACCCCAGCACAGACGGATACTCTGTGTAATCGTCTCCCGGATCCCGAACATTCCCCCATGGCTTTTTACAGGGGCATGGCCACAAATAGAGAGATATAATCAACAACAAGGCAAGATCTTGTACACCTGCTTCGTGTAAAAGCCGGTGAAGGATATTATCCGATGATAGAGACTGCTATCCCATATAACAGAGCATTAGACTCCAATACGTATGAGAGTGGGATTGACTTCTGTCGAGCCCTTAAAATATGGGCTCAGGATAAGCTGGCTGATCAATCCACCACCCTCACAGATGTCACTCAAGAGAAGAGAGAGTCGGTTGAGAAGTTTTATGAGCGCCTTTTGTAGGTCTATAAGGACCTTGAGTTCTCCTTACATACTAAAACTCATTGCCAGCTGTTAGTGTCCTTCTTTATCCAGGGTTTACGTACTGAAATCAAGGATGCAATATTGGCTATACGGTCAGATGTTGAGTCAGCCACCCCAGGAGATGCCCTAAAAGTAGCAAAAAGCTTCCAGAAGAGTGTCGCCCGGACCGCTTCTGCGGTTAAGCCTAAATCCAAACCCGCTGCAGTGGCAGTTGCGGCACCCATAGTACCCGTAGCACAGTATCCCACCTTGTCCCCCCAGTATCCTCCCTTACAGCCCCATGACAGTACCTGATCAGCGAGTAATGTATCCCGGGAGAAGACCAGTAACGAATTCCCATCTTCTGTGTTGGAGGTGTGACCGAGCAGGACACTTCCAAAGGGACTGTCACACCCTGCCAGCCAGTGCACCACCCAAGCCCACCTATCTAGAAATAGGACGCCCGGCCCACGAGACTCACGAGAAAATGTCCCCCAGGACCGTCCATTCTGAAATGGAGGCCAACCAGAGTCTGCCATCGTGATGCCGGTAACCACCCCTGGGCTCTGTTCATCTGTAGTTCTCCCAGTAGGAGGGAATCTGGTGAAGTTCATGGTAGACACTGGGGGGGCCAACTCCATTTTAAAATCCACTGAACTGCCCCAGGGTCTCCCATTCCAATTTTCTAATGACAATCTAATATTGATTGGTGTAGATGGCAGACCTAACAAACACACTCTTACCAAACCTATTCCGATTGGCCTATTTCCAGAAGTAATGGCACAATTTGTCATATCCCCGACATGCCCGGTAAATCTTTTAGGGGCAGACCTCTTGTCTAAATTCCGATCCCGAATCCAATACCAGGACAATGGTCAGATGATCCTTACTTTAAAGGATCCAAACTCTGATGCACACATAGAGGAGGTCTGCATCTTACGGGCGCTACCCACGGTTATGATTAACATATCAGATACGAGTGGAAATCTCCCAAAAGATCCCAGGTTAGCTCCATACATAGAGGAAATCCCTTCTCATCTGTGGTCACAAGGCCCAGATGACATTGGGAGATTGCCGGTAAAACCAATACAGGTGTACCTCAAGCCTGAAGCGCCCTTTCCCAAGGTTCGCCAGTACCCGCTCACACATGCACAAGAACAAGGTCTACACCAGCAAATCCACACCTTGTTAGAGAAAAGGGCACTAATACTCTGCATCTCCCCGTGCAATACGCTATTGTTCCCCGTAAAGAAAAGATCCCAACCGGGGCAGCCGCCCGCTTATCGATTGGTGCAGGATTTGAGGGCAGTAAATTCAGCGAAAGTCTTGGAAACTCCTGTGGTGACTAACCCACATACACTTCTCTCACAAATACCATCTACCGCAGCCTGGTTTACAGTAATTGATTTAGCAAACGCCTTTTTTAGCATTCCATTACACAAAGACTGTCAGTTTCTGTTTGCATTTACATATGAGGGCAGGCAATTGACTTGGACGGTGATGCTGCAGGGTGCTCAGAATAGCCCTAATCAGTTTGCAAAGAACATGTCTAGCTGTCTGCCGCCGTGGCAGCTGGACAACTCTGAGGTAGTACTATTACAATACGTGGATGATCTTCTCTTGTGTGCCCCCACGGAGCAAATGTCCATCAGGGCCAGTGTTAGCCTCCTTAAGCATCTGGCAAAACTGAATTGTCGAGACTCAGCCTCGAAACTTCAGTTTTGCCTCGGTCAAGTGGTTTTCTTAGGCCACTGCCTTACTCAGGGTGCCAGACATCTCACAGAAGAAAGAAAGACGGCCATCTACCTGCTACCATTCCCAAAATATCCCATAGAGCTGCAACGGTTCCTTGGACTATGCACATACTGCAGACAATGGATTCCAGACGCCTCACGTCTGATGCAACCCCTATATGATGCATTAAAAGAAGACACTCTGGCTGATGTAAACAACAAGGACCACCAAGAACTGCTGCAACAAGCCTTTGAGCAACTAAAATCAAGGATGACAGCCCCTGCCCTTGGAAATCCAGACTATGCTCCACCTTTCCATTTGTATGTCTCTGAGACGGGAGGGCATGCAGCCGGGGTACTCACGCAGAGACACTGTACAAACCAGCGCCCGGTCGGTTATTACTCAGCACATCTGGACCCGGTAGCCAGGGCCTCCCCCAGCTGTCTACGAGCGGTTCACGCCACACAGCAGTTACTTGAGAAGATGGCAGACATCATCCTTGGACATGAGACTCACATTTATGCTCCACACGATATTACGGCTGTTTTGGCTTTACAACAACCTAAACATCTGTCCACACAGAGACACCTGCGGCTGCAGTGTTCGTTGATTTTGCCAGAAAATGTGAAGTTACACCGGTGCACCACCATCAACCCGGCCACCCTGCTACCAGCACCTGAACGAGAGGGGAAAGAGTCAACTCCACTTGTTTTAGTGGGGGAAGTACCCTTGGATGATCCAGAACTTACGTTATATCCAGATATGTTGACACCTCTGGCAGGCTTCATACTGGATATGCTGTCACAACTGAAGATACATTGGTAGAGGCTGTAGCCTTACCACCGCCAAGAAGCTGGTCTCTGAAGTTGTTTGCCGGTATGGAGTCCCAGAAGTTATCGAAAGTGATCAGGGACCAGCCTTTTCCTCATGCGTATATCAAGAAATACTTACCATGATCGGATCAACAGTGGCGTTACATACTCCTTACCATCCACAGTCAAGTGGCAAGGTGGAGAGATTGAATGGCACACTGAAAAGGCAATTGACCAAAATGATGCAGGAGACTACGGCCCAGTGGCCTGAGCTCCTTCCCATTGCACTATATCACATATGCACCACCCCCATAGGGAAACACAAACTGTCACCCTATGAGATACTATTTGGGTTGCAACCAGCTATAGCTGGATTTACTCCACAACAATTATCAGAAGAAACTGATCATGTTGTGCAATATGTGATTCAGCTTGCCAAAGCCTTAACTAACACCAATGCGTTAGTATCATCTTCTATTCCAGATCCAGCTGATGCAGAAGGTTGTCATACCCTTAAACCTGGAGATTACGTGTATATGAAGAAGCATGTTCGGAAACACGGACTAGAACCATTGTATGATGGACCATACCAAATGCTCCTTACAACACCAACAGCAGTGAAACTTGAAGGGAAGTCAGCATGGATCCGTGCTTCACACTGCAAACACCAACCATCCTGAGATGTTTTATGATAATATGTATGGTTAGATTAGTCAATACCTGGAATAGCCTACAACAGAATACTGACCCTTTTAATAATAAGTTCATTACTCACCACCAGATTTTGGTACAAGAATTGAGTCAATTAGAGAACAACCACATCAGTGACTGTTGGATATGTACTCACTCACCAGTTTCAGCCACTAGTATGCCTTTTCTGGCGGTCCCAGTCACTCTGGAGGAATTACTAAACTGGCCCAATTGTAGCGATGCCCTTGCTAATAATGCTACTAAGTTTAGTAGATTATGGAACACCACTGTAGGTATACCAGTAGTTGGGTGGGTGGATCTCCCTTGGTGGCAAGGAAATCTTACTGCCACTAGTAAACACCTACAATTTCTTGCCCTTAACGGAAACAAGTGGGTGCCCAGAAACAAGTCTTCCTTGACTAATTTAGGCTTCATACCAACTGAAGGTCTACAAATCAGTTTTAATGCTACCTCTAGTACAGCAGATGCTTTTAAACCGTCATTGTTGGAAAGATACATTCATAATCACTCATGGGTACATGCAAATCTGTTTATAAAAGGTACCAATGACACGTTATAAAATATCTGGTAACATCCCTTGCAATGAATTTTCTGAATACAAGCCTAGTGATCCAACATGTAGCAATCTGGATGTTGGATACTGTAGCCCCCTGGGACAAATGCCTTCATGGTGTATGTTATCAAATAACACCGTTTTTATCGATTTGGTACATAAATTAGTATTACAGTACTCTACTTTATGGGATCTGCCATCAGCCACATATTGGGTCTGTGGGAATAAAGCGTACAAACAGCTCCCAGTCAGAGTAGGGGGGATTTGTACGTTGGCCCGACTAACTCCAGCCACTTATCTTATTCCCCATGGTAAAGTAGATATGAGAGCCATCCCTCTTCATACCATCTATAAACGTGCTAAGGACAACACCCCACGCCCATCAGGAAGACCTCATTTAGTACAAATGAGTATACCAATAAGATAGCCAGTACTGTCTTCCTCTACCCTATGGTTACACAAACGTGGGACAAATTAGTGGAAGTCACTGACTACTTAGATGACCAGATTTGGAGTATATTTTAAGTAATTAATACTACTGTTGCGGTGCTGAATCAACTTATTATAGTAGCTAATCAACATACTTTAGTGCTGGACTATTTGACAGCAGCTCAAGGAGGGATGTGTCAGGTTATAGGCCCAGCCTGTTGTCACTATATTGACCCCGACTCTACCATACGGTTAAAGACTAAAATGGAAGACATTAGGAAACTCAGGGAAGAATATAACAAACATAATGAATTGACCAAAGACAGTTGGTGGTCTGATACGTTTTCCTTTTTAAATCCTGCTAATTGGTTTAAAGGGATTGGTGGATGGATTGCTGGAATATTACAAGGAGTGTTGCATATTGCTGCTTGCATCTTGTTAATATATGTTTTACTAAAACTAGTCTTTTATTGTATCCCAATTTGAATGAGGAAAACCTGCCAGACATCAGAGAGCAAGGAGAACGCTGTCAACCAACATCCAGTGCTAATATACACGGACCTCCCAGATGTAACCAGCATTGAGGACCTGGACGGCAAGGGAATGATGACCTTCACCCGCACGCCCCGACCAACCTCACGTCTGAAGATCAGAGCTTTATGATTATATCAACGGACAAGGGGGGTGGACATGCCGCAACAGCCTCAATTGGTAACAAGGGCACTAATTGAGTGAAGACCAATATTCCTCAGGCTCAAACCATTACCCTGGGAAAGCACCTCTGTTGTTGATAATAACGTAATTTTTAGGGGGGAAATGTAAAGGACATATTGATACTATTCATGCTATGGCAACTCCATTTTGTCTGCTTGCTTCAAAATCATGTTATTATACTCTTTGCATAACATACATTCTTTCCTTCTTTCCTCTTGATTCACATGCAACTTTCCCACACTAACCTTTTCTCTCAGGAACATTCTATGAGACACCCCGCTCCTGTTATCTAGCTAGTCTGAGCCGGGATGTACGACCTTGTAACTTTCCACCATGCACCGAACTAACGATAATATGACCATTTGTGTATTTCCATAATAATTGTACTAACATTGGTTCAAGCTTGTAGTATGAGTGTAGGTGATTGGATATTAATAAACTCAAAACAATATAAAATGGTAAGTAGAAATGAACGGGGTTGGAGATTCTTGAATCCCCCCATACAGAGCTTTGCCTCCATCTGGATTTCTATTGGATTGCAATCAACCTTGTAACATAATAATTTGACACTCACTTGGTCAACCGTGAAGGGTCATTACTGCCCTCCCTCAACACGTACAGTCCTCTATGTCTCCTCCGTACAGTCCTCTATGTCTCTGCCGTACAGCCCTCTATGTCTCCACCGTACAGCCCTCTATGTCTCCACCGTACAGCCCTCTATGTCTCCACCGTACAGCCCTCTATGTCTCCACCATACAGCCCTATATGTCTCCTCCATACAGCCCTCTATGTCTCCGCCGTACAACCCTCTATGTCTCCGTCGTACAGACGTCTATGTCTATGCTGTACAGTCCTCTATGTCTCTGCCATACAGCCCTCTATATCTATGCTGTACAGCCCACTATGTCTCCACCGTACAGCCCTCTATGTCTCCGCCGTACAGCCCTCTATGTCTCTGTCGTACAGACGTCTATGTCTCCGCCATACAGCCCTCTGTCTCCACCGTACAGCCCTCTGTCTCCACCGTACAGCCCTCTGTCTCCACCGTACAGCCCTCTATGTCTCCACCATAAAGCCCTCTTTGTCTCAGCTGTTTAATAGTGATTCTTGATCTCTTGTTGCTTTATGTTTTGGCAACTTTCATGACTATTTTTAGATTTCTGATATTGAAAATGTTGTTTTTTTAGTACTGGGGTAATATTCAGTATCCTGTTGTAAATGTCCACATTTTAGCATAATTTTGTCATTTGTTTCAACATTTTGAGCTGAATTATTTTAGCACAATCAATATATTTCATTCTTTATAGCCTATCAGTCTCACGCTCATGTCTCATGCATCTTTACAGCATCTCCAAAGTTTGCCCTTTATTTCTTGAATCTCAAACTTTTAGATCCCAATTTATGAAAGTGTCATTACCAGAAAACTGGCATAAAACACTTTCAAAAGATTAAAATTATTGCTCAAGGCAAAGATGCGCCAAACAATTGGGATTTTTTTGCTTTTCCACAACACTTTCAGGTAGCTCCGCCAAAATAGGAGGAGTTGGGGAAGAGCCAGTGTAGAATGGGGCGGTGCTGTAGGACGGAGCGGTGCTGTAGGACGGAGCGGTGCTGTAGGACAGGGCGGTGCTGAAGGACTGGGCGGTGCTGTAGTACATGGCGATGCTGTGCCCGCCATCAAATTCTTCAGAATAGGAACCATTTCTTCTCCAGAAATATGACTCCAGTTCCTGTAGTCCCTGACTGGAGTAACATTTCTGAAGAGGCAGATGGAGACGCACACCACTGATCAGATAAATCATTTGGTGCTGTGCGCCTCTTAAAGAAATCAGCGAATCTTATTCATGCATGCTTTTCATTAAGACTGGTGACTGAGAAAGCGCTCACAAAATGATTAAAATAATTGTCTTAGTCATTTCTATGTATAGATTATCTATGCGCCTAAAGTGGCATAATCCTTTATGAATTTCCCCCCCCCGGGTTTCCACAAGCTTCCACAAGCCCAGTGGAGCCTTAGCTTTGCAGCTTTTGGTGGATCTAGTCAGGAGTGGAGTAAAAATGCTAAAAGTCACAACATTTTTGTGCTACTTCGAATTGCGCCAAAATTTTGTAACTTTTCAAAGTGTTTAATACTAGAAAACTGTCAAAAAATTTGATGAATCGGGCCCTATATCTCCAGCAGTACCAATAAATGAATGGGGCAATGAATGGAGTAATGAGGCTTGTACAGGACTATCCCGCCATTCAAATGGGACACTAGAACCCCATATTTGGGCAATTTTTGGAGTGTGGAGGTCCCAGTGTGGGATACCCAGTGGTCAGCAAGTATTTACTCTTCTGGTGGAAAGGTGATCACTTGTAATCTTTGTAGCACACCTTTAAGGGGTTATTCTCAGCTCTTCTTCAGGAGGCGCTGCTCCCCTGTCTTCCAGCTTCCTGCTCGGCAGGGAGAAGCGTGCTCCTGACTGACAGTTTGGAGAAGTATTATAGTTCCGCTATATGTTCAAATTTTGCTCCCATGCCGCTATATGAGGCACCTTTGCCTCTGCAGCATCGGAAAATCACAGAAGCACTGAAGATGGTTGGATCCACTGATCTGGCCAACTTCAGAGCAGCGCTTGTAAGCTCTATAGCAAAGAGGACAAAAAATTCAATAATGTTCAATAATTATCTCCGATCTATATACATCATTTTCTGGGATTGATTAGATCGTGTATGTCTTCTGCCATCTTAACAGTCTGCAGGAGCACTTTTGTTTTCTTGGATTTTGGGCAATCATGTAACACTTGTAATTATTATTTATCTGGGTCATCTTAGCACAGTAATTTCTGTGTATTCATTTCCATTTATTATATCTGTATGTCTTTTTAATATTGATATTAATTATTGAACATTATTGAATTTTATCATTTGGGCTTGCTACTTCATTTTTTTGTAGGCTTTTGTAATTTTTTGAAGTGCCTCTTACCCTTTGTCCAAAATCATAGGAATCTATAGCAAAGAGCTTGTAACTGCTGTGCGTCTTACCTTGGAGAATGATCATCGAAATGAAATGTAAAAGACATAGAAAACCGTATCTCCAAGTAATGCAGTAATGTTTGTTTTTCTTTATATACAAACATGTTTAAAATTCCATATATTCAATATAATTAAACCTCATTCTGCCTCTATGAATGTACATGAGCAGAAAAAAGAATAAAACGCTCTTCTTTATTAATCTCTGCATCTATTTGATGGTCTATGTATGAAAATAGAATAATTACAACTCTGAGAGTAATTTATCATTAGTATAACAGTACAAGATAACAACATAAGACTTATGCAGAAGACGAACCGTCCAGTGGGGACAGATATTACAATTGTATCCAAATTTATACAATATATTCTTATTCATAAAAACACAGATGTCTCTGCCGGGTTCTCAAAATACTATTAATTGATTTACAGAGTTCTGTTTCTAACAATCCAAACGATACAATAGCTGCAAATATACAGCAGGTGAAATAAGTATTGAACACGTCACCAATTTTCTAAGTAAATCTATTTCTAAAGGTGCTACTGACATGAAATTCTCACCAGCTGTTAGTAACAGCCCATCCAATCCACACAGGCAATGAAATCATACCATAGATGTACATATATTAAAATATGTGCAATTAAGAAAAAATACAGAGGGAAAAAGTATTGAACACGCTTACTGAAATCTATTTAATACTTCATACAAAAGTCTTTGTTGGTGATGAAGTTTCAAGACGCCTCCTATATGGAGAAACTAGTCGCAGGCATTGCTCAGGTGTGAGTTTGACCAATTCTTACACAAACACTCTTCACATCCTGAAGGTCCCGTGGGCTCCTTCTATGAACTCTGAGCTTTAGTTCCTTCCATAACTTATGCAATTTTTACTGAACATGGCAGTATATATAATATAACATTTTGTTAGTAAAAATTAGCGGCAAAAGTTTCAGTTACACGAGGGTAAATAGGTGGAACTGGACCCCAAAATTTATTGTGCATTTCTCCCAAATGCGGTGATGGCCCATATGTCGTCAGAAATTACTGTTAGCCAACATGTCAGGGCTGGGAAGGAAGGGGCACTATTTGGGATTTAGATCACAGAGTTTGCTAGAATAGTGTTCGGGCGCCATTTGCGGAGCCCCAAAGGTGCCAGAACAGCAGAAAAACCCCAAAAGTGACCCCATTGTAGAAATTACACCTCTCAATGAATTCATCTACGGCTCAATGACTATTTTATAACATCCACGCTGTGCTTTATTCTGGAGAATTGCAAATCTGCCAGTTTAGTGCCCATACATTGTGCACCTATAATTGTCGTGCCCCCATATATTGTAGTGCCCCCATACATTGTGCCCAGCTTGTTCTATTGGGGACTCCCCGTAAATTGTTAAGTGTGCTCTCCCCGCTACAATAATGCCAAACATGTGGCCGCTTACTACGGTTTAGGCACAAGGATGGGGCTTTTGGATTTAGGGGCACAGATTTCATTGGATTTTATTTGAGGGGGGAGCCGTTGCATTTCCATAGTCTTTGTTCTACCAGTAACGTGGAACCCCCTATAGTTCCACTGACAGATGACGGACCTGAGTGGGGGATGGTATTGTGTAGGATAAGTTAGGGTTTATTGGTAACTAGAGATGAGCGTTGTTCTACTCGAACTGTTCGCCAATCTCAAATTCGAGCTGTTTTGGACGGTGTTCGAGCCGTTCGGCGAACACGAACAATTTGAGAAAAATTTGGCTGTTCGAGGTTATGTTCGATAACTGTTCGTGCACGAAAATCATAACTGGATTTTTTCTCAGTAATGATGAAAATTAATGTTAATACGCAGTTTGAGTGTACAGCGGGGTGGGGGGAGGAGCAGGGGATGGATCTCTGCAGGAACAATGAAGATCTCCATTTTTTTTTCTCTCTCCCGCATTTGCAGTGGGGAGGTGCAATCTGTCAGCCTATCAGCAGCGCACACACGGAGCGAAGTGCTTTTTTTCACACAAGCAAGGGCATGTGTCATTGGCAGTGTATGTCACATGTCCTTGCCCTATAAGACCAAGCCATTTTCCCCGTCGCCACCATTTTCTCACTGCTGCAGCTGCGTGTTAGACGGCACCGCTGTTGCTGTGTGCGCTATACCTTGTTAATTTCAAGCCAATTTTCGCACAAATCTACAGATAGCTTGGGAGTAGGGAATAGTTGTGATTGCAGTCCTTTTAAGGACTACGTTACAGCATTTCCTACGACTTTTATCAGGCAGGTCTGTGCTCTTAAATAGATAGATTGTGGGAGTAAAGACTAATTGTAATTGCAGTCCTTTTCAGGACTAGGTTACATCAGTTCCTATCAGTTTTTGCCAGGCAGGTCTGTGCCAGTGCTGTGCAAGTTTTTTTCACAGCATTTGGCTGAATCTAGCAAAGCTAATCCTTTTTGGCCTATTGCAGAGTGTGTTAGTCAGTGGAGTAGCCTATCTGTGTTGCAAGATATACCACCTGTGTATAGAATACCAATTTTTTTACTGCACCTAGTGAAGTAAAATCTTTTGGGCATAGCATCATTCTATTAGTCCATCTATACTGACCTCCATCAGGTTGCAAATTGAATATAATTTTTTTCTGCATCTAGCTCTGAAAAAATATTGGGCTTCTAGCTGTGTGTGGGACTTGTTCTATTAATCCATCTATACAGACCTCCATCAGGTTGCAAACTGAATATATTTTTTTCTACATCTACCTCTGAAAAAATATTGGGCTTCTAGCTGTGTGTGGGACTTGTTCTATTAATCCATCTATACAGACCTCCATCAGGTTGCAAACTGAATATATTTTTTTCTGCATCTACCTCTGAAAAAATATTGGGCTTCTAGCTGTGTGTGGGACTTGTTCTATTAATCCATCTATACAGACCTCCATCAGGTTGCAAACTGAATATATTTTTTTCTGCATCTACCTCTGAAAAAATATTGGGCTTCTAGCTGTGTGTGGGACTTGTTCTATTAATCCATCTATACAGACCTCCATCAGGTTGCAAACTGAATATATTTTTTTCTGCATCTACCTCTGAAAAAATATTGGGCTTCTAGCTGTGTGTGGGACTTGTTGTATTAGTCCATCTATACTGACCTCCATCAGGTTGCAAACTGAATATATTTTTTTCTGCATCTACCTCTGAAAAAATATTGGGCTTCTAGCTGTGTGTGGGACTTGTTGTATTAGTCCATCTATACTGACCTCCATCAGGTTGCAAACTGAATATATTTTTTTCTGCATCTACCTCTGAAAAAATATTGGGCTTCTAGCTGTGTGTGGGACTTGTTCTATTAATCCATCTATACAGACCTCCATCAGGTTGCAAACTGAATATATTTTTTTCTGCATCTACCTCTGAAAAAATATTGGGCTTCAAGCTGTGTGTGGGACTTGTTCTATTAATCCATCTATACAGACCTCCATCAGGTTGCAAACTGAATATATTTTTTTCTGTATCTACCTCTGAAAAAATATTGGGCTTCTAGCTGTGTGTGGGACTTGTTGTATTAGTCCATCTATACTGACCTCCATCAGGTTGCAAATTGAATATATTTTTTTCTGCATCTACCTCTGAAAAAATATTGGGCTTCTAGCTGTGTGTGGGACTTCTTGTATTAGTCCATCTATACTGACCTCCATCAGGTTGCAAACGGAATATATTTTTTTCTGCATCTACCTCTGAAAAAATATTGGGCTTCTAGCTGTGTGTGGGACTTGTTCTATTAATCCATCTATACAGACCTCCATCAGGTTGCAAACTGAATATATTTTTTTCGGCATCTACCTTTGAAAAAATGTTGGGCTTCTAGCTGTGTGTGGGACTTGTTCTATTAATCCATCTATACAGACCTCCATCAGGTTGCAAACTGAATATATTTTTTTCTGCATCTACCTCTGAAAAAATATTGGGCTTCTAGCTGTGTGTGGGACTTGTTCTATTAATCCATCTATACAGACCTCCATCAGGTTGCAAACTGAATATATTTTTTTCTGCATCTACCTCTGAAAAAATATTGGGCTTCTAGCTGTGTGTGGGACTTGTTCTATTAATCCATCTATACAGACCTCCATCAGGTTGCAAACTGAATATATTTTTTTCTGCATCTACCTCTGAAAAAATATTGGGCTTCTAGCTGTGTGTGGGACTTGTTGTATTAGTCCATCTATACTGACCTCCATCAGGTTGCAAACTGAATATATTTTTTTCTGCATCTACCTCTGAAAAAATATTGGGCTTCTAGCTGTGTGTGGGACTTGTTCTATTAATCCATCTATACAGACCTCCATCAGGTTGCAAACTGAATATATTTTTTTCTGCATCTACCTCTGAAAAAATATTGGGCTTCTAGCTGTGTGTGGGACTTGTTCTATTAATCCATCTATACAGAACTCCATCAGGTTGCAAATTGAATATCATTTTTTTCTGCATCTAACCCAGCCAATAGTTTTGGCCTAATACCACAGTTTGGCCACTCAGCTCTGCTCGGTTCCCATCCATTGTTTTTTTGTGCAAACAACTCCAGAGTTGTGAATTAGTTAACCACCAAAATGAGTGGAAAAAGGCCTGCTGCTGGTGGAAAGGGGAATAGGCGTGTTGGGAAGGGGAAAAAAGGTTGTGTCCGTGGGGTAGGTGTTAAAGCAACAGTAACATCTGCAGAAGAAAGACCATCTTCCAGCCAAACTAAAATGTCTACTTCTTTTAGCGGACAATGTGATAAGATCCCTTTCTTACGGCCACGCCAATCGCTACAAATTCCAGATGAGGCACAAAAACAGCAGGTGCTTCAACGGATATCAAGTGCTCCTTTAAGTGGGCTCTCCTCCACATCAACTTCAACATCACAAATACTCCAGTCCTCAAAGGTGTCACCCCAATCGCACTTGCTTCCTCACAGCTCCCAAATCTCCAGCTGCCCGTCTGAGTATGAGGTAGAACAGATGGTTGAGTCTGCAGAGCTGTTTACTCATACTATAGCCTGGGAATCAGAGGTCGACTCCAGCGCTTCTGTGAATCCAGACGAGGAAATGATCTGCACTGATGCCCAGAATCTTTATGAGTCGGATCCAGGACCAGACGCAGAAGGTTCTGACCATAATGTAGACCCTCATTCCCAAACTGTAACTCCTGTTGGTGGAGACAATGAGGAAGACGATGATAAGACTCAAATACCTGATTGGAGCGACAACTTTAGTTTTTTGTCAGGGCAGGAACAGGTTGGCTCTGAGGACGACGGGTGTGATAACGCACAGGGTGATGATGATGAGGTTGGAGATCCCACTTACTGTCAACCCACAGTCAGCCAAGAGATGAGGTCAGCAGAGGAGGTGGAGGAAGATGCTAGTGACGACGAGGTCAGGTTGCGCCTTCCTGGACAGAGACGTAGTACTGGAAGCACGTCAACAACTGCATCCTCAAACACAACTCTGCCTCTCACCACAAGTCGTGGTGGCTCTTCAGGTCGCATGGGTGCTAAGCCTTGCATAGCCTGGGCATTTTTTCAGATCGATAAAGATGACCCAACTCGTGTTATCTGTAACATTTGTCAGCAAAAGCTAAGTAGAGGCCAAAAAATACATAGTTTGAGTAGTTCATGCATGAACCGGCACATGGACATGAAGCATAAGTTGCAGTGGGAAGCTCAGTGTGCTACAATGCGGCCTAGCCGGCCGGGCCAACCACCGTCTGCCATATCTTGTGCATCCGCGGCCTCTTAATCCTCTGTGACTGGGGGGACAGCAGTCACACCTGTTTTGGGGCGCAGACCTGCCACCTCTTTACCCGCAACAGCCAGCGTGATTGGCAGGTCATCATTTTCTTTGGAGGTGGTAACACCAGCTGGTGTTGAGCGCTGTCCGACATCGATAGCACCACCTTTGGATCAAGGCAACCTAACATGTCCGCCTGCATCTTCCTCACAGACCGGCAGTTTGCCGGGGACACCCTTATCAACCCCGTCTAAGCACAATAGCCAGCCCTCGGTCCCTCAGATGTGGACAAGTAAAAGACCATTTCCTCCTAGCCATGAGAAAGCTAAGAGGTTGAATTTCACCATCTGCAAGCTCTTGGCTACAGAAATGCTGCCTTTCGGCCTGGTGGACACAGAGGATTTTCGAGACCTTATGTCCGTCGCAGTGCCCCAGTACCAGATGCCCAGTCGGCACTACTTCTCAAAGAAAGGTGTGCCTGCGCTCCACCAGCATGTCGCACACAACATCACCGCTTCTTTGAGAAACTCTGTGTGTGACAGGGTGCATTTCACCACAGACACTTGGACGAGTAGGCATGGACAGGGGCGTTACATGTCGCTGACTGGGCACTGGGTAACTATGGTGACAGCAGGACAAGGGGCTGCTGTCCAAGTCTTGCCGTCCCCACGAGTTGTGCGTCAATCCTCTTTATGTCAAAGTTCCTCCACTGCTTCTGCCTCCTCAACCTCCTCTCGGTCTTCCACCTGCACCCAAAGCCTGTCTGGTCATGCCACAAGCTTTCTAACTGCGCAGAAGGGATCCTGCACACCTCCTTACTATGCTGGCAGTAGGGCTCAACGTCATCAGGCGGTTTTTACATTGAAATGTCTGGGAAATGTGAGTCACACAGCTGAGGAGTTGTGGTCAGCTCTGGAGAACCAATTTCATGAATGGTTGTCTCCACTGGACCTGAAACCAGGGAAGGCCGTGTGCGACAATGCTGCAAACCTGGGTGCGGCCCTTCGCCGGGGCAATGTCACACACGTGCCTTGTATGGCTCACGTGTTGAACCTGGTTGTCCAGCAATTTTAAGCCCACTATCCCAGACTAGATGGCCTTCTGCAGAGGGCACGGTCGCTGTGTGCTCACTTCCGCCGTTCGCATCCCGCAGCTCAGCGATTTACATCTCTACAGAAGTCGTTGGGCCTGCCACTTCACCGGCTAAAATGCGATGTGCCTACCCGGTGGAATTCAATTCTGCACATGTTGCAGCGACTGTGGCAGCACCGACAAGCCCTGGTGCAATACGTTCTGACGTATAGCCTGGGCCAACGAGATTCAGAGGTGGGGCAAATCACGCTGGAGGAGTGGTCTCAGATCAGGGACCTATGCACCCTTCTGCACAGTTTTGAAATGGCGACGAAGATGTTTAGTGCTGACGATGCCATTATCAGCATGACTATTCCGGTGATTTACATGCTGGAGCACATGTTAAACAGAATTCGGAGTCAGGTGGTGGCACAAGAGGAGGTGGAGGAAGTAGAGGAGGAGGAGTTGTATGCGGAAGGGCTAACATCTGCAAGGTCCAGACGGTCGGCAGCACCAAGGCGGCAGGCATGTGAGGGTGGGGGAGATGGTTTTACCAGGGCGCATGGTAGCAGCCAAACTAGTGAGGAAGGTGCAGGAGCCCAGGAAGAAGTGGAGGACGAACTGATGGAAGACTCATCAGATGAGGGAGACCTTGATCACATTTCTGTTGTGCGAGGTTGGGGGGAGAGGACAGAGGAAGGAAGCATGATTGTTACCTCGCCACCAACACAACAGGGACTTGGTGCTCCTGGATGCGCAACACACATGAGTGCCTTCTTGCTGCACTACCTGCAACATGACCCTCGAATTGTGAGAATTAGAAATAATCCTGACTACTGGGTTGCCACACTGTTAGATCCCCGGTACAAAAGTAAATTTGCAGAAATTATTCCTGCCATAGAAAGGGATGCACGCATGCAGGAGTATCAGCAGAGACTGTTGCAGAATCTTACATGTGCTTTTCCACAAAATACCAGTGGTGCACGTAGTGAATCTCACAGTTCCAACTTGCCAACCGTGGGACCGTCAAGTGTTCAGCACTCAAACCGTAACAGAACCACAGTATCTGCTGGTAACATCAATTTTGCGGAATCATTTCACCACTTTTTTAGCCCATCCTTTGCAAGGCCACAGGAGACAAGAAGTCTGACACATAGTCAACGCCTAGAGACGATGGTACAGGAGTATCTCCAAGTAAACATTGAAGCCACGACTGTGTCACTGGACCCTTGCTCTTTTTGGGCTTCCAATCTGGATAAATGGCCGGAGCTAGCCACTTACGCCTTGGAGATCTTGTCATGCCCCGCAGCCAGCGTTCTGTCTGAACGTGTGTTCAGCGCTGCTGGTGGTGTGCTGACAGATAAGCGCACGCGGCTCTCCACTGATAATGTAGACAGACTCACGTTCATAAAGATGAACAAATCATGGATCCGAAACGACTTTTCTACCCCTGTGTCATCCTGGGGAGAGTAAAAGCTTGATGATTGGTTAAAATCACCCTACCAACCGTTTTAAGCTTTCAAATTACTAATCATGTTTATCTGTATCTTGGCTGGAAAATAATTTGGGCTTTGTAGCAGTGTGCAGCACTGATTCTATTAGGCCATCTATAATAAGCTCCACCAGATTTAAAATTACTAATCATGTTTATCTGTATCTTGACTGGAAAATAATTTGGGCTTTGTAGCAGTGTGCAGCACTGATCCTATTAGGTCATCTATACTAAAGCTTCACCAGATATAAAATTAATAATAATTTTTAGCTGCATCTAGCCCGGAAAATAATTTTGGGGCTCCGAGATGCGCAAGACACATAAGTGCCTTCTTGCTGCACTACCTGCAGCGTGACCCTCATATTGTCAGAATTCGAAGTAATCATGACTACTGGGTTGCCACACTCTTAGATCCCCCAAACTTTTCGATCAACCTTTTCATTTTAATAAAGACCAAAAAAATGGTCATTTTTGAAATTATAAGCATTAGCAGGTTGTTAGAAACTGAAATCAAACAGTTTTCAACTCAAAACTTTATTCTAGGTGATGTTACATTTTCACATAGGACCCCTTGTTCGAAAGGAGCTTCTGAACTCTCTCGTCCATTGAATTTGTCAGGTTTTGGATGGTTTCTGCTTCAATTGTTTTGCATGAGGACAGAATACCCTCCCAGAGCTGTTGCTTAGATGTGAACTGCCTCCCGCCATCATAGACACTCCTTTTAATGATGCTCCAAAGGTTCTGAATGGGGTACAGGTCAGGGGAGCATGGGGGTCACACCATAAGTTTGTCCCCTTTTATGCCCATATCAGCCAGAGATGCAGATGTTTTATGTGCAGCATGAGATGGTGCATTATCATGCAGAAAAATGATCTTGCTGTGAAATACACGGTTCTTTTTCTTGAACCATGGCAGGAAGTGCTGTTTGAGAAAATCCACATACATTATGGAGTTCATCTTTAGCGCCTTCAGGGATCCTAAAGGGGCCGACAATCTCTCTCCCCATGATTCCAGGCCAAAACATTACTCCACCTCCTCCTTGTTGGCGCTGTAGCCGTGTTTGCGCGGGGTGTCCATCAACCAGCCATCCTCCACTCCATCCATCTGGACCATCGAGCGCTGCACGGCACTCATCCGTGAACAAAACAGTTTTGAAATCAGTCTTCATGTAATGTTTGGCCCACTGGAGTCGTTTCTGCTTGTGTGAAGTGGATAGAGGAGGTCGACAGGATGGCGTATGCACAGCTGCAAACCTCTGAAGGACCCTGCATCTTGTTGTTCAGGGGACGTTGGAGGCACAAGCAGCTTCAAAAACTTGTCTGCTGCTATGACAAGGCTTTTTTGCCGCTGCTCTTTCAACCTGACGTAATTGCCTGTAGGAAAGAGTCCTCAATTTGCCCTTATCAGCACGCACACGTGTGTACTGTGAATCAGCTACATACTTCTTGATTGCCAAGACACTTCATCCTGATCATCGCACAATGTTGATTGTAGTCATGCCTTGACCTAAATACTCCACAATTTGTTGCTTCTCAGCAGCCGACACATCCTTTTTCTTTCCCATTTTGGCAGAAAATGTAGGCTGCTTAATAATGTGAGACAGCCTTCTTAAGTAGTCTTGCCTTTCATTGGACACACCTGCCAAACTAATTAGCACAGGTGTCTGCAATTGCTTACAGTGATATAAAGAGCCCTGACACACATCACCATCAATGAGTTTAACTGACAAACAAACAAATTCTTCCCTTATCACTCCTAAACACTTTTTGCATAATAATTTGGAACGCGGTGTACATGTGCTTTTCCACAAAACACCAGTGGTTCACGTAGTGAATCTTACAGTTCTAACTTGCCAACCGTGGTCTATATGGAGTTGTTCAATAAAGGGCCCAAAATTAAGATAACATAGATGGGAGAGGTCTCTATGAATAGGAATTCCTAAGTATTTGATACCCTGTGAGGGCCAGGCAAAGGGAAAGTTGGACTGGATGGAATCCTATATGGATTTGGGGAGGGAGACATCGAGGGCCTCAGACTTCGCTGCATTGATTTTAAAATTTGACCATGTAACAAAGTGATCTATTTCAGCCATAACAGCATGGATGGATATATGTGATTGAGTGATATATACTAGAACATCATCAGCAAATAGAGAGCACTTGTACTCGGTGCCTCCCACCTCAATCCACCTAATATTGGGGTTATGGCGAATTGATGAGAGCAGGTGCTCCGTCACTAGGATGTATAAGAGAGGGGACAGAGGACATCCCTGCCTTGTCCCATTGGTGATTGTGAAAGGTGATGAAAATGTTCTGATGCACCCCCTGGGCCTTGGGACACCCGGAGCTGGACCCTTTTTGGTGGATGCTGGTGGTTGTAGTCTTCGTGGCGGCGACCCGGTTCCGTGGCTCAGGGTGGTCAAACCAGTGGCGGAACTATTTATGTGGTTTTGATGTTTAAATGTCCGACTACGCCACCCGTGGATTGCGGTCAGAGTGAACCGCCGCTGCAGGGCAGACCGCTGAGGCTGGTGTTGTGGGTGCAGCAGAGCGTAGCATAACTCCCCACGGGAGGAGTATAGCCTCAGGGCAGTGTATGCGAAGGATGGGGGTGATGGTGCAGGGCAGCAGCAGTAACGACACGGAGTCAGTGATGCAGTCCAGGGCCTTTACTCACAGTTCTTATTATCCAGACCACGTCTGCAGGTAGCGGCTGCCCACGTCATACTGTGCTCACCAGGTGAGGGGCTCAGACAACTCCCAGATAACTTTGGAGCGCTTCACAGGACCCCCTTTGTGTGTCCTTTGTCTGGCCTTTCTTACCAACCCTTCTTTCCGGCTGCCTCGGGCCTCCTCTTGGTAAACTTGGCGCCAGTTTCCCTGACCCTATGTGGTGCCTTCCTAGCGGGTGTAGCGAGGGGCTGCGCCACATAAAATGTCACAGCCTCCGGTTTCTAGCTGAGGGTCGTTTCCTGCCTCCACTAGTTTCGGGGACCGGTCTCCCCCTTTGGCCTGACCCCTCCACGCAGGTGGATTCGGGCGTGCGGTGGCGACTCGCCCGTCCGCACCCCTGGGATCCCTTCGTTCCTCGTTCCTGGAGCCTTCTCCGCTCCTCTTCCTTCCTTCTCCCTCTTCCAGGCCTGGGCCTCTGTTACTAGGCCCGCCTCCGGAGCAGAGCTCATGCAGAGCCCCTGCTCCCTGCCACTTCTGCTCAGACTTCTCTGCACTGAACTAAGATGGTGCCCACCTTTTATACTCCCTTCTCAATGCACCCAGGAACTGCTTCCTCCCTGCTCCTGCACTACAGGGTTCCCCTTCCTCAGTGTTCCCTCCCCCCACTCCAGCCAGGGACAGGGACTGTCGTGCCAATCTCAGAGGCATATTGGTCGCCCTGCCCCACGGCAATGTGGTGTAATGCATGCAGGTGTCGGGTCCTGATCCACACTCCATCCTTACCTGAGAGTGAGATATCACACCTCTGGGTGAGGTGCAATACCTCTGTAGCAACCGAGCCCTCAGGGTGCTACAGTTCCATTTATCTTCAGCCTAGGTGACGTATTGTGATACAGGGCCGTGATTTTGGCTATAAAAGGGTCCCCTAGACCCCTACCCCAAGCTTTTTAAGAGAATCATATATGGCGTGCCAGGAGACTCTATGGAATGCTTTCTCAGCATCCAACGAGAGTATCTAATTACAAATTTTTAACTGCATCTAGCCCAGGAAATACTTTGTGCCTAGTAGCAGTGTCTGCTAGTCAGCGGATTATCCCGGCTGTTAAGCAAGCTACACCACCTGTAGTTTAGACACTTAATTTTTTCAAAGGAAATGCTTCGGGACCATGGGATACTCAGTGAAGAGCATCAGGAGGCACCCCAAGGCATAGGGGCTGGGACTGGCAGTAGGATGCCTTGCGGTGGACAGCCGAGCTCGATCCTTATAAAAGCTTTTTAACTGCAGCAGCTTTAGTGGACGCTACTGGAGCTGGAATTACGCGGCTGCTGGCATGAGACTTGCCCTCCAATAGATCCTTGTAAATGGATTTAAAGTGTATTCATTCAAATTAGAGAGACAATTTAAATTAAAAAGCTTAGAGCTGCCTCCACCACAGGGGGGCTCGCTCGACCCACCAGCGGACAGGCACCAGTATTGGGAGAGGGGGGCTGGCCATCAGGGCTCACCGCGGCTCTGGCACAAACCCGGCGACACGGAGGTGGCACGGGCAGGAGCGGACTGGCCGTGTCGGCTTCTCACTTTTTGGATTTTAGAAGGGCATGACATGCCTATATCTGTGTCTCCCCCTCCTTTTACTCCTCCACCTCTTTTATTTTCGCATGACTATATGTACTTGTCACTTTTCCATGTGTTAGTTATGTCTTCTGAGCAGTTTGTCAGCTTTTGGACACGTTTGAAGGTGTTTTCTATGTGTTTCTATGTGTTTTTGTTTGCCTGCCATTGGTTTTAACGGTGTTCGAAGGTGTTCGACGAACAGTTCGACGAACAGTTCGGCGAACACACGGGTGTTCGACGAACCGAACCGAACTCGAACACTACGAGGGTGGCTCAACACTATTGGTAACATTTTGGGGTACATGATATTTTTTGATTGCTTTCAGTATAAGGCTGGATCATATTCTTATGTTCTACGCTGAGCGCTTAAATTGGGATTTCCGTGTAAATCCCACAAAAATGTGATTCAGATGAAACCCCTGCTGGTACTACTCACTATAATAACACCTTGGCTAAGTTTGCTGTCTTTTCCGGTGGTATCCATCTTTTTAGGTCTTTACATAACTGTGGTCACCCACACTTGTGCGCTAAAAAAACATCTAAAATAATGTGACACTGCTGGAACACAGACCAAATGGGGTCCACAGTGCCCCCATCTGCCTCTTTATAGTGAGTGGTTCCATTGGGTTTTTGCCTGAATCGCGGTTTTTCTGTTTTACATGGAAACCCCGATGTAAGCGCTCAGCGGAGAGTACAGGATAAATGTGACCTGAACCTTATTCCGATTTTTGGGAGGTAGAATGAGCAAATACACAGAAGCACAAGAACAGTTTGTATTATTATTTTTGCGCGGTTAACCGTGCGGTACAAGTGATACCTGATTTTATATAGTTTTTTTTATATTTTGCTACTATCACACACTAAAATGCTTTTTTTTTTATAAAAAAAATTGTTTTTCTTGTCACCAAATTGTGAGAGCTATAACTTTTTTATTTTTTTTTTGCCAACAAAGCTGAATAAGGGCTTCATTTTTTCGTGACTATTTGAATATTTTTTTGGACCATTTTGGGGTATATAACATTTTCTGATTGTGTTTTATTCAGATTTTTCAGACACAGAATGATCAAAAACCAGCAATTCAGTTATTGTTATATTTTTTTTTGCAGGTAAAAGTGATGACAGATTTATTCTTCGGGTCGGTACAATTACAGCGATACCAGATTTATATAGTTTTTTGAATGATTTGCTACTTTTATATACTAAAAACAATATTTTACAATTATGAATTTGTTTTTACATCGCCATATTCTGAGAGCTATAACTTTTTTTAATTTTTTGCTTGTTTTTTGCAGGACTATTTGGCGTTTTCATTTATACCCTTATTTTACATATGACTTTATCGTGACATTATTGGCCTGTTTTTTATTATTCTTTTTTTACAGTATTCTCCGCATAGAATAAATAATGTGACAGTTTTATAATTCGGGTCGTTCCGGACGCGGTGATACCAATTATGTGTACGCCAATTGTTTAGTTTCGTTTTAACACAAAGGCTGCGTTTCTAGTAGTGAAAATGAATTTTGTAATTTGTGTGATCTCTTTTGTGTGTTTTTTTTATTTTTTCTGCATTTTATTTAACTTTTTTTTTACTTTTTCACTTAGTCCCACTGTGGGACATGTATATTTTGTACTTTGATCACTGGTCTCATACATTGTGATACTCGTGTACTGCAGGGCCTGAGACCTGTCAGTGTCTCACTCACTCAGCCCGTTAGACTCTGCTTCAATCGGCCCCGGTTAGTTCCAAAACCGGTCGTGGCCGATGCCGCAGGGTGTCAGCTGTCATATACAGCTGTCAGCCGGATTGTCCTCATTGCTGTTTTAAAACGGCGGTTTGGAATAGGGCCCCTTTACGGCTGCCATTACAATGCGTATTGATGGTCATTAAGCAAATTCATGACTGCATTTCGAGTTTAGTTTTTGCGGCGTTTATTGTGTGTAATAATGACCCGACAATATGTTTCTCCAGCTCAGTACGATTACACCAATACTGTAAGGATTTTACTGGAAAAATAGGAAAAAATTAGAACTTTGTAAAAATTAATTGGTTTGTGTTGCAATTTTTTTTTTTTTTTCGTTAGAGCCATGTGACCGCTTATTTTCTTGTGCACTCCTGTAGTTTCACACCCTCTTGATCACTTTTTTTGGGGTGGAGACAAAAAAAAACGTCAATTCTAAAATTTAATGTATGGGTCGAGTAGCCTTCGATTTTGATTTTGCTTCTTTTTGGGACATGATAATAATAAAAAAAAAATAAAAATTGGTCTTTAGGATTTTTCTTACACTTTTTATTAAATTTATGTTATTTTCGTTGCCCCCTCAGTACCTGAACCTGTGATCATTTGGGCTGGGGTGCAAAAGTGATTGCGCCATGGAAGTTATATTTTAGCTGTGTGAGAGTGCCAGCGGCATTTAGATGGTTAAATCAGCAGCAATCTAAGCTAGTTCTGATTGCTGCTCTTCGCACAGGCGCTGACTGTATAACACAGACGACACCTGCAGCTCCTGAGCCCGCTCGCAACATGTGTCACCACTACATCCAATGGTGGGAAAGGATCAATGGTGTTTGGTCATTCACTCGCTGTTATATCTGTTTCCTAGGAGGGATGAAGGTGACCATACAAAGATTGATAGATGTGAACTATTAATTCACAAATTACATACCAAGCTCTTGTAGCAACATCTCATGATGCCATTTGCAAGGAATGATCAGGAAGCCTCTCTCCGATAGGAACATTTGCAAGTATTGGAATATTTAGAAGAAACATCCAAAAAATGGTAATAAATACAGGTTTACCCTGCACCAAAAGAAGAACCATTGCTCAGGTGATGTGTATTTGTGTAATGAGGGGGGTGCGGACTAAGGATGTGAGGCTCTTTACCAAGGTGTGAAGAATTATTAGGCGCTTGTTTTCCTCAGACAAAATGGCCAAAAAAAGAGACTTACAGAGGATGCAGCACTCCTGAAATTGCTAAGATATTGGGGCGCGATCACAGAACCAGCAAAAGTTTTGGTGCAAATAGTCGACAGGATCACAAAAAAGATGTTGAGAAAAAGACTCACATTAACTGTTAAAGATTTGAGAAGAATCAAATGTGAATCGTCCAGGGCCCCATTATCCTCCAGTGCTGTCATATTCCAGATCTGCAGTCTCCTGAAGGCCCAGAAGTACAAAGTGCTCAGTGTTTAGAGACACGGCCGAGGTAAGGAAGCTGAAACCCGACCACCACTGAACAAGACACAGAAAGGGAAACATCAAGACTGGGCTGAGAAATATCTGAAGACGGATTGTTCAAAGGTTTTATGGACTAATGAGATGAGAGGGACTCTTGATGGACCAGATGGATGAACCCATGGCTGGATTAATAACGGACACAGACCTCCACTTTAACTCAGGTGCCAGCGAGGGGGAGGTGGGCACTGATCTGGGCTGGTATTATTAAAGAGGAGCTAGTTAAACCTTTCCAGGTAGAAGACAGACTCAAAATAATCTCTCAGTTTTTAGAAGACACTTTCTTCAAGTAGTGGTACAGGAAAAAGTCTGCATCTTTCAAGAAAATCATAATTCTTCTACAGGACAATGCTCCATCAGAGCACTGAAGTCTCCTTTGCTTGGTGCCACTAAATGCCTTAAAGAATAATGACACGACCCCTTCTTCACCTGACCTAAACCCTATTGAGAACTTGTGGGCCCTTCTGAAATGGGAGATGTACAGGAAGGAAAAACTCTCCCCTGTCTTATAAGTGTCTGGGAGGTTGGTGCCGCCCATGAAGTTGATCGGCAACAGATTAAGAAACTGACTGACTGCAAGGACGGATCTTATGGCTCTTATTGCAAAGAAGGACAGCTATATTACTATATAGGTTACTGATATCATTTTTGAAATGTCAAATATATGTTGTACATTTTGAGTTGTTTGGTTATTATTCTTACTTTAACAGATGAAAAAAAATGAGATGGAAAATATATATTTTTATTTAGTTGCCCAATAATTCTGCACACATTGTTATTCTCCTAAGACAAAACTCTCACTTTTACATTCTTAAATATTCAGGTTTTAGGTTTAGTAACCCTTTGCTCTGACCAACAGCCCTGCAGTTGTTTAATTAAATTAATCATCAAAAATACAAATTGTCTAATAGTTAAGTAAGTTGAAGATGAAATGGTCTAAAAAAAACCTAAAGTTAAAGATGACACACTTCCTTTGCATTTTTGGCTATATATATATGTATATATATATATATATATATAGTAATTTGTTTAATTTTAAAAATTACAAAAAGGGAAATGTGTTGATGCAAAAGTTTGGGCACCCTTGGAGATCTGTGTGCTCAGATAACTTTGACAAAGGTTTCAGACCTTACTTGGCCTGTTAGGGTTATGGCTTGTTCACTATCATCGTTAGGAAAGGTCAGGTGATGCATATTTCCCAGCTTTATAACACCCAGCCTCCTCTAATCTTGTGCCATAAAACAGCAGCCATGGGTTATTCTAAGCAGCTGCCTAGCACTCTAAAAATGAAAATAGTGGAGGCTCACAAAGCAGTAGAAGGCTATAAGAAGATAGCAAAACATTTTCAAGTTGTCCTTTCCTCAGTTCGAAATGTAATTAAGAAATGGCAGTTACCAGGAACAGTGGAGGTCAAGATAAGGTCTGGAAGACCAAGCAAAATTTCAGTGAGAGTTGCTCGTAGGATTGCTAGAGAGGCAAAACAGAACACCCGCTTGACTGCGAAAGACCTTCAGAAAGATTTAGCAGACTCTGGAGCTGTGGTACATTGTTCTTTTGTTTAGAGACACCTGCACAAATATGGCCTTCATGGAAGAGTCATCAGAAGAAAACCTCTTCTGTGTCCTCACAATAAAAGTCAGTATGCAAAAGTATGCAAAAGAACATCTAAACAAGTGTGATGCATTTTGGAAACAAGTCCTGTGGACCGAAAAGCTTAAAATAGAACTCTTTGGCCACAATGATCAAAGGTATGTGTGGCGAAAAAAGGACACAGAATTTCAGGAAAAGAACATCTTGCCAACCATTAAGCATGGGGGTGGATCAATCATGCTTTGGGGTTGTGTTGCAACCAATGGCACGGGGAACATTTCACAGGTAGAGGAGAAGAATGAATTCAATGAAATTTCAACAAATTCTTGAGGCAAACATAACACCATCTGTATAAAAAGGAAGTTGAAAAGAAGATGACTTCTGCAAATGGATAATAATCCTAAACACACAGCAAAATCCACAATAGACAACCTCAAAAGACGCAAACTGAAGGTTTTTCCAATGACCCTCACAGTCCCCTGATCTGAACATCATTGAAAATCTGTGGCTAGACCTCAAAATAGCAATGCATGCAAGACGACCCAGGAATCTCACAGAACTGGAAGAATTTTCCAAGCAAGAATGGATGAAAATCCCTCAAACAAAAATTGAAAGACTCTTGGCTGGCTACAAAAAGCATTTACAAGCTGATACTTTCACAAGGGGACGCTACTAGGTAATAACTATGCAGGGTGCCCAAACTTTTCCATTGGCCCATTTTCCTTCTTGTAATTTTTAAAATGTAAAAGATTAAAATATATATATTTTTTGCCTAAAATACAAAGGAAATTTGTCATCTTTAACTTTAGGCCTTTTAGAGATCATTTCATGTTTTACTTGCTTAACTTTTCACAATAACAGTAAATTTGACCAGGGGTGCCCAAACTTTTACATGACACTGTATGAAAAGTAGCATCTTACAATGACAGGAAAAGAAGAAAAAAATTCTGGAATATAGAAGGATTACATTGGTAAGAGGAAGAGCTAGTAAATTAATAGTATTAATTTTTGTATGTTTTTTTTTTTTTATTCCTGATGTATATGGGAATAGATTTAAAAAAATCACTAACTGTCGCCATGAAGTTCTGTGCCATTGCTCTGAACTCTAAACTGTCACCTCTGACATCACCTGCACACGACCAACTGCCGTTTACTTTCTACTGTCGGCTGAAGCGATCGGACGGAAGTTTGCGGTTTGGAAGAAATTTATGCTAATGGAGTCTACTAGACATGGAGAGCAGAGCATGGAGAATAGAGAAGGCAAGAGGAAGCGAGAAGATGACAGTGATATCACTGGATTCAAGAAGATAATCAAGAAGCATAGAGGAGTCCACAACAGATTGGAGGAGCCAATACCTGGATGTAGCGGAGACGATGGATCATTCAGCCCCTATGCCAGGCTTAACTTCAGCCGCTTCAACATCTACCAGGTCTTGGGTAGGGGCGCCTTTGGCAAAGTAAGTCCCACATCTGGGGGGTCACAGCTGTAGGGGGCGGGGGGACATTGTTTTTTTTACATGCCATCGTTTATATCGGCTCCTATCAGGCGGCCATATTGTAAAGAGATTGGTCACTGTGTTTTTATTAAATCTAGATAGACAAGGAGATTTGGACCACACTAATGCCAACTCAAAGCATGACAGTTGGTGCTGATAGTACTCTATGTAGAAGGGAGAGAGGGAAGAGCTAAATGCAATACTTCTCCCTCCTCCCGCTTACATAGCATATTATCAGCACCAACTGTCATCTCCTCTCAGTAATCTCAATCTGCCTTCATTGAATATTGATTTTACCAGGAAATAGAGAATTTTGAAAACTGAGAATCTGTCCTGGCAGAGAAAAAAGCAGATTTCTCTGAAAAGATTTATTGCAAAATTGCTTATTTTCATGTGTATTGTTGATTTATGAAATGAAAATTAAAATGATGATTATTTTTTAACACCTCTCCATAGCCCATCCATGGATCAGGCAGTGCATTATGCTGATAGATAGATTTGTCCATCCGGTCCTGATCACCAGCAGATTGAGCGACCACTCAGTTTTCTCATGTGCCTTGTGTACTATAAAATCCACATCCCTTCCACCCCCTGCAGACACCTTCTAAGTATTCTCCATTTGTCTTTCTCAGGTGGTCCTGGCATCAGTCCCCGGCCGTAACATCAATGTGGCCGTCAAAATGATCACCAAAAAAGAGGACAATGAGGATACCATCAAGAGAGAGCGGCGGATACTCCTGGCGGCCAGAGACTGCCCATTTCTATGCCACCTCTATGCCGCACACCAGTCTCAGCACAGGGCCTTCTTCATCACGGAGTATCTGTCCGGTGGCAGCCTGGAGGACTTGATCAGGATGTGCGGCTGCCTGAACATCGGCAATGTGAGGTGAGAAAGCGGAGAATGTGCCTACAAGAGAGCTAAGGAGATGGAAAAAAAAACTGAGGTCAGGGTGCAACTCAGGGAGCACTGGCAGGGCATATATTTAGGGTTCTAGATGCAGAAGGTGGGGTACCAGGGTATTTGGGGATTGCTAGAGAAGGGTTTGATGACATTGATACTACACTCTGTTCTCTTCACCAGATTCTACACAGCAGAGATTGTATGTGGCCTCCAGTTCCTCCACGGACACAACATCGTCCACCGGTAAGCAGTACTTTCCTCCTTCTCTCTGTCCCCTTTACATTCTGGAGATATGGCCCCCAGCTTTGCTGGTGTTCTGTCCCTTATTCTACCTGATCTTGTAGTGACCCATTTTCCATTTCTTGTTATCAATGGACAGATTTCTTAATTGGTATTCTTCTTTCTTTGCAGAGACATAAAGCCGGATAACATCATGCTGGATGCAGATGGCCACATCCGTATGATCGACCTTGGGCTTGCCCAAGATGGCATAACATCCTCCAAAAACATCTCTGGAGTGACGGGCACTTTCCACTACATGGCCCCTGAGGTGTTTCGTAGGAAACGATATGGCGCAGCAGTGGACTGGTGGAGCCTGGGGATCGTGGTGTCCAGGATGGCAGCAGGACGATCCCCATTTTACAACGGCCCCGTCAAGCAAATGGCTTTCAAAGCTATCATCAACGACAAGCCAAAATTTCCATCTTGGCTTGATGCTGACGTGAAACATCTCATCAAGAAGCTGCTGCGCAAAGACCCTCAGACACGCCTGGGTGTCAGCGGGAACATCCGACAGCATCCATTCTTTACCACCATCGGCTGGGAGGAACTGAAAGAAAGGAGAGCAGTGCCACCATTTACACCATTCAGGCCTGTTCTGGAGAACCACCATCTGCAGTGGCCGGAACATACAGTCCTTCACCCCGTGGCCGGATTTACGTACGTGTCACCAAGTTGGGCCCGGTAAGTATCTCCTACTCTGGGGATAACTCCCATCAGGTGTTCTCACATTGTGGTAATTGTCATCATCCATCTTGTATTTTTTCACTTTCCGGTAATGACTTTATATCTCTCTTTTTCTTAGGTGGATGAAAAGATCTGGACTGTGAAAGAATCCATGACCATCTGGTGAGTGACCGCTGTCCACACAAGACACCTATTATATCAGTACATTGTATCTGATGTTACATAGCGGAATGGTTCATTATAAAGACCATTCCCCTAATAACAGAAGATGCAGTAGACAGAAGATTTCATGTCTTCCCCTTGTGTCTTGCAGGATGAGCCCGTGCCAACTGCCCAGAACTCCATGCCTCCTGACCCGTACCTCGTCTCTGCTGCTGTACGTCACCTCGGCTGCCCGTCAACATCAACTCTCTCTATACCATCTTCATGCCGGACCACTGCCATTGTTTTGCTGCCCCAGACTCTTGATTTGGCCTCCTCCAATCCTGGGCTGGCATCTGACATCCCTCCAGCCCGAAGATCTTCTACCCCAGGAGCGGCCTGTGCTAAGTTTCCATCTGGTGAGTTCAGGAACAATAGTCCTGGGGCAGGAGAATGTACGGAGCGACCATTATCCCTGAACTCACCTTAGCACAGGCCTGGTAAGTACCGCACCCATCACACATCACATCACCCACACTACATGGTCAGTATAGAACCTACACTACATGATCAGTATAGAACCTATAGGCACATACACACAGTAATTTATTTTCAGCACATAGTTCGGCTTTTGATCCTGGGATTTAATCTGATCGCCATATTTGGGGTCAGGAAGGAATTTTTCCCCCTAATATGAGGACAATTGGCCCATTCCTCATAGGGGTTTTTCGCCTTCCTCTGGATCTACACGGCCTTAAATAGGTTTAGTATCAAAAATTAATAAGTAGATTCACACACTGGTAGCGTAACAAAAAAAGTTATAAAAAATAAAATTTTCTTTGTTCAAAAGAAAAATTAATTCCTACAAATATAAATGATAATTAGTCCAAGTAACTAAAAATTATTTGTATTTTTTTTGTATATTAAACTTACATTACGCAGGTTAGGTACATTACACAGGTCACGTACAATACATAGGTTAGGTACATTACACAGGTCAGGTACATTACACAGGTGGGTTTCATCCTTTGATCCTGGGATTCGTTCTGATCGCCATATTTGGGGTCAGGAAGGAATTTTCCCCCCTGATATGAGGACAATTGGCTTATTCCTCACAGGGGGTTTTCGCCTTCCTCTGGATCAACACGGCCCATACATACATTTAGGGTGATAGGTTAATAAGTAGGTACACACTTTGAGAGCATAAGAAATAAGGTATAAAAATACAATAATTTTAATTGAAATTTTTTTTTATTTGAGACATAATCAAATCCAAATAATTGATATAGCTTGTTTTTTATTTGCACTTACATTACATTAGGTGTCAGCCCCTGATCCTGGATTTTATTCTGACCGCTACACTTTATTTGGGGTCAGGAAGGAATTTTTTGCCTTTTCTCTGGGTCAACGTGGCCTTAGTCTGATTGTTATAGTCACAAATTAATAGTGTAATATAGAGATAAAAATAAATAGTAATTTGTATTTTATATAATTTATAACTGACACACAAATATAGAAATAAAAACTCATTAGAAAAAATTAAATTAAATTCTATAAAACTTTTAACAAATTAACTTTAGTCGGTGAAGAATCAGCCCTTGATCCTGGGATTTATTCTGACCGCCATTCTTTATTTGGGGTCAGGAAGGAATTTTCCCCCCTGATATGAGGACAATTGGCTGATTCCTCACAGGGGGTTTTCGCCTTCCTCTGGATCTACACGGCCCATAAATAGGATTATTCTGAGAGATGAATAATTTACACATATATATAATACTATAATATATAATAACCCATCTATAAATAAAATCTTCTCTTTACCCCCTATATCGTTGTGCTTGTCTTTATTCCATTGCTCGTCCGTGTAGTCATTATTATACAGCCCCCTATGTCTGAAGGTCCCATACACATTAGAATGAATATGGTCGAACCCCCGATATCATGACTGTCCTGTGGTGATAAATCAGCTGATTGCTCTGATTCCTGGGAGTGTCGGGTCTGGAGCAGGAGATGCTGTTGCCTTTCTCCATTCGGCTAATAAATGAGAACACTGAGCCGGTTTCTTCTCTAATTCCCATAGGAAAGACTGGGTTTCGAAAACCAGACATTAATTGTACTGGTCATTTAATAGAGGAGAGGGTTTGTTGCAGTGTGTCAGAGCAGTTGGGAACTATTCAGCTTACAGAGCATAGCCTGTTCTGGATACATTGGATGCGGCACAGTGGGGTATAAAGGATCTGCTACAACGCTGCCCCCTGAAGTCAGGACTCCCCCCCACTCCAAGTAATCAGATCCTCCAGAGCAGTGGTCCCCAACCTTTTTTGCACCAGGGACCGGCTTGAAGCAAGATCATTTTTCCATGGCCCAGCAAGGAGGGGGTGGGGTGGGCGGGGCTTTGGTCATATGGGGGCGGGGTAATGGAGGGATTTGGAGTTTAGTGCATACTTATCATATAGTGTAGACCAGGTCCCCGCCAGGAGCTATGCCAGGAGCCCCACATAATGTGCTGTGCCAGGAGCCGCATCACTGAGGCCCCATCACGCCCTGCAGCAGGACAGGGCAGCTGTCCTGACAGCTGCTGTTCAGCTGCATTTACTTCATCCCAGGGGCGGACACAGACTGTAGTGGGCCCCTGTGCAAGAAATTTTTGGGGGCCCCCCCCGCCCTTCATAAGGCAACAAAGTTATGTAAATGACGCGCCCCCTGGGCCAGTGCTGTAGTGCGGCGCACGTGTGCGCGGGGGAATACCCGGAGCCGGATCCAATGGGGGTAGTAGTCTCCGAGTGGCGGGGACCCGGTCCGTGCCCAGGGTGGTCAAACTATGTGTGTGGCAGTCTTTGTAGATGTTGTTTAAGTGTCGACTACGCCACCCGTTGATTTGCGGTCGCAAGGCCGCCGCTGCAGAACAGTCGGCTGAGGCCGGTGGTATGTGTGCAGCAATGGTGGTATAACCCCCAACGGGAGAGGTATGGCCTCAGGGCAGCTGGTGCGGGTGAAGGGAGTGATAGAAAGGGGCGTCCCGGTACCTTTAGTGCTGGTAGTGCGATGGAACACAGAGACTGATTGCAGTTTTCAATGCTTTACTCACAGATGTTATCAGTGTCAGTCCTGCAGGTGATGACGACCCGAGCCGTGCTGCGTCCACCAGGTACGGGGCTCGACCAACCCCCAGGCAGTTCCAGAGTGTGACCTTGAACTCCTTTCTCCGTTCCTTTCTCTGGCCGTCCCCACATGTCCAGCTTCCTCGGGCCTTCTGGTGGCGAAACCTATCTCCGGTTTCCCTGACCCTATGTGGCGTGCCTTCGTGGTGAGTGTAGTGAGTGGTCACGCCAAGACGTGGCCACGACCTCCGGTTCCTGGCTGAGGATAAGTGGCCTCCACCAGTTCGGGATCCGGTACCCTGATCTGCCAACCCTTCACCCGTTTTAGTTCACTCGTGGGATCTCAGGGTTCCCTCTTCCTTCATGTCTCTGGGCCTTTCTCCAGGTTCCATTCCTTCCTTGTTCCTCGTTCCTTTCCTCTTGTCTTTCTCTCTCTTGCTCCCTTCAGGAGCAGCACCCAGACAGGGCTGCTGCTCCCTGTCACTACTCTTCTCCTCTTCTTCTGTCTGACTGAACTCCTAAGATGGTGCCCACCTTTTATACTCCCTCTGACACCCGAGCCCAGGTGACTAGCCACCAATGGGCTCCTTCCTATGCCCAGAGTCCCTCCCTTCTCTGCTTCTGCACCACTGGGATATTCCTCCCCCCCTCCCACTCCAGCCAGGGACAGACGCTGTCGTACCTGCACATCTACCTGGTGGGAGTACCGTTGATCTGTCCCCCGGAAATGGGATGTATGTGGTGCATGCAGCTAACTGAGTTCTAGTCCACACTCCATCCTTACCCGGGAGTGGAATACCACACCTCTGGTTCGAGGTGCAATACCCCTGTAGCAGCCGAGCCCTTGGGGTGCTACATTCCCCCCTGGTAAACCACAGCACGTCCTCGGGCTGAAATAGAGTAAAAACAATTTTTAAAGTGTACGTACACATAAAACACATCAACTTTCATCCATCCCTTTATGGGAGGTTTTCTCAACAGCTGGCTAATGCCACCGGAACTCTTTTACAAAAACACTATGTAAAACTTTGGCATCATATCAAATTTCACATTAAGGCATTCTCAAATAAAACATTCTTGAATTCTCGGGTTCTTGGGATCTTGGGATCTGGCCGCTCTCAGTCTTCGGCCAGGTAGAGGGAAGGGATGACCGCTCTCAGTCCTCGGTCAGGTTAGGGATTAGGGCAAAAATAGGCAACAGTTCTCTTTCTGTCCCAACGGGGACCACACTCTTAGTGGAAACAGTCCCACAACAGTCCTTATACCCGGTCGGGTAACTATTTACATCTCCTCTTTTACCGTTTACGATTAACGGTGTGCTCCACACGCTCCTTTCTCTTCCTCAGGTTCAGACCCGTCCGGGCCCTCTTTCTTCTCCTCCTGGTACGATAGCTCCTCCTCCTCCTTGACCCGGTGGACATGAAGGGCGTACCACCCCTTCACTCCCTTATGCCTGGTATAGGTGACGGTATCTCCAGGCACCAGGTCCCGTCCACTGTGCCCCTCCGGTAGGTGGGACTCTACGTCGCTCCTGTTTACAAACACCTGGCTTATGGTCTTCGGGTCTTGGATGATGCCCCAGCCACATGCCATGTGAAACTTAACAACAGTCCCGGTGACTCGGGGACCGTGAGATGTACGGGGGGGTCCTGGCGGGTCCTTGTCTTCTGCTCCACGTTTTTAATGTGGAGCCACTCCTCCTTCACTTTCCTCTCTCTCCGCTCCCGCTCAAACGTTGCCAGTTGTTGGCGGCAGGTTTCATAGCGCCGGGCGGCGCCCGCCCGGGTCTCCTGAGTGAACCCCATCAGGTCTTCTCCAGTGGGGTCCCCCTCGAATTGGGCGGGGTGAAGAGAGGTCCACGGGCTCCGGAGCTGGGATTAGCGGTTCATCTGGGGCCTTTGCTCCTACGGGATGACTCTTCCTGGAGCGGGGGTTGGTGTACTCAGGCGGCCAGACGAATGGTGTCCCATCCGGGCAGGTGTGCTGCTCATACAGGTCTTTCCCCAATGGTGGCACGACTGGGGGCGCCGGCTGGGGTGCAGCGCCCGCGGGCACTCGGCCTTTTAATCAGGCCGGTGACTTTCTGATCGTGCCCGGTGTTGGGGAGCACGGTTCAGGGCGAGGCTCCGCTGCAGAGCTTGCTGCTGGAGGGCTGACTACTGGTGGTGGAGGTACGGTGGGCGGTGCGGCACCCAGAGCTTCGGGTCCCGCGGCGGGAGGTAGGGGCAGGTCCGCGGCCTCAGGGCCCGGAGTAACGGCGTTCCCCTTACTTGTCGTTGCAGCCTCCCCCGCGGCGGCGTCCCCTGCCTCCGGTCCGCTTCTGCTGCCTCTCGGGATCGACGCGGTGCTGGATGGTGGCTGCACCTCCGGTTGGCAGGTCAGCGTGCGCCGGGTCAACTCCTCCTTCCACCCGGCGAGCACGTCTCGTTGCGCCCAGATCATCCTCCTGTTCAGCTCTTCCAGCGCGGCCTGCGCGTACTCCGGTTCTTCCTTCTGGAGCACCGCTAGCAGCTCTGCAATCTGGTATGGCGGCTGTGGCGGTGAAGCTCTCCTCCGTATCCGACATTCCCCTCCCCCCTAGTGGACCGTGGCCTACCTGGCGATGATCCTCTTCCGTAGGCCGCGGCTCCACAGTGGATCGTCAGGGTTGAGGACCTTCCGTCGCGCTCCTGTGACGTTGGCGTCACTGGGCTCCTTCCAGGACCTTACGCAACGTCCGGACGTGAGGCGGGGCTTCAGTTCTCGCGGGCTTTCGGAGTCCACACCCCTCTTCTTCCCGCGCGGCATCCTCAAGATGGCGCCCAATGGCGGGAAAACTCCACGGATGGCGGGAAGAAGGCAGAAGATGGCGTCGGATGGCGGGAATCGGCTCCGGATGGCGGGAAACGACTCCGGACAGCGGGAAACTTCACCACAGGTAAGTAAAAAGTCTCTTTTTCAGGCACGCAGTACCCGGTGGTTACGGGCACGAGATCCTGCCGACTACGCCAAAAGTTGACGCGCCCCCTGGGCCAGTGCTGTAGTGCGGCGCACGTGTGCGCGGGGGAATACCCGGAGCCGGATCCGATGGGGGTAGTAGTCTCCGAGTGGCGGGGACCCGGTCCGTGCCCAGGGTGGTCAAACTATGTGTGTGGCAGTCTTTGTAGATGTTGTTTAAGTGTCGACTACGCCACCCGTTGATTTGCGGTCGCAAGGCCGCCGCTGCAGAACAGTCCGCTGAGGCCGGTGGTATGTGTGCAGCAATGGTGGTATAACCCCCAACGGGAGAGGTATGGCCTCAGGGCAGCTGGTGCGGGTGAAGGGAGTGATAGAAAGGGGCGTCCCGGTACCTTTAGTGCTGGTAGTGCGATGGAACACAGAGACTGATTGCAGTTTTCAATGCTTTACTCACAGATGTTATCAGTGTCAGTCCTGCAGGTGATGACGACCCGAGCCGTGCTGCGTCCACCAGGTACGGGGCTCGACCAACCCCCAGGCAGTTCCAGAGTGTGACCTTGAACTCCTTTCTCCGTTCCTTTCTCTGGCCGTCCCCACTAGGGACCCACCCATGTCCAGCTTCCTCGGGCCTTCTGGTGGCGAAACCTATCTCCGGTTTCCCTGACCCTATGTGGCGTGCCTTCGTGGTGAGTGTAGTGAGTGGTCGCGCCAAGACGTGGCCACGACCTCCGGTTCCTGGCTGAGGATAAGTGGCCTCCACCAGTTCGGGATCCGGTACCCTGATCTGCCAACCCTTCACCCGTTTTAGTTCACTCGTGGGATCTCAGGGTTCCCTCTTCCTTCATGTCTCTGGGCCTTTCTCCAGGTTCCATTCCTTCCTTGTTCCTCGTTCCTTTCCTCTTGTCTTTCTCTCTCTTGCTCCCTTCAGGAGAAGCACCCAGACAGGGCTGCTGCTCCCTGTCACTACTCTTCTCCTCTTCTTCTGTCTGACTGAACTCCTAAGATGGTGCCCACCTTTTATACTCCCTCTGACACCCGAGCCCAGGTGACTAGCCACCAATGGGCTCCTTCCTATGCCCAGAGTCCCTCCCTTCTCTGCTCCTGCACCACTGGGATATTCCTCCCCCCCTCCCACTCCAGCCAGGGACAGACGCTGTCGTACCTGCACATCTACCTGGTGGGAGTACCGTTGATCTGTCCCCCGGAAATGGGATGTATGTGGTGCATGCAGCTAACTGAGTTCTAGTCCACACTCCATCCTTACCCGGGAGTGGAATACCACACCTCTGGTTCGAGGTGCAATACCCCTGTAGCAGCTGAGCCCTCGGGGTGCTACATAAACATAACCCCCCCCATGTGCATCTCTCACCCCCCCATGTGCAGCTCACCCCCGTGCATTTCTCATCCCCCTCCGTGCATCTCTCATCCCCCTCCGTGCATCTCTCATCCACCCCCCGTGCATCTCTCATCCCCTCCGTGTGACGCGCCCCCTGGGCCATATTCTTTTGGGGGAATACCCGGAGCCGGATCAGATGGGGGTTGTAGTCTCCGAGTGGCTGTGACCCGGTCCGTGCCCAGGGTGTCAAGCTCAGAGTGTGGCAGTCTTTACAGATGTTATAAATGTTCTTTGTGTCGACTACGCCACCCGTTGATTTGCGGTCAATACGGCCGCCGCTGCAGCAGGGTCCGCTGAGGCTGGTGGTGTGTGTGCAGCTCTGGTAGTATAACCCCCAACGGGAGGGGTATAGCCTCAGGGGGTCAGGTGTAGAGGAGGGTGGTTGTGTTGGTGCAGTGTGGACGGGAAGAAGACTCAGAGTCGGGCTGTGCAGTTCAGGGTTTTTACTTACTGCTGTTGTGCTGGTCACTCCGGCCTTGAGTGACCACCCGAGCCGTGCTGCGTTCACCAGGTCCTGGACTCGGCCAACCCCCAAGCAGGTCTGGAGCGTGGTCCTGAGCTCCCTTTCTCACTGTCCTTTCTACGGCCTTGCCCACCAGGGATCCACTTATATCCGGCTCCCTCGGGCCTCTTGTTGGGTAAACCTTTTCTCTGGGTTCCCTGACCCTATACTTGGTTTGCCTTCTGAGTGGATTTAGTGAGGGGCTGCTCCACTGGTGATGTTGCAGCCTCCGGTTCTTAGTCGAGTGTAGTTTCTCTCCTCCACTAATTTGGGATCCGGTTCCCTTGCGTGCCAACCCTTCACCCTCCTGCTTGTATTCTGGGCTCTTGGGGTTCCTTCTTCTCCCCCTCTGGGTCCTTCTTTCTCCTCTCTCTCTTCTTTCAGGACTGGCTCTCTGACCTTCCCTCTACAACAGGCTGACTGGTGACTGTCTGCCTGTCTGACTCTACAAAGACTGACCCTGATCTTAGATGGTTCCCACCTTATATACTCCCTCTATGTGTGAGCTCAGGTGACCAGCACCCAATAAGCTCCTATCTTTACCCAGACTGCTCCCCCTATCTGCCCTACACTACTGGGATGTTCCACCCCCCTCCCACTCCAGCCAGGGACAGACGCTGTCGTACCTGCACATTTCTCTAGTGGGAGTACAGTAGTTCTGTCCCCCGGAAATGGGATGTATGTAGTGCATGCAGCTATCTGAGCTCAGTTCCACACTCCATCCTTACCCGGAAGTGGAATATCACACCTCTGGCTTGAGGCGCAATACCCCTGTAGCAGCCGAATCCTCAGGGTGCTACACGTGCATCTCTCACCCCCCCGTGCATCTCTCATCCCCCTCCGTGCATCTCTCACCCCACCCCGTGCATCTCTCATCCACCCCCCGTGCATCTCTCATCCCCCCCGTGCATCTCTCACCCCCCCGTGCATCTCTCATCCCCCCCGTGCATCTCTCACCCCCCCGTGCATCTCTCATCCCCCCGTGCATCTCTCATCCCCCCCGTGCATCTCTCATCCCCCCGTGCATCTCTCATCCACCCCCCGTGCATCTCTCATCCACCCCCCGTGCATCTCTCATCCCCTCTGTGCATCTCTCATCCCCCCGTGCATCTCTCACCCCCCCGTGCATCTCTCATCTCTCCCCTCCCCCCCATGTGCATCTCTCATCTCTCCCCTCCCCCCCATGTGCATCTCTCATATCTCCCCTCCCTCCCATGTGCATCTCTCATCTCTCCCCTCCCCCATGTGCATCTCTCATCTCTCCCCTCCCCCCATGTGCATCTCCCATTCCCCCCACTCCTAGTTAATTGTATTTAAAAAAAAATAAAACTTGTTATACTTACCCCCATGCGATCCCTGCAGAATCTTGGCGCTCGTCCAAATCGCTGACACCAGGTTCTCCTGCCTTCCGGTCATGTGACGGCACCGTCACATGACCGGAAGTCAGAGGAATTATGAGATGTCCTGGACCCGGCGCTTTGCAAGGGGCCGGGTGCCCCATGAGGAGAGAGACGCACAAGAGGGGGGCTCCGAGGGGGCTCCTACCGGCCGGGCCCCATACTGGAGTCAGGGCAGTCATGCCCTGATGGCGGCCCTGCTGGAGGCTGGAGGGGCCCCCTCTCCCCGCGGACCGGCTGAAAAACCCCAACGGCCCGGTCCTGGTCCGCGGACCGGCGGTTGGGGACCTCTGCTCCAGAGAACATTCACATAGCTCCCAACCATCCCAGATTCAGCGGGACTGTCCCACTTCTATACTCCCCTCTCCGAGGTTTTCATCACTCCGTTGCTGCTCCTCCTCCTCGGGGCAGGGCCGCTTATCTCTGCTCAGTGCATAAATTTAATTATATATTCACTTCCACTCTCTGCTGTGATCGGGTCTCGCCAGGACTTGAACTCGCATCTCAGTTCTTGCAGGCTGCTGCTCTACCAACACACCACACCCCACAATGATGTGGATAGGAGAATTTGGTAATCTTGACCACTATTGCAGGCAGTGAACCAGAAGCAGAGTATACATGGCCATAGAGATACATTGTGTATAACTGTATTTTTATGGTTCCTGTATACTGAGGTGAAGAAAGCACTTGTGGTCCCGAGGCTCTGGGGCGGTTGTTGTGTCATGTGACACCAGCGCCCAAGTCTCCACCGACGTACGGATTGAACATGAAGAGGAATTGAGAGATCACCTGCCGCCTGGACTCTCTCTTCATGTTCAATTCTTACATAGGTGGAGACAGTGACCCCAGCGATGATTGGGCGCCGGCGTCACAACAACTGCACCAGAGTCCCGGGACCAGGAGTGCTGACACGGAGCAGGCACAGGAGGGGAGTATAGGCTTTTTTATTTTATCAGCGCCAAACATTTTGTTCAAGAAGGGGTTTTTCTAGTAGTGCACAACCCCTTTAAGCTGCTGAGCCACCAGCTCTAGTGATGTAAAAGGGAGACTTTTGTTATTGTGTAGTATGGTGAGGACATCAGCAGAAAACAAAAAACACAGTATATATGCAGTGTGTGAACACGGCCTTACAGATACAAGAAAGCCGGATGTCGTATAGTGAAGCTACATAAAGATGAGAAAGTTCTGGTGGCTCCGACTGTGAATGAGGAATAAAAAATAATCCACAGGTCCCAACTAGAGATAAGCAGGACGCACAGATGACGGCGCTCTGCCCAGACTAATCAAAAGCCGCCGGGGACGCTGGAAGGTAAGAGCTTCACGGCCTCCTGTTCAGCCGCCAGGTAGCCCTGAACTGGACACTGGACCAGAGACCCAGGAATCCATCCAGTCATCTCTAGTCCCAACTGTCCCGGATATAGAGGACAGCCCCAGATTTGGATCTACACCCTGCAGTTTCGAGCGTCTGCTGAATGTCCCCCACTACCACCGCCCCTCTGACAACTCCTCTTGCCAGGGGAGAAAGAAATGGTAAATGAGCGTGGATTGGGGTGTGGCCAAAATTTGCTGCAACGCGCGCTGCATAATCTGTCCCTTTTTCGGTCCCTCAAAAGTTGGGAGGTATGTATTCATGAGGAAGGGGAATCACCTGCCTGTTAGTTCTTCAACCCGTAGTAAAAAATGTAAATAATTCTGGATACCCTATTTAAGCCTACCCAGTCTTTTTTGTGTGCCCCCCAAAAAATAATGCCCCTAATGAAGCCCCTTAGTGTTCACACCAAATGTAATAGCTCTTTTATGGCTTTAATGAAGTATAACACCCCAAAGATACTAATGGCCCCCTACAGACTGTATGATGCCTCCACAGTGATCTCCACGCAATGATGCCCCCACATGAGGATTCCCCTAGCGCCCCCACACAATTATACCTGCTCCACAGTGTAATGCCCCCATAGTCCACCACCGCACATTAAAATTCCCTCAGTGACCCCACACATATAATGCCTCATGTGCCCCCACACAATGATACCCCCCACACAGTATAAGACCCCCACACAATGAGACCTACCACACAGTATAAGGCCCCCACAGTCCCCACACACATTATGATGTCACCTACACTTTATGTCCTCAAGGCCCCTCAAATAATGATGCCCCTACAGTCCTACCCCACACAATATAATGCCCCTCATTCCCCCACCAGTCTATTACCAGCGCAGGAGTCTTGATGAAATGAGGCCATTAGGCCGCCTGCGCCAAACCTCAGGCGACAGAGGTAAAGATGCAGATACAATTGAAATCCGGACATGTACCCTTCTTCAGGACTGCCCTACAATCATAGGACTGTCCAGAGAGAAACCGGATGGTTGGAGGCATGTATTTTGGAGTCATGTAGCAGGAAAGACACTCAAAAAATACATCTGCAGTGATTAGCTGTATAGACTGGACGGTTAAATATGGTTGCACATTTAAGGTATTGGTGATTACACTGAAAAAGCAGGTTACTATGAGGCCTCCATCCTCCCTTCTTGTGAGGAACACATGGGTCAAGTGGCAGAAGTAGTTCTTCATAGCTGGCAAGTGAGGACCTACAGCAAGCATGACCTATACTAGATAAGTCCGAGTGTGTCCAGACCTGAGGGTCAAAGTGAAGACCGGCCGGGCTGGGACACATTATCGAAAAAAAGCTATTATTCACATAGAGCAGGATCTCAGATACTTGAAAACCAAAAAACAAACTAAATCTCTAAAATGTAACTTTTATTAATATTTTAAAAGCATGCGGGCTCACAACAAGACATGTAAAATATCCCCATGTGGATTGGTCACATTGCATAAGGGTATCTACATATATATTTAGGTAGTTTAGATTAAAGATGTCCTTAATAATCCTTGGCAGTCACACTACCCTATTGCAAAATATCTATTAGCTAATAATATAACGCCCTCGCTAAATATATATACTCCCGAATACCCTAAAGAACAAACCACCAGTAGTACAAATATAAAGAGAATAAAGCCATAAAACAATAATATACAGTATATACCACCATAATAAGCGATTTAAATATAAAAAGAAACACGGTGTCTCAAAAAATCACACATGATTGGTTCCAAAGGACCAACGTGGGGTCAGATGAAGCTACAGAAGGTTAACTGTGCATTGAGTCCTTTAGAGACTCCAACCAATATATCCAACATGTTCCTCATTGGAGTATTTTCTTGTCCCAATCTCCCTTTCTATCTGGTGGTTTGATAACTTCTATGACACACAATGAAATACATCCCGCGTCACCACCATGTTCAAGATTTACAGTACAGACCAAAAGTTTGGACACACCTTCTCATTTAAAGATATTTATGTATTTTCATTACTTTGAAAATTGTACATTCACGCTGAATGCATCAAAACTATGAATTAACACATGTGGAATTATATACTTAACAAAAAAGTGTGAAACAACTGAAAATATTTTTTTAATATCTTATATTATAGATTCTTCAAAGTAGCCACCTTTTGCTTTGATGACTGCTTTGCACACTCTTGGCATTCTCTTGATGAGCTTCAAGAGGTAGTCACTGGAAATGGTATTCACTTCACAGGTGTGCCCTGTCAGGTTTAATAAGTGGGATTTCTTGCCTTATAATTTGGGTTGTGTTGTGCAGAAGTCAGGTGGATACACAGCTGATAGTCCTACTGAATGGACTGTTAGAATTTGTATTATGGAAAGAAAAAAGCAGCTAAGTAAATAAAAACGAGTGGCCATCATTACTTTAAGAAATGAAGGTCAGTCAGTTTGAAAAATTGGGCAAACTTTGAAAGTGTCCCCAAGTGCAGTTGCAAAAAACATAAAGCGCTACAAAGAAACTGCCTCACATGAGGACCGCCCCAGGAAAGGAAGACCAAGAGTCACCTCTGCTTCTGAGGATAAGTTTATCCGAGTCACCAGCCTCAGAAATCGCAGGTTAACAGCAGCTCAGATTAGAGACCAGGTCAATGCCACACAGAGTTCTAGCAGCATTCACATCTCTACAACAACTGTTAAGAGGAGACTTTGTGCAGCAGGCCTTCATGGTAAAATAGCTGCTAGGAAACCACTGCTAAGGACAGGCAACAAGCAGAAGAGACTTGCTTGGGCTAAAGAACACAAGGAATGAACATTAGACCAGTGGAAATCTGTGCTTTGGTCTGATGAATCCAAATTTGAGATCTTTGATTCAAACCACCGTGTCTTTGTGCGACACAGAAAATGTGAACGGATGGACTCTACATGCCTGGTTCCCACCGTGATGCATGGAGGAGGAGGTGTGATGGTGTGTGGGTGCTTTGCTGGTGACACTGTTGGGGATTTATTGAACATTGAAGGCATACTGAACCAGCATGGCTACCACAGCATCTTGCAGTGGCATGCTATTCCATCCGGTTTGCATTTAGTTGGACCATCATTTAGTTTTCAACAGGATGGTTTGGGGTGAGCTGGACCGCAGAGTGAAGGCAAAAGGGCCAACAAGTGCTAAGCATCTCTGGGAACTCCTTCAAGATTATTGGAAGACCATTTCCGGTGACTACCTCTTGAAGCTCATCAAGAGAATGCCAAGAGTGTGCAAAGCAGTCATCAAAGCAAAAGGTGGCTACTTTGAAGAACCTAGAATATAAGATATATTTTCAGTTGTTTCACACTTTTTTGTTAAGTATATAATTCCATATGTGTTAATTCATAGTTTTGATGCCTTCAGTGTGAATGTACAATTTTCATAGTCATGAAAATACAGAATAATCTCTAAATGTGAAGGTGTGTCCAAACTTTTGGTCTGTACTGTACATGCCATGGCACTGCCGAAAAACCATACAGTCCAGCTAGTACTAGTATACACGGGACTTGATATTATGGGCACTTATTTTAACATTTTCTAGATGTCATGGTAGCCCCTTCTAAAAAGAACTAATTTGGGTTGAGATGCATACGATCTCCAGATCTGCTATTATTGGTTCAAAATAAATAAATACGATGCATCGGAGATAAGAAAATAACACACAGCCAGTGTCTGTCAGTGTACAATTTGTGTCTGCCCTCAAATCTCAAGCAACAAGTATTTTATTACACCCCCAGGAGAAAGGGGAATGACTAATACATTACCTAAGAAAGTATTTTAATTGGGAATAACAAAATCGTAAATTATGGATCCTGCAGAAGTCCTTGAACTGGCTCCTTCCAATTAACTATACTTTTAAAAACTAAGTGTCATACTAGGCATGGAAAGAACCCAGCACATGCCGATGGGAAAAGGGGGAAAGCCCAGTAACTAGGGAAAGGGAGAGTGGAGACCCCTAAGAAGATCTAAAAACACTCTGACTCCCCTATCGTCTCTAAATAGGTTCCGCACCCATCGCCGAGCAGGATACCTTAGCCCTGGCTGACCCTAGAACTAGGCCCTAGATAGGGAGGGGGAAGGGTGAGCACTAGTCAGCGCCAATGCAACTAAAGACAAACAAGGGAAACAGACAAGGGGATACACTTAGCTTTGAGAAGACACCAGAGAGATCACGACTACAATCCACAATGGAACTCCAAGGAGAATCTAGCTGACTGCTAGAATACCAGACCTGAACAGAGGAATTTACTCTATCACCAGCAAGTCTGTGGAGAAACTGAGTGCATTTAAAGATCCAGCATGGGTGTGTCAATTAGCAGCAGAAGATGGAGATCACAACTGGGTCCTAGAGAGGGAAAGATGGTGAAAGGATCAAGAAGGTGTCTGCAAGGCCAAGCGTAGCGACCTTCTACGGCCGGATCCAGAATGACTGTCTGTGACACCTGACACACTAGTGACACAAACAAGGAAAACTTTAACACAAAGACACCTCTATATCAGAGACAATGCCCTATGTTATTGCTTTTATCAACACTTATAAAGCTAATACTAAAATACAAAATGATCAAAGATATATAGGTAGATTTAATTGTCTAAATAATAATCAAAGCAAAGTATAAATATTTACCATAAGATAGTGATGGTCCAATTAGAGATGTAATATTATTCCGGTGGTTTCTGACTCTCAGAAAAATATTTGCCGGGCCCCAGTCCAGTGGCTATTTTAGTAGTCCATGGCCACCAAAGTACAGCCGTCCAAAACTCCACACACCTACCAAAATCCCTGGCTGTGAAATTTGATTAGCCAGTCCTGTGAGCTGCAACGATGACGTATAATCGAATGAAGAGCCTGGGATTCTGCACCGCAGGTTTAGTAGTGTCTAGTCTTGGTATTGCAGCTGTGCTCCTTTCACCTGTATATGTCAAAGCCACAAGAACAGTCACTAATGATACAATGACGCTAACAGGTGCACTGAGTTAGGCCTGCCCAACATAGCATTGATAGCATAGATAGGTCATCAATTTTAAAGAATGGGATTATGAACAATCCAATATGGTTGCCTGTCCTGTACCTTGCAATATTCTTTCTACTTCCCAGGCAGGGGCTTAAATAGAAACTATAGCAGAAGTCCTAATTGGCCTCTCCATAAACAAAAAAAATTATAATAACAATAATAATATTCGGTGGGGTCAAAGAAGAGCAGATCTCACAACTTTGTAGGACTTACAAAGTCATTTTCCCCCAATTGAAACCCATAGATTCCCCATTCATTGCCCCTATAAAGTATGATGCCAACAAAAGTGTCCCCAGACACAGTATGATACCCCCATGGTGAATTCCTCCACATGTGCAGTATAATGACCCTACTACACCCCACCTCAACTCCACCGGCAAAGTATGGTGACCCCAACACAGTATAATCCCCCAACTGTGACCCCCACACAGCTCTCCGTGCACTATGATGGGCCTACAAACAGTATAATGGACCGCACTAGCGATCCAAACAGTATAATGGCCCCTCTCACCTCTCTACACAGTATTATGATGGCCCCAACACAGCCCTTCACACTGTATAATGGCTCCCACTAGCCCTGAAAACAGTATAATGGCCACAAAAACATAGCCAGGCAGAATAATGACGCCCATAAAGCCCACCACACAGTATGAAGGACCCCACACAAACATTCAAGCGGTACAATTGATTGAATATAATATAACGCCCCACATAACCCTCCATATAGTATAATAGCCCCCACATAGCCCTCCAAATAGTATAATAGCCCCCACATAGCCCTCCAAATAGTAGAATGGCCCTCACATAGTCCTCCAAATAGTATAATAGCCCCCACATAGCCCTCCAAATAGTAGAATGGCCCTCACATAGTCCTTCACTTATTATAATGCCCCTCACATAGTCATCCCTACAGAATAATGGCCCCACATAGCCCTCCATACAGAACAATGGGCCCACATTGTCCTCCATACAGTATAATGGGCCCACATAGTTCTCCGTATAGAATAATGGCCCAACATAGTCCTCCATACAGAATAATGGCCCCACATAGTCCTCCATACAGTATAATGGGCCCCACATAGTCCTCCATACAGAATAATAGACCCCACACAGTCCTCCATACAGTATAATGGCCTCACATAGTCCTCCATAAAGAATAATAGATCCCACACAGTCCTCCATACAGTATAATGGCCTCACATAGACCTCCATACAGATTAATAGACCCCACACAGTCCTCCATACAGTATAATGGCCTCACATAGTCATTCAAACAGAATAATGGCCTCACATAGTCCTCCATACAGAATAATAGACCCCACACAATCCTCCATACAGCATAATGGCCTCACATAGTCCTCCATACAGAATAAGAGACCCCACACAGTCCCCCATACAGTATAATGGGCCCCACATAGTCCTGCATACAGTATAATGGCCCCACATAGCCCTCCATACAGAATAATGGTCCCCACATAGTCCTCCATACAGTATAATGGGCCCTCATAGTCCGCCATACAGTATAATGGCCCCACATAGTCCTCCATACAGAATAATGGTCCCAACATAGTCCTCCATACAGTATAATGGTCCCAACATAGTCCTCCATACAGAATAATGGTCCCCACATAGTCCTCCATACAGTATAATGGGCCCCACATAGTCCTCCATACAGTATAATTGGCCCCACATAGTCCTCCATATAGTATAATGGCTCCACATAGTCCTCCATACAGTATAATGGGCCCACATAGTCCTCCATACAGAATAATGGCCCCACATAGTCCTCCATACAGAATAATGGTCCCCAGATAGTCCTCCATACAGTATGATGGGCCCCACATAGTCCTCCATACTGTATAATGGCCCCACATAGTCCTCCATACAGTATAATGGGCCCACATAGTCCTCCATACAGTATAATGGCCCAACATAGTCCTCCATACAGAATAATGGTCCCCACATAGCCCTCCATACAGTATAATGGCCCCACATAGTCCTCCATACAGAATAATGGTCCCCATATAGTCCTCCATACAGTATGATGGGCCCCACATAGTCCTCCATACTGTATAATGGCCCCACATAGTCCTCCATACAGTATAATGGGCCCACATAGTCCTCCATACAGTATAATGGCCCCACATAGTCCTCCATGCAGAATAATGGTCCCCACATAGTCCTCCATACAGTATAATGGCCCCACATAGTCCTCCATACAGAATAATGGTCCCCACATAGTCCTCCATACAGTATAATGGGCCCCACATAGTCCTCCATACAGTATAATGGCCCACATAGTCCTCCATACAGTATAATGGGCCCACATAGTCCTCCATACAGTATAATGAGCCCACATAGTCCTCCATACAGTATAATGGGCCCCACATAGTCCTCCATACAGTATAATGAGCCCCACATAGTCCTCCATACAGTATAATGGGCCCACATAGTCCTCCATACAGTATAATGAGCCGACATAGTCCTCCATACAGTATAATGAGCCCACATAGTCCTCCATACAGTATAATGGGTCCACATAGTCCACCAAATATATTTATTGCATTTGTTTCTAGCACTCAGTGCACAAAAGGGTCCGGCCTTCCTTCCTGTGAGCTGGGTATTAGGTTTATGTAGCTTCCTATCCCTGTGTCCATAGTCGGCCCCGCTCCTGCTCGGCCCTCATTCACATTGAGGTAATTTTTTTAATACCAGAGATTAGAACTGTTCTGATTGGGTACTTTTATGGGTGCCCACCTTGTCGTGGTGGGATGGCTTTTATGTTTTTTTTTAAATCAAAAATGTTGTGAACTATTGCTTTTACTTACAGCAGGGTATAGGCTCATTTTGTTTCTGTTAGGTTTTGCCTTATGACCAGTGTGAACGTGCGCCTACACGCTGCATGTATACCAACTCCAGCTCATTGCTTTAGGTTGGCTGCAGCACCACAGACTAGACGGTCCCTCTCTCTTGGAGGCAGAGAGCGAGTTACCACTGCGCCGCTATTAGGCCTTAGGTCTGGGTTCACACTACGCTTATTGCGCATGTCAGGGGCTACATTAGAATCCACTTCAGTAAGAGGGATGTTACCAGACTCATCGTCAGAAAGCATTTGCTCTAGCAGGGCTGCGGGCTGAGCCCGGAAAATAAGCCCCGCCCTCTGACATGTAGAAGACTACAATTCCCGGCAGTCATAGCGTGTCGTACTTCCGCTTCCGCTCGCAGGTCAGAGGGAAAGGTGGCAGTGTTCTCCAGTAAGTGTCGGTCAAGGAGACTCCTGGGATTCGCAGGTGCTGGGCGTTACGGTGCTGACAGGTGTGGGCTCGTGCATGGCCGGGCAATGACGGTCGGGTGACAGGGCTCCGTGACGTCATGTCATTGCCCCGTCCACACTGACAGCAGCCGGGACTCGCTCACCCCAATAGCTTCTTTTTTTGTAATATGTTTATTGGCAGTGAATTATAACACTACTATGATATATATACAGTACAGACCAAAAGTTTGGACACACCTTCTCATTTAAAGATTTTTCTGTATTTTCATGACTATGAAAATTGTACATTCACACTGAAGGCATCAGAACTATGAATTAACACATGTGGAATTATATACTTAACAAAAAAGTGTGAAAAAACTGAAAATATTTTTTGCTTTGATGACTGCTTTGCACACTCTTGGCATTCTCTTGATGAGCTTCAAGAGGTAGTCACCGGAAATGGTTTTCTAACAATCTTGAAGGAGTTCCCAGAGATGCTTAGCACTTGTTGGCCCTTTTGCCTTCACTCTGTGGTCCAGCTCACCCCAAACCATCTCGATTGGGTTCAGGTCTGGTGACTGTGGAGGCCAGGTCATCTGGCGTAGCACCCCATCACTCTCCTTCTTGGTCCAATAGCCCTTACACAGCCTGGAGGTGTGTTTGGGGTCATTGTCCTGTTGAAAAAGAAATGATGGTCCAACTAAACGCAAACCGGATGGAATAGCATGCCGCTGCAAGATGCTGTGGTAGCCATGCTGGTTCAGTATGCCTTCAATTTTGAATAAATCCCCAACAGTGTCACCAGCAAAGCACCCCCACACCATCACACCTCCTCCATGCTTCACGGGGGGAACCAGGCATGTAGAGTCCATCCGTTCACCTTTTCTGCGTCACACAAAGACACGGTGGTTGGAACCAAAGATCTAAAATTTGGACTTATCAGACCAAAGCACAGATTTCCACTGGTCTAATGTCCATTTCTTGTGTTCTTTAGCCCAAACAAGTCTCTTCTGTTTGTTGCCTGTCCTTAGTAGTGGTTTCCTAGCAGCTAGTTTACCATGAACACCTGCGGCACAAAGTCTCCTCTTAAGAGTTGTCGTAGAGATGTGTCAGCTGCTAGAACTCTGTGTGGCATTGACCTGGTCTCTAATCTGAGATGCTGTTAACCTGCGATTTCTGAGGCTGGTGACTCAGATAAACTTATCCTCAGAAGTAGAGGTGACTCTTGGTCTTCCTTTCCTGGGGCGGTCCTCATGTGAGCCTGTTTCTTTGTAGCGCTTGATGGTTTATGCAACTGCACTTGGGGACACTTTCAAAGTTTTCCCAATTTTTCAAACTGGCTGACCTTCATTTCTTAAAGTAATGATGGCCACTCGTTTTTCTTTACTTAGCTGCTTTTTTCTTGCCATAATACAAATTCTAACAGTCTATTCAGTAGGACTATCAGCTGTGTATCCACCAGACTTCTGCATAACACAACTGATGGTCCCAACCCCAGATATAAGGCAAGAAATACCACTTATTAAACCTGACAGGGCACACCTGTGAAGTGAAAACCATTTCCGGTGACTACCTCTTGAAGCTCATCAAGAGAATGCCAAGAGTGTGCAAAGCAGTCATCAAAGCAAAAGGTGGCTACTATGAAGAACCTAGAATAAAAGACATATTTTCAGTTGTTTCACACTTTTTTGTTAAGTATATAATTCCACATGTGTTCTCAGCCCTCTATGTCTCCACAGTACAGTCCTCTGTCTCCTCCGTACAGCCCTCTATGTCTCCTCCGTACAGCCCTCTATGTCTCCTCCGTACAGCCCTCTATGTCTCCTCCGTACAGCCCTCTATGTCTCCTCCGTACAGTCCGCTATGTCTCCTCCGTACAGTCCTCTATGTCTCCTCCGTACAGTCCTCTATGTCTCCGCTGTACAGCCCTCTATGTCTCTGTCGTACAGGCCTCTATGTCTCCGCCGTACAGCCCTCTATGTCACCGCCGTACAGCCCTCTATGTCTCTGCCATAAAGCCCTCTATGTCTCCTCCGTACAGTCCTCTATATCTCTGCCGTACAGCCTTCTATGTCTCCACCGTACAGCCCTCTATGTCTCCTCCGCACAGTACTCTATGTCTCCTTCGTACAGCCCTCTATGTCTCCACCATACAGCCCTCTATGTCTCCTGCGTACAGTCCTCTATGTCTCCTCCATACCACCCTCTATGTCTCCGCCATACAGCCCTCTGTGTCTCCTCCGTACAGTCCTCTATGTCTCGGCCGTACAGCCCTCTATGTCTCCGCCGTACAGCCCACTATGTCTCCGCCGTACAGCCCTCTATGTCTCCTCCGTACAGTCTGCTATGTCTTCGCCATACAGCCCTTTATGTCTCCACCATACAGCCCTCTATGTCTCCTCCGTACAGTCCTCTATGTCTCCTAATGGGACTACGCCCCACCACCCCTGGACGTCCACAAAGACTTGCTTTCGAGCTCCCCCACTGGAATTGGGACTGATCATCCCCCACAAAAGCTACGGTAAGTGCACGAGTTCTTTACTAGTGATACTGACCGTTTGGCGTGGTTTCCATGTGGTGCGTGGTTGTTTGCATTATCTCCGGACGTCCTGGTTGGATATAGTCAGAGGTGAGATTATAGGGGTGTAGTCCCATTAGGGCTCTGATATTGATAACTTTTAAAACAATACCACCTCGGATTGACAAGTGAATATTGTATGAAACTTCCTTAACTTCTGACAAAGATCCTTAGGAGACTGAACACTGTTAGGTTCAGTTGCGGCAGGTGATCGAAGATTGGGTAGGACACACACACAGATATAACTATATCTAGTGTCCGGAGAGCTGTGGACGAGAGCTCTCCTCCTTTCATCTGGGCCGTATGTGACTCCCACAACGGGAGGGATGAAGTCAGTGAAACAGCAGCTGAGGCCGGCCGGACTCGTACTGTGCACAAATCAAGGATCTTTTGTCAGTTGAAAGGCAGCAGTGCAGTGATTAATCAATGTTTCCGTGGAGCAGAAAGAGAGTGTCTCTCCCGCAGGAGGGAGAGGATGTGATGACCATCATGGTCGGACGAGAGGGGAAAAGGTCATTGAAGAATGCACCAAAAGTGTTTAAGGTGTTAAACTTTCCCGTGGAAGGGAATCTTCATCCTACATTGTGGGATGAAGGCATCTGGCAGAAAAGGGGTAGATTAATTGACTGTGGATTATTGGAAGACGCTGAAAAGTTTAGGAAAGTTGCACATGAGATTTGTGATGAAGGATATGTTGAAATAGAGGAGGAGATGAAGCCTGGTTATTTCAATTATCTTTATGTAAAGAAGGGAAAATTATCTAGCACTGTAACGATGACTGGCTGTTTTGTGCTACAAAATGAAGCTGATGGGGACAAGATAGAGGAGGAAGTAGGTTCCCCTTCCCGACTTATGTGTCCACAAACCGAATCTGAAGCCCCTAAAGAAGCATCCCATACCCCCACTAATGTAGCCGTACCCCAGCCCCTCAATCCAGAAACTGAGCAATTTTTACCTAAGGAGATTAAATACCCTGCACTTCTCACTGGTGGCCAGCCACCATCATATAACCCAGATGGTTGGCTTTGTGATGTTTGTTGGGCCACTAATCCAGGATGGCGCGAGACGTGCTATAATTGCGGAGCACGCAGACCCGATGCTGCTGCACCAGCCTTCCCATTACTTAACGATGACGGTGGGTATTATAAACCATTGCCCCCACCTGCCCCCGCCATGGTCCACACTCCATTCGGGGAGACCCAGGGTTCTCCGAATTCTACCCTATTCACCCTCTCCCAAACTGGGGAAATAGAACATGGACACAAGTACCAGGAGTTGGAGTCTTTTTAACTGAATGGTCCTTCGGAATTTTCCACTTTACTGAGAATAGGCATAGGGAGCATACTGCAACAGCAAGTTGGGATCATTGTAAATGCAGCAAATACGAGACTACAGCGTGTGGGGGGGGGGGGCTAGCTGCAGAAATATGTCGTCTTGGGGGACCTGCAATACAGATTGCATCCAACGATCACATCCGTGACAACGGTCCGTTAAGAGAAGCAGAGGTAATGGCTACAAGAGCCGGACAGCTATCATGTCAGTATGTTATACATGGGGTGGGACCAAGATATGATCCCCTAGATGTACCCAGGTCACAACACCTGCTTACAGAAACAGTTCAGAACACCATAGCATACGTATCACAGCTTCATGCGGTCCCAACCCTAGCCCTGCCATTTATTTCCACCGGTATCTTTGGATATCCAAAACAGGATACGGCCAAAATAATAGTCGAGACTATAAAGCAATACATTGCCACACATCCAACTAAATTGAGAGAGAGAAGACTCTTGGCCATCGACAGGGATCTAGTCGATTATGCCGCTCAACTAATCAAACCCACGATCAGATCCGATATCTGGTCTCCCCCAGCGCTTCCCTACCTCCGAGATCTCCCATCAATCAGTACTCATGCTGATCTTCCCCCTCCCCCTGATTTCCTTCCACCTCCACCCCCTCTCACAAAGTTGGAGGAAATGGAGGAAGTGGACCAGAATACCAGCCCACTCAAATATACCCCGTTAACCCCAGCACAGACAGATACTTTGTGTAATCATCTCCCGGATCCTGAACATTCGCCCATGGCTTTTTACAGGGGCATGGCCGCAAATAGAGAGATATATTCAACAACAAGGCAAGATCTTTTACACCTGCTTCGTGTAAAAGCCGGTGAAGGATATTATCCGATGATAGAGACTGCTATCCCATATAACAGAGCATTAGACTCCAATACGTATGAGAGTGGGATTGACTTCCGTCGAGCCCTTAAAATATGAGCTCAGGATAAGCTGGCTGATCAATCCACCACCCTCACAGATGTCACTCAAGAGAAGGGAGAGTCGGTTAAGAAGTTTTATGAGCGCCTTTTGCAGGTCTATAAGGACCTTGGGTTCTCCTTACATACTAAAACTCATTGCCAGCTGTTAGTGTCCGCCTTTATCCAGGGTTTACGTACTGAAATCAAGGACGCGATATTGGCTGTACGGCCAAATGTTGAGTAAACCACCCCAGGAGATGCCCTAAAAGTAGCAAAAAGCTTCCAGAAGAGTGTCGCCAGGACCGCTTCTGCGGTTAAGTCTAAATCCAAACCCGCTGCAGTGGCAGTTGCGGCACCCACAGAACCCGTAGCACAGTATCCCACCTTGTCCCCCCAGCATCCTCCCTTACAGCCCCATTACAGTACCTGATCAGCGAGTAATGTATCCCGGGAGAAGACCAGTAACGAATTCCCGTCTTCTGTGTTGGAGGTGTGACCGGGCAGGACACTTCCAAAGGCACTGTCACACCCCTGCCAGCCAGTGCACCACCCAAGCCCCCCTATCTAGAAATAGGACGCCCGGCCCACGAGACTCATGAGAAAATGTCCCCCAGGACCGTCCATTCTGAAATGGAGGCCAACCAGAGTCTGCCATCGTGATGCCCGTAACCACCCCCGGGTTCTGTTCATCTGTAGTTCTCCCAGTAGGAGGGAATCCGGTGAATTTCATGGTAGACAATGGGGGGGCTAACTCCATTTTAAAATCCACTGAACTGCCCCAGGGTCTCCCAGTCCAATTTTCTAATGACAATCTAATATTGATCGGTGTATATGGCAGACCTAACAAACACACTCTTACCAAACCTATTCCGATTTGCCCATTTCCAGAAGTAATGGCACAATTTGTCATATCCCCGACCTGCCCGGTAAATCTTTTAGGGGCAGACCTCTTGTCTAAATTCCGATCCCGAATCCAATACCAGAACAATGGTCAGATGATCCTTACTTTAAAGGATCCAAACTCTGATGCACACATAGAGGAGGTCTGCATCTTATGGGCGCTACCCACGGTTATGATTAACATATCAGATACGAGTGGAAATCTCCCAAAAGATCCAAGGTTAGCTCCATACATAGAGGAAATCCCTTCTCATCTGTGGTCACAAGGCCCAGATGACAATGGGAGATTGCCGGTAGAACCAATACAGGTGTACCTCAAGCCTGAAGCGCCCTTTCCCAAGGTTCGCCAGTACCCACTCACACATGCACAAGAACAAGGTCTACACCAGCAAATCCACACCTTGTTAGAGAAAAGGGCACTAATCCCCTGCGTCTCCCCGTGCAATACGCCGTTGCTCCCCGTAAAGAAAAGATCCCAACCGGGGCAGCCGCCCGCTTATCGATTGGTGCAGGATTTGAGGGCAGTAAATTCAGCGAAAGTCTTGAAAACTCCTGTGGTGCCTAACCCACATACACTTCTCTCACAAATACCATCTACCGCAGCCTGGTTTACACTAATTGATTTAGCAAATGCCTTTTTTAGCATTCCATTACACAAAGACTGTCAGTTTCTGTTTGCATTTACATATGAGGGCAGGCAATTAACTTGGACGGTGATGCCGCAGGGTGCGCAGAATAGCCCTATTCAGTTTGCAAAGAACATATCTAGCTGTCTGCTGCCGTGGCAGCTGGACAACTCTGAGGTAGTACTATTACAATACGTGGATGATCTTCTCTTGTGTGCCCCCATGGAGCAAATGTCCATCAGGGCCAGTGTTAGCCTCCTTAAGCATCTGGAAAAACTGAATTGTCGAGACTCAGCCTCGAAACTTCAGTTTTGCCTCGGTCAAGTGGTTTTCTTAGGCCACTGCCTTACTCGGGGTGCCAGACATCTCACAGAAGAAAGAAAGACGGCCATCTACCTGCTACCATTCTCAAAAGATCCCATAGAGCTGCAACGGTTCCTTGGACTATGCACATACTGCAGACAATGGATCCCAGACGCCTCACGTCTGATGCAACCCCTATATGATGCATTAAAAGAAGACACTCTGGCTGATGTAAGCAACAAGGACCCCCAAGAACTGCTGCAACAAGCCTTTGAGCAACTAAAATCAAGGATGACAGCCCCTGCCCTTGGAAATCCGGACTATGCTCCACCTTTCCATTTGTATGTCTCTGAGACGGGAGGGCATGCAGCCGGGGTACTCACGCAGAGACACTGTACAAACCAGCGCCCGGTCGGTTATTACTTAGCACATCTGGACCCGGTAGCCAGGGCCTCCCCCAGCTGTCTACGAGCGGTTCACGCCACACAGCAGTTACTTGAGAAGACGGTGGACATTATCCTTGGACATGAGACTCACATTTATGCTCCACACGATATTGCAGCTGTTTTGGCTTTACAGCAACCTAAACATTTGTCCACACAGAGACACCTGCGGCTGCAGTGTTCGTTGATTTTGCCAGAAAATGTGAAGTTACACCGGTGCACCACCATCAACCCGGCCACCCTGCTACCAGCACCTGAACGAGAGGGGAAAGAGTCAACTCCACTTGTTTTAGTGGGGGAAGTACCCTTGGATGATCCAGAACTTACGTTATATACGGATGGATCCAGATATGTTGACACCTCTGGCAGGCTTCATACTGGATATGCTGTCACAACTGAAGATACATTGGTAGAGGCTGCAGCTTTACCACCACTAAGAAGCTGGTCTCTGAAGTTGTTTGCCGGTATGGAGTCCCAGAAGTTATCGAAAGTGATCAGGGACCAGCCTTTTCCTCATGCGTATATCAAGAAATACTTACCATGATCGGATCAACAGTGGCGTTACATACTCCTTACCATACACAGTCAAGTGGCAAGGTGGAGAGATTGAATGGCACACTGAAAAGGCAATTGACCAAAATGATGCAGGAGACTACGGCCCAGTGGCCTGAGCTCCTTCCCATTGCACTATATCACATATGCACCACCCCCATAGGGAAACACAAACTGTCACCCTATGAGATACTATTTGGGTCGCAATCAGCTGTAGCTCGATTTACTCCACAACAATTATCAGAAGAAACAGATCGTGTTGTGCAATATGTGATTCAGCTTGCCAAAGCCTTAACTAACACCCATGCGTTAGTATCATCTTCTATTCCAGATACAGCTGATGCAGAATGTTGTCATATCCTCAAACCCGGAGATTACGTGTATGTGAGGAAGCATGTTCGGAAACAAGGACTAGAACCATTGTATGATGGACCATACCAAATGCTCCTTACAACCCCAACAGCAGTAAAACTTGAAGGGAAGTCAGCATGGATCCATGCTTCACACTGTAAACGCCAACCATCCTGAGATGTTTTATGATAATATGTATGGTCAGATTAGTCATTTCTATGCATAGATTATCTATGCACCTAAAGTGGCATAATCCTTTATGAATTTTCCCCCCCGGGCTTCCACAACCTTCCACAAGCCCAGTGGTGCCTTAGCTTTGCAGCTTTTGGTGGATCTAGTCAGGAGTGGAGTAAAAATGCTATAAGTCACAACATTTTTGTGCTACTTCGAATTGCGCCAAAATTTTGTAACTTTTCAAATTGTTTAACACTAGAAAACTGTCAAAAAATGTGATGAATCGGGCCCTATATCTCCAGCAGTACCAATAAATGAATGGGGCAATGAATGGAGTCAATGAATGGAGTAATGAGGCTTGTGCAGGACTATCCCGCCATTCAAATGGGACACTAGAACCCCATATTTGGGCAATTTTTGGAGTGTGGAGGTCCCAGTGTGGGATACCCAGTGGTCAGCAAGTATTTACTCTTCTGGTGGAAAGGTGATCACTTGTAATCTTTGTAGCACACCTTTAAGGGGTTATTCTCAGCTCTTCTTCAGGAGCGCGCTGCTCCCTTGTCTTCCAGTTTCCTGCTCGGCAGGGAGAAGCGTGCTCCTGACTGACAGTTTGGAGAAGTATTATGGTTCCTCTATATGTTCAAATTTTGCTCCCATGCCGCTATATGAGGCACTTTTGCCTCTACAGCATCGGAGGATCACAGAAGCACTGAAGATGGTTGGATCCACTGATCTGGCCAACTTCAGAGCAGCGCTTGTAAGCTCTATAGCAAAGAGGACAAAAAATTCAATAATGTTCAATAATTATCTCCGATCTATATACATCATTTTCTGGGATTGATTAGATCGTGTATGTCTTCTGCCATCTTAACAGTCTGCAGGAGCACTTTTGTTTTCTTGGATTTTTGGCAATCATGTAACACTTGTAATTATTATTTATCTGGGTCATCTTAGCACAGTAATTTCTGTGTATTCATTTCCATTTATTATATCTGTATGTCTTTTTAATATTGATATTAATTATTGAACATTATTGAATTTTATCATTTGGGCTTGCTACTTCATTTTTTTGTAGGCTCTTGTAATTTTTTGAAGTGCCTCTTACCCTTTGTCCAAAATCATAGGAATCTATAGCAAAGAGCTTGTAACTGCTGTGCGTCTTACCTTGGAGAATGATCATCAAAATGAAATGTAAAAGACATAGAAAACCGTATCTCCAAGTAATGCAGTAATGTATGTTTTTCTTTATATACAAACATGTTTAAAATTCCATATATTCAATATAATTAAATCTCATTCTGCCTCTATGAATGTACATGAGCAGAAAAAAGAATAAAACGCTCTTCTTTATTAATCTCTGCATCTATTTGATGGTCTATGTATGAAAATAGAATAATTACAACTCTGAGAGTAATTTATCATTAGTATAACAGTACAAGATAACAACATAAGACTTATGCAGAAGACGACCAGTCCAGTGGGAACAGATATTACAATTGTATCCAAATTTATACAATATATTCTTATTCATAAAAACACAGATGTCTCTGCCGGGTTCTCAAAATACTATTAATTGATTTACAGAGTTCTGTTTCTAACAATCCTAACGATACAATAGCTGCAAATATACAGCAGGTGAAATAAGTATTGAACACGTCACCAATTTTCTAAGTAAATCTATTTCTAAAGGTGCTACTGACATGAAATTCTCACCAGCTGTTAGTAACAGCCCATCCAATCCACACACGCAAAGAAATCATACCATAGATGTACATATATTAAAATATGTGTAATTAAGAAAAAATACAGAGGGAAAAAGTATTGAACACGCTTACTGAAATCTATTTAATACTTTGTACAAAAGTCTTTGTTGGTGATGAAGTTTCAAGACGCCTCCTATATGGAGAAACTAGTCACAGGCATTGCTCAGGTGTGAGTTTGACCAATTCTTACACAAACACTCTTCACACCCTGAAGGTCCCGTGGGCTCATTCTATGAACTCTGAGCTTTAGTTCCTTCCATAACTTATGCAATTTTTATTGAACATGGCAGTATATATAATATAACATTTTGTTAGTAAAAATTAGCTGCAAAAGTTTCAGTTACACGAGGGTAAATAGGTGGAACTGGACCCCAAAATTTATTGTGCATTTCTCCCAAATGCGGTGATGGCCCATATGTCGTCAGAAATTACTGTTAGCCAACATGTCAGGGCTGGGAAGGAAGGGGCACTATTTGGGATTTAGATCACAGAGTTTGCTAGAATAGTGTTCGGACGCCATTTGCGGAGCCCCAAAGGTGCCAGAACAGCAGAAAAAAAACAAAAGTGACCCCATTGTAGAAATTGCACCTCTCAATGAATTCATCTACGGCTCAATGACTATTTTATAACATCCACGCTGTGCTTTATTCTGGGGAATTGCAAATCTGCCAGTTTAGTGCCCATACATTGTGCACCTATAATTGTCGTGCCCCCATATATTGTAGTGCCCCCATACATTGTGCCCAGCTTGTTCTATTGGGGACTCCCCGTAAATTGTTAAGTGTGCTCTCCCCGCTACAATAATGCCAAACATGTGGCCGCTTACTACGGTTTAGGCACAAGGATGGGGCTTTTGGATTTAGGGGCACAGATTTCATTGGATTTTATTTGAGGGGGGAGCCATTGCATTTCCATAGTCTTTGTTCTACCAGTAACGTGGGACCCCCTATAGTTCCACTGACAGATGACGGACCTGAGTGGGGGATGGTATTGTGTAGGATAAGTTAGGGTTTATTGGTAACATTTTGGGGTACATGATATTTTTTGATTGCTTTCAGTATAAGGCTGGATCATATTCTTATGTTCTACGCTGAGCGCTTAAATTGGGATTTCCGTGTAAATCCCACAAAAATGTGATTCAGATGAAACCCCTGCTGGTACTACTCACTATAATAACACCTTGGCTCCGTTTGCTGTCCTTTCCGGTGGTATCCATCTTTTTAGGTCTTTACATAACTGTGGTCACCCACACTTGTGCGCTAAAAAAACATCTAAAATAATGTGACACTGCTGGAACACAGACCAAATGGGGTCCACAGTGCCCCCATCTGCCTCTTTATAGTGAGTGGTTCCATTGGGTTTTTGCCTGAATCGCGGTTTTTCTGTTTTACATGGAAACCCCGATGTAAGCGCTCAGCGGAGAGCACAGGATAAATGTGACCTGAACCTTATTCCGATTTTTGGGAGGTAGAATGAGCAAATACATAGAAGCACAAGAACAGTTTGTATTATTATTTTTGCGCGGTTAACCGTGCGGTACAAGTGATACCTGATTTTATATAGTTTTTTTTTATATTTTGCTACTATCACACACTAAAATGCTTTTTTTTTATAAAAAAATTGTTTTTCTTGTCACCAAATTGTGAGAGCTATAACTTTTTTATTTTTTTTTTGCCAACAAAGCTGAATAAGGGCTTCATTTTTTCGTGACTATTTGAATATTTTTTTGGACCATTTTGGGGTATATAACATTTTCTGATTGTGTTTTATTCAGATTTTTCAGACACAGAATGATCAAAGACCAGCAATTCAGTTATTGTTATATATTTTTTTGCAGGTAAAAGTGATGACAGATTTATTCTTCGGGTCGGTACAATTACAGCGATACCAGATTTATATAGGTTTTTGAATGATTTGCTACTTTTATATACTAAAAACAATATTTTACAATTATGAATTTGTTTTTACATCGCCATATTCTGAGAGCTATAACTTTTTTTAATTTTTTGCTTGTTTTTTGCAGGACTATTTGGCGTTTTCATTTATACCCTTATTTTACATACGACTTTATCGTGACATTATTGGCCTGTTTTTTATTATTCTTTTTTTACAGTATTCTCCATATAGAATAAATAATGTGACAGTTTTATAATTCGGGTCGTTCCGGACGCGGTGATACCAATTATGTGTACGCCAATTGTTTAGTTTCGTTTTAACACAAAGGCTGCGTTTCTAGTAGTGAAAATGAATTTTGTAATTTGTGTGATCTCTTTTGTGTGTTTTTTTATTTTTTCTGCATTTTATTTAACTTTTTTTTTACTTTTTCACTTCGTCCCACTGTGGGACATGTATATTTTGTACTTTGATCACTGCTCTCATACATTGTGATACTCGTGTACTGCAGGGCCTGAGACCTGTCAGTGTCTCACTCACTCAGCCCGTTAGACTCTGCTTCAATCGGCCCCGGTTAGTTCCAAAACCGGTCGTGGCCGATGCCGCAGGGTGTCAGCTGTCATATACAGCTGTCAGCCGGATTGTCCTCATTGCTGTTTTAAAACGGTGGTTTGGAATAGGGCCCCTTTACGGCTGCCATTACAATGCGTATTGATGGTCATTAAGCAAATTCATGACTGCATTTCGAGTTTAGTTTTTGCGGCGTTTATTGTGTGTAATAATGACCCGACAATATGTTTCTCCAGCTCAGTACGATTACACCAATACTGTAAGGATTTTACTGGAAAAATAAGAAAAAATTAGAACTTTGTAAAAATTAATTGGTTTGTGTTGCAATTTTTTTTTTCTTTTTTCCGTTAGAGCCATGTGACCGCTTATTTTCTTGTGCACTCCTGTAGTTTCACACCCTCTTGATCACTTTTTTTGGGGTGGAGACAAAAAAAACGTCAATTCTAAAATTTAATGTATGGGTCGAGTAGCCTTCGATTTTGATTTTGCTTCTTTTTGGGACATGATAATAATAAAAAAAAAAAAAAATTGGTCTTTAGGATTTTTCTTACACTTTTTATTAAATTTACGTTATTTTCGTTGCCCCCTTAGTACCTGAACCTGTGATCATTTGGGCTGGGGTGCAAAAGTGATTGCGCCATGGAAGTTATATTTTAGCTGTGTGAGAGTGCCAGCGGCATTTAGATGGTTAAATCAGCAGCAATCTAAGCTAGCTCTGATTGCTGCTCTTCGCACAGGCGCTGACTGTATAACACAGACGACACCTGCAGAGTACGGAGCAGGTTCAGCTCCTGAGCCCGCTCCCAACATATGTAACCACTACATCCAATGGTGGGAAAGGATCAATGGTGTTTGGCCATTCACTCACTGTTATATCTGTTTCCTAGGAGGGATGAAGGTGACCATACAAAGATTGATAGATGTGAACTATTAATTCACAAATTACATACCAAGCTCTTGTAGCAACATCTCATGATGCCATTTGCAAGGAATGATCAGGAAGCCTCTCTCCGATAGGAACATTTGCAAGTATTGGAATATTTAGAAGAAACATCCAAAAAATGGTAATAAATACAGGTTTACCCTGCACCAAAATAAGAAGAACCATTGCTCAGGTGATGTGTATTTGTGTAATGAGGGGGGTGCGGACTAAGGATGTGAGGCTCTTTACCAAGGTGTGAAGAATTATTAGGCACTTGTTTTCCTCAGACAAAATGGCCAAAAAAAGAGACTTACAGAGGATGCAGCACTCCTGAAATTGCTAAGATATTGAGGCGCTGTAGAACGAGCAAGAAAGCTTGTAAAAGAACTTCAACATGACGTTTCAAGGATGGAGCGAGACTGCCATCTACTGGCCAGAGGCAGTCAAGCGGAACCAAAATATACAAGGGAAGTTGCAGGGAGGGCAGATTCACACGCTGGACCCGATCAGGTGACTTCCAGGAAGGAGTTCAGAGAGATAAGAGGCCAGCGCGCCAAACCTGAGGGGTCTTTGGCGTCAAGCAGCAGATAGGAGCAGACGTGTTCCCTGCGTCCTGAGAAACCCCGCGTGACAGGCCAAATCCAGAGGCCTGAGAGGTGCTCCAGCCGGGCACTGGTAAAAGAGCTCCGGATCCCTCACAGTTGTGACTCGAGTGCTCTGCCTGCTGAGGATACTAGGAACCTGATCGCGGTGCTGAGTGAGTTCGCGGAACCCGACATCGCCCACCGACAGACGAGGCCTGGACCCCCCTATCCAAGGCTCGGGAGACTGCCTCCAACGGCCAAGCAGAGAGGAGCTGCATATGTGAGCAGGGCCGTCACTTCCACTGCTCACCCACGGTACCGGGGACAATTGGGTTTAAGTACTCAGGTTGGGAGGGGAACGGTTGGGGCTAAAGTAGCACAACGTGATTTAATTGAATTCATCCGGAAAGAGACTCACGGCCTAGCGGGAATAACCGGTGACCCCCACTAGGGCCAAATTCACGGTTAAAGAACTTGTGTGGTGTCTCTCATGCTTGAGGGCATCACCTTACTTTAAGAGACTGCGCCTTATTTTAAGAGACTGAGCCTTATTTTAAGAGACTGCGCCTTACTTTGAGAAATTTCGTATTTTTCTGATATTTCAAACCACTGTTCATTACCCTTGTTGCTAATCCCTTGTTTCAGTATACCTGTTGTATAAAACTGTTTACAAACATCTCTGACTGCTCTCGCCTTGTGTCTCTGTGAATTGCATTCCGGCACCTGCATTACATTTGGCGTATTCAGCAGGATGCAACATTCAGACGCAGAGATGGCGGATCAGTCTGTGGCTGGGTCCGGCCTGAGCCATATACCCCTGGGGGCTGTGCTCAGCCATCTTCCCAAGTTTACAGGGGATGGCATGTCACTTTGGGACTGGGCAGAAAGACTGAGAAGTATGCTACGTATGTATCCCCTTGACCCTCTAGCCCAGGCGGAGCTGGCCCTCCTAACCCTTGATGGAGAGGCCCGACAGACTGTGATGTACCGCCCACCTCGGGACCGTGACACCGTGGATAAAGTGATAAAAATTCTAGAGGACATGCACGGTGACACTACAGATTTGAGACACTTGCGCTTACGGTTGTTTCAGCGGGTCCAAGGGGAAAATGAGACAGTAAATCAGTATGTTAATGCATTACAGGAAGTGACGGCCCATATCACTAAGAAAACTCGAGATGGGAACCGAGGACTGGGACCATTGGATGAGGTGTTGCGTGATCAACTGATTGCTGGCTTGAAAGACCCTTCACTGAGGCAGATCCTGAAGGAGCGGCTGCGATTGAGCCCTGATATGGGCTTCCTGGAGCTAGGGGCTGAAGCTAGAGTCCTGGAGAGAGAAGTTCCTGTTCTCAAAGCCACAGTTAGAAGTCATGAGGCAATTGCTCCTGGATTCACCAACCAAGAGCCTGATTGGGTACGGGAAATACGTCAGGAAATTCGAGACATTCGGGGTGAGCTGAATTCTATTAGGAAGACTCCTACTGCCCCCCTGCCGATGGACCGTACTGCTCAACGAGGACGGAGACCAGAACGAGAAAGACGTTCCTATCCGGCCCCAGCACGACATGTACCCGACTTATCGGCAGAACGAGGACCGGAGTGCTGGACCTGCGGAGGTAGGGGGCATATCTGCAAAGACTGTCCCAACCGAGAAAGGAGGAGGACGGGACAGCCGTTAAACTAAAATGCCCCACAGTTGTGGAGCATACCGTGGGGTCTCGAGCTTCAGAGAGTAGAAGAGGGAGCTCTGAAGACATTGTCTCCGAGAGGCCCATTATCTGGGCTGAATTCAATGGGCAGCGGATCCGCTGTTTGATGGACACCAGGTCTCAAGTGACCACTATGCCTGAGACGTACTTCCAAAGTCACTTTCCTGAAGTCGCTCGTTCCTGCCGGGAACCCACTGTCAAACTGGTGGCGGCTAATCAACTGCCTATCCCAGTAGCGGGAGTAGTATGGATGTCCGTGCGGGCATGTGGAAAGGACCTCGGTCGAAAAGGGATCGTACTGACCACCAGGCCCGGAGGCGATGGGCCCATTGTAACCCTGGGCATGAATGTGCTGAAAGAAGTCGGACAGTTCCTGGCTGAGGGCTGTAGCAAAAACAACTGGACCCGCGCCACTCGAGACCCAGCTAACAAGAGAGTGTTCCAGCACCTCGTGCGGGTCAGTCAGATTCAAAAGTTGCCCACTACCTCCCAGTACCTTGGTAAGGTATCGATACCGCCCGAAGCCACAATGACACTGCCGGTGGGACAGACTGTACTCACTTTACCGGTGATGGCACATGTGTCCTTAGAGGGCATGGACATTCAAGTTGAACCAATGGAGGGAGAATAAGCTCCCTCTGGACTCCTGATTGCTTGAACTCTGGCCACCGTGCGGCACGGTCGAGTACCCGTGCGCTGCATCAATTTAAGTGGCACAAGTTTACAGTTGTTGCCCCGACAAGAGGTGGCGCGAGTGTGCGTAATGCCGGAGGCCCTTACTAGAGCTGACGCTATAGGGCTGGCACCTGTGGAAGGAAAACCATGGACCCTAGAGGTGTCCCTCAATAGCCAGGAACATGGAAGAGAACCGTTGGCTGGACGCCACCTCCTGGAAGAAATGGAAGCTAACCTGACTGAGTTTTCTGCTGGACAAGTAAGGCAGATCGAACAACTTCTACAGCGATATCAGGGAGTGTTTGCACAGCATGAAGATGATTTCGGGTGCACTCGGGACATTCAGCACGAAATACCCACCGGAAATACTGCTCCCATCCGAGAGAGATATCGGCAGATCCCGCCTCAAATGTACCAAGAGGTGAAAGAGCTGTTGGCCCACATGTTGCGGAACGGTGTGATCCGTGAAAGCCAGAGCCCCTGGGCGGCTGCGATCGTGCTGGTCCGAAAGAAGGACGGTACCCTGAGATTCTGCGTGGACTATCGGAAGCTGAATGCCTGTACAGTACGGGACTCCTATCCACTCTCCCGAATCGAAGAGTCTCGATCTGCACTAGGGAGCGCCAAATTCTTCTCCTCCCTCGACCTGGCCAGTTGCAGGTCCCAGTAGCTGAGAAGGATTGTCCGAAGACAGCTTTTGTTCTCCCTATGGGCCTGTTTGAGTTCAATCGAATGCCACTCGGACTAACAAATGCGCCAGGAACCTTCCAACGGCTGATGGAGAGATGCTTGGGGGAACTCAACTTTGAAGCCACTTTAATATATCTGGACGATATAATTATCTATTCCGCAACGTTTGAGGATCATCTCCGCCGGTTGGAACAAGTGTTAGATCGGCTACAAAGGCCTGAAAATTAAGCCTTGTAAGTGTCGTCTCTTCAAACGAGAAATTGAATATCTGGGGCACACTGTGTCCAGTGCAGGGGTGCACCCCACTGCAGAGAAAGTAGCTGCCGTGCAGAAGTGGCCCACGCCCGCTAATCTAAGGGAACTAAGGGCATTCCTGGGGCTTGCTGGATACTACCGCAGATTCATTAAAGACTTCGCAAAGATTGCGATCCCGCTCAATGAATTGCTGAGAGGAACAGCCGGGGGAGCCATGCGGCAGCCCATTCAGTGGGGCCCACGACAAGAAGAGGCATTCCGAGCATTGAAAATGGCGCTAACAGATGCCCCGATACTGGCCTACGCTGACTTTTCGCAGCCTTTCATGTTGTACACTGATGGAAGCTTGCATGGGCTGGGAGCAGTGCTGGCTCAAGTACAAGGAGGAAAAGAGTGAGTGATCGCGTATGCCAGCAGGTCACTCCGAGATACGGAGAAGAATCCGGACAACTACAGTTCCTTTAAGCTGGAGCTATTGGCACTGGTGTGGGCCATGACCGAGAAATTTGCTGAGTACCTGTCAGGGTCAGAAGTACAAGTGCGGACAGATAACAACCCTTTGGCCCACTTGGAGAACGCCAAACTGGGCACGTTAGAACAGCGGTGGGTCGCAAGGATGTCCAAATTCCAGTATAAAATCGCCTATCGGTCCAAGGCCCTGAACTCACGTGCAGATGCCCTGTCCCGGGTCACTCACGCGGGGCCGAAGAAGGACAGAGATGAGGAGCTCGAAGGCGACGAGATCCCGGATTTCAGCCAGTTCGCCGCTGCTGTGGTCGACGCCCAAGAGACCAGAGAGGAGCCGAGGCCCACTCAGATTCTGGGCCGTTCAAGAGACGAATGGATACATCTGCAGCAATCCGACCCGGAGCTAGCAAAGTTGAGAGAATGGGTCGCCCTTAATCAGAGACCCGACCAGGAAACCAGAGCCGCTTCACTTCCAACTACCCTACAAATCCTGGGCCAGTGGGAGAGGCTCCTCCTGAAGGACGGCTTGCTATGCCGAAGAATCCAGCTGCCTCGAGAGTTTGATGTTACCTGGCAAGTGGTAGTTCCAGGAGCGCTAGTAACACAGCTAGCCCAAGATGCTCATAGAAGAGGTGCTCACTTCGGAGTAGAAAAAACCTTCCGGTGGTTGCAACGGCTGGTGTATTGGCCTCAACTGCGACAAGAAGTCGAGGGGGTCTGCCGAACATGTCGCCAGTGTGAGTCGAACAAGCCCCCGGAGCAAAGAGCTCCCATTCAGACCATCCGAACTTCTGCCCCCTTGGAAGTCCTGATGATTGACTACTTGATGGTAGGAACTTCATACAACGGTTATGGACACTGTTTAGTCATGACTGATCACTTCACCAAGTTTGCAGTAGTGACGCCCACTAAAGATCAGACGGCAGAAGCCGCAGCCAAGGCCATCTGTCAAGATTTCATCCGGATTTATGGGTGCCCGAAGCGAATACATTCTGACCAGGGGGCCTGCTTCCAAGGACGAGTGATGGATGAGCTATACCGCATCTATGGGATCGACAGTTCCCGGACAACGCCCTACCACCCGCAAGGGAACGGTGCATGCGAGCCCTTTAACCGAACCCTGTTGCAAATGTTGTGAACACTGGAAGCGGACAAAAAGATGAAGTGGCCCAAATTCGTGTCCGAGCTGGTGTGGGTGTATAATAATCGAGTTCATGCAACCACCGGCTACACCCCCTACATGTTGCTGTTTGGAAGAAGTGGCCGAGAAATCACCGAACTGGAGCTAGACTCAGAAGACCCCGGTCCAGGCAGTAGCCCAAGTACCTGGATTCGAGAACACCAGCGTCGACTCCATACCGTGAGAAGACTGGTTGCTCAGAAGTTTCAGAAAGTAGAGCATGCAGTTCGGCCCCCGACCACAGGTGGATCGCTTCAGCCAGGAGACCGAGTGCTGGTGAGGGCTAAACGATTTGGGAGTAAGCTGGACCATCGTTGGGAGGCAATCCCATATCGGGTGGTGAAGAAAGTTCACCAAGACAACCCCGTCTACGAGGTTAGGCCCGAAGGGGATGATGCCGCGACATCCAGGGTGTTGCACCGTAATATGTTGCGACCTTGCTCCTCTGAAGCAGAAGTCTGTAACGGGGCTGGGCCCTCAGACGTGTTGGCTGAAGTGCCACATACAGGAACCTTGGGGGATGAAGAAGGGTGGGCCACAATGCAGTTGGGCCCGTCAGAACCGTTGGTGCCACTCCCAAGTAGAAGTCAGAATGAGTCAGGAAATGATTTGCAATCCCCAGTAGTTGATTCCTCGGATCTCCCGGAGTCTCCTCCGCAAGAAGAGCTCCGCAGAACTGAGCGGGCTAATGCCGGAATTCCTCCTAACCGGTATGCTCAGGAGGAGTTTATCTGGTCTCGAATCCAACAGAAAACGCAGGAGTGTGCCCAACTCCTGTCTGAGCTTGCACTGCCTGGAAGGAGACATCAATTCTGCGAGGAATCCACTCGCCCGAGGACTGGCGAGGAAAAAGGAGGGAGGAATGTAGAACGAGCAAGAAAGCTTGTAAAAGAACTTCAACATGACGTTTCAAGGATGGAGGGAAGATTCAGACGCTGGACCCGATCAGGTGACTTCCAGGAAGGAGCTCAGAGAAATAAGAGGCCAGCGCACCAAACCTGAGAGGTCTTTGGCGCCAAGCAGCAGAGAGGAGCAGACGTGTTCCCTGCGTCCTGAGAAACCCCGCGTGACAGGCCAAATCCAGAGGCCTGAGAGGTGCTCCAGCCGGGCACTGGTAAAAGAGCTCCGGATCCCTCACAGTTGTGACTCGAGTGCTCTGCCTGCTGAGGATACTAGGAACCTGATCGCGGTGCTGAGTGAGTTCGCGGAACCCGACGTCGCCCGCCGACAGACGAGGCCTGGACCCCCCTATCCAAGGCTCGGGAGACTGCCTCCAACGGCCAAGCAGAGAGGAGCTGCATACGTGAGCAGGGCCGTCACTTCCACTGCTCACCAACGGTACCGGGGACAATTGGGTTTAAGTACTCAGGTTGGGAGGGGAACGGTTGGGGCTAAAGTAGCACTACGTGATTTAATTGAATTCATCCGGAAAGAGACTCACGGCCTAGAGGGAATAACCGGTAACCCCAGCTAGGGCCAAATTCACGGTTAAAGAACTTGTGTGGTGTCTCTCATGCTTGAGGGCATCACCTTACTTTAAGAGACTGCGCCTTATTTTAAGAGACTGCGCCTTATTTTAAGAGACTGCGCCTTACTTTGAGAAATTTCGTATTTTTCTGATATTTCAAACCACTGTTCATTACCCTTGTTGCTAATCCCTTGTTTCAGTATACCTGTTGTATAAAACTGTTTACAAACATCTCTGACTGCTCTCGCCTTGTGTCTCTGTGCGTTGCATTCCGGCACCTGCATTACAGCGCGATCACAGAACCAGCAAAAGTTTTGGTGCAAATAATCGACGGGATCACAAAAAAGATGTTGAGAAAAAAAGTCTCACATTAACTGTTAAAGATTTGAGAAGAATCAAACGTGAATCGTCCAGCGCCCCATTATCCTCCAGTGCTGTCATATTCCAGATCTGCAGTCTCCTGAAGGCCCAGAAGTACAAAGTGCTCAGTGTTTAGAGACACGGTGTAACGGGTCTGGGAGGCGGAACCTCTGAGCTACTATACAAGGGGGCGACCCATGTAAGGGAGCGGGTGGCGACCAGGGAAGACGGGCAGGCAGTCACAGCAGGTGACTGGGACAGTCTCTGAGTGAGCGGGCTGGAGGTCACGGCAAGTGACCGGGGCAGTCTCTGGGTGAACGGGCAGGAGGTCACGGCAAGTGACCGGGGCAGTCTCTGGGTGAACGGGCTGGAGGTCACGGCAAGTGACCGGGGCAGTCTCTGGGGGAACGGGCAGGAGGTCACGGCAAGTGACCGGGGCAGTCTCTGGGTGAACGGGCTGGAGGTCACGGCAAGTGACCGGGGCAGTCTCTGGGGGAGCGGGCTGGAGGTCACGGCAAGTGACCGGGGCAGTCTCTGGGTAAAGGGTAGGTACGACCTGTGATGGCAGAGCCTCCGGGTAGGCTAGCAGGCAGATGGTTGATGTATGCTCCCAGGTGAGCAAGCGAGAGTCTCTGGAATGGCAGGTGGTCACAGCACATGACGGCGGAGCCTCCAGGTAGGCTAGCAGGCAGGTAACAGGTGTGCGCTCCCAGGTGAGCGGGCAGGAGTCTCTGGAATGGCAGGTGGTCACAGCACGTGACGGCGGAGCCTCCAGGCAGGCTAGCAGGCAGGTAACAGGTGTGCGCTCCCAGGTGAGCGGGCAGGAGTCTCTGGAATGGCAGGTGGTCACAGCACGTGACGGCGGAGCCTCCAGGTAGGCTAGCAGGCAGGTAACAGGTGTGCGGTCCCAGGTGAGCGGGCAAGCTGGTCCATAGACAGACTGACTGGAGTTGGAGGGCAGACCGTCGGACCTCAGGCTAGCAGGCAGGTAGAAGAGTAACAGGCAGGAATAAGACAGCAAGCTGGCAGGAAACTGGCAGGAATCTGGCAGGTAACTGGCAACGGGACCTGAGGGCTGAAGCAGAGCAGTGAACAGTGCTACAACATTGCTCGGGCACCTCCATTTTGGAGGAGGTGCCTTTTATATGGGAGGTCCTCCGGCAATTGGCCGGGGACTCCTTAGGACGGCGCGCGCGGTCCCTTTAAGAGAGGGGAAGCGCGCGCGCGCCCTAAGCACACTGCCGGGGAAGGAGTGCGCGCCGGAAGCAGGGGGGAGAGCAGCGCTGGAGGACGCTGCGCCAGGAGCGGGGAGGTGAGAGGGGCGGCGTCTCTGCCTAGAACGGGGCAGAGACGCCGATGCTACACACGGCCGAGGTAAGGAAGCTGAAACCCGACCACCACTGAACAAGACACAGAAAGGGAAACATCAAGACTGGACCGAGAAATATCTGAAGACGGATTGTTCAAAGGTTTTATGGACTAATGAGATGAGAGGGACTCTTGATGGACCAGATGGATGAACCCATGGCTGGATTAATAACGGACACAGACCTCCACTTTAACTCAGGTGCCAGCGAGGAGGAGGTGGGCACTGATCTGGGCTGGTATTATTAAAGAGGAGCTAGTTAAACCTTTCCAGGTAGAAGACAGACTCAAAATAATCTCTCAGTTTTTAGAAGACACTTTCTTCAAGCAGTGGTACAGGAAAAAGTCTGCATCTTTCAAGAAAATCATAATTCTTCTACAGGACAATGCTCCATCACAGCACTGAAGTCTCCTTTGCTTGGTGCCACTAAATGCCTTAAAGAATAATGACATGGCCCCTTCTTCACCTGACCAAAACCCTATTGAGAACTTGTGGGCCCTTCTGAAATGGGAGATGTACAGGAAGGAAAAACTCTCCCCTGTCTTATAAGTGTCTGGGAGGTTGGTTAAAGTTAAAGATGACACATTTCCTTTGCATTTTTGGCTATATACATATATATATATATATATATATATATATATATATATATATATATATATATATATATATATATATTGTAATTTGTTTAATTTTAAAAATTACAAAAAGGGAAATGTGTTGATGCAAAAGTTTGGGCACCCTTGGAGATCTGTGTGCTCAGATAACTTTGACAAAGGTTTCAGACCTTAATTGGCCTGTTAGGGTTATGGCTTGTTCACTATCATCGTTAGGAAAGGTCAGGTGATGCAAATTTCCCAGCTTTATAAAACCCAGCCTCCTCTAACCTTGTGCCATAAAACAGCAGCCGTGGGTTCTTCTAAGCTGCTGCCTAGCACTCTAAAAATGAAAATAGTGGAGGCCCACAAAGCAGTAGAAGGCTATAAGAAGATAGCAAAACATTTTCAAGTTGCCCTTTCCTCAGTTCGAAATGTAATTAAGAAATGGCAGTTACCAGGAACAGTGGAGGTCAAGATAAGGTTTGGAAGACCAAGCAAAATTTCAGTGAGAGTTGCTCGTAGGATTGCTAGAGAGGCAAATCAGAACCACCGCTTGACTGCAAAAGACCTTCAGAAAGATTTAGCAGACTCTGGAGCTGTGGTACATTGTTCTTTTGTTTAGAGACACCTGCACAAATATGGCCTTCATGGAAGAGTCATCAGAAGAAAACCTCTTCTGTGTCCTCACAATAAAAGTCAGTATGCAAAAGTATGCAAAAGAACATCTAAACAAGTTTGATGCATTTTGGAAACAAGTCCTGTGGACCGAAGAGGTTAAAATAGAACTCTTTGGCCACAATGATCAAAGGTATGTGTGGCGAAAAAAGGGCACAGAATTTCAGGAAAAGAACATCTTGCCAACCATTAAGCATGGGGGTGGATCAATCATGCTTTGGGGTTGTGTTGCAACCAATGGCACGGGGAACATTTCACAGGTAGAGGGAAGAATGAATTCAATGAAATTTCAACAAATTCTTGAGGCAAACATAACACCATCTGTATAAAAAGGAAGTTGAAAAGAAGATGACTTCTACAAATGGATAATAATCCTAAACACACACCAAAATCCACACTAGACAACCTTGAAAGACGCAAACTGAAGGTTTTTCCAATGACCCTCACAGTCCCCTGATCTGAACATCATTGAAAATCTGTGGCTAGACCTCAAAATAGCAATGCATGCAAGACGACCCAGGAATCTCACAGAACTGGAAGAATTTTCCAAGCAAGAATGGATGAAAATCCCTCAAACAAAAATTGAAAGACTCTTGGCTGGCTACAAAAAGCATTTACAAGCTGATACTTTCACAAGGGGACGCTACTAGGTAATAACTATGCAGGGTGCCCAAACTTTTCCATTGGCCCATTTTCCTTCTTGTAATTTTTAAAATGTAAAAGATTAAAATATATATATTTTTTGCCTAAAATACAAAGGAAATTTGTCATCTTTAACTTTAGGCCTTTTAGAGATCATTTCATGTTTTACTTGCTTAACTTTTCACAATAACAGTAAATTTGACCAGGGGTGCCCAAACTTTTACATGACACTGTATGAAAAGTAGCATCTTACAATGACAGGAAAAGAAGAAAAAAATTCTGGAATATAGAAGGATTACATTGGTAAGAGGAAGAGCTAGTAAATTAATAGTATTAATTTTTGTATGTTTTTTTTTTTTTATTCCTGATGTATATGGGAATAGATTTAAAAAAATCACTAACTGTCGCCATGAAGTTCTGTGCCATTGCTCTGAACTCTAAACTGTCACCTCTGACATCACCTGCACACGACCAACTGCCGTTTACTTTCTACTATCGGCTGAAGCGATCGGACGGAAGTTTGCGGTTTGGAAGAAATTTATGCTAATGGAGTCTACTAGACATGGAGAGCAGAGCATGGAGAATAGAGAAGGCAAGAGGAAGCGAGATGATGACAGTGATATCACTGGATTCAAGAAGATAATCAAGAAGCGTAGAGGAGTCCACAACGGATTGGAGGAGCCAATACCTGGATGTAGCGGAGACGATGGATCATCCAGCCCCTATGCCAGGCTTAACTTCAGCCGCTTCAACATCTACCAGGTCTTGGGTAGGGGCGCCTTTGGCAAAGTAAGTCCCACATCTGTGGGCTCACAGCTGTAGGGGGCGGGGGGACATTGTTTTTTTACATGCCATCGTTTATATCGGCTCCTATCAGGCGGCCATATTGTACATACATTGGTCACTGTGTTTTTATTAAATCTAGATAGACAAGGAGATTTGGACCACACTAATGCCAACTCAAAGCATGACAGTTGGTGCTGATAGTACTCTATGTAGAAGGGAGAGAGGGAAGAGCTAAATGCAGTACTTCTCCCTCCTCCCGCTTACATAGCATATTATCAGCACCAACTGTGATCTCCTCTCAGTAATCTCAATCTGCCTTCATTGAATATTGATTATATCAGGAAATAGAGAATTTTGAAAACTGAGAATCTGTCCTGGCAGAGAAAAAAGCAGATTTCTCTGAAAAGATTTATTACAAAATTGCTTATTTTCATGTGTATTGTTGATTTATGAAATGAAAATTAAAATGATGATTATTTTTTAACACCTCTCCATAGCCCATCCATGGATCAGGCAGTGCATTATGCTGATAGATTTGTCCATCCGGTCCTGATCACCAGCAGATTGAGCGACCACTCAGTTTTCTCATGTGCCTTGTGTACTATAAAATCCACATCCCTTCCACCCCCTGCAGACACCTTCTAAGTATTCTCCATTTGTCTTTCTCAGGTGGTCCTGGCATCAGTCCCCGGACGTAACATCAATGTGGCCGTCAAAATGATCACCAAAAAAGAGGACAATGAGGATACCATCAAGAAAGAGCGGCGGATACTCCTGGCGGCCAGAGACTGCCCATTCCTATGCCACCTCTATGCCGCACACCAGTCTCAGCACAGGGCCTTCTTCATCACGGAGTATCTGTCCGGTGGCAGCCTGGAGGACTTGATCAGGATGTGCGGCTGCCTGAACATCGGCAATGTGAGGTGAGAAAGCGGAGAATGTGCCTACAAGAGAGCTAAGGAGATGGAAAAAAAACCTGAGGTCAGGGTGCAACTAAGGGAGCACTGGCAGGGCATATATTTAGGGTTCTAGATGCAGAAGGTGGGGTACCAGGGTATTTGGGGATTGCTAGAGAAGGGTTTGATGACATTGATACTACACTCTGTTCTCTTCACCAGATTCTACACAGCAGAGATTGTATGTGGCCTCCAGTTCCTCCACGGACACAACATCGTCCACCGGTAAGTAGTACTTTCCTCCTTCTCTCTGTCCCCTTTACATTCTGGAGATATGGCCCCCATTTGCTGGTGTTCTGTCCCTTATTCTACCTGATCTTGCAGTGACCCATTTTCCATTTCTTGTTATCAATGGACAGATTTCTTAATTGGTATTCTTCTTTCTTTGCAGAGACATAAAGCCAGATAACATGATGCTGGATGCAGATGGCCACATCCGTATCATCGACCTTGGGCTTGCCCAAGATGGCGTAACATCCTCCAAAAACATCTCTGGAGTGACGGGCACTTTACACTACATGGCCCCTGAGGTGTTTCGTAGGAAACGATACGGCGCAGCAGTGGATTGGTGGAGCCTGGGGATCGTGGTGTCCAGGATGGCAGCAGGACGATCCCCATTTTACAACGGCCCCGTCAAGCAAATGGCTTTCAAAGCTATCATCAACGACAAGCCAAAATTTCGATCTTGGCTTGATGCTGACGTGAAACATCTCATCAAGAAGCTGCTGCGCAAAGACCCTCAGACACGCCTGGGTGTGAGCGGGAACATCCGACAGCATCCATTCTTTACGACCATTGGCTGGGAGGAACTGGAGGAAAGGAGAGCAGTGCCACCATTTACACCATTCAGGCCTGTTCTGGAGAACCACCATCTGCAGTGGCCGGAGCATACAGTCCTTCACCCCGTGGCCGGATTTACGTACGTGTCACCAAGTTGGGCCCGGTAAGTATCTCCTCCTCTGGGGATAACTCCCATCAGGTGTTCTCACATTGTGGTAATTGTCATCATCCATCTTGTATTTTTTCACTTTCCGGTAATGACTTTATGTCTCTCTTTTTCTTAGGTGGATGAAAAGATCTGGACTGTGAAAGAATCCATGACCATCTGGTGAGTGACCGCTGTCCACACAAGACACCTATTATATCAGTACATTGTATCTGATGTTACATAGCGGAATGGTTCATTATAAAGACCATTCCCCTAATAACAGAAGATGCAGTAGACAGAAGATTTCATGTCTTCCCCTTGTGTCTTGCAGGATGAGCCCGTGCCAACTGCCCAGAACTCCATGCCTCCTGACCCGTACCTCGTCTCTGCTGCTGTACGTCACCTCGGCTGCCCGTCAACATCAACTCTCTCTATACCATCTTCATGCCGGACCACTGCCATTGTTTTGCTGCCCCAGACTCTTGATTTGGCCTCCTCCAATCCTGGGCTGGCATCTGACATCCCTCCAGCCCGAAGATCTTCTACCCCAGGAGCGGCCTGTGCTAAGTTTCCATCTGGTGAGTTCAGGAACAATAGTCCTGGGGCAGGAGAATGTACGGAGCGACCATTATCCCTGAACTCACCTTAGCACAGGCCTGGTAAGTACCGCACCCATCACACATCACATCACCCACACTACATGGTCAGTATAGAACCTACACTACATGATCAGTATAGAACCTATAGGCACATACACACAGTAATTTATTTTCAGCACATAGTTCAGCTTTTGATCCTGGGATTTAATCTGATCGCCATATTTGGGGTCAGGAAGGAATTTTTCCCCCTAATATGAGGACAATTGGCCCATTCCTCATAGGGGTTTTTCGCCTTCCTCTGGATCTACACGGCCTTAAATAGGTTTAGTATCATAAATTAATAAGTAGATTCACACACTGGTAGCGTAACAAAAAAAGTTATAAAAAATAACATTTTCTTTGTTCAAAAGAAAAATTAATTCCTACAAATATAAATGATAATTAGTCCAAGTAACTAAAAATTATTTGTATTTTTTTTGTATATTAAACTTACATTACGCAGGTTAGGTACATTACACAGGTCACGTACAATACATAGGTTAGGTACATTACACAGGTCAGGTACATTACACAGGTGGGTTTCATCCTTTGATCCTGGGATTCGTTCTGATCGCCATATTTGGGGTCAGGAAGGAATTTTCCCCCCTGATATGAGGACAATTGGCTTATTCCTCACAGGGGGTTTTCGCCTTCCTCTGGATCAACACGGCCCATACATACATTTAGGGTGATAGGTTAATAAGTAGGTACACACTTTGAGAGCATAAGAAATAAGGTATAAAAATACAATAATTTTAATTGAATTTTTTTTTTATTTGAGACATAATCAAATCCAAACCTACAAAAATAATTGATATAGCTTGTTTTTTATTTGCACTTACATTACATTAGGTGTCAGCCCCTGATCCTGGATTTTATTCTGACCGCTACACTTTATTTGGGGTCAGGAAGGAATTTTTTGCCTTTTCTCTGGGTCAACGTGGCCTTAGTCTGATTGTTATAGTCACAAATTAATAGTGTAATATAGAGATAAAAATAAATAGTAATTTGTATTTTATATAATTTATAACTGACACACAGATATAGAAATAAAAACTCATTAGAAAAAATTAAATTAAATTTTATAAAACTTTTAACAAATTAACTTTAGTCGGTGAAGAATCAGCCCTTGATCCTGGGATTTATTCTGACCGCCATTCTTTATTTGGGGTCAGGAAGGAATTTTCCCCCCTGATATGAGGACAATTGGCTGATTCCTCACAGGGGGTTTTCGCCTTCCTCCGGATCAACACGGCCCATAAATAGGATTATTCTGAGAGATGAATAATTTACACATATATATAATACTATAATATATAATAACCCATCTATAAATAAAATCTTCTCTTTACCCCCTATATCGTTGTGCTTGTCTTTATTCCATTGCTCGTCCGTGTAGTCATTATTATACAGCCCCCTATGTCTGAAGGTCCCATACACATTAGAATGAATATGGTCGAACCCCCGATATCATGACTGTCCTGTGGTGATAAATCAGCTGATTGCTCTGATTCCTGGGAGTGTCGGGTCTGGAGCAGGAGATGCTGTTGCCTTTCTCCATTCAGCTAATAAATGAGAACACTGAGCCGGTTTCTTCTCTAATTCCCATAGGAAAGACTGGGTTTCGAAAACCAGACACTAATTGTACTGGTCATTTAATAGAGGAGAGGGTTTGTTGCAGTGTGTCAGAGCAGTTGGGAACTATTCAGCTTACAGAGCATAGCCTGTTCTGGATACATTGGATGCGGCACAGTGGGGTATAGAGGATCTGCTATAACGCTGCCCCCTGAAGTCAGGACCCCCCCCACTCCAAGTAATCAGATCCTCCAGAGAACATTCACATAGCTCCCAACCATCCCAGATTCAGCGGGACTGTCCCACTTCTATACTCCCCTCTCCGAGGTTTTCATCACTCTGTTGCTGCTCCTCCTCCTCGGGGCAGGGCCGCTTATCTCTGCTCAGTGCATAAATTTAATTATATATTCACTTCCACTCCCTGCTGTGAACTCGCATCTCAGCGCTTGCAGGCTGCTGCTCTACCAACGCGCCACAGTCCACAATGATGAGGATAGGAGAATTTGGTAATCTTGACCACTATTGCAGGCAGTGAACCAGAAGCAGAGTATACATGGCCATAGAGATACATTGTGTATAACTGTATTTTTATGGTTCCTCTATACTGAGGTGAAGAAAGCACTTGTGGTCCCGCGGCTCTGGGGCGGTTGTTGTGTCATGTGACACCAGCGCCCAAGTCTCCACCAACGTATGAATTGAACATGAAGAGGAATTGAGAGATCACCTGCCGCCTGGACTCTCTCTTCATGTTCAATTCTTACATAGGTGGAGACAGTGACCCCAGCGATGATTGGGCGCCGGCGTCACAACAACTGCACCAGAGTCCCGGGACCAGGAGTGCTGACACGGAGCAGGCACAGGAGGGGAGTATAGGCTTTTTTATTTTATCAGCGCCAAACATTTAGTTCAAGAAGGGGTTTTTCTAGTAGTGCACAACCCCTTTAAGCTGCTGAGCCACCAGCTCTAGTGATGTAAAAGGGAGACTTTTGTTATTGTGTAGTATGGTGAAGACATCTGCAGAAAACAAAAAACACAGTATATATGTGTAGCACCCTGAGGACTCGGCTGCTACAGGGGTATTACACCTCAAGCCAGAGGTGTGGTATTCCACTCCCGGGTAAGGATGGAGTGTGGAACTGAGCTCAGATAGCTGCATACACTACATACATCCCATTTCCGGGGGACAGAACTACTGTACTCCCACTAGATATATGTGCAGGTACGACAGCGTCTGTCCCTGGCTGGAGTGGGAGGGGGTTGGAACATCCCAGTAGTGTAGGGGCAGATAGGGGGAGCAGTCTGGGTAAAGCTAGGAGCTCATTGGGTGCTGGTCACCTGAGCTCACACATAGAGGGAGTATATAAGGTGGGCACCATCTAGGAACAGGGTCAGTCAGTCAGTCAGCCTTTGTAGAGCAGTGGAGAAAAGCAGAGAAGCTCAGCCAGCTCCAAGGTCAAGAGTGAGAGAGGAGAGAGAAAGGCCCAGAGAGGGGAGAAGAGGGAACCCCAAGAGCCCAGAATCAGAACACAAGGGTGAAGGGTTGGCAACACGGGTACCGGAACCCGAACTGGTGGAGGCCACTAATCCTTAGCCAGAAACCGGAGGTCGTGGTTAGGATCTGCCACGACCCTCACCAAATCCACCCGGAAGGCACACCGAGCATAGGGTCAGGGAAGCCGAAGAAGGTTCAACCAACAGGAGACCCGAGGGAGCCGGACATAGGTGGATCCCTGGTGGGAACGGCCAGTAGAGAGGGAAAAGTCAGAAAGGGAGCTCAGGATCACGCTCCAGAATTGCTTGGGAGTTGGCCGAGTCCAGGACCTGGTGGACGCAGCACGGCTCGGGTGGTCACTCAAGGCCAGAGTGACCAACAGAACAGCAGTAAGTAAAAACCCTGAACTGCACAGCCCGACTCTGAGTCTTCTTCCTGCACCTCCACAACCACCATCCTCTACACCTGACCCCCTGAGGCTATACCCCTCCCGTTGGGGGTTATACTACCACAGCTGCACACACACCACCAGCCTCAGCGGACCCTTCTGCAGCAGCGGCCTTATTGACCGCAAATCAACGGGTGGCGTAGTCGACACAAAGAACATCTAATAACATCTGTAAAAACTGCCACACACTGGGTTTGACACCCTGGGCACGGACCGGGTCACCGCCACTCGGAGACTACAACCCCCATCTGATCCGGCTCCGGGTATCCCCTAAGAACATGGCCCAGGGGGTGCGTCAACTTTGGCGTAGTCGGCAGGATTTCGTGCCCGCAACCACCGGGTACTGCGTGCCTGAAGAAAAGTACAAGTTTACCTCAAAAAGAAGTCTCCCGCCGGTCCCGGAGGGTCCCCGCCATCGGACCCCGTCACAGATCGATTCCCGCCGGTTGTCCGCCATTTACAGCTTTTTCCCGCCATCCACGGAGTTTCCCGCCACTGGGAGACGTTTCCCGCCATCAGAAAAGATTTCCCGCCTTGGAAGAGCGGACGCCATTATGGGTGTGCCAGAGGGTGGCAAGAGGCCACCTCCCATCGTGGGCCAGGTCGAAGAATGGCGCCAAAAGCGGAAACCGCCCCCACCAACAGAGATTGTGATGCTGGAAGTGTCCATCAGCGTGAAGGAACTGCCCCTGGAGCTGACAATCACCAAGTTGCCCCGGGACCACCCTCAATGTGGGCGTATACAGAACAAAAGAGCGAAGATGGGTGCCGCCTGGAGGAGTCTGGAGAGAGCGCACCCGGAGACAAGAAGTCTGGAGAGGAGTATGGAGAAAACACACCCGGAGATGGAGGGAGAGCCAGGCAGCACCGACCCAGTGGTCAGGAGCCTGCTGCAAGCAACAACCCCACTAGGCCTAGTGGAGGTCCTGGCGCAGCTCCCCCGAGACCGGGAGTGTGTACAGACCGCGCTGGAGGGCCTCGCAAGGAGGATGGCCCAGGTGCAGCGAGAAACGCTGGCGGAGTGGAGCCGAGAGATGGCCCAGCAGACCGGAACCCGTCAGCGGAGCACGCCACCCGAGACGAAGAGACAGACCGCCTCTGAGGATGGTGCAGGAGGAATCGAGGCCGGAGACGGCGCCGAGGAGGGAGCTGAAGAGACGGAGGCAGGTAATGGGGACGTCACTACCCCGAGCCGAGAAACCGTGAGCCTGCCCCAGCTCCCCGTCGCAGAGCCCGAAATTCCCCCTGCCGTGCCCGTCGCTGCATCGTCACCGCCCCGGACTAGGCCTCAACCGGAAACCACGGCCGCGACCCCTGTGACGTCACGCGCTTCGACCCTGAGCGCGGCCAAGCAGGAAACACCATCGGCCTGGTCGCCAAGTCTAGTGCCCCCGGGCGCTGCAGTGCCAACAGCGCCTTCTACTTCCACCGAGCCACCGGCCTGGTCGCAGGGCCGAGTAACCACGGGCGCCGCCGTTCTTACGGTGCCCTTTTCCTTTAGGGTGCCCCAAGCCTGGTCGCAAGGCCTGGTCAACCCGGGCGCCGCTACCACCACCGCGCCCATAACATCTAGAGTGCCGCACCTGGGTGAAGACCTATTTACCCAGCATACGTGCCCGGATGGGCAGCCCTTCATATGGCCCCAGGAGTACTATGAACTGGAACTCCAAAAGGCAAGGCCCCTGTGCGAGCCCCTGATTCCGGCTCCGAAGCCCGTTAAGAGGACCCCGCCCCCGCTGGAGGAGGCACAGTTCGAGTGGGACCCCACCGGAGAAGACCTAATGGGGTTCACTCAGGAAACTCGGGCAGCCGCAGCGGAGCGTGCAGAGTGCTGCCGGCAGCAGCTAGAGGTTTTTGAAAGAGAACGAAGAGAGAGGCGGGTCCGTGAGCAGCAAATGCAAATACGGAGCGTGGAGCAGAAGAGCCGGACCAGGAGGGACCCCCGTGCAGCTCATGGTCCCCGTACCACCGGGACTGTAATTAAATTTCATATGCAGCACGGGTGGGGCTTCATAAGAGACCATCATACCCCCGGCGACGTCTTTGTCACTCGCAGAGACGTAGAAAGCCATCTGCCGGAGGGACACAGAGGTCGTGACCTATACGTAGGGGACGAGGTCACGTTCACCCGGCACAAGTGTGCCAAAGGACCCTACGCCCTCCATGTGCACCGGCTGACGGAGGAGGAGCTGCGGTGCGAGGAGGAGCAAGAGGACCCGGACGGGTCTGAAGCCTACCAGCAAGAAGGAGCAGGAGGACGCCGTCACTAGAGTACGGTATTGTGAGACTGTATATAGTTACCCGTCGGGGTACCAGAACTGTTGCTGATTTAAAATATGTTCCCCGTTGGGACAAAGTGTGAACTGTAACCCGTGTGTCCCCTATCCATTACCAGGCTGAGGACTGTGAACAGCCATTCCTAATCCCTAATACCTGGCCGAGGACTGAGAGCGGCCACCTCCCCCTTGTATATAGTTGCGCTTCCTAAGGTGCCCCCTACTGGTTTTATAGGAAACTAGAAGAGACTGTCGCACTTTACCCGGTCACAAGTTGCACCGTGGCCGGAGGAACCAGAAAGTTTATTAAGAAAAAGTCTATTGCTGCTAATGTATATATAATGTTTATATGTTTTATATGTTTATGTTTTATGAAAAAAAAATTGTATGTTTGGTATGTTTTTATTCTCTTACAGCCCGAGGACGTGCTGTGATTTACCACGGGGGAATGTAGCACCCTGAGGACTCGGCTGCTACAGGGGTATTACACCTCAAGCCAGAGGTGTGGTATTCCACTCCCGGGTAAGGATGGAGTGTGGAACTGAGCTCAGATAGCTGCATACACTACATACATCCCATTTCCGGGGGACAGAACTACTGTACTCCCACTAGATATATGTGCAGGTACGACAGCGTCTGTCCCTGGCTGGAGTGGGAGGGGGTTGGAACATCCCAGTAGTGTAGGGGCAGATAGGGGGAGCAGTCTGGGTAAAGCTAGGAGCTCATTGGGTGCTGGTCACCTGAGCTCACACATAGAGGGAGTATATAAGGTGGGCACCATCTAGGAACAGGGTCAGTCAGTCAGTCAGCCTTTGTAGAGCAGTGGAGAAAAGCAGAGAAGCTCAGCCAGCTCCAAGGTCAAGAGTGAGAGAGGAGAGAGAAAGGCCCAGAGAGGGGAGAAGAGGGAACCCCAAGAGCCCAGAATCAGAACACAAGGGTGAAGGGTTGGCAACACGGGTACCGGAACCCGAACTGGTGGAGGCCACTAATCCTTAGCCAGAAACCGGAGGTCGTGGTTAGGATCTGCCACGACCCTCACCAAATCCACCCGGAAGGCACACCGAGCATAGGGTCAGGGAAGCCGAAGAAGGTTCAACCAACAGGAGACCCGAGGGAGCCGGACATAGGTGGATCCCTGGTGGGAACGGCCAGTAGAGAGGGAAAAGTCAGAAAGGGAGCTCAGGATCACGCTCCAGAATTGCTTGGGAGTTGGCCGAGTCCAGGACCTGGTGGACGCAGCACGGCTCGGGTGGTCACTCAAGGCCAGAGTGACCAACAGAACAGCAGTAAGTAAAAACCCTGAACTGCACAGCCCGACTCTGAGTCTTCTTCCTGCACCTCCACAACCACCATCCTCTACACCTGACCCCCTGAGGCTATACCCCTCCCGTTGGGGGTTATACTACCACAGCTGCACACACACCACCAGCCTCAGCGGACCCTTCTGCAGCGGCGGCCTTATTGACCGCAAATCAACGGGTGGCGTAGTCGACACAAAGAACATCTAATAACATCTGTAAAGACTGCCACACACTGGGTTTGACACCCTGGGCACGGACCGGGTCACCGCCACTCGGAGACTACAACTCCCATCTGATCCGGCTCCGGGTATCCCCTAAGAACATGGCCCAGGGGGCGCGTCATATGCAGTGTGTGAACACGGCCTTACAGATACAAGAAAGCCGGATGTCGTATAGTGAAGCTACATAAAGATCAGAAAGTTCTGGCGGCTCCGACGGTGAATGAGGAACAAAAAATAATCCACAGGTCCCAACTAGAGATGAGCAGGACGCACAGATGACGGCGCTCTGCCCGGACTAATCAAAAGCCGCCGGGGACGCTGGAAGGTAAGAGCTTCACGGCCTCCTGTTCAGCCGCCAGGTAGCCCTGATCTGGACACTGGACCAGAGACCCAGGAATCCATCCAGTCATCTCTAGTCCCAACTGTCCCGGATATAGAGAACAGCCCCAGATTTGGGTCTACACCCTGCAGTTTCGAGCGTCTGCTGAATGTCCCCCACTACCAGCGCCCCTCTGACAACTCCTCTTGCCAGGGAAGAAAGAAATGGTAAATGAGCGTGGATTGGGGTGTGGCCAAAATTTGCTGCAACGTGCACTGCATAATCTGTCCCTTTTTCTGTCCCTCAAAAGTTAGGAGGTATGTATTCATGAGGAAGGGGAATCACCTGCCTGTTAGTTCTTCGACCCGTAGTAAAAAATTTAAATAATTCTGGATACCCCATTTAAGCCTACCCAGTCTTTTTTGTGTGCCCCCCAAAAAATAATGCCCCTAATGAAGCCCCTTAGTGTTCACACCAAATGTAATAGCTCTTTTGTCGCTTTAATGAAGTATAACACCCCAAAGATACTAATGGCCCCCTACAGACTGTATGATGCCTCCACAGTGATCTCCACGCAATGATGCCCCCACATGAGGATTCCCCTAGCGCCCCCACACAATTATACCTGCTCCACAGTGTAATGCCCCCATAGTCCACCACCGCACTTTATAATTCCCTCAGTGACCCCACACATATAATGCCTCATGTACCCCCACACAATGATACCCACCACACAGTATAAGACCCCCACACAGTGAGACCTTCCACACAGTATAAGGCCCCCACAGTCCCCACACACATTATGATGTCACCTACACTTTATGTCCTCAAGGCCCCTCAAATAATGATGCCCCTACAGTCCTACCCCACACAATATGATGCCCCTCATTCCCCCACCAGTCTATTACCAGCGCAGGAGTCTTGATGAAATGAGGCCATTAGGCCTCCTGCGCCAAACCTCAGACGACAGAGGTAAAGATGCAGATACAATAGAAATCCGGACATGCACCCTTCTTCAGGACTGCCCTACAATCATAGGACTGTCCAGAGGGAAACCGGATGGTTGGAGGCATGTATTTTGGAGTCATGTAGCAGGAAAGACACTCAAAAAATACATCTGCAATGATTAGCTGTATAGACTGGACGGTTAAATATGGTTGCACATTTTAGGTATTGGTGATTATGACGCGCCCCCTGGGCCTGTGCTGCTGCTGCTGTGCAGGGGGAATACCCGGAGCCGGATCACTGGGGGTTGTAGTTCTCCGTGGCGGTGACCCGGTCCGTGCCCAGGGTGGTCAAACCAGTGGCAGTCTAAACGTTGTAATAAGTGTCCGACTACGCCACCCGTGAATTGCGGTCAGTGGGGACCGCCGCTGCGCTGCCGACCGCTGAGGCTGATGTTGGTTGCGCAGCCGAGTATGGGATAACTCCCCACGGGAGGAGTATTGCCTCAGGGCAGCTAATGTGGATGATGATGGGAGTGATGGTGTGAGGGTCCCAGTGCTAATGGTGCTGGAGCGGCAAGGAATCACAGAGACGTGAGATGCGGTTCAGGGTCTTTACTGATGGTACAAGGCGGAGGGGCCTGGTCAGTCTGCGAGCAAGCAGGAATTCCCCTGGCCAGGTGGAGTTGTAGGCCTCCCCGTTAATCTGCACTCTTCCTGGCTACCTTGCTGTCAGCGGTTACAAGTAGCCCACGTCCCTGAGTATACCGTGTGGTGCTCACCCGTATGGCTGGTGACTTGGGGCCTTCTGTTAGCCTCCGCTCCTGGATGGCGGCGCTGGTCCCTTGTTTGTGACTGAGCCTCCGGGCTTCTATGGCCAGAGGACCTGGAATCCCCTGCCGGCTGGTTTCTGCTGCTGGGTGTATATCAGTCCCCACAGCCTCGGACTCCTGTGTCCGGTTTTAGTGTCTTCGTCCAGGGCGAACTCTGCTCAGCTCCAGCCCCTGGACTTCTGCTACTGCTCCTACAGAGCTCCTGTTCTTGCTTTCCCTGTGTCTGGACTGAACTCCAGGCTCTGACTGCTCTAACCCCGCCCCAGACCCAGTTTAAAAGGGCAGATTCCTCCCCTCCCAGGTCTGGGCGGACCGTGTTGCATGCTTAGGGATCCTGACCAGAGAAACCTCCCACTTGCTCTCAGACATAATATCTCTATTACTGCGGCAACCAGACCCCTGGGGTGTCGCAATTACACTGAAAGAGCAGGTTACTATGAGGCCTCCATCTTCCCTTCTTGTGAGGAACATATGGGTCAAGTGGCAGAAGTAGTTCTTCATAGCAGGCAAGTGAGGACCTACAGCAAGCGTGACCTATACTAGATAAGTCCGAGTGTGGCCAGACATGAGGGTTAAAGTGAAGACCGGCCGGGCTGGGACACATTATCGAAAAAAAACTATTATTCACATAGAGCAGGATCTCAGATACTTGAAAACCAAAAAACAAACTAAATCTCTAAAATGTAACTTTTATTAATATTTAAAAGCATGCGGGCTCACAACAAGACATGTAAAATATCCCCATGTGGATTGGTCACATTGCATAAGGGTATCTACATATATATTTAGGTAGTTTAGATTAACCCCTTAATAACATCTGACGTACTAATACGCGTCTGTGCCCTGGGACTTAAGAGCCAGACCCGTATTAGTACGTCATCGCGATCGCGCGCGCACACAGGCTGTGCGGGCGCGATCGCCGCCGGGTGTCAGCTGATTGTCACAGCTGACACCCGGTACTATGTGCAGGGAGCAGTCCTGCACTGCTCCCAGCACATTAACCCCCGCTATGCTGCGATCGAAGTCGATCACGGCATTGCGGGGGCAAGGGGAGGTGATCGGCGATACTCACCTCCTCTTCCGGCTTCCAGCGCAGTCTGCAAAGGCTTCCCGGGTGTTGCCATGACGACCCGATGTCGTCATGACAACATCCGGGTCACCAGAGAGCAGGAAGATTGCTTGGACATGCGCAGTGCATCTCCAAGCAATCTTCACACTGTGCACTTCTGACAGCCTTCATGGCATAGGGATGGTGCTCCATTCCTGTGCCATGCAGGCGATCAGAAAAAAAAAAGTGAAAGTCCCAAAGTGGGACAAAGTAATAAAGTGTATAAACTGTGTGAAAGTGGAAAAAAAAAAAAAAAAAAATGTGCAAAAATATTATAAAAAAATAAAAAAAATAATACACCAAAAATAAAAATATAATGTACCCATCAATAAATATTATTATAAAAAAAATAAAAAAAAAACAATAAAAGTACACATATTTGGTGTCGCCGCGTCCGGAAAAACCTGACCTATAAAACTGTCCCACTAGTTAACCCCTTCAGTGAACACGGTAAAAAAAAAAAAAACGAAGCAAAAAACAATGCTTTATCACCATACCGCCAAATAAAAAGTGGAATAACACGCGATCAAAAAGACGCATATAAATAAAAATGATACCGCTGAAAACGTCATCTCGTCCCGCAAAAAACAAGCTGCCATACAGCTCCATCAGCTGAAAAATAAAAAAGTTATAGCTCTCAGAATAAAGCGATACTAAAAAATATTTTTTTCTATAAAATAGCTTTTATTGTGTATAAGCGCCAAAACATAGAAAAATGATACAAATGTGGTACCGCTGTAAACGTACTGACCCGAAGAATAAAGCTACCTCATCAATTTTACCACACGCGGAACAGAATAAAAAAAAAAAAAAAAAAACAATTCCTGAATTGTTGGTTTTTGTTTATTCTGCCTCCCAAAAATCGGAATAGAAAGCGATCAAAAAATGTCACGTGCCTGAAAATGGCACCAATAACAACGTCAAGTCAACCCGCAAAAAACGAGCCGTCACATGACTGTCTGCCAAAATCTGGAAAAATTATAGCTCTCAAAATATGGCAATACAAAAACTAGATTTTACAAAAAATGCGTCTTATAGTGTGTGACAGCTGTCAGTCATAAAAACCCCATATGATTCTGGCATTGCTGTAATCACACCGACCCGAAGAATAAAGTCGTCTAATCACTTATACCGCACAAGGAACGGCGTCAAAAATAAACTCTTGGGTTAGGATTGGGCTAGGGTTAGGGCTGGGTTTGGGGCTAGGGTTGTGCTGGGGCTAGGGTTGTGCTGGGGCTAGGGTTGTGCTGGGGCTAGGGTTGTGCTGGGGCTAGGGTTGTGCTAGGGTTAGGGCTGGGGTTGGGATTTTTTTCAAAAGTAAGAAAAAAAGATGACGATATGGCGACTAGTGTTGAGAGCAAGTGCTCGCTACTTGAGTTTGCATCGGGTGCTCTGGTATGCATTGAGTATCGTGGGTATTTGAGTGACACGCTCGAGTCTCTGCCCCATATGCTTCGCGGCCAAAAAACTTTACGGGGATTGCCTGCCATGCACGAGTGATCCCCGCATGTTTTTTTTTGGGTGTCTAATAACCGTGAAACATGCGGAGCAGGGACTCGACCATGTCACTCGAGCACACGCTGTACATGGTGCATACCTGAGTACCCGATGCAAACTCAAGTAGCGAGCACTTGCGCTCAAGAATAATGACAACTTATTCAATATGATGACCTAATGTAAACAAATTCTGTGCCGTACCTCTGGGTTCAAAATGTTCACTATACACCTTAATAAAATCCTTGAGGGGTATAGTTTCCAAAATGGGGACACTTGTGGGGGAGCTCCACTGTTTAGGCACATCACGGGCTCTCCAAACGCGACATGGTGTCCGCTAACAAATTGAATGGAAAATCGGCTCAAATTGTTAGCGGACGCCATGTTGCATTTGGAGAGTCCCTGTGTGCCCAAACATTGGAGCTCCCCCACAAGTGACCCCATTTTGGAAACTAGACCCCCCAAGGCACCTATCTAGATGCATAGTGAGCACTTGGAACCCCAGGTGCTTCACAAATTGATTCATAAAAATGAAAAAGTGTTTTTTTTTTCACTTTTTCATTATTACGAATCAATTTGTGAAGCACCTGGGGGTTCCAAGTGCTCACTATGCATCTAGAAAGGTGCCTTGGGGGGTCTAGTTTCCAAAATGGGGTCACTTGTGGGGGAGCTCCAAAGTTTGGGCACAGAGGGGCTCTCTAAACGCAATGTGGTGTCCGCTAACAATTTGAGCCGATTTTCCATTCAATTTGTTAGCGGATACCATGTTGCATTTAGAGAGTCCCTGTGTGCCCAAACATTGGAGCTCCCCCACAAGTGACCCCATTTTGGAAACTAGATCCCCCAAGGCACCTATCTAGATGCATAGTGAGCACTTGGAACCCCTAGGTGCTTCACAAATTGATTCGTAAAAATGAAAATGTGTTTTTTTTTTCACTTTTTCATTATTACGAATCAATTTGTGAAGCACCTGGGGGTTCCAAGTGTTCACTATGCATCTAGAAAGGTGCCTTGGGGGGTCTAGTTTCCAAAATGGGGTCACTTGTGTGGAGCTCCAAAGTTTGGGCACAGAGGGGCTCTCCAAACGCAATGTGGTGTCCGCTAACAATTTGAGCCGATTTTCCATTCAATTTGTTAGCGGATACCATGTTCCATTTAGAGAGTCCCTGTGTGCCCAAACATTGGAGCTCCCCCACAAGTGACCCCATTTTGGAAACTAGACCCCCCAAGGCACCTATCTAGATGCATAGTGAGCAGTTGGAACTCCCAGGTGCTTCACAAATTGATTCGTAAAAATGAAAAAGTGTTTTTTTTTTCACTTTTTCATTGTTACGAATCAATTTGTGAAGCACCTGGGGGTTGCAACTGCTCACTATGCATCTAGATAGGTGCCTTGTGGGGTCTAGTTTCCAAAATGGGGTCACTTGTGGGGGAGCTCCAATGTTTGGGCACACATGGGCTCTCTAAACGCAACATGGTGTCCGCTAATTATTCAAGCAAATTTTACAATCAAAAAGTCAAATGGCGCTCCTTCCCTTCCGAGCCCTACAGTGCGCCCAAACAGTGTTTTTTCCCCAAATATTGGGTATCTGCGTGCCCAGGGGAAATTGCACAACAAATTTTGCGGTCCATTTTTTCTTGTTACCCCTGTGAAAATAAAAAAAATTGGGTCTAAAGTAACATTTTTGTGAAAAAAGTTAAATGTTCATTTTTTTCTTCCACATTCAAAAAATTCCTATGAAGCACCTGAAGGGTTAATAAAGTTCTTGAATGTGGTTTTGAGCACCTTGAGGGGTGCAGTTTTTAGAATGGTGTCACTTTTGGGTATTTTCTGTCATAAAGACCTCTCAAAGTGACTTCAAATGTGATGTGGTCCCTAAAAAAATGGTTTTGTAAATTTTGTTGGAAAAATGAGAAATCGCTGGTCAACTTTTAACCCTTATAGCTCCCTAACAAAAAAAAATTTTGGTTCCAAAATTGTGCTGATGTAAAGTAGACATGTGGGAAATGTTATTTATTAACTCTTTTGTGTGACATATCGCTCTGATTTCAGGGCTTAAAAATTCAAATTTTGAAAATTGCAAAATTTTCAAAATTTTCGCCAAATTTCCATTTTTTTCACAAATAAACGCAAGTGATATCGAAGAAATTTTTCCACAATCATCAAGTACAATATGTCACGAATAAACAATCTCAGAATCAGGGGGATCCGTTGAAGCGTTCCAGAGTAATTACCTCATAAAGTGACAGTGGTCAGAATTGTAAAAATTGGCCCGGTCATTAACGTGCAAACCACCCGCGGGGCTTAAGGGGTTAAAGATGTCCTTAATAATCCTTGGCAGTTACACTACCCTATTACAAAATATGTATTATCTAATAATTAGTGTTGAGCATTCCGATACTGAAATATCGGGTATCGGCCGATATTCGCGGTATCGGAATTCCGATACTTAATTCCGATACTTTTGCAATATCGTATACCGGAATCGGAAGTTCCCATAATGCAATGAGCCAGTTTCATTTTATTCAGCCAATGAGGATCCTAAGAAGTGTGGGCACATCCTGTTAGGCATGTAGGCATCTTAACTAATGGCATGGCTGTGATTGGCTGCTGAAATGATGTCATGATGCACTATAAAAGCCGCCGCCGCCATTTTGAGCTCACTCTGCTGTGAATTCAGTTAGGGATAGGACGCTGTTGTTCTGAGGGACAGTTTTAGCTACCTATTTGATCTATTTTGCTTTACCCGAGTTACTTTATAAAATCGCTGTGCCTTGCAGTGCTAGTGCACAGTTCTCTGTGCTGTTCACCGCTGTCTGCAAGGTCTGGTGTGTGAGTGCAGCTCACCCTGTAGTGTGTGTGTAGCACCCTGAGGACTCGGCTGCTACAGGGGTATTACACCTCAAGCCAGAGGTGTGGTATTCCACTCCCGGGTAAGGATGGAGTGTGGAACTGAGCTCAGTAAGCTGCATGCACTACATACATCCCATTTCCGGGGGACAGAACTACGGTACTCCCACCAGATATATGTGCAGGTACGACAGCGTCTGTCCCTGGCTGGAGTGGGAGGGGGGTGGAACATCCCAGTAGTGTAGGGGCAGATAGGGGGAGCAGTCTGGGTAAGGCTAGGAGCTCATTGGGTGCTGGTCACCTGAGCTCACACATAGAGGGAGTATATAAGGTGGGCACCATCTTAGGACAGGGTCTTTGTAGAGACAGAGGAGCAGAGCAGAGAAGCTCAGCCAGGAGGGCTGACAGGGAGCTGTGGCTCCGGCTGGGCCCAGCTCCAGAGCAGAGCCTGCAGAGAGAGAGAGAGAGGAGTGAGAAGGACCCAGAGAGGAAACAAGAAGGGAACTCCAAGATCCCGGAATAAGGACAGAAGGGTGAAGGGTTGGCGGACAAGGGTACCGGAACCCAAGCTGGTGGAGGCCACTAATCCTCAGCCAGAGACCGGAGGTCGTGGTCAAGATTTGCCACGACCCTCACCAAATCCACTAGAAAGGCACACCAAGTATAGGGTCAGGGAACCCAGAAGAGGTTTGACCACTAAGAGACCCGAGGGAGCCGGCCAAAAGTGGATCCCTGGTGGGAACGGCCAGAGAAAGGGAAAGTCAGAAAGGAGCTCAGGACCACTCAGGCCGAGTCCAGGACCTGGTGGACGCAGCACGGCTCGGGTGGTCACTCAAGGCCAGAGTGACCAAAAGAACATCAGTAAGTAAAAACCCTGAACTGCATCTCCCGACTCTGAGTCTTCTTACTGCACCGTCACAACCCCCATCATCTACACCTGCTGCCCTGAGGCCATACCCCTCCCGTTGGGGGTTATACCATCACTGCTGCACACACACCACCGGCCTCAGCGGACTGCTCTGCAGCGGCGGCTTCAAAGCCGCACTCAACGGGTGGCGTAGTCGACAATCAAAGTAACATTTACTGCTTTAGACTGCCACTTAGTTTGACACCCTGGGCACGGACCGGGTCACCGCCACAAGGACTACTACCCCCATCAAGATCCGGCTCCGGGTATCCCCTGAAACATGGCCCAGGGGGCGCGTCAACTTTGGCGTAGTCGGCAGGATCACGTGCCCGCAACTACCGGGTACTGCGTGCCTGAAGAAAAGTTCACATTTACCTCAAAAAGAAGTCTCCCGCCGGTTCCGGAGGGTCCCCGCCATCGGACCCCATCACAGGTCGATTCCCGCCGGTTGCCTGCCATCTGCAGCTTTTTCCCGCCATCCACGGAGTTTCCCACCACTGGGAGACGTTTCCCGCCATCAGAGAAGATTTCCCGCCTTGGAAGAGCGGACGCCATTATGGGCGTGCCAGAGGGTGGCAAGAGGCCACCTCCCATCGTGGGCCAGGTCGAAGAATGGCGCCAAAAGCGGAGGCCGCCCCCACCAGCGGAGACTGTGATGCTAGAGATGTCCATCAGCGTGAGGGAACTGCCCCTGGGGCTGACGGTCGCCAAGTTGCCCCGGGACCACCCTCAATGTGGGCGGGTACAGAATAAAAGAGCGAAGATGGGTGCAGCCTGGAGGAGTCTGGAGAGAGCGCACCCGGAGATGAGAAGTCTGGAGAGGAGTCTGGAGAAGTCGCACCCGGAGATGGAGGGAGAGTCAGGCAGCACCGACCCTGTGGTCAGGAGCCTGCTGCAAGCAACCAGCCCACTAGGCCTAGTGGAGATCCTGGCGCAGCTCCCCCGAGACCGGGAGCATGCACAGACCGCACTGGAGGGCCTCGCACGGAGGATGGCCCAGGTGCAGCGAGAAACGCTGACGGAATGGAGCAGAGAGATGGCCCTGCAAACTGGAACCCGCCAGCGGAGCACGCCACCCGAGACGAGGAGACAGACCGCCTCTGAGGATGGTGCAGGAGGAGTGAAGGCCGGAGACGACGCCGAGGAAGGAGCTGAAGAGACGGAGGCAGGTAAAGGGGACGTTACTACCCCAAGCCGGGAAACCGCGAGCCTGCCCCAGCTCCCCGTCGCAGAGCCCGAAATTCCCCCTGCCGTGCCCGTCGCTGCACCGTCACCGCTCCAGACTAGGCCTCAAGCAGAAGCCGCGGCCGCGACCCCTGTGACGTCACGCGCCTCAACCCTGAGCGCGGCCAAGCAGGAAACACCATAGGCCTGGTCGTAGGGCCGTGCGCCCCCGGGCGCTGCAGTGCCAACAGCGCCCTCTACCTCCACTGAGCCACCGGCCTGGTCGCAGGGCCAAGTAACCCCGGGCGCCGCCGTACTTACGGTGCCCTTTACCTTTAGGGTGCCCCAAGCCTGGTCGCAAGGCCTGGTCAACCCGGGCGCCGCAGCCACCACTGCGCCCTCAACATCTAGAGTGCCGCACCTGGGTGAAGACTTGTTTGCCCAGCACACTTGCCCGGATGGGCAGCCCTTTGTATGGCCACCGGAGTATTACCAACTTCAACTCCAAAAGGAAAGGCCCCTGTGCGAGCCCCTGATTCCGACTCCGAAGCCCGTCAAGATGACCCCGCTCTCGCTGGAGGAGGCGCAGTTTGAGTGGGACCCCACTGGAGGAGACCTCATGGGGTTCACCCAAGAAACTCGGGCGGCCGCAGCTGAGCGTGCGGAGTGCTGCCGGCAGCAATTGGAGGTCTTCGAGCGAGAACGGAGAGAGAGGCGGGTCCGTGAGCAGCGGCTGCAAATACAGAGTGCGGAACAGAAGAGCCGGACCCGACGGAACCCCCGTGCAGCTCATGGTCCCCGTGCCACCGGGATTGTAATTAAATTCCAACTGCAGCACGGTTGGGGCTTCATCAGGGATCATCACACCCCCCGGCGACGTCTTCGTGACCCGCAGAGATGTCGAGTCCCACCTACCGGAGGGACACAGAGGACGTGACCTATACCTGGGTGACGAGGTCACCTTCACCCGGCACCAATGTGCCAAAGGACCCTACACCCTTCATGTACACCGGCTGACGGAGGAGGAGCTGCGGTGTGAGGAGGAGCAAGAGGACCCGGACGGGTCTGAAGCTTACCCGCGAGAAGGAGCAGGAGGACGCCGTCATTAGAGTACGGTATCGTGAAACTGTAAAATAGTTACCCGTCGGGGTACAAGAACTGTTACTAGTTAAAAATATGTTCCCCGTTGGGACAAGTGTGAACTGAAACCCGTGTGTCCCTATTCCCACTGACCAAGGACTGAGAGCGGTCATTCTTCCCTTATCCCCACTGGCCGAGGACTGAGAGCGGCCACCTCCCCCTTGTACATAGTTGCGCTTTCTAAGGCGCCCCCTACTGGTTTTTTAGGAAACTGTTTTTTCTTCTAAAGACTGTTGCACTTTACCCGGTCACAAGTTGCACCGTGGCCGGAGGAACAAGAATGTTTATAATGAAAAGTTTTATATGAAAAAGTTTTATGCTGCTGATAATATATATAGTGTTTTATATGTTTATCATGTTTTTGAAAAAAATTGTATGTTTTTGTATGTTTTTGCTCTCTTACAGCCCGAGGACGTGCTGTGATTTACCAGGGGGGAATGTAGCACCCTGAGGACTCGGCTGAGGACTCGGCTGCTACAGGGGTATTACACCTCAAGCCAGAGGTGTGGTATTCCACTCCCGGGTAAGGATGGAGTGTGGAACTGAGCTCAGTAAGCTGCATACACTACATACATCCCATTTCCGGGGGACAGAACTACGGTACTCCCACCAGATATATGTGCAGGTACGACAGCGTCTGTCCCTGGCTGGAGTGGGAGGGGGGTGGAACATCCCAGTAGTGTAGGGGCAGATAGGGGGAGCAGTCTGGGTAAGGCTAGGAGCTCATTGGGTGCTGGTCACCTGAGCTCACACATAGAGGGAGTATATAAGGTGGGCACCATCTTAGGACAGGGTCTTTGTAGAGCCAGAGGAGCAGAGCAGAGAAGCTCAGCCAGGAGGGCTGACAGGGAGCTGTGGCTCTGGCTGGGCCCAGCTCCAGAGCAGAGCCTGCAGAGAGAGAGAGAGAGAGGAGTGAGAAGGACCCAGAGAGGAAACAAGAAGGGAACCCCAAGATCCCGGAATAAGGACAGAAGGGTGAAGGGTTGGCGGACAAGGGTACCGGAACCCAAGCTGGTGGAGGCCACTAATCCTCAGCCAGAGACCGGAGGTCGTGGTCAAGATTTGCCACGACCCTCACCAAATCCACTAGAAAGGCACACCAAGTATAGGGTCAGGGAACCCAGAAGAGGTTTGACCACTAAGAGACCCGAGGGAGCCGGCCAAAAGTGGATCCCTGGTGGGAACGGCCAGAGAAAGGGAAAGTCAGAAAGGAGCTCAGGACCACGCTCCAGAATTGCTTGGGGGTTGGCCGAGTCCAGGACCTGGTGGACGCAGCACGGCTCGGGTGGTCACTCAAGGCCAGAGTGACCAAAAGAACATCAGTAAGTAAAAACCCTGAACTGCATCTCCCGACTCTGAGTCTTCTTACTGCACCGTCACAACCCCCATCATCTACACCTGCTGCCCTGAGGCCATACCCCTCCCATTGGGGGTTATACCATCACTGCTGCACACACACCACCGGCCTCAGCGGACTGCTCTGCAGCGGCGGCTTCAAAGCCGCACTCAACGGGTGGCGTAGTCGACAATCAAAGTAACATTTACTGCTTTAGACTGCCACTTAGTTTGACACCCTGGGCACGGACCGGGTCACCGCCACAAGGACTACTACCCCCATCAAGATCCGGCTCCGGGTATCCCCTGAAACATGGCCCAGGGGGCGCGTCATGTGCTTCAGCCACTTCTTGTTGTAGTGCACTCAGTGTGTGTCACTGCCTCATACATTGTCCTTTTTTGCCAATTCATAATTTTTCCTGATTTCTCCTATTAGTGTGGTGGTTCCATCTGTATTCAGCTAAATTGGTTCCAAACACACTATATAGGAGTAGATAGAGAAATTTTTTTGGTCTTGCAGCGCTAGTGCACAGTGCTCTGCATCTGCACTGTTCACCGCTGTCTGCGAGGTCTCTGTGTGTGAGTGCAGCTCACCCTGTAGTGTGTGCTTCAACCACGTCTGGTTGTAGTGCACTCAGTGTGTCTCACTGCCTCATACATTGTCCTTTTTTGCCAATTCATAATTTTTCCTGATATCTCCTATTAGTGTGGTGGTTCCATCCGTATTCAGCTAAATTGGTTCCAAACACACTATATAGGAGTAGTTAGAGGAGCCTTTCTGCAGCATTGGGCCCTGCAGCCCCAGCCAGATTAGTATTAGCCTATTTTTTGTAGCCTCATCTATTGCATTGTAGGTTACCTTCCTACATTGTAATAGCTACAAAAAGTTTGTGATACTATCGGTATTACATCTTTAGGCACATCCAGTGTCTTTTTGTGACAAAAAAAACCTAAATAAAGTTCACCAAACACTCCACTTTACAGTTGTGTAGGCCACATTAGCTCATATTAAAGTCTAGTCCACACTTTATAAAGGGAGAGGACGTGGGGATTCTGTGCCTGCTGCGGGCACCAGTGACTCAGCATCCCCCAGTTTTACCAGGGAACAGTCCTTTATGCGCAGCTTTGTAGGAGCTAGCCGTACCCCACTGCTGCGGGAGGACGGATGCCGTTGTCGGATGGATGGCAGCTAGCGCATCGACTTCAATTAGTTCCAGATCCTCTCAGGTCCTGAGCACTGAAGAGCACCCATCTGTCTCTTCACCACCTGCCAAATTGCCCAGGCAGTCAGAGAGCCCTGGACAGGAGCCATCTCTACTTCTGTTCTCTGAATCTCTTGGCTTGGAAAGAGGGGGCCAGCCAAGCAGAATTCGAGAATTTGAAGAAGAAGGTAGTATGCAGTGATGCGCAACCGTTTTGTCTCTCTGAATCTGAAGAGGCGGGTGGGCCAGTGCCTATGGTCAGCAGCACACCTCAGTACTCATCTGATGATGAGACTCAGGTGCCACTTTCTGGTGCGTACTGTGCTGTCGAGACTACCCAGGAGAAGCAGTTGTTTGAAGAGGGTGGTGTAGATGATGAGGTCCTTGACCCATCATGGCGTGAGTGACAGGAAGGTGGTGGGAGCAGCTCTGAGGAAGAGATTCCCCGAACAGCCCAAAAAGGAGGGAAAGGGAGGGGGCAGACTTGGTTGCCAGTAGCCTCCACTTCGGCACCCATTAGGAGCATGGCTCTTCCAAAATTCAAAGCGGGCGCTCCCAAGACTTGCAGTGCCTGGTCCTTTTTTGACACAGTTGCAGATGACATTTGCTTTGTCAAATGCAAGCTGTGTAATCAGAAGGTGAAAAGAGGGAAAAGTGTCAGCAACCTCAATACCACAAATATGTGGAAACATGTGCGGACCAAGCACGTGGTGGAGTTACAAAAACACACTGAAGACCTAGGCCAACCTACAGCGCCACCTACCACCTCTTCAGCTCGTGTTGTAGCCTCTTCCTCCAGCTCACACACAGCTGGTTCGGCTTCCTCACAGGATCGCCATGGAAAAATCTCTGGCACTGTTGTACAGAGACACAGTGTAATTCCACCCACAGCACCACTTTCCCAGTCATCCTCGCACTCCCAGGCCAGTCTACAGCCATCGTTAGCACAGGCATGGGAGAAAAGGCGCCCATACTTGGCAAACCACCCCCGAGCACAGGCTCTGAATGCTGGCATTGCTAAACTACTGGCCCTTGAAATGCTATCATTCAGGCTGGTGGAGACTGACAAATTCCGTAACTTTATGGCATTGGCAGTCCCACAATACAACGTGCCCAGCCGCTTTTATTTCAGCAGGCAAGCAGTCCCTGCCCTGCAACATCATGTGGAGGGAAAAATTAAACATGCGCTACAAAACGCCGTCAGTAGCAAGGTCCACCTGACCACCGATGCGTGGACCAGTAAGCATGGACAGGGACGATACCTTTCCCTCACTGCCCATTGGGTAAATATTGTGGAGCCGGGTATAGATCTTGAGAGTGGCGCTGTACGTGTTCTGGCAACTCCAAGGATTGCAGGAATCCAGTCTGTACACATTGACTCCTCCTCATACTCCAGTTCCTCTGAATCAGCGCTGCAGGAGCCGTCACGGTCTACCTCCACATCGACCCGTGAACGGGTTACCTGTTATGATGACCGATATGAGCACAGCCGTGGCCAAACGTCAACAGGCCGTATTAAAATTAATTTATTTGGGAAATCGAAGTCACACAGCGCAGGAGCTCTGGAATGCCATCAAGCAGCAGAGCGACGTGTGGTTTGTGCCAGCGAATCTCCAGCCAGGCATGGTAGTGTGTGACAATGGCTGAAATCTGGTGGCAGCTCTGGGCCTAGGCAACCTCACTCACATCCCTTGTCTGGCACATGTGCTCAACTTGGTCGTGCAGAGTTTTTTGAGGGACTATCCAGATCTTGATGTACTGCTTCACAAGGTCCGCATAGAGTGCGCTCACTTGCGGCGTTCAAGCAACGCAAGATCACGCATTGCAGCTCTGCAGTGCCGATTACGTCTTCCCGAACATCGCATCATATGTGACCTACCCACCAGGTGGAATTCAACGTTAAATATGTTGGAGAGGTTGTGTGAGCAGCAGGCAGCAGTAATGGAGTACCAGCTGCAGCAGGCGCAAACAAGTCGCAGTGCGCGCCAATCACACTTCACCACCACTGAGTGGGCCTCTATGAAGGACATTTGCCACGTTTTGCGTGCCTTCGATTATTCCACGCGGATGGCGAGTGCAGATGATGCACTAGTCAGCATGACTATCCCCCTTATCTGCCTGCTTGAAAAAACACTGCAAGCACTAAGGGACGAGGTTTTGGAAGAGGTGGAGGATGAGGAGTCACAAATGCCATCTGCTTCTCTACAGTCTGCGCAACGTGGTTCCTCACAAAGGCCTAGGCAGGGGACACTTTGTGAGGAGGATGAGGAGGAGTCAATGGATGAGGAAGACATCTGTCCAGAGGAGGGAGGTACACAATGCTCTAGTAGTCAGTATCTAGAGCGAGGGTGGAGTGATGCAGAGCAGGCAGAGATCATGCCTCAAGCAGGGGACAGCGTTTCTTGGCCAGTTGGCAGTCTGCAGCACATGGTTGATTTCATGCTGCAGTGCCTGAGAAACTACCACCGCATCGCCCACATTCTCAACACGGCTGATTATTGGGTGTCCACCCTCCTAGATCCTCGCTACCGGGACAACTTACAAAGCCTCATAACACCGTTGAACCGGGAGCGTAAAATGCGGGAGTACCAAGACGCACTGGTGCATTCCATCATGTTCTCCATTCCAACCGAGAGCAGTGCTGCTAGTGCTTTACAAAGCAGCTCAGTGCGTCGAGGCAGTGGAGGAAGCTCTGCACAAAGAGGGAGCAGAAGCAGCGCCTCAGCACAAGGCAAGACCAGTATGGCCGAAATGTGGCAAAGTTTTGTGTCCCCGCCGCCACAAATGTCTACACCATCACAGACGACTCCAGTCAGCAGGAGGCAACGTTTCCGTCAGATGGTGACAGACTACATGTCTTGCCCTCTTAGTGTACTCCCAGACGGCTTTTCTCCCTTCAAGTTTTGGGTCTGTAAGCTGGATACATGGCCAGAGCTTAGTCAGTATGCATTGGAGGTGCTAGCTTGCCCTGCTGCTAGTGTATTATCGGAACACGTCTTCAGTGCCGCAGGTGGTGTACTAACAGACCGTCGCATGCGACTATCCTCCGATAACATTGACCGGCTTACTTTTCTCAAAATGAACAAGGCCTGGATCTCTGATGAATTTGCCAGTCCTCTTCCAGAATAAATAATTGGTTGGCAACAGTATCCAGGTCTCCTGTTGTGTTCATGTTTCTACCAACTGAACTGTAATCTCTGAGCTCCAACACCGCCAGTTGGCGCTCGGAAGTGCCGTCTGCACAGTCAACACTTGATGCCGTGTTATTGGGGTTCAGTAACGTCAGCTGTTCCCCTGCTGTGCGGACGGCAATTTCTCCTGCTCTGTCCACATTCTCACTACTACAGATTTTAAAGTTGCTCCAATTACACCTCTGGCTCCTCTGTTTTCAGTATTATCCCTGAGCTCCAACACCGCCAGTTGGCGCTCGGAAGTGCCGTCTGCACAGTCAACGCTTGCTCCAGTGTTATTGGGGTTCAGTAACGTCAGCTGTTCCCCAGCTGTGTGTCCGGCAAATTCTCCTGCTTTGTCCACATCCACTGTACTACTGATTTAAAACTTGCTCCAATTACACCTCTGGCTCCTCTGTTTTTAGTATTTACCCTGGGCTCCAATACCGCTAGTTGCTGCTCAGAAGTGCCGTCTGCACAGTCAATGCTTGCTCCAGTGTTATTGGGGTTCAGTAACGTCAGCTGTTCCCCAGCTGTGTGTTCGGCAAATTCTCCTGCTCTGTCCACATTCACACTACTACAGATTTTAAAGTTGCTCCAATTACGCCTCTGGCTCCACTCTGTTTTTAGTATTTACCCTGGGTTCCAGCACCGCCAGCTGTTTCCTAGCAGTGTCTTTGGCACGGGTACTCCCTCCTGCCCAGCCTGGTTCCAGCACGCCAGCTGTTTCCGGGTATTGTCAACGTCACTTTGCCTCCAATGCGTTGTCCTGTCGTGTTGCGGTCGGGTTAGCCGACTCTATGGTGCCTGCAGTTTAGGTGACTCCTATGTGGGCTGCGGGATCTGGCAATGAAGGCTGGTTCCATAGTGCCAATAGGACAAGCACCCCCTGTAAGACTGTGGGTTTTGGTAACTGCGGCCGGCTCGCGGCCTTGAAACTTATTTTTACATGGGTACCTTCTGCTACCCATCCGGGTTCCAGTACCGTCAGCTGGTTATCGGCAGTGCCTTTGGATTAGGTGCCTAGTTCTCGGTATCCAAGTTCCACCAACGTCTGCTGGTCCTTGGTAGTGCTTTCTGGCACAGGTACCTCCTGCTTAGTAACCGAGTTCCAGTACCGTCAGCTGGTCTTCGGCAGTTCCATTGGCTCTTGTACTTTCTGCTACCCATCCGGGTTCCAGTACCGTCAGCTGGTCCTCGGTAGTTCCATTTGCTCTTGTACCTTCTACTACCCATCCGGGTTCCAGTACCGTCAGCTGGTTCTCGGCAGTGTCTTTGGCACGGGTACTCCCTCCTGCCCAGCCTGGTTCCAGCACGCCAGCTGTTTCCGGGTAGTGTCAACGTCACTTTGCCTCCAATGCGTTGTCCTGTCGTGTTGCGGTCGGGTTAGCCGACTCTATGGTGCCTGCAGTTTAGGTGACTCCTATGTGGGCTGCGGGATCTGGCAATGAAGGCTGGTTCCATAGTGCCAATAGGACAAGCACCCCCTGTAGGACTGTGGGTTTTGGTAACTGCGTCCGGCTCGCGGCCTTGAAACTTTTTTTTACATGGGTACCTTCTGCTACCCATCCGGGTTCCAGTACCGTCAGCTGGTTCTTGGCAGTGCCTTTGGATTAGGTGCCTCCTTCTCGGTATCCAAGTTCCACCAACGTCTGCTGGTCCTTGGTAGTGCTTTCTGGCACAGGTACCTCCTGCTTAGTAACCGAGTTCCAGTACCGTCAGCTGGTCCTCGGTAGTTCCATTGGCTCTTGTACCTTCTGCTACCCATCCGGGTTCCAGTACCGTCAGCTGGTCCTCGGTAGTTCCTCAGCCTTCTTGTACCTTCTGCTACATTTCCAAGTTCAAGCTTTTTGAAATGGTTCTTGGTAATCACTCTGGATCTCCCTGACGAGGACCCTGAAGACGAGGATCCTGAAGACCAACCCGAAGAAGACGAGGACCCCGAAGACGACGACCCTGAAGATGAGGACCCTGAAGACCACCTCGAAGAAGACGAGGACCCTGAAGACCACCTCGAAGAAGATGAGGACCCTGAAGACCACCCCGAAGAAGACGAGGACCCCGAAGACGAGGACCCAGAAGACCAACCCGAAGAAGACGAGGACCCCGAAGACGACGACCCCCGAAGACGACGACCCTGAAGACCACCCCGAAGAAGACCAAGAAGATGACACTAAAGAAGTTGACCAAGAGGACAAAGAAGAGAAGACAAGCACCAAGATACAGAAGAGCAAGAGACAGAAAACCAAGAAGCAGAAATACAAGAAGCTGCAGAACAAAAAGAGAAAAAACATTAAGCATAAGACTAAAAATCAGAGCAAAAGATAATATCTAAATTATAAGCAGAAGATGACTAAGCAGTGTATGGGGGTGAGTCCGTTCCTCCTCGTGGTGCCCCTGGAAAAGACCTGCTGCTGCAGGCCAAACTGAACGCGGACAAATCCTGTTGTAAATCTTTTGTGACGGGCAGAACGAAAGGTGTAATGTCCAACCTTTTATAGATAACAACTACAGGAATGCCTGTCACAAATAAGAATATGATGAAGAAGAAGAATATGAAGAAGATGAAGAAGTAGAATATGAAGAATGTAAAAAAAAAGAATAATACGAAGAAGGTGAAGAAGAAGAAGATGAAGAAGGTGAAGAAGAAGTGGATGAAAAAGATGCTGAGGATGATGAAGGAGAAAGTGTGGGAGAAGTAAAAAAGAAGGTGAAGAGCATGGAAGTAGTGAAACATAAATATCTGACAAAATATAAAAATACTTAACATAGTTAATATTTCCGTAACTCAGAACGTCTTAAAAAAAATATTAATTCCTGCTATTCCATTTGATTGGGCTAAACCTCTATGCCTTTATTGTCTCCCCCACCTCCCCCAATACATTCTACATTATTCTTAGTTGTTTTGCTTCATGTAGAATTAACCTACAAGGAAAGAAAGGGTTTATTTTCATTCCGATATTTCTGTCCCATTGACTTGCATTGGTTTCCGGTATCGGAATCGGCGATATCCGATAATTTTTCGGTATCGGTCCGATCCAATCCGATCCGATATTTCCCGATATTGGAAGGTATCGCTCAACACTAATTACTACAAGATGGGGTCCACCAGGATGGGGCACATTACTACAAGATGGGGAACACCAGGATGGGGCACATTGCTATAAGATGGGGACCACCAGGATGGGGCATATTACTACAAGATGGGGACCACCAGGATGGGGCAAATTACTACAAGGTGGGGACCAGGATGGGGCACATTACTACAAGATGGGGACCACCTGGATGGGGCACATTACTAAAAGATGGGGACCACTAGGATGGGGCACATTACTACAAGGTGGAGACAAGAATGGGGCACATTACTACAAGATGGGGATCACCAGGATGGGGCATATTTCTGCAAGATGGGGACCACCAGAATGGGGCATATTACTACAAGATGGGGACCACCAGGATGGGGCACATTTCTGCAAGATGGGGACCACCAGGATGGGGCACATTTCTGCAAGATGGGGACCACCAGGATGGGGCACATTACTGCAAGATGGGGACCACCAGGAAGGGGCACATTACTGCAAGATGAGGACCACCAGGATGGGGCACATTACTGCAAGATGGGGACCAGGATGGGGCACATTACTGCAAGATGGGGACCAGGATGGGGCACATTACTACAAGATGGGGACCAACAGGATGGGGCATATTACTACAAGATGGGGACCACCAGGACGGGGCACATTACTACAAGATGGGGAACACCAGGATGGGGCATATTACTATAAGATGGGGACCACAAGGATGGGGCACATTACTACAAGATGGGGACCACCAGGATGGGGCATATTACTACAAGATGGGGACCACCAGGATGGGGCACATTACTACAAGGTGGGGACCAGGATGGGGCACATTACTACAAGATGGGGACCACCTGGATGTGGCACATTACTACAAGGTGGGGACCAGGATGGGGCACATTACTACAAGATGGGGACCACTAGGATGGGGCACATTTCTACAAGGTGGAGACCAGAATGGGGCACATTACTACAAGATGGGGATCACCAGGATGGGGCATATTTCTGCAAGATGGGGACCACCAGGATGGGGCATATTACTACAAGATGGGGACCACCAGAATGGGGCACATTTCTGCAAGATGGGGACCACCAGGATGGGGCACATTATTACAAGGTGGGGACCACCAGGATGGGGCATATTACTACAAGATGGGGACCACCAGGATGGGGCACATTACTGCAAGATGGGGACCATCAGGATGGGGCACATTACTGCAATATTGGGACCACCAGGATGGGGCACATTACTAGATGTTTGCCAGAATTACCTTATGGTGCTAATAGTAAAACAATATTACTGTATGTGGTCAATTGGAGGAAACAAAATTGTAAAAATAATTAAAAAAAAATTAAAAATAAAGCATGAATAAATATTTTGCCACTAAAAATGCTGTTTTATATATAAACTAAAGTAAACACAAAAAAGTGCACGTTTATTATCGCCACATCCGTAACGACCCAAGCTACAAAAAAATAAACACAGCAAAAATGTTCAGGCTGTGTATACGAAAAAAAATGGTATCACTAAAAATGTCACTTTGACCTGCAAAGAATGTGGCCCCCCAAATTCACATTTTTTCCATGTGCGGCCCATATACCCAGCCGAGTTTGAGATTCCTGCTATAGATATAATCATTGTAACTATAAATATAACTCCTAAAGGCTTTGTCCAACTTCACTACTGATTTTTTTTTATTTTCTCGATGCATCTTAAGGCTATGTTCACACATTGCATTTTTGCTGCATTTTTTTCTGCAGACAAAACCTACTCTCTTGGAAGTAAAGAAGCGACTTCAAAAAAGCAGGTTCTGCTGACTTTTTGCTGAGTTTTTTGCTGAATATTTGATGCGTTTTTGCTGCGTTTTTCTTGTCTCTTGTGCCTCTTTGAGGCCAAAAATGTAAGGTATGAACATAGCCTAAATTGGAAAATGAAGAACAGAAAACGTACTATGTCTAATGTTTCCGTGAGCCATTTGATCAAAAACAGTGTTACTAAGAGCCCTATTTTATTTAAATACACTTTTGCTTTTTCTTTTCTTATTTACAGCAAGGTTTATGTTCAGTTTGCTTCTTGTAGTTTTTTTCAGATTGTAAATGCAGGCTTAAAGGGGTTTTCCAGAAATACATGATAAAAGCCTAAACTTAGAGGTGTTATCCTACAGGCAACATGTGTCACCTACCCATCGGACACAATAGCTGATCTATGTATGATCGATGCTGGTCCACGTGACCACGTTTGACGCCGCACATTATGACGTTGTGACATTATAAAATGTGCCAGCAAAGAGTGATGACAAGACGGGAGTTCCTAGCTTGGGGGAGGAAAGTGGTGTGTGCCAGCACAGAGCTTGGACAGTAGGCACGTGTGAGGGGCGAGGATGATGATGTCTTGTTTTATTTTTTTTACAATCAGTTTCAAATCAATTCGCTCATCCTTAGTGATCAGGCTTTGGCACTACTGCTCCATTAACACAGGGGACACAGGATGCCATTGATGGAATCCGTGGATACTTGATTGTTGAGTGCCCATATGACCCTCCCATGGCCAGAAGAACAAAGGGACAGCTGCTCCTGGCATGAAAGGCTGTGTGCCCACCATGCGCTTTTTAAGTGGCAAAAACGCTGCAGAAACACTTAAAAAATGCATGGTAGAAGGCCTGCCATGTTCCCCAATGATAATCCGCATGTGCTGTGCCCATGCTGCGGAAATTTCCGCTGCGGATTATCATTGCGGAAAAAAAACGCAGCACTACCAATTATTTTGCGGAAACGCTGCGTTTTCGCCGCCATTGACTTGCATTGGAACGTGTGTAATCCGCATCACTGCATCTGTACATGCAGAATCCATGCGTTTCAATGTGCGGATGGTACCCGGGTCTGGAGCAGAGGAGACTCTCCTCTAGTGTTGAGTCACCCCCGTAGTGTTCGAGTTCGGTTCGGTTCGTCGAACACCCGTGTGTTCGCCGAACTGTTCGTCGAACTGTTCATCGAACACCTTCGAACACCGTTAAAACCAATGGCAGGCAAACAAAAACACATAGAAACACATAGAAAACACCTTCAAAGGTGTCCAAAAGCTGACAAACTGCTCAGAAGACACAACTAACACATGGAAAAGTGACAAGTACATATAGTCATGCGAAAAGAAAAGAGGTGGAGGAGTAAAAGGAGGGGGAGACACAGATATAGGCATGTCATGCCCTTCTAAAATCCAAAAAGTGAGAAGCCGACACGGACAGTCCGTTCCTGCCTGTGCCACCTCTGTGTCGCCGGGTTTGTGCCAGAGCCGCGGTGGACCCTGACGGCCAGCCCCCCTATCCCAATACTGGTGCCTGTCCGCCGGTGGGTCGAGGCCCCCCACGGTGGGGGGGGGGTAACATCTGCAGAAGAAAGACCATCTTCCAGCCAAACTAAGATGTCGACTTCTTTTCGTGGACAATGTGATACGATCCCATTCTTACGGACACGCCCATCGCTACAAATTCTAGATGAGGCACAAAAACAGCAGGTGCTTCAACGGATATCAAGTGCTCCTTCAAGTGGGCTCTCCATCACCTCAATTTCAACATCACAAATACTCCAGTCCTCAGAGGTGTCACCCCAATCGCACTTGCTTCCTCACAGCTCCCAAGTCTCCAGCTGCCCGTCTGAGTATGGGGTAACACAGATGGCTGAGTCTGCCCAGCTGTTTACTCATACTATAGCCTGGGAAACGGAGGTCTGCTCCAGAGCTTCTGTTAATCCAGATGAGGAAATGATGTGATCCGATGCCCAGAATCTTTATAAGTTGGATCCAGGACCAGATGAAGAAGGTTCTGAGCATAATGTAGACCCTTGTTCCCAAACTGTAACTCCTGTTGGTGGAGACAATGATGAAGACGATGATGAGACTCAAATACCTGATTGGAGCGACAACTTGACTTTTCGGTCAGGGCAGGAAGAGGTTGGCTCTGAGGGCGACGGGTGTGATAACACACAGGGTGATGATGACGAGGTTGGAGATCCCACTTACTGTCAACCCACAGTCAGACAGTCGATGAGGTCAGCAGAGGAGGTGGAGGAGGATGTGACTAGCCCTGGGGATGGGGATGACTCGGTACCCGGGCATTTGCCTGGCCTTGGGGATGTCGCGGTGGTCGGCTCCCTGGCCCGTACCCTGGGGTCTCTCTTTAAAAGGGTGGATAATTGTTAATTTTATAAGAGTTCATGACGCCACCTGTGGTATCTGGTGACAAGCACCAGCGCTGCAGCAGTCCACTGAGGCCGGTGATAAGGCAGCTCGATGGTATAGCTCCCCACAGGTGGAGCTAGGTCTCAGGGCAGCGTATGCAGGGGGAATGCAGGACAGGCGAGACCCAGCTGGGTCAGAGCAAGAACGGGAACGGACACGGTAGTCACTTCAGTACCTTTTACTGGTGGAAATTCAGGCACATCCCGGAGCACTGTAGGGTGAAGGGTGCATATCAGGATCCTCCCCAATGAGCGGGTGTAGGGCCTCCTGTTTCTTGCCTCTGCGTAGTAAGTTTCTGACCTGCCTGGAGCTAGGCCTAACTTTGTCTCTGTCCTGCGCTGGCTGACCTTGTGGTAGGGCCTTCTCTTGGAGTTCACGCTCCCAGTATGCGGGGCCTAAGCGTCTCCTGGCTCTGTTACATATCAGCACCTTAGCGATCCTGGGACTTGTAGTTCTCCAGGGATTCCGGTTATGCCTTACTGGGTCATAGAGATACCGGTAAGCTCGGATCCTGTGTCCGGTAAATGCTTCGGGGTGAGCTGGTTAAGCTCCTCTGCCCCTTATGTACTAACTCGCCACTCGCCTTCGGCCTACTCGGGCCCTCACTAGGCTATACACACTAACGGCAGCTTGCCGCGCTTCACTGATCTTACGACACCGGCACACCTTAAGCTCTATCTGGGCTCCCTGAATCTAGCAAGCAGGAGCCTCGTGCTCCACTGCTGAACTATTAACTGCGTTCTCTAGACTAGACTGAGCTCCACTGCAGACTGACCTCTCTTAGGCTTCTCTACTGCAGGAACTCTTCAGAGGAACTGAACTGCCTAGCTCCACCTTCCCTATTTATATCCCTAACGGGCTCCCTCTGCTGGTCTGAGGTGGAAGGTGGAGATGTGTGAATGTTTATGGGGGCCTCTTGTGGAGGATTCCATCAATGCACTCTTGTAGGATCTGTGATACCAAGCGCAGCGGGGCATCACAGATGCTATTGACGACGAGGTTAGGTTGCGCCTTCCTGAACAGAGACGGAGTACTGGAAGCACGTCAACAACTGCATCCTCAACCACAACTCTGCCTCTGACCACAAGTCGTAGTGGCTCTTCAGGTCACATGGGCTCTAAGCCTTGCATAGCCTGGGCATTTAATCAGATCGATAAGGATGACCCAACTCGTGTTATCTGTAATATTTGTCAGCAAAAGCTAAGTAGAGGCCAAAAAATACATAGTTTGAGTACTTCATGCATGTACCGTCACATGGATATGAAGCATAAGTTGCAGTGGGAAGCTCACTGTGCTACAATGCGGCCTAGCCGGCTGGGCCAACCACCGTCTGCCCCATCTTGTGCATCCACAGCCTCTTCATCCTCTGTGACTGGGGGGACAGCAGTCACACATGTTTTTGGACGCAGACCTGCCACCTCTTTACCCACAACAGCCAGTGTGATTGGCAGGTCGTCAGTTCATTGGGAAGTGGAAACACCTGCTAGTGTTGAGCACCACCTTTGGATCAAGGCAACCTAACATGTCCGCCTGCATCTTCCTCATAGACCGGCAGTTGCCGGGGACACCCTACTCAACACCGTCTAAGCACAACAGCCAGCCCTCGGTCCCTCAGATGTGGAAAAGTAAAAGACCATTTCCTCCTAGCCATGAGAAAGCTAAGAGGTTGAATTTCACCATCTGCAAGCTGTTGGCTACAGAAATGCTGCCTTTCCACCTGGAGGACACAGAGGATTTTCAAGACCTTATGTCCGTCACAGTGCCCCAGTACCAGATGCCCAGTCGGCACTACTTCTCAAAGAAAGGTGTGCCTGCGCTCCACTAGCATGTCGCACACATCACCGCTTCTTTGAGAAACTCTGTGTGTGACAGGGTGCACTTCACCACAGACACTTGGACGAGAAGGCATGGACAGGGGCGTTACATGTCGCTGACTGGGCACTGGGTAACTATGGTGACAGCAGGACAAGGGGCTGCTGTCCAAGTCTTACCGTCCCCACGAGTTGTGTGTTAATCCTCTTTATCTCGAACTTCCTCCACTGCTTCTGCCTCCTCAACCTCCTCTCGGTCCTCCACCTGCACCCAAAGCCTGTCTGGTAATGCCACCTGCTTTCTAACTGCGCAGAAGGAATCCTGCACACCTCCTTACTATGCTGGCAGCAGGGCTCAACGCATCAGTGTTTACTTTGAAATGTCTGGGAAATGTGAGTCACACAGCTGAGGAGTTTTGGTCAGCTCTGGAGACCCAGTTTCATGAAAGGTTGTCTCCACTGGACCTGCAACCAGGGAAGGCCATGTGCGACAATGCTGCAAACCTGGGTGCGGCACTTCGCCGGGGCAATGTCACACACGTGCCTTGTATGGCTCACGTGTTGAACCTGGTTGTCCAGCAATTTTTAGCCCACTATCCCGGACTAGATGGCCTTCTGCAGAGTGCACGGTCGCTGTGTGCTCACTTCCGCCGTTCGCATCCCGCAGTTCAACGACTTAAGAAGTCGTTGGGCCTGCCACTTCACCGGCTGAAATGCGATGTGCCGACACGGTGGAATTCAACTCTGCACATGTTGCAGCGACTGTGGCAGCACCGACAAGCCCTGGTGCAATACGTTCTGACGTATAGCCTGGGCCAACGAGATCCAAAGGTGGGGCAAATCACGCTGGAGGAGTGGTCTCAGATCAGGGACCTATGCACCCTTCTGCACAGTCTTGAAATGGCGACGAAGATGTTTAGTGCTTCAGCATGACTATTACGGTGATTTACATGCTGGAGCACATGTTAAACAGAATTCGGAGTCAGGTGGTGGGACAAGAGGAGGTGGAGGAAGTAGAGGAGGAGTCGTATGCGGAAGGGATAACATCTCCAAGGTCCAGATGGTTGGCAGCACCAAGGCGGCAGGCATGGGAGGGTGGGGGAGAGGGATTAACCAGGGCGCATGGTAGCAGCCAAACTGTTGAGGAAGGTGCAGGAGCCGAGGAAGAAGTGGAGGACGAACTGGCAATGGGCATGGAAGACTCATCAGATGAGGGAGACCTTGATCACATTTCTGTTGTGCGAGGTTGGAGGGAGAGGGCAGAGGAAGGAAGCATGATTCTTACCTCGCTACCAACACAACAAGGACTTGGTCCTTCTGGATGCGCAAGACACATGAGTGCCTTCTTGCTGCACTACCGGCAACGTGACCCCCGGATTGTCAGAATTCGAAGTAATCCCGACTACTGGGTTGCCACACTCTTAGATCCCCGATATAAAAGTATATTTGCCGAAATAATTCCTGCCATAAAAAGGTATTGACGAATGCAGGAGTATCTGTTGCAGAATCTTACATGTGCTTTTCCACAAAACACCAGTGGTGCACGTAGTGAATCTCACAGTTCTAACTTGCCAACGGTGGGACTGTCGAGTCTTCATCACTCAAACAGTAACAGTAACACAGTATCTGCTGGTAACAGCAATTTTGTGGAATCGTTTCACCACTTTTTTAGACCATCCTTTGCAAGGCCACAGGAGACAAGAAGTCTGACACATAGTCAATGCCTAGAGAGGATGGTACAGGAGAATCTCCAAGTGAACATCGAAGCCATGACTGTGTCACTGGACCCTTGCTCATTTTGGTATTCCAATCTTGAAAAATCGCCGGAGCTCGCCACTCACGCCTTGGAGATCTTGTCATGCCATGCAGCCAGCGTTCTCTCTGAACGTGTGTTCAGCGCTGCTGGTGGTGTGCTGACAGATAAGCGCACGCGGCTGTCCACTGAGAATGTAGACAGACTCACGTTCATAAAGATAATCAAATCATGGATTCGCAAGGACATTTCTACCCCTGTGTCATCCTTGGGAGACTAAAAGCTTGGGGATTTGGTAAAATCACCTCACCAACCGTTTTAAGCAACAGTGGGGCAATTGATGCCACTTAACCCTAGAACGCATGACCATAAAAATCTACACTTTCACATACCTGGGGCCCTTTAGGCCCGTGTGCAAATAACATGGAATAACTCAAACTCAAATGACAAACAACTATATACATGAAGAATACCTAGAGTTTCAAAATTCTAACTAAAGCAATCTTGCAGAAAATAGAAAACAATTAACTGGGCGGGCCTGCAAGGCCACAGGTATGCGTTCTAGGGTTAAGTGGTGTCTGTGCCACAATTTTGGGAGTCCCCTTGCTGTGTCTTACGTGACGTTGGCATCGTCAATTCCAGGTGGGTTGGGTCGCACCCCCCCTTTTAACTGTAAGAAACTACATACACTATGGCTTGGGGTAACACAGATGGTTGAGTCTGAAGAGCTGTTTACTCAGAGGTCTGCTCCAAATCTTCAGTGTCTGCTAGTCAGCGTAGAATTTTTAACTGCATCTAGCCTAGGCAATGCTTTGGGCGTAGTAGCCCAGCTGCGAAGCAAGCTGCACCGCCTGTGTATCTAATAAGAATTTTTAAATTAATCTAGCCTAGGCAGACTGTGGGGACCCCCAACCAAACCCAGATGCTCAGCCCCCCTACCGCCCCCCTTTCATGGACAACCCAATAATGTAACTCTTACAACTGGATGGGTGAGGATCGGTCACAGCTTTATTAACTCTTTATACTCATTCCATTAGAAAGGCATTTTATTTCTAAAATAATTCAGCTTGTTGCAGCATGCCCTGGGTCCCCACTCCGGCAAGTTGGCCAACAAGTGTAACTCTCCAACATGTCCTTTATATTTCCAGGCCACGGAGGATCCAGCGTACTCGTATGCAGGACTCTGACCCCCACCCATCACTCTTAACGCTTGTTCCACTCCGTCCTGGAGTCCTGCCAGGAATATGTCCAGTCCAATATCTATTAAGTGAACACCGTCGGGCCGTATGAGGCCTGCTTTATCTCCTTCCAGTTGTCGGTGTCGTATCACTACACCGCCTCTGTCTCTTCTAAATTTTGCCATCCGAATATTTATTACCCGCCTTGTCCATTCGATGGCCGTGATGTCTCGCGCACCTTGCCATACCGCTATCGGCACAATCTCTGACCATACTATAGCTAATTTTGTGAAAAATTCTCTGAAGCGCTCAGTGTCTAGTTTCATTATTGCAATTAGTTATGCGCTCTTGTGATGACCTAGGTTGTTTCCCCCGGCCTGTATAACTAAGATGACCGGACCTCTTGCCTCTCTCCCTACCTTGATTACCTCCATTAGTACCTGTGGCCATAGCAGGCCTCTAATACCTCTCCAGTTGAAATATGTGTTATGAAACTCTAATTTCCTCCCGCCTGGGCGGACTTTCGCCCTTTTTTGTGCCCAATATATATACGAGTGGCCTATCACTCACACTGTTGGCTTAGCGTCACCTGTAAAAGAAACAAACCACGTTAGGATAACAAGTCCGGTCTTATGTATCTCGCCAAACACGTGGATCGCCATCTCCCTATCCTCTGAACTTCCGTTTCTGACAGTCCTGCTCTTGCTGCTTCCGTGGCCGCACCTATGCGGAATGAGTGTGTCCCGTAATCTTTGGGGTGGTTCCCTGCCGATGTTATGCATTTATTAAATATAGCTTGGAACAGGTATCTTGATAATGGCGTTCCATCAATGTGTGATACGAAGAAATTACTTTGTGATCTGATGGTTAGATATGTTTTTACTATTGTTACCCGACTCAGTGTACCGTTTGTGGGTTGTAGAAGTACCCAAGTACCCCTGCCTGCTGGAACCGTTTTCGATTGGTGTATGCGTACACGTATTGCATTATTGGCTATGACTACTTCCTGGTGTAATAAGCGTCCACTGGTGGTAATTTTGGATTGAGGGACTAATTCGCTTATACATAGCGCCCCGAAGAAGGCGATCACAAATGCAGTAGACATTAGTGTTGCTTCAAATTGTGAGTGTCATGTTAATGGTGTTAGGGATAAGATGTGAGAAATCAGTTTTAGGGACACGGGACGTCTACATTCCTGACTTGGCTGACCCCTTTTCCACCCTTTTATGGATTGTCTGATGATGAATCTTTGTCACATCTCCCCAATTCAGTAGTTGGAAGTGAAATGCTACTCCGGTCAGACACCGCTGCGCTGACGCCCCTGATATGCCCCTCATCATTAGCTGGTGGAGAAATTCTATGGTGACTTGTGATCTGGCTTGTTCACATTGGTCAACCCGTCTGCCTGCTACTAGTCGTGTCCACTCTTTCCATGCCTTACCGTATGCTTGCCACGTTGACGGGGCAACTGACGCTCTGATTAATGGCATCAACTATTCGCCACTAGATCCCATAGGGAGAGTGGGCAACTGTTGCCCGATGGGTGGGCGTTGTGGAAGAGCTCTGTGAAAATCTGCCAATTGAATTGTTATAAAGCGTTAGCAGCAGCTTTATACCCCTCAGCATAGTGGCTAGCGCGGACCCATACATTGTGTTTTAGGCACAGGAATACTAGCCTGCGTAGTAGGCCTAGCACTGGGAGAGACGATGATGCCATCTTATTAATGCAGTGCGCTAGGCTGGTGTTTTGTGTTATGAAGCGTATATTTTTGTTAGCCAGGCGCGCGCCCCATATTTCTATTGCTACCACTATTGGGAAAAATTATTTTCAGGGCTAGATGCAGCTAAAAATTATTATTAATTTCAAAGCTGGTGGAGCTTGGTATAGATGGCCTAATACAATGAGTCCCACACACTGCTAGAAGCCCAAATATTTTTTCAGAGGTAGATGCAGATAAAAATTATTTTTAATTTGCAACCTGATGGAGGTCAGTATAGATGGACTAATAGAACAAGTCCCACACACTGCTAGAAGGCCAAATATTTTTTCAGAGCTAGATGCAGATAAAAATTATATTCAATTTGCAACCTGATGGAGGTCAGTATAGATGGACTAATAGAGAAAGTCCCACACACTGCTAGAAGGCCAAATATTTTTTCAGAGCTAGATGCAGATAAAAATTATATTCAATTTGCAACCTGATGGAGGTCAGTATAGATGGACTAATAGAGAAAGTCCCACACACTGCTAGAAGGCCAAATATTTTTTCAGAGCTAGATGCAGATAAAAATTATATTCAATTTGCAACCTGATGGAGGTCAGTATAGATGGACTAATAGAGAAAGTCCCACACACTGCTAGAAGGCCAAATATTTTTTCAGAGCTAGATGCAGATAAAAATTATATTCAATTTGCAACCTGATGGAGGTCAGTATAGATGGACTAATAGAACAAGTCCCACACACAGCTAGAAGCCCAAATATTTTTTCAGAGGTACTGTAGATGCAGATAAAAATTATTTTTAATTTGCAACCTGATGGAGGTCAGTATAGATGGACTAATACAACAAGTCCCACACACAGCTAGAAGCCCAATATTTTTTCAGAGCTAGATGCAGACAAAAAATTATTTTGAATTTGCAACCTGATGGAGGTCAGTATATATGGACTAATAGAGAAAGTCCCACACACTGCTAGAAGGCCCAATATTATTTCAGAGGTAGATGCAGAAAAAAATATATTCAGTTTGCAACCTGATGGAGGTCAGTATAGATGGACTAATACAACAAGTCCCACACACAGCTAGAAGCCCAATATTTTTTCAGAGGTAGATGCAGAAAAAAATATATTCAGTTTGCAACCTGATGGAGGTCTGTATAGATGGATTAATAGAACAAGTCCCACACACAGCTAGAAGCCCAATATTTTTTCAGAGGTAGATGCAGAAAAAAATATATTCAGTTTGCAACCTGATGGAGGTCTGTATAGATGGATTAATAGAACAAGTCCCACACACAGCTAGAAGCCCAATATTTTTTCAGAGGTAGATGCAGAAAAAAATATATTCAGTTTGCAACCTGATGGAGGTCAGTATAGATGGACTAATACATCAAGTCCCACACACAGCTAGAAGCCCAATATTTTTTCAGAGCTAGATGCAGAAAAAAATTATATTCAATTTGCAACCTTATGGAGGTCAGTATAGATGGACTAATAGAATGATGCTATGCCCAAAAGATTTTACTTCACTAGGTGCAGTAAAAAAATTGGTATTCTATACACAGGTGGTATATCTTGCAACACAGATAGGCTACTCCACTGACTAACACACTCTGCAATAGGCCAAAAAGGATTAGCTTTGCTAGATTCAGCCAAATGCTGTGAAAAAAACTTGCACAGCACTGGCACAGACCTGCCTGGCAAAAACTGATAGGAACTGATGTAACCTAGTCCTGAAAAGGACTGCAATTACAATTAGTCTTTACTCCCACAATCTATCTATTTAAGAGCACAGACCTGCTTGATAAAAGTCGTAGGAAATGCTGTAACCTAGTCCTTAAAAGGACTGCAATCACAACTATTCCCTACTCCCAAGCTATCTGTAGATTTGTGCGAAAATTGGCTTGAAATTAACAAGGTATAGCGCACACAGCAACAGCGGTGCCGTCTAACACGCAGCTGCAGCAGTGAGAAAATGGTGGCGACGGGGAAAATGGCTTGGTCTTATAGGGCAAGGACATGTGACATACACTGCCAATGACACATGCCCTTGCTTGTGTGAAAAAAAGCACTTCGCTCCGTGTGTGCGCTGCTGATAGGCTGACAGATTGCGCCTCCCCACTGTAAATGCAGGAAAGAGAAAAAAAAAATGGAGATCTTCATTGTTCCTGCAGAGATCCATCCCCTGCCCCTCCCCCCGCCCCGCTGTACACTCAAACTGCGTATTAACATTAATTTTCATCATTACTGAGAAAAAATCCAGTTATGATTTTGGTGCACGAACAGTTATCGAACATAACCTCGAACAGCCGAATTTTTCTCAAATTGTTCGTGTTCGCCGAACGGCTCGAACACCGCCCAAAACAGCTCGAATTTGAGATTGGCGAACAGTTCGAGTAGAACAACGCTCATCTCTACTCTCCTCCACACCCGGGTACCGAGAACCTGTAAAAAAAAGAATAAAATAAAAAATAAATATTATATTTACCTTCTGATGGCCTGCGGTCTCCTTGTCTTGGCTTGCCGGCAGATCGCGGTGGACTGAAGGACCTGCGGTGATGTAATTTAGTCATGTGACGGGTCACACGACACTGACGTCGGCAGGTCCTTCAGTGTACCGCAAGCTTCCGGCAAGCCAGGACAGAGCGACTCCGGGGGCCATTGTAAGGTAAGTATATATTTATTTTTTGATTTTTTACCATTCTTTTACGGTCACACTATATAAATCTATGCCGTTTGCATGGATTTATATAGTGTGACCAAGTTGTCAAGCACTTTCCAAGTAATGCTAAAATTGCTTGGAAAGCGCTTGTCAACCTGCATGCGGAAATGCATGTGAAGAACGCTTCCCATCCGCTCGTCCCTGGCAGGAAAACGTATGTACAATCCGCATGTACAATCCGCATGTACAATCCGCATATACAATCCGCATGTACAATCCGCATGCATTTTTTATGCCAGGGAGATGCAGAAACGCTCAGGAAAAAATCCGGAGCATTTCTGCATCGTGGGCACATAGCCTTACTCTCAGCACTTTTAAGATTGCTACTTCCAATAGATAGCACTAGAGTTCAAGTCCTCTTCCTCTCCGGAAAGTATATTTACATATTTAATTTCCCAGAGGCCTATAAGTCTCCTTACACTCGATGGTCAGGCATGTCACTCTCCACAAGGAGTGACATTACCCCTTATACACCAATCCGAGGACTCTCATACAGTCAAATCAGATCTCAATCTTTGCACTGAGGAGAGTGCAACACCCCGAAACACGTGTCAATATATTGAGATTTTGGTGAGCTTTTGATGTTGCAGATTTTCTGCACTCATTAATTAAAATAAGTTACTTGCGTTTAAAAAAAAAAAACTAGCGTAAAAAACTCACCAAAATCTCATAATGGAAACGTAGCCTAAGACATCTGGCAAGACTGGTTAAAGAGTTGATATTGACTCTTAGGATTGCTACTTCCAATAGGTGGCACTAGAGTTCGAGTCCTCTTCCTTTCTGAAGAGGCAATTTGCATATTTAATTCCTCTTAGGAGAACTGCATGGCCTATAAGTCTCCTTACACTGGCATGTGACTCTCCACAAGGAATGATGTTAACCCTTAGATCTCACCACAGCGGGACATGTATGCTACAGCTGGTACATCCCTGGTACTGCAGCCCAGCCCTATTCAGGTGAATGCTTCTTCCTCCTGTCGATTGTAGGGGGTCTGCTCTCCACCAATCAGATATTGATGGGTTATCAATATGGGTGGGGCTACTAATATTTATGTGTAGACCCTCCAGAATATGCAAATAGGACAACGGTAAATCAATTGCTCAGCAGGTAACAAAACCTTCTCCCACACTGCCTAAGAAGAGTTGTGCCTTAATGATGGGTGACGTAGCAGATGGAAGACGTCTATTCCTCCTCCACTAAGTGATCTCTTCACTCTATTGTTTATTGTTATATATTTGTTTCAAAGTTGTATCAGTCGTATCCAAGAATAATAGATTTTAAATATTTAGAACAAGAATAAGTTAATAACAATAGAGTTCAAAGAGAAGAGTATGTGCCCCAGACTTCTACCTCCTCCCCAAACGCAGGTCTTTTATATTCCCACACAACTACAGTACTAACATTCATAAATCTGTATGGGCCAAACAATGACCCAAACATCAATGACTTTAAGGAAAAATGTTACTTTTTAGTGCAGTGCCATAAAACGCCGAGAGGTCAGAATTGTCACTGTGCGGATCTCCGTTTATTTTTACGCTCAATGTCCATACGCCGCCTTTGATATTTTTAAATTAAATTTAGTTGCTGTCCCAAAAATGCTCAAAGATCACAAAAATGTCTGCTCAGCCTCACATTCCCTTCTGTATGTAATCGAGATGCCATTAAAAGACGTTTGCGTATATGAAGCTGTGGCACCCCAGGGGTCTGGTTACCACAGTAATAGAAATATTATGTCTGAGAGCAAGTGGGAGTTTTCTCTGGTCAGGAGCCCTAAGCATGCAACACGGCCCACCCAGACCTGGGAGGGGAGGAATCTGCCCTTATAAACTGGGTCTGGGGCGGGATTAGGTTAGACAGAGCCTGCAGAACAAGCAGAGCAGTCAGAGTCAGAGTGAAGTCCCAGACAGAGACGCAGTCTGGTCTGGAGGACAGCAGACAGAGGGAAAGCAAGAACTAGGAGCTCTGTAGGAGCAGGAGCGAGTGCCAGAGGCTGGAAGCTAGAAAGCTCGCCTTGGCTGAAGACACTAAACCCGGACACGGAGTCCGAGGCTGTGGGGACATCCAGGTCCAGCAGCAGAATCCAACCGGCAGGGGATTCCATGTCCTCTGGCCTTAGAAGCCCGGAGGCACGGTCACAAGCAAGGGACCAGCACCGCCATCGTGAAGCGGAGGCTAACGGAAGGCCCCAAGTCACCGGCCATACGGGTGAGCACCACACGGTATACTCAGGGACGTGGGCTACTTCTACCCGCATGGAGCAAGGTAGCCAGGAAAGAGTGCAGATAGTCGGGGAGGCCTACAACTCCACCTGGCCAGGGGAGATCCTGCTTGCTCACAGACTGACCAGGCCCCTACTGCTAACCAGTACTCCCGGGAGGGTCTGCTTTATACCATCAGTAAAGACCCTGAACTGCACCACACGTCTCTGTGTTTCATCGCCGCACCAGCACCATCAGTATTGGGACGCTCACACCATCACTCCCATCATCCACACTAGCTGCCCTGAGGCAATACTTCTCCCGTGGGGAGTTATCCCATACTCGGCTGCGCAAACAACATCAGCCTCAGCGGTCTGCAGCGCAGCAGTGGTCCCCACTGACCGCAATCCACGGGTGGCGTAGTCGGACATTGTTATTACCTAAGACTGCCACTGGTTTGACCGCCCTGGGCACGGACCGGGTCACAGCCACGGAGGACTACAACCCCCAGCATCCCACAAGAGACCCGGCTCCGGGTATCCCCTGCACAGCACAGGCCCAGGGGGTGCGTCAAAGCTTCATCACCTCCTAATATACTTTGTATCTGAACTCCTCATCATTTCCAAGATCACTGCTTTATGTCAGTGAATCCAGAATTTGGTCCTATAGACCAAGAACTTTTTCACAACTGAGGGTTTGCTACGATTGTATCCAGTTTCGACAATCTGTCTAAACAAAACAGCGGCATTTTTTAATGTCCTGTGGGTTTGCTACAATATTTCAGTCTAGATAAAAAAAAATGTCCTACTCTGAACACATTGTAGGTTGCAATCTTTCAACCGGAAAAATTATTAGGTCTAAATTGGTTTCCAACCTCTGGATATAATTTGCCGATACATATCTGATAAACCAAATTAATTGCAGGTCCCCTTAGGGCACAGGATTGAACAAACATCCGAAAGAGAAAAACGCGTGACAGGAACAAAGTACACCAATATTGATAAAAAGTCAATATTTATTAAATTGAATAAAAGTTATATAAACAACGTGATCGAACGAACACCGAAAAAGACATATGCATATATGCATGTACATGAAACTGTGTACTTAATTAATTTTGCCAATGCAAAGGTAATTCCCCTTCTGAAACGTAGTCTCTAAATATATGAATAGCTATATCCAGGCCCCTGATGAAGCAGTGGTGAAACACGTGTCAGGTCCATTGGTGGGTGAGCTGATCTAGATGCACTTTGATTGAACTCTTTGTTTGTACCTTTGAATATTTCCCCTTTCTTCAGTTACTGGGCAAATATACAAAGTTATAAAGAGTTCAGTCAAAGTGCATATAGATGATCAGCTTACTCACCAATGGGCCCGACATGTGTTTCACCACTGCTTCATCAGGGGCCAGGATATAGCTATTCATATGTACACAGTTTCATGTACATGCATATATGCATTAGTGCAGTGATTTTCAACCAGTGTTCCGCGACACACTAGTGTGCCGCGACACATGGTCGGGTGTGCCGCGGGGAAAGTTCCCCAAACTATGGTGCCCCCTGTGTTTTGTTTCCCGGCAATGCGCTCGATGCGCAGTCACGCCTTCTTACAATGTAGGAGACGTGTACAATAACACATGCGCAAGCTTTGAACCTCGCGCGACTTAATGACGTCACCGAGGCCGGCGCGTCATCCTGAGAGCGGAGAGACTCTCGCATTTGCCCGCCTCCAAGGTAATGCCCGCCAATAATGCTGACTATATGAGCTTTTGCCTGAGTATATGAACTGTTGGCAGAATACTCAGCATATGAGCTGGTACTTTTAGTACTCCAGCAGTATACTGCATATAACAATGAGAAATGTAAAATGAGAAATACTATAGTCATGAGGCTGGAGTACTACAAGTACCAGCTCATATGCTGAGTATATGAGCTGGCACTTGTACTCTGGCCTCATGGCCATAGTACTTCTCATTGTACCCCTTTATATTGCAGTATATGAGCCACATAATAATCAGCACCATATACTGTGGCGCTGTACAGTGCACATCACCACAGTATATGATGCTGATAATCTTGTGCTCATATATGTGGGACTGTATTTATGAGGTTACATGGGATTGAATATATGAGGGGGTTATCCTTTTTTATTTCACTTTTTTAAAATAAATAATTTATTGAAAGGACCTCTGCCAGGCATATTTCACTCTTGAGGGCTAAAAAAGTAGCTCTTGTGGTGGTAAGAAGCTGATTTAAAACCCCCAAGAGTGAACTCCGTGAGAGTTGTATGTATGGAATAATAAATGATATTAGTACCGTTCTTCAGCAGTCATGTCCTGCTTGAATTGACTCTAGTGGCGTAGCACTTGGCAGCCGGCTCTATTCTACTTATAGAGAAAGCTGAGTGCTACGTCACTAGTGTCAATTCAAGCAGGAAATGCAGACCGTAGTAATAGAAGTTATTATCACACACATACAGCTCTCGCGAAGTTCACTCTTGGGGGGTTTAAATCAGCTTCTTGTCACCACGAGAGCTGCTTTTTAAGCCCTCAGGAATGAAAGATGCCTAGCAGAGGTCCTTTAAGTGTGGCAGATAATGTAAAACTCTTCTATTTTAGTGTGTGGCTGCGCACACTATCTCAGCAGTGATGGAGAAGTGTTTGAGAATGGAAAAGGCAAATGCCGAACAGGACCCTGGACACAATTCTAACCCAAATGAAGGCCCTAGTATGAGAGTTCGACAAAAGAAAAAAGACAAGACGGTGAGCTCAAGGCAATACAGTGAAAGCTATCTTTCATTTGGATTTACTTCCACTGGGGATGCGACAGCACCAACACCACTGTGCTTGGTGTGTGGTGAGAAGCTTTCCAATAGCGCTATGGTGCCAAGCAAACTTAAACGCCATCTCCAAACGAAACACCCTTCCGTTCAAAATAAACCGATGGAGTATTTTGTACGCTTACGTACAAACAATGAGAAAGGGGCAACTTTTTTGAGAAAAAGCACAAAGGTAAATGAGAGAGCCCTCAAAGCTAGCTACCTTGTTGCTGAACTCATAGCTAAATCAAAAAAGTCCCACACTGTGGCAGAAACATTAATACTACCAGCTTGTAAAGCTATTGTAAATGAGATGCTTGGCCCTGAAGCAGCTAAAGAGATGGCTAAAGTGCCTCTCTCTGATAACACAATTACCAGACGGATTGATGACTTGTCTGCGGACATTGAAACAGTTGTTTTGGAAAAGGTGCGCATCAGTAAGAAATTTGCCTTGCAACTTGATGAGTCGACGGATATCAGTGGACATTGTCAGTTGTTGGCCAATGTGAATTTGTGGATGGTGAAGCCATTAGAGAAAACTTCCTATTTTGCAAGGCACTGACAGAAAAATCAACAGGAGAGGCAATATTCCAAGTCACATCAGAATATCTTGATAAAAGTGGACTTACATGGGAAAACTGCACAGGTGTCTGCACTGATGGAGCCGCAGCCATGGTCGGGCGCATCAAAGGCTTTGTAAGTAGGGTTAAAGAAAGAAACCCAGATGTTCTTGCTACCCACTGTTTCTTGCACCGTGAGGCCCTCGTTGCAAAGACCTTACCAGCAGATCTAGCTCCTGTGTTGGATGATGTTGTGCGCATAGTGAACTTTGTGAAGACGCGACCTTTGAGATGTCGCTTATTTGCGTCTTTGTGTACAGAAATGGGAGCGGAACATAAAATCTTATTGCTCCACACGGAGGTCAGGTGGCTGTCACGCGGCAAAGTGCTGGCCCGTGTGTATGAGTTGCGAGAGGAACTTAAAATATTTCTTACAAACGAGAGGTCCGATTATTCAAAGCTGCTTGCAAGTGATGAGTGGTGTGCAAAGCTGGCATACCTGGCTGATATATTTCAATATCTGAATGAACTAAACACACGGATGCAAGGTCGAAATGAAAACCTGCTTACAAGCACTGATAAAATGAACGGATTCCGTTTAAAGGTGCAGCTCTGGCAACAACATGTGCAGGGTGGCAACCTTCAGATGTTCCCACTCACCGAGAAACTGCATGATGACAATACTGCTGCAATGTGCGAAGCGATTGGCAGACATTTGAAAACTATTGAGGAGAAGTTATCGTTCTATTTCTCTTCAGCCTTCACAGAATGCCTTGACTGGGTTAGGGACCCATACAGCTCATTATCCGTTGCTGGAAAGGACATGACTTTAAAGGAGCAAGAGGAACTCGTTGAACTGAAGCAAGATCGCGGTTTAAAGCTAAAGTTTGCTGATCTTCCTTTGGACAGTTTTTGGTTATCTGTTGCCAAGGAGTTCCCCATTCTGGCCAACAAAGCTATTTTGACATTGCTCCCATTTTCAACCACATATCTATGTGAGCTGGGCTTCTCAAGCTTGACTGCGATAAAAACTAAAAACAGGGAGAAACTGAGAACTGTTGAGGAAGAGCTTCGTGTGTGTCTTTCCACCATTCCTGCCAGGATATCCCTTTTGTGTTTATCGAAACAGGCCCAGGTTTCACACTGAGTGAGTAAAATAAATTTAGAATCTATATTATTAACTATATGTATAATATGACTGTTTTAGTGTCATTTTGTGCTATTTTGGTTGGTGGTGTGCCCCAGGATTTTCTAAGTATAAAAAGTGTGCCGCGGCTCAAAAAAGGTTGAAAATCACTGCATTAGTGGATTCACCAGCATACATATAGTGTTATTGCATGGCAGGGTTGGACTGGGACTTAAATTCAGCCCTGGCATTTGCGAGCACTACTTGCTATGAAGTGAATGCGATATATGTTCGTCGACTTTTGTGGATCGCTCAAGATATATATCACATTTACAGAATGCAAACTGCTGTGAAATTTAAAGGGAACCTGACAGGTCAGATAATTCTATTTACCTGCAGATATAGGGTTAATCTGCAGGTTAATAGCATTATGAAGGTGCCTAGCCGCTGTACTGAAACTGCAGCACCCGGGACAAAATAAATTTTATTTCTCCCAGGAACCACCGGTTTCAGTCATGCAGGTGTGCCTGAAGAAGAGGCCCACAGCTGGCAGCAGCCCATCTGGCATTTGCCAGAATTGCCAGATGGCCAGTCCGGCCTTTTTGCATGGTTACTTGTGAATTGTGCATCCATGTACACATGTACCTGTGTAACTTTTCTGACTAGCTCACCCACTAATTTTTAGTTGTCTATGTCTGTCTTCTTCGGTGTTTGTTCAATCACATTGTTTATATAACTTTTAATCTGTTTAATAAAAATTGACTTTTAGCAATATTGGTGTACTTTGTTATTAGCACCCATTTTTTTCTCTTTTGGATGTTTTTTTCAACCTCTGGATTTAGACAAAAAAATGTTCCCTTTCACTGACAACAAACAGAGATCATGTAAATGTTGCTAAATTGAAACACAAGTATATCAGAAGTCTACAGCCTGATAGATCCAGAGATACAGATATGGGGGGATACAGAGATTTGCACAAAATGTTAACAAGCTGATCATGTTGTATTACGGAGGTTTTCTTCTCTAGAATACATTGGTGCTACGGGGGAATAAAGCATTGTATGGAGATACCCTACTGCCGCATTCAGAGCAAAGCCTCATTCCGTCCTCCGGATTTTGTATTTTTTTGCACACAAGAATCGGACCAGTTTCTATCAGTTTGCTGGATCCAATTTTCATCCATCAGTGTTTCATCTGTTCTTCTTATATACAAAAAAAATAAATAAATAAAAAAATACATTTTCCTACCCATTAAACAGTAAAAAACAGACAGCACTCAAAAGACACATGGATATCATCTGTGTACTGTATTTTTATTTTTTTTAAACACATGTTGATTTGAATGGATGAGTTTCATCTGTGGCTCCCATCAAAATGTCTCCATATTTTTTTTAGATTTTTTCTTTTTTTTTTTTGCAGACAGAGCACCCAGAAAACATGGGCATGTGAACAGTTGCATAGTGTATAATATACATGTTATATCAACAAAAATCCATATAGAGCATGTACAGGAAAAAGAAATGTCTGAAAGAGACCTTAAAGGGAATTTGTTGGCAACTTTAGGTTTTTTTGCTATGTAATCTGAGAGCAGCATGATGTTGGGGCTGAGACCCTGATTAAAGTGATGTGTCACTTACTAGGCTGTGTTTTACTCTTTCAATACAATCAGTGTTTTATCAGCAGGAGATTATCACTACAGGACTAGTTGTATGATGCCTCCTGGTCCAACCTCTAACCCACCAGTGATTGCCAGCTTTCTGCCTATGCACGGTGTACACAGGAAGCAGCCAATCAGTGGTGTTGGCTGGGTTATACAGGACTCAGCATTCACAGCTCTGCTGGAAAAAATTCTATCACAACTTGTGCACCCAATAAACTAAGTGACACTGAAATAAGGGTCTCTGTCCCTACATCACGTGTTGTGCATGGACTTATACAGAGCTCAGCATTCAGATATCTGCTAAATTTGCAGCAGAGAAAATTGCTGCACCCAGTAAAGTAAGTGACACATTGCTGGAATCAGGGTCACTGTCCCTGCATAATGCTACTCTCAGATTACATAGCAAAACCTGCTGACAGATTCCCTTTAAGACAGGACTGTTGAGACGACATGTGGCACAGTGCATAAAAATAAATCACCAAAAGTAAAAGGATCCCCCCATAGGCAAAAGGAAGTTGAATCAGACATATGAAATGTGCAACCAGTGCAGCTGCTCAGTGATCCAGTAGGTAAGCAGGGTTGGGGTACCCTGGTTCAGGGGTAGCCTATTACATGGCATGTAAGTGTAGCACCCTGAGGATTCGGCTGCTACAGGGGTATTGCACCTCAACCCAGAGGTGTGGTATTCCACTCCCGGGTAAGGATGGAGTGTGGGACTGAGCTCAGATAGCTACATACACTACATACATCCCATTTCCGGGGGACAGAACTACTGTACTCCCACTAGATAAATGTGCAGGTACGACAGCGTCTGTCCCTGGCTGGAGTGGGAGGGGGTTGGAACATCCCAGTAGTGTAGGGGCAGATAGGGGGAGCAGTCTGGGTAGAGCTAGGAGCTCATTGGGTGCTGGTCACCTGAGCTCACACATAGAGGGAGTATATAAGGTGGGCACCATCTAGGAACAGGGTCAGTCAGTCAGTCAGCAGTGAGTCCTTTGTAGAGCAGTGGAGAAGAGCAGAGAAGCTCAGGCAGCTCCAAGGCCCAGAGTGAGAGAGGAGAAAAGAAAGGCCCAGAGAGGGGAGAAGAAGGAACCCCAAGAGCCCAGAATCGGAACACAAGGGTGAAGGGTTGGCAACACGGGTACCGGAACCCGAACTGGTGGAGGCCACTAATCCTTAGCCAGAAACCGGAGGTCGTGGGCAGGATCTGCCACGACCCTCACCAAATCCACCCGGAAGGCACACCGAGCATAGGGTCTGGGAAGCTAAAGAAAGTTCAACCAACAAAAGACCCGAGGGAGCCGGACATAGGTGGATCCCTGGTGGGAACGGCCAGTAGAGAGGGAAAAGTCAGAAAGGGAGCTCAGGATCACGCTCCAGAATTCCTTGGGAGTTGGCCGAGTCCAGGACCTGGTGGACGCAGCACGGCTCGGGTGGTCACTCAAGGCCAGAGTGACCAACAGAACAGCAGTAAGTAAAAACCCTGAACTGCACAGCCCGACTCTGAGTCTTCTTCCTGCATCTCCACAACCACCATCCTCTACACCTGACCCCCTGAGGCTATACCCCTCCGGTTGGGGGTTATACTACCACAGCTGCACACACACCACCGGCCTCAGCGGACCCTTGTGCAGCGGCGGCCTTTTGACCGCAAATCAACGGGTGGCGTAGTCGACACAAAGAACATCTATAACATCTGTAAAGACTGCCACACTCTGAGTTTGACACCCTGGGCACGGACCGGGTCACCGCCACTCGGAGACTACAACCCCCATCTGATCCTGCTCCGGGTATTCCCCCTAAGAACATGGCCCAGGGGGCGCGTCAACTTTGGCGTAGTCGGCAGGATAACGTGCCCGCAACAACCGGGTACTGCGTGCCTGAAGAAAAGTTCGCATTTACCTCAAAACGAAGTCTCCCGCCAATTCCAGAGGGTCCCCGCCATCGGACGCCATCTCGGATCGGTTCCCGCCATTTGCCCGTCATCTGCAGTCTTTTCCCGCCATCTGCAGTGTTTCCCGCCACTGGGAGACGATTCCCGCCATCTCGGAAGATTTCCCGCCCTGGCAGAGCGGACGCCATTATGGGCGTGCCAGAGGGTGGCAAGAGGCCACCTCCCATCGTGGGCCAGGTCCAGGAATGGCGCCAAAAGCGGAAACCGCCCCCACCAGCAGAGACTGTGATGATTGAGATGTCCATCAGCGTGAGGGGACTGCCCCTGGAACTGACAATCACCAAGTTGCCCCGGGACCATCCCCAAAGGGGGCGGATACAGAACAAAAGTAAGAAGATGGGTGCAGCCTGGAGCAGTCTGGAGAGAGCGCACCCGGAGACAAGAAGTCTAGCGAGGAGTATGGAGAAGGCACACCCGGAGATGGAGGGAGAGCCAGGCAGCACCGACCCAGTGGTCAGGAGCCTGCTGGAAGCGACAACCCCACTAGGCCTAGTGGAGGTCCTGGCGCAGCTTCCCCGAGACCGGGAGTGTGCACAGACCGCGCTGGAGGGCCTCGCAAGGAGGATGGCCCAGGTGCAGCGAAAAGCGCTGGCGGAGTGGAGCCGAGAGATGGCCCAGCAGACCGAAGCCCGTCAGCGGAGCACGCCACCCGAGACGAGGTGTCAGACCGCCTCTGAGGATGGAGCAGGAGGAATCGAGGCCGGAGACGGCGCTGAGGAGGGTGCTGCAGAGACGGAGGCAGGTAATGGGGACGTCACTACCCCGAGTCGAGAAACCGAGAGCCTGCCCCAGCTCCCCGTCGCAGAGCCCGAAATTCCCCCTGCCGTGCCCGTCGCTGCACCGTCACCGCCCCGGACTAGGCCTCAACCGGAAACCGCGGCCGCGACCCCTGTGACGTCACACGCTTCGACCCTGAGCGCGGCCAAACAGGAAACACCATCGGCCTGGTCGCAAGGTCTAGTGCCCCCGGGCGCTGCAGTGCCAACAGCGCCCCCTACCTCCGCGGAGCCACCGGCCTGGTCGCAGGGCCAAGTAACTACGGGCGCCGCCGTTCTTACGGTGCCCTTTTCCTTTAGGGTGCCCCAAGCCTGGTCGCAAGGCCTGGTCAACCCGGGCGCCGCTACCACCACCGCGCCCATAACATCTAGGGTGCCGCACCTGGGTGAAGATCTATTTGCCCGGATGGGCAGCCCTTCATCTGGCCCCAGGAGTACTACGAACTAGAACTCCAGAGGGCAAGGCCCCTGTGCGAGCCCCTGATTCCGGCTCCGAAGCCCGTTAAGAGGACCCCGCCCCCGCTGGAGGAGGCACAGTTCGAGTGGGACCCCACCGGAGAAGATCTCATGGGGTTCACTCAGGAAACTCGGGCGGCCGCAGCGGAGCGTGCAGAGTGCTGCCGGCAACAGCTCGAGGTCTTCGAGAGGGAGCGGAGAGAGAGGCGGGTCCGGGAACAGCAAGCGCAAATAAGGAGCGCGGAGCAGAAGAGCCGGACCAGGAGAGATCCCCGTGCAGCTCATGGTCCCCGTACCACCGGGACTGTGATAAAGTTCAACCTGCAGCATGGGTGGGGCTTCATTAGAGACCATCATACCCCCGGCGACGTCTTTGTCACCCGCAGAGACGTTGAAAGCCATCTGCCGGAGGGACACAGAGGTCGTGACCTATACGTAGGGGACGAGGTCACGTTCACCCGGCACAAGTGTGCCAAAGGACCCTACGCCCTCCATGTACACCGGCTGACGGAGGAGGAGCTGCGGTGTGAGGAGGAGCAAGAGGACCCGGACGGGTCTGAAACCTACCAACAAGAAAGAGCAGGAGGACGCCGTCATTAAAGTACGGTAAAGAGAGACTGTATATAGTTACCCGTCGGGGTACCAGAACTGTTGCTGATTTAAAATATGTTCCCCGTTGGGACAAAAGTGTGAACTGTTACCCGTGTGTCCCCTATCCATTACCAGGCTGAGGACTGTGAACAGCCATTCCTAATCCCTAATACCTGGCCGAGGACTGAGAACGGCCACATCCCCTTGTACATAGTTGCGCTTCCTAAAGCGCCCCCTACTGGTTTTATAAAGAAACTGTTTTTCTTTTCTAGAAGAAACTGACGCACTTTACCCGGTCACAAGTTGCACTGTGGCCGGAGGAACCAGAAAGTTTATTATGAAAAAGTCTATTGCTGCTAATATATATATGCTGTTTATATGTTTTATATGTTAATGTTTTATGAAAAAAAAAAAATTGTATGTTTGTGGTGTTTTTATTCTCTTACAGCCCGAGGACGTGCTGTGATTTACCAGGGGGGAATGTAGCACCCTGAGGATTCGGCTGCTACAGGGGTATTGCACCTCAACCCAGAGGTGTGGTATTCCACTCCCGGGTAAGGATGGAGTGTGGGACTGAGCTCAGATAGCTGCATACACTACATACATCCCATTTCCGGGGGACAGAACTACTGTACTCCCACTAGATAAATGTGCAGGTACGACAGCGTCTGTCCCTGGCTGGAGTGGGAGGGGGTTGGAACATCCCAGTAGTGTAGGGGCAGATAGGGGGAGCAGTCTGGGTAGAGCTAGGAGCTCATTGGGTGCTGGTCACCTGAGCTCACACATAGAGGGAGTATATAAGGTGGGCACCATCTAGGAACAGGGTCAGTCAGTCAGTCAGCAGTGAGTCCTTTGTAGAGCAGTGGAGAAGAGCAGAGAAGCTCAGGCAGCTCCAAGGCCCAGAGTGAGAGAGGAGAAAAGAAAGGCCCAGAGAGGGGAGAAGAAGGAACCCCAAGAGCCCAGAATCGGAACACAAGGGTGAAGGGTTGGCAACACGGGTACCGGAACCCGAACTGGTGGAGGCCACTAATCCTTAGCCAGAAACCGGAGGTCGTGGGCAGGATCTGCCACGACCCTCACCAAATCCACCCGGAAGGCACACCGAGCATAGGGTCTGGGAAGCTAAAGAAAGTTCAACCAACAAAAGACCCGAGGGAGCCGGACATAGGTGGATCCCTGGTGGGAACGGCCAGTAGAGAGGGAAAAGTCAGAAAGGGAGCTCAGGATCACGCTCCAGAATATCTTGGGAGTTGGCCGAGTCCAGGACCTGGTGGACGCAGCACGGCTCGGGTGGTCACTCAAGGCCAGAGTGACCAACAGAACAGCAGTAAGTAAAAACCCTGAACTGCACAGCCCGACTCTGAGTCTTCTTCCTGCATCTCCACAACCACCATCCTCTACACCTGACCCCCTGAGGCTATACCCCTCCCGTTGGGGGTTATACTACCACAGCTGCACACACACCACTGGCCTCAGCGGACCCTTGTGCAGCGGCGGCCTTTTGACCGCAAATCAACGGGTGGCGTAGTCGACACAAAGAACATCTATAACATCTGTAAAGACTGCCACACTCTGAGTTTGACACCCTGGGCACGGACCGGGTCACCGCCACTCGGAGACTACAACCCCCATCTGATCCGGCTCCGGGTATTCCCCCTAAGAACATGGCCCAGGGGGCGCGTCATAAGCACCTGAGCAGATGTTATAGTTTATAACGTACTGGTGTATAAATTGTGAGAGACATAATGGGTTTGCTCTATGATGAGCTATCGGGGAGCGAAGCCCCCATACACTGCGTCTAACCTGAAAGCCCTCCTGACTGTGTCCATCCCACCTTTTGATTTCCAGTCCATGGGCAAACAAAACATTGGTGCAACATGTGTGGGGCCCAAGAGGTAAAGGGGCCACTACCACCTCCAAATCAGGTGGGATGGTGCATTATGAGGAGCTATTGGACTGCAGAGGGCCCATAAATTGTTCCTGCACAGGGGTCCCTCTTCTGTCTCTGGCCGCCCCTTAGAATAGCTCATTAGTTTTAGAATCTTTATATCTTAACTTATATCTATATATTCTCATTTAAAAGCAGCATTCACCACTGTACCCGCCCGCAACCTAAAAAAACCTGTTCAGCTTGTTCTCCCCCCAGTGAATGAAATGACCCTTAAACTTTGCTTTATCAGTGTTCGGTGCTAGATTCCCGCCTTACTGCCAAAATGGAAAAACACATTTCCGGATCATTTTGGGTCAAAAAAGAACTGAACAATGCCAGATCAGAAAGGATTTGACATTTCACTTTTTTTTTAAATGCAGAAGAACAATTTCTAAAATGTATTCTATATTTTATATTTGTTTTCAGCGCTGAATGTGTAGCCATACTGGTTTCACCCTATGTGTGATTGCGGGAGGATTTTTTTTCCTGTCCTCTGTCTTGGGCTTCACAGCAGTGATGTCACCTGGGATGTCACCTCCTCTGAGGTCACTGCGAGGCTTCATTCCTCAGTATTATCTATGGCATTCTTCTAACATCCAATATACTGCAATCATACATTCCAGCTGGACCTTGGCAAAGTTTTCTATGGAGACCAATCGCGTAACTAGAGTCTGATGGACCCTGGTGAAAAATTTTGGACCTGGACCCCCATCTGCATGGTGGTCAGATGTGTGGGTCCATGTAGCGTTCTAGATCCTATAAAGCGATTCATATTCACCCCTCATGTGATAATGTTCCCCATCCTGGCTCCTTCCTGTAATAATCTCACCCATCCTGGCTCCTTCCTGTAATAATGTCCACCATCCTGGCTCCTTCCTGTAATAATCTCTCCTATCCTATCCCCTTTCTGTAATAATGTCCCCATTCTGTCCCCTTCCTTTAATAATGTCCCCCTTCCAGACTCCTTCTTGCAATAATCTCACCCATCCTGGCTCGTTCCTGTAATAATGTCCCCCATCGTGTCTTCTTCCTTTAATAATGTCCCCCATCCTGGCTCCTTCCTGCAATAATCTCACCTATCCTGGCTCCTTCCTGTAATAATGTTCACCATCCTGGCACCTTCATGTAATAATCTCCCCCATCTTGGATCCTTCCTGCAATAATCTCCCCCATCCTGGCTCGTTCCTGTAATAATGTCCCCCATCTTGTCTCCTTCCTTTAACAATGTCCCCCATCTTGTCTCCTTCCTGCAATAATCTCACCCATCCTGGCTCCTTCCTGTAATAATGTCCACCATCCTGGCTCCTTCCTGTAATAATCTCCCCCATCTTGGCTCCTTCCTGCAATAATCTCCCCCATCCTGGCCCCTTCCTGTAATAATCTCCCCCATCCTGTCCCCTTTCTGTAATAACCTCCCCCATCCTGTCCCCTTCCTGTAATAATGCCCCCATCCTGGGCCCCATTCTATAACAATGTATCCCATCCCAGGCCATTTCCTAGTATAATACCCTCCATCCTGGTATAATGCCCCCCATCTTGGTACAATGCCCCTCATTGTGCCATCCTAGGGTCCAGCCATTCTTCTCCAGCATATTTTAAAAAGAAACCAACGATTATTCTTACCTTTCCCTGATATGTGGCGTCCTCCTCTATAGCCGGTGTAGAAGCTGTCAACTGACTTCGGCATGCCGACATGAGCAGCGCATGACATCACTGCCATGAAGCTCCCATCATGGGCAAGTCGACATCTGCTGTTGGCATCTGATTGGCACTGACATTGGCACGTCCCCCTTCTGAATGGTCTAGGTGGTGGTGACACACTCTGAGACCGCAATCTTTACACCCCTGATGGAGACCATTACACTGCCTTCACTTGTTTTTAGCCCCAAAAAATGGGTCAAAAGCTAAGAGGACTGCTTTGGATTGTTATTGGACAGTTTTTAGAACCCATCATTGTTGGGTCTCATTTTCCTCCGCATAGAGGACGTTAACTTTGTATGGATTCCCCATTTGCTAAATGACCTTCGTAGATGTAAAAGTTATGTCACGTCTCTCTCCATTGCAAGGAAAAGAAGGACAAGTGAACACATGAAAAGCCTTCATGTCTTGGAATTGGAGTATGGCAACACAACGAAGTTCCAGGAGGGGACCCCATAATGTTTTTTGATTTGGGTCCCCTTTCTCATTGCCGTGGTTGGGAAGTTAAGGTCAATACTTAGTCAAACTTAGTGACGCACAACTTGAGAAACAACTTTTTCAATGCAATACAGGTAGGATCCCACAGCAAGATGGAGATTTACAAAGATTTACTCCTATGTGATCACAGACAGGGCCATATTTGCCACTATGCACTGAAAGGCGGGTACCTAGGGCGGCAATCTGCAGGGGGCAGCGCCACCATGAATGAGTAAAAAAAAACATTTCTGCTTGACCGCTGGACCAAGTGTCAGTATTGCTGTTTTTATTTGGGGCGGACTGGAGGGGGAAGGTGGTGGAGGTTCAGGGGGCGCTCGCGTCCTGTCTTTTTTTACAGCCTCATGAAGTCGGTATTTTTACCAGTCTGCACTGAATGGTGGATGGGTGTTTCCTACATAAAGATCTTTTCTATCAAACCCAGAAACAGACATTAGAAATGTGTTGGCGTGTAAGCGGAAAAAAACCCTCAGTTTATGTCCCTATCATACTCAATGGTCTATTCTACTCTATAGACCAACATTAAGCCTATGAGTTAATATTTAGAAGATGGAAGAAAAGCAGCACGAGCCTAAAATACAGTGTGGATGTGGCCACGGTGGGATCTGAACCCAGAACACCAGCACCCTGGTCACTAAGCTCTGAGCCACCAAACCTGTAGGAAAAGGTGTGTGCGGTGGAGAGACCACTTTGTGTCACGAGTTCCAGTTATGTATCACCACTAGTGTTGAGCGATACCTTCCGATATCAGGAAATATCGTATCGGATTGGATCGGGCCGATACCCAAAAAGTATCGGATATCGCCGATTCCGATACCGGAAACCAATGCAAGTCAATGGGACACAAATATCGGAATGAAAATAAACCCTTTCTTTCCTTGTAGGTTAATTCTACATGAAGTAAAACAACTAAGAATAATGTAGAATGACATGAAAAGCCGGCAATTCATCAGCGGCATTCACCGGTACCCGACAATTTACAACAGAAAGAATAGAGCTTCACACATAGATTAGGTAGATAGAACCATGTCAGTCACATATATATGAAGTACAGTGACAGTGTTGCTTACTGTACTTGTCATTTAGTGTAAAGGATTTATTTAAAAAAATATTAGTGTTTTCGTGCACCGTCTCTTTAAAAAAGCCGGCCTGCAATTCAGCATCTGTACCCGACAATTTATAACAGACAGAATAGAGCTTCACACATAGATTAGGTAGATAGAACCATGTCAGTCACATATATATGAAGTACAGTGACAGTGTTGCTTACTGTACTTGTCATTTAGTGTAAAGGATTTATTTAAAAAAATATTAGTGTTTTCGTGCACCGTCTCTTTAAAAAAGCCGGCCGGCAATTCAGCATCTGTACCCGACAATTTATAACAGACAGAATAGAGCTTCACACATAGATTAGATAGATAGAAACATGTCAGTCACATATCTATGAAGTACAGTGACAGTGTTGGCTACTGTACTTGTCATTTAGTGTAAAGGATTTATTTAAAAAAATATTAGTGTTTTCGTGCACCGTCTCTTTAAGAAAGCCGGCCGGCAATTCAGCATCTGTACCCGACAATTTATAACAGACAGAATAGAGCTTCACACATAGATTAGATAGATAGAAACATGTCAGTCACATATATATGAAGTACAGTGACAGTGTTGATTACTGTACTTGTCATTTAGTGTTAAAATAAAGGATTTATTTTAAAAAAAATTGGCGTGGGGTTCCCCTTAATTTTAGGCTCTAGCGGAGGTTAAGCAGACAGCTGGGGCAGATGTTTGAAGCCTGGGAAGGGGGTAATACCCACGGAGCTTCCCAGGCTACTAATATGAGCCCCCAGCTGAATACATAGCCTTTACTAGCTATTAAAATGGGGGACCCCCCCAAAAAAATAACGTGGGGTCCCCCCTAATTTAATAGCTAGCAAAGTCTAAGCAGACAGCTGGGGGCTGATTTTAATAGCCCAGGAAGGGTGCCATGAATATTGGCCCCCTCCCAGGCTAGAAACACCAGCCGTCAGCCGCCCCAGAAATGGCGCATCCATAGGATGCGCCAATTCTGGCACTTAGCCTCGCTCTTCCCACTGCCCTGTAGCGGTGGCAGTGGGGTAATAGGGCTGGGGTTGATGTCAGCTTATAATGCCAGCTGACATCAAGCCCAGGTTAGTAATGGAGAGGCGTCTATAAGACACCCCCATTACTAACCCCATAGTCAAAGTTAAAGAAAAACACAAACACCCAGAATAAAGTCCTTTAATTGAAATAAACACACAATTCTTTATTGTTCTAAATTAAACCATACTTACCATCACGCCCATTCCAGCTGAAGCCAACGATCTCCTGCAATAAAAGAAAAATAATAAAGCAACATCATCCTTACCTTTCCATGGTTCCCACGACAGCTTCAGCTCTGCTACATCGAGATGACAGGCTGGACCGCAGCAGAACGCTGCCATCCAGCCTGTCATCCTGCAGACACTGAGAAGCGCAGGCATGCTTGCGCTCCTCAGTGTCTCTCTGTGACGGCATCCAGATGAGCCGACAATGAACTCGGCTCACCTCATGTACGTCACTGACAGCGTGGGAGAATTCTCACGCTGAAGTGCTGAGTGCAGGAGAATTTTCCCACGCTGTCAGTGCAGTGACGTGCATGAGGTGAGCTCATGTCCAATGAACTCAGCTCACCTCATGACCGTCACTGACAGCGTGGGAAAATTCTCACGCTGAAGTGCTGAGTGCAGGAGAATTTTCCCACGCTGTCAGTGACGTACATGAGGTGAGCTGAGTTCATTGGACATGACCTCGGCTCATCTTTATGCCGTCACAGCCAGACACTGAGGAGCGCAAGCATGCCTGCGCTTCTCAGTGTCTGCGGGATGACAGGCTGAATGGCAGCGTTCTGCTGCGGTCCAGCCTGTCATCTCGATGTAGCAGAGCTGAAGCTGTCGTGGGATCCATGGAAAGATAAGGATGAGGTTGGTTTATTATTTTTCTTTTATTTCAGGAGATCGTTGACTTCAGCTGGAATGGGCGTGATGGTAAGTATGGTTTAATTTAGAACAATAAAGAATTGTGTGTTTATTTCAATTAAAGGACTTTTTTCTGGGTGTTTGTGTTTTTTTTAAATACTTTACTAGAAATTCATGGTGGTCATGTCTAATATTGGCGTGACCCCATGAATTTCGGGCTTAGGGCCAGCTGATAATGCCAAGCTGGCCTTAACCCCTTTATTACCCAGTGAGCCACCGCACCAGGGCCCTGGATGAGTTGGGTACAGCGCCAGAAGATGGCGCTTCTATGAACGCGCCATTTTTTGGGGCGGCTGCGGACTGCAATTTGCAGCGGGGGGGGGGGCCCAGAAAGCTTGGGTCTCCCTGCGCTGCGGATTCCAGCCCCCAGCTGCCTAGTTGTACCTGGCTGGGCACAAAAATAGGGCGAAGCCCCACGCATTTTTTTTTTTAATTATTTCATGAAATTCATGGAATAATTAAGAAAAAAAGGGCTTCCCTATATTGCTGTGTCCAACCAGGTACAAATAGGCAGCTGGTGGTTGGGGGCAGCCCATTCCTGCCTGCTGTACCTGGCTGGACACAAATATAGTGCGAAGCCCCACGTCAATTTTTTTTTAATTATTTCATGAAATAATTTTTTTAAAAAAGGGCTTCCCTATATTGTTGTGTCCGGCCAGGTACAAATAGGCAGCTGGTGGTTGGGGGCAGCCCGTTCCTGCCTGCTGTACCTGGCTGGACACAAATATAGGGCGAAGCCCCACATCAATTTTTTTTTAAATAAATCCTTTATTTTAACACTAAATGACATTTGAAGAGTTAATAAAGATGCAGTCCCTAAATTATTATTTATTTTTTAATTAATTTTTCCCAAAACTTTTGACGTGGGCTTCGCCATATTTTTGTATGCCGGCCAGGTACAGCATCCAGCTTCTATGAACGCGCCATTTTCCGGGGCGGCTGCGGACTGCAATTTTCAGCGGGGGGGGGCAGAAAGCTTGGGCCTCCCTGCGCTGCAGATTCCAGCCCCCAGCTGCCTAGTTGTACCTGGCTGGACACAAAAATAGGGAGAAGCTTCACGTATTTCTTTTTTTTAATTATTTCATGAAATAATTAAGAAAAAAGGGCTTCCCTATATTGTTGTGTCCAACCAGGTACAAATAGGCAGCTGGTGGTTGGGGGCAGCCCGTTCCTGCCTGCTGTACCTGGCTGGACACAAATATAGTGCGAAGCCCCACGTCAATTTTTTTTAAATCATTTCAGGAAATTCATGAAATAATTAAAAAAAATTGATGTGGGGCTTCGCCCTATATTTGTGTCCAGTCAGGTACAGCAGGCAGGGACGGGCTGCCCCCAACCTCCAGCTGCCTATTTGTACCTAGCCAGACACAACATTATAGGGAAGTCCTTTTTTTCTTAATTATTCCATGAATTTCATGAATTTAAAAAAAAAATACGTGGAGCTTCGCCCTATTTTTGTGTCCAGCCAGGTACAACTAGGCAGCTGGGGGCTGGAATCTGCAGCGCAGGGAGGCCCAAGCTTTCTGGGCCCCACCCGCTGCAAATTGCAGTCCGCAGCCACCCCGGAAAATGGCGCGTTCATAGAAGCGCCATCTTCTGGCGCTGTACCCAACTCATCCAGGGCCCTGGTGCGGTGGCTCACTGGGTAATAAAGGGGTTAAGGCCAGCTTGGCATTATCAGCTGGCCCTAAGCCCGAAATTCATGGGGTCACGCCAATATTAGACATGACCACCATGAATTTCTAGTAAAGTATTTAAAAAAAACACAAACACCCAGAAAAAAGTCCTTTAATTGAAATAAACACACAATTCTTTATTGTTCTAAATTAAACCATACTTACCGTCACGCCCATTCCAGCTGAAGCCAACGATCTCCTGCAATAAAAGTAAAATAATAAAGCAACCTCATCCTTACCTTTCCATGGTTCCCACGACAGCTTCAGCTCTGCTACATCGAGATGACAGGCTGGACCGCAGCAGAACGCTGCCATCCAGCCTATCATCCCGCAGACACTGAGAAGCGCAGGCATGCTTGCGCTACTCAGTGTCTGGCTGTGACGGCATCCAGATGAGCCGAGGTCATGTCCAATGAACTCGGCGCACCTCATGCACGTCACTGACAGCGTGGGAAAATTCTCACGCTGAAGCGCTGAGTGCAGGAGAATTTTCCCACGCTGTCAGTGACGTGCATGAGGTGAGCTGAGTTCATTGGACATGACCTCACCTCATGTATGTCACTGACAGCGTGGGAGAATTCTCATGCTGAAGCGCTGAGTGCAGGAGAATTTTCCCACGCTGTCAGTGACGTGCATGAGGTGAGCTGAGTTCATTGGACATGACCTCGGCTCATCTGGATGCCGTCACAGCCAGACACTGAGGAGCGCAAGCATGCCTGCGCTTCTCAGTGTCTGCGGGATGACAGGCTGGATGGCAGCGTTCTGCTGCGGTCCAGCCTGTCATCTCGATGTAGCAGAGCTGAAGCTGTCGTGGGAACCATGGAAAGGTAAGGATGAGGTTGCTTTATTATTTTTCTTTTATTGCAGGAGATCGTTGGCTTCAGCTGGAATGGGCGTGATGGTAAGTATGGTTTAATTTAGAACAATAAAGAATTGTGTCTTTATTTCAATTAAAGGACTTTTTTCTGGGTGTTTGTGTTTTTTTTAAATACTTTACTAGAAATTCATGGCGGTCATGTCTAATATTGGCGTGACCCCATGAATTTCGGGCTTAGGGCCAGCTGAAAATGCCAAGCTGGCCTTAACCCCTTTATTACCCAGTGAGCCACCGCACCAGGGCCCTGGATGAGTTGGGTACAGCGCCAGAAGATGGCGCTTCTATGAACGCGCCATTTTCCGGGGCGGCTGCGGACTGCAATTTGCAGCGGGTGGGGCCCAGAAAGCTTGGGCCTCCCTGCGCTGCGGATTCCAGCCCCCAGCTGCCTTGTTGTACCTGGCTGGACACAAAAATAGGGCGAAGCCCCACGTATTTTTTTTTTTAATTATTTCATGAAATTCATGGAATAATTAAGAAAAAAAGGGCTTCCCTATATTGTTGTGTCCGGCTAGGTACAAATAGGCAGCTGGTGGTTGGGGGCAGCCCGTTCCTGCCTGCTGTACCTGACTGGACACAAATATAGGGCGAAGCCCCACATAATTTTTTTTTAATTATTTCATGAATTTCCTGAAATAATTAAAAAAAAATTGACGTGGGGCTTTGCACTATATTTGTGTCCAGCCAGGTACAGCAGGCAGGAACGGGCTGCCCCCAACCACCAGCTGTCTATTTGTACCTGGTTGGACACAACAATATAGGGAAGCCCTTTTTTTCTTAATTATTCCATGAATTTCATGAAATAATTAAAAAAAAAAACAACGTGGAGCTTCTCCCTATTTTTGTGTCCAGCCAGGTACAACTAGGCAGCTGGGGGATGGAATCTGCAGCGCAGGGAGGCCCAAGCTTTCTGCCCCCCCCCCCCCGCTGAAAATTGCAGTCCGCAGCCGCCCCGGAAAATGGCGCGTTCATAGAAGCTGGATGCTGTACCTGGCTGGCATACAAAAATATGGCGAAGCCCACGTCAAAAGTTTTGGGAAAAATTTATTAAAAAATAAATAATAATTTAGGGACTGCATCTTTATTAACTCCTCAAATGTCATTTAGTGTTAAAATAAAGGATTTATTTAAAAAAAAAATGGCGTGGGATCCCCCATAATTTTAGTCTCTAGCGGAGGTTAAGCAGACGGCTGGGGCAGATGTTTGAAGCCTGGGAAGGGGGTAATACCCACGGAGCTTCCCAGGCTACTAATATCAGCCCCCAGCTGAATACCTAGCCTTTACTAGCTATTAAAATGGGGGACCCCCCCAAAAAAAGTGACGTGGGGTCCCCCCTATTTTAATAGCTAGCAAAGGCTAGGCAGACAGCTGGGGGCTGATATTAATAGGCCAGGAAGGGTGCCATGAATAATGGCCCCCTCCCAGGCTAGAAACACCAGCCGTCAGCCACCCCAGAAATGGCGCATCCATAGGATGCGCCAATTCTGGCACTTAGCCTCGCTCTTCCACGCTGCCCTGGTGCGGTGGCAGGGGGTAATAGTGGTGGGGTTCATGTCAGCGCCAGCTGCCATGAAGCCCAGGTTAGTAATGATGGGCGTCTATAAGACACCCCCATTACTAACCTACAAAGTGTTAAAAAGAAAAAACACACACTACACCCAGAAAAAAATAATTTATTTGAAATAAAACACACCATTTTATTTAATTCTTAGTTTACTAAAAATAATAGTTACCTGTCCACGTTCCTGCGCTGATCTCCCATGCACAGCTGTCACATCTGGAGATGGTGACAGCTGTGCATGGCTGCTGTAAGCTCACGGTGCCGGGAACACGTCCGCTCCCGGCAGCGGGAGCCACTGACTGAGGTCACCGGACTGCATTCAGGCAGCGCAGCTCCGGAGACCTCCTTTACGGCACTGCTGTACCGTGGGAATTTCTCACGATACAGCGGGGCCGTAAAGCAGCTAACCGGAGCAGCGCTGCCTGAACTCCGGTGAACCCTTACGGCCCCATCATTCTAGCGGCGGCAGCGGTTCAGAGCGGTCACATTCTATGTGGCTGCTCTAAACTGGAGATCATCGTGGGACACTCGTGGACTACTACGGAGGGGTAAGGATAAGGTTGTGCTTTATTATTTTATATTTTATTACAGGAGATCGATGGCTTCGGGGAATTAGGTGTCTAGGTGAGTATAGGTGTAGTTTTTTATTTTTTACTTTATTTTAGGTGGCGATCGGCGGGGACAGGTAATGTATAAACTAATTTATTGTAGGTAACCACTGGCCACCAATGACATGTATCTAACATTTATTGGGGACACAGTAGGGACATTTATATAGCAGGATCAGGCTGATGGGAACTACTGCTCCCATCGAGCTGATCCTGCTGGCACGAGTGGACGGGGGACAGACATAGGCCGATGGGAGTAGTAGTGTCACATCGGCCTATGTCTGCCTGCACGCACAGACACCGCGCACAGCCGCACAAACATCGCACAGACACCCCGCACAGACACCGCACACACACCCCGCACACACACCCCGCACACACACTAATCATGACCGGTCTGATGGTCTGGGAGGTGAGGCTGACCTGTGCGGCCGTGGGAAAGTTCATGTGAGTTCATGCAGTGAAGCATGAACTCACATGAACCCTCTGAGGGCAATGCGGCGACTTCAAATGAACAGCTGATCAGCATCACCTGATACCTCAGCTGTTCATTTGAAATAACCGGCGGGAAAGCGCAGCACAGAACGGGAAAGCCGGCGGTGAAGTCTTTTCACTGCCGGCTTCCCCGCCCAGGTCCTTCGCTCCTTGGAGCTGCGCTCCCCGCCCGGTCCTAACTTACGATTGGGATTGGAGGTGGCGAGGGGAGCGGAGGATCGGGGTCGGAGGCTGCGGGGAAGCAGTATGGGGCTGTGTGATTGTTTAAAAGCCGGCGGCTTTTTACCGCGCGCCGGCTTTTAAACAATCAGGAGAATTCTCCCCCGCTGGGATGGCATTCTGATGACAGGCTGGATCTCAGCTGAGCGCTGCCATCCAGCTTGTCATCCTTCACAGACACTGCAGAGCGCAGGCATTATGGGAACTTCCGATTCCGGTATTCGATATTGTAAAAGTATCGGAATTAAGTATCGGAATTCTGATACCGCGAATATCGGCCGATACCCGATATTACAGTATCGGAATGCTCAACACTAATCACCACATATGAGAACTCTCAGGTAAGGTGGGCTGCCTTGTAAACCATGTAATCTTATGTGAACATGGCAAGTACCTGGATCACTAAGTATGGTAATCCCCAAACAGATGCCTGTGTCACTCCCGTGCTCTCCATGCAAATGCCTGGATGACGACCTCAATCTCTGCTCCGCACACAATTATACAGGAACACCTCAGCGCTATTTATGGACCTGTAATGGAGAATTTTTTACCTTAGGGAGACTAAAAAAAAAAAATCAAAAGTGACCTGCTGAAAAATTGTCCCGCCCCTGCTGACAAATTGACCGGCCCCTGCTGACAAAATGACACGCCCCTGCTGAATATTTAGGAGAATTTTGTTGAAAAGTTATTGGTTGTTTCTTTTTACCACTATCTCATTTGCATAAATCTGTGAGCGAGCATTCTGATTGGCTGGCTGTAGAATGCTGCATCTGCAGACATCTTATAGATGGGAATATCATTCCGACAGGAGAGGTCGGCAGAGCGAGGGACATGGCTTCAATATTAAGAAAATAGGGCCCAACTGTCCTGATTATTCTCATTATCTCATTTTGTACAACACTCTTAATATAGTAATAGAAGGAGTACGCTCAATATATTAAAGGGATTCTACAGAATTTAAAAAAGAGTCTGTTTTCTTCTGGAAAAAAAAAACAGCTCCACAATGGTCCACAGGCTGTATACGGTACTGCATTTTGCGCACATTGACACGGATGGAGCAGTAACTGGACATGACCTTGGAAAGGTGTGATGCAGCAATGTTTTTCCGGTCTTGTACAACCCTTAAATGGGTTGTATGATTAATATTTTTTTTTTTTAACAAATGGTCAGAATAGCATGAAAAATTAAAAAAATTCACCAATTCCTCATCGATCCCATTTTGTCGCTTCCTGGATCCCTGCTGGTCTCTACTTTCTGGGCCCTCTCCAGAAACAAGGACATGGCTGCTCATAGCCAGTGATTGGCTCAACCATCGGTCCCTAGAAGAATTAGGAGACAGAAACTCAGTAAGCATCGGAAAAGGGTTTGGTGCGATGAGTATTATTTATTCCGCTTTTATTATACTATTCTGCTGATTTTTTTTTAAATTAAAAATAGAAACAAATCCTCTTCCAGACTGAAATTAGTGGTCCTCCACTCGTTTTGCACAACTCCAAGTGCAGAATGTCCCACACCTCCTATATATGCTGAGTTTAGGACTTGAATGACAGGTGGTCCAGTACTCGGCCACCCTATGGGAGTGAGATACCATGCCTTAAAGGGGTTGTCCACTACTTGAGGATTGAGAAAGAGTTGCCCAAGTAGTGGACAACCCCTTTAATTGTAGGTACACTTGAGGCCACATCGGCACCAGACGCAACTGGGGCGAGGGTGGTCCTTGGTAATATAGGTAATCCTAGATTAGGCAGATGTTGGATAGACAGTGGGCTGATTTGCTCATGCACATAAGGACCCAAATATACCTAGAGGAGAAGGGAGGAAGGTGAGTAAAAGTGTTTATTATTTTCATGTGTGCAGTGATGGGGGGCCATGTACACCAGGATACGGGGGCCATGCATTTCAAGATTGGGGATGAGGGGGCCATGCATATCAGGATTTGAGATGAGATGAGGGGACCATGAATATCAGGATTGGGGATGAGGGGGCCATGCATACCAGGATTGGGATGAGGGAGCCATGCATATCAGGATTGGGGGATGAGGAGGCCATGGATACAAGGATTGGGGGGTCAGGAGGTCATGCCTACCAGGATTGGGGGATGAGGAGGCCATGCATACCAGGATTGGGTCTAAGGGCGCCATGCATACCAGGATTGGGTCTAAGGGGGCCATGCATACCAGGACTGGGGATGAGGGGGCCATGCATACCAGTATTATGGATGAGGGGGCCATGCATACCAGGATTGGGGATAAGAGGGCCATACATACCAGGATTGGGTCTGAGGGGGCGATGCATACCAGGAACTGGGATAAGGGGGCCATGCATACCAGGATTGGGGATGAGGGGGCCATGCATACCAGGAAGGGGATGAGGGTGCTATGCATACCAGGATTGGGGATGAGGGGGCCATGCATACCAGGATTGGGGATGAGGGCACCATGCATACCAGGATTGGGTCTGAGGGGCCATGCATACCAGGAAGGGGATGAGGGGGCTATGCATAGCAGGATTGGGGATGAGGGGGCCATGCATACCAGGATTGGGGATGAGGGCGCCATGCATACCAGGATTGGGTCTGAGGGGGCCATGCATACCAGGATTGGGTCTGAGGGGCCATGCATACCAGGAAGGGGATGAGGGGGCTATGCATACCAGGATTGGGGATGAAGGGGCCATGCATACCAGGATTGGGGATGAGGGGGCCATGCATACCAGGATTGGGTCTAAGGGTGCCATGCATACCAGGATTGGGTCTGAGGGGGCCATGCATACCAAGATTGGGTCTGAGGGGCCATGCATATCAGGAAGGGCATGAGGGGGCCATATATGTATAGTCATAGAACTTGGCTGTTTTACAAAGTATTGAGACATAAATTTTGGCTGTTGTAATGCCAGTGTCCCTGCATGCCTCTGCTCCTCCCTCCTAGCAGGAACGCCAAATTACTTACCGCCCAGGCAGCCCTGCCATGTCCCCCTCTTCAGCTTTCGCTTTCCAGTCTTGGCACATGCTGCAAGGCTCCCCTGACAGGGCGCTTAGGGCACGTGCGCATGCACTCCCAGTCTCTTAAAGATGAGTGCAATCTTATGTGTCCCCAGTAACTAGCTGAGAGGCACTTAAGGCACCTCCACCTTTAGGTAGGTGCCTGAGCATCATTTGAGTGTTAGGGCCTGCTAGCTGCAAGCTCATTCTCAGGTCCCTCAATCTGCATCTGTTCTAGTTTTTTTCCAGTCTGATCTGTACTTTGATCCTGAAACTGCACCTGCGGTACCTAATCCAGAAGCAAATCGGCGGTACCTGAACCCAAAACCGCTCCAGCGGGATCTGAACCTGAAACTGCACCTAAGGTACCTGAGCCTGAAACCGCTCCAGCGGTATGTGATCCAGAAACTGCTCCAGCGGTACCTGAACCTGAAACCGCTCCCCCTGAACGTGAACCTGAACCTGCACTTGCGGAACCTGAGCCCGAAACTGCTCCGGCGGCAAGTGAACCAGTGCCTATGCTTATTACCCTGTCCCATTAGTACTAGCACTACTATCCGATCTACCATTATCCGGTCCCACCTTGGACTCCAAGTCTGTGTCTCCTGTCCTGACCCATGGGGTCAGCTGCCGTGGTACCCGGATCTGTCCTGGAGTAGCAACTGTCGTCCACCTGTGGCCCAAGTCTAACCACACCATCAGGGGCTCTAGTGAAAACCCAGGTGGTTGCCTAGTTATGCCCATCCAGGCTCTCCCCAGCCCATGGTGCAGTGTGTCCACAATCCACGTGTGTTACAGTTGTTAAACTATGGAATAGAGGTACAGAGCTTGTTGGTTATACTTCAGGGCTGAGAGGCACAGTTTAATGACTACACTTTAAAGATGAGATGTAGAACTACATGTTTACACTTTAAGCAGAGGTGCAGACCTTGGCAGTTACACATTAAAGTAGAGGCACAGAACTTGGTGGTTACCAATAGCAATGTGAGCAGTCTCTAAATATGTCTCCTAGTAATTCATAACAGGCATTTGCCACCAGGAACAGGTATAGCCTAATAGTTTAGAACTTGGCAGTGCTTACTAGGGACAGACCACACTATGCTCACTGTAATATAATGTTACATAAGTATGTCAATTCTTTGCACTCAATGTCATTCATCAGTATATTTTTTATGAGCTTATCTCTCAGGGTATCTCTCACTTGGTAGCTCACCACAGTCCATTGCAGGGCACGCAGGCTGGTACATACACTCACTTGGGTCATCACTTTCACCAGATTATTTCTTCTTGTACTGATATAGACCTATAAGTCTAACTACACAGATGAAATACAGGGTTATGATAGGTAGGAGTTAGCAGTTGGTGCCCATAAAATTCTATGGTGAACTGTAACTGTTTTTGCAGGAGAACTTGCAGCAGAATGTCTGTGTCTGTCTCCAACTCCTTCCTCCGTAGAATCTTGTAGGCACCAACTGTCATCTTCTATCTCAGTAATATGAAAAAATCTGTTTACACTGAATCCAGATTTTATAGATTTTACACATGAATTGAGAGTAAGAGATCATTCCAGAAGCAGATCGTGTTCATGTGTACTATTGATTTATGAAATCAAAATGAGAACGACTGCTACTCTTTAACCTACTGAGTAAATAGGGGGAGCCTGACCACTATGTAATGACCAACAAAAAAATATGGTGGTTGTTTAAATGGTAGATAGAGGTATCAGAACACCCCATTAACCTTATTTGTGGGGGTCTTGAAATGGGAAAATGGCAAACTTCAGCTGCCATGTATTTTGGCCTTCAGTAAATCAGCAGCTGATTCCGGCATTGACCAGGGAGCTAACAAACACATGAGGAGTCATTTAGACATTTTTCACGGTTTGACATGTAAATCGTGGGGGAAATAATTTTTCCACAGTAAATCACTCTTGTGTGTAAATGTTTTATTGTTTGCCTGTTGAGGTGTGAATGAAGTCATGGGCGCTCCGGTTCACTTCATCCGTCTCTGCGGCTGACAGCATTGCTTAGACACAAGTTGCTGTTCTATATAAACCCTGTCACTTGGCCATCTGAGAACAGGCCGCTTCCTCTGGGAATCCCTAATCAAACACTCTTGGGAACCATGCAAGCGGTAGTGTCCATTACTGATAAATTAAATGAGGTCTACCCACCCTACTTCTGGCTGACATTTTTGCAATAACAGAGAAGGTTAGACAAAGAGTAGTCACCTACAGACAGCGCATAGTGTTTATAATACGGTCCCTTCTCAGGACCCTGATGAGGGCTGACAGCGAGGGTCACGTCGGGCTAGACAGACTCGCAGCGCTCCTTCTTCATATTCAACAGCAATGCATACCACTTTTTTTTTTCGCAAATAAAGACAGTTCATAAAAACATTTACTGATCAATGACAGTGACTGCAGAGAAATAAGACATTCATGTAACATTATATTACTGCATAGTGCATAGAAGGATTTTCCACATTCAATAGCTACTATTAGCAAAATCCACATAAAGGCACATTCAGACGATCTTGGACAGCAAAGCACGGACTGTCTGCAAGTCTCCTGACCGGAGCATGACAGCTTCATGTATTTCTATAAGGCTGTCAGGAGAGCCGCCGGCCAGTCCGGGCAAGGACCAATTTGCACGGACGTCTGAATGTGCCCTAATAAAGCAGGTATAGGACATTAATTAGTTTATGGGGTGTTTTTTTTTATTCTCTTCACTCCTCTCACTTTCCAATGGTTCACCAGGTTGGGTCAGATTTGACTGGTGGTAGTAAAAGTTTATAAAGTTTTATGAGTATTAAAATCTGAAATAATAATAATAATTATACAGTATATAGAGTTAAAATTTTGCTCTGTCCATCATTCCCTCTCTCTATTTGTCTCTTTCAGGCAGCACATAAAGAGAGACCTGTCAGTCTGTGGGAGCGGGACGGGGAGAAGCCGCCAGGGACTTACTTCTGGGACTAGTAACAAAGAAAATGACGGCACTTCCACTACAAGAAATAGGTGTGAACAGGTGCTTACTAAGAGGAGCTACCTCCATGTACAATGAACAAACAAAGTAGTACTCTGTAACACTGAGTATGTAAATATGAAATATGAATAGCATTACTGCTGTAGAAGATAGAAATAAATGAGAAATTTTAGCGCATGTAAATGTGGCACCCCAGGGGTCTGGTTGCCACAGTGATAGAAATATTATGTCTGAGAGCAAGTGGGAGGTTTCCTAGTCAGGAGCCCTTAAACATGCAACACCTCCTGTCCCAGACCAGATAGGGGAGGAACCTGCCCTATATAAACTGGATCTGGGGCGGGGTTAGTCAGTCAGAGCCTGGAGTTTGTTCCAGACACAGGGAAAGTAACAGCGAGGAGCTCTGTAGGAGCAGGAGCTGAAGACAAGGGACTTGAGCTAAGTGGAGTTTGTCCTGGCAGAAGACGCTAAGAACCGGACACAGGAGTCCGAGGCTGTGGGGACTTATATATACCCAGCAGCAGAAACCCGCCGGCAGGGGATTTCAGGTCCTCTGGCCATAGAAGCCCGGAGGCTCAGTCGCGAGCAAGGGACCAGCACCGCCATCGAGGAGCGGGGGCTATCAGAAGACCCCAAGTCACCAGCCATACGGGTGAGCACCACACGGTACACTCAGGGACGTGGGCTACTTCCACTCGCTTGCAGCAAGGTAGCCAGGAAGAGTGCAGATAGACGGGGAGGCCTACAACTCCACCTGGCCAGGGGAACTCCAGTTTGCTCACAGACTGTCCAGGCCTCTTATGTTAGCCAGTACTCCCGGGAGGGTCTGCCTTATCATCATCAGTAAAGACCCTGAACTGCACTGCAAAGCCTCTGAGTCGTTCCTGCTGCGCTCGTGCACCATCACTCCCATCATCCACACTCACTACCCTGAGGCTATACTCCTCCCGTGGGGAGTTATACTACACTCTGCTGCCCTCACAACATCAGCCTCAGAGGTCTGCTCAGCAGCGGCGGTTCTTATTGACCACAATCCACGGGTGGCGTAGTCGGACATTGCATTATACTGATACAGAGACTGCCACAATATTGGTCTGGTCACCCTGAGTCATGGGACCGGGTCGCCACTACTACTCCCAGCATTGCCCTGAAGTCCGGTCTCGGGTGCCCCACGGCCCAGGGGGCGCGTCATAAATATGAAGCATGAAATATGAATAGCATTACTGCTGTAGAATATAGAAATAAATGAGAAATCTTAGTGCATAAATTGGCCAATTCATGTTTACCTGATAGCCGCAATAAGGCGTTTCTCAATGCCAGGGCCTAACAATGTGAATACCTCTCTAAGGGACATCTGTCTGCTTATGTGTGGGAAAGTAAGATCCTGATCATCATTTTCTCATTTATTTCTAGATTCTACAGCAGTAATGCTATTCATATTTCATACTTCATATTTACATGTGCTAAAATTTCTCATTTATTTCTATTTTCTACAGCAGTAATGCTATTCATATTTCATACTTCATATTTACATACTCAGCGATACAGAGTGCTACTTTGTTGTTCATTACTTCTGGGACTAGTCATCCAGATTTTAGGCCAGCTGCAGACGAGAATATGAAAAATCGTCTGAGTTTCATCCAGAAAACTCAAAAGATTCATACCCAGGTGCCATCCATGTGACCAGTTTTTACGTCCACGTGACATGCATGTGACCAATGTTTAAGTCCATGTGTCATCCATGTGACCATTTTTATGTCCAAGTGCCATCCATGTGACCAGTTTTTAAATCCAGGTGCCATCCATGTTGTGACCAGTTTGTACGTCCACGTGCCAACCATGTGACCAGTTTTTACGTCTACGTGCCATCCATGTGACTAGTTTTTATGTCCAAGTGCCATCCATGTGACCAGTTTTTACATCCATGTGACCAGTGTTTAAGTTCATGTGCCATCTATGTGACTAGTTTTTATGTCCAAGTGCCATCCATGTGACAAGTTTTTATGTCCATGTGCCATCTATATGACCAGCTTTTACGTCCATGTGCCATCCATGTGACCAGTTTTTACATCCATGGGCCATCCATGTGACCAGTTTTTAAGTCCATGTGCCATCTATGTGACCAACTTTTACGTCGAGGTGCCATCCATGTGACCAGTTTTTACATCCATGGTCCATCCATGTGACCAGTTTTTATGTCCATGTGCCATCCATGTGACCAGTTTTTACATCCATGGGCCATCCATGTGACCAGATTTTATGTCCATGTGCCATCCATGTGAACAGTTTTTAAGTCCATGTGCCATCCATGTGACCAGTTTTTACGTCTATGTGCCATCCATGTGGCCAGTTTTTACGTACATGTGCCATCCATGTGACCAGTTTTTAAGTCCTTGTGCCATCTACAGTCATGGCCAAAAGTATTGAGAATGAGACAAATAATAATTTTTCCAAAGTTTACTGCTTCATTTTTTGTAATGGCAATTTGCATATACTCCTGAATGTCAAAGAGTGATCAGCTTAACAGCAATTACTCTACTTGCAAAGTCAATATTTGCCCAGAAAATGAACTTTAACTCCCAAAACACATTTCAACATCATTGCAGTCCTGCCTTAAAAGGAGCAGCTAACATCGTTTTAGTGATTGATCCATTAATACAGGTGTGGGTGTTGATGAGGACAGGGCTGGCGATTAATCAGTCATGATTAAGTAAGAATGACATCACTGGACACTTTAAAAGGAGGCTGGTTCTTGGTATCATTGTTTCTCTTCAGTTAACCATGGTTATCTCTAAAGAAACACGTGCAGCCATCATTGCACTGCACAAAAATGGCCTAACAGGGAAGAGTATCGCAGCTACAAAGATTGCACCTCAGTCAACAATCTATCGCATCATCAAGAACTTCAAGGAGAGAGCTTCCATTGTTGTCAAAAAGGCTCCAGGGCACCCAAGAAAGACCAGCAAGCACCAGGACCGTATCTTAAAACTGTTTCAGCTGTGGGATGGGACTACCAGCAGTGTCGAGCTTGCTCTGGAATGGCTGCAGGCTGGTGTGAGTGCTTCTGCACGCACTGTGAGGTGGAGACTCTTTGAGCAAGGGCTGGTTTCAAGGAGGGCACCAAAGAAGCCACTTCTCTCCAGAAAAAACATCAGGGACCGACTGATATTCTGCAAAAGGTACAGGGAGTGGATTGCTGAGGACTGGGGCAAAGTCATTTTCTCTGATGAATCCCCTTTTCGATTGTTTGGGACATCTGGAAAACAGCTTATTCGGAGAAGAAGAGGTGAGCGCTACCACCAGTCTTGTCTCATGCCAACTGTAAAGCATCCTGAAACCATTCATGTGTGGGGTTGCTTCTCAGCCAAGGGAATCGGCTCACTCACAGTCTTGCCTAAAAACACAGCCATGAATAAAGAATGTACCAGAAAGTCCTCCAAGAGCAACTTCTCCCAACCGTCCAAGAGCAGTTTGGCGCCCAACAATGCCTTTTCCAGCATGATGGAGCACCTTGCCATAAAGCAAAGGTGATAACTAAATGGCTCATGGAACAATACATAGAGATTTTGGATCTATGGCCTGGAAACTCCCCAGATCTTAATCCCATTGAGAACTTGTGGTCAATCATCAAGAGACGGGTGGACAAACACAAACCAACAAATTCTGGTAAAATGCAAGCATTGATTATGCAAGAATGGACTGCTATCAGTCAGGATTTGGTCCAAAAGTTGATTGAGAGCATGCCAGGGAGAATTACAGAGGTCTTGAGGAAGAAGGGGCAACACTGCAAATATTGACTTGCTGCATTAACTCATTCTAACTGTCAATATAACCTATTGGTACTCATAATATGATTGCAATTATATTTCTGTATGTGATATAAACATCAGACAAACACTAATAAAAACCAGAGGCCAGCAGATCATGTGAAAATATAATTTTGGTGTCATTCTCAATACTTTTGGCCATGACTGTATGTGACCAGTTTTTATGTCCATGTGCCATCCATGTGACCAATCTTTACATCTACGTGCCATCCATGTGACCAGTTTTTACATCTACGTGCCATCCATGTGACCAGTTTATACGTCCATGTGCCATCCATGTGACCAGTTTTTACATCCATGGGCTATCCATGTGACCAGTTTTTATGTCAATGTGCCATCTATATGACCAGCTTTTACGTCTATGTGCCATCCATGTGACCAGTTTTACGTCCTTGTGCCATCCATGTGACCAGTTTTACGTCCTTGTGCCATCCATGTGACCAGTTTTACGTCCATGTATTATCCATGTGACCAGTTTTTATGTCCATTTGCCATCCATGTGACCAGTTTTTACGTTCATGTTCCATCCATATGACCAGCTTTTACGTCCATGTGCCATCCATGTGACCAGTTTTTATGTCCATGTACCATCCATGTGACCAGCTTTTACGTCCATGTGCCATCCATGTGACCAGTTTTTACGTTCATGTGCCATCCATGTGACCAGTTTTTATGTTCATGTGCCATCCATGTGACCAACTTTTACGTTCATGGACCATCTATATGAGCTGCTTTTACGTCCATGTGCCATCCATGTGACCAGTTTTACTTCCTTGTACCATCCATATGACCAGTTTTACGTCCACGTGCCATCCATGTGACCAGTTTTTATGTCCATATGCCATCCATGTGACCAGTTTTTACGTCTATGTGCCATCCATGTGACCAGTTTTACGTCCTTGTGCCATCCATGTGACCAGTTTTACGTCCTTGTGCCATCCATGTGACCAGTTTTACGTCCATGTATTATCCATGTGACCAGTTTTTATGTCCATTTGCCATCCATGTGACCAGTTTTTACGTCCATGTTCCATCCATGTGACCAGTTTTTACATCCATGGGCCATCCATATGACCAGATTTTATGTCCATGTGCCATCTATATGACCAACTTTTACGTCCATGTGCCATCCATGTGACCAGTTTTTATGTCCATGTACCATCCATGTGACCAGCTTTTACGTCCATGTGCCATCCATGTGACCAGTTTTTACGTTCATGTGCCATCCATGTGACCAGTTTTTATGTTCATGTGCCATCCATGTGACCAGTTTTTATGTCCATATGCCATCCATATGACCAGTTTTTAAGTTCATGTGCCATCCATGTGACCAGTTTTTATGTTCATGTGCCATCCATGTGACCAGTTTTTATGTCCATCTGCCATCCATATGACCAGTTTTTATGTCCATGTGCCATCTATATGACCAGCATTTACGTCCATGTGCCATCCATGTGACCAGTTTTTATGTCCATGTACCATACATGTGACCAGCTTTTACGTCCATGTGCCATCCATGTGACCAGTTTTTACGTTCATGTGCCATCCATGTGACCAGTTTTTATGTTCATGTGCCATCCATGTGACCAGTTTTTATGTTCATGGACCATCTATATAAGCAGCTTTTACGTCCATGTGCCATCCATGTGACCAGTTTTTATGTCCATATGCCATCCATGTGACCAGTTTTTATGTCCATGTGCCATCCATGTGACCAGTTTTTCTTCCTTGTGCCATCCATGTGACCAGTTTTTATGTCCATATGCCATCCATATGACCAGTTTTTAAGTTCATGTGCCATCCATGTGACCAGTTTTTATGTTCATGTGCCATCCATGTGACCAGTTTTTATGTCCATATGCCATCCATATGACCAGTTTTTATGTCCATGTGCCATCTATATGACCAGCTTTTACGTCCATGTGCCATCCATGTGACCAGTTTTTATGTCCATGTACCATACATGTGACCAGCTTTTACGTCCATGTGCCATCCATGTGACCAGTTTTTACGTTCATGTGCCATCCATGTGACCAGTTTTTATGTTCATGTGCCATCCATGTGACCAGTTTATATGTTCATGGACCATCTATATAAGCAGCTTTTACGTCCATGTGCCATCCATGTGACCAGTTTTTATGTCCATATGCCATCCATGTGACCAGTTTTTATGTCCATGTGCCATCCATGTGACCAGTTTTTCTTCCTTGTGCCATCCATGTGACCAGTTTTTACGTTTATGTGCCATCCATGTGACCAGTTTTTACATCCATGGGCCATCCATGTGACCAGTTTTTATGTCCATGTGCCATCTATATGACCAGCTTTTACGTCCATGTGCCATCCATGTGACCAGTTTTACGTCCATGTGCCATCCATGTGACCAGTTTTACGTTCATGTGCCATCCATGTGACCAGTTTTACGTCCATGTGCCATCCATGTGACCAGTTTTATGTCCTTGTGCCATCCTTCTGACCAGTTTTATGTCCTTGTGCCATCCATCTGACCAGCTTTTACGTCAGTTGGCCGATTAGATAAATCAGTCATCTGAACAGCCCTATAGAATAACAAGGGTCAGTGGGCAGTCAATGTGCTATCCAACCAAAAAATCGGGCAGCAGATGTCCGATTTATTTACTTGTGTGCACGAGACCTTAAAGCATATTTCTTCTGAAATGCCATAGCATTTCAGAGTAAAGCATACATTGCTGCAATAATGGAGTCAGTCTGCCTTAGTTCAAGTGCAGCATGAATCAAGTGTCATGTTCTCTTTAGAATAGTAATGCATAAAATTTACAATAGTTCATATACTGAGCATATGGAATGCTTAAAACTATACAAGGTGTCCCTATAGATCAGAGGTCTCAAACACGCCGCCCGCAGGAAGCATGCAGCCCCTGAGGCTGCTTTGTGCGGCCCGCAGGCACAGACCCCTTGATGATTACGACCAGGTCCAGGAGGAGCCGCCGACAGCAGCGCTGCATTGACGCGCAAAGACCGGCTCTCTACAGAGCATTTCTAATGCCAGCTGCCGGCCAATCAGAGGCCAGCCGCTGATATCTGCGCCCCAGCGCAGCGGCGTATGACGTCACTGCCATGCAGTCAGCTGTTGGTCTCTGATTGGCCAGTGGCTGGCATTGGAAATGCTCTGTAGAGAGCCGGTCTCTGCGCGTCAATGCAGCGCTGCTGTCGGCGGCTCCTCCTGGACCAGGTCGTAATCATCAAGGGGTCTGTGCCTGCGGGCCGCATGTGCTCAAAGGACGTAGAGGGAATGGAGGACAGGTGAGAGGAATCTTTTTTTTTTCTTTTTTAGGCTGTGTACCCACGTAGCGTTTTTCAAGCGTATATGCTGCGGAATTTCCGCAGCGTAAACGCTTGAAAAACGCATGTAGATCCGCACCCCATGGTCCCCAATGGCATTCCGCAATGTCAATGCCCATGCTGCGGATTTTTACGCAGCGTATATGCTACAGTCAAAAATCCGCAGCATGTTCATTAATTTTGCGGAAGCGCAGCGGAATCAATGTGCGGATGGTACCCAAGTCTGGAGGAGAGGAGACTCTCATTCAGACCTGGGTACCAAAGAACCTGTAAAAAAAAGAATAAAATAAAGTTTATACTTATCTTCTGATGTTTTCCCTCCGTCGCGCTGTTGTCTGAAGGACCTGCCACGTCATTGAGTCATGTGACCCACCACATGACTCAATGACGTCACCGCAGGTCCTGCACACAACAGCGTGATCCGCTCAAGCCTCCGGACGGGGCAGAGAATGCATCAGAAGGTGAGTATAAAGTTTATTTTTTTATTTTTTACCATTCTGAACAAGTTGTCAAGCACTTTTCCAAGTGATGCTTGGAGAAGTGCTTGATAACCCGCATGCAGAAATGCATGCAAAGACGCCTCACAAACGCTTCTACCTGGCGGGAAAACCGCATGTAATATCCGCATGCGATTTTCCCGCCAGGGAGAAGCGTAAAAAATATGCTTCAGGTCCGCAACGTGGGCACATAGCCTTATGTGTGTGAAGAACAGCGACGGGACAATTCTACCAGATGGGGATCACCAGGATGGGGCACATTACTACTAGATGGGGATCACCAGGATGACGCATATTACTACAAGATGGGGACCACATGGATGGGGCATTACTGCCGAATGGGGGACATTACTCCAAGATGAGGACCAGGATGGGGCACATTACTACTAGATGGGGATCACCAGGATGACGCATATTACTACAAGATGGGTACCACCTGGATGGGGCATTACTGCCGAATGGGGGACATTACTCCAAGATGAGGACCAGGATGGGGCACATTACTACTAGATGGTTATCACCAGGATGGGGCACATTACTACAAAATGGGGACCACCAGGATGGGGCACATTATTAAAAGATAGGGACTACCAGGATGGGACACATTACTACAAGATAGGGACTACCAGGATGGGGCACATTACTACAAGATGGGGACCACCAGGATGGGGCATTACTACAAGATGGGGACCACCAGGATGAGGCATATTACTACCAGATGGGGACCACCAGGATGGGGCACATTACTACAAGATGGGGACCACCAGGATGGGGCACATTACTACAGAATAGGGACCACCAGGATGGGGCACATTACTACAATATGTGGCCACCAGGATGGGGCACATTACTATAAGATGGGGACCACCAGAATGGGGCACATTACTACAAGATGGGGACAACCAGGATGGGGCTCAATACTGCAAGATGGGGAACACCAGGATAGGGCACATTACTACAAGACGGGGACCACCAGGATGGGGCACATTACTACAAGATGGGGACCACCAGGATGGGGCATATTACTATAAGATGGGGACCACCAGGATGGGGCACATTACTACAAGATGGGGACCACCAGGATGGGGCACATTACTACAAGATGGGGACCACCAGGATGGGGCACATTACTACAAGATGGGGAACACGAGGATGGGGCATATTACTATAAGATGGGGACCACCAGGATGGGGCACATTACTACAAGATGGGGACCACCAGAATGGGGCATATTACTACAAGATGGGGACCACCAGGATGGGGCACATTACTACAAGGTGGGGACCAGGATGGGGCACATTACCACAAAATGTGGACCACCTGGATGGGGCACATTACTACAAGGTGGGGACCAGGATGGGGCACATTACTACAAGATGGGGACCACTAGCATGGGGCACATTACTACAAGGTGGAGACCAGAATGGGGCACATTACTACAAGATGGGGATCACCAGGATGGGGCATATTTCTGCAAGATGGGGACCACCAGGATGGGGCATATTACTACAAGATGGGGACCACCAGGATGGGGCACATTTCTGCAAGATGGGGACCACCAGGATGGGGCACGTTTCTGCAAGATGGGGACCACCAGGATGGGGCACATTACTACAAGATGGGGACCACCAGGATGGGGCAGATTACTACAAGATGGGGACGACCAGGATGGGGCACATTACTACAAGATGGGGAACACCAGAATGGGGCATATTACTATAAGATGGGGACCACCAGGATGGGGCATATTTCTGCAAGATGGGGACCACCAGGATGGGGCATATTACTACAAGATGGGGACCACCAGGATGGGGCACATTTCTGCAAGATGGGGACCACCAGGATGGGGCACGTTTCTGCAAGATGGGGACCACCAGGATGGGGCACATTACTACAAGATGGGGACCACCAGGATGGGGCACATTACTACAAGATGGGGACGACCAGGATGGGGCACATTACTACAAGATGGGGAACACCAGAATGGGGCATATTACTATAAGATGGGGACCACCAGGATGGGGCACATTACTACAAGATGGGGACCACCAGAATGGGGCATATTACTACAAGATGGGGACCACCAGGATGGGGCACGTTTCTGCAAGATGGGGACCACCAGGATGGGGCACGTTTCTGCAAGATGAGGACCAGGATGGGGCACATTAATGCAAGATGGGGACCACTAGGATGGGGCATATTACTATAAGATGGGGACCACCAGGATGGGGCACATTACTACAAGATGGGGACCACCAGGATGGGGCATATTACTACAAGATGGGGACCACCAGGATGGGGCACATTACTACAAGGTGGGGACCAGGATGGGGCACATTACTACAAGATGGGGACCACCAGAATGGGGCATATTACTTCTATATGGGGACCACCAGGATGGGGCATATTACTACAAGATGGGGACCACCAGGCTGGGGCACATTACTACAAGGTGGGGACCAGGATGGGGCACATTACTGCAATATTGGGACCACCAGGATGGGGCACATTACTAGATGTTTGCCAGAATTACCTTATGGTGCTAATAGTAAAACAATATTACTGTATGTGGCCAATTGGAGGAAACAAAATTGTAAAAATAATTTTAAAAAAATTTAAAATAAAGCATGAATAAATATTTTGCCACTAAAAATGCTGTTTTATATATAAACTAAAGTAAACACAAAAAAGTGCACGTTTATTATCGCCACATCCGTAACGACCCAAGCTACAAAAAAATAAAGACAGCAAAAATGTTCAGGCGGTGTATACGAAAAAAAATGGTATCACTAAAAATGTCACTTTGACCTGCAAAGAATGTGGCCCCCCAAATTCACATTTTTTCCATGTGCGGCCCATATACCCAGCTGAGTTTGAGACTCCTGCTATAGATATAATCATTGTAACTATAAATATAACTCCTAAAGGCTTTGTCCAACTTCACTACTGATTTTTTTTTATTTTCTCGATGCATCTTAAGGCTATGCTCACACATAGCATTTTTGCTGCATTTTTTTCCGCAGACAAAACCTACTCTCTTGGAAGTAAAGAAGCTGCTTCAAAAAAGCAGGTTCTGCTGACTCTTTGCTGAGTTTTTTGCTGAATATTTGATGCGTTTTTGCTGCGTTTTTCTTGTCTCTTGTGCCTCTTTGAGGCCAAAAATGTAAGGTATGAACATAGCCTAAATTGGAAAATGAAGAACAGAAAACGTACTATGTCTAATGTTTCCGTGAGCCATTTGATCAAAAACAGTGTTACTAAGAGCCCTATTTTATTTAAATACACTTTTGCTTTTTCTTTTCTTATTTACAGCAAGGTTTATGTTCATTTTGCTTCTTGTCGTTTTTATCAGATTGTAAATGCAGGCTTAAAGGGGTTTTCCAGAAATACATGATAAAAGCCTAAACTTAGAGGTGTTATCCTACAGGCAACATGTGTCACCTACCCATCGGACACAATAGCTGATCTATGTATGATCGATGCTGGTCCACGTGACCACGTTTGACGCCGCACATTATGACGTTGTGACATTATAAAATGTGCCAGCAAAGAGTGATGACAAGACGGGAGTTCCTAGCTTGGGGGAGGAAAGTGGTGTGTGCCAGCACAGAGCTTGGACAGTAGGCGCGTGTGAGGGGCGAGGATGATGATGTCTTGTTTTATTTTTTTAACAATCAGTTTCAAATCAATTCGCTCATCCTTAGTGATCAGGTTTGGCACTACTGCTCCATTAACACAGGGGACACAGGATGCCATTGATGGAATCCGTGGATACTTGATTGTTGAGTGCCCATATGACCCTCCCATGGCCAGAAGAACAAAGGGACAGCTGCTCCTGGCATGTAAGGCTGTGTGCCCACCATGCGTTTTTTAAGCGTTTCCGCAGCGGCAAAAACGCTGCAGAAACGCTTAAAAAATGCATGGTAGAAGGCCTGCCATGTTCCCCAATGATAATCCGCATGTGCTGTGCACATGCTGTGGAAATTTCCGCTGCGGATTATCATTGCAGAAAAAAACGCAGCACTACCAATTCATTTGTGTAAGCGCTGCGTTTTCGCCGCCATTGACTTGCATTGGAACGCGTGTAATCCGCGTCACTGCATCTGTACATGCAGAATCCATGCGTTTCAATGTGCGGATGGTACCCGGGTCTGGAGGAGAGGAGACTCTCCTCCACACCCGGGTACCGAGAACCTGTAAAAAAAAGAACAAAATAAAAAATAAATATTATATTTACCTTTTGATGGCCTGCAGTCTCCTTGTCTTGGCTTGCCGGCAGATCGCGGTGGACTGAAGGACCTGCGGTGATGTAATTTAGTCATGTGACGGGTCACACGACGCTGACGTCGGCAGGTCCTTCAGTGTACCGCGAGCTTCCGGCAAGCCAGGACGGAGCAAAGCAAGACTCCGGGGCCATTATAAGGTAAGTATATATTTATTTTTTATTTTGTACCATTCTCCACAGTCACACTATATAAATCTATGCCGTTTGCATGGATTTATACAGTGTGACCAAGTTGTCAAGCACTTTCCAAGTAATGCTAAAATCGCTTGGAAAGCGCTTGTCAACCCGCATGCGGAAATCCATGTGAAGAACACTTCCCATCCGCTCGTCCCTGGCAGGAAAACACATGTACAATCCGCATGTACAATCCGCATGTACAATCCGCATATACAATCCGCATATACAATCCGCATGTACAATCCGCATGCGTTTTTTCTGCCAGGGAGATGCAGAAACACTCAGGAAAAAATCCGGAGCATTTCTGCATCGTGGGCACATAGCCTTACTCTCAGCACTTTTAAGATTGCTACTTCCAATAGATAGCACTAGAGTTCAACTCCTCTTCCTCTCCGGAAAGTATATTTACATATTTAATTTCCCAGAGGCCTATAAGTCTCTTTACACTCGATGGTCAGGCATGTCACTCTCCACAAGGAGAGACGTTACCCCTTATACACCAATCCGAGGACTCTCATACAGTCAAATCAGATCTCAATCTTTGCACTGAGGAGAGTGCAACACCCTGAAACACGTGTCAATATATTGAGATTCTGGTTAGGCTTTTTATTCGAAGATTACATTTCCATGATGAGCTTTTGGTGAGCTTTTGATGTTGCAGATTTTCTGCACCCATTAATTAAAATAAGTTACTTGCATTTAAAAAAAAGACTAGCGTAAAAAACTCACCAAAATCTCATAATGGAAACGTAGCCTAAGACATCTGGCAAGACTGGTTAAAGAGTTGATATTGACTCTTAGGATTGCTACTTCCAATAGGTGGCACTAGAGTTCGAGTCCTCTTCCTTTCTGAAGAGGCAATTTGCATATTTAATTCCTCTTAGGAGCACTGCATGGCCTATAAGTCTCCTTACACTGGCATGTGACTCTCCACAAGGAATGATGTTACCCCTTAGATCTCACCACAGCGGGACATGTATGCTACAGCTGGTACATCCCTGGTACTGCAGCCCAGCCCTATTCAGGTGAATGCTACTTCCTCCTGTCGATTGTAGGGGGTCTGCTCTCCACCAATCAGATATTGATGGGTTATCAATATGGGTGGGGCTACTAATATTTATGTGTAGACCCTCCAGAATACGCAAATAGGACAACGGTAAATCAATTGCTCAGCAGGTAACAAAACCTTCTCCCACATTGCCTAAGAAGAGTTGTGCCTTAATGATGGGTGACGTAGCAGATGGAAGACGTCTATTCCTCCTCCACTAAGTGATCTCTTCACTCTATTATTTATTGTTATATATTTGTTTCAAAGTTGTATCAGTCGTATCCAAAAATAATAGATTTTAAATATTTAGAACAAGAATAAGTTAATAACAATAGAGTTCAAAGAGAAGAGTATGCGCCCCAGACTTCTACCTCCTCCCCAAACGCAGGTCTTTTATATTCCCACACAACTACAGTACTAACATTCATAAATCTGTATTGGCCAAACAATGACCCAAACATCAATGACTTTAAGTAAAAATGTTACTTTTTAGTGCAGTGCCATAAATCGCCGAGAGGTCAGAATTGTCACTGTGCGGATCTCCGTTTATTTTTACGCTCAATGTCCATACGCCGCCTTTGATATTTTTCAATTAAATTTAGTTGCTGTCCCAAAAATGCTCAAAGATCACAAAAATGTCTGCTCAGCCTCACATTCCCTTCTGTATGTAACCGAGATGCCATTAAAAGACGTTTGCGTATATGAAGCTTCATCACCTCCTAATATATTTGTATCTGAACTCCTCATCATTTCCAAGATCACGGCTTTATGTCAGTGAATCCAGAATTTGGTCCTATAGACCAAGAACTTTTTCACAACTGAGGGTTTGCTACGATTGTATCCAGTTTCGACAATCTGTCTAAACAAACCAGCGGCATTTTTTTATGTCCTGTGGGTTTGCTACAATATTTCAGTCTAGATAAAAAAAATGTCCTACTCTGGATACATTGTAGGTTGCAATCTTTCAACCGGAAAAATTATTAGGTCTAAATTGGTTTCCAACCTCTGGATATAATTTGCCGATACATATCTGATAAACCAAATTAATTGCAGGTCCCCTTAGGGCACAGGATTGAACAAACATCCGAAAGAGAAAAACGTGTGACAGGAACAAAGTACACCAATATTGATAAAAAGCCAATATTTATTAAATTGAATAAAAGTTATATAAACAACGTGATCGAACGAACACTGAAAAAGACATATGCATGTATGCATGTACATGAAACTGTGTACTTAATTAATTTTGCCAATGCAAAGGTAATTCCCCTTCTGAAACGTAGTCTCTAAATATATGAATAGCTATATCCAGGCCCCTGATGAAGCAGTGGTGAAACACGTGTCAGGTCCATTGGTGGGTGAGCTGATCTAGATGCACTTTGATTGAACTCTTTGTTTGTACCTTTGTATATTTCCCATTTCCTCAGTTACTGAGCAAATATACAAAGTTATAAAGAGTTCAGTCAAAGTGCATATAGACGATCAGCTTACTCACCAATGGGCCCGACATGTGTTTCACCACTGCTTCATCAGGGGCCAGGATATAGCTATTAATATGTACACAGTTTCATGTACATGCATATATGCATTAGTGGATTCACCAGCATACATATAGTGTTATTGCATGGCAGGGTTGGACTGGGACTTAAATTCAGCCCTGGCATTTGCGAGCACCACTTGCTATGAAGTGAATGCGATATATGTTCGTCGACTTTTGTGGATCGCTCAAGATATATATCACATTTACAGAATGCAAACTGCTGTGAAATTTAAAAGGAACCTGTCAGGTCAGATAACTCTATTTACCTGCAGATATAGGGTTAATCTGCAGGTTAATAGCATTATGAAGGTGCCTAGCCGCTGTACTGAAACTGCAGCACCCGGGATAAAATAAATTTTATTTCTCCCAGGAACCACCAGTTTCAGTCATGCAGGTGTGCCTGAAGGAGAGGCCCACAGCTGGCAGCAGCCCATCTGGCATTTGCCAGAATTGCCAGATGGCCAGTCCGGCCTTTTTGCATGGTTACTTGTGAATTGTGCATCCATGTACACATGTACCTGTGTAACTTTTCTGACTAGCTCACCCACTAATTTTTAGTTGTCTATGTCTGTCTTCTTCGGTGTTTGCTCAATCACATTGTTTATATACCTTTTAATCTGTTTAATAAAAATTGACTTTTAGCAATATTGGTGTACTTTGTTCTTAGCACCCATTTTTTTCTCTTTTGCATGTTTTTTTTAACCTCTGGATATAGACAAAAAATGTTCCCTTTCACTGACAACAAACAGAGATCATGTAAATGTTGCTAAATTGAAACACAAGTATATCAGAAGTCTACAGCCTGATAGATCCAGAGATACAGAGATGGGGTGATACAGAGATTTGCACAAAATGTTAACAAGCTGAGCATGTTGTATTACGGAGGTTTTCTTCTCTAGAATACATTGGTGCTACGGGGGAATAAAGCATTGTATGGAGATACCCTACTGCCGCATTCAGAGCAAAGCCTCATTCCGTCCTCCGGATTTTGTATTTTTTTGCACACAAGAATCGGACCAGTTTCTATCAGTTTGCTGGATCCAATTTTCATCCATCAGTGTTTCATCTGTTCTTCTTATATATAAAAAAAAACTAATAAAAAAGTACATTTTCCTACCCATTAAACAGTAAAAAACAGACAGCACTCAAAAGACACATGGATATCATCTGTGTACTGTATTTTTATTTTTTTTAACACATGTTGATTTGAATGGATGAGTTTAATCTGTGGCTCCCATCAAAATGTCTCCATATTTTTTTTAGATTTTTTCTTTTTTTTTTTGCAGACAGAGCACCCAGAAAACATGGGCATGTGAACAGTTGCATAGTGTATAATATACATGTTATATCAACAAAAATCCATATAGAGCATGTACGAGAAAAATAAATGTCTGAAAGAGACCTTAAAGGGAATTTGTTGGCAAGTTTAGGTTTTTTTGCTATGTAATCTGAGAGCAGCATGATGTTGGGGCTGAGGCCCTGATTAAAGTGATGTGTCACTTACTGGGCTGTGTTTTACTCTTTCAATACAATCAGTGTTTTATCAGCAGGAGATTATCACTACAGGACTAGTTGTATCATGCTTCCTGGTCCAACCTCTACCCCACCAGTGATTGCCAGCTTTCTGCCTATGCACGGTGTACACAGGAAGCAGCCAATCAGTGGTGTTGGCGGGGTTATACAGGACTCAGCATTCACAGCTCTGCTGGAAAAAATTCTATCACAACTTGTGCACCCAATAAACTAAGTGACACTGAAATAAGGGTCTCTGTCCCTACATCACGTGTTGTGCATGGGCTTATACAGAGCTCAGCATTCAGATATCTGCTAAATTTGCAGCAGAGAAAATTGCTGCACCCAATAAAGTAAGTGACACATTGCTGGAATCAGGGTCACTGTCCCTGCATAATGCTACTCTCAGATTACATAGCACAACCTGCTGACAGATTCCCTTTAAGACAGGACTGTTGAGACGACATGTGGCACAGTGCATAAAAATAAATCACCAAAAGTAAAAGGATCCCCCCATAGGCAAAAGGAAGTTGAATCAGACATATGAAATGTGCAACCAGTGCAGCTGCTCAGTGATCCAGTAGGTAAGCAGGGTTGGGGTACCCTGGTCCAGGGGTAGCCTATTACATGGCATGTAAGCACCTGAGCAGATGTTATAGTTTATAATGTACTGGTGTATAAATTGTGAGAGACATAATGGGTTTGCTCTATGATGAGCTATCGGGGAGCGAAGCCCCCATACACTGCGTCTAACCGGAAACCCCTCCCTGCCTGTGTCCATCCCACCTTTTGATTTCCAGTCCATGGGCAAACAAAACATTGGTGCAACATGTGTGGGGCCCAAGAGGTAAAGGGGCCACTACCACCTCCAAATCAGGTGGGATGGTGCATTATGAGGAGCTATTGGACTGCAGAGGGCCCATAAATTGTTCCTGCACAGGGGTCCCTCTTCTGTCTCTGGCCGCCCCTTAGAATAGCTCATTAGTTTTAGAATCTTTAGATCTTAACTTATATCTATATATTCTCATTTAAAAGCAGCATTCACCACTGTACCCGCCCGCAACCTAAAAAAACCTGTTCAGCTTGTTCTCCCCCCAGTGAATGAAATGACCCTTAAACTTTGCTTTATCAGTGTTCGGTGCTAGATTCCCGCCTTACTGCCAAAATGGAAAAACACGTTTCCGGATCATTTTGGGTCAAAAAAGAACTGAACAATGCCAGATCAGAAAGGATTTGACATTTCACTTTTTATTTTTAAATGCAGAAGAACAATTTCTAAAATGTATTCTATATTTTATATTTGTTTTCAGCGCTGAATGTGTAGCCATACTGGTTTCACCCTATGTGTGATTGCGGGAGGATTTTTTTTCCTGTCCTCTGTCTTGGGCTTCACAGCAGTGATGTCACCTGGGATGTCACCTCCTCTGAGGTCACTGCGAGGCTTCATTCCTCAGTATTATCTATGGCATTCTTCTAACATCCAATATACTGCAATCATACATTCCAGCTGGACCTTGGCAAAGTTTTCTATGGAGACCAATCGCGTAACTAGAGTCTGATGGACCCTGGTGAAAAATTTTGGACCTGGACCCCCATCTGCATGGTGGTCAGATGTGTGGGTCCATGTAGCGTTCTAGATCCTATAAAGCGATTCATATTCACCCCTCATGTGATAATGTTCCCCATCCTGGCTCGTTCCTGTAATAATCTCACCCATCCTGGCTCCTTCCTGTAATAATCTCACCCATCCTGGCTCCTTCCTGTAATAATGTCCACCATCCTGGCTCCTTCCAGTAATAATCTCCCCCATCCTGTCCCCTTCCTATAATAATGTCCCCCATTCTCTACCCTTCCTTTAATAATGTCCCCCATTCTGGCTCCTTCCTGATATAATCTCACCCATCCTGGCTCCTTCCTGTAATAATGTCCCCCATCCTGTCCCCTTTCTGTAATAAGGTCCCCCATCCTGGGCCCTTCCAGAGATAATCTCTCCCATCCTGGCTACTTCCTGTAATAATCTCCCCTATCCTATCCCCTTTCTGTAATAATGTCCCCCATTCTGTCCCCTTCCTTTAATAATGTCCCCCATTCTGACTCCTTCTTGCAATAATCTCACCCATCCTGGCTCGTTCCTGTAATAATGTCCCCCATCGTGTCTTCTTCCTTTAATAATGTCCCCCATCCTGGCTCCTTCCTGCAATAATCTCACCCATCCTGGCTCCTTCCTGTAATAATGTCCACCATCCTGGCTCCTTTCTGTAATAATCTCCCCCGTCTTGGCTCCTTCCTGCAATAATCTCCCCCATCCTGGCTCCTTCCTGTAATAATGTCCACCATCCTGGTTCCTTCCTGTAATAATCTCCCCCATCCTGTCCCCTTCCTATAATAATGTCCCCCATTCTGTACCCTTCCTTTAATAATGTCCCCCATTCTGCCTCCTTCCTGCAATAATCTCCCCCATCTTGGATCCTTCCTGCAATAATCTCCCCCATCCTGGCTCGTTCCTGTAATAATGTCCCCCATCTTGTCTCCTTCCTTTAATAATGTCCCCCATCCTGGCTCCTTCCTGCAATAATCTCACCCATCCTGGCTCCTTCCTGTAATAATGTCCACCATCCTGGCTCCTTCCTGTAATAATCTCCCCCATCTTGGCTCCTTCCTGCAATAATCTCCCCCATCCTGGCCCCTTCCTGTAATAATCTCCCCCATCCTGTCCCCTTTCTGTAATAAGGTCCCCCATCCTGGGCCCTTCCAGAAATAATCTTTCCCATCCTGGCTCCTTCCTGTAATAATCTCCCACATCCTGGCCCCTTCCTGTAATAATCTCCCCCATCCTGTCCCCTTCCAGTAATAATGCCCCCATCTTGGGCCCCATTCTAAAACAATGTATCCCATCCCAGGCCTCTTCCTAGTATAATATCCTCCATCCTGGTATAATGCTCCCCTTCTTGGTACAATTCCCCTCATTGTGCCATCCTAGGGTCCATCCATTCTTCTCCAGCATATTTTAAAAAGAAACCAACGATTATTCTTACCTTTCCCCGATATGTGGCGTCCTCCTCTATAGCCGGTGTAGAAGCTGGCAACTGACTTCGGCATGCAGACATGGGCAGCGCATGACATCACTGCCATGAAGCACCCGTCATAGGCAAGTCGACATCTGCTGTTGGCATCTGATTGCCACTGGCATTGGCACGTCCCCCTTCTGAATGGTCTAGGTGGTGGTGACACACTCTGAGACCGCAATCGTTACACCCCTGATGGAGACCATTACACTGCCTTCACTTGTTTTTAGCCCAAAAAAATGGGTCAAAAGCTAAGAGGACTGCTTTGGATTGTTATTGGACAGTTTTTAGAACCCATCATTGTTGGGTCTCATTTTTCTCCTCATAGAGGACGTTAACCTTGTGTGGATTCCCCATTTGCTAAATGACCTTCGTAGGTGTAAAAGTCATGTCACGTCTCTCTCCATTGCAAGGAAAAGAAGGACAGGTGAACACATGACAAGCTTTTATGTCTTGGAATTGGAGTATGGCAACACAACGAAGTTCCAGGAGGGGACCCCATAATGTTTTTTTGATTTGGGTCACCTTTCTCATTGCCGTGGTTGGGTCAATACTTAGTCAAACTTAGTGACGTACAACTTGAGAAACAACTTTTTCAATGCAATACAGGTAGGATCGCACAGCAAGTTGGAGATTTACAAAGATTTACTCCTATGTGATCACAGACAGGGCCATATTTGCCACTATGCACTGAAAGGCGGGTACCTAGGGCGGCAATCTGCAGGGGGCAGCGCCACCATGAATGAGTAAAAAAAAACATTTCTGCTTGACCGCTGGACCAAGTGTCAGTATTGCTGTTTTAATTTGGGGCGGACAGGAGGGGGAAGGTGGTGGAGGTTCAGGGGGCGCTCGAGTCCTGTCTTTTTTTACAGCCTCATGAAGTCGGTATTTTTACCAGTCTGCACTGAATGGTGGATGGGTGTTTCCTACATAAAGATCTTTTCTATCAAACCCAGAAACAGACATTAGAAATGTGCTGGCGTGTAAGCGGAAAAAACCCCTCAGTTTATGTCCCTATCATACTCAATGGTCTATTCTACTCTATAGACCAACATTAAGCCTATGAGTTAATATTTAGAAGATGGGAGAAAAGCAGCACGAGCCTAAAATACAGTGTGGATGTGGCCACGGTGGGATCTGATCCCAGAACACCAGCACCCTGGTCACTAAGCTCTGAGCCACCAAACCTGTAGGAAAAGGTGTGTGCGGTGGAGAGACCACTTTGTGTCATGAGTTCCAGTTATGTATCACCACATATGAGAACTCTCAGGTAAGGTGGGCTGCCTTGTAAACCATGTAATTGTATGTGCACATGGCAAGTACCTGGATCACTAAGTACGGTAATCCCCAAACAGATGCCTGCGTCACTCCCGTGCTCTCCATGCAAATGCCTGGATGACGACCTCAATCTCTGCTCCGCACACAATTATACAGGAAAACCTCAGCGCTATTTATGGGCCTGTAATGGAGAATTTTTTACCTTAGGGAGACTAAAAAAAAAAAATCAAAAGTGACCTGCTGACAAATTGTCCCGCCCCTGCTGACAAATTGACCGGCCCCTGCTGACAAAATGACACGCCCCTGCTGAATATTTAGGAGACATTTGTTGAAAAGTTATTAGTTGTTTCTTTTTGCCACTATCTCATTTGCATAAATCTGTGAGCGAGCGTTCTGATTGGCTGGCTGTAGAATGCTGCATCTGCAGACATCTTATAGATGGGAACATCATTCCGACAGGAGAGGTCGGCAGAGCGAGGGACATGGCTTCAACATTAAGAAAATGGGGCCCAACTGACCTGATCATTCTCATTATCTCATTTTGTACAACACTCTTAATATAGTAATAGAAGGAGTACGCTCAATATATTAAAGGGATTCTACAGAATTTAAAAAAGTGTCTGTCTTCTTCTGGAAAAAAAAACAGCTCCTCAATGGTCCACAGGCTGTATACGGTACTGCATTTTGCGCACATTGACATGGATGGAGCAATAACTGGACATGACCTTGGACAGGTGTGATGCAGCAATGTTTTTCCGGTCTTGTACAACCCTTAAATGGGTTGTATGATTAATATTTTTTTTTTTAACAAATGGTCAGAATGGCATGAAAAATTAAAAAAATTCACCAATTCCTCATCAATCCCATTTTGTCGCTTCCTGGGTCCCTGCTGGTCTCTACTTTCTGGGCCCTCTCCAGAAACAAGGATATGGCTGCTCATAGCCAGTGATTGGCTCAACCATCGGTCCCTAGAAGAATTAGGAGATAGAAACTCAGGAAGCATCGGAAAAGGGATTGGTGAGATGAGTATTATTTATTCCGCTTTTATTATACTATTCTGCTTATTTTTTTTTAAATTAAAAATAGAAACAAATCCTCTTCCAGACTGAAATTAGTGGTCCTCCACTCGTTTTGCACAACTCCAAGTGCAGAATGTCCCACACCTCCTATATATGCTGAATTTAGGACTTGAATGACAGGTGGTCCAGTACTCGGCCACCCTATGGGAGTGAGATACCATGCCTTAAAGGGGTTGTCCACTGCTTGAGGATTGAGAAAGAGTTGTCCAAGTAGTGGACAACCCCTTTAATTGTAGGTACACTTGAGGCCACATCGGCACCAGACGCAACTGGGGCAAGGGTGGTCCTTGGTAATATAAGTAATCCTAGATTAGGCATATGTTGGATAGGCAGTGGGCTCATTTGCTCATGCACATAAGGACCCAAATATACCTAGAGCAGAAGGGAGGAAGGTGAGTAAAAGTTTTTATTATTTTCATGCGTGCAGTGATGGGGGGCCATGTATACCAGGATAGGGGGACCATGCATATCAGGATTGGGGATGAGGGGGCCATGCATACCAGGATTGGGATGAGGGGGCCATGCATACCAGGATTGGGGGATGAGGAGGCCATGGATACAAGGATTGGGGGATCAGGAGGTCATGTCTACCAGGATTGGGGGATGAGGAGGCCATGTATACCAGGATTGGGTCTAAGGCCGCCATGCATACCAGGATTGGGTCTAAGGGGCCCATGCATACCAGGATTGAGGATGAGGGGGCCATGCATACCAGTATTATGGATGAGGGGGCCATGCATACCAGGATTGGGGATAAGAGGGCCATACACACCAGGATTGGGTCTGAGGGGGCCATGCATACCAGGATTGGAGGATGAGGAGGCCATGGATACAAGGATTGGGTCTAAGGGCGCCATGCATACCAGGATTGGGTCTGAGGGGGCCATGCATACCAGAATTGGGTCTGAGGGGCCATGCATACCAGGAAGGGGATGAGGGGGCCATGCATACCAGGATTGGGGATGAGGGGGCCATGCATACCAGGATTGGGGATGAGGGCGCCATGCATACCAGGATTGGGTCTGAGGGGGCCATGCATACCAGGATTGGGTCTGAGGTGCCATGCATACCAGGAAGGGGATGAGGGGGCCATGCATACCAGGATTGGGGATGAGGGGGCCATGCATACCAGGATTGGGGATGAGGGCGCCATGCATACCAGGATTGGGTCTCAGGAGACATGCATACCAGGATTGGGTCTGAGGGGCCATGCATACCAGGAAGGGGATGAGGGGGCCATTCATTCCAGGAATGGGGATTAGGAGGCCATGCATACCAGGATTGGGGATGAGGGGGCCATGCATACCAGGATTGGGTCTGAGGGGGCCATGCATACCAGGATTGGGGATGAGGGAGCCATGTATACCAGGATTGGGGATGAGGGGACCATGCATACCAGAATTGGGGTTTGAGGGGGGCATGCATACCAGATTTGGGGATGAGGGGGCCATGCATACCATAATTGGGGATGTGGGGCCATGCATACCAGGATTGAGGATGAGGGGGCCATGCATACCAGAATTGGGGATGAGGGGGCCATGCATACCAGGATTGGGTCTGAGGGGCTATGCATACCAGGAACTGGGATGAGGGGGCCATGCATTCCAGGATTGGGGATGAGGGGAACATGCATACCAGGATTGGGGATGAGGGGGCCATGCATACCAGGATTGGGGAAGAGGGGGTCATGCATACTAGAATTGGGGAAGAAGGGGCCATGCATACCAGGAAGGGGATGAGAGGTCCATGCATACCAGGATTTGGTCTGAGGGGGCCATGCATACCAGGATTGGGTCTGAGGGGGCCATGCATACCAGCATTGGGCCTGAGAGGGCCATGCATACCAGGATTGGGTCTGAGGAGGCCATGCATACCAGGATTGGGAATGAGGGGGCCATGCATACCAGGATTATGGATGAGGGGGCTATGCATACCAGGATTGGGGATGAAGGGGCCATACATACCAGGATTGGGGATGAGGGGGCCATGCATACCAGGATTAGGTCTAAGGGCGCCATGCATACCAGGATTGGGTCTGAGGGGGCCATGCATACCAGGATTGGGTCTGAGGGGCCATGCATACCAGGAAGGGGATGAGGGGGCCATGCATACAAGTATTGGGGATGAGGGGTGCCACACATACCGGGATTGGGGATGAGGGATGCCACACATACAAGGATTAGGGATGAGGGGTGCCACGCATGCCGGGATTTGGGATCAGGGGTGCCACGCATGCCGGGATTGGGGATGAGGAATGGAGTGTCATGCATACCGGGATGAGGGATGGGTTACCATGCATACCAGGATGAGGGATACCATACACACCAGGATAAGGATGAGGGGTGCCACGCATGCCGGGATTGGGGAAGAGGGGTGCCACGCATGCCGGGATTGGGAAAGAGGGGTGCCACGCATGCCGGGATTGGGAAATAGGGGTGCCACGCATGCCGGGATTGGGGATCAGGGGTGCCACGCATGCCGGGATTGGGGATCAGGGGTGCCACGCATGCCGGGATTGGGGATGAGGAATGGAGTGTCATGCATACTGGGATGAGGGATGTGTTACCATGCATACCAGGATGAGGGATACCATACACACCAGGATAAGGATGAGGGGTGCCACGCATACCGGGATTGGGGGTGAGGGGTGCCACGCATACCGGGATGAGGGGTGCCACGCATACCGGGATTGGGGGTGAGGGGTGCCACGCATACCGGGATTGGGGGTGAGGGGTACCACGCATACCAGGATTGGATGGTGGGAACAGGATGGGGGCAGCACAAATACAAGGAGGGGGCAGCACATACCAGTATGGGAGACCATATACCAATAAAAATGCTCGCCACCCAGGCGTAGAACGAGTTCAATAGCTAGTGTAAAATAAGGGTATAAATGAAAACGCCAAATAGTCCTGCAAAAAAATAAAAAAAGTTACAGCTCTCAGAATATGGCGATGCAAAAACAAATTCATGTTTGTAAAATATTGTTTTTAGTATATAAAAGTAGCAAATCATTCAAAAAACTATATAAATCTGGTATCGCTGTAATTGTACCGACCCGAAGAATAAATCTGTCATCACTTTTACCTGCAAAAAAGTTTATAACAATAACTGAATTGCTGGTTTTTGATCATTCTGTGTCTGAAAAATCTGAATAAAACGCAATCAGAAAATGTTATATACTCCAAAATGGTCCAAAAAAATATTAAAATCGTCACGAAAAAATGAAGCCCTTATTCAGCTTTGTTGGCAAAAAAAAATAAAAAAGTTATAGCTCTCACAATTTGGTGACAAAAAAACAATTTTTTTATAAAAAAAAAGCATTTTAGTGTGTGATAGTAGCAAAATATAAAAAAAAACGACATAAAATCAGGCATCACATGTACCGCACGGTTAACCGCACAAAAATAATAATACAAACTGTTCTTGTACTTCTATCTATTTGCTCATTCTACCTCCCAAAAATCGGAATAAGGCTCAGGTCACATTTATCCTGTGCTCTCCGCTGAGAGCTTACATCGGGGTTTCCATGTAAAACAGAAAAACCGCGATTCAGGCAAAAACCCAATGGAACCACTCACTATAAAGAGGCAGATGGGGGCACTGTGGACCCCATTTGGTCTGTGTTCCGGCAGTGTCACATTATTTTAGGTGTTTTTTTAGCGCACAAGTGTGGGTGATCACAGTTCTGTAAAGACCTAAAAAGATGGATACCACCGGAAAAGACAGGAAACGGAGCCAAGGTGTTATTATAGTGAGTAGTACCAGCAGGGGTTTCATCTGAATCACATTTTTGTGGGATTTACACGGAAATCCCAATTTAAGCGCTCAGCATAGAACATAAGAATATGATCCAGCCTTATACTGAAAGCAATCAAAAAATATCATGTACCCCAAAATGTTACCAATAAACCCTAACTTATCCTACACAATATCATTGTAGCGTCGGCGTCCCTGCCTCCTGCTAGGCAGGGACGCTGTTCCCCTCACCTCTCCGCTCCGTGCCCGGCGTCTTCCTCCCGCTCTGCTGGCAGCGCGCGCTGCTTCCCGGCCACGGTGCTTAGGGCGCGTGCGCGCTCCCCCTCTCTTAAAGGGGCCGCGCGCGTCGTCCTAAGGAGTCTCCGGCCAATGGCCGGAGGACTTCACCATATATAAGGCACCTCCTCCAAAATGGAGGTGCTCGAGCAATGCTGTTGCAAAGCCTTCACTCTGCTTCAGTCCTCAGGTCCCGCTACCAGTTACCTGCCAGTCACCTGCCAGATTCCTGCTTGATACTTGCCTGATATCCGCTTACCTGCTTGCAAGCCTGCGGTCCGACGGTCTGCCTTCCGACACCTGTCAGTCTGTCTATGGACCAGCCAGCCCGCTCACCTGGGAGCGCTCACCTGCTACCTGCCTGCTAGCCTACCTGGAGGCTCTGCTGTCACTTGCCGTAACCACCTGCCCGTCCAGAGACTCTTGCCCGCTCACCTGGGAGCGCTCGCCTGCTACCTGCCTGCTAGCCTACCTGGAGGCTCTGCCGTCACTTGCCGTGACCACCTGCCCGTCCAGAGACTCTTGCCCGCTCACCTGGGAGCGTCTACCTGCTAACTGCCTGCTAGCCTACCTGGAGGCTCTGCCGTCACTTGCCGTGACCACCTGCCCGTCCAGAGACACTTGCCCGCTCACCTGGGAGCGTCCACCTGCTTCCTGTCTGCTAGTCTACCTGGAGGTTCTGCCGTCACTTGCCATGACCACCTGCCTGTCCAGAGACTCTCGCCCGCTCACGTGAGAGCGCTCACCAGCCACCCACCTGCTGTCCTTCTACCCAGAGACTGTCCCTGTCACTTACCGTGACTACCTGCCCTTCTACTCAGAGACTGTCCCTGTCACTTGCCGTGACTACCTGCCCTTCTACTCAGAGACTGTCCCTGTCACTTGCTGTGACTACCTGCCCTTCTACCCAGAGACTGTCCCTGTCACTTGCCGTGACTACCTGCCCGTCTTCCCTGGGAGCCACCCGCTTCCTTACAAGGACCACCCCCTTGTATAGTTGCTCAGAGGTTCCACCTCCCAGACCCGTTACAGTTTGCTCGGGCCATGGAATCCGGTGGCACCCAAGCTCCCTCGCTCTCGGACCTATGTCATGAACTGTCCCATCAGAGGTCCCAACAGGAGTCCATCCTGAGTCACCTGCGGAATGTCAACTCTCGCCTGGACAATCTGACTGCTCCACCAGCAACCACCGCTAGTGTCATGACTCGCAACCCGGCAGCGCCGCTGCCCACCAATACCATGGTATCCTGCCCCGGTCCCCGGCTTTCTGCACCTCCTCACTTCAGAGGTGACCCCGCTCAAGCTCGGGGCTTCATAAACCAGTGCACCCTGCACTTTGAACTTTTGTCCTACCAGTTTATCTCCGACCGGTCCAAAGTAGCCTTTATCATGTCCCACCTCACCGGGGAGGCTCTGGCTTGGCTAAATCCTCTATGGGAGAGAGGAGACTCCCTGGTGTCCGACCTGCCAGCCTTTCTCACGGCTTTCCGGAAAGTCTTCGACGAACCCTGACGGAAGACCTCATCCTCATCGTCTCTGCTACGCCTCCATCAAGGAAATCTCACCGTGGGCCAATATGCCATACGGTTGCGTACCCTTGCTTCGGAGCTGGCCTGGGATAATGACGCCCTGGTGTCTGTCTTCTGGGAGGGTCTGTCCGGCCGTATTAAAGATGAACTCGCCGGTCGGGACATTCCTACCACTCTCGACGACTTAATAACACTTGCCACCCGGATTGACATCCGGTTCCAGGAGCGCGCCAAAGAGGTCACCCGTGAGAGGAGGTTTCCACGTAGTGTTGAGCCACCCCCGTAGTGTTCGAGTTCGGTTCGGTTCGTCGAACACCCGTGTGTTCGCCGAACTGTTCGTCGAACTGTTCGTCGAACACCTTCGAACACCATTAAAACTAATGGCAGGCAAACAAAAACACATAGAAACACATAGAAAACACCTTCAAAGGTGTCCAAAAGCTGACAAACTGCTCAGAAGACACAACTAACACATGGAAAAGTGACAAGTACATATAGTCATGCGAAAAGAAAAGAGGTGGAGGAGTAAAAGGAGGGGGAGACACAGATATAGGCATGTCATGCCCTTCTAAAATCCAAAAAGTGAGAAGCCGACACGTTCAGTCCGCTCCTGCCCGTGCCACCTCCGCGTCGCCGGGTTTGTGCCAGAGCCGCGGTGAACCCTGACGGCCAGCCCCCCTCTCCCAATACTGGTGCCTGTCCGCTGGTGGGTCGAGCGAGCCCCCCTGTGGTGGAGGCAGCTCTAAGCTTTTTAATTTAAATTGTCTCTCTAATTTGAATGAATACACTTTAAATCCATTTACAAGGATCTATTGGAGGGCAAGTCTCATGCCAGCAGCCGCGTAATTCCAGCTCCAGTAGCGTCCACTAAAGCTGCTGCAGTTAAAAAGCTTTTATAAGGATCGAGCTCGGCTGTCCACCGCAAGGCATCCTACTGCCAGTCCGAGCCCCTATGCCTTGGGGTGCCTCCTGATGCTCTTCACTGAGTATCCCGTGGTCCCGAAGCATTTCCTTTGAAAAAATTAAGTGTCCAAACTACAGGTGGTGTAGCTTGCTTAACAGCCGGGATAATCCGCTGACTAGCAGACACTGCTACTAGGCACAAAGTATTTCCTGGGCTAGATGAAGTTAAAAATTTGTAATTAGATACTCTCGTTGGATGCTGAGAAAGCATTCCATAGAGTCTCCTGGCACGCCATATATGATTCTCTTAAAAAGCTTGGGGTAGGGGTCTAGGGGACCCTTTTATAGCCAAAATCACGGCCCTGTATCGCAATACGTCACCTAGGCTGAAGATAAATGGAACTGTAGCACCCTGAGGGCTCGGTTGCTACAGAGGTATTGCACCTCACCCAGAGGTGTGATATCTCACTCTCAGGTAAGGATGTAGTGTGGATCAGGACCCGACACCTGCATGCATTACACCACATTGCCGTGGGGTAGGGCGACCAATATGCCCCTGAGATGGGCACGACAGTCCCTGTCCCTGGCTGGAGTGGGGGGAGGGAACACTGAGGAAGGGGAACCCTGTAGTGCAGGAGCAGGGAGGAAGCAGTTCCTGGGTGCATTGAGAAGGGAGTATAAAAGGTGGGCACCATCTTAGTTCAGTGCAGAGAAGTCTGAGCAGAAGTGGCAGGGAGCAGGGGCTCTGCATGAGCTCTGCTCCGGAGGCGGGCCTAGTAACAGAGGCCCAGGCCTGGAAGAGGGAGAAGGAAGGAAGAGGAGCGGAGAAGGCTCCAGGAACGAGGAACGAAGGGATCCCAGGGGTGCGGACGGGCGAGTCGCCATCGCACGCCCGAATCCACCTGCGTGGAGGGGTCAGGCCAAAGGGGGAGACCGGTCCCCGAAACTAGTGGAGGCAGGAAACGACCCTCAGCTAGAAACAGGAGGCTGTGACATTTTATGTGGCGCAGCCCCTCGCTACACCCGCTAGGAAGGCACCACATAGGGTCAGGGAAACTGGCGCCAAGTTTACCAAGAGGAGGCCCAAGGCAGCCGGACAGAAGGGTTGGTAAGAAAGGCCAGACAAAAGACACACAAAGGGGGTCCTGTGAAGCGCTCCAAAGTTATCTGGGAGTTGTCTGAGCCCCTCACCTGGTGAGCACAGTACGACGTGGGCAGCCGTTACCTGCAGACGTGGTCTGGATAATAAGAACTGTGAGTAAAGGCCTTGGACTGCATCACTGACTCCGTGTCGTTACTGCTGCTGCCCTGCACCATCACCCCCATCCTCCGCATACACTGCCCTGAGGCTATACTCCTCCCGTGGGGAGTTATGCTACGCTTTGCTGCACCCACAACACCAGCCTCAGCGGTCTGCCCTGGAGCGGCGGTTCACTCTGACCGCAATCCACGGGTGGCGTAGTCGGACATTTAAACATCAAAACCACATAAATAGTTCCGCCACTGGTTTGACCGCCCTGAGCCACGGAACCGGGTCGCCGCCACGGAGACTACAACCACCAGCATCCACCAAAAAGGGTCCGGCTCCGGGTGTCCCAAGGCCCAGGGGGCGCGTCAGAACATTTTCATCACCTTTCACAATCACCAATGGGACAAGGCAGGGATGTTCTCTGTCCCCTCTCTTATACATCCTAGTGACGGAGCACCTGCTCTCATCAATTCGCCATAACCCCAATATTAGGTGGATTGAGGTGGGAGGCACCGAGTACAAGTGCTCTCTATTTGCTGATGATGTCCTAGTATATATCACTCAATCACATATATTCATCCATGCTGTTATGGCTGAAATAGATCACTTTGTTACATGGTCAAATTTTAAAATCAATGCAGCGAAGTCTGAGGCCCTCGATGTCTCCCTCCCCAAATCCATATAGGATTCCATCCAGTCCAACTTTCCCTTTGCCTGGCCCTCACAGGGTATCAAATACTTAGGAATTCCTATTCATAGAGACCTCTCCCATCTATGTTATCTTAATTTTGGGCCCTTTATTGAACAACTCCATACAGACCACGGTTGGCAAGTTAGAACTGTAAGATTCACTACGTGAACCACTGGTGTTTTGTGGAAAAGCACATGTACACTGTGTTCCAAATTATTATGCAAAAAGTGTTTAGGAGTGATAAGGGAAGAATTTGTTTGTTTGTCAGTTAAACTCATTGATGGTGATGTGTGTCAGGGCTCTTTATATCACTGTAAGCAATTGCAGACACCTGTGCTAATTAGTTTGGCAGGTGTGTCCAATGAAAGGCAAGACTACTTAAGAAGGCTGTCTCACATTATTAAGCAGCCTACATTTTCTGCCAAAATGGGAAAGAAAAAGGATGTGTCGGCTGCTGAGAAGCAACAAATTGTGGAGTGTTTAGGTCAAGGCATGACTACAATCAACATTGTGCGATGATCAGGATGAAGTGTCTTGGCAATCAAGAAGTATGTAGCTGATTCACAGTACACACGTGTGCGTGCTGATAAGGGCAAATTGAGGACTCTTTCCTACAGGCAATTACGTCAGGTTGAGAGAGCAGCGGCAAAAAAGCCTTGTCATAGCAGCAGACAAGTTTTTGAAGCTGCTTGTGCCTCCAACGTCCCCTGAACAACAAGATGCAGGGTCCTTCAGAGGTTTGCAGCTGTGCATACGCCATCCTGTCGACCTCCTCTATCCACTTCACACAAGCAGAAACGGCTCCAGTGGGCCAAACATTACATGAAGACTGATTTCAAAACTGTTTTGTTCACGGATGAGTGCCGTGCAGCGCTCGATGGTCCAGATAGATGGAGTGGAGGATGGCTGGTTGATGGACACCCCACGCAAACACGGCTACAGCGCCAACAAGGAGGAGGTGGAGTAATGTTTTGGGCTGGAATCATGGGGAGAGAGATTGTCGGCCCCTTTAGGATCCCTGAAGGCGCTAAAGATGAACTCCATAATGTATGTGGATTTTCTCAAACAGCACTTCCTGCCATGGTTCAAGAAGAAGAACCGTGTATTTCACAGCAAGATCATTTTTTTGCATGATAATGCACCATCTCATGCTGCACATAAAACATCTGCATCTCTGGCTGATATGGGCATAAAAGGGGACAAACTTATGGTGTGAACCCCATGCTCCCCTGACCTCTACCCCATTCAGAACCTTTGGAGCATCATTAAAAGGAGTGTCTATGATGGCGGGAGGCAGTTCACATCTAAGCAACAGCTCTGGGAGGGTATTCTGTCCTCATGCAAAACAATTGAAGCAGAAACCATCCAAAACCTGACAAATTCAATGGACGAGAGAGTTCAGAAGCTCCTTTCGAACAAGGGGTCCTATGTGAAAATGTAACATCACCTAGAATAAAGTTTTGAGTTGAAAACTGTTTGATTTCAGTTTCTAACAACCTGCTAATGCTTATAATTTCAAAAATGACCATTTTTTTGGTCTTTATTAAAATGAAAAGGTTGATCGAAAAGTTTGGGGGATCTAAGAGTGTGGCAACCCAGTAGTCATGATTACTTCGAATTCTGACAATATGAGGGTCATGCTGCAGGTAGTGCAGCAAGAAGGCACTTATGTGTCTTGCGCATCTCGGAGCCCCAAAATTATTTTCCGGGCTAGATGCAGCTAAAAATTATTATTAATTTTAAATCTGGTGAAGCTTTAGTATAGATGGCCTAATAGGATCAGTGCTGCACACTGCTGCAAAGCCCAAATTATTTTCCAGTCAAGATACAGATAAACATGATTAGTAATTTGAAAGCTTAAAACGGTTGGTAGGGTGATTTTAACCAATCATCAAGCTTTTACTCTCCCCAGGATGACACAGGGGTAGAAAAGTCGTTTCGGATCCATGATTTGTTCATCTTTATGAACGTGAGTCTGTCTACATTATCAGTGGAGAGCCGCGTGCGCTTATCTGTCAGCACACCACCAGCAGCGCTGAACACACGTTCAGACAGAACGCTGGCTGCGGGGCATGACAAGATCTCCAAAGCGTAAGTGGCTAGCTCCGGCCATTTATCCAGATTGGAAGCCCAAAAAGAGCAAGGGTCCAGTGACACAGTCATGGCTTCAATGTTTACTTGGAGATACTCCTGTACCATCGTCTCTAGGCGTTGACTATGTGTCAGACTTCTTGTCTCCTGTGGCCTTGCAAAGGATGGGCTAAAAAAGTGGTGAAATGATTCCGCAAAATTGATGTTACCAGCAGATACTGTGGTTCTGTTACGGTTTGAGTGCTGAACACTTGACGGTCCCACGGTTGGCAAGTTGGAACTGTGAGATTCACTACGTGCACCACTGGTATTTTGTGGAAAAGCACATTAAGATTCTGCAACAGTCTCTGCTGATACTCCTGCATGCGTGCATCCCTTTCTATGGCAGGAATAATTTCTGCAAATTTACTTTTGTACCGGGGATCTAACAGTGTGGCAACCCAGTAGTCAGGATTATTTCTAATTCTCACAATTCGAGGGTCATTTTGCAGGTAGTGCAGCAAGAAGGCACTCATGTGTGTTGCGCATCCAGGAGCACCAAGTCCCTGTTGTGTTGGTGGCGAGGTAACAATCATGCTTCCTTCCTCTGTCCTCTCCCCCCAACCTCGCACAACAGAAATGTGATCAAGGTCTCCCTCATCTGATGAGTCTTCCATCAGTTCGTCCTCCACTTCTTCCTGGGCTCCTGCACCTTCCTCACTAGTTTGGCTGCTACCATGCGCCCTGGTAAAACCATCTCCCCCACCCTCACATGCCTGCCGCCTTGGTGCTGCCGACCGTCTGGACCTTGCAGATGTTAGCCCTTCCGCATACAACTCCTCCTCCTCTACTTCCTCCACCTCCTCTTGTGCCACCACCTGACTCCGAATTCTGTTTAACATGTGCTCCAGCATGTAAATCACCGGAATAGTCATGCTGATAATGGCATCGTCAGCACTAAACATCTTCGTCGCCATTTCAAAACTGTGCAGAAGGGTGCATAGGTCCCTGATCTGAGACCACTCCTCCAGCGTGATTTGCCCCACCTCTGGATCTCGTTGGCCCAGGCTATATGTCAGAACGTATTGCACCAGGGCTTGTCGGTGCTGCCACAGTCGCTGCAACATGTGCAGAGTTGAATTCCACCGGGTAGGCACATCGCATTTTAGCCGGTGAAGTGGCAGGCCCAACGACTTCTGTAGAGATGTAAGTCGCTGAGCTGCGGGATGCGAACGGCGGAAGTGAGCACACAGCGACCGTGCCCTCTGCAGAAGGCCATCTAGTCTGGGATAGTGGGCTAAAAATTGCTGGACAACCAGGTTCAACACGTGAGCCATACAAGGCACGTGTGTGACATTGCCCCGGCGAAGGGCCGCACCCAGGTTTGCAGCATTGTCGCACACGGCCTTCCCTGGTTTCAGGTCCAGTGGAGACAACCATTCATGAAATTGATTCTCCAGAGCTGACCACAACTCCTCAGCTGTGTGACTCACATTTCCCAGACATTTCAATGTAAAAACCGCCTGATGACGTTGAGCCCTACTGCCAGCATAGTAAGGAGGTGTGCAGGATCCCTTCTGCGCAGTTAGAAAGCTTGTGGCATGATCAGACAGGCTTTGGGTGCAGGTGGAAGACCGAGAGGAGGTTGAGGAGGCAGAAGCAGTGGAGGAACTTTGACATAAAGAGGATTGACGCACAACTCGTGGGGACGGCAAGACTTGGATAGCAGCCCCTTGTCCTGCTGTCACCATAGTTACCCAGTGCCCAGTCAGCGACATGTAACGCCCTTGTCCATGCCTACTCGTTCAAGTGTCTGTGGTGAAATGCACCCTGTCACACACAGAGTTTCTCAAAGAAGCGGTGATGTTGTGTGCGACATGCTGGTGGAGCGCAGGCACACCTTTCTTTGAGAAGTAGTGCCGACTGGGCATCTGGTACTGGGGCACTGCGACGGACATAAGGTCTCGAAAATCCTCTGTGTCCACCAGGCGGAAAGGCAGCATTTCTGTAGCCAAGAGCTTGCAGATGGTGAAATTCAACCTCTTAGCTTTCTCATGGCTAGGAGGAAATGGTCTTTTACTTGTCCACATCTGAGGGACCGAGGGCTGGCTATTGTGCTTAGACGGGGTTGATAAGGGTGTCCCCGGCAAACTGCCGGTCTGTGAGGAAGATGCAGGCGGACATGTTAGGTTGCCTTGATCCAAAGGTGGTGCTATCGATGTCGGACAGCGCTCAACACCAGCTGGTGTTACCACCTCCAAAGAAAATGATGACCTGCCAATCACGCTGGCTGTTGCGGGTAAAGAGGTGGCAAGTCTGCGCCCCAAAACAGGTGTGACTGCTGTCCCCCCAGTCACAGAGGATGAAGAGGCCGCGGATGCACAAGATATGGCAGACGGTGGTTGGCCCGGCCGGCTAGGCCGCATTGTAGCACACTGAGCTTCCCACTGCAACTTATGCTTCATGTCCATGTGCCGGTTCATGCATGAAGTACTCAAACTATGTATTTTTTGGCCTCTACTTAGCTTTTGCTGACAAATGTTACAGATAACACGAGTTGGGTCATCTTTATCGATCTGAAAAAATGCCCAGGCTATGCAAGGCTTAGCACCCATGCGACCTGAAGAGCCACCACGACTTGTGGTGAGAGGCAGAGTTGTGTTTGAGGATGCAGTTGTTGACGTGCTTCCAGTACTACGTCTCTGTCCAGGAAGGCGCAACCTGACCTCGTCGTCACTAGCATCTTCCTCCACCTCCTCTGCTGACCTCATCTCTTGGCTGACTGTGGGTTGACAGTAAGTGGGATCTCCAACCTCATCATCATCACCCTGTGCGTTATCACACCCGTCGTCCTCAGAGCCAACCTGTTCCTGCCCTGACAAAAAACTAAAGTTGTCGCTCCAATCAGGTATTTGAGTCTTATCATCGTCTTCCTCATTGTCTCCAAGTTACAGTTTGGGAATGAGGGTCTACATTATGGTCAGAACCTTCTGCGTCTGGTCCTGGATCCGACTCATAAAGATTCTGGGCATCAGTGCAGATCATTTCCTCGTCTGGATTCACAGAAGCGCTGGAGTCGACCTCTGATTCCCAGGCTATAGTATGAGTAAACAGCTCTGCAGACTCAACCATCTGTTCTACCTCATACTCAGACGGGCAGCTGGAGATTTGGGAGCTGTGAGGAAGCAAGTGCGATTGGGGTGACACCTTTGAGGACTGGAGTATTTGTGATGTTGAAGTTGATGTGGAGGAGAGCCCACTTAAAGGAGCACTTGATATCCGTTGAAGCACCTGCTGTTTTTGTGCCTCATCTGGAATTTGTAGCGATTGGCGTGGCCGTAAGAAAGGGATCTTATCACATTGTCCGCTAAAAGAAGTAGACATTTTAGTTTGGCTGGAAGATGGTCTTTCTTCTGCAGATGTTACTGTTGCTTTAACACCTACCCCATGGACACAACCTTTTTTCCCCTTCCCAACACGCCTATTCCCCTTTCCACCAGCAGCAGGCCTTTTTCCACTCATTTTGGTGGTTAACTAATTCACAATTCTGGAGTTGTTTGCACAAAAAAACAATGGATGGGAACCGAGCAGAGCTGAGTGGCCAAACTGTGGTATTAGGCCAAAACTATTGGCTGGGTTAGATGCAGAAAAAAATTATATTCAATTTGCAACCTGATGGAGTTCTGTATAGATGGATTAATAGAACAAGTCCCACACACAGCTAGAAGCCCAAATATTTTTTCAGAGGTAGATGCAGATAAAAATTATTTTTAATTTGCAACCTGATGGAGGTCAGTATAGATGGACTAATAGAGAAAGTCTCACACACTGCTAGAAGGCCAAATATTTTTTCAGAGCTAGATGCAGATAAAAATTATTTTTAATTTGCAACCTGATGGAGGTCAGTATAGATGGACTAATAGAGAAAGTCCCACACACTGCTAGAAGGCCAAATATTTTTTCAGAGCTAGATGCAGATAAAAATTATATTCAATTTGCAACCTGATGGAGGTCAGTATAGATGGACTAATAGAACAAGTCCCACACACAGCTAGAAGCCCAAATATTTTTTCAGAGGTACTGTAGATGCAGATAAAAATTATTTTTAATTTGCAACCTGATGGAGGTCAGTATAGATGGACTAATAGAGAAAGTCCCACACACTGCTAGAAGGCCAAATATTTTTTCAGAGCTAGATGCAGAAAAAAATTATATTCAGTTTGCAACCTGATGGAGGTCAGTATAGATGGACTAATAGAGAAAGTCCCACACACTGCTAGAAGGCCACATATTTTTTCAGAGGTAGATGCAGAAAAAAATATATTCAGTTTGCAACCTGATGGAGGTCTGTATAGATGGATTAATAGAACAAGTCCCACACACAGCTAGAAGCCCAATATTTTTTCAGAGGTAGATGCAGAAAAAAATATATTCAGTTTGCAACCTGATGGAGGTCAGTATAGATGGACTAATACAACAAGTCCCACACACAGCTAGAAGCCCAATATTTTTTCAGAGCTAGATGCAGAAAAAAATTATATTCAATTTGCAACCTGATGGAGGTCAGTATAGATGGACTAATAGAATGATGCTATGCCCAAAAGATTTTACTTCACTAGGTGCAGTAAAAAAATTGGTATTCTATACACAGGTGGTATATCTTGCAACACAGATAGGCTACTCCACTGACTAACACACTCTGCAATAGGCCAAAAAGGATTAGCTTTGCTAGATTCAGCCAAATGCTGTGAAAAAAACTTGCACAGCACTGGCACAGACCTGCCTGGCAAAAACTGATAGGAACTGATGTAACCTAGTCCTGAAAAGGACTCCAATTACAATTAGTCTTTACTCCCACAATCTATCTATTTAAGAGCACAGACCTGCCTGATAAAAGTCGTAGGAAATGCTGTAACCTAGTCCTTAAAAGGACTGCAATCACAACTATTCCCTACTCCCAAGCTTTCTGTAGATTTGTGCGAAAATTGGCTTGAAATTAACAAGGTATAGCGCACACAGCAACAGCGGTGCCGTCTAACACGCAGCTGCAGCAGTGAGAAAATGGTGGCGACGGGGAAAATGGCTTGGTCTTATAGGGCAAGGACATGTGACATACACTGCCAATGACACATGCCCTTGCTTGTGTGAAAAAAAGCACTTCGCTCCGTGTGTGCGCTGCTGATAGGCTGACAGATTGCACCTCCCCACTGTAAATGCGGGAAAGAGAAAAAAAAAATGGAGATCTTCATTGTTCCTGCAGAGATCCATCCCCTGCCCCTCCTCCCACCCCGCTGTACACTCAAACTGCGTATTAACATTAATTTTCATCATTACTGAGAAAAAATCCAGTTATGATTTTGGTGCACGAACAGTTATCGAACATAACCTCGAACAGCCGAATTTTTCTCAAATTGTTCGTGTTCGCCGAACGGCTCGAACGCCGCCCAAAACAGCTCGAATTTGAGATTGGCGAACAGTTCGAGTAGAACAACGCTCATCTCTATTTCCACGTCTAGCCCCTATCTTCCAGAAACCCGTCACTCCCTCCGTTACTCCCCAGGCACACTCACCTGAGCCTATGCAGGTCGACCAGACCAAGATGGTCAAAACCCGTCAAGACTTACGCCGTGCCGAGGGGAGCTGCTTCTACTGTGGCAGCAAGGAGCACCGGATCCGTTCCTGCCCAGAGAGGCCTGTGTCTAGGATCGCTCAGAGAGGTCGCCCTATACAAAAATAAACCCTCTTCATCCCTGATGCTGTCAGTCTCAATCATCTGCAGAGAGAACCGCTATTTTGAACTGGCTCAACTTGACTCAGGAGCTGCTGGAAATCTCATCTCTCAATCCCTGGTAGAAAAATACTGCATTCCCACCAAACCTCTGGCCGTACCTTTATCTGTCGCCGCCGTAGATGGGGGCCTCTTACCACATCCCATCCAACTCATCACCGAATCTCTAACTCTACAGGTGGGAATGCTGCATTCTGAGTGCATCTCCTTTCATGTTCTGCCTGGACTCTCTCACGCCCTCTTACTAGGCCTACCTTGGCTTCAGAAACATGCACCTGTGCTTGATTGGCAGACCGGAGAGGTCCTTCGCTGGGGACAGGACTGCCATAAGACTTGTTTAGTTCCCGTCCATCCTGTCCGTCCTTCTCCTACTCCAGCCAATCTACCTGGTCTTCCGGCTCCTTATTGGTCGTATGCGGACGTCTTTAATAAAAAGGAGGCAGAGACATTACCCCCTCATAGACCATACGACTGCCCAATCGACCTGATGCCCGGCGCTACTCCTCCTCGTGGGCGCATTTACCCTTTGTCCGCTGCTGAGACCTGATCCATGTCAGAATATATTGAGGAGAATCTGGCCCGGGGATTCATCCGGAAATCTACTTCCCCGGCGGGAGCAGGCTTCTTCTTTGTCAAAAAGAAGGACGGCTCACTCCGTCCCTGTATAGACTATAGAGGCCTTAACCAGATCACGGTGAAGAATAAATACCCCCTTCCGCTCATTCCGGAATTATTTGACCGTCTGAGGGGGGCTAGAATCTTCACCAAGCTGGACCTCCGTGGGGCGTATAACCTGGTCCGTATCCGTCAGGGGGATGAATGGAAGACGGCATTTAACACCCGGGATGGCCACTATGAATACCTGGTAATGCGCTTCGGTCTCTGTAATGCTCCCGCCGTCTTTCAAGAGTTGGTCAATGACATCTTCCGGGACCTTCTCTACTCCTGCGTAGTGGTGTACCTGGAAGACATCTTGGTCTTCTCTCCGGATCTCCCCACACACCGGAGGGATGTTCGTCAGGTTCTGCTCAGGCTCAGGCAGAACCATCTCTACGCTAAATATGAGAAGTGCCTCTTTGAGCAGACCTCGCTTCCGTTTCTGGGCTACATAATACTTCAGACCGGCTTACAAATGGACCCTGAGAAACTGTCTGCCATCCAGAAGTGGCCCCGACCAGAGGGGTTGAAAGCTATTCAGCGGTTCCTGGGTTTCGCCAACTACTACCGCCTCTTCATACCGCACTTCTCTTCCCGGACTGCCCCAATCTCTGCGCTCACCCGTAAGGGCGCTAATCCCAGAGAATGGCCGCCCGAAGCAGAGGAAGCCTTTCTTTCCTTAAAACAGGCTTTTTCTTCCGCCCCGGTGCTGCATCGTCCGGACGGCAACAAACAATTCTTCCTGGAAGTTGACGCCTCCTCCTCGGGAGCCGGAGCGGTACTTACCCAAAAGTCGCCTTCCGGAAGAATGGTAACTTGCGGCTTCTTCTCCAAACTCTTCTCCTCTTCTGAGCGCAATTATTCTATAGGAGATCGAGAGTTATTGGCCATTAAGCTGGCACTGGAGGAGTGGCGTTACCTGCTCGAGGGGGCTCTTCACCCGGTAATAATTTACACTGACCACAAGAACTTGGCTTACCTCCAGAGCGCCCAGAGACTTAACCCGCGCCAAGCCCGGTGGTCCTTGTTTTTTGCCCGCTTTGACTTCGTTCTTCATTTTCGCCCGGCAGACAAAAACATCAAAGCCGACGCCTTGTCCCGATCCTTCCTGGTGTCTGATCTAGGGGAGGAACTGAAGCACATCATTGACCCCGCCAGAGTAATACAGGTGGCTCCCGTGAATCTAAATAGTTTCCCTCCCAGTAAGAAGGTCCTACACTGGGGTCACTCGTCTAAACTAGCTGGCCATGCCGGTCAGAAAAAGACCCTCCAGCTTATTACCCGACATTACTGGTGGCCTACCCTGCACAAGGATGTAATTAGTGTTGAGCCACCCCCGTAGTGTTCGAGTTCGGTTCGGTTCGTCGAACACCCGTGTGTTCGCCGAACTGTTCGTCGAACTGTTCGTCGAACACCTTCGAACACCGATAAAACCAATGGCAGGCAAACAAAAACACATAGAAACACATAGAAAACACCTTCAAAGGTGTCCAAAAGCTGACAAACTGCTCAGAAGACACAACTAACACATGGAAAAGTGACAAGTACATATAGTCATGCGAAAAGAAAAGAGGTGGAGGAGTAAAAGGAGGGGGAGACACAGATATAGGCATGTCATGCCCTTCTAAAATCCAAAAAGTGAGAAGCCGACACGGCCAGTCCGCTCCTGCCCGTGCCACCTCCGTGTCGCCGGGTTTGTGCCAGAGCCGCGGTGAACCCTGACGGCCAGCCCCCCTCTCCCAATACTGGTGCCTGTCCGCTGGTGGGTCGAGAGAGCCCCCCTGTGGTGGAGGCAGCTCTAAGCTTTTTAATTTAAATTGTCCCTCTAATTTGAATGAATACACTTTAAATCCATTTACAAGGATCTATTGGAGGGCAAGTCTCATGCCAGCAGCCGCGTAATTCCAGCTCCAGTAGCGTCCACTAAAGCTGCTGCAGTTAAAAAGCTTTTATAAGGATCGAGCTCGGCTGTCCACCGCAAGGCATCCTAGTGCCAGTCCCAGCCCCTATGCCTTGGGGTGCCTCCTGATGCTCTTCACTGAGTATCCCGTGGTCCCGAAGCATTTCCTTTGAAAAAATTAAGTGTCCAAACTACAGGTGGTGTAGCTTGCTTAACAGCCGGGATAATCCGCTGACTAGCAGACACTGCTACTAGGCACAAAGTATTTCCTGGGCTAGATGCAGTTAAAAATTTGTAAGTAGATACTCTCGTTGGATGCTGAGAAAGCATTCCATAGAGTCTCCTGGCACGCCATATATGATTCTCTTAAAAAGCTTGGGGTAGGGGTCTAGGGGACCCTTTTATAGCCAAAATCACGGCCCTGTATCACAATACGTCACCTAGGCTGAAGATAAATGGAACTGTAGCACCCTGAGGGCTCGGTTGCTACAAAGGTATTGCACCTCACCCAGAGGCGTGATATCTCACTCTCAGGTAAGGATGTAGTGTGGATCAGGACCCGACACCTGCATGCATTACACCACATTGCCGTGGGGCAGGGCGACCAATATGCCCCTGAGATGGGCACGACAGTCCCTGTCCCTGGCTGGAGTGGGGGGAGGGAACACTGAGGAAGGGGAACCCTGTAGTGCAGGAGCAGGGAGGAAGCAGTTCCTGGGTGCATTGAGAAGGGAGTATAAAAGGTGGGCACCATCTTAGTTCAGTGCAGAGAAGTCTGAGCAGAAGTGGCAGGGAGCAGGGGCTCTGCATGAGCTCTGCTCCGGAGGCGGGCCTAGTAACAGAGGCCCAGGCCTGCAAGAGGGAGAAGGAAGGAAGAGGAGCGGAGAAGGCTCCAGGAACGAGGAATGAAGGGATCCCAGGGGTGCGGACGGGCGAGTCGCCACCGCACGCCCGAATCCACCTGCGTGGAGGGGTCAGGCCAAAGGGGGAGACCGGTCCCCGAACTAGTGGAGGCAGGAAACGACCCTCAGCTAGAAACCGGAGGCTCTGACATTTTATGTGGCGCAGCCCCTTGCTCCACCCGCTAGGAGGGCACCACATAGGGTTAGGGAAACTGGCGCCAAGTTTACCAAGAGGAGGCCCGAGGCAGCCGGACAGAAGTGTTGGTAAGAAAGGCCAGACAAAGGACACACAAAGGGGGTCCTGTGAAGCGCTCCAAAGTTATCTGGGAGTTGTCTGAGCCCCTCACCTGGTGAGCACAGTACGACGTGGGCAGCCGTTACCTGCAGACGTGGTCTGGATAATAAGAACTGTGAGTAAAGGCCCTGAACTGCATCACTGACTCCGTGTCGTTACTGCTGCTGCCCTGCACCATCACCCCCATCCTCCGCATACACTGCCCTGAGGCTATACTCCTCCCGTGGGGAGTTATGCTACGCTCTGCTGCACCCACAACACCAGCCTTAGCGGTCTGCCCTGTAGCGGCGGTTCACTCTGACCGCAATCCACGGGTGGCGTAGTCGGACATTTAAACATCAAAACCACATAAATAGTTCCGCCACTGGTTTGACCGCCCTGAGCCACGGAACCGGATCGCCGCCAGGAAGACTACAACCACCAGCATCCACCAAAAAGGGTCCGGCTCCGGGTGTCCCAAGGCCCAGGGGGTGCGTCAGAACATTTTCATCACCTTTCACAATTACCAATGGGACAAGGCAGGGATGTCCTCTGTCCCCTCTCTTATACATCCTAGTGACGGAGCACCTGCTCTCATCAATTCGCCATAACCCCAATATTAGGTGGATTGAGGTGGGAGGCACCGAGTACAAGTGCTCTCTATTTGCTGCTGATGTCCTAGTATATATCACTCAATCACATATATCCATCCCTGCTGTTATGGCTGAAATAGATCACTTTGTTACATGGTAAAATTTTAAAATCAATGTAGCGAAGTCTGAGGCCCTCGATGTCTCCCTCCCTAAATCCATATAGGATTCCATCCAGTCCAACTTTCCCTTTGCCTGGCCCTCACAGGGTATCAAATACTTAGGAATTCCTATTCATAGAGACCTCTCCCATCTATGTTATCTTAATTTTGGGCCCTTTATTGAACAATTCCATACAGACCACGGTTGGCAAATTAGAACTGTAAGATTCACTACGTGAACCACTGGTGTTTTGTGGAAAAGCACATGTACACCGCGTTCCAAATTATTATGCAAAAAGTGTTTAGGAGTGATAAGGGAAGAATTTGTTTGTTTGTCAGTTAAACTCATTGATGGTGATGTGTGTCAGGGCTCTTTATATCACTGTAAGCAATTGCAGACACCTGTGCTAATTAGTTTGGCAGGTGTGTCCAATGAAAGGCAAGACTACTTAAGAAGGCTCTCTCACATTATTAAGCAGCCTACATTTTCTGCCAAAATGGGAAAGAAAAAGGATGTGTCGGCTGCTGAGAAGCAACAAATTGTGGAGTGTTTAGGTCAAGGCATGACTACAATCAACATTGTGCGATGATCAGGATGAAGTGTCTTGGCAATCAAGAAGTATGTAGCTGATTCACAGTACACACGTGTGCGTGCTGATAAGGGCAAATTGAGGACTCTTTCCTACAGGCAATTACGTCAGGTTGAAAGAGCAGCGGCAAAAAAGCCTTGTCATAGCAGCAGACAAGTTTTTGAAGCTGCTTGTGCCTCCAACGTCCCCCGAACAACAAGATGCAGGGTCCTTCAGAGGTTTGCAGCTGTGCATACGCCATCCTGTCGACCTCCTCTATCCACTTCACACAAGCAGAAACGGCTCCAGTGGGCCAAACCATACATGAAGACTGATTTCAAAACTGTTTTGTTCACGGATGAGTGCCGTGCAGCGCTCGATGGTCCAGATGAATGGAGTGGAGGATGGCTGGTTGATGGACACCCCACGCAAACACGGCTACAGCGCCAACAAGGAGAAGGTGGAGTAATGTTTTGGGCTGGAATCATGGGGAGAGAGATTGTCGGCCCCTTTAGGATCCCTGAAGGCGCTAAAGATGAACTCCATAATGTATGTGGATTTTCTCAAACAGCACTTCCTGCCATGGTTCAAGAAGAAGAACCGTGTATTTCACAGCAAGATCATTTTTCTGCATGATAATGCACCATCTCATGCTGCACATAAAACATCTGCATCTCTGGCTGATATGGGCATAAAAGGGGACAAACTTATGGTGTGACCCCCATGCTCCCCTGACCTCTACCCCATTCAGAACCTTTGGAGCATCATTAAAAGGAGTGTCTATGATGGCGGGAGGCAGTTCACATCTAAGCACCAGCTCTGGGAGGGTATTCTGTCCTCATGCAAAACAATTGAAGCAGAAACCATCCAAAACCTGACAAATTCAATGGACGAGAGAGTTCAGAAGCTCCTTTCGAACAAGGGGTCCTATGTGAAAATGTAACATCACCTAGAATAAAGTTTTGAGTTGAAAACTGTTTGATTTCAGTTTCTAACAACCTGCTAATGCTTATAATTTCAAAAATGACCATTTTTTTGGTCTTTATTAAAATGAAAAGGTTGATCGAAAAGTTTGGGGGATCTAAGAGTGTGGCAACCCAGTAGTCATGATTACTTCGAATTCTGACAATATGAGGGTCATGCTGCAGGTAGTGCAGCAAGAAGGCACTTATGTGTCTTGCGCATCTCGGAGCCCCAAAATTATTTTCCGGCCTAGATGCAGCTAAAAATTATTTTTAATTTTAAATCTGGTGAAGCTTATTATAGATGGCCTAATAGGATCAGTGCTGCACACTGCTACAAAGCCCAAATTATTTTCCAGTCAAGATACAGATAAACATGATTAGTAATTTGAAAGCTTAAAACGGTTGGTAGGGTGATTTTAACCAATCATCAAGCTTTTACTCTCCCCAGGATGACACAGGGGTAGAAAAGTCGTTTCGGATCCATGATTTGTTCATCTTTATGAACGTGAGTCTGTCTACATTATCAGTGGAGAGCCGCGTGCGCTTATCTGTCAGCACACCACCAGCAGCGCTGAACACACGTTCAGACAGAACGCTGGCTGCGGGGCATGACAAGATCTCCAAGGCGTAAGTGGCTAGCTCCGGCCATTTATCCAGATTGGAAGCCCAAAAAGAGCAAGGGTCCAGTGACACAGTCGTGGCTTCAATGTTTACTTGGAGATACTCCTGTACCATCATCTCTAGGCGTTGACTATGTGTCAGACTTCTTGTCTCCTGTGGCCTTGCAAAGGATGGGCTAAAAAAGTGGTGAAATGATTCCGCAAAATTGATGTTACCAGCAGATACTGTGGTTCTGTTACGGTTTGAGTGCTGAACACTTGACGGTCCCACGGTTGTCAAGTTGGAACTGTGAGATTCACTACGTGCACCACTGGTATTTTGTGGAAAAGCACATGTAAGATTCTGCAACAGTCTCTGCTGATACTCCTGCATGCGTGCATCCCTTTCTATGGCAGGAATAATTTCTGCAAATTTACTTTTGTACCGGGGATCTAACAGTGTGGCAACCCAGTAGTCAGGATTATTTCTAATTCTCACAATTCGAGGGTCATGTTGCAGGTAGTGCAGCAAGAAGGCACTCATGTGTGTTGCGCATCCAGGAGCACCAAGTCCCTGTTGTGTTGGTGGCGAGGTAACAATCATGCTTCCTTCCTCTGTCCTCTCCCCCCAACCTCGCACAACAGAAATGTGATCAAGGTCTCCCTCATCTGATGAGTCTTCCATCAGTTCGTCCTCCACTTCTTCCTGGGCTCCTGCACCTTCCTCACTAGTTTGGCTGCTACCATGCGCCCTGGTAAAACCATCTCCCCCACCCTCACATGCCTGCCGCCTTGGTGCTGCCGACCGTCTGGACCTTGCAGATGTTAGCCCTTCCGCATACAACTCCTCCTCCTCTACTTCCTCCACCTCCTCTTGTGCCACCACCTGACTCCGAATTCTGTTTAACATGTGCTCCAGCATGTAAATCACCGGAATAGTCATGCTGATAATGGCATCGTCAGCACTAAACATCTTCGTCGCCATTTCAAAACTGTGCAGAAGGGTGCATAGGTCCCTGATCTGAGACCACTCCTCCAGCGTGATTTGCCCCACCTCTGGATCTCGTTGGCCCAGGCTATACGTCAGAACGTATTGCACCAGGGCTTGTCGGTGCTGCCACAGTCGCTGCAACATGTGCAGAGTTGAATTCCACCGGGTAGGCACATCGCATTTTAGCCGGTGAAGTGGCAGGCCCAACGACTTCTGTAGAGATGTAAGTCGCTGAGCTGCGGGATGCGAACGGCGAAAGTGAGCACACAGCGACCGTGCCCTCTGCAGAAGGCCATCTAGTCTGGGATAGTGGGCTAAAAATTGCTGGACAACCAGGTTCAACACGTGAGCCATACAAGGCACGTGTGTGACATTGCCCCGGCGAAGGGCCGCACCCAGGTTTGCAGCATTGTCGCACACGGCCTTCCCTGGTTTCAGGTCCAGTGGAGACAACCATTCATGAAATTGGTTCTCCAGAGCTGACCACAACTCCTCAGCTGTGTGACTCACATTTCCCAGACATTTCAATGTAAAAACCGCCTGATGACGTTGAGCCCTACTGCCAGCATAGTAAGGAGGTGTGCAGGATCCCTTCTGCGCAGTTAGAAAGCTTGTGGCATGACCAGACAAGCTTTGGGTGCAGGTGGAAGACTGAGAGGAGGTTGAGGAGGCAGAAGCAGTGGAGGAACTTTGACATAAAGAGGATTGACGCACAACTCGTGGGGACGGCAAGACTTGGACAGCAGCCCCTTGTCCTGCTGTCACCATAGTTACCCAGTGCCCAGTCAGCGACATGTAACGCCCCTGTCCATGCCTACTCGTCCAAGTGTCTGTGGTGAAATGCACCCTGTCACACACAGAGTTTCTCAAAGAAGCGGTGATGTTGTGTGCGACATGCTGGTGGAGCGCAGGCACACCTTTCTTTGAGAAGTAGTGCCGACTGGGCATCTGGTACTGGGGCACTGCGACGGACATAAGGTCTCGAAAATCCTCTGTGTCCACCAGGCGGAAAGGCAGCATTTCTGTAGCCAAGAACTTGCAGATGGTGAAATTCAACCTCTTAGCTTTCTCATGGCTAGGAGGAAATGGTCTTTTACTTGTCCACATCTGAGGGACCGAGGGCTGGCTATTGTGCTTAGACGGGGTTGATAAGGGTGTCCCCGGCAAACTGCCGGTCTGTGAGGAAGATGCAGGCGGACATGTTAGGTTGCCTTGATCCAAAGGTGGTGCTATCGATGTCGGACAGCGCTCAACACCAGCTGGTGTTACCACCTCCAAAGAAAATGATGACCTGCCAATCACGCTGGCTGTTGCGGGTAAAGAGGTGGCAGGTCTGCGCCCCAAAACAGGTGTGACTGCTGTCCCCCCAGTCACAGAGGATGAAGAGGCCGCGGATGCACAAGATATGGCAGACGGTGGTTGGCCCGGCCGGCTAGGCCGCATTGTAGCACACTGAGCTTCCCACTGCAACTTATGCTTCATGTCCATGTGCCGGTTCATGCATGAAGTACTCAAACTATGTATTTTTTGGCCTCTACTTAGCTTTTGCTGACAAATGTTACAGATAACACGAGTTGGGTCATCTTTATCGATCTGAAAAAATGCCCAGGCTATGCAAGGCTTAGCACCCATGCGACCTGAAGAGCCACCACGACTTGTGGTGAGAGACAGAGTTGTGTTTGAGGATGCAGTTGTTGACGTGCTTCCAGTACTACGTCTCTGTCCAGGAAGGCGCAACCTGACCTCGTCGTCACTAGCATCTTCCTCCACCTCCTCTGCTGACCTCATCTCTTGGCTGACTGTGGGTTGACAGTAAGTGGGATCTCCAACCTCATCATCATCACCCTGTGCGTTATCACACCCGTCGTCCTCAGAGCCAACCTGTTCCTGCCCTGACAAAAAACTAAAGTTGTCGCTCCAATCAGGTATTTGAGTCTTATCATCGTCTTCCTCATTGTCTCCACCAACAGGAGTTACAGTTTGGGAATGAGGGTCTACATTATGGTCAGAACCTTCTGCGTCTGGTCCTGGATCCGACTCATAAAGATTCTGGGCATCAGTGCAGATCATTTCCTCGTCTGGATTCACAGAAGCGCTGGAGTCGACCTCTGATTCCCAGGCTATAGTATGAGTAAACAGCTCTGCAGACTCAACCATCTGTTCTACCTCATACTCAGACGGGCAGCTGGAGATTTGGGAGCTGTGAGGAAGCAAGTGCGATTGGGGTGACACCTTTGAGGACTGGAGTATTTGTGATGTTGAAGTTGATGTGGAGGAGAGCCCACTTAAAGGAGCACTTGATATCCGTTGAAGCACCTGCTGTTTTTGTGCCTCATCTGGAATTTGTAGCGATTGGCGTGGCCGTAAGAAAGGGATCTTATCACATTGTCTGCTAAAAGAAGTAGACATTTTAGTTTGGCTGGAAGATGGTCTTTCTTCTGCAGATGTTACTGTTGCTTTAACACCTACCCCACGGACACAACCTTTTTTCCCCTTCCCAACACGCCTATTCCCCTTTCCACCAGCAGCAGGCCTTTTTCCACTCATTTTGGTGGTTAACTAATTAACAACTCTGGAGTTGTTTGCACAAAAAAACAATGGATGGGAACCGAGCAGAGCTGAGTGGCCAAACTGTGGTATTAGGCCAAAACTATTGGCTGGGTTAGATGCAGAAAAAAATTATATTCAATTTGCAACCTGATGGAGGTCAGTATAGATGGACTAATAGAGAAAGTCCCACACACTGCTAGAAGGCCAAATATTTTTTCAGAGCTAGATGCAGATAAAAATTATTTTTAATTTGCAACCTGATGGAGGTCAGTATAGATGGACTAATAGAGAAAGTCCCACACACTGCTAGAAGGCCAAATATTTTTTCAGAGGTAGATGCAGAAAAAAATATATTCAGTTTGCAACCTGATGGAGGTCTGTATAGATGGATTAATAGAACAAGTCCCACACACAGCTAGAAGCCCAATATTTTTTCAGAGGTAGATGCAGAAAAAAATATATTCAGTTTGCAACCTGATGGAGGTCAGTATAGATGGACTAATACAACAAGTCCCACACACAGCTAGAAGCCCAATATTTTTTCAGAGGTAGATGCATAAAAAAATATATTCAGTTTGCAACCTGATGGAGGTCTGTATAGATGGATTAATAGAACAAGTCCCACACACAGCTAGAAGCCCAATATTTTTTCAGAGGTAGATGCAGAAAAAAATATATTCAGTTTGCAACCTGATGGAGATCAGTATAGATGGACTAATACAACAAGTCCCACACACAGCTAGAAGCCCAATATTTTTTCAGAGGTAGATGCAGAAAAAAATATATTCAGTTTGCAACCTGATGGAGGTCTGTATAGATGGATTAATAGAACAAGTCCCACACACAGCTAGAAGCCCAATATTTTTTCAGAGGTAGATGCAGAAAAAAATATATTCAGTTTGCAACCTGATGGAGGTCAGTATAGATGGACTAATACAACAAGTCCCACACACAGCTAGAAGCCCAATATTTTTTCAGAGGCAGATGCAGAAAAAAATATATTCAGTTTGCAACCTGATGGAGGTCTGTATAGATGGATTAATAGAACAAGTCCCACACACAGCTAAAAGCCCAATATTTTTTCAGAGGTAGATGCAGAAAAAAATATATTCAGTTTGCAACCTGATGGAGGTCAGTATAGATGGACTAATACAACAAGTCCCACACACAGCTAGAAGCCCAATATTTTTTCAGAGGTAGATGCAGAAAAAAATATATTCAGTTTGCAACCTGATGGAGGTCTGTATAGATGGACTAATACAACAAGTCCCACACACAGCTAGAAGCCCAATATTTTTTCAGAGGTAGATACAGAAAAAAATATATTCAGTTTGCAACCTGATGGAGTTCAGTATAGATGGACTAATACAACAAGTCCCACACACAGCTAGAAGCCCAATATTTTTTCAGAGGTAGATGCAGAAAAAAATATATTCAGTTTGTAACCTGATGGAGGTCTGTATAGATGGATTAATAGAACAAGTCCCACACACAGCTAGAAGCCCAATATTTTTTCAGAGGTAGATGAAGAAAAAAATATATGCAGTTTGCAACCTGATGAAGGTCAGTATAGATGGACTAATACAACAAGTCCCACACACAGCTAGAAGCCCAATATTTTTTCAGAGCTAGATGCAGAAAAAAATTATATTCAATTTGCAACCTGATGGAGGTCAGTATAGATGGACTAATAGAATGATGCTATGCCCAAAAGATTTTACTTCACTAGGTGCAGTAAAAAAATTGGTATTCTATACACAGGTGGTATATCTTGCAACACAGATAGGCTACTCCACTGACTAACACACTCTGCAATAGGCCAAAAAGGATTAGCTTTGCTAGATTCAGCCAAATGCTGTGAAAAAAACTTGCACAGCACTGGCACAGACCTGCCTGGCAAAAACTGATAGGAACTGATGTAACCTAGTCCTGAAAAGGACTCCAATTACAATTAGTCTTTACTCCCACAATCTATCTATTTAAGAGCACAGACCTGCCTGATAAAAGTCGTAGGAAATGCTGTAACCTAGTCCTTAAAAGGACTGCAATCACAACTATTCCCTACTCCCAAGCTATCTGTAGATTTGTGCGAAAATTGGCTTGAAATTAACAAGGTATAGCGCACACAGCAACAGCGGTGCCGTCTAACACGCAGCTGCAGCAGTGAGAAAATGGTGGCGACGGGGAAAATGGCTTGGTCTTATAGGGCAAGGACATGTGACATACACTGCCAATGACACATGCCCTTGCTTGTGTGAAAAAAAGCACTTCGCTCCGTGTGTGCGCTGCTGATAGGCTGACAGATTGCACCTCCCCACTGTAAATGCGGGAAAGAGAAAAAAAAAATGGAGATCTTCATTGTTCCTGCAGAGATCCATCCCCTGCCCCTCCCCCCACCCCGCTGTACACTCAAACTGCGTATTAACATTAATTTTCATCATTACTGAGAAAAAATCCAGTTATGATTTTGGTGCACGAACAGTTATCGAACATAACCTCGAACAGCCGAATTTTTCTCAAATTGTTCGTGTTCGCCGAACGGCTCGAACACCGCCCAAAACAGCTCGAATTTGAGATTGGCGAACAGTTCGAGTAGAACAACGCTCATCTCTAGTTGCGACCCAAATAGTATCTCATAGGGTGACAGTTTGTGTTTCCCTATGGGGGTGGTGCGTATGTGATATAGTGCAATGGGAAGGAGCTCAGGCCACTGGGCCGTAGTCTCCTGCATCATTTTGGTCAATTGCCTTTTCAGTGTGCCATTCAATCTCTCCACCTTGCCACTTGACTGTGGATGGTAAGGAGTATGTAACGCCACTGTTGATCCGATCATGGTAAGTATTTCTTGATATACGCATGAGGAAAAGGTTGGTCCTTGATCACTTTCGATAACTTCTGGGACTCCATACCGGCAAACAACTTCAGAGACCAGCTTCTTGGCGGTGATAAAGCTGCAGCCTCTACCAATGTATCTTCAGTTGTGACAGCATATCCAGTATGAAGCCTGCCAGAGGTGTCAACATATCTGGATCCATCCGTATATAACGTAAGTTCTGGATCATCCAAGGGTACTTCCCCCACTAAAACAAGTGGAGTTGACTCTTTCCCCTCTCCTTCAGGTGCTGGTAGCAGGGTGGCCGGGTTGATGGTGGTGCACCGGTGTAACTTCACATTTTCTGGCAAAATCAACGAACACTGCAGCCACAGGTGTCTCTGTGTGGACACATGTTTAGGTTGCTGTAAAGCCAAAACAGCCACAATATCGTGTGGAGCATAAATGTGAGTCTCATGTCCAAGGATGATGTCCGCTGTCTTCTCAAGTAACTGCTGTGTGGCGTGAACCGCTCGTAGACAGCTGGGGGAGGCCCTGGCTACTGGGTCCAGATGCGCTGAGTAATAACCGACCGGGCGCTGGTTTGTACAGTGTCTCTACGTGAGTACCCCGGCTGCATGCCCTCCCGTCTCAGAGACATACAAATGGAAAGGTTGAGCATAGTCCGGATTTCCAAGGGCAGGGGCTGTCATCCTTGATTTTAGTTGCTCAAAGGCTTGTTGCAGCAGTTCTTGGTGGTCCTTGTTGTTTACATCAGCCAGAGTGTCTTCTTTTAATGCATCATATAGGGGTTGCATCAGACGTGAGGCGTCTGGGATCCATTGTCTGCAGTATGTGCATAGTCCAAGGAACCGTTGCAGCTCTATGGGATCTTTTGGGAATGGTAGCAGGTAGATGGCCATCTTTCTTTCTTCTGTGAGATGTCTGGCACCCTGAGTAAGGCAGTGGCCTAAGAAAACCACTTGATCGAGGCAAAACTGAAATTTCGAGGCTGAGTCTCGACAATTCAGTTTTGCCAGATGCTTAAGGAGGCTAACACTGGCCCTGATGGACATTTGCTCCGTGGGGGCACACAAGAGAAGATCATCCACGTATTGTAATAGTACTACCTCAGAGTTGTCCAGCTGCCACGGCAGCAGACAGCTAGACATGTTCTTTGCAAACTGATTAGGGCTATTCTGCGCACCCTGCAGCATCACCGTCCAAGTCAATTGCCTGCCCTGATATGTACAGTAAATGCAAACAGAAACTGACAGTCTTTGTGTAATGGAATGCTAAAAAAGGAGTTTGCTAAATCAATTACTGTAAACCAGGCTGCGGTAGATGGTATTTGTGAGAGAAGTGTATGTGGGTTAGGCACCACAGGAGTTTCCAAGACTTTCGCTGAATTTACTGCCCTCAAATCCTGCACCAATCGATAAGCGGGCGGCTGCCCCGGTTGGGATCTTTTCTTTACGGGGAACAATGGCGTATTGCACGGGGAGACGCAGGGGATTAGTGCCCTTTTCTCTAACAAGGTCTGGATTTGCTGGTGTAGACCTTGTTCTTGTGCATGTGTGAGCGGGTACTGGCGAACCTTGGGAAAGGGCGCTTCAGGCTTGAGGTACACCTGTATTGGTTCTACCGGCAATCTCCCAATGTCATCTGGGCCTTGTGACCACAGATGAGAAGGGATTTCCTCTATGTATGGAGCTAACCTGGGATCTTTTGGGAGATTTCCACTCGTATCTGATATGTTAATCATAACCGTGGGTAGCGCCCGTAAGATGCAGACCTCCTCTATGTGTGCATCAGAGTTTGGATTCTTTAAAGTAAGGATCATCTGACCATTGTCCTGGTATTGGATTCGGGATTGGAATTTAGACAAGAGGTCTGCCCCTAAAAGATTTACCGGGCAGGTCGGGGATATGACAAATTGTGCCATTACTTCTGGAAATGGGCCAATCGGAATAGGTTTGGTAAGAGTGTGTTTGTTAGGTCTGCCATCTACACCGATGAATATTAGATTGTCATTAGAAAATTGGACTGGAAGACCCTGGGGCAGTTCAGTGGATTTTAAAATGGAGTTGGCCCCCCCAGTGTCTACCATGAACTTCACCGGATTCCTTCCTACTGGGAGAACTACAGATGAACAGAGCCCGGGGGTGGTTATGGGCATCACGATGGCAGACTCTGGTTGGCCTCCATTTCAGAATGGTCGGTCCTGGGGGACATTTTCTCGTGAGTCTCGTGGGCCGGGCGTCCTATTTCTAGATAGGGGGGCTTGGGTGGTGCACTGGCTGGCAGGGGTGTGACAGTCCCTTTGGAAGCGTCCTGCCCGGTCACACCTCCAACACAGAAGACGGGAATTCGTTACTGCTCTTCTCCCGGGATACATTACTCGCTGATCAGGTACTGTCATGGGGTAATAGTGGGGCTGTAAGGGAGGATACTGGGGGGACAAGGGGGGATACTGTGCTACGGGTACTGTGGGTGCCGCAACTGCCACTGCAGCGGGTTTGGATTTAGACTTAGCCACAGAAGCGGTCCGGGCGACACTCTTCTGGAAGCTTTTTGCTACTTTTAGGGCATCTCCTGGGGTGGCTGACTCAACATCTGGCCATACAGCCAATATCACGTCCTTGATTTCAGTACGTAAACCCTGGATTATGGCGGACACTAACAGCTGGCAATGAGTTTTAGTATGTAAGGAGAACCCAAGGTCCTTATAGACCTGCAAAAGGCGCTCATAAAACTTCTCAACCGACTCTCCCTTCTCTTGAGTGACATCTGTGAGGGTGGTGGATTGATCAGCCAGCTTATCCTGAGCCCATATTTTAAGGGCTCGACAGAAGTCAATCCCACTCTCATACGTATTGGAGTCTAATGCTCTGTTATATGGGATAGCAGTCTCTATCATCGGATAATATCCTTCACCGGCTTTTACACGAAGCAGGTGTAAAAGATTTTGCCTTGTTGTTGAATATATCTCTCTATTTGTGGCCATGCCCCTGTAAAAAGCCATGGGGGAATGTTCGGGATCCGGGAGACGATTACACAGAGTATCCGTCTGTGCTGGGGTAAACGGGGTATATTTGGGTGGGCTGGTATTCTGGTCCGCTTCCTCCATTTCCTCCAACTTTGTGAGAGGGGGTGGAGGTGGAGGGAAATCAGGGGGAGGGGGGAGATCAGCATGAGTACTGATTGATGGGAGATCTCGGAGGTAGGGAAGCGCTGGGGGAGACCAGATATCGGATCTGATCGTGGGTTTGATTAGTTGAGCGGCATAATCGACTAGATCCCTGTCGATGGCCAAGAGTCTTATCTCTCTCAATTTAGTTGGATGCGTGGCAATGTATTGTTTTATAGTCTCGACTATTATTTTGACCGCATCCTGTTTTGGATATCCAAAGATACCAGTGGAAATAAATGGCAGGGCTAGGGTTGGGACCGCATGAAGCTGTGATGCGTATGCTATGGTGTTCTGAACTGTTTCTGTAAGCAGGTGTTGTGACCTGGGTACATCTAGGGGATCATATCTTGGTCCCGCCGCATGTATAACATACTGACATGATAGCTGTCCGGCTCTTGTAGCCATCACCTCTCCTTCTCTTAACGGACCGTTGTCACGGATGTGATCGTTGGATGCAATCTGTATTGCAGGTCCCCCAAGACGACACATTTCTGCAGCTAGCCCCCCCCCCCACGCTGTAGTCTCGTATTTGCTGCATTTACAATGATCCCAACTTGCTGTTGCGGTATGCTCCCTATGCCTATTCTCAGTATAGTGGAGAATTCCGAAGGACCATTCAGTAAAACAGACGTCAACTCCTGGTACTTGTGTCCATGTTCTATTTCCCCAGTTTGGGAGAGGGTGAATAGGGTAGAATTCGAAGGACCCTGGGTCTCCCCGAATGGAGTGTGGACCATGGCGGGGGCAGGTGGGGGCAATGGTTTATAATACCCACCGTCATCGTTAAGTAATGGGAAGGCTGGTGCTGCAGCATCGGGTCTGCGTGCTCCACAATTATAGCACGTCTTGCGCCATCCTGGATTAGTGGCCCAACACACATTACAAAGCCAGCCATCTGGGTTATATGATGGTGGCTGGCCACCAATGGGAAGTGCAGGGTATTTACTCTTCTTAGGTAAAAATTGCTCAGTTTCCGGATTGAGGGGCTGGGGTACGGCTACATTTGTGGGGGTATGGGATGCTTCTTTAGGGGCTTCAGATTCGGTTTGTGGACACATAAGTCGGGAAGGGGAACCTACTTCCTCCTCTATCTTGTCCCCATCAGCTTCATTTTGTAGCACAAAACAGCCAGTCATCGTTACAGTGCTAGATAATTTTCCCTTCTTTACATAAAGATAAATGAAATAACCAGGCTTCATCTCCTCCTCTATTTCAACATATCCTTCATCACAAATCTCATGTGCAACTTTCCTAAACTTTTCAGCAACTTCCAATAATCCACAGTCAACTAATCTACCCCTTTTCTGCCAGATGCCTTCATCCCACAATGTAGGATGAAGTTTCCCTTCCACGGGAAAGTTTAACACCTTAAACACTTTTGGTGCATTCGTAAATGACTTTTTCCCCTCTCGTCCGACCATGATGGTCATCACATCCTCTCCCTCCTGCGGGAGAGACACTCTTTCTGCTCCACGGAAACATTGATTAATCACTGCACTGCTGCCTTTCAACTGACAAAAGATCCTTGATTTGTGCACAGTACGAGTCCGGCCGGCCTCAGCTGCTGTTTCATTGACTTCACCCCTCCCATTTAGGGAGTCACATACGGCCAAGATGAAAGGAGGAGAGCTCTCGTCCACAGCTCTCCGGACACTAGATATAGTTATATCTGTGTGTGTGTCCTACCCAATCTTCGATCACCTGCCGCAACTGAACCTAACAGTGTTCAGTCTCCTAAGGATCTTTGTCAGAAGTTAAGGAAGATTCATACAATATTCACTTGTCAATCCGAGGTGGTATTGTTTTAAAAGTTATCAATATCAGACCCCTAATGGGACTACAACCCTATAGTCTCACCTCTGACTATATCCAACCAGGACGTAAAAGTAATCCCCCAATCATTAGAATATCTTATATTAATTCTAATGATTGGGGGATTACTTTTACTCCTATAATAGGGAAAGATTTTATTAACTTTTTAGATATCACCATCTCTCATCAGGGACAACATGTAATTACTAAAACTTTTTTTAAAGATGTGGATGCCAATAGTTATATCCATTTTTCCAGCGGTCACTATAAAAAGTGGCTTGAAAATGTCCCTTTTAATCAGTTTCAACGGATAAAACGTAACTGCAGTAATGAGGTTGATTTTGAATTACAAGCCAATATCCTGCATGAGCGTTTTCATAGGCAAAGTTACCCCAAAGGGCTTATCAAGCGCGCTTATCAGAAAACTAGGAACGTATCACAAAAACAGTGCATCCAGCCCAAAACTGTCCCACAGGCTAGTGCAGGTGATGAGTTTAATTGTAATTTGATCACAACTTTTAATTCAGCACATGAGTCCATTCGGAACTCACTGCACAAACATTGGCACATTCTTCTAAAAGATCCAATTCTGTGTTCTCTCATTCCTAAACAGCCTAAGGTTACCTTCAGACGAGCCCTTACGCTGAGAAACATCCTAGCCCCCAACCGCCTGAAACACACTACCTCCAATGGTACATGCATCAATAAACGTTCACAAAGAAATGGGAGTTTCAAATGCTTTTCGAGACAATGCCTTTGTTGCAACAGCATTAAACACAATACCCAAACTTTTAAATCTAACCATACAGGTGAAGTTTTTACTATCAAGTCAAATATGAGCTGTCAATCTCGTTTCATTATATACCTCATAGAATGCCAATGTGGCCTGCAGTACGTGGGCAGGACCACCCAGACACTACACCGAAAGCTTAACTCTCATCGGTCCAATATTGTAAAAGGTTTCATGAAGCATGGTTTATCCCGGCATTGCGCATTGGTGCACGGTAAGAATGCCACAGGCATTTCTATCACACCAATTGAATCCATTTCCCTTTATCTCCCAAACCCTATGGAAACCTTGAAGAGGAAAGAAATATATTGGATATACGGGATCAGCACCCTTAAACCCTATGGACTCAATGAAATTACTGAGATTTTTATTTAATTATTTATTTTATTCTAGTTTTAGCTCTGCACAGTCGTTGCATAGGGCCACAGATCCTTTTTTTATGTATTTTCTTTGGTACTTTTTCTGATTGTTATTTTAATATAATTTCTATTAATATCCCCATTTTTTATTCTATATCACAATGTGTTTTATCCTAAATAATCAATATACACATGATCTTGGATTCAATTTATCCATTCTTGAAAATTAATTTTTGATTTTTTTTTTTTTAGTTATTCCCTCCTTGTATTTATGAAAATTATTATCCCCATTTCATTTTTCATCCCCCTTTTTTAACTCTCCTGCACTCCAAACCGCAGTCTTTACAACATTTTTGTCCTTTTTATTCATTTATAAGTATAGTTCCTTTTCTGTATCACCTTCACCTCATCCACCAGATGGCTCCTCTGTTAAATGTTGCCCTTCTGATGTCCATACACTGCCAAATCCCAGGTTCTAATCACATTTCTCCTACACTCCAATCGCTTCTCCTCCACAATTTGTCTTTTATGTATGTGGTGTCATTTATATGTGCATTTCCCCTCTTTCCTTTGCCCCCTTTCCCACATTTGCCTGGGTGGTTCACCTGTTAAATATTCACTCACTGGTGTCTATTCACTGCCCCATCTTGGGTTCTTATCCCACTTCACCCACATTGTAATCATTTAACTGTTTACATTTTATCAGTATTAAGGATGGTCCTTTTTTTTTTTTCCCCCAACTTTAATTTATTCAAAATTGCAAGTTGAACGTCCCTCCCCTTCCTAATTTTCCTATTGGTTTAGGTGTTCTTGTGGGTGTTCCCTATGTAACTGGCATCCATTTTAGGCCTTTAAAAACCCATCCATTCTCATGCTGTACACATTTGTTTTTTATTACTTGAAAAAGACGTTGATGCGGCATTGAAACGCGTTGTTAATAAAAAGCCTTTATCATCATCATCATCATCATCATCATCTCTGAAGAATTGATTCACTTCAGCAGCGCAGCCCACCTACGTGTTTATCCAACTGGATCCAATATCTCCTGGAGGATTCATCTTCCAGCCACGGGGCAGCAGCAGCTGGTTTTCTTCATGCCTTCATAGGAGTTGTGCCTGTCACAACTCCATCAGGTGAGTGTAACCAGGACTCTCCTACTCTCCCCCCATAGGGTATCACCCTATTGTGCGCTCTGTTTCCCACATTTAGATCTCCATATAATAATAGCATGATTAGCTGAACAGTTAGACAATGTGGCTCAGAGGATGAAACCAGTTTTGTCCCTTTTCATGAGCATTGACAATTATTGATGAGCGAACATGCTCGCCACTGCTCTGTGCTTGCCCGAGCATCACTGTGCTCGACAAGCTCAGCGCTTGGCGAGTATTTCCGGGGTTGCTTGGTGGGAGCTCGGGTCCCCTCCCTGCATGTTTGGCGCTATTTAGAGAGCCAATAAACATGCAGGGATTGTCTGCCATGCACTGTGATGCCGTAGCCATGTTGGTTGTGGCATTACAGTGTTTGGCTGGCTGCACAGCGTCATCAGGTGTATATAAGACCTGGCACCGCCATGCTCATCCCAGTCACTCCGGAATCAGGCAGAGTAGGAAGAGGTGCTGCTGAGCTAGGGAGAGATTTGCTTGTTTATGTTAGTATAGGTATTCCACAACAGATATATATATATCCATCTGGACTAACAGTCCTTCTGAGGACTAATCCAGCTGCATATATCCAGTGGTGATAGCAGGAGTTAGGCAGGCAGTGTATGTGACAGACAGCAGTGCATATAGTGCAAGAGGGTCCATTGAATGTTCCTGTTGCTGCTGTTCTTACAGATATTTGAAGACATAGCCCAAGATATCAGGGGCCAGGGAAAAAAAATGTTATCTTAATTCTGGTTATTTGCTTAAAAAGCAATCCACAGTACACCATTTTTCTGCTCCATTTGCTTGTTCTCACTGCAGAATAAAGCCAGATCTGTTCCATGTTTCAGCGATAAAAATCCAGAAATTTAAACTGAACGTGGAAAATATTGGGGCCCATTCTGCTGTATGGAGGACTGTGTAGGGGCCCATTCTGCTGTATGGAGGACTGTGTAGGGGCCCATTCTGCTGTATGGAGGACTGTGTAGGGGCCCATTCTGCTGTATGGAGGACTGTGTAGGGGCCCATTCTGCTGTATGGAGGACTGTGTAGGGGCCCATTCTGCTGTATGGAGGACTGTGTAGGGGCCCATTCTGCTGTATGGAGGACTATGTTGGGGCCCATTCTGCTGTATGGAGGACATGTGGGGCAAACAATCAGCAGATTTGGGTTCCAGTATCATCTCTATGCTGACGACACCCAATTATACACTTCTTCCCCTGACATCACCCCTACCCTAATACAAAATACCAAGGATTGTTTGTCTGCTGTGTCTAACATCATGTCCTCCCTCTATCTTAAACTGAATCTCTCCAAAACTGAACTTCTTGTGTTTCCCCCCTCTACTAACCTAACTCTACCTAACATCGAAATTACCTTGAAAGGTTCAACCATAACTCCCAAGCAGCATGCCCGCTGCCTTGGGGTCATATTCGATACTAACCTTTCCTTTACTCCCTATATCCGATCACTCACTCGCTCTTGTCACCTGCATCTTAAAAACATCTCCAGAATCCGATCTTTTTTCACTATTGAAACTGCTAAAACTCTTACTGTCGCTCTTATTCACTCTCGTCTGGACTACTGCAACTCTCTTCTGATCGGTCTCCCTCTTACCAAAATTTCCCCTGTCCAATCTGTCCTGAATGCGGCAGCCAGGGTCGTATTTCTGTCCAGCCGCTTCACCGATGCCTCCACCTTGTGCCAGTCATTACACTGGTTACCCATTCGCTATAGGGTCCAATATAAACTCATTGCTCTCACCCACAAAGCTCTCCACAATTCTGCACCACCTTATATCTCCTCTCTCATCTCAGTCTATCGTCCTACACGTGCCCTCCGTTCCACAAATGACCTAAGACTAACATCCCCCATAATCCGAACCTCGCACCTCCGTCTCCAAGACTTCTCTCCTGCTGCGCCAGTTCTCTGGAATGCTCTACCCCAGACGATCCGATTGATGCCTAGCCCCTATGTCTTCAAGCGCGCTTTAAAAACCCATCTCTTTAAACAAGCCTACCATCTCAAATACCCAGTAAACTAACTTTTTCCTGTTCCCTCCTAAATACTATTCAGAATCTGCTCCCTACTGTTCATCTGTCTCTACACCCTCCATGCACACGATAACTGCGCTAGGTAATTGAGTATTGCACTTGAACATACAGGCTGATGACCGGATCATACAGCTTTATATGATAAACCCGACTTATTATAATTGCCAGACCTGAAATAACAAGCACTGTCCACCTATTGTGTTCCCCCATTTCCTTGTAGAATGTAAGCTTGCGAGCAGGGACCTCACTCCTGATGTAACTGTTTAAACTGTCTCATCTTGTATTGAATTTATTGTTTGTAAATGTCCCCGCTTAATTGTAAAGTGCTGCGGAATATGCTGGCGCTATATAAATAAAAATTATTATTATACTGTATGGAGGACTATGTGGGACCCAATTTTCTGTATGGAGGGCTATGTGGGGCCCATTATACTGTATGGAGGGCTATGTGGGGCCCATTATTCTGTATGGAGGACTATGTGGGGCCCATTATTCTGTATGGAGGACTATGTAGAGCCTATTCTGTATGGAGGATAATGTGGGGCCCATTATTCTGTATGGAGGGCTATGTGGGGCCCATTATTCTGTATGGAGGACTATGTGGGGCCCATTATTCTGTATGGAGGACTATGTAGAGCCTATTCTGTATGGAGGATAATGTGGGGCCCGTTATACTGTATAGGGGACTATGTGGGGCTCATTATTCTGTATAGGGGACTATGTAGGCCCTATTATACTGTATGGAGGTCTATGTGGGGACCATTATACTGTAGGCAGGTCTATGTGGGGACCATTATACTGTAGGCAGGTCTATGTGGGGCCCATTATTCTGTATGGAGGACTATGTACGGCCCATTACTCTGTATGGAGTAGTATGTGGGGCCCATTATTATGTATGGAGTAGTATGTGGGGCCCATTATTATGTATGGAGTAGTATGTGGGGCCCATTATTATGTATGGAGTAGTATGTGGGGACCATTATTCTGTATGGAGTAGTATGTGGGGACCATTATTCTGTATGGAGTAGTATGTGGGACCCATTATTCTGTATGGAGGACTATGTGGGGCCATTATTCTGTATGGAGGACTATGTGGGGCCATTATTCTGTATGGAGGACTATGTGGGGCCATTATTCTGTATGGAGGACTGTGTGGGGCCCATTCTACTGTGCGGAGGACTGTGTGGGGCCCATTCTACTGTGCGGAGGACTGTGTGGGGCCCATTCTACTGTGTGGGGCCCATTCTACTGTGTGGAGGACTGTGTGGGGCCCTTAAGCCATTGGACACACTCCACAAGGTCCCAGAGTTCCAATTTTCATTTGGAAATCAAGGTCCCAGAGTCTGGAGGAAGAGTGGAGAGGCCACAATCCAAGCTGCTTGAAGTCTAGTGTGAAGTTTCCACAATCAGTGATGGTTTGGGGGGCCATGTCATCTGCTGGTGTAGGTCCACTGTGTTTTATCAACACCAATGTCAGCGCAGCCATCTACCAGGAAATTTTAGAGCACTTCATGCTTCCCTCTGCCGACAAGCTTTTTGGAGCTGGAAATGTCATTCTCCAGCAGGACTTGGCACCTGTCCACACTGCCAAAAGTACCAATACCTGGTTTACACACAACAGTATCACTGTGCTTGATTGGCCAGAAAACTCGCCTGACCTTAACCCCATAGAGAATCTATGGGATATTGTCGAGAGGAAGATGAGAGACACCAGACCCAACAATGCAGACGAGCTGAAGGCTGCTATCAAAGCAACCTAGGCTTCCATAACACCTCAGCAGTGCCACAGTCTGATCGCCTCCATGCCACGCCGCGTTGATGCAGTAATTGATGCAAAAGGAGCCTCGACCAAGTATTGAGGGCATTTACTGAACATACATTTCAGTAGGCCAACATTTCGGATTTTAAAATAATTTTTAAAGCTGTTATAAAGTATTCTAATTTACTGAGATAATAATTTTTGTGTTTTCATTGACTGTAAGCCATAATCCTCAACATTAACCCCTTTACCCCCCAAAGTGGTTTGCACGTTACTGACCAGGCCAATTTTTACAATTCTGACCACTGTCACTTTATGAGGTAATTACTCTGAAGCGCTTCAACGGATCCCCCTGATTCGGAGATTATTTTTTCGTGACATATTGTACTTCATGATTGTGGTAAAATTTCTTCGATATCACTTGCGTTTGTGAAAAAAAAACGGAAATTTGGCGAAAATTTTGAAAATTTTGCAATTTTCAAAATTTGAATTTTTATGCCCTTAAATCAGAGAGATATGTCACACAAAATAGTTAATACATAACATTTCCAACATGTCTACTTTACATCAGCACAATTTTGGAACCAAAATTTTTATTTTTTTTTTATTTTTACTAGGGAGCTATAAGGGTTAAAAGTTGACCAACGATTTCTCATTTTTCCAACAAAATTTACAAAACAATTTTTTTTTATTTTTGTATTTTTTTTAGGGACCACATCACATTTGAAGTGACTTTGAGGGGTCTTTATGACAGAAAATACCTAAAAGTGACACCATTCTAAAAACTGCTCCCCTCAAAGTGCTCAAAACCACATTCAAGAACTTTATTAACCCTTCAGGTGCTTCACAGGAATTTTTGGATTGTGGAAGCTAAAAATGAACATTTAACTTTTTTCACAAAAATGTTACTTTAGACCCAATTTTTTTAATTTTGCAGGGGTAACGGGAAAAAATGGACCCCAAAATTTGATGTGCAATTTCTCCTGAGCACGCTGATACTCCATAAGTGGGGAAAAACCACTGTTTGGGCGCACGGCAGGGTTAGGAAGGGAAGGAGCGCCATTGACTTTTTGATTGTAAAATTTGCTTGAATAATTAGCGGACGCCATGTTGCGTTTGGAGAGCCCCTGATGTGCCTAAACAGTGGAAACCCCCCACAAGTGATGCCATTTTGAAAACTAGACCCCTCAGGGAACTTATCTAGATGTGTGGTGAGCACCCTGAACCCCCAAGTGTTTTACAGAAGTTTATAACATGAAGCCGTGAAAATAAAATAAAAAAAACTTTTTCCACAAAAAGATGTTTTAACCCCAATTTTTTTTTTTTTATTTTCACAAGGGTAAGAGGAGAAAATGGACCCCAAAAACTTTTGTGCAATTTCTCCTGAGTACGCCAATACCCCATATATGGGGAAAATAATGTTTGGGCGCACAGCAGAGTTCAGAAGGGAAGGAAGGAGCACTGTGTGACTTTTTGAATGCAAAATTGGCTGGAATCGAGAGCGAACGTTTGGAGAGCCCCTGATGTGCCTAAATAGTGGAAACCCTACCACAAGTGACCCCATTTTGGAAACTACACCCCTCAAGGATTATAACAAGGGGTATAGTGAACATTTTGAACCCAGAGGTACGACACAGAATTTGATAACATTAGGTCATCATATTGAATAAGTTGTCATTATTCTTGAGTGCAAGTGCTCGCTACTTGAGTTTGCATCGGGTACTCAGGTATGCACCATGTATCGCAGGTGCTCGAGTGACATGCTCGAGTGCCCGCCTGCATGTTTCACGGTTATTAGACACCCAAAAAAAAAACATGCGGGGGATGGCTCGTGCATGGCAGGCAATCCCTGCAAAGTTTTTTTGGCGGCGACGCATATGGGGCGGAGACTCGAGCACCCACGATACTCAATGCATACCCGAGCACCCGATGCAAACTCAAATAGCGAGCACTTGCGCTCAACACTAGTCGCCATATCGTCATCTTTTTTTTACTTTTGAAAAAAATCCCAAACCCAACCCTAATCCTAGAGTTTATTTTTTACGCCGTTCCTAGTGTGGTATAAGTGATTAGACGACTTTATTATTTGGGTCAGTGCGATTACAGAGAAACCAGAATCATATCGGTTTTTATGATTGACAGCTGTCACACACTAAAAGACGCATTTTCTTGTAAAATCTAGTTTTTGCTTCGTCATATTTTGAGAGCTATAATTTTTCCATATTTTGGCTGACAGTCATGTGATGGCTTGTTTTTTTGCGGGACAAGTTGACGTTTTTATTGGTACCATTTTCGGGCATGTGACATTTTTTGATCGCTTTCTATTCCGATTTTTGGGAGGCAGAATAAACAACCAACAATTCAGGATTTTTTTTATTCTGCTCCACGTGTGGTAAAATTAATAAGGTTATTCTTCGGGTCAGTACATTTACAGCGGTACCACATTTATATCGTTCTGCTATGTTTTGGAGTTTTTACACAATAAAAGCTATTTTATGCAAAAAAATATTTTTTTGCATCGCTTTATTCTGAGAGCTATAACTTTTTAATTTTTCAGCTGTATGTTTTTTTGCTTCGTTTATTTATTTTTTTTACAATAAAGGGGTTAACTAGTGGGACAGTTATAGGTCAGCTCGTTACGGACGTGGTGATACCAAATATGTGTACTTTTATTGTTTAGTTTTTTTCAGAATATTTATTGATGGGTACATTATATTTTTATTTTTACAATTTTGTTTTTTTGTTTTTTTTTTTCATTTTGTAACACTTTTTTTACTTCCATTCTTTGTCCCACTATGGGACTTTCACTTTTTTTATTCTGATCGCGTGTGTAGTATAGGGATGGAGAACCATCCCTGTGCTATACAGGCTGTCAGCACTGCAGACACAGAAGATACTTTGGTCATGCACTGCGCATGACCAAAGTATCTTTCTGCTGTCTGGTGACCCAGCTTTAAATGGGTTAACAGAAATAAAACACCTGAAATAGATCACTGTTTGTAATGACTCTATATAAAATATGAGCTCCACTTTTTGTATTGAAGAGCGGAAATAAATTAACTTTTTGATGATATTCTAGTTTAGTGAGATGCACCTGTATTTGAGCAGTTTGAGAATGAATGCTCAAAGCAGCAGGCAGAAAGTCACTATTAAGTGGGTGAAAGAAGCATATCACTGTAATAATACATTGCTCAAAAAAATAAAGGGAACACAAATAACATCCTAGATCTGAATGAATGAAATATTCTCATTGAATACTTTGTTCTTACAAAGTTGAATGTACTGACAACAAAATCACACAAAAATCATCAATGGAAATCAAATTTATTAACCAATGGAGGCCTGGATTTTGAGTCACCCCCAAAATTAAAGTGGAAAAACACTACAGGCTGATCCAACTTTGATGTAATGTTCTTAAAACAAGTCAAAATGAGGCTCAGTATTGTGTGTGGCTTCCACGTGCCTGTATGACCTCCCTACAACGCCTGGGCATGCTCCTGATGAGGTTGTGGATGGTCTCCTGTGGGATCTCCTCCCAGACCTGGACTAAAGCATCCGCCAACTCCTGGACAGTCTGTGGTGCAACGTGACGTTGGTGGATGGAGCGAGACATGATGTCCCAGATGCGCTCAATCGGATTCAGCTCTGGAGAACGGGCGGGCCAGTCCATAGCTTCAATGCCTTCATCTTGCAGGAACTGCTGACACACTCCAGCCACATGAGGTCTGGCATTGTCCTGCATTAGGAGGAACACAGGACCAACCGAACCAGCATATGGTCTCACAAGGGGTCTGAGGATGTCATCTCGGTACCTAATGGCGGTCAGTCTACCTCTGGCGAGCACAAGGAGGGCTGTGCAGCCCTCCAAAGAAATGCCACCCCACACCATTACTGATCCACTGCCAAACCGGTTATGCTGAAGGATGTTGCAGGCAGCAGATCGCTCTCCACGGCGTCTCCAGACTGTCACGTCTGTCACACGTGCTCAGTGTGAACCTGCTTTCATCTGTGAAGAGCACAGGGCGCCAGTGGCGACTTTGCCAATCCTGGTGTTCTGTGGCAAATGCCAAGCGTCCTGCACGGTGTTGGGCTGTGAGCACAACCCCCCATCTGTGGACGTCGGGCCCTCATACCACCCTCATGGAGTCGGTTTCTAACAGTTTGTGCAGACACATGCACATTTGTGGCCTGCTGGAGGTCATTTTGCAGGGCTCTGGCAGTGCTCCTCCTGTTCCTCCTTGCACAAAGGTGGAGGTAGCGGTCCTGCTGCTGGGTTGTTGTCCTCCTAAGGCCCCCTCCACGTGTCCTGGTGTACTGGCCTGTCTCCTGGTAGCGCCTACAGCCTCTGGACACTACGCTGACAGACACAGCAAACCTTCTTGCCACAGCTCGCATTGATGTGCCATCCTGGATGAGCCGCACTAACTGAGCAACTTCTGTTAGTTATAGAGTCCGTCTCATGCTACCAGGAGTGTGAAGGCACAACCAACATTCAAAAGTGACCAAAACATCAGCCAGAAAGCATTGGTACTGAGATGTGGTCTGTGGTCCCCACCTGCATAACCACTCCTTTATTGAGTGTGTCTTGATAATTGCCAATAATTTCCATCTATTGTCTATTCCATTTGCACAACAGCATGTGAAATTGATTGTCAATCAGTGTTGCTTCCTAAGTGGACAGTTTGATTTCACAGAAGTTTGCTCAAAAAAATAAAGGGAACACTTAAACAGAATATAACTCCAAGTAAATCAGTGTATATATTACCAAGTTTTTTCTTTTTTAATCTTCACTAGTACTGTTAATTTATGAGGAAATAAATTAGTATTTAAATTTGTGGCTTCATCTCTTAAATCCATTTTAGTCCACCTTGACAAACTTACTTAATTCATTTTCTATTTCCACAGTCAAATTGTTTGCATCGACAATCACTTTATACTCGGGTGCTGCTTCCACAGGTCCCATAACTAGGAGTCAGAAAATAAATCACAATAATGCAAAGATATAAAACAATCGTTATATCAGAATGTAATTCAATCTGAACAGGAAGCGACAGCAAGTCTTAATATGCCATCACATCTGGAGAGGAATAAACTTCGGTATAATCTTATATCCCCCTCCTAATACAACACAGGCTAAGAATAAACGAGTTTTGTCGGCTTCTTCTGCAGGATCCCGGCCTCCTGCTTGATGACAGTTTGAGCCAATATCATCGCACTGCATGCACGAACTGTGTGCGCCAAGATGCTGCAAGGAGAAGCAGCTTTACCTCTGCAGCTTCAGAAAAGCGCAGTCACTGAATGTGGCAGACTACAGTAATCAGGCCAGCTCCAGAGGAGCGATTACAGGCTCTATAGAACAGAGTTTGAAAGTACTGCACACCATGTCTATGAGACCGGCCACCAATGACATTGCAGCAGTGGCCAGTAACCAAAATAATTCCTCTGTCCTTGAGAATGAAGAGCATCTTTAATAAGCAGGTTGCAAACTTGCTCGCTTTTACAAGAGCTTTGCAATGGTAGCCACTTATGATGGTGCTGAACTATACCTTCAGAAGCTTTTGGTTGTTTTTTGACATACTCTTCGATCTTGTCAAGAATGTCTGAAAACTAAAAAATATATATATTAATAAAATTACTCTTTTTTTTTTTTTTTTTTTCTTTTGTTATGCAGTGAACGGATGTAGAAGTTGGTGCTCAATAAATAGGTTTTCTGCACAATGCACAGTTGAACAGAGGAACTGTCTAAGATCCCCGACCTTAGTCTTATACTTACCAGCTGCCATCTTCACCTTTTATCGGTGCAGCTCCAGCCTCGTGGTGTGGATATTGTGACTGCAACTTCTGACCGACCAAAAGTCAGAGGTAACGATAACAAAGGGTCAATGTAAGAATATGAGAGCCAGAAGAAGGCTCTCAGACTTACTTGAAAAGTGACCCGTGGCTTGCCCAGCAAACACTGGAGCGATCCGGCAAGTCACAAACTGCAGGAGACGGACCGAAGAGGCGAAAATAGGTGAGATGTCAGCAGGTAAATATAAGACTAAGGCAGGGACCTTAGACCAGAAGCACCACTCCAGTGATAAAAACAACAAAAACACGCTGGAGTGGTGCTTTAACATAACGTAGAGCAGCATCTCAAACTACCACTTCCCAGTTATGTCCACTGGAGGGACGAGGCAGTCTGTAATTCATGGTGACATCTATTTTTCATGCCCCAGATCTGACAAAGTGAGCAGAGCTTGTGCAAGATGGACTGGTCAAATTCTTGTCTACTCCACAAATCTAATTCCAGCACAAGCACAGAGAGGTGCAGACCACAACGCGCCTTGCCTGATCCATTGCGTGTGCCTATTAATCAGGAGCGTCTGTTCCCACTCGCCCCCTGACCAACACCAGCGAGAGACTCGCCGACCATTGTTCTGAGGCTACTTAGTGTCTGAATATTGTTTGTGATGGTGACCAAGAGCAAAAATGGAGAAAAATTAGGATGTGGAGTGCCGGGAGATGTGACAAGAGTTTTTCGGGTTTTCTGACACTCACCTGTCTGCTGTCCCATAACTTTGCTATACTTTTCACTGACTCAGCGTTAATATCCACCTGCATCTCCTCCTGCACTTCCTCAATGGTCTCCAAGTCATCCTCGTCTATTAAGTTGTCCTCTTCTTCCTCTGCGGCCTCCTCCAGGTCAGCCAGCAACTCGTCTGCCAGAGACATGTCTTATCCCTGCGGGAAAAGGCAAATTCATAGCAGGATTGTGCTTTATAGAAGTAATTCACTCATAGAAAACGCTATATCCTCATTGACATAAATGTAGTAATACATCAGTCACCAGATAATACAGCTTTATGTTACATAGAAACCCTATAACCAGCATGGCGGCGGCACCGCCGCACACGTCCTATAACCAGCGCGGCGCCGCCGCACACGTCCTATAACCAGCGCGGCACCCCCGCACACGTCCTATAACCAGCGCGGCACCCCCGCACACGTCCTATAACCAGCGCGGCACCCCCGCACACGTCCTATAAACAGCGCGGCACCACCGCACACCACCAGCCAAGTACGCCCTACATTCTGCCATGCTAACACTCTGGGCACATATCCCACCCGCAGACATCAGCGCAGCATTTACCAAGTGCAAGAAGCCTGGTTAAAGGTGTCAGAAAGTTGTCGCACTTCTCTTCAACTATAACCGGAAGTTGTGGTGCAAAAGTACAGCGTCACTGCAGCGACAGCTTCCGGAATGCTATCTGGTTTTCCGATTGGTCCGCAAATGCGCATGCGTACCCACACGAACGCTAAGCATGATTTCATTGGTCGATCAGCTGATGTTTTTTTCTCCTTTTTGTATAGTGTAACTTTATTTGTATACACCAGTCGTAGTGTTCATATCACGCTGCGCTTGGGAAGAAGGACAGACAATGTGAACAGGTAGGTGCGGAGGAGGAGGACATGGTCTTGTCCTGTGATGTCAGGGTAATGTGTGGAGGTGGATTCTACCTATGAGGCTGCTCGTGTATATCGCAGGGACTTGTGTCAGGTTGCGCAGTAGTGCCCTCCCCGGTGTAAAAGCAGACAGATCTGACACTGGTGCAGCATGTGTGAGCCCATAAATATGTATTTTTGGATTGTAGCACTTGGAGAGTAAGGGTAGATCCGTACAGGATGGATATGATAACGATTCTCCGCATTGATCTGTACAGGTAAAAATGTTATCAAATTCTGTGTCATACCTCTGGGTTCAAAATATTCACTATGCCGCTTGATATAATCCTTGAGGGGTGTAGTTTCCAAAATGGGGTCACTTGTAGGAGGGTTTCCACTATTTAGGCACATCAGGGGCTCTCCAAACGTCCGCTCTCGATTCCAGCCAATTTTGCGTTCAAAAAGTCACAGTGCTCCTTCCTTCCCTTCTGAACTCTGTCGTGCGCCCAAACACTATTTTCCCCATATATGGGGTATTGGCGTACTCAGGAGAAATTGCACAAAAGTTTTTCTCCTCTTACCCTTGTGAAAATTAAAAAAAATTGGGGTTAAAACATCTTTTTGTGGAAAAAGTTTGATTTATTTTTTTTATTATTTTCACGGCTCCATGTTATAAACTTCTGTAAAGCACTTAGGGGTTCAGGGTGCTCACCACACATCTAGATAAGTTCCCTGAGGGGTGTAGTTTTCAAAATGGCATCACTTGTGGGGGGTTTCCACTGTTTAGGCACATCAGGGGTTCTCCAAACACAACATGGCGTCCGCTAATTATTCAAGCAAATTTTACAATCAAAAAGGCAATGGCGCTCCTTCCCTTCCTAACCCTGCCGTGCGCCCAAACAGTGGTTTTTCCCCATGTATGGAGTATCGGCATGCTCAGGAGAAATTGCACATCAAATGTTGGGGTCCATTTTTTCCTGTTACAACCGCAAAATTAAAAAAATTGGGTCTAAAGTAACATTTTTGTGAAAAAAGTTAAATGTTCATTTTTTGCTTTCCACATTCCAAAAATTCCTGTGAAGCACCTGAAGGGTTAATAAAGTTCTTGAATGTGGTTTTGAGCACCTTGAGGGAAGCAGTTTTTATAATGGTGTCACTTTTAGGTATTTTCTGTCATAAAGACCCCTCAAAGTCACTTCAAATGTGATGTGGGTTTCCACTGTTTAGGCACATCAGGGGCTCTCCAAACGCAACATGGCGTCCGCTAATTATTCAAGCAAATTTTACAATCAAAAAGTCAATGGCGCTCCTTCCCTTCCTAACCCTGCCGTGCGCCCAAACAGTGGTTTTTCCCCACTTATGGAGTATCAGCGTGCTCAGGAGAAATTGCACATCAAATTTTGGGGTCCATTTTTTCCCGTTACCCCTGCAAAATTAAAAAAATTGGGTCTAAAGTAACATTTTTGTGAAAAAAGTTAAATGTTCATTTTTAGCTTCCACAATCCAAAAATTCCTGTGAAGCACCTGAAGGGTTAATAAAGTTCTTGAATGTGGTTTTGAGCACTTTGAGGGGAGCAGTTTTTATAATGGTGTCACTTTTAGGTATTTTCTGTCATAAAGACCCCTCAAAGTCACTTCAAATGTGATGTGGTCCCTAAAAAAAAAAAAAAAAAAAAAATTTTGTAAATTTTGTTGGAAAAATGAGAAATCGTTGGTCAACTTTTAACCCTTATAGCTCCCTAGTAAAAATTAAAAAAAAATAAATACATTTTGGTTCCAAAATTGTGCTGATGTAAAGTAGACATGTTGGAAATGTTATTTATTAACTATTTTGTGTGACATATCTCTCTGATTTAAGGGCATAAAAATTCAAATTTTGAAAATTGCAAAAGTTTCAAAATTTTCGCCAAATTTCCATTTTTTTTTCACAAACGCAAGTGATATTGAAGAAATTTTACCACAATCATGAAGTACAATATGTCAAGAAAAAATAATCTCCGAATCAGGGGGATCCGTTGAAGCGCTTCAGAGTAATTACCTCATAAAGTGACAGTGGTCAGAATTGTAAAAATTGGCCTGGTCAGTAACGTGCAAACCACTTTGGGGGGTAAAGGGGTTAATGTTGATGATTATGGCTTACAGTCAATGAAAACACAAAAATTATTATCTCAGTAAATTAGAATACTTTATAACAGCTTTAAAAATTATTTTAAAATCCGAAATGTTGGCCTACTGAAATGTATGTTCAGTAAATGCCCTCAATACTTGGTCGAGGCTCCTTTTGCATCAACTACAGCATCAATGCGGCGTGGCATGGAGGCGATCAGCCTGTGGCACTGCTGAGGTGTTATGGAAGCCCAGGTTGCTTTGATAGCAGCCTTCAGCTCGTCTGCATTGTTGGGTCTGGTGTCTCTCATCTTCCTCTCGACAATATCCCATAGATTCTCTATGGGGTTAAGGTCAGGCGAGTTTTCTGGCCAATCAAGCACAGTGATACTGTTGTGTGTAAACCAGGTATTGGTACTTTTGGCAGTGTGGACAGGTGCCAAGTCCTGCTGGAGAATGACATTTCCAGCTCCAAAAAGCTTGTCGGCAGAGGGAAGCATGAAGTGCTCTAAAATTTACTGGTAGATGGCTGCGCTGACATTGGTGTTGATAAAACACAGTGGACCTACACCAGCAGATGACGGCCCCCCAAACCATCACTGATTGTGGAAACTTCACACTAGACTTCAAGCAGCTTGGATTGTGGCCTCTCCACTCTTCCTCCAGACTCTGGGACCTTGATTTCCAAATGAAAATTGGAACTCTGGGACCTTGTGGAGTGTGTCCAATGGCTTAAGGGCCCCACATAGTCCTCCATACAGTAGAATGGGCCCCACACAGTCCTCCACATAGTAGAATGGGCCCCACACAGTCCTCCACACAGTAGAATGGGCCCCGCACAGTCCTCCACACAGTAGAATGGGCCCCACACAGAATAATGGGCCCCACACAGTCCTGCGTTCATAGGAGATTCAAAATGACAGGCATGGGGGTCTTCTACAAACCCATGCCTGTCATGGCGCAAATTCAACAATGACGGGCCCTTTATTCAGAAATTCAGCTCATTGCACATGGACGTCTACAGCCAGCCACTTCTCTTCTCCTCGACGACAGAACATATCGGCGTCCATCTTGGCAGCCATTTCCTGCAGCCCTTCCTGACTTTATTGTCCAGCACTGACCTAGGGCAGGGAAAGGGACGGACGTGTTATGTATTCAGATACTTGTACCCCCCTATAGATTGTATACAAGTAGTGGGAGTAAAGGGTGTGTCCGCATGAAGTACTTTTGACATGATTTTCAAAATTCACCTCAGAAATTCATGTCATGATAATGGCGCAACGTCACGTTCCTTTGTTTTTTTTTCAGTGAGGTCATAGTGAAAGCAATGTGCTTTTCCCATTAAAATCCACAGGAAGCTTATCTAAAGAGTATTTGAAGAATGAACAAATCCTGTTTTGTGCCTCCATTTTGGTGCCCTGTTGACATTTTCACAAAATGGCCGCCAACGTTTTAGATTCATCTTATGCGGTGCTTTTTTTTTGGACGTTCAAGACACATCCTTCCTCGTCCATTGCCCTTTACTTCAGCCCTGTATATCCAGTCTACTAAATGGGTGGGTATATGTTAAATTCCTGAAGAACACTGCATAGGGAAGACTGTGCGGCCATTTTGTGAAGATACAAATGGAGTTCTAGTGAGGAGTAACAGCGACAGGATTGACCATATCTTTGTCATTTATTGTCCAGTTTGATTAGGGGGGTTTCACTGACCCCTTAACTCCTTCCTGACAGGATTTTACTTCTAAAATTAGCAACCGGAGTGAGCTCCGATCTCTGCTGTGAGGCAGCCATCGTCCCCCAGATCATTGGGTTTTAATGGCAGCCTGAGGATCCCTGTCGCTTCAATGCTAGTGCTCCCAATAAAGCTAATGCTGTGTCTTGGCTTCATAGGAGGTGGCCATTTTTGCTGTATACTGAGGTACTACAATATATATCCCTGTAGGGACTAAAAAGGATAATTGAAAATTAATAAAAAATAAAATCTGAAAAAAAAATAAAACAAATTAACCCAAACCCCAAAATTTATTTTTTTTGGTCACCAGACATCCCAAAATAAATGGAATAAAAGGTATTGTTTGTACCCCAAAATACCAATATAACTACAGCTCGCTATATATAAAAAAGCTCCATCAGTGTAAGTGGTGTTGGCGCTGTCGGTTACCGCCGTGGTATCTGGGCATGTGCACCACTCGTCGGTTGCTCGGGGGCTGGTACGGTGCACGTTGTAAGTACAGGCTGAAATCTGGGGAGGGGGCACCTGGAGAATCGAGTAATGGGGGCAAAAGTGGCAGGCACTATGGGGGAAATTAGCTTTTACATTGTGTGGGTAGCATTACTTTCAGTTGGGAAAACAAGTTATCCTATTTTTCACAGGATAGGTGATAACTTGTTGATCGGTGGGGGTCCGATCACTTGGGCGCAGGGGCGTAATGATCGCAGAGGGTGCGACCGGGCCCATGCGGGAGACCATGGACCCCAGGGTCTACTTCAACTGGATGTGCGTCCGAGATCGCACATAGGCGCTGGGGTCGGCGGCCTCCCTCCCGCACGGGCTCAGAAGAGGACGCCGGAAGTTGAGGGAGCAGAGGAAGGTGAGAAGAATGTTTTGAGGTTTTTTTTAATACAGAACGGGGAACACATATACCAGAAAGAGGCCCAGGATGGGGGACATATATGCCAGGATGGGGGATATATATACTAGGATAGGGAACATATACCAGGATGCGGCCCAGGATGGGGGACATATATACCAGGATGGGGGACATATATACCAGGACGAGGGACATATATACCAGGATGGGGGACATATATACCAGGATGGGGGGCATATACCAGGATGCGGCCCAGGATGGGGGACATGTATGCCAGGATGGGGGACATGTATGCCAGGATGGGGGACATGTATGCCAGGATGGGGGACATGTATGCCAGGATGGGGGACATGTATGCCAGGATGGGGGATATATATACCAGGAAGGGGTCCAGGATGGGAGGCATTAGTACAGGATCGGGGACATTACTACATAATGGGGGGGGGGGGCATTTATGTCTTTATAGGATTTAGAATGCTACAAGGACCCATACATCTAACCAACATGCAGGGTGGCCCAGGTCCAGGGGGCCCATCAGACTCTAGTTAGTCACTGCTTGGACAGGGCACTTTTATCACTGCTAGAATAGAACGACAGGTTCGGACGCCTGACTGCCGCTCCATTCATTCCCTATGGGGTTGCTGTGCACTTGGCTTTTTCTGACAGTTCCATAGAGAATGAATAAATCGGCGGTCAGGCGGTGCGGGTAAGTCGGTGTGGGTCCCAGCGGTCGGACCACCACCGATCTGCAAGTTATTACATATCCTGGGTACAGGAGATAATTTGTTTTCACTGGACAAACCCTTTAAGTCCCTTTAAGAGGCGTTCCTATCAAATGGATGACTCAGGAACCCTATTCTCGTGATTGGTTGCAATTGCAGCGTTGGGACCTTGTTTGATCAGACACTTATCACCTACCCTGTGAATAAGTGATAAGTTGTAATTTTGGCAGCAACCTTTTAAAGAGATTGTCTAGGTTCAGAAAAATATGGCTGCTTTCTTTTTAGGAACAGCGTCACCCTTGACCATAGGTAGAGAGGGGTATTGCATCTCAGCTCCATTGACTTCAATGAAGCTGAATTAATATCAAAAATAGGGGTCAACGGTGGGGCTGTCTCTGAAAGAAAGCAGCCATATTATTCTAAGCCTGGACAAATTCTTTAAGCTTAAAGGGGTTGTCCACCTTTAGGGACATTATTTTTCTTTTAATTAGGTGCATGTATTTGGGACTAAAAATCATTTTTGCAATTGGGTTTCATTAAAAATTTTGCACCGTTTGCCTTCTATAGTTCTAGTAATATAATTCTATAATAATTCTTACTGTAGAACGAGTTAACTGTGAAACAGTCAGTGAGTTTTTTCATACTGAATGATGGGAAGTTTGTAACTCTATTATTTGTCTTTTTCTTAAGTGATTTATGACCACAGACCACATCAAAGTTGAATGTGCAGGGAAATAAAGAACCTGTAAAAGGAAAACGGTGCAAAATTTGCACAAATTTTTTTTTTGTGTATTATTTTTTTTTTTCAGTGGACAACCCCTTTAAGGTATCAAAAAACAATACATTTATTTTATTTGTGGTCTGTAGAATGCGATGGTCACCTAAGCTCCGCCTCTATGACCTCATGCATGACTTTTCATGTACATAGGTTCCGCATATTCCGTAGGACAAGAGAACTGACTGCAGATATCTCCTCTAAGAACCTTCATGGAACTAACGCTAAAGACCGTCTTTCAGTCCCAGGAAATGTTAGTGGGGGGAAAAAAAGAGACCACTGAAATGAAGGTGCCGTTCGGGTTTCCCAGCAAACAAAGAAGATCAAAATCCGTCTCTATTGATAGGTAAATGTATATTGCTCGCCTCTGACATGTAGGATGGAATCTGTCTGTCTAGGCAAACTAGGATCTAAAATGATACCTTCCATTGATGCCCCATTGATTACTGAGATTCCTATACTTTTGAGCACAAAGTGTTGAATAAGGGATACCACCAGCTTTAGGTGCTGAGGCCAATAGGGACCATGGAGCCCCCTTAAGTGTAAGTGGCGAACCACATGCAGACGTACAGGTGGTTCACCTCTATGGCCACCTCTAACTTCAAAGTGCTTCTCTCATATATGATCTGAGGCCCCATTCACATCTTCTTAATTTGTTTATAAGGAAAAATTGGTACATTTAAATACCACCTTAAAGAAATGTATTTTATTTAAATATTATATATTTTTTATTTTATTTTTCATATTAATTTGGATATTAAAAAAAAAAAATTCTTGCAATTTTCACACTGGCCACTAGTCCTGATGTTAGCCTTCTTCTTCCTATTCTTCACATGGACATAAGCAGCAATAGACTGACTCAGACCTGGTTTGTTTGTATATAAACTTTCTGGGCATGTTGCAATCTGGTGATATTGTACAGGGAGGGGAGGAGGTGAGCTGTGACATCCCATTTTGTGAATGGTGAACTCTGTGCTATCTACTGTATATAGAGATATTATCTTTTATTGTATTCTTGTCTGTGATGATAATGAGATTTCTGAAAAGCCCCCGAAACAGAACAGGAAGTATAATGTAATCCTGTCTGTGATGATGATGAGACTTCTGAAAAGTCTCCTGAACAGAACAGTAAAAATGAATCTAGAATTAAAGAGTAACTAAACGTATATATATATTTTTATATAATTTGTCCAGCATGGAAAGTATCTTTCTAAATCACTTTATTAGGGGGATTAATCTTCATTCCTTTAAAAAGAAAGTGCATATAAGTGGCTTCCAAACCTCCGCTTTTCCCAAGAGAGATACCCTTTAATCCTAGTGGCGCCACTGTGTGAAAATTGCAACATTTCTATTTTTTTTTTCTATATAAACACAAATATGGAAAATTGTATACAGACAATCTATTAGCAAAAATGTGTACAAAAAAATTGAAAACCTGATTTAAACAATAGGACATGCTACAGATAGGAGCCAAAAGGACACATTTAGGGGCCAAAAAACCCCCAAGGACAAGTTAAGAGTGCACATGTGGTTCATGCTAAAAATAAAAAAAAAAATGAGACTTGAGCAAGGCCTGACCTTGTCGGTCCGTGCGTGAACACACCTTCTTCAGCTAAGATCTGCCCTTTTTTCCAGAGCAGATATGAGCGTACAAACGCCAAAATATGCTAAATTTTTGTTCAGCTCAGCTTGCACAAAAATTATCTTCATTTGTCTGGGGGAAAGGGCTTGATCTGCTTCTGTCCATGATTCTTTGCGGGTGATCTTTCTATGAGGCAGAACATGTTAGTATTAGGCTAAGTCCATAGGGGACGGACAGCCCCAATGAGGAAGAAAATCAGCAGCAAAATACACAGCTCCAAATACTGCTGATGATTTGCCACAGATTTTGAGAATTTTTGCTGCAGGTTCGGGTCAGGAGACCGGCGGTCAGTCCATACATTGTGGTGTATATATGGACTGTGAAATACGCTCTTGTGAACCCGGCTTAATGCACAATGGATTTTCCACCAGCAAATTTGTGGCGGCAAATCTGCTAAGTATTCATCCAATGTGGACATCACTTTAAGTTTCAGAAGTTTGTCAAATTAGTTCAGAAGCACTGCATGAAAGTTTCTCTTCTCCATCAGACCGGGATCTCCTAGACCCTCTGACAGCACGGCCTGGAGCCATCTGGTGAAAAAATCTTCGGCCTCCACCAACGTGTCCATCTTGAATTTAGCCGAAAAACAATCATCCTCTTCCGAATCAGAATCAGAAGAGTCTCAAAAATCGGAGGTATCTGATCTAATATATATAATTGTCTTATCCCGTCTGTCTGTCCAGGAAATCCCACGTTGCTGATTAGTCAGGCCGCGGCCAATCAGCGACGCGGGATTTCAGAACAAGATGGTGGCCGTTAGCGGCTCACCCTCACACGCTCACACCCTCGGACGCTCACCCCCTCACCCTCGGACGCTCACCCCCTCACCCTCGGACGCTCACCCCCTCACCCTCGGACGCTCACCCCCTCACCCTCGGACGCTCACCCCCTCACCCTCGGACGCTCACCCCCTCACCCTCGGACGCTCACCCCCTCGCCCTGAGACGCTCACCCCCTCGCCCTGAGACGCTCACCCCCTCGCCCTGAGACGCTCACCCCCTCGCCCTGAGACGCTCACCCCCTCGCCCTGAGACGCTCACCCGCTCGCCCTGAGACGCTCGCCCTGAGACGCTCACCCGCTCGCCCTGAGACGCTCACCCGCTCGCCCTGAGACGCTCACCCGCTCGCCCTGAGACGCTCACCCCCTCAACCCCTCACCCTCACCCCCTCACCCTCAGACGCTCACCCCCTCACCCACTCACCCCATCACCCTGACGCTCACCCACTCACCCCATCACCCTGACGCTCACCCCCTCACCCTGAGACGCTCACCCCCTCACCCTGAGACGCTCACCCCCTCGCCCTCGCCCCCTCGCCCTCAGACGCTCGCCCGCTCGCCCTCAGACGCTCGCCCTCAGACGCTCGCCCTCAGACGCTCGCCCTCAGACGCTCGCCCTCAGACGCTCGCCCTCAGACGCTCGCCCGCTCGCCCTCAGACGCTCGCCCTCACCCCCTCACCCTCAGACGCTCGCCCGCTCGCCCTCAGACGCTCGCCCTCACCCCCTCAGACGCTCGCCCTCACCCCCTCACTCTCAGACGCTCACCCCCTCACCCTCAGACGCTCACCCCCTCAACCCCTCACCCCCTCAACCCCTCAACCCCTCACCCCCTCACCCTCACCCCCTCACCCACTCACCCTCACCCCCTCACCCTCAGACGCTCACCCCCTCGCCCTCAGACGCTCACCCGCTCGCCCTCAGACGCTCACCCGCTCGCCCTCAGACGCTCACCCGCTCGCCCTCAGACGCTCACCCCCTCAACCCCTCACCCTCACCCCCTCACCCTCACCCCCTCACCCTCAGACGCTCACCCCCTCAACCCCTCACCCTCACCCCCTCAGACGCTCACCCTCACCCCCTCACCCTCAGACGCTCACCCCCTCACCCACTCACCCCATCACCCTGACGCTCACCCACTCACCCCCTCACCCTGAGACGCTCACCCCCTCACCCTGAGACGCTCACCCCCTCGCCCTGAGACGCTCACCCCCTCGCCCTGAGACGCTCACCCGCTCGCCCTGAGACGCTCACCCGCTCGCCCTGAGACGCTCGCCCTGAGACGCTCACCCGCTCGCCCTGAGACGCTCACCCGCTCGCCCTGAGACGCTCACCCGCTCGCCCTGAGACGCTCGCCCTGAGACGCTCACCCGCTCGCCCTGAGACGCTCACCCGCTCGCCCTGAGACGCTCACCCGCTCGCCCTGAGACGCTCACCCGCTCGCCCTCAGACGCTCACCCCCTCAACCCCTCACCCTCACCCCCTCAGACGCTCACCCTCACCCCCTCACCCTCAGACGCTCACCCCCTCACCCACTCACCCCATCACCCTGACGCTCACCCACTCACCCCATCACCCTGACGCTCACCCCCTCACCCTGAGACGCTCACCCCCTCACCCTGAGACGCTCACCCCCTCGCCCTCGCCCCCTCGCCCTCAGACGCTCGCCCGCTCGCCCTCAGACGCTCGCCCGCTCGCCCTCAGACGCTCGCCCGCTCGCCCTCAGACGCTCGCCCTCAGACGCTCGCCCTCAGACGCTCGCCCTCAGACGCTCGCCCTCAGACGCTCGCCCTCAGACGCTCGCCCGCTCGCCCTCAGACGCTCGCCCTCACCCCCTCACCCTCAGACGCTCGCCCGCTCGCCCTCAGACGCTCGCCCTCACCCCCTCAGACGCTCGCCCTCACCCCCTCACCCTCAGACGCTCACCCCCTCACCCTCAGACGCTCACCCCCTCAACCCCTCACCCCCTCAACCCCTCAACCCCTCACCCCCTCACCCTCACCCCCTCACCCACTCACCCTCACCCCCTCACCCTCAGACGCTCACCCGCTCGCCCTCAGACGCTCACCCGCTCGCCCTCAGACGCTCACCCGCTCGCCCTCAGACGCTCACCCGCTCGCCCTCAGACGCTCACCCCCTCAACCCCTCACCCTCACCCCCTCACCCTCAGACGCTCACCCCCTCAACCCCTCACCCTCACCCCCTCAGACGCTCACCCTCACCCCCTCACCCTCAGACGCTCACCCCCTCACCCACTCACCCCATCACCCTGACGCTCACCCACTCACCCCCTCACCCTGAGACGCTCACCCCCTCACCCTGAGACGCTCACCCCCTCACCCTGAGACGCTCACCCCCTCACCCTGAGACGCTCACCCCCTCGCCCTCGCCCCCTCGCCCTCAGACGCTCGCCCGCTCGCCCTCAGACGCTCGCCCGCTCGCCCTCAGACGCTCGCCCTCAGACGCTCGCCCTCAGACGCTCGCCCTCAGACGCTCGCCCTCAGACGCTCGCCCTCAGACGCTCGCCCTCAGACGCTCGCCCTCAGACGCTCACCCCCTCACCCTCAGACGCTCACCCCCTCACCCTGAGACGCTCGCCCTCAGACGCTCGCCCTCAGACGCTCGCCCTCAGACGCTCGCCCTCAGACGCTCGCCCCCTCTCCCTCGCCCCCTCTCCCTCGCCCCCTCTCCCTCACCCCCTCTCCCTCACCCCCTCTCCCTCACCCCCTCTCCCTCACCCCCTCACCCTCACCCCCTCTCCCTCACCCCCTCACCCTCAGACGCTCACCCCCTCACCCTCAGACGCTCACCCCCTCACCCTCAGACGCTCACCCCCTCACCCTCAGACGCTCACCCTCAGACGCTCACCCCCTCACCCTCAGACGCTCACCCCCTCACCCTCAGACGCTCACCCCCTCACCCTCACCCCCTCGCCCTCAGGCGCCCTCGCCCTCAGGCGCCCTCGCCCTCAGGCGCCCTCAGGCGCTCTCACCCTCACCTCCCAGCTGCTCGCAGCAGAAGTACCCCAACCGGCGGCCTCTCTCTCCGGTCCTCCAAAATTCATTAGGGGCCCCGGGGGGATACATTGGGGGGTTAATTTAAAGTAGTGCACAACCCATTTAAACACTGCTTAGCTGATTAGTCGCGCCCAGTCGGACGCATAAATATTCTAGAATACCCGATGCGTTAGAATCGGGCCACCATCTAGTAACTCTATAAATATCTATCTATTACTGATGAGCGAGCGTGCTCGCCAGTTGATGGAGAGTCAGGGTGCTCGGGCACACATCGAGTATCGTGGGTGCTCGAGCGCCATGCTTGAGTCCCCGCCCCGCATGTTTCGCGGCTGTTAGCAGCCAATAAATATGCAGGGATTGTCTGCCATACACAGTACCCAAGCACCCTGTTACTCGATCGAGTGTCTCTCATGCTCGCTCATCACTACTATCTATCTATCCAGTGTTTTATATATGACCATACTGGTATATATGTTTCCCATCCTGGTATATACAGTGGTGGCCAAAAGTATTGGCACCCCTGCCATTTTGTCAGATAATACTCAGTTTCTTCCTGAAAATGATTGAAATCACAAATTCTTTGGTATTATTCTCTTCATTTAATTTGTCTTCAATGAAAAAACACAAAAAGAATTGTCCTAAAGCCAAATTGGATACAATTCCACACCAAACCTAAAAAAGGGGGTGGACAAAAGTATTGGCACTGTTTGAAAAATCATGTGATGCTTCTCTAATTCGTGTAATTAACAGCACCTGTAACTTACCTGTGGCACTTAACAGGTGTTGGCAATAACTAAATCACACTTGCAGCCAGTTAACATGGATTAAAGTTGACTCAACCTCTGTCCTGTGTCCTTGTGTGTACCACATTGAGCATGGAGAAAAGAAAGAAGACCAAAGAACTGTCTGAGGATTTGAGAAACCAAATTGTGAGGAAGCATGAGCAATCTCAAGGCTACAAGTCCATCTCCAAAGACCTGAATGTTCCTGTGTCTTCCGTGCGCAGTGTCATCAAGAAGTTTAAAGCCCATGGCACTGTGGCTAACCTCCCTAGATGTGGACAGAAAAGAAAAATTGATGAGAGATTTCAACGCAAGATTGTGCAGATGGTGGATAAAGAACCTCGACTAACATCCAAACAAGTTCAAGCTGCCCTGCAGTCCGAGGGTACAACAGTGTCAACCTGTACTATCTGTCGACGTCTGAATGAAAAGGTACTGTATGGTAGGATACCCAGGAAGACCCCACTTCTTACCCCGAGACATAAAAAAGCCAGGCTGGAGTTTGCCAAAACTTACCTGAGAAAGCCTAAAACGTTTTGGAAGAATGTTCTCTGGTCAGATGAGACAAAATTAGAGCTTTTTGGCAAAAAGCATCAACATAAAGTGTACAGGAAAAAAAAGAGGCATTCAAAGAAAAGAACACGGTCCCTACAGTCAAACATGGCGGAGGTTCCCTGATGTTTTGGGGTTGCTTTGCTGTCTCTGGCACTGGACTGCTTGACCGTGTGCATGGCATTATGAAGTCTGAAGACTACCAACAAATTTTGCAGCATAATGTAGGGCCCAGTGTGAGAAAGCTGGGTCTCCCTCAGAGGTCATGGGTCTTCCAGCAGGACAATGACCCAAAACACACTTCCAAAAGCACTATAAAATGATTTGAGAGTAAGCACTGGAGACTTCTAAGGTGGCCAGCAATGAGTCCAGACCTGAATCCCATAGAACACCTGTGGAGAGATCTCAAAATGGCAGTTTGGAGAAGGCACCCTTCAAATATCAGGGACCTGGAGCAGTTTGACAAAGAAGAATGGTCTACAATTCCTGCAGAGCATTGTAAGAAACTCATTGATGGTTACCGGAAGCGGTTGTTCACAGTTATTTTGGCTAAAGGTTGTGCAACCAAGTATTAGGCTGAGGGTGCCAATACTTTTGTCTGGCCCATTTTTGGAGTTTTGTGTGAAATGATCAATGATTTGATTTTTGCTTCATTCTCTTTTGTGTTTTTTCCTTGCAAGCAAATTAAATGAAGATAATAATACCAAAGAATTTGTGATTGCAATCATTTTCAGGAAGAAACTGAGTATTATCTGACAGAATTGCAGGGGTGACAATACTTTTGGCCACCACTGTATGTACCTTATCCTGGGCCCATTCTGGCATGTATGTCTCCCATCCTGGTATGTATATCTTCCATCCTGGTATATATGCCCCCCATCCTGGGCCCATCTGGGTATATATGTCGCCCATCCTGGTATATATATCCTCCATCCTGGTATATATATCCTCCATCCTGGTATATATATCCTCCATCCTGGTATATATGTCTCCCATCCTGGTATATATGTCTCCCATCCTGGTATATATATATGTCTCCCATCCTGGTATATATATATGTCTCCCATCCTGGTATATATATATGTCTCCCATCCTGGTATATATATATGTCTCCCATCCTGGTATATATATATATATATATGTCTCCCATCCTGGTATATATATATATATGTCTCCCATCCTGGTATATATATATATATGTCTCCCATCCTGGTATATATATATATATGTCTCCCATCCTGGTATATATATATATGTCTCCCATCCTGGTATATATATATATGTCTCCCATCCTGGTATATATATATATATATGTCTCCCATCCTGGTATATATATATATATATATATGTCTCCCATCCTGGTATATATATATATATATGTCTCCCATCCTGGTATATATATATATATATGTCTCCCATCCTGGTATATATATATGTCTCCCATCCTGGTATATATATGTCTCCCATCCTGGGCCCATCCTGGTATATATATGTCTCCCATCCTGGGCCCATCCTGGTATATATATGTCTCCCATCCTGGTATACAGTGGGTATGGAAAGTATTCAGACCCCTTTAAATTTTTCACTCTTTGTTTCATTGCAGCCATTTGGTAAATTCGAAAAAGTTCATTTTTTTTCTCATTAAAGTACACTCTGCTCCCCATCTTGACTGAAAAAGACAGAAATGTAGAAATTTTTGCAAATTTATTATAAACGAAAAACTGAAATATCACATGGTCATAAGTATTCAGACCCTTTGCTCAGTATTGAGAAGAAGTACCCTTTTGAGCTAGTACAGCCATGAGTCTTCTTGGGAATGATGCAACAAGTTTTTCACACCTGGATTTGGGGATCCTCTGCCATTCTTCCTTGTAGATCCTCTCCAGTTCCGTCAGGTTGGATGGTGAACGTTGGTGGACAGCCATTTTCAGGTCTCTCCAGAAATGCTCAATTGGGTTTAGGTCAGGACCCTGGCTGGGCCAGTCAAGAATGGTCACAGAGTTGTTCTGAAGCCACTCTTTTGCTATTTTAGCTGTGTACTTAGGGTCATTGTGTTGTTGGAAGGTGAACCTTCGGCCAAGTCTGAGGTCCAGACCACTCTGGAAGAGGTTTTCATCCAAGATATCTCTGTACTTGGACACATTCATGTTTCCTATAATTGCAACCAGTCGTCCTGTCCCTGCAGCTGAAAGACACCCCCATAGCATGATGCTGCCACCACCATGTTTCACTGTTGGGATTATATTGGGCAGGTGATGAGCAGTGCCTGGTTTTCTTCACACACACCGCTTAGAATTATCACCAAAAAGTTCTATCTTCATCTCATCAGACCAGAGGATCTTATTTCTCATAGTCTGAGAGTCCTTCATGTGTTTTTGAGCAAACTCTATGCGGGCTTTCATATGTCTTCCACTGAGGAGAGGCTTCCGTCGGGCCACTCTGCCATAAAGACCCGACTGGTGGAGGGCTGCAGTGATAGTTGACTTTGTGAAACTTTCTCCCATCTCCCTATTGCATCTCTGGAGCTCAGCCACAGTGGTCTGGGGGTTCTTCTTTACCTCTCTCACCAAGGCTTTTCTCCCACGATTGCTCAGTTTGGCTGGACGGCCAGGTCTAGGAAGACTTCTGGTGGTCCCAAACTTCTTCCATTTAAGGATTATGGAGGCCACTGTACTCTTAGGAACCTTGAGTAATGCAGAAATTATTTTGTAACCTTGGCCAGATCTGTGCCTTGCCACAATTCTGTCTCTGAGCTCCTTGGGCAGTTCCTTTGAAGTCATGAGTCTGATTTGGTCTGACATGCACTGTGAGCTGTGAGGTCTTATATAAACAGGTGTGTGCCTTTCCAAATCAAGTCCTATTAGTTTAATTACACACAGCTGGACTCCAATGAAGAAGTAGAACCATCTCAAGGAGGATCACAAGGAAATGGACAGCATGAGACTTAAATATGAGTGTCTGAGCAAAGGGTCTGAATACTTATGACCATGTGAAATCTCAGTTTTTGTTTTTTAATAAATTTGCAAACATTTCTGTTTTTTTTTCAGTCAAGATGGGGTGCAGAGTGTACTTTAATGAGAAAAAAATGAACTTTTTAGAATTTACCAAATGGCTTCAATGAAACAAAGAGTAAAAAATGTAAAGGGGTCTGAATACTTTTCTTACCCACTGTATATGCCCCCCATCCTGGACCCATCCTGGTGTATATGTCCCCCATCCTGGTGTATATGTCCCCCATCCTGGGCCCATCCGGATACAGTACAGACCAAAAGTTTGGACACACCTTCTCATTTAAAGATTTTTCTGTATTTTAATGACGTTGAAAATTGTACATTCACACTGAAGGCATCAAAACTATGAATTAACACATGTGGAATTATATACTTGACAAAAAAGTGTGAAACAACTGAAAATATGTCTTATATTCTAGGTTCTTCAAAGTAGCCACCTTTTGCTGCTTTGATGACTGCTTTGCACACTCTTGGCATTCTATTGATGAGCTTCAAGGGTTTGTCACAGATTTTGATGCAGATTTGCGGCAGGTGTGAAAACTGCGTAATCCACTGTGAAAAGCTGCAGTGTAAATTAAAAAACTGCAGATTAAAGGGGTTGTCTCTGTGACTGCAGACTTGGGAATCCTTAGAGTGCGCACAGTGCTCGCTGTCAGGATTCTCCAAATCTCATACTTGTGGTCACATGACCTCCTGCTACCGGCACTGGAGAATCCTTACAGTGAGCACTGTGCGTGCTATGAGGATTCCCAAGTCAACAGTCACATAGAGTGACTGCAGACTTGAACCCTAAGGCCGGACAACCCCTTTAAGGGTTTGTCCCACAGGCAGAATTCCGGCCACAGAAATCCACAGTGACAGTGTTGTGGAAATGCTGCAAAAAAAAACAAAAACGCTTAGGCTACATTCCCCCTTCTGCCCCAAAATGAGCCCCCTGAGGGGAGAAGACCCCCCCCCCCAAGGAAAAAGAGTGTACCCCAAAGGGTAATCACCTTCTTTGCATAGTCCTTGTCCAGCTTCTCAAAGTATGTGTTTTAAAAAAAGACAAAATACTGTAAGCATACCTGGCTGCAATAACGCAGCCAAACTCTGATTCATGCTGCCCATGGTTCAGGCATCATGACTTTACTGTCAGGTTCCCTTTAAGGAGGGGGAACGATTTTACTTTTATTCACAGTATTAATGGGTATTTCATACATTTTCTTAAAGGATAAACGAAGTTGCATCACTAAAAAGCTAAGAGACGTCGATGGGAAAAGAGATAACCTGAAGAACCTGAAATATGAAATCCTGAAGGACATGTCTTCTCTGCAAGGCTTGCTACAGACTGTAGAATCCACGAACAAGACCGCTCTGTTGAGAGATATGAGCCAAAATATGGTCTCCCTGTGCCTCGGTTTAAAAGATCAGCAGCGTAGCCTGGAAACTGTCGAGCAAACAGCAGAGCCCAGCAGAGATGTGGAGAAGCAGGACATGACCAAACTGATGGCTACGATAGAGGAGATAAGGTACGTGACAACTCAAGGTGATCTCAGTGGACTGGTCACATAAGGCCACATATCTAGGGCTGTGTACCAGCCAGATTCCTATTCAACTAGGTCTTAAAATGTGATTTTACCTTTCACGGTAAGGCTGAAGTATTTGGTTGCCACTGCACCTTTTATCGTACCGAATAGCAAGGGTCTCAGAGGTTAGACCTCCACCAATTGATAGCCAATCCTAACTACATGAGTTGTCCCAAAAACATTTTATCACCTCTCTATAAAAAAAAAAGTGATAAATGATATAATTTGTAGGAGGCCAACCTCTGAGGACACCGAGCGATTAGGAGAATGGAAGTCCCAAAATTGTGTGACCACCACTCTCTATTCACTTGCATGGGTCTTTGAGAGCAGTATAATCATGAGTGACCACCGTTCCCATAGACAGTGAGTAGAGCAGTGGACATCAACGTGTACTTCTGCTCCACACAGTAGACTTTAGGATCTGAGCTCTTGCTATTGGACCTCCAGTGATCCTATATTTATCACCTACCCTATGGGACAATCTCTTCACGAGCCTAAGGCTGGCCATACACTTGAAAGAACTTTGGACAAATGTTAGTTGGGTCAACATCTATCGCTCTTGACTCCCTCACACTCGTGAGCGCTCAAGAGGAGAAAAGAGCTGCAAGACGCTTTTGGCGGCCGCTTATCGCCTGTGAAAATGACAGGACGGGGGGATTGACATTCCAACCGCTAGATCCTTCTCTATCTCATCTGTCAGGTCACCTGTCAGGTCTTTCAGTTCCTCCAAAATTGTCGAGCCCATCTGAACTTCATCTAACGTATATTGGGGGACCTTGGAGCCTTGTGAAGCTTCTTTTCCAATGTCCACAAGGCAGCACTTCCTGTTCGGCACTCTGGTGTTTTTTTCTTTTATTAACCTTAGGGACTAGAGAAGAGCAAATAAATTTGCAGGACCCTGGTCCAGGCGGTCAGGTTAGTATTCTGTGACTACCTCTTACCTGTAGGCATCTACGGATCTTTTTTAGATTAGCCGGCCTGGCATGACACCACACTCCAAAAATGATGTCGCACCAGACCGACTAATCAAGAGAGCCACAGATGCAGTCAGGTAGGAGGTGATCCACAGGACTCCTGTCCAGCTGTCACGGGATATTGACCTGGCCACTGGATCGGATCTAGTCATCATACATACATATAATAATGACCTTATTATAAGGCCAACTAAATCAAGGACAATAAGTGTTGTCATGAGGATACAGTGCACCACTGGTTTTGGTTGGATAACTTTGCAGAAGTCTTTTCAATGTTTCCCTGTTTTATTTTGCATCTTCTTGTGGTGAGATCTTCTGGTCCTATCCACCTTATGATAACATCTTGTACTTTTTACAGGAAAAGCACAGCCCAAATTTGTATTCACTTCGAGACCGTGAGCAGTTTACTGATGAGTGTACATAAAAAGGTCTTCCACATCGACACGAGGATTAAATCATTTCTATCTCAGGGGAGTTGTGCTAAGGAGCAGCAAGAACGTCTACCTGAGAACATCCAGGAGCAGAGAGCCATCGTGCAACCTTCCCCCGAAACCGTAACTTCTGCTATCTCATCCCTGTTCTACATCCAATAAACTGTCAGTCACACAGTATGGGTGGTCTTTTCACCATATGTTATGTTAAAGTACATCCACACTCTGTCATGTCACACGTAATGAGGCGCGGGCTGGGGGGAAGTATGGGACCATCGTCCAAATTGGAAGCTCTCTAATTCTAATGGAGATGTGACCATTCGTTAAAGGGTTTCCACAACTATGATACTGATGACCTATTCTCAGGATATCAGATTAGTGGGGTCAGACACCCCCACCGATCAGCTGTTACCAGCTCTATACACTGTTAAGGTCCAGCCGCTTTTAGAGCCGATACTGCTGACTGGTGACGGACCTCCTCTGATATGATGATCTATTCCCAGGATAGATAATCGATATCACAGTAGTGGAAACCCCCTTTAACATCTGCTTGATGAGGGTGTATGAAAGATCAGTCCAGCGCAGTGCTCTCCTCTAGATAAAGTTGGAAAACCTCACCACAAAGAGTGTGTAGCCCTAGACCGAATATGCACATTTAGGGGTTTGTGCACATAGGATGGATAAATCCAAACCGACCCTTGGATATCTTTGGCAGATGTGCAATTTATAGCCCCCCATACACATTAGATAGCGTTAGACCAACAGCCATCTCCCCCATAAAGAAATTTTTGCCCACGATTTACCTCCCCACTAATCGAAAGGATCAACTGTTGAAATTCAACACGCTAGATCCTTCTCTCCACCAACATCACCTATAAGGGGAGAATTTTGAGCCCACCCATACACATTAGATGGGTGACGCATCCAGACAACGTAATATATATGGCTGCCTTTAACCCTATTGTCATGTCTGATTTTCTGTGCCGTATCCACAAAAATCGGTGTTGAATCTGATTCATGTGAACATGGCCCTAAGTCAACAGCCTTACATATGTCTATAAGATTATTGGGTTCCGGTTGGGAGACCCTTAAAGGCATTTTGTCTCAATATGAGGTAAGATAAAATGTCAGCTGTGTCACTGACCACTCATCTCCCATAAAAATAAGGGGGTATTCTAACAACTAAGACCGCAGCAATGACACATGACCATGGCGCTTCATTCCATCCAATAAAAGGAGGAAGAATAAGGGGGTCGGAACCCCAATTCTCGTGAATGATTGGCATTCCAGCAATTAGGCATTTATCCAGTGGATAGGTGATAAATTGCTTTTGTCCACTTCACAGATGTAGCATATCCAGATGCTGATTAGACACATGATTATTATATATGTGCATTAGGCTGGACACAATAAAAGGCCGCTCTATAATGTGCAGTTTTATCACACAGCACAATGGCACAGATGTTGCAAGTTTTGAGGGAGCGTGCTATTGGTGTGCTGACAGCAGAAATGTCCACCAGAGCTGTTGCCGTGAATTGAATATTAATTTCTCTTCCATAAGTCGTCTGCAAAGGTGTTTCAGAGAATTTGGCAGTACATCCAACCAGCCTCACAACCTCAGACCACGTGTAACCACACAAGCCCAGGACCTCAACATCCAGCATCTTCACCTCCAAGATCATCTGAGACCAGTCACTGCTACAATCGGTTTGCGCAGCCAAAGGATTTCTGCACAAACTGTCAGAAACAGTCTCTGGGAAGCTCATCTGCAGCTCGTCCTCATCAGGGTCTCCACCTGACTGCAGCTCGTCGTCCTCATCGGGGTCTCCACCTGACTGCAGATCCTTATCCTCATCGGGGTCTCCACCTGACTGCAAATCGTCATCCTCATCGGGGTCTTCACCTGACTGCAGATCCTTATCCTCATCGGGGTCTCCACCTGACTGCAGCTCGCCATCCTCATCGGGGTGTCCACCTGCCAGCAGCTCGTCGTTCTCATCGGGGTGTCCACCTGTCAGCAGCTCGTCATTCTCATCTGAGTCTCCACCTGACTGCAGCTTGTCGTCCACATCGGGGTCTCCACCTGACTGCAGATCCTTATCCTCATCGGGGTCTCCACCTGACTGCAGATCCTTATCCTCATCGGGGTCTCCACCTGACTGCAGATCCTTATCCTCATCGGGGTCTCCACTTGACTGCAGATCCTTATCCTCATCGGGTCTCCACCTGACTGCAGCTTGTCGTCCTCATCGGGGTCTGCACCTGACTGCAGATCCTTATCCTCATTGGGGTCTCCACCTGACTGCAGATCCTTATCCTCATCGGGGTCTCCACCTGACTGCAGCTCGTCGTCCTCATCGGGGTCTCCACCTGACTGCAGATCCTTATCCTCATCGGGGTCTCCACCTTACTGCAGATCCTTATCCTCATCGGGGTCTTCACCTGACTGCAGATCCTTATCCTCATCGGGGTCTCCACCTGACTGCAGATCGCCATCCTCATCGGGATGTCCACCTGTCAACAGCTCGTCATTTTCATCGGGATCTCCACCTGACTGCAGCTTGTCGTCCTCATCGGGATCTCCACCTGACTGCAGCTCGTCGTCCTCATGGGGGTCTCCACCTGACTGCAGCTCGTCGTCGTAACCGACTTGAGTGGGCAAATGCTCACATTGGATGGCGTCTGGCAAGTTGGAGAGGTGTTCTCTTCACGGATGAATCCCAGTTTTCACTGTAAAGGGCAGATGGCAGACTGCGAGTATGGCATGGTGGGGTTGAGTAGTTTGCTGATGTCAACATTGTGAATCGAGTGGCCCATGTTGTCAGTGGGGTTATGGTATGGGAAGGCGTTTGTTATGGACACTGGTACATTTTATTGGTGAATGCACAGAGATGCACTCACCGGACATGTCACCAATTGAGCATGTTTGGGACGCTCTGGATCGGCATATACGACAGCATGTTCAAGTTCCTGCCACTATCCATCAACTTTGCAGCCATTGAAGAGGAGTGGACCAACACAGGCCACAATCACCCACCTGATCAACTCTATGTGAAGGAGATGTGTTGAGGTGCGTGAGGCAAATGGTGGTCACACCAGATACTGACTTGTTTTCTGACCTCCTCCCAGGTCCTCCAATACTGTAAAATTTCACATTTTCGGGTGGCCTTTTATTGTGTCCACCCTGCACCTGTGCAGTAATCCTGCTTTCGAATCAGCATCTGGATATGCCACCCCTGTGAGGTGGATGGATTATCTCAGCAAAGGAGAAGATCTCGTTAACACAGATCTAGACACATTTGTGAACAATAGTTGGGAGAAAAAGGCCATTTGTGTCCATAGAAGAAGTCTTAGATCTTTGAGTTAAGCTTATCAAAAATGGGAGCAGAAACAAAAGTGTGTTAAGTTTATATTTTTACTCAGTGTATTTCCAGAACTTGGTGTTATATGTTCAGGGGACTTGTATTCTCCGTATTATTCACAGTAGAGGGCACATTACACCCTTTTATACACTTATATGACACGACACGTTAAACGTTGGCTTTTTATTGCCCACAAGTCCTTCCCAAATTGAAATTGCATTGATAATGGCAAAAACAAAAATATACAAATGTTTTCTCAACAAGAACAAAATGCAAAGTACACCGATAAGCAAATTGAATGTAATTAAAAAAGCGTAAAATATATAAAGAAACATAAACTAATGCTAAAACCTTTCTCGGGAGTGCAATCAAATATAGCACGATGACATTAAATATCTTTTACCGTAAAGTCGTCCTATATAATATGGCAGCAAATGAGAAGTGGATGAGTGGAGTGACATGAGTTAGTAATGCCGTACATTGTGGATGGCAGTACTAAATAACTGGAGGTAATGTAAGATCCTATACAGCTCTGAATGAAATACAAGGGAACACTGTAATAGAGCCTACAGGACCCCATACACATTATCATCACTGGTGGAATGATGGGTCATCCTTCACTAGTGAAATAATAGCTGCCCTCTCACCGGTGTCACTAGTGAAATGAGAACCTGCCCATTTATTGGTGTCACTACAGAAATGATAGGCGCCCCCTCACCGGTGTCACTACAGAAATGATAGGCGCCCCCTCACCGGTGTCACTACAGAAATGATAGGCGCCCCCTCACTGGTGTCACTACAGAAATGATAGGCGCCCCCTCACCGGTGTCACTACAGAAATGATAGGCGCCCCCTCACTGGTGTCACTAGTGAAATGAGAACCTGCCCATTTATTGGTGTCACTACAGAAATGATAGGCTCCCCCTCACCGGTGTCACTACAGAAATGATAGGCGCCCCCTCACTGGTGTCACTACAGAAATGATAGGCGCCCCCTCACCGGTGTCACTACAGAAATGATAGGCGCCCCCTCACTGGTGTCACTAGTGAAAGGATAGGCCGCCTCATGTCACTAGTAAAGTAATAAGCTGTCTCTTGACTAGTGTCATATAAAGTGATAAGCTGTCCTCTCAATGGTGGCACTAGTGAAATGATTGGGTGCCCACTGACTGATGTCACTAATGAAACGATGGGCTACCCCCTCACTAGTCTATAATGACATGATTGGATGCCCATTGCTGGTGTCACTGGTGAAAGCACTATCTGCACCACCACTGGTGTCACATTGTCCTGGCGTGGGATATAGCATATATGCTCTGTACAGGGTACAATCTAACGTCATATGGTGCAAGAGAGAAATTACGGACAGCAAAAACGGTATCTCAGCTCAGTAAGACGGGAACGAAAGGTTCAACGCTCAAGTAAGAGATCATAAAATAAGGTAGAAATTAAGAGAAACCTAAAATATCAGCAGTAGAAATCATAGATAGGGACTAGGCCACAAAAAAAACCACAACAAAATCCAGACTGTCACTTTCTTCTTTTACCCGTTTTTTGGCTTTGGATCAAGTATAAATCATTTCTTAATATTTCGCAATAAAGAAAAATATTTAGTATAACTACGACATTAACCCTACGACGTCTCCAGTTTCTTATCCTGATTAGACACCCTGATTCCGGTGTATAAATTGCAATTGGCCCCAATTTTGGAAAATTTGTCAAAAAGAGAAAGGCAGAGTCTTCCAATAAATATAGTCAGCCACATTTTTTCTGACCAATCCTACTCCAACTATGCAACAACTGTCAGCAAAGTGATTGTCAGCTATTAGCCTCCACGCCGACGGTGAAGGATAAGCAGCCATCAGACACCCCGGCTCCGCTTATCCCCATAGGAAACAAAGATATTAAAGTGGATGGCAGCCCCTATAGACATAAAATGGGTCTAAAATAGTAAAAGATGGAAAAATCCTTCAAGGAAATTAATTTTAAAGAGTCTAAAATACATAAACAAAAAATAGAGAAAATGAATTACTATGTATTTTACATTACTGATTGCCTAGAAAAAGTTCTGAAATGGCATCATTAGGCCGCTTTCACTTTTCTAACATTCACAGTGTGGGTACGGACCGCGATGATCAGACCGGCTGTGAGTCTACTGACCCGCGGCACCACAGTCCGCATTCAGACAGTGAATGTTGGATAGAGGATTTGGTGTATTTGGAAAAACGTCAAATCACAGATTCCGGTCCTATAGCCAATGCTGCCGAAGTTCGGAAACAGTTGTTTGTATTTTTATATCTTCCCTTTTAATAAGGCAAATACTCAATGGCTGCTAAAGGAAATGTATCATCAGAAAATGACCTATTTATTTCAAATCAGATTATTAATGCATTTTTTTCTCCCATTTAAAATCTGTATTAAAAAAAAATTAGAAACCTTGCAATTTTCATATTGGCCACCGGGGCTATTCTAGACTCATGCTTCCTGATCTTTACAGAAGACTTTCAGAAGTCTCATTATCATCACAGGCAGGAATAAAATGACAAGTAACACCTCAGTACACAGCTAATAACACAGGATCCAATATTCACAATAGGTGATGTCACAGCTCACCTCCTCCTCCTGTAAAATGACTGATGACACCTCAATACACAGCTAATAACATAGGATCCACCAGAGTAGGTGATGTCACAGCTCACCTCCTTCTCCCCCTGTACAATGACTGATGACACCTCTATACACAGCTGATAACACAGGATCCACCACAATAGATGATGTCACAGCTCACCTCCTCCTCCTCCTCCAGTACAATGACTGATAACACCTCTATGCACAGCTGATAACACAGGATCCACCAATCACAGTAGATGATGTCACAGCTCACCTCCTCCTGTACAATGACCGATGACACCTCTATACACAGCTGATAACACAGGATCCACCAATCACAGTAGGTGATGTCACAGCTCACCTCCTCCCCCTCTCTCCACAGTGACCTTTGCCTATGTTAATTACATGCTTCAATGCATTAGATGCTGCTAATGTACATGTGAATTTCCCGAAACAACAGAAAATAGGAGAGCAGAATAACGCCAGTGGCCACCAGTGTGAAAATTAAAAGATTTAAAAAAAAAAAAAAAAATACAGATTGTGAAATTAAAAAAAAGCCAAAAAAAACACAAAAAAGATTTAAAAAAAAATAATAATCTACATTTAAGATAAAAATCTGATTTAAACAGTAGGTCCTTCTCTGATGAAACATTCCCGTTATCCAGCAAAACAAATCAGTATAATAAGCAAGAGAAAAGATTTCTTACAAAATTAAAAGGGGAATTCAATCCTAAAGGGGTTGGCCAACTTTAGATGAATTTCACAGATGTGCTGCAGATAGAAATATTAGTAAGCGGCTCCATGGTAAAGCTCTTAAACTTGATTGTGCATTGGTTGTAAATGTGCCTGTCTGCTTTTTGAGTCATAATATGGGCACATTTTAGTGCCTGTATGATGGCTGCAACATCTGGACTTCCCATGGTCCGAGAGGTCAATACAGCCATTATATGGAGTATATTGCACAGTCTGAGAGTGGCCTACAGGATCACCATTCATAGGCCTATATTGTGTATGTGCTATTAGGAGCCAGTGAATGCGGTCACCGGTTAGGTCGGTTTCATAAATTATAAAAAAAATTACCATATCACCCCAGAGGTGTTGGGTGCTGTGCGAAACATCACGGTCCTGCTAAACGGTGCGGGACCTTCAACCTGACCTCGCAAACCAAAACCCTTATGAACTTCAAAAAGATAGGTAAAAATGGCTTTCCCTTTAAGTTAAGCAGGAAATTGTGTATCAGTAGATTAGAAAATAGTTTGGTTACGTTAATGGAATAAAAGGTGGAAAAAAAAAGTTAGAAAACAAAACACAGCCAATCAAACACTCCTGTAACGTTACAAGCCAAAAATATAAAGCCTATTGAAAATAATGGACGAAACCCCAGAGGTGTGGCGAAACCTAGAAAATGCAACTGATGAGCAATGGTTCAATATAGTAGGTATAAAACAATCACTGTAAGGAATAAGACAGAACACATAAGGCACCAGCTCACACATGGGACTTGTCCAATCTCTAGCACCCCACACAAGATGCTCCTCTTACAATAAGTCGTCAGCCACAGCCGTGTACACAGGACCCTGGAGATGTCTCCACCCGACAGGCTGCTGGCTGCCATGATTGCACTGCTAGTAAGGCAGTTCATACAGTCTGCGGAGTTATTGGAAAATAACGCAATGGTCCCTGTATTCGGCAGCAATTTATTGGTACGTTTTATTTTTCTTGCTCCTTGGGGGTAACTTGACAGAGATGTTTTTTAAGCCTGTCATGAGAGGAGACGTCCTACATCTTATCCAGCTTGAACAGGCTGAGAATATCGAGCAGAGATTGTCGAATGTGTCTGCCAAAGCGGTGGGAATCCTGCGGAGGGGGAAAAACAGACTGATTAATGTGCCGGCCAAATGGGCACCAAGTGCAGAGCCTACAGGCTTGTACAGGGGTGGATTAAGAGTAGCAAGGGCCCCGGGCAGTTTAGAAGGCGCGGCCCCCCCCACACCTGATTTATCACGTGACATGTCACATGATCCCCTGTGATAGATCATGTGACAGTTCACGGGAAATTAATTTGGCACAATATTAATTGTGTTGCCTCATCTGAGAGCAGCACAATATTGGGGCAGATTCCCTGATTCCAGCGATGTGTCACTTTTTCAGCTGCTTGTTGTCATTTTGAGAAAATCACCGTTTTATCTGCTGCAGATCTAGCAGCTCTCTGAATGCTGCGCTCTGTATAGCCCCGCCCACACCACTGATTGACAGCTTTCTGCCCATGCTCAGTGTACACAGAAATCTACTGATCAGTGATGGGGGTGGGGTCCTACAGAACTTACTAGTCATCTAGTGATAATTACCTTCTGACAAATCAATGATTTTATCAAAACAACACTAAGCAGCCCAGTAAGTGACACATTACTGGAATCAGTGCCTCTAACCCTACATTATGCTGCTCTCAGATTAGGTGGCAAAAACCTGATGACAGATTCCCTTTAAAGGAGCTGTAAAGACAAAAAAGTTTGTATTAAGAAAAATACAAGCCATTTGTGAAATTAACTTTTTTTCATTGTTAATTCACATTAGACTGTATCTTCAACACTTTTGTCAGCAGGTCTTATTACAGACTCTGAATAGGGCAGCTCTCTCCCTCTCCCTCAGCAGAAAGTCACAGCATGGTTAAAAAACGGGATCTTTTATGATTTTCTCATAATAAATAAAAAAGGACATGCAAGTCCTCCAAACTATTTTCCGTTTCTCTATAGGGGAGGTCCTAAATCTTTCTTGTTCTTTAGTTGATCACATGTCAAAAAGCAAAGCATTTACTATGAACTCGCCTAAAAAAATATACACTTGGAGAGTAATATCATCTGCATGTAAATATTCCTTGACTCTAAGGGCTCGCTCACACTGTCGTATAACACGGCCGAATGCTATGTGATGTTTTATCGGATAGGACTCGGCCCTATGTTATACTATGGGACAGTGTGATTATTGGCATGAGAAAATAACCTCATTCGATATTCGGACCATGTGCACCCATACAAGTCTATGGGTGCACGTAAAACATTGGACTGCACTCGGATGTCATCCAAGTGCAGTCCGATGAACACTCACAGAGACTATGGAGAAGATGGAGAAATTAAGTTCTCCATCTTCTCCATATCTGTGCTGCGAGAGAATCGGATCACACTCAGTTGAAGCTCTGACAGAGTTTGAGCCGAGTGTCATTAGCATAATTGGCCCTATTCTCTTGTATGAGAGAATATATGGCTTAGTGAGTGGACCCTAAAACTGAATAGTAGTGACGGACAGGCACCTCACAAGCGGGATCCATGTAGCTCTCAGATGTCATGTAGGTAGGGCTTCATTCCATGGGGTAGGGCTTAATTTCAAGGTATATAAAAAAATGGACTTCAAATAAAAATTAAATGAACACAAAAAGCACTAATTGAATTATTTTTTTCGTATTTATGTTTGCAGCCCCTTTAAAAACCCTTTGAGGACCAAGGCACATATATGTCCCATAGTTTTAAACTGGAAAAAAATTTGATTGAATAAAATTTAAGGTCCTCGAAGGTTTAAGTAGGTCATAAATTCATATGAATACTTGCTCATACAATTGCACATGCCAAAAGATGAAGAAGAACAGAATCAAAAATATGACATTAAGTGGAGCACTTACAGGTATTCAAGGTGAAAGAGACCAGCAAAGGCATCGTCTCGAATGACAGTAAATGAGATAGAATTCAGCAAGCTGAAAATGAAAACAGCTGGTTAGAAGCGAACCAGACTTTATGGTGCTCAGAATTAGTCAAGCAGAATTTATTGACTGCTCTTACAAAGCACTGAGACTCCCGCTGTGTATAGATGGCGCCGTGCGGCCTCCTGCTGTGTATAGATGGCGCCGTGCGGCCTCCCGCTGTGTATAGATGGCGCCGTATAGATGGCTACGTGCGGCCTCCTGCTGAGTATACGTGGATAGATGGCTACGTGCGGCCTCCTGCTGAGTATAGATGCCGCACGGCGCTCCCCCCAGAGACAGCAGGAGGCCGCACAGCGCCATCTATACTCAGCGGGAGGCCGCACGTAGCCATCTATAAACAGCAGGAGGCCGCACGGTGACATCTATACTCAGCGGGGGGCCGCACGTAGCCATCTATACACAGCGGGGTCACACGTAGCCATCTATACACAGCGGGGGGCCGCACGGCGCCGTCTATACACAGCGGGGGGGCGCACGTAGCCATCAATACACAGCGGGGGGCCGCACATAGCCATCTATACACAGCGGGAGGCCGCACGGCTCCCCCCCCAGAGACATCAGGAGGCCGCACGGCGCCAACTATACTCAGCAGGAGGCCGCATGCAGTCATGCACACACACAAACATATACAGACACGCATAAACACATTTGAAACACAAAAATACATACAAACAGACATCACACAATGACATCTGTCCACATACACACACAAACAGACAGACATCACACACACACCTGCCCACACACACACACACATCTATGTGTGTGTGTGTGTGTGTGTATGTATAGTGTGTGTATGTATAGTGTGTGTGTGTGTATGTATAGTGTGTGTGTGTGTGTGTGTGTATTTTTTTTTAAGTTAAAAACAAGTAAAATGCATGTGGCATCAATATCAAGACTCCAGATATAAGGGCCTATTCACACTGAATTTTGCAATGCATTCATCTCCTCTTTCCAGGCTTCTATCTAAACCCCTGAAAAATGGCATTCAGATGTGCCTTGACATAGCCATTGATTTGAACAAAGGCAAACCGAGGCTAAAGTCTGAATCTTTAGGCTCCATTTGCTTTGCTTTCAGATGTCTCATTTCAGACAGCACAATCCTGAATTTCAGGGATTCAGATGTAAGCCTTTTGTAAAGACCTGAATGCAGCGCTGAATGTAGTGTGAATAGGTCCTTACATCCTACACCACCTCAGGGGATTGTTGTTATGGAGTATTGCCCCTGGGTGGCCGCAGTTATGACCACCACCAGGGCTCGCGGTCACCCACCCTAGCTTTGGTATTCTGGGGAGCTGGTATAATGAATATCTGAGAAGAGCCCTAGAGAAGCAAGAACATTGGACAACCAAGAGGTGGTGGCCTCAAGTCAGGTGTAGTGTTCAACAGGGCAAGACTTTCTAACCTGCCCACACACACACACCTGCCCACACACACACACACACACGTACACACACACACACACACACACCTGCCCACACACACCTGCCCACACACACACACACACACACTGGATATGGGTATACAGAGGATATGCAGCCGGTAGCATGCATATACACACACACACTGGACAGGGGTATACAGAGTATATGCAGCCGGCAGCATGCATATACACACACACACTGGACAGGGGTATGCAGAGTATATGCAGCCGGTAGCATGCATATACACACACACACACACACACTGGACATGGGTATACAGAGGATATGCAGCCGGTAGCATGCATATACACACACACACTGGACAGGGGTATACAGAGTATATGCAGCCGGTAGCATGCATATACACACACACACACACACACTGGACAGGGGTATACAGAGTATATGCAGCCGGCAGCATGCATATACACACACACACTGGACAGGGGTATACAGAGTATATGCAGCCGGCAGCATGCATATACACATACACACACTGGACAGGGGTATACAGAGTATATGCAGCCGGCAGCATGCAAATACACATACACACACTGGACAGGGGTATAAAGAGTATATGCAGCCGGCAGCATGCATATATACATACACACACACTGGACAGGGGTATACAGAGTATATGCAGCATGCATATACACACACACACTGGACAGGGGTATACAGAGTAAATGCAGCCGGCAGCATGCATATACACACACACACTGGACAGGGGTATACAGAGTATATGCAGCGGGCAGCATGCATATACACACACTGGACAGGGGTATACAGAGGATATGCAGCCGGCAGCATGCATATACACACACACACTGGACAGGGGTATACAGAGGATATGCAGCCGGCAGCATGCATATATACACACACACACACACACACACACACACACACTGGACAGGGGTATACAGAGTAAATGCAGCCGGCAGCATGCATATACACACACACACTGGACAGGGGTATACAGAGTATATGCAGCCGGCAGCATGCATATGCACACACACACACACACACACACTGGACAGGGGTATACAGAGTATATGCAGCCGGCAGCATGCATATATACATACACACACACTGGACAGGGGTATACAGAGTATATGCAGCATGCATATACACACACACACTGGACAGGGGTATACAGAGTAAATGCAGCCGGCAGCATGCATATACACACACACACTGGACAGGGGTATACAGAGTATATGCAGCGGGCAGCATGCATATACACACACTGGACAGGGGTATACAGAGGATATGCAGCCGGCAGCATGCATATACACACACACACTGGACAGGGGTATACAGAGGATATGCAGCCGGCAGCATGCATATATACACACACACACACACACACACACACACACACTGGACAGGGGTATACAGAGTAAATGCAGCCGGCAGCATGCATATACACACACACACTGGACAGGGGTATACAGAGTATATGCAGCCGGCAGCATGCATATGCACACACACACACACACACACTGGACAGGGGTATACAGAGTATATGCAGCCGGCAGCATGCATACACACACACACACACACACACACACACTGGACAGGGGTATACAGAGTATATGCAGCCGGCAGCATGCATATACACACACACACACACACACACTGGACAGGGGTATACAGAGTATATGCAGCCGGCAGCATGCATATACACACACACACACACACACTGGACAGGGGTATACAGAGTATATGCAGCCGGCAGCATGCATATACACACACACACACACACACACACACTGGACAGGGGTATACAGAGTATATGCAGCCGGCAGCATGCATATGCACACACACACACACACACACTGGACAGGGGTATACAGAGTATATGCAGCCGGCAGCATGCATATACACACACACACACATACACTGGACAGGGGTATACAGAGTATATGCAGCCGGCAGCATGCATATACACACACACACACACACACACACACACACACACACACACACTGGACAGGGGTATACAGAGTATATGCAGCCGGCAGCATGCATATATACACACACACACACACACACACACACACACACACACACACACACACACACACACACACTGGACAGGGGTATACAGAGTATATGCAGCCGGCAGCATGCATATACACACACACACACACACACACACACACACACACACACACACACACACTGGACAGGGGTATACAGAGTATATGCAGCCGGCAGCATGCATATATACACACACACACACACAAACACACACATATACTAGACAGGGTTATACAGAGGATATGCAGCCGGCAGCATGCATATATACACACATACACACACACACACACACACACACACACACATATACATACATGCATACATACATACATACATACATACATACACACACACTCACCATCCCCCGGCTCCATTCCTCCTGCCTGCTCTCTCTCCTCTCCGGTGGTAAGTAGCAGTACAGGCCGGGCGCACTGCGTGACGTCAGAGCTAGGAGACACGGCCGCGCACAGGGCCGTGTCTCCTAGCAGTGACGCGGCCGGGCCAGCACAGGGAAGTTAACTGCTGCAGTGCTGGCCCGGCCGATGAAGAAGTAGCGGCGGCCGCTGCTGGGGGAGCGGTCCGGGGCCCCCCTCCCGCCACTGCTACCGGTATGTGCTGCGGCGGCCCGCACATATAATGAGGGCAATCCGGCATTAGACACCCCGCCCGGAGCCGCGGGCCCCCTGCAGGCTCGGGGCCCCGGGCGGTCGCCCGGATTGCCCTCATTATAATCCGCCTATGGCTGATCTGGTCACATGATCCTCCCCCAGTGGCCATTTTATGGACATAAGTGCTGCTCAGTGTGTGAGGAGAGCACGTGGAGTAATCTAGTCTCCTCTATCAGTAACAGAGAGGAGACAATGTTTTCACCTAGTTTGACAAATTAAAAAAAAAATAGATTTGCAGCCACTCAGATCTCCTCAAATTGCAAATACTTGAAGAAAATCTAAATTTATTGCTATCAATAATGGTGTCCTCTTTTTCCTTATAATAATACTTATATTCACTGGGCTACGTTATAATAATAATGCCCCCTATACTGACTAATAATAATAATAATGTCTCATGACAGTGGTGCCCTGTGTATCCTTATAATGCCCCCCGGGCCTTCTTATGTAATAATTGTGTCCTGGGAAACCAGAAACATATGCTAATACTTATCACCCCCTCTCTCCCACGCTGAGGGGTGATATTCTCCTCCTCACTACAGTCTAGGTGCAGCAGATGTTGAAGTGAGGTCATTGCATCACCTGATGTCCCTCAAGTGGTGCTGACCTCTTTGAGTTCATAAGACATAAGCAGTCTACGGCTTTTCTGAGCAAGTGGCAGAGCAGGGAGTCCATGGCTCTCTGCTCCGCCTCAGTTGTTAATGGTTAATGATATCCACATCCTCAGAAAGTGGATACTGTCAACAAGTGTCCACACCGGCCCATCTGGTATTTGTTGGAACTTCCAGATGGACAGTCAGGCCCTGCGGGGACCCTTGCAGTTTAGCTCAGTTGGTATAATAGAGTCATATCTAGAATATTATTTAAGCTTAACTTTGAAGGGCCCATGTTAGTGACCCTCATACATAGCGTTTTTCTGTGTTTTTTACTGCAACAATAAAAACTTGTCTTGGCAGTAAAAACACTGTGTTCAAAACCCCTGGTTTTCCTCATGTTCCCTGCATTTTTGTCACTTTTTTGTAGCCTTTTTTTGGGTGTGGATTACATATGAGCTTTGTCTACAGTACATGTTTAATCCCCTACAACTAGAATGCACAACAGACAATAATAAAAAATCAAACAAGCTTTATTGAGTAAAATCGAGAAACAAATAAGGAATAATACAGAATCCGAAAGGTGATGTTATACGGGATAAAGTGCCGAAACAGAAAATAGATAGATAGATGTACAAAATCATGGGAACATGTATAATATATTATGAGTAGCAAATGATGCTAAAGACTTGAGTAAACCCAAGAAAATGTATAAAGATAATTATCTAATATCTGGTGGGTACGTGCGGACACAATCACAAGATGTATGATATAAATATCAACAGCTCAAAAAGTGGAATTGTGAATAAGAGAAAAAAAAGGGTGACTCTTCAAAATTTGCATACATCACAAAATTGTAAAAATAAATGATTGTGATATTTCCCATAGTAGTAAAGGAATAAAGTGACAGTGCTAGTAATAGTGCAAATATGCAAGAATAAATAAAGGGAAAGTAATTCAACAATTAAGGTATAGTATCCACAATTAGAGCAAACAATCCCTCATATAATAAGGAGGGGAGCAGAAGCAAAAAGCTGTAAAATAGGCATGCTTACCACCAGTGTGTAGGCACTGAACCCTGCGTATCCCGACGCGCGTTTCGCCTTGCTGGCTTTAACAAGGGAAAGCCAGCAAGGCGAAACGCGTGTTTGCACTATTACTAGCACTGTCACTTTATTCCATTACTACTATGGGAAATATCACAATCATTTATTTTTACAATTTTGTGATGTATGCAAATTTTGAAGAGTCACCCTTTTTTTCTCTTATTCACAATTCCACTTTTTGAGTTGTTGATATTTATATCATACATCTTGTGATTGTGTCCGCACGTACCCACCAGATATTAGATAATTATCTTTATACATTTTCTTGGGTTTACTCAAGTCTTTAGCATCATTTGCTACTCATAATATATTATACATGTTCCCATGATTTTGTACATCTATCTATCTATATTCTGTTTTGGCACTTTATCTCGTATAACATCACCTGTCGGATTCTGTATTATTACTTATTTGTTTGTCGATTTTACTCAATAAAGCTTGTTTGATTTTTTATTATTGTCTGTTGTGCATTCTAGTTGTAGGGGATTATTATTTTGTGTTTGAACAGCTATATTTTGCTGATTAATATTTTTGTTAATACAGTACATGTTTAATAAAGTTAGTTTTATTCACCACAACCGCTGCCAAAACGCTGTGAAAAAACTTGCATTTTTTACAGCATTTTTTCCCCCTTTCATTTCTTTGTAAAAAAAAAAGCTACAAAAACACTGAGAGAATTGACACGCTGTGGATTTTAAAAACGCTGCATTTGTCAAATTCAGTCAGGAAAAAAAATCAAGCATATGAGTGAAATTTCTAAAATCGCATATCTTTTGCTGATACTGTAAAACGCAGCTTGATCTGAGGTAAAAATGTCAGACATGTCAGGTGCTCAGGTACTAGAAGTACAGGAGTCTGTACAGAACAATAGGCAGGGCCGGCGTCAGCACCCGGGCAAGTGCCAGGGCCCTGAGCAGACGAGGGGGCCCACTTGCGGTCGGGCACCACGCCGGGCTATGGGCGAAGGAGAGCGGTGCCAGCGCCCGCCCTTCTCCCCATGCCTCCGCAGCTCCGCTGTCTTCCCGCTTTGCGCTCCCTGTGACGTCTCAGGTCAGAGGGCGCGGTGACGTCTTTCCACCGCACCCTCCCAGGAGCCATCACAGGCAGCGCAGAGCAGGAAGATGCCAGCAATGGAGTCCGGACCTGAGCAGCGGCAGCAGGTGAGGAGGAGTGAGGTGAGGGTGAGTATTTGATTTTTTTTTTTTAATGTATGGAGGCATGGGGCATTATATGGGGGGGGGTGACATCCTGCATGGGGCATTATATGGGGGGGTGACATCCTGTATGGGGCATTATATGGGGGTGTGACATCCTGCATGGGGCATTATAAAGAGGGGGGGTGACATCCTGCATGGGGCATTATATAGGGGGGGAGACATCCTGCATGGGGCATTATAAAGAGGGGGGATAACATCCTGCATGGGGCATTATATGGTGGGGAAGAGGGATATCCTGCATGGGGCATTATATGGGGGGAAAGGGACATCCTGCATGGGGCATTATATGGTGGGGGAGAGGGACATCCTGCATGGGGCATTATATGGGGGGGGGGGGACATCCTGCATGGGGCATTATATGGGGGGAAAGGGACATCCTGCATGGGGCATTATAAGGGGAGAACAGCCTGCATAGGGCATTATAAGGGGAGAACAGCCTGCATAGGGCATTATGTGGGGGGGAACAGCCTGCATGGAGCATTATATGGGGGCCAGTATCCTGTATAGAGCGTTATAAGGGGGCCAGTATCCTGTATAGAGCGTTATAAGGGGACCAGTATCCTGTACGGACCGTTATATGGGGGCCAATATCCTGTATGGAGCGTTATATGGGGGCCAGTATTCTGTATGGATTGTTATGTGGGGGCCAGTATTCCGTATGGAGCGTTATATGGGGGCCAGTATTCCGTATGCAGCTTTATATGGGGGCCAGTATTCTGTATGGAGCATTTTATGGGGGCCAGTATCCTGTGCAGAGCAATTCGCCGTTTTTTGAGCTTTTGTAGAATTTACAATAGATATATCTCATGTAAGAAGTGAAATCTTTGCATTGTACTATATATATATATATATATATATATATGAATCGTGGTATGTGTTATGGGGGCCCACTGAGACTCTTTTGCCCAGGGCCCAGAAAAACCTGGAGCCGGCCCTGACAATAGGGATATGTTTTCTGAGATCCCAGATCATAGAAACGTAATAAAATATTTTAGTTTTTCTGCAGAACATAGACCCGGACGTCAGCTGGCCAATACAGGTGCCCTGTCCAGGGTCCTAGTTTTGGTTTAATGATTTAAGCGCTAAGAATATTCCGGCGCTGAGGTAGAAACAGATGGGAGGATATGTAACATGAGCGGGGGAAACGTGTGGTGTGTGCATGTCACCTTCGATCCACTCATGTGAACAGTGTATTTTCTGGCTAATCACCTGCAATGTTCAGGTCTGATATAATAGGGCTGAGAGTCCACAAGAAGAGGCTCTCTCTGCTCCTGGGAAAACTGCTGTGAGTAAAGCAATTGTTTGGGTTAAGAGCTGTGAACGAGGCCGAGCTCTGGTGAGTCAGGACTTTGTAAAATTGGTTGTAACCAGTAGTACCAAACCTGCCTGGTGTGAATTGTGCCTTGGAATACCTGAAGCACATGTCTGGTCCAGGGGACGGTGATCGCTTGAACTTATTCTCTAATCCTGTCACAATATATAAATAGTTACATATATATAGATTTTTATATTTACTTATATAAATAAAATATGCAAGTGTGTATGTGTGTGTATATAATATATATACAGTACAGACCAAAAGTTTGGACACACTTTCTCATTTAAAGATTTTTCTGTGTTTTCATGACTTTGAAAATTGTACATTCACACTGAAGGCATCAAAACTATGAATTAACACATGTGGAATTATATACTTAACAAAAAAGTGTGAAACAACTGAAAATATGTCTTATTTTCTAGGTTCTTCAAAGTAGCCACCTTTTGCTTTGATGACTGCTTTGCACATTCTTGGCATTCTCTTGATGAGCTTCAAGAGGTAGTCACCGGAAATGGTCTTCCAACAATCTTGAAGGAGTTCCCAGAGATGCTTAGCACTTGTTGGCCCTTTTGCCTTCACTCTGCGGTCCAGCTCACCCCAAACCATCTCGATTGGGTTCAGGTCTGGTGACTGTAGAGGCCAGGTCATCTGGCGTAGCACCCCATCACTCTCCTTCTTGGTCAAATAGCCCTTACACAGCCTGGAGGTGTGTTTGGGGTCATTGTCCTGTTGAAAAATAAATGATGGTCCAACTAAACGCAAACCGGATGGAATAGCATGCCGCTGCAAGATGCTGTGGTAGCCATGCTGGTTCAGTATGCCTTCAATTTTGAATAAATCCCCAACAGTGTCACCAGCAAAGCCCCCCCACACCATCACACCTCCTCCTCCATGCTTCACGGTGGGAACCAGGCATGTAGAGTCCATCCGTTCACCTTTTCTGCATCGCACAAAGACACGGTGGTTGGAACCAAAGATCTCAAATTTGGACTCATCAGACCAAAGCACAGATTTCCACTGGTCTAATTCCATTCCTTGTGTTCTTTAGCCCAAACAAGTCTCTTCTGCTTGTTGCCTGTCCTTAGCAGTGGTTTCCTAGCAGCTATTTTACCATGAAGGCCTGCTGCACAAAGTCTCCTCTTAACAGTTGTTGTAGAGATGTGTCTGCCGCTAGAACTCTGTGTGGCATTGACCTGGTCTCTAATCTGAGCTGCTGTTAACCTGTGATTTCTGAGGCTGGTGACTCGGATAAACTTATCCTCAGAAGCAGAGGTGACTCTTGGTCTTCCTTTCCTGGGGCGGTCCTCATGTAAGCCAGTTTCTTTGTAGCGCTTGATGGTTTTTGCAACTGCACTTGGGGACACTTTCAAAGTTTGCCCAATTTTTCGAACTGACTGACCTTCATTTCTTAAAGTAATGATGGCCACTCGTTTTTCTTTACTTAGCTGCTTTTTTCTTGTCATAATACAAATTCTAACAGTCTATTCAGTAGGACTATCAGCTGTTTATCCACCATACTTCTGCACAACATAACTGATGGTCCCAACCCCATTTATAATGCAAGAAATCCCACTTATTAAACCTGACAGGGCACACCTGTGAAGTGAAAACCATTTCCGGTGACTACCTCTTGAAGCTCATCAAGAGAATGCCAAGAGTGTGCAAAGCAGTCATCAAAGCAAAAGGTGACTACTTTGAAGAACCTAGAATATAAGACATATTTTCAGTTGTTTTACACTTTTTTGTTAAGTATATAATTCCACATGTGTTAATTCATAGTTTTGATGCCTTCAGTGTGAATGTACAATTTTCAAAGTCATGAAAATACAGAAAAATCTTAAAATGACAAGGTGTGTCCAAACTTTTGGTCTGTACTGTATATACAGTGCTGGCCAAAAGTATTGGCACCCCTGCAATTCTGTCAGATAATACTCAGTTTCTTCCTGAAAATGATTGCAATCACAAATTCTTTGGTATTATTCTCTTCATTTAATTTGCTTGCAAGGAAAAAACACAAAAGAGAATGAAGCAAAAATCAAATCATTGATCATTTCACACAAAACTCCAAAAATGGGCCAGACAAAAGTATTGGCACCCTCAGCCTAATATTTGGTTGCACAACCTTTAGCCAAAATAACTGCGAACAACCGCTTCCGGTAACCATCAATGAGTTTCTCACAATGCTCTGCTGGAATTGTAGACCATTCTTCTTTGGCAAACTGCTCAAGGTCCCTGATATTTGAAGGGTGCCTTCTCCAAACTGCCATTTTGAGATCTCTCCACAGGTGTTCTATGGGATTCAGGTCTGGACTCATTGCTGGCCACCTTAGAAGTCTCCAGTGCTTTCTCTAAAACCATTTTATAGTGCTTTTGGAAGTGTGTTTTGGGTCATTGTTCTGCTGGAAGACCCATGACCTCTGAGGGAGACGCAGCTTTCTCACACTGGGCCCTACATTATGCTGCAAAATTTGTTGGTAGTCTTCAGACTTCATAATGCCATGCACACGGTCAAGCAGTCCAGTGCCAGAGGCAGCAAAGCAACCCCAAAACATCAGGGAACCTCCACCATGTTTGACTGTAGGGACCGTGTTCTTTTCTTTGAATGCCTCTTTTTTTTCTCCTGTACACTCTATGTTGATGCTTTTTCCCAAAAAGCTCTTCTTTTGTCTCATCTAACCAAAGAACATTCTTCCAAAACGTTTTAGGCTTTCTCAGGTAAGTTTTGGCAAACTCCAGCCTGGCTTTTTTTAAGTCTCGGGGTAAGAAGTGGGGTCTTCCTGGGTATCCTACCATACAGTCCCTCTTCATTCAGATGTCGACGGATAGTACGGGTTGACACTGTTGTACCCTCGGACTGTAGGGCAGCTTGAACTTGTTTGGATGTTAGTCGAGGTTCTTTATCCACCATCCGCGTTGAAATCTATTGTCAATTTTTCTTTTCCGTCCACATCTAGGGAGGTTAGCCACAGTGCCATGGGTTTAAACTTCTTGATGACACTGGGCACGGAAGACACAGGAACATTCAGGTCTTTGGAGATGGACTTGTAGCCTTGAGATTGCTCATGCTTCCTCACAATTTGGTTTCTCAAGTCCTCAGACAGTTCTTTGGTCTTCTTTCTTTTCTCCATGCTCAATGTGGTACACACAAGGACACAGGACAGAGGTTGAGTCAACTTTAATCCATGTTAACTGACTGCAAGTGTGATTTAGTTATTGCCAACACCTGTTAGGTGCCACAGATAAGTTACAGGTGCTGTTAATTACACGAATTAGAGAAGCATCACATGATTTTTCAAACAGTGCCAATACTTTAGTCCACCCACTTTTTTAGGTTTGGTGTGGAATTATATTCAATTTGGCTTTAGGACAATTCTTTTTGTGTTTTCTCATTGAAGACAAATTAAATGAAGAGAATAATACCACAGAATTTGTGATTGCAATCATTTTCAGGAAGAAACTGAGTATTATCTGACAGAATTGCAGGGGTGCCAATACTTTTGGCCACCACTGTAATATAGTAATAAACTAGTTATATTATTATTATCTTAAAATGTTATACACATAAAATTATGCAATTTTTTCCAACTTCTGTGTGAATAAAGAAATAAATCCATTTTAGAGTTGTTTGATCAAATCCTGCTTTGGAATGAAAACTCTAAGGAAATATAAAAAATAAAATGAAATATCAAATTCATACAGAAACAGAATTCTTTAAATATCTTATACATATATTTGTTCTAATGTAATTCAAAATATTGCTACTTTAATTTATATATGAGATTATAATTTATTAATTAATATTTTATTTATTACCATAAATATATAAATACAATTATACACAATCTCTACTGTATATAAGTGTGTATATATATATATATATATATATATATATATATATATATATATATATATATATATGAACTAGCAGATACTATTTACAGTACAGACCAAAAGTTTGGACACACCTTCTCATTTAAAGATTTTTCTATCTATATTTTCATGACTATGAAAATTGTACATTCACACTGAAGGCATCAGAACTATGAATTAACACATGTGGAATTATATACTTAACAAAAAAGTGTGAAACAACTAAAAATATGTCTTATATTCTAGGTTCTTCAAAGTAGCCACCTTTTGCTTTGATGACTGCTTTGCACACTCTTGGTATTCTCTTGATGAGCTTCAAGAGGTAGTCACCGGAAATGGTTTTCACTTCACAGGTGTGCCTTGTCAGGCTTAATAAGTGGGACTTCTTGCCTTATAAATGGGGTTGGGACCATCAGTTGTGTTGTGCAGAAGTCAGGTAGATACACAGCTGATAGTCCTACTGAATAGACTGTTAGAATTTGTATTATGGCAAGAAAAAAGCAGCTAAGTAAAGAAAAACGAGTGGCCATCATTACTTTAAGAAATGAAGGTCAGTCAGTCCGAAAAATTGGGAAAACTTTGAATGTGTCTCCAAGTGCAGTGGCAAAAACCATCAAGCACTACAAAGAAACTGGCTGACATGAGGACCGCCCCAGGAAAGGAAGACCAAGAGTCACCTCTGCTTCTGAGGATAAGTTTATCCGAGTCACCAGCCTCATAAATCGCAGGTTAACAGCAGCTCAGATTAGAGACCAGGTCAATGCCACACAGAGTTCTAGCAGCAGACACATCTCTTCAACAACTGTTAAGAGGAGACTTTGTGCAGCAGGCCTTCATGGTAAAATAGCTGCTAGAAAACCACTGCTAAGGATAGGCAACAAGCAGAAGAGACTTGTTTGGGCTAAAGAACACAAGGAATGGACATTAGACCAGTGGAAATCTGTGCTTTGGTCTGATGAGTCCAAATTTGAGATCTTTGGTTCCAACCACCGTGTCTTTGTGAAACGCACAAGAGGTGAACGGATGGACTCTACATGCCTGGTTCCCACTGTGAAGCATGGAGGAGAAGGTGTGATGGTGTGGGGGTGCTTTGCTGGTGACACTGTTGGGGATTTATTCAAAATTGAAGGCATACTCAACCAGCATGGCTACCACAGCATCTTGCAGTGGCATGCTATTCCATCCGGTTTGCATTTAGTTGGACCATCATTTATTTTTCAACAGGACAATGACCCCAAACACACCTCCAGGCTGTGTAAGGACCATTTGACCAAGAAGGAGAGTGATGGGGTGCTACGCCAGATGACCTGGCCTCTACAGTCACCAGACCTGAACTCAATCGAGATGGTTTGGGGTGAGTTGGACCACAGAGTGAAGGCAAAAGGGCCAACAAGTGTTAAGCATCTCTGGGAACTCCTTCAAGATTGTTGGAAGACCATTTCCGGTGACTACCACTTGAAGCTCATCAAGAGAATGCCAAGAGTGTGCAAAGCAGTCATCAAAGCAAAAGGTGGCTACTTTGAAGAACCTAGAATATAAGACATATTTTCAGTTGTTTCACATTTTTTTGTTAACTATATAATTCCACATGTGTTAATTCATAGTTTTGATGCCTTCAGTGTGAATGTACAATTTTCATAGTCATGAAAATACAGAAAAATCTTTAAATGAGAAGGTGTATCCAAACTTTTGGTCTGTACTGTAACTACACAATTTTACTGTATAAAATAATAAATAACTAATGATACATTGTATAACACTTTGATACAACATATAATTACATTTTTTTCTTAGCCACTACCTAAACCAAATCTTCCGTCTCTGTCAAAAATCTCCAGAAAAGCTCTGTTTAGAAAATACATCTTTCTATCCTTCAAAAACTCAGATAATTGCCTGTTCCTCTGTCTACATTCCATGATGTCACTGTGAGCTGGTCGTCTCACCTGTCTCTGTCCGTCAATTTTGGCCATTTTCCTTTCTAGAGAGAAGTCACAGTTCTGACTGAGTTTTAACTCTTTCTGTGAAAAAAATGACTTTTGAATCATCTGATATGGCTTATAACATATATGAAATCTTCTACGTATTTCATAGATTTCATTTTGAGGATGACTCATTGGCTTCTGATATTTTTCCTTTTCTGGTTTTACAAATTTAGCTTGATTTATTTTCTTTTCACGATTTTCATGTTTTCTAACAAAATCAAGCAACTGCGCACATTTAAATAGAGAAACTTTTTGTGACGCAATAACTCGAGATACTGGATTTAAGAATTTGAATTTTTGTACAAAAGTTGTTATCATTTGTTGTAATTTTCCATTTTTGATGAGAGCTTTGTACAACCATTCAAATATGGACATGAATGTATATGTACATTCTTTCCTACCAATTCTTAATTTTTGAAGATCATCTATGTCTGGAAAATCCTTTGTGGCACAATAAATCAAATATTTTAATCTGTCCGAATCATTTTTCCATTCATTAGGAGAGTCATTTTCACAGGGCATTAAATTTAAAAGTCTGGAAAATGTGACTGGAATCCACATTTTAAATAATTGATTCCTCTCCTCATTGGATAAATCAAACTTATCAGAAAAGCTCTCAAATATCTCTGAATTTCTACAGACATGGATTTTGACATTATATTTTGGCATGATTTTGTATAATTTTAGCAAATTTTTCCTCATTTTAATTTGGAGTTGGGCCTCGGTAGCTTCTAAGTTTCCTGCTATTTTAGTGGCCCTTGTATGTCAGCTCCTCCTACGTCAGTTATTTGATATGTCAGTTTCTCGTATGTCACTCATGTCTCCTCCCATGTCAGTTTTTTGTATGTCCGTCTCTTCCTCAGACCCAAGGTCACCTTCAGTTACAGACATGTGTCTTACTTCTTGTTCAATTTCCACATTACACTCAGAATTAGTATCACCATTTGACACTACTTCTACACATCTGTCCAGCTTAGACTTCTCTAACACAAGACTATGAAATACATCTACCAAATGTAGAATATTTCTCAATTTTTCTTTGTCTCTTTGAAAAGATATCAACTTAGCATTTAACTGTAAATTCTGAAATTCACATTTGCTATATAAACTAAGCCACAAAACATTTAAGTCAGTTTCATCATTAACTTTGAAGTTAATCTTACTTTGTTTAGCAAAAGAAGAAATTATATCCATATTTTGCTTACCTTCAGATTTCTTAGCTTTGGTGATCAGCACGTCTTATCCTCAGTTCGTCTGATTCTGGTGCCTTGTAGTACTTCTGGTGCCTGTCAATCCATCTGGAGAATAGATCAGTCCTCAATCTGTAGGTTCTTTCTGATTCTTGTGACAAAGTTAGTGGATTTCCTGACACGTGAACAACAGCTGTTCAGCTCGTCTCATCTCTTCTCTCCCCCCTTTGTTCAAGACGGAAATTCACATGCAAACATGAAAAATCAGGACTGGATAAGGCTCGCCAATGTAAAAAAATACTTATTTCTGTATATTTTTTCTATCGAGGACTTCTCAATGTTATGATCTGCTACAAGCACTAAGGAAAGACAGGAGATCTGTCCCTACAATGGAAGTAAGCTGGATCCCTACGATGTAACGGGGAACCTGATCCTGCGATCAGACTCGCTAAAGTCCTCGGCTAGTCTGAACGAAGACCTATAGATGTGAGGGAAGGGATCCCTACAAGAACTAGGGACTGGGAGAAAGATGGACACCTCCTAGCAGAAATTGTAGCAGAAATAAGACAAACAAACAGCATAGAACATAAAGGGCCGAAGACCTAGCAAAACTGACAGAGAAAGGTAACAGAGCACCAAGCTAGCTCAAGAGTAGAAATTACAATGAAGTCCAGCAAGGCTAGGAGGGCGGAGCCGGATTAAATAGGCAAAAATGGTCATGTGACCAGCAAACTAGATAAAACCTAACAGGAGAGTTCTAACAGTACCCCCTCTTCTAAGAGGATCCTCCGGATCCCCTAGGCCCGGGCTTATCAGGAAACCTCCTGTGAAACGCTCTGACAAGTCTGGAAGCAGAAACATCATCCGCCCTCACCCATGAGTTATCCTCGGGTCCGAAACCCTTCCAAGCGATGAGATACTGCAAACTCCCTCTATACCGTCTAGAATTTAGGATGCGGGAAATTTCATATTCCCCATCCTCCACCACCGGAGGAACAGTGGCAGAGGCGTCACCATCCGACACCTCAGCTCTTTTCAACAGAGAAACATGAAACACCGGGTTAATCTTCCAGGAGGTAGGAACCTCCAACCTAACAGCAGATTGGTTAACTATCTGAAGCACCTTAAAGGGCCCTACAAACTTGGGACCCAATTTTTTAGAAGGAATCCTCAATCGCAGATTCTTAGAGGACAACCAAACCATGTCACCAATAGCAAACAAAACCTCTTGCTGTTTCCTATCAAAGTACCTCTTAGATTTTTTGTTAGCCTCCTGAAGATTACCACACACATCCGTCCAAACTGTCTCCAAATCACCGGAAAAACTCTCCTCCTCAGGCACAGCCCATATCAATTTGGAGAATGACCCAAAAGACGGATGTCTCCCAGAACAGCAAAAAAAAGGCGAACACCCAGCAGAAGAGGATGTATGGTTGTTAAGAGCAAATTCAGCAAGTGGCAGAAACTCAGACCACCCCTCCTGATTGTCTGCCACAAAACAACGCAAAATCTGCTCAACATCCTGGTTCTTTCTTTCTGTCTGGCCATTAGACTCAGGATGATATCCGGATGAAAACGACAAATGAACTCCCAACCTGTCACAAAAGGCACGCCAAAAATGACCCACGAACTGAGGTCCCCTATCAGAAACAATGTCAGTAGGAACGCCATGTAGTCTGACAATTTCCTTGACAAAGGCCTTAGCGAGTGTCGTAGCGCAGGGCAGTTTGATGAAGGGAACCAAGTGACACATCTTGCTAAAACGGTCCACGACCACCCAGATGACCGTGAAACCCTCAGAGGGGGGAAGGTCAGTAATAAAGTTCATAGCCAGATGTGTCCAAGGTGCACTAGGAACCTCCAGAGGGCAAAGCAACCCCGCAGCAGGAGCATGCGAAGACTTAGATCTAGCACACACAGTACATTGACGCACCCACTTAATGACTTCCTTTTGCCATCCAGGCCACCAAAAACTGCGACCCACAAGTCTCTTGGTCTCAGAAATTCCTGGATGACCTGCCAACCAAGACTCATGACACTCAACAAACAAATATCTCCTAAAGGTCCTAGGCACAAACAACCTCCCATGGGGAGTGCTAGACGGGGCATTCTCCTGAGCTTTAAGAATCTCATCCTCCAAAACGGAGTCCAAAGCAGCAATCACAACACCTTCCTGTAAAATGCTCTCCTCCTCCTCCTCAGCACCGACCATTGGAGAAAAGCTGCGAGACAAAGCATCAGCTTTAACATTCTTGGTACCCAGGATGTAAGTAACGGAAAAATTAAACCGCGAGAAAAAAAGTGCCCACCTAGCCTGACGAGCATTAAAGCACTTGGCAGCATCAAGATAGATCAGATTTTTATGATCAGTGAAAACCTGAATGGGAAATTCAGCGCCTTCCAAGAGATGACGCCAGTGTTCAAATGCGAGTTTAATCGCCAGCAATTCCCGATTACCAATATCGTAATTAAGTTCAGTCTCAGAATTTTTTTTTGAAGAAAAAGCACAGGGATGTACTCCATCCTTGTTTTCCTGAGACATCACCGCACCGACCCCCACAGAAGAAGCATCAACCTCAACCAAAAACGGCTTAGTCACATCAGGCTGCATAAGGATGGGAGCAGAGGTGAACCTCTCCTTTAGAAACACAAAAGCTTCAATGGCCTCAGAAGCCCACTGAACCGCATTAGCACCTTTCCTGGTGAGATCGGTCAGTGGTTTGACAATAATAGAAAAATTCTTTATGAATTTTCTGTAATAATTGGCGAAACCCAAAAACCTCTGTATCGATTTCAAACCAATAGGCCTAGGCCATTCCTGCACAGTTTGAACTTTAACTGGATCCATCTCAAAACCTTCACTGGAGATAATGTAACCCAAAAAACTAATTCTCTGTACAGCGAACTCACATGTCTCTAGCTTAGCAAAAAGCGACTTGTCCATTAATAACTGTAAAACCTCACGTACGCTCCGCCAATGAGACTCCAGATCCGGCGAATAAATCAAAATGTCATCCAAATACACAACCACATTTTTGCCGATCAAAGGTCTAAGGATGTCATCAATAAGATTCTGAAAAAATGCTGGAGCATTGGTAAGACCAAAAGGCATAACCAGATTCTCAAAATGACCCACAGGAGTGTTAAAAGCAGTATTCCATTCATCACCCTCCTTCATGCACAACAAATTGTATGCCCCCCGGAGATCAATTTTAGAGAACCACTTGGCCCCCACTAACTGGTTAAACAAATCAGGAATCAATGGCAGTGGGTAAGGATTGCATACAGTAATTTTATTAATCTCACGAAAGTCCAGACAAGGACATAAACAGCCGTCCTTTTTTTTAACAAAAAAAAATACAACAGCCACAGGAGACTTGGAAGGCCTAATGTGACCGGCGGCCAAGCTTGTCTGTATGTATTCCTCCAAAGCCTTTCTCTCAGGAATAGTAAGATTAAATAAACGACTTTTAGGAAGAGTCGCTCCAGGGACAAATTCAATGGTACAATCATAGTCTCTATGAGGAGGCAAAATTTGCGATTCCTTCTCAGAAAAAACTTTCCAAAAATCCTGAATAGGTACAGGTAATTCCCCTTTATCCACAGCAGCAATGCGCCCGTTACAACACTTGTCATAACACTTAGGGCTCCAGGACTTAATTTCATTGGTAGACCAATCCAGTACAGGATTATGCAATTTTAACCAGGGTAGCCCCAACACTACTGGAGAAGGCAAATTATTTAATACTACCAAATCCAAATTCTCTTGGTGAATACCATTAATAGTGAGGGGAAATTCACAGACCTTGAGAGTAACACTCTTTAAGGGAGAGCCATCGACAGAAACCACAGCAATAGGGGATGACAAAGGTTTGGGTTTTAATTTAAGTTTTTCCAGGAATCCCCCATCAATCACATTCAGAGTAGAACCACAATCCACAAATACCCGAAATTCAATTAATTCTTCCTGAGCAGTGGTAGTAGCAGAAAGAAGTACACCCTTAGTATTTAAACAGGCTATACGAGCGTAACTGACCTTTTTTTTTCTTTGTTCATATGAAGCACACAGTTCTTAATGAAATGGTCAGATTTTCCGCAATAAAAGCACAAACCTTCAGAAAATCTGCGGTCTTTTTCCTGAGAGCGGGGTGACATCGCCCCAATCTCCATCGGCTCTCCGATATCAGTACAGACCCTCTCAAGACTTGGAGCTGACATGGCAGAGGATTTACTCTCATTAACCCTTGCACGCAGTCTCCTGTCCACCCGTATAGCTAATTGCATTGCCTCCTGCAAGTTTCCAGGTGAAGGATAAGCAATCAGCAGATCCTTAACCCTTTCACCTAGCCCCACAAGAAACAAACTTTTCAAAGCTGAATCGTTCCACCCAACCTGAGCAGACCACCGACGGAAGTGAGTACAATAATTTTCCACATTACCTGATCCCTGCCTCAAACGTCTTAATTCAGACTCAGCAGATGAGACACGATCAGGATCATCATACAACAACCCCAAAGCAGAAAAAAAACTATCCACTGATCTAAAGCACGGATCACTAGGTTGGAGAGAAAAGGCCCATCCCTGAGGTTCTTTGCGCAAAAGTGACATTATGAACCCTATGCGCTGTGATTCATCACCAGAGGATCCGGGTATTAAACGAAAATACAATAAACAAGCATTTTTAAAGGAAAAAAAATCTTGTTGTTCACCAAAAAATAGATCAGGCAGACGTACCTTTGGCTCTACAAAATGTGCTCCAGAACAGCTACTCACGTGTTGTTGGAGCTTGGCCACCTCCAGAGAGAGTCCCTGCAGGCATTGAGCCAAATCCTGAACCGACACCATGATGGAAACTGGAGGTCTTTCTTTAGAGAAATTTTTGGGCTGGACTTACTGTTATGATCTGCTACAAGCACTAAGGAAAGACAGGAGATCTGTCCCTACAATGGAACTAAGCTGGATCCCTACGATGTAACGGGGAACATGATCCTGCGATCAGACCCGCTAAAGTCCTCGGCTAGTCTGAACGAAGACCTATAGATGTGAGGGAAGGGATCCCTACAAGAACTAGGGACTGGGAGAAAGATGGACACCTCCTAGCAGAAATTGTAGCAGAAATAAGACAAACAAACAACATAGAACATAAAGGTCCGAAGACCTAGCAAAACTGACAGAGAAAGGTAACAGAGCACCAAGCTAGCTCAAGAGTAGAAATTACAATGAAGTCCAGCAATGCCAGGAGGGCGGAGCCGGATTAAATGGGCAAAAAAGGTCATGTGACCAGCAAACTAGAAAAAAACCTAACAAGAGGAGTTCTAACACTCAAAGTATCAATATCAAGATATTCTTTAAAAAAAAATGTATCTATTTATTCTCGGGTTGTCCATTAAAAAGAATGATTGCAGAAGGTAAATACAATAGCTAGTTACAAAGTCATTGTCCATTTGTCCATAATTAGCTTAATTGTTGAGATTCACAATAATATTTTCCTGGGATCCTGGATGGTAGATTGCGTCTGTCTGTGTCCAGCACATGTGTCAAGATGACACCATGTGTCCGGGTAAAGAACGTGTTTCCTTGGGCCTACATCAGCAGCTGGTTTACACACAGATCCTTGTCCTGTGTCCTGTGGAATTGCAAGAGCCCCCCTGTCTCTAACATGGGCTTTTATAGCACCTGTTATTCCGCATATGGTAGTGAACAAAACATACACACACAAATAGCGCATGTCATCTAGAAACCCTAGCACGAGGCTGATGCCATCTTATGCAATGTATGGTACAGAATTCAGAATTAAGAATAAAATGAATATCCATAATTATTATTTAACAGCGGGCACAGCTGATAGACAGACAGGTGGGCACGGCTGATAGACAGGCTGGCGGGCATTGGAACCTGAGGGCTGGGGAGAGTGTTAGCACACAAAGAACAACTTTGCACAGGCACCTCCATTATGGAGGAGGGGTTGTAAGTAGGGGCAGTACTCCGGCTATTGGCCGGGGACTTTTTAGGACGGTGTGCGTGTCCCCTTTAAGAGGAAGGGAGCACGCGCGTGCCCTAAGTACAGAGACTGGGGATCTATGCACGGTGTGCGCGCCGCGGGCAGGCGCTGTGATGAGGCCGGGCGGAGGAGCACGGAACGCCGGACCAGAGCCGCGGTGGTGAGTAGATCGGCGTCTCTGACGGGCAGGAGGCAGAGATGCCGACACTACAGTACCCCCAACTCTTCTTCAAGCCCGCAAGAAACTTTTCAAGAAGAGGAGGAGCATGTATGTCCTTCCTGGGCTGCCAAGACCTCTCCTCAGGACCAAACCCCTTCCAATCCACAAGAAAAAAGGTTTTTCCTCTTACCCTCTTGGTAGCCAGAATGTTCTCTACCTCAAAAACGTCCTCAACGCTGACTGGATCTGGAGCTGTACACGGATAATGAGAGAAAGGATTGAGGACAACAGGCTTGAGGAGTGACACATGGAAGGAGGTGGGGATCCGTTATGAGGCAGGAAGTTTCAGCTTGTACGCCACCGGATTAATTTGGCTCAGAATCTCGAACGGGCAAATGAATCGAGGACCCAACTTGTAAGAAGGCATCTTGAGGCAAACATACTTAGAGGAAAGCCAGACCTTGTCTCCCGGACGGAAAAGAGGCGAATCCAGACGTCTCTTATCGGCGTGTCTCTTCATCCGCTCAGAGGACTGTAGAAGTGCAGCTCTAGTGTCTTTCCAAATCACCGAAAAGTCATTGACGAGACACTCTGCGGCAGGATTGTCCACTGAAGAAGAGACGGGAAACGGAATTTGGGGGTGTTGATTTTAAACCACAAAAAACGGAGACTTAGCAGAGGACTCACTCACATGGTTGTTATAAGAATACTCGGCCTAAGGCGGAAGTTCTACCCAATCGCTATGGTGAGCGTTGACAAAGTGCCGAAGAAAAATGGTGAGGATCTGATTAATATGTTCCACTTGACCATTGTACTGAGGATGATAGGCCGAAGAAAAGTCCAAAGCGACATCCAGCAGCTTGCACATGGCTCTCCAGAAGCGAGAAGTGAACTGAACTCCTCTGTTCGAGACAATGTGGAGGGGTAAGCTGTGGAGACGAAAGATGTAACGGATGAAGTCCTTAGCCAGCACAGGTGTGGACAGAAGACCAGGCAAAGGAATGAAGTGGGCCATCTTGGAGAAGCGGTCAGCGACCACCCATATAACGGTAGAACCGGCAGATACCAGAAGATCAGTGATGAAGTCCATAGCAATGTGTTGCCAAGGAGCAGAAGGCACGGGGAGAGGAAGAAGACGACCAGCTGGAAGGTGCCTAGGTATCTTCTTACGGGCACAGGAGGAACAAGCCGCGAAAAAATCCGCAACATCCATGCGCAGGGTGGGCCACCAATAATGTCGGGCAATAAGCAGAAGCGTCTTACTCTGGCCGGCATGACCAGCCAGTTTGGAAGAATGACCCCAGAGTCAAACGGAGCAACAGTCATTATTCTGGAGGGCCAATCATAAATAAAGGAAAAGGTTTTTTTCCTGCTCATCTGTCCCTTTGTGCCTGGCTGCAATCCTCGAAGAGTCCAATAGAAATATGAAGAAATCCGGTACCAAAGCAATATGTTCCAAAGCTTTGTTCCAAAAAATTCTTAGGTATAAAAACACAGGCATACATTTTTGAAGGTGGAGGGCTTAATACAGCAAGGTCCCAGGACACTGGTTTACGCGTTTCAGGGCTATGTGTGCCCCTTAATCATAACCTAGCTGTATGGCTGTGGCATGGGGATTTTAAAATAGCCGGGCAAACATGTCCCGCCTCCCTTGTCACATGACTTACAAAACCTCTGTATCAAACACATTTTAAAATGCCAATGCAAAACACATATACAAGTTTAAAAACAAATTACAATATTGTAACAAGGTGCTATAAATGTGATTCGTGAACAGTTTTAATAGAATAGAATCAAATCCGAGCGTTTATTCAGGCTGGTGGGGTGGGCGGTCTCCTTCATCAGAATCCAATAGGTTTCCTGACTCAGGAGTTTCTGTCTCCAAGCCCCACCTCTCCTAGGCTTGTTGACTCTTTGTATCCCAAAGAATGGGAAACCCCTCAGATCTCCTCCATGTACTTGAAAAAAATGCTTGGATACATTGGATGGATTACAGGCTTCGCCGTTCACTGAATCACGAAGATGCTCGTTAATACGATGTCGCAATTTCCTCGTAGTGCAGCCTATGTATGAGAGATTACAGACATTGCAGGTAATTATATAAATGACATATGAGCTTCTGCAGTGGATAAAATTCTGAATTTTAAACATTTCTGGTTTCGCTATTTTCTGAAATTGTTTAGTATTCACTGCATATCTACATGTACCACACTTATTATTACCACATTTAAAAAAAACCCTTGTAGATAGCCATGTTCTATTTCCCAAACCTGTCATCACCAGACTTGGTGATAAAATATTGGACAAAGTTGGAGCTTTCCTAGTTGAAAATAAGCAGCCTTTCTTCAGAATGTTATCTAAGATTTGGTCACTTTTTAACATTGGCAAATATTTTTTAATAATTGATTCAATCTGACTATATTCCTTGCTGCATGTTGCTACAAATACCGTTTTTTTATTATTTTTCCGTCTCTGCTGATTTTTACACTTGCCCACCATATCTGACCGGGGAATTTTTTCCACTGATTTAATTGCTCTGGTAAGAGACCAGTCCTGATAACCTCTTTCTTTGAGTCTACTGCAGATATCATTTCTCTCCTGGATATAACATTCGTGGTCACTGCAGTTTCTTTTAGATCTATACATCTCACCCCTTGGAATATTAACCCTTACGTGTCTTGGATGACAAGAATCAGCTCTGAGGATAGTATTTCCCATGGTTTCTTTACGAAAAGTCGATGTTTTTACTTTACCATCAGATACATTTGCAGAAATTTTTAAATCCAAAATACTAATCTCTGCCTTACTGCACCTGTAAGTAAAAAAAAGATTGCAATTGTTGGCATTAACATATTCCATAAATTGGGGAACATTGGCAACGTCTGTGGACCACAGAATGATCATATCGTCCATATATCTAGCATCTATATATATAATTGTCTTATCCCGTTTGTCTGTCTGTCTGTCTGTCCAGGAAATCCCGCGTCGCTCATTGGTCCAGCCGCTGTCTGTCAAGGAAGTCCCGCGTCGCTCATTGGTCCGGCCGCGGCCAATCAGCGACGTGGGATTTCAAAAAAAGATGGCGGCCGTTAGCGGCTCATCTGCCGCACGGAGGTCAGCGGCGATGCAGCCGGGAGATGAGCGGCGCTAGTTGCTCATCTCCCCGCTGCTGGCAGCACAAGTACCCCGACAGGCGGCGCCGCTCACCTCCATGCTGCTAACGTCGGGAGATCAGCGGCTTGGCCCGCTGATCTCCGGACGGCAAGTGTGAACGGAGGACCGGGGAGCGGCGCCGCCGGTCGGGATGCTTCTGCTGCGAGCAGCCGCTCATCTCCCGGCTTCTCGCAGCGGAAGTAGCCGCACAAGCAGCGCCGCTCCCCGGTCCTCAATAATACGACGCTGATTAGTCGCGGTCGACGCACGCGACCAATCAGTGATATAGAAGGAAAATTTAAACGCCGCTCTGCTGATTGGTCGCAGTGGCAGGCCGCGACCAATCAGTGATATGCGCGGCAAATTTAAACGCCACTCTGCTGATTGGTCGCGGTGGCCGGCCGCGACCGATCAGCGATATGGAAGGAAAATTTAAACGCCGCTCAGCTGATTGGTCGCGGTGGCCAGCCGCGACCAACCAGCGATTTTGGCGCCAAATTTAAACCCCACTCTGCTGATTGGTCGCGGTGGCCAGCCGCGAACAATCAGCATTATTGGCGCCAAATTTAAACCCCACTCTGCTGATTGGTCGCGGCCGCCAGCCGCGACCAATCAGCGGTTTTGGCGCAAAATTTAAACGCTGCTCTGCTGATTGGTCGCGGTCGCCGGCCGCGACCAATCAGCATTATTGGCGCCAAATTTAAACCCCGCTCTGGTGATTGGTTGCGGTGGCCGGCCACGACCGATCAGCGATATGGGTGGCAAATTTAATCCCCGCTCTGCTGATTGGTCGTGGCTGCCAGCCGCGACCAATCAGCGATTTTGGCGCAAAATTTAAACGCTGCTCTGCTGATTGGTCGCGGTCGCCGGCCGCGACCAATCAGCATTATTGGCGCAAAATTTAAACACCGCTCTGCTGATTGGTTGCCGCCGCCAGCCGCGACCAATCAGCGAGATTGGCACCAAATTTATACAAAGCTCTGCTGATTGGCGCCAAATTTAAACACCGCTCTGCTGATTGGTCGCGGCAGCCGGCCGCGATCAATCAGCGAGATTTGCGCCAAATTTAAACCCCGTTCTACTGATGGGTCGCGGCCGCCAGCTGCGACCAATCAGCGAGATTAGCGCCAGATTTAAACAACGCTCTGCTGATTGGTCGAGGCCGCCGGCCGCGATCAATCAGCGATTTTGGCGCCAAATTTAAACACCGCTTAGCTAATTGCGCCCGATCGGCCGCATACATGTTCTAGAATACCTGATGCGCTAGAATCGGGCCACCATCTAGTAATGTGATATACTGTATTGGAAAGGGTTGTCAGCTGAAAAAATACTTGACTCTTCCCACCAAGAAACGAACAAATTAGCAAAAGAAGGGGAAAATTTTGCGCCCATTGAGGCACCCCAGCATTGTAAAAAATATTTATTATCATACAGAAAATAGTTATGGCTTAATAGGAAGTCAAGTGCCAAACAAACAAAGGAAATCAAGTCTGGGGAATAATTCGAATATTTCTGCAACATCTCAGAGACAGCTTTTATTCCCAAGGCATGTGGAATACAAGAATAAAAGGATTCAATATCACATGCAACCCATGTGTGTTTTTCCTCCCATACAACCCGTTCCAAAAGGGTTAACAAGTGATTTGTATCCTTTATATAGCCTGGACAAATTTGTACCACCGGCTGCAAAAGAGAGTCCACCCATTCGGACAAATGTTCACTATATGACCCTATCCCAGAGACAATAGGTCTCATGGGTGGGGGGAACCTCCCCTTATGAAGTTTATTCTTGTCAATGGTGTGTAGAGGCTCCTCCTCTGGGTCAGCAGACAGAGAAGAGCGGGATAGAACGTCAGCTTTAATATTCTTGTCTGCCGGGCGGTAATGGAGAGTAAAGCTGAAATGAACAAAGAACAGAGACCATCTGACTTGACACGGATTTAGCCTTTGGGCGGTCTGCAAGTAAGCGAGGTTTTTATGGTCAGTGTAGATGGCCACCGAATCCAGGGCCCCTTCAAGCAAGTAGCGCCACTCCTCCAAAGCTAATTTGATGGCCAGCAGTTCTCGATCTCCTATGGAGTAATTGCGCTCGGTCGGAGAAAAGAGTTTGGAGAATAAGCCGCAGGTCACCATTCGTCCGGACGAGGATTTCTGGGTGAGCGCTGCTCCTGTCCCGGAGGAAGAGGCATCAACCTCCAAGAAGAACTGTTTATTGCAATCTGGACGTCGTAGCACTGGAGCAGAGGAGAAAGCTTGCTTAAGAGAGGCAAAGGCACTTTCCGCGTCGGAAGTCCATTCCCTGTGATTTGCCCCTTTACGGGTGAGAGCAGAGATGGGAGCAGTCCGGGAGGAGAAATGAGGAATGAAGAGGCGGTAATAGTTAGCGAATCCCAGAAACCGCTGAATAGTCTTCAACCCCTCAGGTCGGGGCCACTTTAAGATGGCAGACACCTTCTCGGGATCCATCTGCAGTCCGGTCTCTTAGATGATATACCCCAAAAATGGTAGGGAGGTCTGCTCAAAGACGGATTTTTCGTACTTAGCATACAGGCGATTCTTATGGAGCCTCAGCAGTACCTGACGAACATCCCTCCGATGAGAGGGCAGATCAGTAGAGAACACCAAGATATCATCCAGGTACACAACCACGCAGGAATACAGGAGATCTCGGAAGATGTTGTTCACTAACTCCTCCAAGATGGCTGGAGCATTACAGAGACCGAAGGGCATCACATGGTACTCGTCTCCCTGGCGAATCTGGACCAGATTGTATGCCCCTCAAAGATCAAGCTTAGTGAAGATCTTTGCGCCTTTTAGGCGGTCAAACAACTCCGAGATGAGAGGCAGGGGGTACTTATTTTTGATGTTAATCTGGTTTAGGCCCCTATAGTCGATATATGGACAAAGAGAGCCGTCTTTCTTTTTGACGAAGAAGAATCTTGCTCCAGTTGGAAAGGTGGATTTCTGGATAAATCCCCAAACAAGATTCTCTTCTATGTACTCAGAGACATAGCATGGGTCTTGGCCATGACAAGGGGTAGATTCGCCAGCGAGGAGGTGAAGCACCAGGTATTAGGTCGATGGTGTAATCATACGGCCTATGAGGTGGTAGTGTCTCTGCCTCCTTTTTATCAAAGACATCCGCATATGACCAGTAGGGTGCCGGCAGGCCAGGTAGGTTAGCTGGAGTAGACAGAGGTCGAGCAGGACGAACAGGAACCAGACAGGACTTATGACATTCCTGACCTCACCCTATCTCTAATTCAGGATGGGCTTATGTCTCTGTAACCAAGGGAGGCCAAGCAAGAGGGGATAAGAGAGACCGGACAACACGTAGAAGGAGATCTTCTCCGAATGTAGAATTCCCACCTGAAGAGTTACAGGCTCAGTGACAAACAAGATGGTCTCAGAGAGAAGCTTTCCGTTCATGGAGGAAACCACTAAAGGATCAGCCAGACATATAGTAGGAATCTGATATCGCTCCACAACGGCCTGTTGAATGAGGTTCCCAGCGGCTCCAGAATCCAGATAGGCAGTCTCGAAGAAGCAGGTCTTGTCACTGGTAACCGAAACGGACAGATTCAAGGGCAGAGAGCAAGAACTTTTGCCTAGGACGACCTCTCCGAGCGGTCCCAGACACTGGAGTTTCCCGGTCTCACCGGACAGGAGCGGATTAGATGCTCTATATTGCCACAGTAGAAGCAACTCCCCTCGGCGCGGCGGGCCTCCTGGCGACACTTGACCATCTTAACTTGGTCTATTTGCATAGACCCTGGAGAAGAAACTGGCGGGGATGTTGGTTGCGAGACTGGCCTTTGGAAGGTTGGTGCGAGGCGCAGGGATCTTCTCTCATGGGTCGCCTCCTTAGAACGCTCCTGAAAACGAATGTCGATCTATGTAGCTAATGACACCAGGTCGTCCAGAGAGGTAGGTATGTCACGACCGGCTAGCTCATCCTTGATCTGTCCGGAAAGGCCCTCCCAAAAAGTAGACACCAGAGCCTCATTGTTCCAGGCAAGTTCAGATGCGAGGGTGCAGAAACGCATGGCTTACTGACCCACAGAGAGACTCCCTTGGCGGAGTTGGAGAATGTTAGAACTCTCCTGTTAGTTTTTTTTTAGTTTGCTGGTCACATGACCATTTTTGCCTATTTAATCCGGCTCCGCCCTCCTGGCCTTGCTGGACTTCATTGTATTTACTACTCTTGAGCTAGCTTGGTGCTCTGTTGCCGTTCTCTGTTAGTTTTGCTAGGTCTTCTGACCTCTATGCTTTTTGTTGTGTGTTTGTCTTTGACTGCTACTATTTCTGCTAGGAGGTGTCCAACTTATCCCAGTCCCTAGTTCTTGTAGGGATCCCTCCCTCACATCTATAGGTCTTCGTACAGACTAGCCGAGGACTTTAGCGGGTCTGATCGCAGGATCAGGTTCCCCGTTACATCGTAGGGATCTAGTTTAGTTCAATTGTAGGGACAGATCTCCTGTCTTTCCTTAGTCCCTGTAGCAGATCATAACAGTAAGTCCAGCCTTAAAAGAAAAAAAAAATTTTTCTCTAAGGAAAGACCTCCAGTTTTCCATCATGGTCTCGGTTCAAGATTTGGCTCAACGCTTGCAGGGACTCTCTCTGGAGGTGGCCAAGCTCCAACAACACGTGAGTAGCTGTTCTGGAGCACATTTTATGGAACCAAAGGTACGTCTGCCTGATTTATTTTTTGGCGAACAACAAGATTTTTTTTCTTTTAAAAATGCTTGTTTATTGTATTTTCGTTTGAGACCCGGATCCTCTGGTGATGAATCACAGTGTATAGGGTTCATAATGTCACTTTTGCGCAAAGATCCTCAGGGATTGGTCTTCTCTCTCCAACCTAGTGATCCGTGCTTTAGATCAGTGGATAGTTTTTTTTCTGCTTTGGGTTTCTTGTACGATGATCCTGATCGTGTCTCATCTGCTGAGTCTGAATTGAGACATCTGAGGCAGGGATCAGGTAATGTGGAAAAATATTGTTCTCACTTCCGTCGGTGGTCTGCCCAGGTGGGGTGGAACGATTCAGCTTTGAAAAGCTTGTTTCTTGCAGGGCTAGGTGAAAGGGTTAAGGATTTACTGATTGCTTATCCCACACCTGGAAACTTGCAGGAGGCAATGCAATTAGCTATACGGGTGGACAGGAGACTGCGTGCAAGGGTTAATGAGAGCAAATCCTCTTCTATGTCAGCTCCGAGTCCTGAGAGGGTCTGTGCTGACAATGGAGAGCCGATGGAGATTGGGGCGATGGCACCCCGCTCTCAGGAAAAAGACCGCAGGCTTTCTGAAGGCTTGTGCTTCTATTGCGGAAATTCTGGTCATTTTATTAAGAACTGTGTGCTTCGTATGAAGAAAGAAAAAAAAAATGGTCAGTCATGCACGTATAGCCTGTTTAAATTCTAAGGGAGTATTCCTATCTGCCACTACTGCTGCTCAGGATGAATTAATTGAATTTCGGGTATTTGTGGATTGTGGTTCTACTCTGAATGTGATTGATGGGGGATTCTTGGAAAAACTTAGATTAGAACCTAAAACTTTGTCATCCCCTATTGCTGTGGTTTCTGTTGATGGCTCTCCCTTGAAGAGTGTTACTCATAAGGTCTGTGAATTTCCCCTCACTATTAATGGTATTCATCAAGAGAATTTGGATTTGGTGGTATTGGATAATTTGCCTTCTCCAGTAATATTGGGGTTACCCTGGTTAAAATTGCACAATCCTGTACTGGATTGGTCTACCAATGAAATTAAGTCCTGGAGCCCTAAGTGTTATGACAAGTGTTGTAACGGGCGCATTGCTGCTGTGGATAAAGGGGAACTACCTGTACCTATTCAGGATTTTTGGAGAGTTTTTTCTGAGGAGGAGTCACAAATTTTGCCTCCCCTTAGAGACTATGATTGTACCATTGAATTTGTCCCTGGAGCGACTCTTCCTAAAAGTCGTTTATTTAATCTTACTATTCCTGAGAGAAAGGCTTTGGAGGAATACATACAGACAAGCTTGGCCGCCGGTCACATTAGGCCTTCCAAGTCTCCTGTGGCTGTTGGATTTTTTTTTGTAAAAAAAAAAGATGGCGGTTTACGTCTTTGTCTGGACTTTCGTGAGATTAATAAAATTACTGTACGCAATCCTTACCCACTGCCATTGATTCCTGATTTATTTAACCAGTTAGTGGGGGCCAAGTGGTTCTCTAAAATTGATCTCCGGGGGGCATACAATTTGTTGCGCATGAAGGAGGGTGATGAATGGAAGACTGCTTTTAACACTCCTGTGGGTCATTTTGAGAATCTGGTGATGCCTTTTGGTCTTACCAATGCTCCAGCATTTTTTCAGAATCTTATTAATGACATCCTTAGACCTTTAATTGGCAAAAATGTGGTTGTGTATTTGAATGACATTCTGATTTATTCGCCTGATCTGGAGTCTCATTGGCGGAGCGTACGTGAGGTATTACAGTTATTAATGGACAATTCGCTTTTTGCTAAGCTGGAGAAATGTGAGTTCGCTGTACAGAGAATTAGTTTTTTGGGCTACATTATCTCCAGTTAAGGTTTTGAGATGGACCCGGTTAAAGTTCAAGCTGTGCAGGAATGGCCTAGGCCTATTGGTTTGAAATCGATACAGAGGTTTTTGGGTTTCGCCAATTATTACAGAAAATTCATAAAAAAAAATTCTATTATTGTCAAACCGCTGACCGATCTCACCAGGAAAGGTGCTAATGCGGTTCAGTGGACTTCTGAGGCCATTGAAGCTTTTGTGTTTCTAAAGGAGAGGCTCACCTCTGCTCCCATCCTTATGCAGCCTGATGTGACTAAGCCGTTTTTGGTTGAGGTTGATGCTTCTTCGGTGGGGGTCGGTGCGGTGTTGTCTCAGGAAAGCAAGGATGGAGTACATCCCTGTGCCTTTTTTTCAAAAAATTTTTCTGAGACTGAACTTAATTACGATATTGGTAATCGGGAATTGCTGGCGATTAAACTCGCATTTGAACACTGGCGTCACCTCTTGGAAGGTGCTGAATTTCCCATTCAGGTTTTCACTGATCATAAAAATCTGATCTATCTTGATGCTGCCAAGCGCTTGAATGCCCGCCAGGCTAGGTGGGCACTTTTTTTCTCGCAGTTTAAATTTTCCGTTACTTACATCCCGGGTACCAAGAATGTTAAAGCGGATGCTTTGTCTCGCAGCTTTTCTCCCATGGTCGGTGTTGAGGAGGAAGAGGTGAGCATTTTACAAGAAGGTGTTGTGATTGCTGCTTTGGACTCCGTTTTGGAGGATGAGATACTTAAAGCTCAGGAGAATGCCCCATCTAACACTCCCCATGGGAGGTTGTTTGTGCCTAGGACCTTTAGGAGAGATTTGTTTGTTGAGTGTCATGAGTCTCGGTTGGCAGGTCATCCAGAAATTTCTGAGACCAAGAGACTTGTGGGTCGCAGTTTTTGGTGGCCTGGATGGCAGAAGGAAGTCATTAAGTGGGTGCGCCAATGTACTGTGTGTGCTAGATCCAAGTCTTCGCATGCTCCTGCTGCGGGGTTGCTTTGCCCTCTGGAGGTTCCTAGTGCACCTTGGACACATCTGGCTATGGACTTTATTACTGACCTTCCCCCCTCTGAAGGTTTCACGGTCATCTGGGTGGTCGTGGACCGTTTTAGCAAGATGTGTCACTTGGTTCCCTTCATCAAACTTCCTTGCGCTAAGACACTCGCTAAGGCCTTTGTCAAGGAAATTGTCAGACTACAAGGTGTTCCTACTGACATTGTTTCTGATAGGGGACCTCAGTTCGTGGCTCGTTTTTGGCGTGCCTTTTGTGACAGGTTGGGAGTTCATTTGTCGTTTTCATCCGGATATCATCCTGAGTCTAATGGCCAGACAGAAAGGAAGAACCAGGATGTTGAGCAGTTCTTGCGTTGTTTTGTGGCAGACAATCAGGAGGGGTGGTCTGAGTTTCTGCCACTTGCTGAATTTGCTCTTAACAACCATACATCCTCTTCTGCTGGGTGTTCACCTTTTTTTTGTTGTTCTGGGAGACATCCGTCTTTTGGGTCATTCTCCAAATTGGTTTCGGCTGTGCCTGAGGAGGAGAGTTTTTCCGGTGATTTGGAGAGAGTTTGGACGGATGTGCATGCTAATCTTCAGGAGGCTAACAAAAAATCTAAGAGGTACTTTGATAGGAAACGGCAAGAGGTTTTGTTTGCTGTTGGTGACATGGTTTGGTTGTCCTCTAAGAATCTGCGATTGAGGATTCCTTCTAAAAAATTGGGTCCCAAGTTCGTAGGGCCCTTTAAGGTGCTTCAGATAGTTAACCAATCTGCTGTTAGGTTGGAGGTTCCTACCTCCTGGAAGATTAACCCGGTGTTTCATGTTTCTCTGTTGAAAAAAGCTGATGTGTTGGATGGTGATGCCTCTGCCACTGTTCCTCCGGTGGTGGAGGACGGGGAATATGCAATTTCCCGCATCCTAAATTCCAGACGGTATAGAGGGAGTTTGCAGTATCTCGTCGCTTGGAAGGGTTTCGGACCTGAGGATAACTCATGGGTGAGGGCGGATGATGTTTCTGCTTCCAGACTTGTCAGAGCGTTTCACAGGAGGTTTCCTGGTAAGCCTGGGCCTAGGGGATCCGGAGGATCCTCTTAGAAGAGGGGGTACTGTTAGAACTCTCCTGTTAGTTTTTTTTTAGTTTGCTGGTCACATGACCATTTTTGCCTATTTAATCTGGCTCCGCCCTCCTGGCCTTGCTGGACTTCATTGTATTTACTACTCCTGAGCTAGCTTGGTGCTCTGTTGCCGTTCTCTGCTAGTTTTGCTAGGTCTTCTGACCTCTATGCTTTTTGTTGTGTGTTTGTCTTTGACTGCTACTATTTCTGCTAGGAGGTGTCCAACTTATCCCAGTCCCTAGTTCTTGTAGGGATCCCTCCCTCACATCTATAGGTCTTCGTACAGACTAGCCGAGGACTTTAGCGGGTCTGATCGCAGGATCAGGTTCCCCGTTACATCGTAGGGATCTAGTTTAGTTCTATTGTAGGGACAGATCTCCTGTCTTTCCTTAGTCCCTGTAGCAGATCATAACAGAGAAGAGAGGAGGCAGTCGAAGATTTTTGTCTGGGCTCATCGTACACCTTCCGGAAAGCCGCGAGAAAAGCCTGGAGGACGGACACCAGAGGATCCCCTCTCTCCCACAGAGGGTTAAGCCACGCCAACGTCACTCAGGTGAGGTTCGACATGATGAATGCCACCTTGGCCCTGTCGAAGGTGAACTGGTGCGCCAGGAGCTCAAAGTGAAGTGAAAACTGATTAATGAAGCCCCGAAATAGGGCAGGATCATGACCAAAATGTGGAGGAGCACATACCCGGGTTACTAAGTCTGGTGCCACAGTGCCACTGGTTTTAGGATGGCGCGGGCGCCCACTTTAAGAGGAAGGGAGCGCGCGCGTGCCCCAAGTTCAGAGACTGGGGATCTAAGCGCGGTGCGCGCACCCCGGACAGACGCTGTGATGAGGCCAAGGGGGGAGCGGAACGCCGTACCGGAGCCGCGGTGGTGAGTGGATCGGCGTCTCTGACCGGCAGGAGTCAGAGACGCCGATGCTAAAGTACCCCCCCCTTTACGCCCCCTCTTTTTCAAGCCCCCAAGAATTTTTTCAAGAAGAGGAGGAGTATGTATGTTCTCCCTGGGCTGCCAAGACCTCTCCTCAGGACCAAACCCCTTCCAATCCACAAGAAAAAAGGTTTTTCCTCTTACCCTCTTGGTAGCCGGAATGTTCTCTACCTCATAAACGTCCTCAGCGCTGACTGGAACTGGAGCTGTACCCAGATAATGAGAGAAAGGATTGAGGACAACAGGCTTGAGGAGTGATACATGGAAGGAGTTGTGGATCCGTTATGAGCCAGGAAGTTTCAGCTTGTATGCCACCGGATTAATTTGGCTCAGAATCTTGAACGGGCAAATGAATCGAGGACCCACCTTGTAAGAAGGCATCTTGAGGCAAACATACTTAGAGGAAAGCCAGACCTTGTCTCCCAGACGTAGATGAGGCGGATCCAGACGTCTCTTATCAGCGTTTCTCTTCATCCGCTCAGAGGACTGTAGAAGTGCAGCTCTAGTGTCTTCCCAAATCACCGAAAAGTCACTGACAAGACACTCTGCGGCAGGATTGTCCACTGAGGAAGAGACGGGAAACGGAATTCGGGGGTGTTGACCGTAAACCACAAAAAGCGGAGACTTAGCAGAGGACTCACTCACATGGTTGTTATAAGAATACTCGGCCTAAGGCGGAAGTTCTACCCAATCGCTATGGTGAGTGTTGACAAAGTGCCGAAGAAAACTGGCTGTTCATCATTATGCTATTTGTACTGTGGTGAAATTGATGCCATTTTGGTGGTGTCTGCCACTAACTTTTGGAAATGTGGAAACTCCTGATTGGGTCTCCATCTGCTGGGTTGGCTATAGTGGAAGAGGTATCAGTCCTAATTATACTATTTGCACTGCAGTGAAATTGATGCCATTTTGGTTGTGTTTGCCACTAATTTTTGGATATGTGGAGTCTCCTGACTGGGTCTCCATCTGCTGGCTTGGCTGTAGTGGAAGCGGTGTCGGTCCTTATTACCTCATTTCTACAGTAGTCAAATTGATACCACTTTGGTGGTGTTGCCACTAAAAATGTAGAGACTCTTACTTGGGTCTCCATCTGCTGGGTTGGCTGTAGTGGAAGAGGTGTCAATCCTCATTAAGCTATTTCTACTGTAGTGAAATTGATGCCACTTTGGTGGTGTCTGCCACTAGTTTTTAGAAATGTCGAGACGCCTGATTAGGTCTCCATCTGCTGGGTTGGCTGTAGTGGAAGACGTGTGGGTACCCATTATACTAGTTCTACTCTACTGAAATTCATGCCACTATGGTGGTGTCAGACCCTAATTTAGGGAATGTGAACACTCCTGGTTGTGTCTTCCTCTACTGAGTTGGCTGTAGTGGAAGAGGTGTCAATCATAATTATACTATTTGTAAAGTAGTGAAATGTGGAGATTCCTGATTTGGTCCCCATCTGCTGGGTTGGCTGTAGTGGAAGAGGTGTCGGTCCCAATTATACTAGTTGTACGCTACTGAAATTGATGCCACTTTGGTGGTGTTAGGCCGAAACACTCCAGGTTGGGTGTGCATAAGCTGGGTTGGAAGAGGTTATGTTCTTATTATACTATTTTTACAGTAGTGAAATTGATGCCACTTTGGTGGTGTCTGCCACTAGTTTTTGGAAATGTTGAGAGGCCTGATTGAGTCTCTATCTCCTGGGTTGGCTGTTGTGGAAGATGTGTGGGTTCCCATTATACTATTTCTACTGTAGTGAAATTGATGCCACTTCGGTGGTGTCTGCCACAAATTTTTATAAATGTGGAGACTCCTGATTGGGTCCCCATCTGCTGGGTTGGCTGTAGTGGAAGAGGTGTCAGTCCTAATTATATTATTTGTATTGTAGTGAAATTGATGCCATTTTGGTGATGTCTGCCACTAATTTTTGGAAATGTTGAAACTCCTGATTGGGTCACCATCTGCTGGGTTGGCTGTAGTGGAAGAGGTGTTGATTCTAATTATACTATTTCTACTGTAGTAAAATTGATGCTACTTCAGTTGTTTCTGCCACTAATTTTTGGAAATGTGGAGACTCCTGATTGGGTCTCCATTTGCTGGGTTGGCTGTAGTGGAAGAGGTGTCGGTTCCCATTATACTAGTTCTACTCTACTGAAATTGATGCCACCTCGGTGGTGTCTGACACTAGTTTTTGGAAATATGGAAACTCCTGATTGGGTCTCCACTAGTGATGAGTGAGCGTCCTCGCCACTGCTCGGTACTTGCACGAGCATCTCACTGCTTAACATGCTTGGTGAGTATTTCCGAGATACTCCTGAGGGAAATCGGGTCCCAGCCCCGCATGTTGGGCGCTCTTTAGACAGCCAATTAACATGAAGGGATTGCCTGCCACGCATTGCAATGCCGTAGCCATGTTGATTGTGGCATAACAGTGAAGGCTGGCAGCATAGCGTCATCGGATGTATATAAGACCCAGTGTCCCTATGCTTGGCACAGTTTACCCTGGAAACAGGCAGAGTAGGGAGAGGTGCTGCTGAGTGAGGGATAGAATTGACGGTGTAATAATTAGGTATAGGTATTCCACAGTAAGATATATATCCATCTGAACTAACAGTCCTGAGGACTAATCCAGCTGCATATATAAATCCAGATGACAGCAGGAGCTATGCAGGCAGAGTTTGTGGACACTGTAAACAGCAGAATAGGGTCCATTGCACATTCTGTCTGCTCTGCTGCTGTTACAGATATCCGTAGCCTTAGATAACAGGGCTATTTTTGTTGCTCTTAATCCTGATTGTTTTGCTTAAAAAGTGATATAGTACACCATTTTACTGATCTATTTGCTTGTTAGCAGAATTCAGACAGATTTTTATTTTGTTTTATTTGCATTGCTGTATTGTAGAAGTAGAAACTTTTCCATCATCGGATGTGACCCCATATTACTGTGGTAATAATACAGACATTTTGTGGAGCGTGCCAAATATTACCCTCCATTTAAAGTCTACCACTTTGGTGTTGTTCATCCTATTCACACTTTATCGCTGACCAATACCACAGCTATAAGACCACTTCCTAAAGCTGTGGTCATCAGACGTTATACCATATTACTGCGGTAATAATCCTTACATTTTTGGGAGCGTGTCAAGTATTACACTCCATTTAAAGTCTGGCAGTTGTGTGTTCAAATATATTCACAGTTGGTTGCTGACATACCGTATCTGTGAACAATGTTGTCAGAGTATTAAGCCACTTTTACGGACTCTGATAAAATGGCTTGCTCAGCTGTACATGGAGGTAGACATGGAACACTGTCTCTTTAAGTTTTCGAGTTGGTTTAATAAAACGTTATAAACCAGCCTAGAATTCATAAGGTAAATACAGCCCATTCGGCATAACGGAAAAAAATATATATAAAGATGCAGCACAGTCCATATATTGGCTGGGTTCAGGACACTCAGGGTTAACCACACACAGTTCAGCACAATACATGCAAGTTCCTATCTGGAGTAAGTCTCTCCAGATTCAAAAGACTGGCTATTTATAGCCTGGACCACACCCTGAGGTGGAGATATGGAGAACAACTTCCCACCCGCTCTATGGTGGTTCTCATAAAACACGCCCTTTCAAACAAGGCTGATTAACCCTCTCTGCATCTACCATGCAGGAGAAAATTTCCATGTTTCACATCACTGAAGCTAATAGCCTCAGTGAAGCATATCTCTCCTCCAGTATTCTGCCAGTGACTTTGTCAGAAGACTGACAATAAAACATACAAACACAAAGCTAAATTGGATTTTCCTGGGAGAAATGTTAAGAAACATTCTTTGCAGGGTCATGACTTGTATATAAGGCCATAAAAAAAAAAAAAAAAAAAAACTATAAAAACACAGCAGGATCTTTAGTATAAAAACCAGACTCGCCAATGCAATCTCTTAATCCTTGCAAGCTTCAACACAATGTTCACAAGGTAGACAGCAGAAGTGGTGGCTCCCCTAGACAACGAGAAAACTCCTTCACGATGGTAGAGACCACCATCTCCTTAGCTTGCTGCCTGGTACTTTTCGGTGAGAATGAACTTGGCTCCAAGCAGCCAGGAATTTCCAGCGAATGGCACGTCATGGTTTGATATGAGCAACCAGTACCAGAGGCGAAGCCATCCCCAATTTCAATAACTCAGGAATTTTATTTGCCAGACTGGCTGCTGTGGGGTTTCTACTCACTTGGGAGAGTTGGTAGTCAAAACAGGAAGCATTTCCATTAAAAGGTCCATTCTAGTTTATTGCGGAGTCATAATCCAGCCATAAACTAAGGAAAATAAACAGCCTTCAGTTCAGGCAAACAAAGTAAACAGCTCTTTAGGCAAAGTCTCTTGAGAACCAGTCCTAATCACACCGGCTGGAAAACATTCAGTACACCGGCTCAGTTTGCAGATACCACAAAATAGGACCTCTTCCTCATCACACAGACTATGTGTCAAACAATGGACTCCATTTTACCTTGTTAACCACACCCAGAGGTGAAGTATGTGGGTAGCCAGACCCGCCCATCTCTCCGACTACCCGCAAAACCTGGGCCTAGATGCACCAAACAATCCTCTTAGTGCTTGCGTGCATTACAGCAACATTCCAGGATTACATCACAGACGACAGCCATCTCTGTGATACATACCTCCGATCAACTATGTGTCTGTGCCACCTTACACTACTCAAACATTCGTTTCTCACAAAGGAGCTGAAGACAGAGTGGCAGTATGTGCAAGTTTCTCCAGCATGACCTGTTTGTTATATATCAGAGGGAGAACAGAATTGGGATTTGTTATTTTATTATTATTATATTATTATAGTCCTAATTGTAATATTTCTACTCTGGTGAAATTGATGCCACTTTGGTGGTATCAACATTTAATTTTTTGAAATGGGGAGACTACTGGTTGGGTCTCCTTCATGTGTGTTGCCTGTAGCAGTAGGCCTCCCAGACCAGAAGGCCTCCACTTACTTTCAGTCAACTACCCATGTTACTATCCTTACATTTTTGTACCAATAATAATCTATGAAGTTGATTTTCTACCATCTGAATGTGGCTAAGCAGGTTGAGTGTTGCATGTGGTATCAGAGCTCCCAGCACAGCAGACCTACACCGATCCCTCATCCACCTCATCTTAATTTGAAGTTCAATTCAAAGCTGTAAATGCTGGCCTAGACCCTAATACCTCATCTATGGCCCATGGCTGATTGCTGCTTTGGGTCAATTGAGGCCACTTTCCTGCTGTCTGCCTCTAATTTGATGTGTTTTGGCAGCTTTTGGGCGAGTTTGAAGGTGTTGTGTATGGGTTTAGTTTTGACCCCCATTGAATCCAATGGCGTTCGGTAATGTTTGGTGAAAATTCGACAAATAAATCGGTGAATATTGCAATTCCGAGCCGAATATTGAAATATTTGCTCATCTCTACTTGTCACCACTAAAGTGTCTGAGAAATAAGACAGTTGAACCACTTGCCAAGCCTTATTATTCTAAAATCAATAAAAGAACCTAAACTTGAAAAAATTTCCAAAATCCACTAGCAAGTATAAAAATAACAATCTTTATTGATAAATAATCCATAAAAAGATTTTTTCATTGTCAAATAATCACCAAATCATTTGAAAGAGGGAAAGGATGAAACAAACAAAAGAATCAGCACAAAGGGACACATATAATAATTCCATATAAAGTTTGGTCTCAGTTCCTATAGGTGATATTGCCTACGATGAGAAGGTGACTAGTAATGTAGAGATGATAATTCAAATGATCTCTAATAACAATAATCATATAGATGAATCACGTCATCTTGAAAATAGAGCGTTCAAACCCTCAACAAGGCAATACCCAAATGGTTCACATCAAAATACACATGCTGTAACTGACCCAGACCATTGAACTTACTTGTTTGGTGGAATAGGGCATTCTTGGAAAGATATATGATTAAGGGCCTAATACCACGGGGTTTACGAGTTCAAATCTTTCCATCCTTTGTGGTGGATGATGAACCCCTTAAACTGAGATGGGAAGAAGTTGCCGGGGATTGTTCCCGTGGCTTTATGGAGATCTTAATACAGATGGATGATAAGATCCTTAAAGATATTGAGAAAGAAATAGAGTAAATACAAAGTAATATCAAAAAGGATCTTAGTGACAAGGCCCTTGAAGAAATTAATAAAGAATTGGAACTTAATTTCGTTAATTGGAAAAATGAAGTGTGTACTGCAAAAACAAAGAAGTTTCAGAAAGATATGGCAGATCTTCAGAACAACATGATGTATCGGTGGAGAAATAGGGGCTCTAGAAAAGGTTCCATAATCAGGTCACATTCTGGCTCAATCTCATCTCATATCTCAATGGATGAAACACGCCCCAATACCAGTGACTCTCAATCTGAGAACACTGTACATATGGGCATCACAAGGGATCTAAGGAACAAGACCAAATCCTATCCGAAAAGAAAAATCACTCCCCCATATCAATATACTAAGAAAACCAGGAGTAATAATATGGAGGTAATTAATCTCTCTAAACATGAACTGTCTCCCACACACTATGAACTTCTGAAATTAGGTCTGTCCTTTTCACCGGTCAGTGGATTCGATTACTTCTTGGCAGTTAAGGATCTCCACCTCTTCTGCCTCAAATTAATTTTGAAAAAATTACACCATAGACCTGAGCATGAGTTGAACTCTATGAGTGATAGGGAGTTGGAGGCATTGGATACATTGGAGGATCTCCTATTGGAGCAAGGCCCAAGCACTGATTTTCCTAAAGCTATTCTGCCCAAATCAACCACATTTCCTCCCTTGTCGATTTGCTCATCAATTGAAATTTTCTCCAAAATGGTCATGGAAGATTTAAAAAAAAATCCCGGGTGGGATTAGGAGAGATAATGTACATCCATTACAGAGAAAAGCCCTTAAAGAACTAAAACGAGGGAAATGTCATGATCTGGCCAGTTAATCAGTATGAGAAGGAGGTATATAGACAGCTGAAGGTGAAAGAAAATTACTCCATTGAGCCTAGTAATCCAACATCACACTTCAGTCTTGAACTTCAAAAAATCCTGATCACTGCATATGAAGAAGGAATTATACCAAAAAAAGTATTGGAGGGTTTAGCTGTAAAATCTCCAAAAATACCCACGCTATACTTGCTCCCCAAGATTCATAAAGATCCATTGGATCCCTCGGGGCGTCCGATAGTCTCTGGCATGGGAGGTCTATGCGAACCAGTCTGTAAATTCATTGACCACTATTTGAAACCACTGGTGGAGACGTTACCCTCCTATGTCAGGGACTCTTCGGACGTCCTGGGGAAATTGGATGGCATCTCCCTGGATGAGGATATGTGGCTGGTGACAGCAGACGTCGAGTCCCTATACACCTGTATAAATCATGATGATGGAATCAGTGCCGCCCGTTTTTTCTTAGGGACAAGTAGTCTGGACAGGCCCCTGGTCAACCTGATTTTGGAACTATTGGAATTCATTCTTGAACACAATTTTTTTGTTTTCAGGGATCAGTTTTATTTGCAGAGACGGGGAACCGCCATGGGCGCGGCATTTGCCCCGTCGTATGCGAATCTCTTCCTCGGCCTTTGGGAGAGGGGGATTTTCTGCGACGGCGGGGTGCATGCCGCGGGCCAGGTGTTGTACTGGTTCCGGTACATAGATGACCTTCTAATCATTTGGCAGGGCACCACATTGCAATTGAACACTTTTTTTGAGGCATTAAATGTTAACAACTATAATATCAAATTAACATACAAATATAGTAGACAAGAGATTGATTTCTTGGATATTGCAATGTCGGTGGACCCGAGGGGCCTGATCCAGACCAGTATCCATCGTAAAATAACTTCTGTAAATTCTGTACTACACGCCTCTTCTGCACATTTACCCTCGACCATCAGGGCCATTCCCACTGGACAATTTATGAGGGCTAAAAGAACATGCTCTACTGCTGTCTCTTTTGAACAGCAAGCTATAGATCTACGAGATCGTTTTTTGGATAGGGGCTATAGCCGCAGAACAATTAAGAGGGGCTTCAATAAGGCAAAGGCAGTCCCGCGGGAAAGACTCCTCAGGACTACCAAGAAAAAACTAACTGATATCCCGAAGATAAGATTTATCTCTACTTTTAATTGTGAGTGGAATTCTATGAAAGTTATTCTTGTGAGACATTAGCCCATCTTACTCACTGATCCAGTTTTGAAAAAGGAGATCTCTGAATTTCCACTCATGACAGCAAGACGCAGTAGAAATCTTCGGGATCATCTAGTCCAAAGCCACTATGTGGCGAAAGGAAAGAGTCACTTTGGGACTGGCAAACAAAAGTGGGGATGCTTTCCCTGCGGTGACTGCCTTGCCTGTACAAGGGGTAACATTATTAGAGCAACCTCCTTTGACACTGCGGATGGGACTCGGACCTCTGCGGTCACCAGTTACATATCCTGTAGTACATCATACGTGGTGTACTACGGGGTGTGCCCATGTGGGAAAATTTATGTAGGACTAACATCTAGGAAGCTACGTATCCGAACTCGGGAATATGTCAGGGACATTGTGGTGGCAGGGGAGGTGGAGGACCTAACGACCGTGAAGACTATCCCAAAACACTTTAAGACCTGTCATAACTCCGATCATCGGGGTTTTAAAATTAGGGGGATTGATCAAATCCACTGTGGTATTCGGGGAGGCGATGTGAAAAAAGCTCTAGCCCAACTTGAGCTTAAGTGGATCATCAATCTGGGGTCTATGTCACCCCTTGGGCTAAATGAGAAACTTAGTTTCTCACCCTTCTTGTAATCTCTACACTTTTAACTTGATTTTAACCTTGTTTTTCTTTTGTGTGATTCTAATTTTTCCTCTTTATGCCTCCGTATTTTAGCGTGAATGACTTGCCATTACTCCCGTTCTGTGATAATATGGGAAGTACCCAACTTTATTGTGTCTTAGACCTACCTTTATTTGGATTTTGTATCTATTGAACTCCAACGAGTGAACCAGCAACTTTGAAGTCACCTTATTTTTCTCCTACATCATTGGACATTTCTTTATTTTGTGCACTCGATGTATATATGATATTTATTATATTGATTTATATACTGTGATATACAAGGATGTGACAAATGTATGTTGTGTTTTTTTTTATTTGTTTTTTTTTATGGTCATGCACATGTATTTACCTGTATCTGTGCACACTACTATACTACGCGCATTCTTAGTCTGATGTGCCAAAAAATGCATTTTTGAATTGTTTAAACTTTAATGTGTATCTGTCTTTTGTGCATTTGGTTATAATTATAACTTTTGTGTACTGATATGGGTGTACTACCATGTTTTGCGTTTGCATAACTCTGCATTAGGTATTTGTGCATATTGATATGTCTGTGCTATATCTATATATTAGTTCACTCACTGATGCACATGTATTTGTCCACATTGTGCGCTTTTTGGGTGCATCAGTACTGTGAGGTATTTGCAACCTCTTTATTAGTCCATCTACTTTCTTTATTTATTCCTCTATAAAGGTTGGTCTTACGTTGGGAAATAGCGCCCCCATAATATTGATTATGCTATGGACTTTTGTATCTGTGGTTCGCGGGTCTCCAGGATGGAAAAGTTTCCCTGGTTACATGATACGAGCATGGACTCCCAAAAAATGGCGCCAGTAAGCGCATGCGCACTGCGACAGTCAATCCTATACCGGGCTAAGGCCTCCGTCATTTCCGGCACGCACATATGACGTCAAACGGGGATTTCCCTAGTGCGTGCCGGAAAGGAGAGCCGGACCCCGAACTTCCGGTTTCTCTGTCGCAGCGCTGGGGCACGGCACATGGATTGGTGGACTCTGGATATGGACGGGTATTTAAATGGTGAGGCACGCATATTCCTGATCACACTCCCCTTGAGAAAGCATTGAGTGTGCGAAACGCGCGTCGGGGCGTCACATACGGCACGGGACCAAATTCAGTGACTATTCCTATGGGTAAGTTCAATGGTCTGGGTCAGTTACAGCATGCGTATTTTGATGTGAACCATTTGGGTATTGCCTTGTTGAGGGTTTGAACACTCTCTTTTCAAGATGACATGATTCATCTATATGATTATTGTTATTAGAGATCATTTGAATTATCTCTACATTACTAGTCACCTTCTCATCGTAGGCAATATCACCTATAGGAACTGAGACCAAACTTTATATGGAATTGACGCGCCCCCTGGGCCAGTGCTGTAGGGGATACCCGGAGCCGGATCTCGATGGGGGTAGTAGTCCTTGTGGCGGTGACCCGGTCCGTGCCCAGGGTGTCAAACTAAGTGGCAGTCTATGGCAGTAGATGTTAACTTGATTGTCGACTACGCCACCCGTTGAGTGTGGCTTTGAAGCCGCCGCTGCAGAGCAGTCCGCTGAGGCCGGTGGTATATGTGCAGCAGTGATGGTATAACCCCCAACGGGAGGGGTATGGCCTCAGGGCAGCAGGTGTAGATGGTGGGGGTTGTGATGGTGCCGTAAGAAGACTCAGAGTCGGGAGATGCAGTTCAGGGTTTTTACTTACTGGTGTCCTTTTAGTCACTCTGGCCTTGAGTGACCACCCGAGCCGTGCTGCGTCCACCAGGTCCTGGACTCGGCCAACCCCCAGGCAATTCCGGAGCGTGGTCCTGAGCTCCTTTCTGACTCTCCCTTTCTCTGGCCGTTCCCACCAGGGATCCACTTTTGGCCGGCTCCTTCGGGTCTCTTGGTGGTCAAACCTCCTCTGGGTTCCCTGACCCTATACTTGGTGTGCCTTTCTGGTGGATTTGGTGAGGGTCGTGGCAAATCTTGACCACGACCTCCGGTTTCTGGCTGAGGATTAGTGGCCTCCACCAGTTCGGGTTCCGGTACCCTTGTCCGCCAACCCTTCACCCTTTTGTCTGTATTCTGGGATCTTGGGGTTCCCTTCTTGTTTCCTCTCTGGGTCCTTCTTTCTCCTCTCTCTCTCTCAGCAGGCTCTGCTCTGGAGCTGGGCCCAGCCGGAGCCACAGCTCCCTGTCAGCCCTCCTGGCTGAGCTCCTCTGCTCTGCTCCTCTTGCCTGACTGAACTCACTGACCCTATCCTAAGATGGTGCCCACCTTATATACTCCCTCTATGTGTGAGCTCAGGTGACCAGCACCCAATGAGCTCCTATCTTTACCCAGACTACTCCCCCTATCTGCCCCTACACTACTGGGATGTTCCACCCCCCTCCCACTCCAGCCAGGGACAGACGCTGTCGTACCTGCACATATACTGGTGGGAGTACCGTCGTTCTGTCCCCCGGAAATGGGATGTATGTAGTGCATGCAGCCTACTAGCTCAGTTCCACACTCCATCCTTACCCGGGAGTGGAATACCACACCTCTGGCTTGAGGTGTAATACCCCTGTAGCAGCCGAGTCCTCAGGGTGCTACAGAATTATTATATGTGTTCTTTTGTGCTGATTCTTTTGTTTGTTTCATCCTTTCCCTCTTTTAAATGATTTTCTCATTATTTGACAATGAAAAAATCTTTTTATGGATTATTTAGCAATAAAGATTGTTATTCTTATACTTGCTAGTGGATTTTTGAAATTTTTTCCAAGTTTAGGCTCTATGATTGAGGATTCACTACATAGTCTTGTTCATGTAAAATTGAATGGGGAGATATGACTTATCTATCTTCAGCCAGTATATATTACTTATATCTTTGGAATAGTTTCTTGCATTAAAATCAATAAAAGGCAAGGAATGCATTAAAAATTATACGGAAATTATCATTAAGAAGAGGCTGACAACAAGAGGTGCAACTGTCATAATGGATTGGGAATTGGACTCTAATGAAGCTAAATATCAATTAATGGATTTTAATGTGGGCAAAAATAAAGAAGATAATGCTAATATTTTTAAAATGATATAGATTAGATAGTGGACAGTGCCTTTAATAGAAAGCTTTTTTCAGAAAAGCTTAAAAGGTCTCTCATTAACACTTTAATAGCTATCCATATACACCGATTTTTTTTATCTACTTCCAAAAATTTACAAAAAATCTTAACAGACTTCTGGAACATCCTATAGATTCTAGAATTATTATAGAAATAGTAGAGACTTTAGTGGTGCACTATCTCCAAAAGATTGGTAAGAAATTTCCAGATTGCCTATCAGATACTAATCAATTCCTTGGAAAGGTGGAAACTGTTGACGGTGACAAGAGTCTCTACACCAACTTACCTTATGAGGATATAGGTGTAATTAGGGAAATATTCTGTGAAAATCCTATAATCTTTCACCCCGTCACCCAGAAACCTGTTTTCACTTTCCTGACCAGGCCAATTTTTTCAATTCTGACCATTGTCACTTCATGAAGTAATTATTCTGGAACGCTTCAACGGATCCCAGTGATTCGAAGGCTGTTTTCTCATGACATATTGTACTTCATGATAGTGGTAAAATTTGCTCGCCATTACTTGCATTTACTTGTGAAAATATCATAAATTTGGAGAAAATTTTTAAAATTTCACAATTTTCAAACTTTTCATTTTATCCCCTTAGACCAGAGTTATGTCACACAAAGTAGTTAATAAATAACATTTCACACTTGTCTACTTTACATCAGCACAATTTTTGAAACATAGTTTTTTTTTGTTAGGGAGTTAGATTGGGCGCACGGCAGGGCTTGGAAGGGAAGGAGCGCCATTTGACCTTTTGAACGCAAAACTGGCTGGAATCGAGAGCGGATGCAAGGTCGTGTTTGGAGAGCCCCTGAAGTTCCTAAACAGAGGAAACTCCTCACTAATTACCCCATTTTGGAAACTAGACCCCTGAAGGAATTTATCTAGATGTGTGTTGAGCACCTTGAATACCTTAGTGCTTCATAGAAGTTTATACCGTGGAGTCGTGAAAATAAAAAATCACATTTTTTCCCACAAAAATGTTATTGTAGTCCCAAATTTCTCATTTTCACAGGACCAACAGGAGAAAATGGATTGTTTGCAATTTCTCCTGATTATACCAATACCCTGTATGTGGTGGAAAACTACTATTTAGGCATACGGCAGAGCTTGGAATTGGAGTGCAGACTTTGATGCAATGGTCTGTGCGAGCCATGTCAAGTTTGGAGAGCCTCTGATGTGCCTCGTCAGTGGAAATCCCCCACAAGTGACCCCATTTTGGAAAATACATCCCTCAAGGAATTTATCTAGAGGCATAGTTTTAGTAATGATTTTAATGCTTCTAGTTTTATTGGTGTATGAATTTATGATGTGGTGGTATGTGTAAGTTGAGCGGGCTGAGTACATCAGATTATAAAAGTGTTTTGAGTCAACAGGGTAAAACCAAATTGTATTAATTTATGGACGTGGTATGCTTTGAAGCAGTCCTCAATACAAAGGCCAAGTTTCTCAGGGCAGGCTTCACAATCGTAAATTGTGTCCTTTCGTATTCCCCTCTTGGAGTGTACTGAGCATACACAGCACTTTTTTGTCTTCTTCCCTTCTTTGCTGTATGGGGAACCTCTCCAGGAAAATGTTGACCTGGTACAATGCGAGGACCATCAGTTTGAGAAGTACTGGGACTGTAACCTTCCTAAGTGCCAAACATTAGGGCCTTGATGACTACCTCCTGAAACTGAAGGAAGGTTTGTACCGCGCATGGCCAATTTTTTGTACTATACTTTACCATTTGGGACTTCTGTTGTGGTACCTGGGACATTGACAAGAGATATGTTGACACGGTGTATGGAGGTCATGATAAGGGCATCCCTCTTATACTCGACCACCAGCATGTTGTCACTGCATTGGGCTCCGCTCTCACCCTTTCTCAGCTGTTGCCCAATTAGCAGCTTAGGGCGGATTCTCTGTTTTTTTTCACACGTAGCCGAATGCAACTGTACCTCTGACAGAGAGGGTCTTGAAGAGTGGTATGCTGGTGTAAAAGTTATCTATGTAGAGGTGATAACCCTTATCCAGCAGTGGCTGCAGCAATTCCCACACAATTTTTCCACTCATCGCCAGGACATGTGGGCATTCATGGGGTCAATCTTGATGTCCTTCCCTTCGTAGATCCTAAATCTGTGGGTGTTGCCTGAGGTATTCTCACACAGCTTGTAGTTTAATTTCGTACCTGGCCCTGTTACTGGGAATGTTAGCTTCCCTTTGAAATGAACCAGAGATTCATCTATATAGATGTCCCTTTGGGGGCTGTACAACTCAGCAAATTTTCTGCTGAAGTGGTCAACTACTGGCCGAATTTTATAATTTTATATAGACGATCAAACTTAGGATCGTCTCGGGGAGGGCACTTCACATTATCACTATAATGCAACATTTTTTGGATTGCTTCAAATCGTGGCTTTGTCATGGCTATACGGAATACAGGTGTGCTGTAGAGTATATCAGTACTCCAGTATTGCCAAAGATGTATTTTGACTGAGCTCATATGCAGCACAAAAACCCCAAAATGTCATAATTTCTGTTGCATTTACAGGGGTCCATCTAGCATATGATGACGTGGGATTTTGGGTGAAAAATTGATGGGCATACAAATTTGTCTGGGCAATCATAAGATTTATTATTTCCATGCGGAAAAATAATTTAGAAAAGTCAATTTCAGTGAGGCCTATACTGTCAAATTGGATTCCTGAGCTACCCATGAAATCAGGAATAACAGGCTGATGATTTTTGGGGGCTGAAGTCCATATGGGATCGATTGCTGTACAGGTTGCTTTGGTCCTAGGACACCTTGCTGGGGATCCCACCTCACTGGATGAGAAAGAGGAAGAGAAACAGAGGAATGTGGGATGTTTCTCACTGCCTGAATCCGTGTCAGAGGCAAGGATGCAGTATGCCTCCTCTGCTGAACAGTGTCTTCTTGACTAAGGGACATTTTTATATTATTCTTCAAAACACTGGGGATGTGTGTGTGAGTGGTGCTTTTACACATGTATTGTGTGGGACTTGTGTAAAGGGTATTATTTATTATAAAAAGTAGAAAGAAAAAAGTAGAGAAAAAACGTAGAAAAAAAAATGTAAAGAAAAAAGTAGAGGAAAAAAAAAAGAAAAATTTGGAAGAAACACTTTAAAGGAAAAAAATGAAAAGAAAAATCAGTACAAGTGTACAAGTAAAAATAAGTTTGTATAAAAAAAAATTAGTGACATTCACTACACTAATGCCCTACCTATAAAGTTAGTTTTTTGCAAAAGAAAAACTGACTTCACTAACACTGCCATGTACTCTCCCCTAATGTGCCAGTTAAAAATTTATTCGGCGCTATTCTTTTCTTTTGCAATAGAAAAAGGAAAGTCACTAACACTGCGAAATACGCTCCCCTAATGCACTAGCTAAGTTACCCGGTGCCAACAATTCTTTTTTTTGCAAAAGAAAAAGGTACGTCACTAACACTGCGACGTACGTTCCCCCAATGCACTAAGAAGTTACCCGGTGCTAACAATTCTTTGTTTTTTGCCTACCTATAAAGCTCTTCTGTACTACTTTTTTTTTTCTAAAAGAAAATTGGACGTCAATTACACTGCAACGTCCTCTCCCCTAATGCACTACCTCCCAACCTACAAAGCTACTCTGTACTACTATTATTCTTTTTTTAAAAAAAGAAAATCAGATGTCACTTACTTTGCAACATCCGCTTCCCTAATTCCCTATCAATAAAGCTATTTTGTACTAACGACCATTATTTTTTTTCTAAAAGAAAATTAGATGTCATTTACACTGCGACGTCCGCTACTCTACCTATAGCAAAAAAATGAAAAAGTCCCTTGGCGCAGACTGTGATCAGCAGTTATACTGATCAGAGTGCTGCGGCCACGGGAAGAGCATGAATGCTCAGTACAGGAGGCGGTGTACATGGGAAAGGCGCAAAACAGCGCTTCAAAGACACAATTGAGAATGGGGTGGGGGGGTGGGGTGTTAGTTGGAACAGTGATTTGGAAACAGTTGCTGCTGTGATCACAGATCGGTCACACAGCAGTCTGCACACAGACAGCACAATGCACAGCACTGGATCACAGGAGACAGGAAATCGCATTGGCCATCAATGAACTTATTTCTCTCAGGTAACACAGAGGGGGTCTACAACTGCTCTGCATGGCAGCTCTGAGGAAGAGATGGTGTAGCGCGCAGGGGATGGGGACGACTCGGTACCCGGGCCTTTGCCTGGTTTGGGGGTGTCGCGGTGGTCGGCTCCTGGGCCCGTACCCTGGGGTCACTCTTGAAAAAGGGGATTGGAACTTGGATAAAATAAATAAACAGTTTGTGACGCCACCTGTGGTACCTGGTAATGATTACCAGCGCTGCTTCAGACCTCCGGGGGTGTTGGGATGCAGCTGAGGTGTTTCTGCTCCCCACAGGTGGAGCGGGCCCCCGGGGCAGTGTGGAGTTTGATGGTGGGTGGTGATGCTGGGGCTTGTAGTGCAGGCGGGATGGCGCAGCCGGAGTAACTGACAGAGACAGGAGATTGGCTTCAATACCTTTACTGGTGCGGATGTCAGGTATGGTCCAGGGTACTCAGTAGGATGGGTGCACTTCAGGACTTCTCCCCAGTGAGCGGGTATAAGGCCTTCTGGTCCATGTCTGCCTCTCTGTATGCTCCTGGCCAGCCTGCACTGGGCCTAGCTTATGTGTCGTGCTGTTCCTTCACCTGACGCTCAGTAGTAGGACCTTCTGCTGGCAACCACTATCCCTGGGCACCGAGGCCTTCGTGGCTCCTGGTACTGTAATGGGTCTAGCTTCAGGTTGGCCAGGGACTTGTAGTACTCCTGGAATGCCCGTGATCCCTACTGGGTATACACTGTGTTCCAAATTATTATGCAAATAATATTTTCTCAGATTTTCCCAAATTACCTATATGAATTGCAGTCATTGTAATTTTCCAGTCAAATAACTATTAGAGTACAATTGAAAGGTTTTTGTACAAACTGCCTATGATAACAGTATATTTTTAAAAAAATAAAAAACTCAAACTGCACTCAAAATGCATGTTCCAAATTATTATGCACAGCAGAGTTTTCAACCTTTTCATTTTAATAAAGAACAAAAAAATGGTCATTTTTGAAATTATAAGCATTAGCAGGTTATTACAAACTGAAATCAAACAGTTTTCAACTCAAAACTTTATTCTAGGTGATGTTACATTTGCACATAAGACCCCTTGTTCGCAAGGAGCTTCTGAACTCTCTCGTCCATTGAATTTGTCAGGTTTTGGATGGTTTCTGCTTTAATTGTTTTGCATGAGGACAGAATACCCTCCCAGAGCTGTTGCTTAGATGTGAACTGCCTCCCGCCATCATAGACACTCCTTTTGATGATGCTCCAGAGGTTCTCAATGGGGTTGAGGTCACGGGAGGCAGTTCACATCTAAGCAACAGCTCTGGGAGGGTATTCTGTCCTCATGCAAAACAATTAAAGCAGAAACCATCCAAAACCTGACAAATTCAACGGACGAGAGAGTTCAGAAGCTCCTTTCGAACAAGGGGTCCTATGTGCAAATGTAACATCACCTAGAATAAAGTTTTGAGTTGAAAACTGTTTTATTTCAGTTTGTAATAACCTGCTAATGCTTATAATTTCAAAAATGACCATTTTTTTGTTCTTAATTAAAATGAAAAGGTTGAAAACTCTGCTGTGCATAATAATTTGGAACATGCATTTTGAGTGCAGTTTGAGTTTTTTATTTTTTTTTAAATATACTGTTATCATAGGCAGTTTGTACAAAAACCTTTCAATTGTACTCTAATAGTTATTTGACTGGAAAATTACAATGACTGCAATTCATATAGGTAATTTGGGAAAATCTGAGAAAATATTATTTGCATAATATTTTGGAACACAGTGTAAAGGGACCCTGTAGGCGTGGACCCGGTGTCCGGTTGGTATATCGGGGTGAGCCTATGATGCTCCTCTGCCACCTCTACTCCTCTCTCCTTTCTACTCTTGCCTTCGGCCACACTCGGGGCCCTCAGAACTCAGGAGCAGACGTGCTGCATCTTCGCTGCTCTCAGGGTCAGCACTCTCTGAACAACTAATTCTGACTGAAGTGCCTGGCTCCACCCTCCATATATATATATCCCTAATGGGGCTCCCCCTGGTGGTATGAGGTGGATAGGTGGAGGTGTTTGTATGAAGTGAGGGCCTCTTGTGGAGAAGTCCATCCATGCACCCTTTTGGGATCTGTGGTGCCTGTGCGCCTGTGGAGTGAAGCACTTTGTAACAGGTTACAATAATAATAACAATTATAATAACATTTTCTTAAAAACATAATAAACACTCTTCTTTAAAATCTCAGTGAGATCCATTAACTGGTGTCCATCTCACTGGTGAAGATGAGCAGCATGAGGGACCCGTCTGAAAACCCTCAACGTAGGCCCTGGGCGTGGCTGCAGGGCATAAGTGATCCAGGTGCTGGACCAAGTCTTCGGCCACTCCAAACGGGTTTTTGTTCTGTGGCCTTATAAGGGGGCACTTTTGATGAGTGCAACTATTTACAAATAAAGTTTTTGGCTGCTCACAGTCCTCAGCCTACAAGTCTCTGTACCCTGACGGGGAACTACAGGCACACATTTAATTTCAGTTTACACAATAAACAATATGCAATACCCTACTGGGTAACTATTTATAAAGTAGGCACTTTGTGTTTATTCCCTAAACCTGGTAGGGATCTGTCCTTGTGTGCTGCGTGTGGACCTTCGTAGCACTGGGGTGTTACTAGTGTCTGTGCATGCACTTTCTGTTAATCTAGCAGATGTACGTGCTGGTAGATTATAAAACTGTCTTAATCTCTCTATGGGACTGGCAAGTGCAGTGTCCACTGGGCCTGCAGGCTCTGCTTCAACTGGTGCTTCTCCACTTACTGGGGACTCTTCCTGTTCCTGAGCAGGCTCTTCCAGGGTGCTTACAGGTTCTTCTGGTTGTTGATAGAAGTGTATCACCGGTATTATAACTACTCCATCAAGTTGAGGCCAGTCTGCAGGGAAATCTCCTAGAACTGTGTGAAGCACTTCTTCCTTGGGTTCTTCCGGTGATATAGGAGGTAATTCTTGCTCTGTTGTCTTCAGTAGACCTGGGCACACTTTCAAATGGTCTCTTGAGACTGTTGTGGTCGTTTTTCCTCCCTCTTTGCTAATCAGGCAAGATTTACTGTTGTCAAATCTGGAGTTCAGCACTGTGTAGGGCTCTCTTTCCGACTGGTCATCGAGCTTGTGACTTCTTCTCTTCCGCTTTAGCACTATCTCTCCAGGTGCCAAGGGTTCTGCTGGTGCATGTTTATTGTACTGTTCTTCCTGCCTCTCCCTTACTCTGTTCAGACTGTCTTCGACACAGGCCTGTACTCTCCTGTACTACTCTTGCCGATTTGTATCCCAGTCTTCAGTGGACATATCTGCTTCAGGTTCTACCACTCCGAGTTCCAGGTCCATGGGCAACTTTCCGAGTCTTGCTCTCATGAGGTACGATAGGGTACAATTAGTAGAACTCACAGGTATGTGATTATACAGATCTACCAGGTCAGGTAGTTTGTCTGGCCACTGGTTCCTTTCTTCCAAGGGTAAGGTTTTCAGCAGGTCTATGACGATGTTGTTCATTTTCTCACACAAACCATTAGTCTGAGGGTGATACGGCGTAGTCCGGATCTTCTTGCACCCATACAGATGACAGAATTCTTTAAACAGCTCGGCTTCAAAGGCAGGGCCTTGATCCGTCAGCACTTTGGCCGGTTATCCATGAGGCCTGCAGAAGTATGCTTGGAACGTTCTTGCTGCAGTTTCTGCTGTCAGATCCTTGACAGGGGCTACCACCAGGAACAGGGAATAATGATCCACCATGGTCAGTGCATAGGAATAGCCTGACCTGCTGGGTGACAACTTGACGTGATCCAGAGCGACGATCTCCAGGGGCTGGGTTGTTTTGATGGGCTGCAAGGGTGCTTTCTGGCTGCCGTAGTCTTTCCTTCTGAGGCTACAGGGCCCACAATTCCAGAACCACCTTTCTATGGAACTCCACATTCCAACCCAATAGAACTGCTCCTTCAGCAGGGTTTCCAGCTTTTTCCAGCCAAAGTGACCTGCTTGGTCGTGGTAGGCCTCCAACACCATCTGGATATCTGTCCTGGGTACAACAATCTGCCATACCATTTCATGGGTCTTGGGGTTGACATACCTTCTGCACAGCTTCTCTCTGTAGATGTGTTAGAACCCTCCTGATAGTTTTTGCTATCTAGTGTTTTGCGGTCACGTGACCAGCTGCCTATATATTCCAGCTCCACCCTTCTGACTTTGCTGGACTTCAGTGTTTTTTGCCTGTCTCTCTAGCCAGGTGCTTCGGTGCCTATCTCTGTCTAGTTCTCTTAGTCCTCTGGGATGTCTAGTACTTTTTGTCTGTTTGTCTTTTGCTCTGCAACAACTTCTATTAGGAGGTGTTCCATTTTTGTCCCAGTCCTTAGTTCTTTTAGGGACCCCTCCCTTTATTCTTTAGGTCTCCTTTCAGACTAGCCAAGGACAAAAGCGGGTCTGTTCACAAGGAACAGGCTGCCCGCTACATCGTGGGGATTCAGCTTAGTCTTACTGTAGGGACAGCCTTCCCCTTTCTTTCCTTAGCTTATGTTGCAGATCATAACAGTAAGTCCAGCCCAAAAAAAACTAAAAGGAAAGAAATTCGGGGATCAGTATGGTTTCCGTCCAGGATTTGGCTCAACGCCTGCAGGGATTGTCTCTGGAAGTGTCCGAGCTTCAGCAACACGTGAGTAGCTGTCCTGGAGTGCATTTTGTCGAACCAAAGGTAGGACTGCCTGATGATTTTTATGGTAAACAGCAAGATTTTTTTTCCTTTAAAAATGCTTGTTTGTTATATATTCGTTTGAGATCAAGGTCCTCTGGGAATGAATCACAGCGCATCGGTTTTATTATGTCACTTTTGCGCAATGAACCACAGGGGTGGGCCTTTTCTTTCCAACCTAATGATCTGTGTTTAAGTTCTGTTGAAGAATTTTTTTCTGCTATGGGGCAATTATATGACGATCCTGATCGAATCTCATCTGCTGAATCAGAACTTAGACGTTTGAATCAGAGGTCAGATGATGTTGAAATTTATGGCACACACTTCAGGAGATGGGCCTCAGAAGTTAAATGGAATGATTCGGCATTGAAATGTTTATTTCTTGCTGGTCTGAGTGAAAGGGTTAAGGATTTGCAGATCATAACAAGATGAACACCCGGCTTCTCTCATTCCACAGTTACTTGGCTTGTGGAGGAGCATCCTTCTCTAGGTGAGAACCTTCCTGGGTGGTCAGTCTTTTGATGAGGCTGACAACCGGGTCACTGTCTTTAGTCTCCTTCCAACTGTGATGGGGTAGAGGATTCAGCGTCCTTCCCTGACGTCTTCTGGTGACGTGTTGCTCATGGACCACTCCGCTTTGGTGGAAAGCAGGTAATTCAACTTCCTCTAAATCATCCACTTTATCCTCGGTGTCTGACTGGTGGGGAATCCTTGACAGGGCATCAGCATTGGTGTTCTTGTGACCTGCCCGGTACTTGATGGTGAACTGATTATTTGACAGTCAGGCCACCCAACGCTGTTCCATGGCTCCCAACCTGGCTGTCTCCAGGTGTGTCAAGGGATTGTTGTCAGTAAAAGCTGTAAACTTAGTTGAGGCCAGGTAGTGTTTGAACCTTTCAGTGATAGCCCAGACCAAGGCCAGGAACTCCAGCTTGAAGGAACTGTAGTTATCCGGGTTCCTCTCGGTAGGGCGTGGCTTCCTGCTGGCATACACAATTACCTTCTCTCGTCCATTCTGCTTTTGGGACAACACAGCTCCAAGTCCCTCATTGCTGGCGTCGGTGTACAGCAGGAAAGGCTGTCTGTAGTCAGGGTAAGCCAGGATTTCTTCACCAGTCAGGATTTCCTTTATTACTGCAAAGGATTCGGCCTGTTCTTTGCCCCACTGGAATGGGGGACTCTTTCCTCTTTTGTACTGTCCTACCAGGAGGTCTTGTAGAGGTGCTACCTTTTTGGTATAGTCCTTTATGAACCTCCTGTAGTACCCAACCAGTCCCAGGAATTGCTGTACTTCTTTGATGCTTCTCGGTTCAGGCCACTTCTGGATGGCAGTGACCTTCTCCGGGTCTGGTGCTACTCCCTCCAAGCTGACTACGTGTCCCAGGTACTGAACCTTCTGCTTGAGCAAGTGGCATTTAGAAGGCTTTAGTTTCATCCCATACCAGGACAATGCTTCAAATACCTCCACCAGGTGCTTCAGATGGTCCTCATATGTCCTCGAGTACACGATAATGTCATCCAGGTACAGCAGCACTGTCTCGAAGTTCCAGTGTCCCAAGCAACACTCCATCAACCTCTGGAACGTTCCGGGTGCATTGCAGAGTCCAAACGGCATACTGTTGTACTTGCACAGTCCCATTGGGGTGGTGAAGGCCGTCTTCTCCCGTTCTTCCTCAGCAACAGAGACTTGCCAGTACCCGCTAGTGAGATCCAGTGTAGAGAAGTAATTGGCAGACTTTAGTGCAGCCAGGGATTCCTCTATACGGGGCAAAGGGTATGCATCTTTATGTGTTATTCGATTAATTTGTCGGTAATCTACACACATCCTCATGCTACAGTCCTTTTTCCTGACCAGGACCAGGGGAGCTGCCCTGGGGCTACAACTATCCCTTACTACCCCTGCCTTTTTCATGTCGTGTAACATTTCCTTGGCTTTCTGATAATGTGCTGGTGGTATGGGTCGGTAACGCTCCTTGATGGGTGGATGGCTACCGGTGGGTATGTGATGTTGTACCCCTTTGACCCTTCCAAAGTCAAGTGGGTGTTTACTAAACACTTGTTCATATTCCTGAACCACTCTGTAAACACCGTGTTTCTGATGGACATGAGTGGCATCAGTTCCAACATGGAGCTGTTGACACCAATCCTCCAGCTGAGCTTCGGAGTCATTGTCCTCCACTGTGTCTGGATGGGTCAAGGATTCCACTGTGTGTATGGCATCATCATTCACAGAATACAATCTGGCAACAGTGGCGTATCTTGGTAATTTAACTTCCTCCTCCCCACAATTTAGGAGACGTATGGGTACCCTCCCATTGCGTACATCAACTACTCCTCTAGCAGTTAAGAGTGTAGGTCTGTGCTCCGAGCTAATGGGCTCCACTACTGCCTGGTAGTTCTTTCCCTTGAGACCTATTGCTGCCCTACACCAAATTAGCATCTCACTCATTGGGGGAATCACAATGGGTATCAGGTCTGTCACCCGTACATTACCAATCTCACCACCTGTTAATTTTACCTGTTGCTGGTACAGGAGGGCTCGAATTTCTCTCTGGAGCACCTTCCTCTGCCCTGGTTTGGCAGTGTCAGCAATCTGTTGGAGCAAAAACAACACTTCTCCCAAACAGTTACCAACAATATTTGTACCAAGTATCATATACAAGTCTGTATCACCAGGGTTAGATTCCACTACAATCAGTCCTTGGTCCTTTAGTTCCGCTCTCCCCACCTTCACTGTCATGTCCTTAAACCCTACTAGGTTAAGAGGAAGGCCGTTAGAAGCATACACAGAGAGGTTCGGGGCTGGAGTTCATCTACGGACCAGTACCTTTCGTAGAGGACATCAGGTATGATGGTTACCTGTGAGCCAGTGTCCAGTAATGCAGGTGTCGCTATACCGTCCAACACGATGGACAGGAAAGGCCTTCCTCCTACAAACTGATGGTACCAGCTTGATGGGCCTGGTTGAGTTACTCCTGGGTGTCGGCCCTCGGCCTCAGGGTTTGCCCGTTTAAAGGACAGTTCCGCGCTGTGTGGCCTGCCTTGTGGCAACGGTAGCAGATGAAGTCTCCTGGAGGGTGACGTTGGTCGTTGGTCCTCCCACGGGGTGGCGTTGTCCTCCTCCGGGGTGGCATTGTCCTCCTATGGGGTGGCGTTGTCCTCCTTCTTCTCCTCATCCAGGGGACATCTTCAGGGCTGTCAGCGAGTAGGATCCTTCCTTCCGGCTCGGGCTCCATCTGTAGCTGCAGGGTGCTCAGGACAGTGGCCAGGGTTTTACTTAGCTCACGCACTTCAGAGCGTAGGCTGTCCAGCTCGCTAGGGGGCACAGTTTGCATCTTTGTTTCAGCTGTTAGTGAAGGAGCAGTGGGTACTGCGGGCACTGGGGTGACCCCACTCTGGTAACGCTGGATAGCAGTATCTGATGGTTCCAGGGGCTGCAGACCCTTAATATCCAGGTCCCTCAGGGTGTCAAAGGTGGCGTCTGGATGATCTAAAGCCCACCATCGTACGGTTCTGCTCTCCTCCTGGCACCTCAACCCCCGGATGAATTGTTCTGTCAGCATTTTATTCTCATCTTGTATGCTGGCCGGACTAACCTGTTTCAGGGCCCACAGGGCTTCCCGTAAGCGCCAGGCATAGTCCCGGATACTATCCTCAGGTTTCTGGGCACAGTGGTAGAACCTCATCCGGAGATCTGTCTCAGTGCAGTTTTCAAAGACAGTTTGCAGTCTCTTAAAGATAATGGATACTGATTCCTGGTCTGCGGCTGGCCTGGTTTCAACTTCCCACTCTGCGGCACCAGTCAATAGTCCCAGCACAACAGCGGCTCTCTGCTTATCAGTCATAGAATACATGTCCAGTACACCGCATATTTTCCTTTTGAATCCAGACAGGGTGTCTGGCTTGCCATCATACCGGGGAAGCCATTTCACTCCAGGGATATACGGCAGGGCCATGGGTATCAATGGAGTCACGACCCCTGCTGGTGGGGCGGCCGCTCCGGTCTGTGCAGTGCCGGGCGCAAGTTGAGCATCAGGAGCATTAACAGGTGCTCCGGCGGCTTGCTGGTTGTCGGCCATGGTTGCGCCCCCCTAGTGAACCATAGTCTACCTTCTTTACTTGGATCGGGTAGGCCGCAGCTCCGCAGGCAACGGTCTCCTTCCAGGACCTTGCGTCTCCCTCGCGGCTGACGTCAGAGCGTGCGCTTGACGACGGTCTCCTTATAGGACCTGACACTTCCTGGTTTGGAGTCAAGACTGAGGCGGGGCTTGAGCTTCGCGCGCTTCCAGCAGTCACGCCTCTCCGATTACCGGGTATACAAGCTGTTGCTTACTTTTTGGATAAACACACTACGGGAGATCGCAGACAGGATTAGTTTATCTTAGAGCTATTGCATTTCGTCCTGGATAAGAACTACTTTGTTTTTTATCATAAATTCTATCGACAGATAACAGGGACCGCGATGGGTGCACGGTGTGCGCCCTCGTATGCAAATCTATACCTAGGGTAGTGGGAGGAGACTATAGTGTATAAACCTGAGACCTGTTGTAACCATGTATCTACATGGCTTAGATTTATAGATGATGTGTTTTTTCTGTGGACTGGTACCCTGGAGGAGTGTGAGATGTTTATTGCTGACCTTAATAGAAATGTCTTAAATATTCGGCTAACATCCAAAATCTCAAATTTGGAGATTGATTACCTGGTCTTGAAATTATCTAAGGTGGATAATCATATTTGTACCACTCTTTTCAGGAAGGAAACAGCCACAAATAATCTACTACACTATACAAGCTTTCACCCGAAACATCTACGAAATGGTATCTCAAAGGGACAGTTTCTCTGATTGAGGAGCAACTGTACCACACTGGAGGAATTTCAACAACAATATAAAAACTTGACTCAATGATTCATCATGAGGGGCTATCCGAAAAGGATCATTTCCAATGCATTTGAAGGAGCGAGAACCAGGAACCGGGATGATCTATTGCAAACACAGGTACATAAATGTGATAGGCCATTAAGTCTGATCACGACATTTAACAACCAGTGGGGGGATATTCGTGAGATCCTCACAAAAAATTGGGGAATATTACTTAGTGAGCCCAAATTGATGAGACATATTTCGGCAGTCCCCAGCCTGGTTGCTCGGAGGGTGAAGAACTTTAAGGACAGCCTTTGCCATAGTCATTATGTACGTCCTACAACGAGCCTAAAAAGGGGTGGGAGGATTTTTGGAACATACCCCTGTGGTGGCTGTAATATCTGCCAATATACTGTGGCGCAAGATGGGATCACACTTCCAACTGTGCCATATAGGATTCGATCAAGGACGTATTTTAATTGCAGATCCCGAAATTTGGTGTATGCTCTGATCTGCGGATGCCCGAAGGTATATGTGGGGCAGACGACACAGGAATTGAGAAAGAGGATACCACAACATCTTTCTAATATCTCAACGGCTAAGAGAGATCGAGATAAGGATAAACCTATTACATCGGTGGCTGCACATTTCCTGGAGGTCCATAGGTGTAGATTGGCAGGACAACAGGTAATGGGATTAGAGCATGTACGAACAAATATAAGGGGAGGTGATCTGACTAAGGCACTTCTGAGATGTGAATCAAAGTGGATTTATAACTTACATAGCCTGGCTATTGAGGGACTGAATGGAGAGCTACTGTTTACAGGGTTCTATAAACAATTATGAATGGATCGTGTTAATGCTACCCTTAATCATCTCACTTGTAGGTCTGGAGGATATGGAAGCTGAATATGGAGGATTGTGAGGCTGATTTTGGCTCAACGCAATGAGGAAAGACAAGATAAAATATTGCTATGATAGCGATTTATACAGAATATTGCAAGGACCTCTGAATATTCGGGCTCCACTATATGCTGTGGCTTCGTACAAGGAACATTATAAGAACAAGCCAATACCCGGACTATACTGGTGGAGGGAACAAACATTGGGGGTGACCTTATCAGTCACGAAAACTCCAGGACTTACGCTGGGATGTTTTTCTTGTACTCCTTAGCATAACTGTTTATTATATTGCGGATTGCATAATGATTTATCGTGCCCCAGGACTGGGTGTATGTGCCTGTATATCTGTCTACCTTTGCTGGAGGGGCTATGGGTTCGGCCTGGCATATCTCCCTGGTGATCAATAGTGCATTTATGAGGTTTCCTCCCTCCCCTTAGCCCGGTAGTGGGATGCTTTCTTCAGCTTTGTAGCTGGATATATTCATAACGGCCTTTACCTGATGCTGCTCTATAATACAATATGCATTGGTTGTCCTGGCGTGCAAATACCTTTGCCAGGTGTTAGGAAGTTCTCCAAAAGGAATAATGTATATATCTGGCTCTTACGTGAGATATACATGAGATTTCCAGCTATGGGCATTTGTATATTTGGATGTCCATCTATGTTTGACCATCATGGAGTCTCCATACTCTGATATGTGTATTTGAATAAACTCTGTATGGAAGTGACAATAACTGTATTGTATGGACATTCAACAGCCGTATGGATATCGAGGTGGCCCATGGGGTGATATTGTGGATATACTTACCTCTCTGGCGACCAATAGTATTTCTCCATCTATTTTCATCTGCCTTATAGTGGGTTTTGCTTATAACAATTCTCTATTAAGTATCTCTATGATATAGACTGTATTGAGAGACCTGATTTGGCAATATTGAGGTGGCCCCTGGGGTGATATTGTGGATATACCTACCTCTATAGCGATCAATAGTATTTCTCAACCTTTTTTCATCTGCCCTTTAGTGGGCTTTACTTATAACAATTCTCTATCAGTTATTTCTATGATATAGACTGCATTGAGGGGCTTGATTTGGCAATAACTTCGCCAATTGTGGGACTTTGTATATACCTGACCCTGACCGGGCTTACCTCTATACTGACATATGTACAAAATCCTTTGTTTGTGAGTGTATGGTTACATCTTGCCAGCATGTTTTCTGGATACTGTGGCACATGCGAAAACCCCCCTAATCGCATGTCAGCAACAGTGCGCACACATCTGGATGTGTAGTATATGTGACGTATCACTATATAGCGACTATTAGGCTCTCAAAATATGACATAATTGCCCTTATAAATCTATATCGGGATGACAATACCTGTATTTCATAGGTGCCTTTTATGGCATCAAAATGGGACCCGTTGTGGATGTACTTACCTGAAATAAACTGCTCTTCTGATTTGCGTATACCTGGGTGGCTTCTTGCGGATATTATTTGGGTCACATGCTCTATTAGTGTAATAATGTTTAAAATAGTGTTATCTAATGATGGGTGGGAAGATGTGATGTGTGGCTTACATAATACACCCTGACGTCTGGGGTTGTCTGTGACGGAGCTGTGAATGATTTTGTGGACTGACATAATAAAGTAAACTTGACGATACCCAGGTTGTGGTAATACACAATTTGGTTTATAAAATATATGGTGTGATCAGTCTGTATAGGGGCTGTAGAAATATAGCCTACAGCGATGCGTTGTCGAAGGTGGGGGAAGTATTCTCTCTAACAGGGCTGTGTCCATCCCAAGCAGCGTTCAGAGACAGACAGCCTGCAGTGACATGGTTGCTATGGTGAGGAAAAGCTCCTCTCAAACACACCAAGAACAGCCACTTGCACATGTGCGGTCTGGAGCACTTCCAGGTCGGAGGTCATGCTTTGCTCCAGCAACGTGCGGTCTCTGGCGGTCGTGCACCAGCTGATACACCAGTAATTAGGCTCTGTAACTTGTACCATATATAAAAGCGTCGCAAACCTGTGCCTTACAAGCCCCTGATGAAGCCACCATGTGTGGTGACACGCGTTGGGCATTGATTGTCCACTGACACCATCCCAGTGTAGGCTCTCCCGTATTTGGGGATTAGTGATCTCAGTGTTAATGGGAACAGCAGGGGCACTAACAGCATGAATGAGGGGTTTATTGTGGTCTGGACATTGTTTTTTCTGGTGTGGGATTATATATGATTCACCAGTTTAATGCCCTGGTCTTGTGTTGTTTGTGCCTTGGATTATTTTACCAAACATTTTGAAATTTACATCTTCTGTCATAGTATATATATTTTTTGATATTCTTTGGTATTGTACATTCCCTTTAACACTGGTGGCGGTTAGCCACAGTTATTGTACCAATGTGTAAAACTGATCACCAGGGACAGCCTAAGTGTGTATTTTATCCTGTTACTATCTGATTTATTGTGATCATGTGTTTCTCTGGGATGGTTTTTGGAGTAGGTGGGTTTTCAAACAGTGGATAATCCCACTATAATAAGTTTTACTTGTGTTTTAATGAATTGGATTGTGACGTGGTTTTTTATGTATTTATATATAAAATAATATTTATTGTAATTTATTGAAGTATTGTGTATATTTGGTGATCACTGTACAAGAGCATACCCCTTTCGATGTTTGTTTATGTCTCCGATTCCCGCGGTTACGCCCCTCTTCTTCCCGCGCGGCGACTCGAAAATGGCGGACAATGGCAGGAAACAGCGGCAATTGGCGGGAAAACTTCACCACGGTATGCGACACAGTTCTTTAGGGAGCACAGTACCCGGTGGCAGCGGGCACGATATTCTGTTCAGGAAGTGATATGGCGCCCAGGGGATGGGGACGACTCGGTACCCGGGCCTTTGCCTGGTTTGGGGGTGTCGCGGTGGTCAGCTCCTGGGCCCGTACCCTGGGGTCACTCTTGAAAAAGGGGATTAGAACTTGGATAAAATAAAAAAACTGTTTGTGACGCCACCTGTGGTACCTGGTAATGATTACCAGCGCTGCTTCAGACCTCCAGGGGTGTTGGGGTGGCAGCTGAGGTGTTTCTGCTCCCCACAGGTGGAGCAGGCCCCCGGGGCAGTGTGGAGTTTGATGGTGGGTGGTGATGCTGGGGCTTGTAGTGCAGGCGGGATGGCACAGCAGGAGTAACTGACAGAGACAGGGGATTCGCTTCAATACCTTTACTGGTGCGGATGTCAGGTACGGTCCAGGGTACTCAGTAGGATGGGTGCACTTCAGGACTTCTCCCCAGTGAGCGGGTATAAGGCCTCCTGGTCCATGTCTGCCTCTCTGTATGCTTCTGGCCACCCTGCAACTGGGCCTAGCTTATGTGTCGTGCTGTTCCTTCACCTGACGCTCGGTAGTAGGACCTTCTGCTGGCAACCACTATCCCTGGACACCGGGGCCTTCGTGGTTCCTGGTCCTGTAATGGGTCTAGCTTCAGGTCGGCCAGGGACTTGTAGTCCTCCTGGAATGCCGATGATCCATACTGGGTATAAAGGGACCCTGTAGGCGCGGACCCGGTGTCCGGTTGGTATATCGGGGTGAACCTATGATGCTCCTCTCTCCTTTCTCCTCTTGCCTTCGGCCACACTTGGGGCCCTCAGAACTCAGCAGCAGACGTGCTGCATCTTCGCTGCTCTCAGTGTCAGCACGCTCTCTGAACAACTAACTTTGACTGAACTGCCTGGCTCCACCCTCCATATATATATATCCGTAACGGGGCTCCCTCTGGTGGTATGAGGTGGAAGGGTGGAGGTGTTTGTATGAATTGAGGGCCTCTTGTGGAGGAGTCCGTCCATGCACCCTTTTGGGATCTGTGGTTCCTGTGCGCAGCAGGGCGCCACAATGGCGTGTAGAGTGGTGATCACTATTTTTAGATCAACCCTTTTCGCACTGATTGGTCAATAACTATTGTTCACTCAATCAGCGCCAAAAGGGTTAAGCAGCCAAGGTGACGTCGTGATCACCTCATCCATTGTGACTGCTGTGATTGAGCTGTCCCCAATCACAGCATGTCACATTGATTTATTTTTTTTATAACTTTATTGTCACACCGCTTTGATTGGCTGGTAAGAATTGAGCAGCCAATCACAGCGATCGCGGATGCGGTGGAGGGCGGTACAGCCCAATGGCGGGACGTGCATGGATGGCCTGCTGTTAGAGACAGCAGCCATCTTAACTCAGTCACCGTGCAATGGAAATAACCTATCAAGAATTGGAAGTAGACACCATCATATCAAAAAACAAATTCATCTTAATAAAATAAATATTTAAAAAAACACTCATTAAAATATATGTATAAGGGGAAAGAACTGGTAGAGTAAACGTATCCATAGATCATATATAAATGATCCCACAGGGGGGAGCTCTTGCTCCATCTCAAATAGTAAAAGGATTTTTACTAGGGTTTACATACACAGTGGCAAATCAATAGATTCAATAAGACAAAACCCAAACTCTACATGAGTAGAGTGATATAAACTCCTCTTTAACCATATTCAAAAATCCATGTCACAGTGACACTCAGATATTTCAGTCTAATATAGATGAATAAAAAATAGGTAACATGGTGGCGGTGCGTCTAACATGACAATCAACTGCTGATCAGAAACATAGAATGCAACATACTAGCACACAAATGGCGGATCAATCAGTGACCGAGTGAGCCAGGGGAAATATGGGGGCTATTCCTAGCAAACTCTCAAAGTTTACATAGTTACATAGGTTGAAAAAAAGCCCTAGCTCCATCAAGTTTAACCTTTCTCCCCAATTGTACATTTTGTTCCTAAATTAACTATAACCCACAATGTTAAGTGTATTGAGAAAATCATTCAGCTCTTTTTTTAAAAGCTGTTATAGTGTCGGCCATTACTACCTCTTGTATTCAGTATAAGGCTGTTGTGTGGTACAGTATCAAATGCCTTTGCAAAGTCCAGATAAATCACATCCGCCGCATTACCAACATCCAGATTTGCACTTACCTCCTCATAGAAACCCAACATGCTAGTTAGACATGACTTATTCTTGAATCCGTGCTGATTGTTAATTATTATATTATTCTTTGCTATTTATGTCTGCAGGTCATCTCTTATGATGCACACTACGCATGTCAGAGTTACTGGACGGTAGTTGCCTGGATCCACCTTCTTATTTTCTCAAACGCAGGCGTAGTTCTTCTTGTGTTAACTTAGTTATATCAGGTGGTAAACGTTGATTTTTGCCTTGTTGAAAGATCCCAGGAACAGGGAACATGGATGAAAAGTGCCTGTTTAATATCGTTTTTTTTCTTTTTGGCATTGATGCATTTATAAAATGTTCTGGGATATATTTTAATGTCGCAGGCACCACACTAGAAGCAGCACCCTATGCATTGAATTGATATGTACAATTTCTTATCTCTATACTTCTACTTTGACTGTCCCTCTGTGCAGTTATCATTGAGGATATTACTTACTGTATTTTCATCTGGCCACTACTCATGAGCACCTGTTTGGTTAAGTTGATTGTTCCACATGTAACCCTATATTCAGGTATACACTTATACACAGTTAGGGCCATTAACCCTTTGGACCTCACTTATGGCCACTAATGAAATAAAAGCATCAGTGCAGTTTATATGGAGATTTGTGCAATATTTCTATGCGTTTACCCCCTTCTTTCGTATATTACCAATTATTTGCAAATTGTCTCTTCAGAGAGAAAGAGAACTAGGACTCTAGTGCATCCTATTGGAAGTATCAATCCTAAAAGTCAATATTGACCCTTTAACGAGCCTTATCACATGACTTAGGATAAAAGTCAAGACCAGAAACTTAATTTGCAGACGCTGTGTTTCGTGGGTACTGCCCCTCATCAGTGCAAAGTGTGAGTTCTGGTTTGGCTGATTGAGAGGCGTCAGACAGGTATCTAAGAAGTAACGTTTCTCCTTGCGGAGAGCGACATGCTAAGCACATCAAGGTGAGGAGACTTTTCGAGCTGCAATGCTCCTCTGGGAAATATATTTGCATTGATCCACTTCGTAGAAGGGTTTAGCTATTATTAAGTCATTGTTTGATCAATACCATATGCTGCTATATTAAAATTGTTGAAATATGACATTTATTATTAATTTTATGTGAGTGCCTTTTATGTTCCACCACATGCCCAATTCCCCAAAATAAAGGTATTTTTAAATCATATTTACTTGTTTCTGTACCTCTTTAACTGTTCTCTGGCTTTATTACGATTTGTTTATCTGTAGATAACTTTGCTAGCTTGATTTTTTTTTTTTTTTTTATATTTCTTATTGAAATCTTTATACTCCTGAAATGCTATTTCTGTATTCTCGGCCTTCAAAATTTGGAATTTCCTTTGTTTTTGTCTTATTAAATTTTGTTCTGTATTATTTATCCATAATGGTTTCTTTTTATTCCTTGACATTTTCTTGCCACAGTATATAACTTTTCCACAGGATTCTAGTAGTATATCCTTAAACATGCCCAATTTATGTTCAGTTTCCCCAGTTACCATGACATGGTCCCAGTCTAAGCTCTTCCCTTACTTTGTTGAAATCAGCTTTCCTAAAGTTCCAGGTTTTTGCATTTCCCCTTTTGAATGTTTCAGTGAAAATTACATTGAAACCTACCATATTATGGTCACTGCTTCCCAAATGATCCCTGATCTGTAGATGTGAAATTGTATCTTGTCTATTTGAGAGAACCAGATCTAGCAGATTATCTCCCCTGGATGGTTATCTACCAGCTGAGAGAGGTAATTGTCTTGAATTGCGGATAAGAACTTGCAGCTTTTATGTCTGGATCTGGTCTGTTCATTTATATTAGGAGGCTTGTAGCAAACTCCAATTAGCAGCTTTCCATTATTGCCTTCCCAATGTACATTTACAGACACTGACTGTACATTGTTGACCTCACCAATACAAAAAAAGCTGGCGCCAAACACACCCAAATGTAAAAGAGGAGTATCAAAGTTGTTCCATTAAAAATATAATTTTTATTACATCAATATTAAAACCTTCATTCCGTAGAAAAGTGATACACACAGAAGTTGCGCGGTGAAAACACAAGAAAATTGTATGACAATTACAAGCGAAAAACATGTATCCATCAATAGTGCGTAGGTAATTGGGTAGCATGTGAAGAGATATCTATACATGTGGATTTGCTGCATTTCAATGTAATCAATAGGCGCAAAATCGTGCCGGAATCGTGCCGCGGCTGGCACTCGGGTCGGGAGAGGAGGCTGCTACTTCTCTCATCTGACCGCTGCTCTGGCTGAAAACAGCAAGAGCAACGTGGATGGGAGAAGCAGCAGCCTGCTTCTCCCAGCCCGCATGCCAGCGGCAGTGTAAAAAAGAATAAAAAAGTAAAAATTAATAATAAACCTTCATACTCACCTCTCTGGCGGCCCCCGGTGTCCTCTTGGGCGATGCTGTCCAGTCGGTGGCTCGATGTACACTGTGGGGCGCGGACTCGCTGTGCACTTACAGGACCTGCGGTGAAGTCATTGATCACCTGATAGTCACACGGCCATCAGCTGATCGGTGACGTCAGCGATCACCTGATGGTCACGTGACCATCAGGTGATAAGTAACGGCAGCAATCAGCTGATGGTCACGTGGCCATCAGGTGATAAGTAACGGCAGCAATCAGCTGATGGTCACGTGGCCATCAGCTGATTGCTGAAACTGGTAATCAGCTGATCGGTCTCATAACCGATCAGCTGATGCTTACCATGAGAGCTTTCACAAGAATCTTCAGCTGATGAACCCCAGCAGCACTGTATACTGACAGGGGTGATTTTACAACCCTCCCTGTCAGTATACAGTGCTGTATTTTACACCTGTGACATCAGTGATGGCTGATGTCACAGCTATAGAAATGATCTGGATCGTCGTGGGACAGTCGTGATTGTGGATTGCGTCGTTGACGACGGACAGGTGAGGGATATTGTTGTTTTTTTTTTCTCGTTTTTTTCAGGAGATCAAGGGCTTCGCAGAGGCGGGTAATAAAAAAAATTGTAGAACCGTATGTGTTTTATTTCAAATAAATAAATATTTAAAATCATGGACGTGTCTTTTATTGAAAATGCGCCATCCATTTTACTATGTGGTTAGTAATGGGGAGACGCCCTCCATTACTAACCTGGGCTTCATGTCAGCCGCCAATACAAAGCTGACGTGAACCCCAACCCCATGCCACCGCTACAGGGCAGTGTGGAAGAGTGAGGCTAAGCGCCAGATTTGGGGCATCTTATGGATGCTGAGGGGTGATATTAACAATCGCGGAGGGGCTAGTATTCATGGCCCCTTCTATGGCTATTAATATCAGCCCGCAGCTGTCTAGTTTAGCCTTTGCTGGCTCGATTTTATAGGGGGGGACCCCACATCAATTTTTTTCTGGGGTCCTCCTGTGATCTAGCCAGTAAAGGCTAAACAAACAGCTGTGGGCTGATATTAATAGCCATGGAACATTGTTGGCTAATGGCCCCTTCCGCAGCTAATAATATCATCCCCCAGAGGTCGACTTTCCCTCTGCTGGTTATAAAAATGATGTGGGAGCCCACACCAATATTTTTTTTTACATTTTAGGCTTTGTGACCATAATTCAGACGTAGCAGCGCTTTGGACGCAAATTTTTGCTGCGTCCAAAACATTGCATTCTATTGAATTCAGGTAAATCCACATGTGTTCACTGAAAGATTTACCGCATTCTATACTCTATTTTATGCAGTGGATTCACATTTACCGACAACAAAAGTGCGGCATTAGAACACCGCGTTTTGGATGCAACATAAATACGTTGTGCCCAAAGCACTGCTAAGTGCTGATCAGGGGATGTAGTGGCTAATGAACCAGCTGGAGATGTTAATTATGGCCAGGGAAAATGTATGCCTAGTGGCACATTCCCAGGCTAAAAAAAAACAGCTCACAGCAGTCACATAAATTATGTGAATAGAAATGCTAATGAAGATTGGGTGAATGGGACTAGCTGACACCCAGCTTTTTTGTTTGGTGATGTCAAGGTGTCAATCAGACCTTTTCATGATCAAACAAAGTAAACAAACAGACAGACACAGTGTAAACACTTTATTTGAAATACAACACAACCATTCTTTAATCATTTAAATGAACCAATATACTCACCCCATTTCTATGGTAATCCAAGGGCTTAAACCCACCAACATTATAGCTCCAAAAATCATCATTGATGCTCAAAAACACGCATGTAAAAACGTGTCAAAAACGCATGTAAAAACCACATGTGTTTTTTCTGGCAAGGAGAGACAAAAATGCTCAGGAAATTTCTGCTTCAAATCTGCATCATGGGCACATACCCTAATACTAGCAAATTTATTACTACTCCTCACCTTCCTATGTTCCTTGCATGTCCCAGCCCTCACTAAATCTTCATTGTCTCATACTGTCTCACTCTCTCTGTCTACTCTTCCCCCCAGATCCTAGATTAAATGCTCTTCCATCCTTCTGACCATTTTTTCCCAAGCACAGCTTCCCCCTCCCCATTCAGGTGCAGCCCGTCCCTACTGTAGAGCCTGTAGCCGACAGAGAAGTCGGTCCAGTTCTTCATAAACCCAAACCCTTCCTTCCTGCACCAAATTTCTAAGCCACTTATTTATTCCCCTAAGCTTCCGCTGTCTTTCTAGTGATGCTCGTGGCACTGGCAGTATTTGTGAAAACATCATCTTGGAAGTCCTGGACTTCAGCTTCTCTCCTAGTTCCCTGTAATCATTTTTAAGGTCCTTCCACCTCCCTCTAATTTTGTCATTGGTACTGATGTGTACTATGACTGCTGGGTGGGGCTGGGGTAAACCCAGCGATCTATCTATCCGATCCGCAGTATGCCAAACCCGAGCACCTGGCACACAACACACTGTTCGGCATTCATAGTCTCGGCGGCAGATGACACTGTCAGTCCTCCTAATTATAGAGTCCCCTACCACCAACATCTGTGTGGCCTTTGCTGCACTATTTCCCTCGTTCCTACAGCAGTCGTTTCTCTGGTTTCTGGGACCAACATCCTGCTGTAGTGATCCTAGTCCTGGGCTTGTATTCATATTATCAGCCAAACAGGCATATTTACTTGGTTGTGCCGGATCAGGACTGAGCTCCCTGATACATTTCCCCCTACCCCTTCTTCCAATTGTTACCCAGCTACCTACTTCTGAGTCCTGATCTTTCCCAGCTCCACCCTCCTCCATATCCCTGGCCCCAGTCAGCACATGCTCAGTGAGCTCTAAACTCCTCTCCAGGTTTGCAATGCTCCTGAGTGTTGCAAGCTGCATATTTAGATCCATTACCAAGGTTTCCAAACATGTAACATGCTGACATCGAATGCAGATATATTCATCCTCAAATAGCTGTTCAAGGCATTCAGATATCTCACAAGATGCACACCTGGTTGCAATGTCCATGGAGCACATACTAAATGGGGATAAACAGTACAGATAAAAGCAGAAAAACCAATGGAAAACTAGTAAGGAAAACATCAAACTATGCTCTTCTGTTAAACTAGGATATTGTATTTAACTAAGCACTTATCTGCAGCCCCACACTTAAAATGCAGCCTCTACACCACTCAGCAGCCTTGCTTAGAGTATCTGGAACTTGTACTCCTCCAAACAGCAAAACATAGGTGAGTAATCTATCACTGTGGGATTGGGTGGAGCGACTGAGAAGCATGCTGCGCATGTACTCCATGACCCCTGACATACAGGAGGAGTTAGCCCTTTTGACCCTGGATGGAGAAGCCCAGCAGATGGTCATGTACTGACAGCAGAGAGACCATGACACTGTGGATAAAGCAACTAGAATTTAGAGGACATGCATGGTGACACTATAATTATAGGCCACATACGTATGCGCTTTTCAGTTCAAGGGGAGTGACTGTGGCCTAGTACGTAAACGCCTTGCAGGAAGTGATGGCCCATGTCATCAAGAAGGCCCAAGATGGATACTGAGGGCTGGGGCTCCTAGATGAAGTGCTGTGAGATCAACTGGTTGTTGGACTAAGTCAGACACTAAAAGAACACTTAAAACTCCATCATGAGCTTCCTGAAGGTTGGAGCAGAGGCCCAAGTCCTGGAATGAGAAGCCCCTGTCCTGATGGGTGTGGTACGGAGTCATGATGTGACCACTTTTGGGCCGGCAAATAAAGAGCCCTACTGGGCCCGGGAGCTACGCCAAGAAATACGGTATATCCAAGGTGAGTTGCGTATCATCAGGAAGATCCCCACTAACGTTACTACACTTGTCCCTGTGGTCCAATATGAAGAAAGGCAGGAGCGGGAAAACAGATTCACTCATGCTCATCACTTGACGTCCATAAGCAGAACGCGTAGTAGAATGCTGGACTTCTGGCAAAGGGTCCATCTCACGTGACTGTACAAACTGGGAAAAAAGGAGGAGGGGCGTCCTTTAAAGTAACATGACCCACTGTCGAGGAGCGCTCCATGGGATTCTCAACTCCAGAGAGAGGATGAAGACTCTGAAATTATTTTTTTCTGAGACCCATTGCCTGGGCTGAGTTTAAGGGATGTATTTGCTGTATCATGGACACAGGGTCCCAAGTGACCACTATGCTCAAAGAGTACATTCCGGTTTACTTCACGGAAGTTGCCCACTTCAAGAAGAAACCAAACATTCGACTAGTGACTGCCAACCAATGCCCCATTCCGGTGGCCGGAGTAGTGTGGATGTCTGTAATGGTGTGCGTAAAAGAGATCGGCTGAAAAAGGATCGTATTGGTGAAAGGCTCCGGAGGAGGGGAGCCATCGTGACCCTGGGGATGAATGTGTTGAAGGAAGTACGAGAGTCCCTGGCTAATAGGCCAGTAACAGTTGGACCCATGCTACTCACGACCACGCCAGCAAGAGTGTGTTCCAGAAGCTCGTGCAGATCAGTCAAATTCAGAAGTTGCCAGCAGCCTCCCAGCGTCTCGGCAAAGTGATGATACCCTCAGAAGCTACAGTGACTTTACCTGCGAGACAGACCGTACTCGCCATGCTAGTACTGACCCATGTGTCATTGGAGTGGATGTCCAGATTGAACCTATAGAGGGGGACTATGCGATCTCAGGACTACTGGTTGCTCGCACCCTGGCCACCGTTCGACAAGGATGTGTACCCGTGCGTTGCATAAATTTGAGCGGAACGAGCCTATAGTTAACTCCCCAGCAAGAAGTGGCACCAGTCTACACGTGGAAAATCTAACCAGGGCCTCTGCCACAGAATTAACAACTGTGAAGGGAAACCCATGGACCCTGTCGGTGAGCCCAGAGCTGATCGCTACCTCTTAGAACAAATGTAGACAAATTTCACACAATTCTACTTGAGACAAGTAGGACAGGTAGAACAGTTGTTGCAGCGATACTAAGGAGCGTTTGCACAACATGAAGATGACTTTGGATGCACCTAGGCTATACAACACAAAATTCCCACAGGGAACACCACTCCCATATGAGAGTGGTATTGGCAAAACCCACCTCAAATGTACCAGGAAGTGAAGGAACTGCTGTCACACATGCTACGTAATGGAGTAATACGCGAATGCCAAATCTCTTGAGCTGCACCTATTGTGTTAGCCGGGAAAGAAAGATGGTACACTGAGGTTTTTGTTTGGACTACCGATGGCTGAATGGTTGCACCGTGCGGAACTCCTTCCCCTTACCCAGGATTAAGAAATCCCTATCTGGCATGGGAAAGGCCAAGCACTTCTCTTTCAATCTGTCCAGTGGCTACAGGGAGATTCTGGTGGCTGCTGAGGTTCGGCTGAAGGCTGCCTTCATCCTCTCCAAGGGGCGATTTGAATTTAACTGGATGCCTTTCGGGCTGAAAAATGCACTAGGGACATTCCAGCGACTGATGGATCTGAATTTTGAAGTGACCTTTATATATTTTGTTTACATCATAGTTTACTCACCCACATTTGAAGAACATCTTATCCGGTTGTAACAAGTTTTGGAGTGGCTTCGGAGGCATGTGCTAAATGCCAAACTTCGGAAGTGTAACTTGTTTAAAAGGGAGATTGAATATCTTGGGCACACCATTTCCAGTGTCCAGAGTCTATCCCACCACGGAGAAAATGTGAAAATGTGCAATGTGGCAATGCAAAAAAGGCCCACCCCTACCACCCTGAGAGAGCTGAGAGCATTTCTGGAGCTGGCCATGTACTACTGAGATTTATAACAAACTTCTCTAAAATTGTGGCACCACGCAACGATTTGCTAAGAGAAACTGCAGGGGGAGCTAAGCTACAGCCAATCTAGTGGGGCCCCAGGCAAGAAGTTTTCCAAACTTTGAAGATGGCACTGATGGATACTTCTATCTTACTCTGTTTTCTATCAGCCCTTCGTGCTGTATACTGAAAGAAGTCTATATGGACTGGGGGCAATGCTGGCTCGGGTGCAAGAGAGAAGAGAAAGGTTGATAGTGTACACCAGTCGGTCGCTCAGATGACCTGAAAAGAACTCAGAAAACTATAGTTCATTCAAGGTGGAGTTGCTGGTGCTGGTGTGGGCTATTACCCGAAAAGTTTGCAGAATACTTGTCGGGGTCGGAGATACATGTGTGGACTGATAAAAATTCCCTTCCCAACCTGGAGAATGTGAAGCTGGATGCACTTATGCAAAGATGGGCTGCGGGAATGTCCAAGTACTGATGTAAGATCTCCTGTCAGTCCAAATCTGAGAACACGCATGTGGACTTTATACCCCTCTTGAGTTACTCAAGATAGAACAGAAAAAATACCCCATTAAAATTTACCTTTTAATAGATATAGCTAAATAAATGCCCTAGCGGGCACACAATAGGTGCTGTGTGTAGCAAAATAGAACATGATGAGTTTAAGTGACATAGTGCTTAATCAAATTAATCCTACAGTCATTTACCAAAGTCTAGGTATAAATAACTACTCTAGGACCAAGGATCAGGTCTCTGTAGAATATATGATTATAGTATGGTTCTCGTCACCACTAGAAAAAGATATATAAATAGAAAATTGGATCTGGAGTGTATATGTATACAACTATATGAAGCTGCACTAGCGGACACAACATACAGACAAAATCAAGCAGGGGTGTAATCACAAATCTCGATAACTATGATGATCATATATCCCGGTTTGGCCAATGAAAGAACAACCCCCTATTATTTGATAATTAAGGGGTCGTAGGCCAAAAGTCATCAATTTATATAGGTAAAAAGAAACCAATCCATCCCATATAACTTTCAAAGTCTCCCAGCTGGGATATGCGAGAAAGTAACACAGATGATCATAACAGACAATAGACGGTATCAGGTATTCTCAAGTAATAACAGTCAGAAGATCAAAAATAAAACCAGTTACTTATCTCATTATAGAGAGATCTCGCCTCCCCAGTGTGTTTGTAGTTTTCGCGACGTGTTTCTCCATGAGATTTGGGTTCACCAGGAGAATGTGGGACCCATGTCTGGATAATCCTGCTGATAGCTCAGCAGTGTGAACCATTCTGCTCCTATTCCCCTTATAAATCCACCAACACCGGGTTACACTCCAGTTACTTCCAGTCTCACCAATTCAGGGATAAATAGAAGTGGCCATTCATTCAAAAAAACATGTCCTATACCGATATAGTGCGCATGTCTAGTGTCTCTCAGACACTAGAGGTCTACGAAGTCAGCCACGCAACAGCTTCCACTTATGACCTAGAGGATTCTTGGTGTCTGTACCCTCAAACTGTACGTCTAGTGACTATTGTTATGGCATTCCTAAATGAATTTCAATTTCAATTGCCAAAGGGTGTCTATATAATATGTGGAGATAAGGCCTATAGATGGATACCAAAGGGGGCGGAGGGTACCTGCACATTGACCAGGTTAGAACCCGCTACATGGGTATGGAAGGATGGGTACTTCCCCTATAAGAATGTGCCCAGCCATATGCTCGCCAAAAGGAATATAATTACTCCCCCAAGAAAACATCTCATGGGAACTCCCTGGTACCGCAAGGCAGGAATGGTACTAACTGGTTCTCTAGGGGTAACCTTTGGCACAATGAGAAATGCCCAGATGATAGAAGAGTTGGGAGACATTTTTGTAACCGATTATTTATTTGATGCCCTTAACGTTGAGTCTGCATACATGAAAACAACTAATAATGATCACTAATCAGCACTCAATGGTACTGGACTATCTGACTGCCTCACAGGGAGGTTTATGTCAGATGGTCGGTCCAGCATGTTGCCATTTCATAGACCCTACTGGTCTAATGCAAGTTACACACGATATAAAGCAGGCTCAACGGATTAAGGAAGGTGTACGAAAAGCGAATGCATTGGATGACTTACCACTACCCGAATGTCTTTCCTGGATGAATCCTTTAAATTTGTTTAAGGGAATAGGTGGTTGGATAAGTGGTGTCATTCATTTCTTGATTCAGGCAGTGCTTGTAATAATGGTAATTGCGATAATCATAAGACTGTTTGTGATAATTATCAAGAAAATTCTCGCTTCTAATTGTAAGTGTTTTCCAGGTAAAACCGAAATAAAATTGATACAGATACTGAAGTAAAGCAAACCCAAGTCATGACTACAATAATCACTGCAGTACAGCGAGAATGCCTCTTCTGCAATAAGATGACTGGGGCGGACTTATCCGATTGTATGTTCTGCGGAAAACCATTGGTCTGAAGTAAACCTGATTCGTGGAACCCAAGAGATGATGAACTTCCTGCAACTATTTAGTCACAGATACTGGATCATATACCCTATAATTATTGTGTCACATATACTCCCGGCTATCTCATATACTCCTGCACAGATATAAAATAATCCCTTCATACACATAGCAATGATTACTTAATAAACTTAGGGAAAGTAAGGGATAGTAGGCCTGATAACAAGTTAACCTGGATGGATGCGCAGCAGGACTGGCATCCCACTGCATACGTAGGGTTAGCCCCGTGATGTCGTGAAGTAGGGTTATCTTGCAGGCCTAGAGAATAGGTAGCGACATCAGGGACAGATAGTTAGACAAGATGATAAAAAGAGGGGAATTGTTAAAATAATGGTTCAATAGGAACATTGCCTTTAAGACATCTATTTACTCTGAGTTTTTGCCTTTATACAGCTCATCTTGTTTTTCTTTTTCAACAAGTGGTACTCCTCCATTAAGATTAAAAAGGGGTACCAGATCACTCCACGTAGCATCATAGTTCTCAGCTACCCCTTTCACAGCCTTATAATATCCTATCGGGTTTTTATACATGTCTGGAAAACTATTTGCCATTGACAATTGCTCTGATCTAGACCATGGTTTATACCAAGTGGTGGTATCCGTTTTTACCGGCAGTCCTGCATCTCCCTGTGTAGCCCTGGTTGTTTGTGTAATGACTGGGAATGCAGCCATCTTCGGTTTTCTCTTATGATTGCATTTTTCACACCGAAATATTGCGTTACTGTTACTATCCTGACATCCTGGACAGATCAATGTTTTAGAGCGCAATGATATACTTCCCTTTCACTGGTGTGTACGGGGGAGGGCTGTGGGCTGCATGTGTGTGCCTGCATCCTCCACTTCACTTCCCTCTTCTTTTGCCACTGAGCTAGTATCCTGATTCTCCCTGTCTTCCTCTTCGTTCCTGACCTCCCATCTCCCCTCTTCACCTTTCCTTAATTTCAAAATTTCCACCTTGCGTGAAGGGATGGATGGGGATGGTGTTATGTGCAGGTGGAGTGGTGGGTCAGTACTTGCACTGGGCGCGAGGGTATGTATGGGAGAAAGTTGATAGGTTCTGTTCTCAGGGGAATTATGTCTTGTCTTTATTGGGGTTGAGAAGCTGTCGGTGGATCCAGATGAGATCCCCGGATAATGATTTCCTATAGCATAGGCTGGAGGATTCTCAGGTGTACCAGGACTGATATTGGGAGTGGTGCATACTGACAGGGATGCTGATAACCCTGGTACGGTGGCATCATGGTAGGTTGTTGTGCGTAAGGAAAATGAGGTGCATATTGTGGGAGCAGTGAGGGTATAGTCGGATACACCCCGGGTGGTGGAGAGGGAGTCAGAGGGATTTGATCAGCTGACTCAATCATATATGGTATAGTGCTGGATATAGAAACCTCGGACGGTGACTTTTCCTTCTCAACACTTACGCTTGACTCTGACCTAGCCTCTGATGGAGCAGAGGGTGCAGCTGCCTGAACTGGACTTTGCTCCTGTGTAGGTGTTACGGGTTGTCTCGTATGAGATCTGCTTCTGATCACTACCTGATAAGTTTCATCGTCATCATTGGAAATCAAAAAGGGGATGATGTTTCTCACTCGTCCTCAGCCAATCAGCAACCTGCGCTCCATGCTCATGCTTTTCAATCCATCCTGAATGTTCCTGACTGAACCGCTTCCACCTCTCAGCATCCAGACATCCTTTGGCTGGCATACCAGCCCTTTTCAATATCTTTGCTGCATCCCTTATAGCTGCCCTACCATGCTCCATTCATACCAGATCACACATAGTATACCTCGGATCCTTATTCCTTGATCTGGAGATTCGAGCACTCATAACAGAACCTGTCAAAGGTCGCGACCCCTATCTTCAGTATTCTGTTAAGCCCCCGTCTCACATAGCGAGATCGCTAGTGAGATCGCTGCTGAGTCAAGGTTTTGGTGACGCAACAGCGACCTCACCAGCAATGTCGCTATGTGTGACACTTTGCAGCGATCAGGCCCCTGCTGTGAGGTCGCTGATCGCTGCAAAATGTCCTGGACCATTTTTTGGTCTTTGCCCTCCCGCTGGTCAGCACAGATCGCTGTGTGTGACCAGCGAGCAGGCTGGTAACCATGATAAATAGCGGGTTACTAGGGGCACACGCACACTTAGTAACCCGCAGTTTATCATGGTTACCACTCTGCTACGGTGAGCCAGGAGCAGGACATCGTGGAAAGATTCTTTCCACGATGTCGCTGCTCCCCTGATCGTTGGTGAGCCTGCCTGTTTGACAGCTCACCAGCGATCACATAGCGACGCAGCAACGATCCCTGACAGGTCGTATCGTTGTCGGGATCGCTGTAGCGTCGCTAAGTGTGACGGGGCCTTTACACAATCAGCTAGATCTACTGGTCTGTTACGTGAACCAGTTATCCCTGATTCAAGGGAAATTAGCTGAATTGAAACTCTTTGTTCTGCTCTGATGCTGAGAAAAACTCGTCTAAACAAATGAATGTAGAGTACTACAAACAAAACTGTTCAAAAAGCAATCGCTATATATTCTTCATACATCTGGTTCAGAGTCCCCACTTGAAAAGTATCCCACGTCTATTCTGGAGTCTGTGCCAATATTGGCAAGATAATTATCATGAGTAATAGTATCCTGCCACACAGGCATATACCATCTGTTCTCTATAATGTACTGCCACTCTTTACCTATAGTCTGTGGATGCGGTACAATATGGCAAGGAAAAACTCGGTATGTAATGTTATTTCTTCTATACCTCTGTGCATTTACAGGGTACAAATGTATTCTTTCCAGAAACCAAGCAGTATCCTTACGATGAGGCTTTCGCTTTCTCAGTAACCGAGCACAAACACTTTTCACAAATCATATATGACGTATTCCAGCCTACCAATTATTCCTCCCTCTCAATCACCACTTCAATCATTAGAACATCCTCATTTTCCACCATAGCACTTCTCACACCCCAATTCCTATTGAAATTTCTAGCGCCACTGGGCAAAATAATTTTATATCCTGTGAATCCTGGATTCTATTTGTTACTCCAGCTAAATCAATATCACAATATTCATAAATGGTATAAGGTTCTACAAAACAATGACTGTTAATACGTTCCTTACGTTAGTATATGCGAATATTATCTTCCTCGCGTAGCCCCCACCCTTCAGATTCCACACTAATCTTGCAGCTACCTAAGATGAGTGACAGCTCCATTGTTGTATTTGCTAACCAGAGTACTACACACGCATTCAACACACGTCATCGATTTATATCCCGTACCTCATCACTATGTAGCATGTACTTAACACAGTTATACATAATATGACCGTTAGTTAAGGTGGAGACAGCAATAATTAGAAATAAAAAAATAAATGAGGTGGTATATATGAAATATCGGAGTGGTTAATGAATTCAAAAATGCAATATGATATTTATATTAGTAACACTATATTTATATCAGAAATTATTAGAAATTGATATAATAAAGAGATAAAAGAAGAAATAACTTATTTTACCTGAGGATTTTCCATTCAAGATCCCCGGAGACTGACCTAGGTCGACCCCACCTCTCCCGGAGAGAAAATTCACTTAGGCTGCATGCCCACTATGCATTTTTCAAGCGTTTCCACAACGAAAACGCTTAAAAAACGCTTGGTAATCTGTCCCCCATGACAAGCCGCAATGTCAATGCCCATGCTGCGGATTTTTCCGCAGCGTTTGTGCTGCGCTCAAAAATCCGCAGCATGTCCATTAATTTTGCGGACACGCAGCGTAATCGCCGCCATTGACTTGCATTGGACCGCGTGACATCCGCATCACTACATGTGCACAAGCGGATATCACACGGTTCAATGTGCGGATGGTACCCAGGCCTGGAAAACAGGAGACTCTCATCCAGACCTGGGTACCATAAGTACCTGTAAAAAAAAGAATTTAAAATAAAAAATAAAGATTATACTTACCTTCCGATGTCCCCCGGCCTCCTCAGCGATGCATGCGATCTGTTGGGCGGCTCGCGGTGGTGTGAGGACCTGACATGACGTCATTGAGTCATGTGACAGGTCACGCGACTGCTGACATCGGCGGTCGCGTGACCTATCACATGACTCAATGACGTCATGTCAGGTCCTCATACCACCGTGAGACACGGGGAGACCGGACGGAGCGGCTAAGGAGACCGCGGGCCATCGGAAGGTAAGTATAATCTTTATTTTTTATTTTTCACCATTCTTATTCTTTTTTTTTAACTATTTCTTGGTCACACTATATAAATCTATGCCGGTTGCATGGATTTATATAGTATGACCAAGTTGTCAAGCACTTTTCCAAGTGATGCTAAAATCGCTTGGAAAAGCGCTTGATAACCGGCATGCAGAAATGCATGCAAAAACGCTTGACAAACGCTTCTACCTGGCGGGAAAAACGCATGTAAAATCCACATGCGTTTTTCCCGCCAGGGAGAAGAGTAAAAAATATGCAGCATTTCCGCATGGTGGGCACATAGCCTTAGAGTGTAAAAGCCACTCACTTACCGGGGTTTGTTTCTGTTCGGGATAGAGGTAAACCTGTTGTTTAGTCTCAGATGAAATTAAAGGGAAAATAGATCTCGCTGGGGCCTCCAGCTGTTGAAGACGAGTGGGGATCTGGCTTCTCTCAGGCAGAAAATAGATCTATAAAGAGATCTCTTGTATCGGCGCTTTCAAATAAGACACTCACTACAGACTTTCTCAAGAGAATAGTCCTGTTTATTATTAGATGTCATCAGATTATATACCCTTAGTAAAAGAGGGTAGGACTTTGTAAAATACGAAGGATTATGTAAGTAATATGCTATCTTTGGCACACAGAAATTAAAGAACAATTACTTGTCAATGCGTCTGGAGGATATTCATGATGTATGATACAGTTAACATCCTTTCACACAAATAGTGTTCTGCTTATCGCTAAACTTGGGTATAATCCAGGTTAAGGGAGATTTAGGGAGTTTCCTGTAATTGATATATGGGGATATTGTTGCTGTGGACAGATACAGGACAAGTATGATAATTGCAGACTCCGTCAGCCAATTCCCAAGTCTGTACATAGGTCAATCTTGTGATTTTGAGAAAAACAAGATGAGCTGTATAAAAGCAAAAACTCAGAGTAAATATATGTCTTAAAGGCAATGTTGCTACTGAACCATTATTTTAACACGCCCTGATGGCGTGAGAATGATTCCATAATTTTTTCCCTCTGCTTGGTCTGAAAAAAATTACCCTTACTGAGTAGCACATTTTTAATCCTGATTTCTTTTAGTGTTTCTTAAAGCCATAAAGTTGCCATTTGAAATGACTTTAGTTTTGCGCCATGTCTGTGATCTGCTTTTTTTCAACAACATTAAACAACTGAATGAGCATCCTCCGAGCCCGGTGATTCCATATTTTTTGCCAGGGGTTGTATTAGGCCACGGCTCCACTATTAGTATTTGGTCAGTATTCGGTCAGTATTTTTTCTCATGAGTGGGAGCCAAAACCAGGTGAGGAACAATCAGAGAAAAGGTATAATAGAAACACGTCACCAATTCTGCATTTATCACCCACTCCTGGTTTTGGCTCCCACTCCTGAGAAAAAATACTGACCGTATACTGACCAAATACTGATAGTGGGGCTGTGGCCTTAGGACCACTGTAATAAAGTCTCATGTTTCTTCACCATACTCAGTTCAGAGTGCCAGATTTTTTCTACTATTTCTTATGAATTCTCAATATATCAGAAATTCCCATGATCAAAGATAGAAAAAATATAACAGATAAATAAATAACAAATAACATTTTAAATTAAATACATTCAAACAGTAATGACAGAAAAAAGTGCACTGGAAAGTCTATACATATGGGTAAAGAAATCAGTCCAGATGAATAAGACAATAACCGTAAAATGCAGCCAATAAGGCCTATATGTAAGGCTATGTGCCCATGATGCAGAAATGCTCAGGATTTTTTCCTGAGCATTTCTGCATCTCCCTGGCAGAAAAAACGCAAGCAGATTGTACATGTGGATTGTACATGCGTTTTTCCTGCCAAAGACATGCGGAAGTGAAGCGTTCTTCACATGCATTTCCACATGTGGGTTGACAAGCACTTTCCAATCGATTTTAGCATCACTTGCAAAGTGCTTGTCAACTTGGTCACACTATATAAATCCGTGCAAACTGCATGGATTTATATACTGTGACCCCCAAAGAATGTAAAAAAATAAATCTATACTTACCTTCCGATGGCCCCCGCAGTCTTGCTTTGCTCCGTCCTGGCTGCCGGCAACTCGCGGTGCACTGCACTGGAGGACCTGCTGTCACATGACTATGACGTCATAGCAGATCCTATAATTCACCATGATCTGCCAGCAAGCACTGAGAAGGAGTCCGGGGGACATCGGAAGGTAAATATAATATTTATTTTTTATTTTATTCTTTTTTTAACAGGTACTATGGCACCCGGGTCCCGAGGAGAGCCTCCTCTTCTCCACACCCAGGTACCATCCGCACATTGAAAAGCATGGAATCCGCATCTAGAGATGCAGTGATGCGTAATCCATGCGTTCCAATTCAAGTAAATGGCGGCGAAAACGCAGCGTTTTCGCAAAATTAATGGACATGCTGCGTTTTTTTCCGCAATGATAATCCGCAGCAGAAATTTCCGCTGCATGTGCACAGCACATGCGGATTATCATTGGGGAACATGGCAGGCCTTCTACCATGCGTTTTTTAAGCGTTTCTGCAGCATTTTTGCCGCTGCGGAAACGCTTAAAAAATGCATCGTGGGTACACAGCCTAATGGTTGATTATCCACAAAGACAGGGCAAATATAGGATGAAACAATAACAGTAAAACAAAGTCAATACGGCCTATATGTAATGGTTGATTATCCTAAAAGACAGGGCAAATACAGGATGAAACAATAACAGTAAACCAAGCCAATAGGGCCTATACGTAATGGTTAATCAAGCATGGGAAGATCAGTTACTTTTAAATATTTATCATATAAAGGAGGTATTTGAACAACTCAATAAACCCCCGAGGAACAGATAAGGACGCAAAGAAGGATAAGGACGCATAATATAAATATCAACAAAATTAACTTTATTAAACATATAATTACAAAAATCAAAACAGTGAACAGTCTGTTAAGAACGGTTATTGAAAAACAGCAGTAACTCGCTATGATGTAACCTGCCCGGCTCCAAGCAGGGGAGAAAAAGCTTAACAAAGTTAATTCATAAGTTACCAGACAACCCATATCCGTACGTCTAATAGTGGAGATAAACATCAATAATCGAGTTGTTACAAAGACAGGAACTATCTGGATCAATACAAGAGTACGGAGCATTACAGAAACTTATTCAACAGTATGCACGGATTCTGTCTCCTATGATTACACAATGTGCCTGACATCATAGTGCGTAAACCTGCAGGTGCTGTAGATACATTTATATGAGTTCATAATAAGATCTTAATTTACATAAAGGACATGTGACGGAAGACAGAAAGACAGATGATAACTAATCAAAGTACTTGTGATGCTTGGTAAGGTGACCGACACCTGAGGTCATGTCTCGGAAAGGGTTTGATGCTGGAGCCAGTGTCCTAAGAAAACTGAGTCACCCCCTCCCCCTGCGCTCACAGCTGTTCTCCGGATGTCAGCGAAACTGACAAAACATGTGACAAAGAAGGTGTCAACAATTGTCAAAACATGTTTTCAGGCTGCCCTACTGTAAGTGGAAGATGACTATATATATATTTATATACTGAAAAACTGACACTGAATTTCCCCATGCATAACTCAATGACTCATTCCTAAACGGATGTCCACTGATTCACTCATGAAGAAAACCTTGAATGGCTTTGGTTTGCACTGTACCTGCAACCGACACTTTAGTTATATTATATAAATAATTTTAAGTATTCCAAAAAGGAATGATGCTGTTCCTTCCTGAATGAAGAATTCCCATGCAGTCTACATACAGTCTTCTATTGATTAGCTACTGGTTCTTTCACTTTTATTTTGAGTCATTGTCATTGCAATAGCTTGTTTCCTCTGCAGTACATTTCCATTAGAGCAGGGCTGGGGAACCTCTGGCCCATGATCAGCTTCTCTGTGGCCCCCCAGGCAGATTACTGGGGACCACAGTACTCGGGCCAGCACTTACGAGGAAACAATGTCAGAGTATTTGGCACATGTCTGTTTGCGGAGGTGGCCGCCCCTCCAGATGTAAGGTATCATAATTAATGAATTACATAAATATGTATATACACACAAGCTTTGAACGCTCTTTAATGCAGCTACCCCTGATCTCCGGGTGAGACTCCCCCTCCCCCTGCACTCACAGCTGATCTCCGGGTGAGACTCCCCCTCCCCCTGCACTCACAGCTGATCTCCGGGTGAGACTACCCCTCCCCCTGCACTCACAGCTGATCTCCGGGTGAGATACCCCCTCCTCCTGCACTCACAGCTGATCTCGGGGTGAGACACCTCCTCCTGCACTCAAAGCTGATCTCCAGGTGAGATACCCCTCCTCCTGCACTCACAGCTGATCTCTGGGTGAGACTCCCCCTCCCCCTGCACTCACAGCTGATCTCCGGGTGAGACACTCCCTCCCCCTGCACTCACAGCTGATCTCTGGGTGAGACACTCCCTCCCCCTGCACTCAAAGCTGATCTCTGGGTAAAACACCCCCTCCCCCTGCACTCACAGCTGATCTCCAGGTGAGATACCCCCTCCCCCTGCACTCACAGCTGATCTCCAGGTGAGATACCCCCTCCTCCTGCACTCACAGCTGATCTCTGGGTGAGATACCCCCTCCCCCTGCACTCACAGCTGATCTCCAGGTGAGACACACCCTCCTCCTGCACTCACAGCTGATCTCCAGGTGAGATACCCCCTCCCCCTGCACTCACAGCTGATCTCCAGGTGAGATACCCCCTCCTCCTGCACTCACAGCTGATCTCTGGGTGAGACACCCCCTCCCCCTGCACTCACAGCTGATCTCCGGGTGAGACACTCCCTCCCCCTGCACTCACAGCTGATCTCTGGGTGAGACACCCCCTCCCCCTGCACTCACAGCTGATCTCCAGGTGAGACACTCCCTCCCCCTGCACTCAAAGCTGATCTCTGGGTAAAACACCCCCTCCCCCTGCACTCACAGCTGATCTCCAGGTGAGACACTCCCTCCCCCTGCACTCAAAGCTGATCTCTGGGTAAAACACCCCCTCCCCCTGCACTCACAGCTGATCTCCGGGTGAGACACTCCCTCCCCCTGCACTCAAAGCTGATCTCTGGGTAAAACACCCCCTCCCCCTGCACTCACAGCTGATCTCCGGGTGAGACACTCCCTCCCCCTGCACTCAAAGCTGATCTCTGGGTAAAACACCCCCTCCCCCTGCACTCACAGCTGATCTCCGGGTGAGACACTCCCTCCCCCTGCACTCAAAGCTGATCTCTGGGTAAAACACCCCCTCCCCCTGCACTCAAAGCTGATCTCTGGGTGAGATACCTCCTCCCCCTGCACTCACAGCTGATCTCTGGGTGAGACACCTCCTCCCCCTGCCTTACAGCTGATCTCCGGGTGAGACACACACTCCTCCTGCACTCACAGCTGATCTCGGGGTGAGACACCTCCTCCCCCTGCCTTACAGCTGATCTCCGGGTGAGACACACACTCCCCCTGCACTCACAGCTGATCTCTGGGTGAGACACCTCCTCCCCCTGCCTTACAGCTGATCCCCGGGTGAGACACCCCCTCCCCCTGCACTCACAGCTGATCTCCAGGTGAGATACCCCCCCCCCGCAATCACAGCTGATCTCAGGTTGGAACCTCCTCCCCCTGCACTCACAGCTGATCTCAGGTTGGAACCTCCTCCCCCTGCCTCACAGCTGATCTCCAGGTGAGATACCCCCTCCTCCTGCACTCAAAGCTGATCTCCGGGTGAGACACTCCCTCCCCCTGCACTCAAAGCTGATCTCTGGGTAAAACACCTCCTCCTCCTGCACTCACAGCTGATCTCTGGGTGAGACACCCCCTCCTCCTGCACTCACAGCTGATCTCCGGGTGAGACACTCCCTCCCCCTGCACTCAAAGCTGATCTCTGGGTAAAACACCTCCTCCTCCTGCACTCACAGCTGATCTCTGGGTGAGACACCTCCTCCCCCTGCACTCACAGCTGATCTCTGGGTGAGACACCTCCTCCCCCTGCCTTACAGCTGATCCCCGGGTGAGACACACACTCCTCCTGCACTCACAGCTGATCTCGGGGTGAGACACCTCCTCCTGCACTCACAGCTGATCTCCGGGTGAGACACCTCCTCCTGCACTCACAGCTGATCTTCGGGTGAGACACCTCCTCCTGCACTCACAGCTGATCTCAGGATGAGACACCTCCTCCCCCTGCACTCACAGCTGATCTCTGGGTGAGACACCTCCTCCCCCTGCCTTACAGCTGATCCCCGGGTGAGACACACACTCCTCCTGCACTCACAGCTGATCTCGGGGTGAGACACCTCCTCCTGCACTCACAGCTGATCTCCGGGTGAGACACCTCCTCCTGCACTCACAGCTGATCTTCGGGTGAGACACCTCCTCCTGCACTCACAGCTGATCTCAGGGTGAGACACCCCCTTCTCCTGCACTCAAAGCTGATCTCAGGGTGAGATACCCCCTCCTCCTGCACTCACAGCTGATCTAACCTCGTGATGAGGGAGGAATTGCACGATTCACTGATGATAAAGAGAGGATTTTGGGAGCAATTGATGCAGATGCTGGCATTTTATGTATACCATCTTCTACTGATTTGAAACGCTTATTAACACTGCAACTACATTTCACAACTTTAAAAGAATACTATAAAGCCAAGAGAATCCCTAGAGGGTTACAGTCCAGTATTAGACAAATCTGTTCATGAATAACCCTAACTTCTGTGAAAAGTTTATATCCATATCCAATAAATATGAAATTGCGTCCCTCACACAATCAGAGACTGAGAATAAATTAATGGAGTTATTGAAAACGGATGATGGCACAAGGTTTAAAGAAACAGTAGAAAATTGGCTGTTAAAAATACGTGGTGACTTGGAGGATGTAAAACCAAAGAAATGGAACCGTGATATGGAGGATTATAGAAGTGGTTTCATATATAATTGGCAGAGAGACGGCACTAATTCCAAAGCTCAGAAGTGGGAGGACAGCTACAGGACTGTGAAAAAAAGCAATTTTTCTAATTCATCTAATGACCATGCTTTTTTAGGTGGACTTTTGGACCCTCAGACAAGCAGCCCAAGGGGACGCGCAGAGGTGGGAGAAAACATCATAGATCTCAAAAAAGACAAGAGACAGAAAAACAAGACGACAACAAAACAGATAGCGACGAGGAAGAGAAATCTAACCTCATGGTAAACCTAACAAATAGAACTTGAAATGATGTAGAAATGAAATGATTAAGCAAAGGTTTATCGTTTAGTCCCACCTCACACACAGACTGGTTTGAATTGGAAATAGCATTGCTTAGATTTTTTAGATCTATAAAGTTGAAATGTTGGTTTTCTGAGCATTACCTCGTGTAACGGAATTAGATTTGCCTGATCTATCCTTACCAACAGGTAGTAATTTTATGCCAAACATTAATAACCCGGTAATTGACGCATTCATATTGACTATCAATAATGATGTTTCTAAAGTTAAAGTGATGAGTAATGAGAAAGTGTTCAAACAATTTAATTTGAAAACCGAGGAATATGAGGCCCTTATGTCCCTGGTCCATGATGACGACATCACCATCAAACCTGCGGATAAGGGAGGTGCTGTCCTCGTCATGGACACGGATAATTAAATATCTGAAATTACGGGACAACTGGATGATCAAGAGATATATAAGAAGCTGGACAGTGATCCAAAGTTTAATATACTGAAGAAAATTTAATTGATTTTGGATGAGAGTAAAAATGGGGGTGTAATTGATGAGGATTTATATAAGTATCTATATCATGAAAACTCAGTCACGCCAGTCATATATGTTGTTCCTAAAATCCACAAAACATTGGTGAATCCTCCGGGGTGACCCATAATATTGGGTTGCGACTCAATTTTTAGTCATAGTGGAGTCTTTTTAGACAAAATTTTGGGTCCTCTCTCACGATGTACAGCCTCATTCATATTAGATATTACAGATTTTTTATGCAAATTAAGCGAAATTAAATTGGATAGAAGGGTGATTCTTGCCTCTTTTGACATAGTATCATTATACATGTCAATAAATCATGACAAAGGATTAAGAGCGGTTTATAGAAAACAGCAGATACTAGTTACTCAGAGGAGTGTAAAACATTCACTATGAATTTGTTAGAACTGGTTCTGAGAAACAATTATTTTTTATTTGGTGACACTTTTTACAGGCAAGAACGCGGTACAGCAATGGGCGCCAATATGGAGCTGGCTTATGACAACCTGATGATGATGGCATTGGAGGAGGATGTTGTCTGTGTCCCACCACTTCCGGCTTGCCCGGGGGTGGTGGAGATTTATTGATGACGTCTTCCTCCTATGGATGGGGAACATTGAAGAATTACTGGATTTTGAAACCTTTTTAAATCAAATAGACAGAGATATTAAATTTACACTGATATATTCCGAAACGGATATCGAATTTTTGGATGTTTTAGTCCAACAGGATGAGAAAGGGTTATCAACGACCCTATATACAAAAGCCACTGATAAAAATAACTTACTGAAATTTGAGAGCCACCATCTGAGGAGATTGGTTGAATCTTTGCCATATAGCCAGTTTTTGAGGCGTAAAAGAATAATTAGTGATGAAAAATTAGTACAACCCGAATTTGAAAAATTAACAAAGAAATTTCTAAGTAGGGGTTACCCAAAATTAGTTCTAGAGAAAACTAAAAACAGGACTGAAGGTCTATCGTGTGAATCCCTGCTAGTGAAGAAAGACATCAAAACACAAAATAAGAGAATCCCCTTTGCCAGTAAATATGGAGAAGAGACCACAGAGATAGAAAACATCATAAAATGACATTGGCCAATGCTGGGAATGTGTATGCCAGATATAGAAGAATTTAAGGCCCCGCCATTGTTTTCATATATAAAAAAAAGCTAGCCTTTAAGATAAATTGGTACATTCTGATATTGGCACCTTTAAGAGGAATATACAGGGCTCATTGACAGGACACAAACGGATAGGCTGCTTTCCATGCTTGAGCTGTGTTAATTGTAAGCTTATGATAAAGGGAGAACATTTTATACACCCAGGCACTGGAAAGGAGTATGATATTAAGCATTACTTAACGTGTGAGAGTGAATTAGTTATCTATATACTACAATGTCCATGGAATTTAATCTATGTAGGCGAAACAACCAGTGAATTTAAACTCAGGATTAATAATCATCGCCATACAATTAGGAAGAAAAAGATGGATCTGCCAGTCCCCAAACATTTCAGTGAGATGGGACATGGAGAAAGGGACCTTAGATTCTGTATTATAGATCATGTACCTATGCCATGAAGAAGAGGAGATAGGGTTAAAATATTAAAAAATAAAGAAATGAAATGGATTTATGAACTAAATACATTGAGACCTAATGGCCTCAATGCTGATTAGAAATTACATAATTTAATCTGATTAATTGCCATAAAACCGGTAAAACTTTGGATTTATCTGTGTATTTTTAACCATTTTCATTTATATTTTTCTCACTTTTTTCTCTCTTACAGATGAGGGAAGAATTGCACAATTCACTTTACAAAAAAGACATTTCTATGTATTGATCAATTTGTTTATAATAGATAAAATGTTTATTTCATACCATGCACTGTCACTTTAAGTCTGTTGCTATTAGATATCTGCATGGATTGTAAAACATATACTTCGGTAATATAAATATCATCTGTACCTATAGTTGTAATTATTGAAAGTAATATATATGTGCAAACATCTAACCCAATACGGAGATGTGCACTGAGATATAGTTTAATTATGAGACTGGAGATAGACATTACCGCAGTAGTTATTAGTGCTGCAAGTCTCGAGTACATTGAGCATGCACAGTAAATATCTGTCTGCAACCATGGAGAAATGGTCTCCAATATGGCCACGTGTGTACAGTAGACTTTGTAGTCATTCCCAAGAATCCCCGCACTATGGGATGGGAAGGACGCTGAGAATAGCGTGGCATCACGGACATCAATCACATAGGTGGGTGAAATATATGTTACATAGATATGAAATTTCCCAATTAACACTAATCTAATAATATTAAGTTATGAAATCAAAAATGAACTATGTGATGGGTTGTCTTATATCTGCAGAAGCACTGAGATGCACTTTAACATTTTAATCACTGTATGTAAACATTTCTCTTAATGCTTTTATGAAGATTGGAATTGTAATAAGTCTAATTGTATCACCTATATAATGCTGACTAGATGGATTGAGCACTGCTTGAGAAAGTTCCTCAAGGGGAATTAAACGTTGCCACTGCCACTATGACTATGTGACAAGAAATCACAGCTTATTTTGAAGACTGGAGTGCTGCCTTTACTTTTGTGGACTGCGTTGAGGTTTGGTTCTGTTTGCAAGGCTTTGCACCCATGATTTATACAGCTAACCTGTGCTGCACCTTTTTCAACTTTATATATATATGTGAAGATTTACAAGACATTTCTCCAGCTATTCCTCCAATGGTGATTATAAGAAACGACTTTTACTCAAATTCCATGAAACCATATCCATAGTCCACACAACAGAACAATAGAGATGCAGAGACCCCTCCGGACTACGTGTTCGACACGGGTAGTGCCTTCTTCAAGGTCCAAAACCTGTCTAGATAGAGCTAACTAGGAATATATAAGGCATAGAATTGTTTGGAGGAGAAGTTACAACCAACTGGGTGTGACCCCATCCGTATGCATGTATCAGCCTTTCCCATAGAGAGGAAGTCTCAACATTATCACTGCTAGTTACCTTGATGCTTCATATAGACAGAGTATACATAGAACATGAATAAAAAAACATAAATATGTGAATATAAAAAGAAAATATATATTTTTTTCTGTATATAATGGTGATTATAAATTGCACAGGGAAAAAGCCAAGTTGAGCAATAGATACAGATCACAATCTATTATAGGGTATGTACCATACCTGTACCTATACAGGAAATAACAGGAAATAATTTTTGTTAGGGTAAATGAGAGTAAGGGTAAAATTGAAACTGATAGGAACATAACAAGCTATGTAGTTGGGAAATAATAAAACAAAAAACACAAAATACAAAAAAAAAAACAACCCAAAAAAAGGAAAAAAAACAAACAAAACCCTTATCTGTTCCCTTCTTTTTAGTTGTTTATTACACTATGGTCCCAAACTAGTATTGTGTAATTAGATCTAACCTGTTATTTAAACCATGTGTCAGTGTCTAACAAGAAAATCCACTTACTTTCTCTTTTTAGCACTAATTTATGCATACCACCACCTCTGGTGGGTTTACACACCTGTTCTAAACCCTTAAATGAAAAGGAGCCTAAATCCCCATTATGCTTAAATGCAAATAGATACCGCAGAGTAACCCGCTACTGGGAGGTGAACAGCATCCGAGAGATGTTTCCTAATGCGCTTTTTCAAAGCACCCATCATGCATCCAACGCATTGCAAATATCACACTGAATCAAATGTGATTCAATATCACAGATTCAGTGTTGCAATTAATAAAGTTCCTTATGGGGAATTCTTTACCATTGGCGATGCATTTAAATTTGTTATCTTTTCTAGCAAAACTGCAGCATTTGCATACGTTGGCTCTGCACTTATGGAACCCACTGATACTAAGCCAGGATTTTTAGTATTTTTAACCCTATCCACAAACATACTGGGGGATAATAAGTCCCTCAATGTGGTGGCTCTTTTAGGTACATACTGTATGTCATGTTCATCCACTATACGAGGAAATTACGGCAGAGTATCTTGGCTCATGTCTGTTTGCCGAGGCGGCCGCCCCTCCAGATGTAAGTTATCTTAATTAATGAATTATATAAATATATATATATATATACATCTAAGCTTTGAACACTCTTTACGGCAACTTCCGCTGATGAAGACGCACTGGTAGCGGCGATTCGCGAGGGGGAACAACCTTTCTGGTCTTATCCTGTACCTCAGAGTGGTATCCTTCTTAAAGGGGTTGTGTCACCATAAAGAATACAGTTAACCAACCAGAAAAGGTGGAAATAAATAATTTTGTAATTTATAATGATTCAAAATTATGCTTCATTCAAAAGATATCAAGCTTTTAGTATTTGAATAATACTCTCTGGCGCCCCCTGGAGATCTGCAGGGAGTGCAGGGTTAGAGGGTGAATCACCCTGAGATCAGCTGTGAGCGCAGGGGGAGGGAGTGTCTAACCCGGAGATCAGCTGTGAGGGCAGGGGGAGGGGGTGTCTCACCCGGAGATCAGCTGTGAGGGCAGGGGAAGGGGGTATCTCACCCGGAGATCAGCTGTGAACACAGGGGTAAGGAGGTGTCTCACCCGGAAATCAGCTGTGAGCACAGGGGTAAGGAGGTGTCTCACCCGGAGATCAGCTGTGAGGGCAGGGGAAGGGGGTGTCTAACCCGGAGATCAGCTGTGAGTGCAGGGGGAGGGGGTGTCTCACCTGGAGATCAGCTGTGAGTGCAGGGGGAGGGGGTGTCTCACCCGGAGATCAGCTGTGAGGGCAGGGGAAGGGGGTGTCTCACCCGGAGATCAGCTGTGAACACAGGGGTAAGGAGGTGTCTCACCCGGAGATCAGCTGTGAGCACAGGGGTAAGGAGGTGTCTCACCCGGAGATCAGCTGTGAGGGCAGGGGAAGGGGGTGTCTCACCCAGAGATCAGCTGTGAGGGCAGGGGAAGGGGGTGTCTCACCCAGAGATCAGCTGTGAGGGCAGGGGTATGGAGGTGTCTCACCCGGAGATCAGCTGTGAGGACAGGGGAAGGGGGTGTCTCACCTGGAGATCAGCTGTGAGGGCAGGGGAAGGGGGTGTCTCGCCCAGAGATCAGCTGTGAGGGCAGGGGTAAGGAGGTGTCTCACCCGGAGATCAGCTGTGAGGACAGGGGAAGGGGGTGTCTCACCTGGAGATCAGCTGTGAGGGCAGGGGAAGGGGGTGTCTCACCCAGAGATCAGTTGTGAGCACAGGGGTAAGGAGGTGTCTCACCCAGAGATCAGCTGTGAGCACAGGGGTAAGGAGGTGTCTCACCCGGAGATCAGCTCTGAGGGCAGGGGAAGGGGGTGTTTCACCCGGAGATCAGCTGTGAGCACAGGGGTAAGGAGGTGTCTCACCCAGATATGAGTTGTGAGTGCAGGGGGAGGAGGTGTCTAACCCGGAGATCAGCTGAGAGTGCAGGGGGAGGGAGTGTCTAACCCGGAGATCAGCTGTGAGCGCAGGAGGAGGGGGTGTCTCACCCGGAGATCAGCTGTGAGGACAGGGGAAGGGGGTGTCTCACCCGGAGATCAGCTGTGAGCACAGGGGTAACGAGGTGTCTCAGCCAGATATGAGCTGTGAGTGCAGGGGGAGGAGGTGTCTCACCCGGAGATCAGCAGTGAGCGCAGGGGGAGGGAGTGTCTAACCCGGAGATCAGCTGTGAGTGCAGGTGGAGGGGGTGTCTCACCCGGAGATCAGCTGTGAGGGCAGGGGAAGGGGTTGCCTCACCCGGAGATCAGCTGTGAGCACAGGGGTAAGGAGGTGTCTCACCCAGATATGAGCTGTGAGTGCAGGAGGAGGGGGTGTCTCACCCAGAGATCAGCTGTGAGCGCAGGGGGAGGGAGTGTCTAACCCGGAGATCAGCTGTGAGTGCAGGTGGAGGGGGTGTCTCACCCGGAGATCAGCTGTGAGGGCAGGAGGAGGGGGTATCTCACCTGGAGATCAGCTGTGAGTGCAGGGGGAGGAGGTGTCTCACCCTGAGATCAGCTGTGAGTGCAGGGGGAGGAGGTGTCTCACCCGGAGATCAGCTGTGAGGGCAGGAGGAGGAGGTATCTCACCCGGATATGAGCGGTGAGCGCAGGAGGAGGACGTGTCTAACCGGGAGAACAGCTGTGAGTGCAGGGGGAGGGGGTATCTCACCCAGAGATCAGCTGTGAGCACAGGGGGAGGGGGTGACTCAGTGAGATCAGCTGTGAGTGCAGCGAGTCTCTCACCTGTAGATCAGCTGTGAGCGCAGGTGGAGGGGTGTCTCACCCAGAGATCAGCTGTGAGTGCAGGAGGAGGGGGTATCTCACCCAGAGATCAGCTGTGAGCGCAGGTGGAGGGGTGTCTCACCCGGAGATCAGCAGTGAGTGTAGGGGGAGGGAGTGAATCACTTGGAGGTGAGCAGTGAGCTCAAGGGGAGGGGGTGAATCACACACACTGTGCTTACTGCAGGGGGCCTTGTGACAGAGAATACATTGTGCAGGCCGCGGGTGGGGAGCTCTTATGACAGAAACTGCTCAAACCCGACCAGTTGATCACCTACTACCAGGACGTAGTGGAATAACGCCAGGGGGCGCCAGAGAGCAGCATTCAAAAAATAAAAGCTTGGTATCTTTTGAATGAAGCATAATTTTTAATCACTAGAAATTACAAATCTATATATTTTCACCTTTTCTGGTTGGTTTACTGTATTCTTTATGGTCGCACAACCCCTCTAAATGGACCCACTTTTAATTGGTGGTGCTGGTATTGTATTACTCTTTTATAGTGAGCTCATGCTAATTTACTCTGTACTAAAAACTCCTCATAAGTGCTGAATACTAAAACTGCTACTGGATCTTAAACTTTTATTTGATTAGATCTTTTTGAGTCATTGTCATTGCAATAGCTTGTTTCCTCTGCAGTACATTTCCATTAGAGCAGGGCTGGGGAACCCCGGGCCCGTGATCAGCTTCTCTGTGGCCCCCCAGGCAGATTACTGGGGACCACAGTACTCGGGCCAGCACTTACGGGGAAACAATGTCAGAGTATTTTGGCGCAAGTCTGTTTGCCGAGGCGGCCGCTCCTCCAGATGTAAGTTAATTTATGAGTTACATAAATATATATTATATACATACATGTACACACAAGCTTTGAACGCTCTTTAATGCATGTACTCCTGATGAAGCCGCACTGGTAGCGGCGATTCGAGTGGGGGAACACCCTTTCTGGTCTTATCCTGTACCTCAGAGTAGTATCCTTCTTAAAGGGGTTGTGCCACTATAATGAATACAAGTAACCAACCAGAAAAGGTGGAAATAAATAGTTTTGTAATTTAAAGTGATTCAAAATTATGCTTCGTTCAAAAGATACCAAGCTTTTATTTTTTCAATTATGCTCTCTGGCGCCACCTGGCGTTATTCCATTAGGTTCTGGTAGTGGGTGATCAGCTGGTTGCAGTTCCTGTCATAAGAGCTCTCCAACCGCAGCCTGCACAATGTATTGTCTGTCACAAGGCTCCCTGCTGCAAGCACAGAGTGTCTGTGATTCACTCTCTCCCCCTGCACTCACAGCTGATCTCCAGGTGATTCACTACCTCCACCTGTATTCACAGCTGATCTCCAGGTGAGACACCTCCTCCCCCTGCCCTCACAGCTGATCTCCAGGTGATTCACACCCTCCTCCTGCACTCACAGCTGATCTCCAGGTGAGACACCTCCTCCCCCTGCACTCACAGCTGATCTCCAGGTGAGACACCTCCTCCCCCTGCACTCACAGCTGATCTCCAGGTGATTCACTACCTCCACCTGTATTCACAGCTGATCTCCAGGTGAGACACCTCCTCCCCCTGCCCTCGCAGCTGATCTCCAGGTGAGACACCTCCTCCCCCTGCCCTCACAGCTGATCTCCAGGTGATTCACTACCTCCACCTGTATTCACAGCTGATCTCCAGGTGAGACACCTCCTCCCCCTGCCCTCACAGCTGATCTCCAGGTGAGACACCTCCTCCCCCTGCACTCACAGCTGATCTCCAGGTGAGACACCCCCTCCTCCTGCCCTCACAGCTGATCTCCAGGTGAGACACCTCCTCCCCCTGCCCTCACAGCTGATCTCCAGGTGATTCACTACCTCCACCTGTACTCACAGCTGATCTCCAGGTGAGACACCCCCTCCCCCTGCATCACAGCTGATCTCCAGGTGATTCACTACCTTCACCTGTATTCACAGCTGATCTCCAGGTGAGACACCTCCTCCCCCTGCCCTCACAGCTGATCTCCGGGTGAGACACCCCCTCCCCCTGCCCTCACAGCTGATCTCCAGGTGAGACACCCCCTCCCCCTGCACTCACAGCTGAACTCCAGGTGATTCACTACCTCCACCTGTATTCACAGCTGATCTCCAGGTGAGACACCTCCTCCCCCTGCACTCACAGCTGATCTCCAGGTGAGACACCTCCTCCCCCCTGCCCTCACAGCTGATCTCCGGGTGAGACACCTCCTCCCCCTGCACTCACAGCTGATCTCCAGGTGAGATACCTCCTCCCCCTGCACTCACAGCTGATCTCCGGGTGAGACACCTCCTCCTCCTGCACTCACAGCTGATCTCCGGGTGAGACACCCCCTCCCTCTGCACTCACAGGTGATCTCCAGGTGAGAAACCCCCTCCCCCTGCACTAATAGCTGATCTCCAGGTGAGACACCTCCTCCTCCTGCACTCACAGCTGATCTCCGGGTGAGACACCTCCTCCCCCTGCACTCACAGCTGATCTCCAGGTGAGAAACCCCCTCCCCCTGCACTCATAGCTGATCTCCAGGTGAGACACCTCCTCCTCCTGCACTCACAGCTGATCTCCGGATGAGACACCTCCTCCCCCTGCACTCACAGCTGATCTCCGGGTAAGACACCTCCTCCCCCTGCACTCACAGCTGATCTCCAGGTGAGATACCCCCTCCCCCTGCACTCACAGCTGATCTCCAGGTGATTCACTACCTCCACCTGTATTCACAGCTGATCTCTGGGTGAGATCATCTGCTTCACAGACTAAGCACAGGAAGAGTCTCTCTGCTATCCTACTTACAATTCTGTGAAGCAGATGACCTCACCTGGAGATCAGCTATGAGTGCAGGAGGAGGAGGTATCTCACCTGGAGATCAGCTGTGAGTGCAGGAGGAGGGGGTATCTCACCTGGAGATCAGCTGTGAGTGCAGGGGGAGGAGGTGTCTCACCTGGAGATCAGCTGTGAGTGCAGGAGGAGGAGGTGTCTCACCTGGAGATCAGCTGTGAGTGCAGGGGGAGGGGGTATCTCACCTGGAGATCAGCTGTGAGTGCAGGAGGAGGGGGTATCTCACCTGGAGATCAGCTGTGAGGCAGGGGGAGGGGGTATCTCACCTGGAGATCAGCTGTGAGGCAGGGGGAGGGGGTATCTCACCTGGAGATCAGCTGTGAGTGCAGGAGGAGGAGGTATCTCACCTGGAGATCAGCTGTGAGTGCAGGGGGAGGGGGTATCTCACCTGGAGATCAGCTGTGAGTGCAGGGGGAGGAGGTGTCTCACTTGGAGATCAGCTGTGAGTGCAGGAGGAGGGGGTATCTCACCTGGAGATCAGCTGTGAGTGCAGGGGGAGGGGGTATCTCACACGGAGATCAGCTGTGAGTGCAGGGGGAGGGGGTATCTCACCTGGAGATCAGCTGTGAGTGCAGGGGGAGGGGGTATCTCACCTGGAGATCAGCTGTGAGTGCAGGAGGAGGTGGTATCTCACCTGGAGATCAGCTGTGAGTGCAGGGGGAGGGGGTATCTCACCTGGAGATCAGCTGTGAGCGCAGCGAGTCTCTCACCTGTAGATCAGCTGTGAACGCAGGTGGAGGGGTGTCTCACCCGGAGATCAGCTGTGAGTGCAGGGGGAGGAGGTATCTCACCTGGAGATCAGCTGTGAGTGCAGGAGGAGGGGGTATCTCACCTGGAGATCAGCTGTGAGTGCAGGGGGAGGGGGTATCTCACCTGGAGATCAGCTGTGAGTGCAGGGGGAGGGGGTATCTCACCCGGAGATCAGCTGTGAGTGCAGGAGGAGGGGGTGTCTCACCCGGAGATCAGCTGTGAGTGCAGGGGGAGGAGGTGTCTCACCTGGAGATCAGCTGTGAGGGCAGGGGGAGGGGGTATCTCACCTGGAGATCAGCTGTGAGTGCAGGGGGAGGGGGTATCTCACCTGGAGATCAGCTGTGAGTGCAGGGGGCGGGGTATCTCACCCGGAGGTCAGATGTGAGTGCAGGGGGAGGGGGTATCTCACCCGGAGATCAGCTGTGAGTGCAGGGGGAGGGGGTATCTCACCCGGAGATCAGCTGTGAGTGCAGGGGGAGGAGGTGTCTCACTTGGAGATCAGCTGTGAGCGCAGCGGGTCTCTCACCTGTAGATCAGCTGTGAGTCCAGGTGGAGGGGGTATCTCACCCGGAGATCAGCTGTGAGTGCAGGGGGAGGGGGTATCTCACCTGGAGATCAGCTGAGAGTGCAGGGGGAGGGGGTATCTCACCCGGAGATCAGCTGTGAGTGCAGGGAGAAGGGGTGTCTCACACGGAGATCAGCTGTGAGTGCAGGGGTAGGCGGTGTCTCACCAGTAGATCAGCTGTGAGCGCAATTGGAGGGAGTGTCTCAACCGGAGACAAGTTATGAGTGCAGGGGGAGGGGGTGTCTCACCCAGAGATCAGCAGTGAGTGTAGGGGGAGGGAGTGAATCACCTGGAGGTGAGCAGTGAGCTCAAGGGGTGAATCACACACACTGTGCTTACAGCACGGGACCTTGTGACAGAGAATACATTGTGCAGGCTGCGGGTGGGGAGCTCTTATGACAAAAACTGCTCAAACCCGACCAGCTGATCATCCACTACCAGGACGTAATGGAATAACGCCAGGTGGCGCCAGAGAGCAGCATTCAAAAAATAAAAGTTTGGTATCTTTTGAATGAAGCATAATTTTTAATCACTAGAAATTACAAATCTATATATTTTCACCTTTTCTGGTTGGTTAACTGTATTCTTTATGGTCACACAACCCCTCTAAATGGACCCACTTTTAATTGGTGGTGCTGGTATTGTATTACTCTTTTATAGTGAGCTCATGCTAATTTACTCTGTACTAAAAACTCCTCATAAGTGCTGAATACTAAAACTGCTACTGGATCTTAAACTTTTATTTGATTAGATCTTTTTGAGTCATTGTCATTGCAATAGCTTGTTTCCTCTGCAGTACATTTCCATTAGAGCAGGGCTGGGGAACCCCGGGCCCGTGATCAGCTTCTCTGTGGCCCCCCAGGCAGATTACTGGGGACCACAGTACTCGGGCCAGCACTTACGGGGAAACAATGTCAGAGTATTTTGGCGCAAGTCTGTTTGCCGAGGCGGCCGCTCCTCCAGATGTAAGTTAATTTATGAGTTACATAAATATATATTATATACATACATGTACACACAAGCTTTGAACGCTCTTTAATGCATGTACTCCTGATGAAGCCGCACTGGTAGCGGCGATTCGAGTGGGGGAACACCCTTTCTGGTCTTATCCTGTACCTCAGAGTAGTATCCTTCTTAAAGGGGTTGTGCCACTATAATGAATACAAGTAACCAACCAGAAAAGGTGGAAATAAATAGTTTTGTAATTTAAAGTGATTCAAAATTATGCTTCGTTCAAAAGATACCAAGCTTTTATTTTTTCAATTATGCTCTCTGGCGCCACCTGGCGTTATTCCATTAGGTTCTGGTAGTGGGTGATCAGCTGGTTGCAGTTCCTGTCATAAGAGCTCTCCAACCGCAGCCTGCACAATGTATTGTCTGTCACAAGGCTCCCTGCTGCAAGCACAGAGTGTCTGTGATTCACTCTCTCCCCCTGCACTCACAGCTGATCTCCAGGTGAGACACCCCCTCCCCCTGCACTCACAGCTGAACTCCAGGTGATTCACTACCTCCACCTGTATTCACAGCTGATCTCCAGGTGAGACACCTCCTCCCCCTGCACTCACAGCTGATCTCCAGGTGATTCACACCCTCCTACTGCACTCACAGCTGATCTCCAGGTGAGACACCTCCTCCCCCTGCCCTCACAGCTGATCTCCGGGTGAGACACCTCCTCCCCCTGCACTCACAGCTGATCTCCAGGTGAGAAACCCCCTCCCCCTGCACTCATAGCTGATCTCCAGGTGAGATACCCCCTCCCCCTGCGCTCACTGCTGATCTCCAGGTGAGACACCTCCTCCTCCTGCACTCACAGCTGATCTCCAGGTGAGACACCTCCTCCTCCTGCACTCACAGCTGATCTCCGGGTGAGACACCTCCTCCCCCTGCACTCACAGCTGATCTCCGGGTAAGACACCTCCTCCCCCTGCACTCACAGCTGATCTCCAGGTGAGACACCTCCTCCCCCTGCACTCACAGCTGATCTCCAGGTGAGACACCCCCTCCCCCTGCACTCACAGCTGATCTCCAGGTGATTCACTACCTCCACCTGTATTCACAGCTGATCTCTGGGTGAGATCATCTGCTTCACAGACTAAGCACAGGAAGAGTCTCTCTGCTATCCTACTTACAATTCTGTGAAGCAGATGACCTCACCTGGAGATCAGCTATGAGTGCAGGAGGAGGAGGTATCTCACCTGGAGATCAGCTGTGAGTGCAAGAGGAGGGGGTATCTCACCTGGAGATCAGCTGTGAGTGCAGGGGGAGGAGGTGTCTCACCTGGAGATCAGCTGTGAGTGCAGGAGGAGGAGGTGTCTCACCTGGAGATCAGCTGTGAGTGCAGGGGGAGGGGGTATCTCACCTGGAGATCAGCTGTGAGTGCAGGAGGAGGGGGTATCTCACCTGGAGATCAGCTGTGAGGCAGGGGGAGGGGGTATCTCACCTGGAGATCAGCTGTGAGGCAGGGGGAGGGGGTATCTCACCTGGAGATCAGCTGTGAGTGCAGGAGGAGGAGGTATCTCACCTGGAGATCAGCTGTGAGTGCAGGGGGAGGGGGTATCTCACCTGGAGATCAGCTGTGAGTGCAGGGGGAGGAGGTGTCTCACTTGGAGATCAGCTGTGAGTGCAGGAGGAGGGGGTATCTCACCTGGAGATCAGCTGTGAGTGCAGGGGGAGGGGGTATCTCACACGGAGATCAGCTGTGAGTGCAGGGGGAGGGGGTATCTCACCTGGAGATCTGCTGTGAGTGCAGGGGGAGGGGGTATCTCACCTGGAGATCAGCTGTGAGTGCAGGAGGAGGTGGTATCTCACCTGGAGATCAGCTGTGAGTGCAGGGGGAGGGGGTATCTCACCTGGAGATCAGCTGTGAGCGCAGCGAGTCTCTCACCTGTAGATCAGCTGTGAACGCAGGTGGAGGGGTGTCTCACCCGGAGATCAGCTGTGAGTGCAGGGGGAGGAGGTATCTCACCTGGAGATCAGCTGTGAGTGCAGGAGGAGGGGGTATCTCACCTGGAGATCAGCTGTGAGTGCAGGGGGAGGGGGTATCTCACCCGGAGATCAGCTGTGAGTGCAGGGGGAGGGGGTATCTCACCCGGAGATCAGCTGTGAGTGCAGGAGGAGGGGGTGTCTCACCCGGAGATCAGCTGTGAGTGCAGGGGGAGGAGGTGTCTCACCTGGAGATCAGCTGTGAGGGCAGGGGGAGGGGGTATCTCACCTGGAGATCAGCTGTGAGTGCAGGGGGAGGGGGTATCTCACCTGGAGATCAGCTGTGAGTGCAGGGGGCGGGGTATCTCACCCGGAGGTCAGATGTGAGTGCAGGGGGAGGGGGTATCTCACCCGGAGATCAGCTGTGAGTGCAGGGGGAGGGGGTATCTCACCCGGAGATCAGCTGTGAGTGCAGGGGGAGGAGGTGTCTCACTTGGAGATCAGCTGTGAGCGCAGCGGGTCTCTCACCTGTAGATCAGCTGTGAGTCCAGGTGGAGGGGGTATCTCACCCGGAGATCAGCTGTGAGTGCAGGGGGAGGGGGTATCTCACCTGGAGATCAGCTGAGAGTGCAGGGGGAGGGGGTATCTCACCCGGAGATCAGCTGTGAGTGCAGGGAGAAGGGGTGTCTCACACGGAGATCAGCTGTGAGTGCAGGGGTAGGCGGTGTCTCACCAGTAGATCAGCTGTGAGCGCAATTGGAGGGAGTGTCTCAACCGGAGACAAGTTATGAGTGCAGGGGGAGGGGGTGTCTCACCCAGAGATCAGCAGTGAGTGTAGGGGGAGGGAGTGAATCACCTGGAGGTGAGCAGTGAGCTCAAGGGGTGAATCACACACACTGTGCTTACAGCACGGGACCTTGTGACAGAGAATACATTGTGCAGGCTGCGGGTGGGGAGCTCTTATGACAAAAACTGCTCAAACCCGACCAGCTGATCATCCACTACCAGGACGTAATGGAATAACGCCAGGTGGCGCCAGAGAGCAGCATTCAAAAAATAAAAGTTTGGTATCTTTTGAATGAAGCATAATTTTTAATCACTAGAAATTACAAATCTATATATTTTCACCTTTTCTGGTTGGTTAACTGTATTCTTTATAGTCACACAACCCCTCTAAATGGACCCACTTTTAATTGGTGGTGCTGGTATTGTATTACTCTTTTATAGTGAGCTCATGCTAATTTACTCTGTACTAAAAACTCCTCATAAGTGCTGAATACTAAAACTGCTACTGGATCTTAAACTTTTATTTGATTAGATCTTTTTGAGTCATTGTCATTGCAATAGCTGGTTTCCTCTGCAGTACATTTCCATTAGAGCAGGGCTGGGGAACCCCGGGCCCGTGATCAGCTTCTCTGTGGCCCCCCAGGCAGATTACTGGGGACCACAGTACTCGGGCCAGCACTTACGAGGAAACAAAGTCAGAGTATTTGGCGCATGTCTGTTTGCCGAGGCGGCCGCCCCTCCAGATGTAAGTTATCTTAATTTATGAGTTACATAAATATATATTATATACATACATGTACACACAAGCTTTGAACGCTCTTTAATGCATGTACTCCTGATGAAGCCACACTGGTAGCGGCGATTCGAGTGGGGGAACACCCTTTCTGGTCTTATCCTGTACCTCAGAGTAGTATCCTTCTTAAAGGGGTTGTGCCACTATAATGAATACAAGTAACCAACCAGAAAAGGTGGAAATAAATAGTTTTGTAATTTAAAGTGATTCAAAATTATGCTTCGTTCAAAAGATACCAAGCTTTTATTTTTTCAATTATGCTCTCTGGCGCCACCTGGCGTTATTCCATTAGGTTCTGGTAGTGGGTGATCAGCTGGTTGCAGTTCCTGTCATAAGAGCTCTCCAACCGCAGCCTGCACAATGTATTGTCTGTCACAAGGCTCCCTGCTGCAAGCACAGAGTGTCTGTGATTCACTCTCTCCCCCTGCACTCACAGCTGATCTCCAGGTGATTCACTACCTCCACCTGTATTCACAGATGATCTCCAGGTGAGACACCTCCTCCCCCTGCCCTCACAGCTGATCTCCAGGTGATTCACACCCTCCTCCTGCACTCACAGCTGATCTCCAGGTGAGACACCTCCTCCCCCTGCACTCACAGCTGATCTCCAGGTGAGACACCTCCTCCCCCTGCACTCACAGCTGATCTCCAGGTGATTCACTACCTCCACCTGTATTCACAGCTGATCTCCAGGTGAGACACCTCCTCCCCCTGCCCTCACAGCTGATCTCCAGGTGAGACACCTCCTCCCCCTGCCCTCACAGCTGATCTCCAGGTGATTCACTACCTCCACCTGTATTCACAGCTGATCTCCAGGTGAGACACCTCCTCCCCCTGCCCTCACAGCTGATCTCCAGGTGAGACACCTCCTCCCCCTGCCCTCACAGCTGATCTCCAGGTGAGACACCTCCTCCCCCTGCCCTCACAGCTGATCTCCAGGTGAGACACCTCCTCCCCCTGCCCTCACAGCTGATCTCCAGGTGATTCACTACCTCCACCTGTATTCACAGCTGATCTCCAGGTGAGACACCTCCTCCCCCTGCCCTCACAGCTGATCTCCAGGTGAGACACCTCCTCCCCCTGCACTCACAGCTGATCTCCAGGTGAGACACCCCCTCCTCCTGCCCTCACAGCTGATCTCCAGGTGAGACACCTCCTCCCCCTGCCCTCACAGCTGATCTCCAGGTGATTCACTACCTCCACCTGTACTCACAGCTGATCTCCAGGTGAGACACCCCCTCCCCCTGCATCACAGCTGATCTCCAGGTGATTCACTACCTTCACCTGTATTCACAGCTGATCTCCAGGTGAGACACCTCCTCCCCCTGCCCTCACAGCTGATCTCCGGGTGAGACACCCCCTCCCCCTGCCCTCACAGCTGATCTCCAGGTGAGACACCCCCTCCCCCTGCACTCACAGCTGAACTCCAGGTGATTCACTACCTCCACCTGTATTCACAGCTGATCTCCAGGTGAGACACCTCCTCCCCCTGCACTCACAGCTGATCTCCAGGTGAGACACCTCCTCCCCCCTGCCCTCACAGCTGATCTCCGGGTGAGACACCTCCTCCCCCTGCACTCACAGCTGATCTCCAGGTGAGATACCTCCTCCCCCTGCACTCACAGCTGATCTCCGGGTGAGACACCTCCTCCTCCTGCACTCACAGCTGATCTCCGGGTGAGACACCCCCTCCCTCTGCACTCACAGGTGATCTCCAGGTGAGAAACCCCCTCCCCCTGCACTAATAGCTGATCTCCAGGTGAGACACCTCCTCCTCCTGCACTCACAGCTGATCTCCGGGTGAGACACCTCCTCCCCCTGCACTCACAGCTGATCTCCGGGTAAGACACCTCCTCCCCCTGCGCTCACAGCTGATCTGTGGGTGAGACACCCCCTCCCCCTGCACTGACAGCTGATCTCCAGGTGATTCACTACCTCCACCTGTATTCACAGCTGATCTCTGGGTGAGATCATCTGCTTCACAGACTAAGCACAGGAAGAGTCGCTCTGCTATCCTACTTACAATTCTGTGAAGCAGATGACCTCACCTGGAGATCAGCTATGAGTGCAGGAGGAGGAGGTATCTCACCTGGAGATCAGCTGTGAGTGCAGGAGGAGGGGGTATCTCACCTGGAGATCAGCTGTGAGTGCAGGGGGAGGAGGTGTCTCACCTGGAGATCAGCTGTGAGTGCAGGAGGAGGAGGTGTCTCACCTGGAGATCAGCTGTGAGTGCAGGGGGAGGGGGTATCTCACCTGGAGATCAGCTGTGAGTGCAAGAGGAGGGGGTATCTCACCTGGAGATCAGCTGTGAGGCAGGGGGAGGGGGTATCTCACCTGGAGATCAGCTGTGAGTGCAGGAGGAGGGGGTATCTCACCTGGAGATCAGCTGTGAGGCAGGGGGAGGGGGTATCTCACCTGGAGATCAGCTGTGAGTGCAGGGGGAGGGGGTATCTCACCTGGAGATCAGCTGTGAGGCAGGGGGAGGGGGTATCTCACCTGGAGATCAGCTGTGAGTGTAGGAGGAGGAGGTATCTCACCTGGAGATCAGCTGTGAGTGCAGGGGGAGGGGGTATCTCACCTGGAGATCAGCTGTGAGTGCAGGGGGAGGAGGTGTCTCACTTGGAGATCAGCTGTGAGTGCAGGAGGAGGGGGTATCTCACCTGGAGATCAGCTGTAAGTGCAGGGGGAGGGGGTATCTCACACGGAGATCAGCTGTGAGTGCAGGGGGGGGGGGTATCTCACCTGGAGATCAGCTGTGAGTGCAGGGGGAGGGGGTATCTCACCTGGAGATCAGCTGTGAGTGCAGGAGGAGGTGGTATCTCACCTGGAGATCAGCTGTGAGTGCAGGGGGAGGGGGTATCTCACCTGGAGATCAGCTGTGAGCGCAGCGAGTCTCTCACCTGTAGATCAGCTGTGAGCGCAGGTGGAGGGGTGTCTCACCCGGAGATCAGCTGTGAGTGCAGGGGGAGGAGGTATCTCACCTGGAGATCAGCTGTGAGTGCAGGAGGAGGGGGTATCTCACCTGGAGATCAGCTGTGAGTGCAGGGGGAGGGGGTATCTCACCCGGAGATCAGCTGTGAGTGCAGGGGGAGGGGGTATCTCACCCGGAGATCAGCTGTGAGTGCAGGAGGAGGGGGTGTCTCACCCGGAGATCAGCTGTGAGTGCAGGGGGAGGAGGTGTCTCACCTGGAGATCAGCTGTGAGGGCAGGGGGAGGGGGTATCTCACCTGGAGATCAGCTGTGAGTGCAGGGGGAGGGGGTATCTCACCTGGAGATCAGCTGTGAGTGCAGGGGGCGGGGTATCTCACCCGGAGATCAGATGTGAGTGCAGGGGGAGGGGGTATCTCACCCGGAGATCAGCTGTGAGTGCAGGGGGAGGGGGTATCTCACCCGGAGATCAGCTGTGAGTGCAGGGGGAGGGGGTATCTCACCTGGAGATCAGCTGTGAGGTAGGGGGAGGGGGTATCTCACCTGGAGATCAGCTGTGAGTGCAGGGGGAGGAGGTATCTCACCCGGAGATCAGCTGTGAGTGCAGGGGGAGGAGGTATCTCACCTGGAGATCAGCTATGAATGCAGGGGGAGGGGGTATCTCACCTGGAGATCAGCTATGAGTGCAGGGGGAGGGGGTATCTCACCTGGAGATCAGCTGTGAGTGCAGGGGGAGGGGGTATACCACCTGGAGATCAGCTGTGAGTGCAGGAGGAGGGGTATCTCACCTGGAGATCAGCTGTGAGTGCAGGGGGAGGGGGTATCTCACCTGGAGATCAGCTGTGAGTGCAGGGGGAGGGGGTATCTCACCTGGAGATCAGCTGAGAGTGCAGGGGGAGGGGGTATCTCACCTGGAGATCAGCTGTGAGCGCAGGGGGAGGGGCTGTCTCACCCAGAGATCAGCTGTGAGCACAGGGGGAGGGGGTGACTCAGTGAGATCAGCTGTGAGCGCAGGTGGAGGGGTGTCTCACCCGGAGATCAGCTGTGAGTGCAGGGGGAGGGGGAGTCTCACACAAAGTACAGCTTTGAGTGCACGGGGAGAGAGTAAATCACCCGGAGATCAGCAGTGAGTGTAGGGGGAGGGAGTGAATCACCTGGAGGTGAGCAGTGAGCTCAAGGGGAGGGGGTGAATCACAGACACTCTGTGCTTGCAGCAGGGGGCCTTGTGACAGACAATACATTGTGCAGGCTGCAGGTGGGGAGCTCTTATGACAGGAACTGCAACCAGCTGATCACCCACTACCAGAACCTAATGGAATAACGCCAGGTGGCGCCAGAGAGCATAATTGAAAAAATAAAAACTTGGTATCTTTTGAATGAAGCATAATTTTTAATCACAATAAATTACAAATCTATTTATTTTCACCTTATCTGGTTGGTTTACTGTATTCTTTATGGTCGCACAACCCCTCTAAATGGACCCACTTTTAATTGGTGGTGCTGGTATTGTATTACTCTTTTATAGTGAGCTCATGCTAATTTACTCTGTACTAAAAACTCCTCATAAGTGCTGAATACCAAAACTGCTACTGGATCTTAAACTTTTATTTGATTAGATCTTTTTGAGTCATTGTCATTGCAATAGCTTGTTTCCTCTGCAGTACATTTCCATTAGAGCAGGGCTGGGGAACCCCGGGCCCGTGATCAGCTTCTCTGTGGCCCCCCAGGCAGATTACTGGGGACCACAGTACTCGGGCCAGCACTTACGGGGAAACAATGTCAGAGTATTTGGCGCATGTCTGTTTGCGGAGGTGGCCGCCCCTCCAGATGTAAGTTATCTTAATTAATGAGTTACATAAATATATCTATCTATCTATCTATAATATAACCGGGGATGCGTGTCTCTGTCTGAAGCGTCCATCATTATTATCAGCACACTATATATACAGGGCTCAGTATAAGTGAGTACACCCCTGTAGTATCAGTACATTATATATACAGTGCTCAGCATAAGTGAGTACACCCTGTATTATCAGTACATTATATATACAGTGCTCAATATAAGTGAGTACACCCCTGTATTATCAGTACATTATATATACAGTGCTCAGCATAAGTGAGTACACCCCTGTATTATCAGTACATTATATATACAGTGCTCAGTATAACTGAGTACACCCTGTATTATCAGTACATTATATATACAGGGCTCAGCATAAGTGAGTACACCCCTGTATTATCAGTACATTATATATACAGGGCTCAGCATAAGTGAGTACACCCCTGTATTATCAGTACATTATATATACAGAGCTCAGTATAAGTGAGTACACCCCCTGTATTATCAGTACATTATATATACAGTGCTCAGCATAAGTGAGTACACCCCTGTAGTATCAGTACATTATATATACAGTGCTCAGTATAAGTGAGTACACCCCTGTAGTATCAGTACATTATATATACAGTGCTCAGCATAAGTGAGTACACCCCTGTATTATCAGTACATTATATATACAGTGCTCAGTATAAGTGAGTACACCCCTGTATTATCAGTACATTATATATACAGAGCTCAGCATAAGTGAGTACACCCCTGTATTATCAGTACATTATATATACAGTGCTCAGCATAAGTGAGTACACCCCTGTATTATCAGTACATTATATATATAGGGCTCAGAATAAGTGAGTACACCCCTGTAGTATCAGTACATTATATATAGAGGGCTCAGTATAAGTGAGCACACCCCTGTATTATCAGTACATTATATATACAGAGCTCAGAATAAGTGAGTACACCCTGTATTATCAGTACATTATATATACAGAGCTCAGAATAAGTGAGTACACCCTGTATTATCAGTACATTATATATACAGTGCTCAGCATAAGTGAGTACACCCTGTATTATCAGTACATTATATATACAGTGCTCAACATAAGTGAGTACACCCTGTATTATCAGTACATTATATATACAGAGCTCAGAATAAGTGAGTACACCCTGTATTATCAGTACATTATATATACAGTGCTCAACATAAGTGAGTACACCCTGTATTATCAGTACATTATATATACAGTGCTCAACATAAGTGAGTACACCCTGTATTATCAGTACATTATATATACAGAGCTCAGAATAAGTGAGTACACCCTGTATTATCAGTACATTATATATACAGTGCTCAGCATAAGTGAGTACACCCCTGTATTATCAGTACATTATATATACAGTGCTCAGCATAAGTGAGTACACCCCTGTATTATCAGTACATTATATATACAATGCTCAGCATAAGTGAGTACACACCCTGTATTATCAGTACATTATATATACAGTGCTCAACATAAGTGAGTACACCCTGTATTATCAGTACATTATATATACAGAGCTCAGAATAAGTGAGTACACCCTGTATTATCAGTACATTATATATACAGAGCTCAGAATAAGTGAGTACACCCTGTATTATCAGTACATTATATATACAGAGCTCAGAATAAGTGAGTACACCCTGTATTATCAGTACATTATATATACAGTGCTCAGCATAAGTGAGTACACCCTGTATTATCAGTACATTATATATACAGTGCTCAACATAAGTGAGTACACCCTGTATTATCAGTACATTATATATACAGAGCTCAGAATAAGTGAGTACACCCTGTATTATCAGTACATTATATATACAGTGCTCAACATAAGTGAGTACACCCTGTATTATCAGTACATTATATATACAGTGCTCAACATAAGTGAGTACACCCTGTATTATCAGTACATTATATATACAGAGCTCAGAATAAGTGAGTACACCCTGTATTATCAGTACATTATATATACAGTGCTCAGCATAAGTGAGTACACCCCTGTATTATCAGTACATTATATATACAGTGCTCAGCATAAGTGAGTACACCCCTGTATTATCAGTACATTATATATACAGTGCTCAGCATAAGTGAGTACACCCCCTGTATTATCAGTACATTATATATACAGGGCTCAGCATAAGTGAGTACACACCCTGTATTATCAGTACATTATATATACAGTGCTCAGCATAAGTGAGTACACCCCTGTAGTATCAGTACATTATATATACAGCGCTCAGCATAAGTGAGTACACCCCTGTATTATCAGTACTTTATATATACAGGGCTCAGTATAAGTGAGTACACCCCTGTATTATCAGTACATTATATATACAGTGCTCAGCATAAGTGAGTACACCCCGGTATTATCAGTACATTATATATACAGCGCTCAGTATAAGTGAGTACACCCCTATATTATCAGTACATTATATATACAGGGCTCAGCATAAGTGAGTACACCCTGTATTATCAGTACATTATATATACAGGGCTCAGTATAAGTGAGTACACCCCTGTATTATCAGTACATTATATATACAGTGCTCAGTGTGAGTACACCCCGGTATTATCAGTACATTATATATACAGTGCTCAGCATAAGTGAGTACACCCCTGTATTATCAGTACATTATATATACAGTGCTCAGCATAAGTGAGTACACCCCTATATTATCAGTACATTATATATACAGGGCTCAGTATAAGTGAGTACACCCCTGTATTATCAGTACATTATATATACAGTGCTCAGTGTGAGTACACCCCGGTATTATCAGTACATTATATATACAGTGCTCAGCATAAGTGAGTACACCCCTGTATTATCAGTACATTATATATACAGTGCTCAGCATAAGTGAGTACACCACTGTATTATCAGTACATTATATATACAGTGCTCAGCATAAGTGAGTACACCCCTGTATTATCAGTACATTATATATACAGGGCTCAGCATAAGTGAGTACACCATTGTATTATCAGTACATTATATATACAGGGCTCAGCATAAGTGAGTACACCCCTGTATTATCAGTACATTATATATACAGCGCTCAGCATAAGTGAGTACACCCCTGTATTATCAGTACTTTATATATAGGGCTCAGCATAAGTGAGTACACCCCTGTATTATCAGTACATTATATATACAGGGCTCAGCATAAGTGAGTACACCCCTGTATTATCAGTACATTATATATACAGTGCTCAGCATAAGTGAGTACACCCCTGTATTATCAGTACATTATATATACAGTGCTCAGCATAAGTGAGTACACCACTGTATTATCAGTACATTATATATACAGGGCTCAGCATAAGTGAGTACACCCCCTGTATTATCAGTACATTATATATACAGTGCTCAGCATAAGTGAGTACACCCCCTGTATTATCAGTACATTATATATACAGTGCTCAGCATAAGTGAGTACACCCCGGTATTATCAGTACATTATATATATAGAGCTCAGCATAAGTGAGTACACCCCCTGTATTATCAGTACATTATATATACAGGGCTCAGTATAAGTGAGTACACCCCTGTATTATCAGTACATTATATATACAGTGCTCAGCATAAGTGAGTACACCCCTGTATTATCAGTACATTATATATACAGGGCTCAGTATAAGTGAGTACACCCCTGTATTATCAGTACATTATATATACAGTGCTCAGCATAAGTGAGCACACCCCTGTATTATCAGTACATTATATATACAGTGCTCAGCATAAGTGAGTACACCACTGTATTATCAGTACATTATATATACAGGGCTCAGCATAAGTGAGTACACCCCGGTATTATCAGTACATTATATATACAGGGCTCAGTATAAGTGAGTACACCCCTGTAGTATCAGTACATTATATATACAGTGCTCAGCATAAGTGAGTACACCCCTGTATTATCAGTACATTATATATACAGTGCTCAGCATAAGTGAGTACACCCCTGTATTATCAGTACATTATATATACAGCGCTCAGCATAAGTGAGTACACCCCCAGTATTATCAGTACAATATATATACAGGGCTCAACATAAGTGAGTACACCCTGTATTATCAGTACATTATATATACAGAGCTCAGAATAAGTGAGTACACCCTGTATTATCAGTACATTATATATACAGAGCTCAGAATAAGTGAGTACACCCTGTATTATCAGTACATTATATATACAGTGCTCAGCATAAGTGAGTACACCCTGTATTATCAGTACATTATATATACAGTGCTCAACATAAGTGAGTACACCCTGTATTATCAGTACATTATATATACAGAGCTCAGAATAAGTGAGTACACCCTGTATTATCAGTACATTATATATACAGTGCTCAACATAAGTGAGTACACCCTGTATTATCAGTACATTATATATACAGTGCTCAACATAAGTGAGTACACCCTGTATTATCAGTACATTATATATACAGAGCTCAGAATAAGTGAGTACACCCTGTATTATCAGTACATTATATATACAGTGCTCAGCATAAGTGAGTACACACCCTGTATTATCAGTACATTATATATACAGTGCTCAGCATAAGTGAGTACACCCCTGTAGTATCAGTACATTATATATACAGCGCTCAGCATAAGTGAGTACACCCCTGTATTATCAGTACTTTATATATACAGGGCTCAGTATAAGTGAGTACACCCCTGTATTATCAGTACATTATATATACAGTGCTCAGCATAAGTGAGTACACCCCGGTATTATCAGTACATTATATATACAGTGCTCAGCATAAGTGAGTACACCCCTGTATTATCAGTACATTATATATACAGCGCTCAGCATAAGTGAGTACACCCCTATATTATCAGTACATTATATATACAGGGCTCAGTATAAGTGAGTACACCCCTGTAGTATCAGTACATTATATATACAGTGCTCAGCATAAGTGAGTACACCACTGTATTATCAGTACATTATATATACAGTGCTCAGCATAAGTGAGTACACCCCTGTATTATCAGTACATTATATATACAGGGCTCAGCATAAGTGAGTACACCATTGTATTATCAGTACATTATATATACAGGGCTCAGCATAAGTGAGTACACCCCTGTATTATCAGTACATTATATATACAGCGCTCAGCATAAGTGAGTACACCCCTGTATTATCAGTACTTTATATATAGGGCTCAGCATAAGTGAGTACACCCCTGTATTATCAGTATATTATATATACAGGGCTCAGCATAAGTGAGTACACCCCTGTATTATCAGTACATTATATATACAGTGCTCAGCACAAGTGAGTACACCCCTGTATTATCAGTACATTATATATACAGCGCTCAGCATAAGTGAGTACACCCCCAGTATTATCAGTACAATATATATACAGGGCTCAGCATAAGTGAGTACACCCCTGTATTATCAGTACGTTATATATACAGAGCTCAGAATAAGTGAGTACACCCTGTATTATCAGTACATTATATATACAGAGCTCAGAATAAGTGAGTACACCCTGTATTATCAGTACATTATATATACAGAGCTCAGAATAAGTGAGTACACCCTGTATTATCAGTACATTATATATACAGAGCTCAGAATAAGTGAGTACACCCTGTATTATCAGTACATTATATATACAGTGCTCAGCATAAGTGAGTACACCCTGTATTATCAGTACATTATATATACAGTGCTCAACATAAGTGAGTACACCCTGTATTATCAGTACATTATATATACAGAGCTCAGAATAAGTGAGTACACCCTGTATTATCAGTACATTATATATACAGTGCTCAACATAAGTGAGTACACCCTGTATTATCAGTACATTATATATACAGTGCTCAACATAAGTGAGTACACCCTGTATTATCAGTACATTATATATACAGAGCTCAGAATAAGTGAGTACACCCTGTATTATCAGTACATTATATATACAGTGCTCAGCATAAGTGAGTACACCCCTGTATTATCAGTACATTATATATACAGTGCTCAGCATAAGTGAGTACACCCCTGTATTATCAGTACATTATATATACAGTGCTCAGCATAAGTGAGTACACCCCCTGTATTATCAGTACATTATATATACAGGGCTCAGCATAAGTGAGTACACACCCTGTATTATCAGTACATTATATATACAGTGCTCAGCATAAGTGAGTACACCCCTGTAGTATCAGTACATTATATATACAGCGCTCAGCATAAGTGAGTACACCCCTGTATTATCAGTACTTTATATATACAGGGCTCAGTATAAGTGAGTACACCCCTGTATTATCAGTACATTATATATACAGTGCTCAGCATAAGTGAGTACACCCCGGTATTATCAGTACATTATATATACAGCGCTCAGTATAAGTGAGTACACCCCTATATTATCAGTACATTATATATACAGGGCTCAGCATAAGTGAGTACACGCCTGTATTATCAGTACATTATATATACAGTGCTCAGCATAAGTGAGTACACCCCTATATTATCAGTACATTATATATACAGGGCTCAGTATAAGTGAGTACACCCCTGTATTATCAGTACATTATATATACAGTGCTCAGTGTGAGTACACCCCGGTATTATCAGTACATTATATATACAGTGCTCAGCATAAGTGAGTACACCCCTGTATTATCAGTACATTATATATACAGTGCTCAGCATAAGTGAGTACACCACTGTATTATCAGTACATTATATATACAGTGCTCAGCATAAGTGAGTACACCCCTGTATTATCAGTACATTATATATACAGGGCTCAGCATAAGTGAGTACACCATTGTATTATCAGTACATTATATATACAGGGCTCAGCATAAGTGAGTACACCCCTGTATTATCAGTACATTATATATACAGCGCTCAGCATAAGTGAGTACACCCCTGTATTATCAGTACTTTATATATAGGGCTCAGCATAAGTGAGTACACCCCTGTATTATCAGTACATTATATATACAGGGCTCAGCATAAGTGAGTACACCCCTGTATTATCAGTACATTATATATACAGTGCTCAGCATAAGTGAGTACACCCCTGTATTATCAGTACATTATATATACAGTGCTCAGCATAAGTGAGTACACCACTGTATTATCAGTACATTATATATACAGGGCTCAGCATAAGTGAGTACACCCCCTGTATTATCAGTACATTATATATACAGTGCTCAGCATAAGTGAGTATACCCCCTGTATTATCAGTACATTATATATACAGTGCTCAGCATAAGTGAGTACACCCCGGTATTATCAGTACATTATATATATAGAGCTCAGCATAAGTGAGTACACCCCCTGTATTATCAGTACATTATATATACAGGGCTCAGTATAAGTGAGTACACCCCTGTATTATCAGTACATTATATATACAGTGCTCAGCATAAGTGAGTACACCCCTGTATTATCAGTACATTATATATACAGGGCTCAGTATAAGTGAGTACACCCCTGTATTATCAGTACATTATATATACAGTGCTCAGCATAAGTGAGCACACCCCTGTATTATCAGTACATTATATATACAGTGCTCAGCATAAGTGAGTACACCACTGTATTATCAGTACATTATATATACAGGGCTCAGCATAAGTGAGTACACCCCGGTATTATCAGTACATTATATATACAGGGCTCAGTATAAGTGAGTACACCCCTGTAGTATCAGTACATTATATATACAGTGCTCAGCATAAGTGAGTACACCCCTGTATTATCAGTACATTATATATACAGTGCTCAGCATAAGTGAGTACACCCCTGTATTATCAGTACATTATATATACAGCGCTCAGCATAAGTGAGTACACCCCCAGTATTATCAGTACAATATATATACAGGGCTCAACATAAGTGAGTACACCCTGTATTATCAGTACATTATATATACAGAGCTCAGAATAAGTGAGTACACCCTGTATTATCAGTACATTATATATACAGAGCTCAGAATAAGTGAGTACACCCTGTATTATCAGTACATTATATATACAGTGCTCAGCATAAGTGAGTACACCCTGTATTATCAGTACATTATATATACAGTGCTCAACATAAGTGAGTACACCCTGTATTATCAGTACATTATATATACAGAGCTCAGAATAAGTGAGTACACCCTGTATTATCAGTACATTATATATACAGTGCTCAACATAAGTGAGTACACCCTGTATTATCAGTACATTATATATACAGTGCTCAACATAAGTGAGTACACCCTGTATTATCAGTACATTATATATACAGAGCTCAGAATAAGTGAGTACACCCTGTATTATCAGTACATTATATATACAGTGCTCAGCATAAGTGAGTACACACCCTGTATTATCAGTACATTATATATACAGTGCTCAGCATAAGTGAGTACACCCCTGTAGTATCAGTACATTATATATACAGCGCTCAGCATAAGTGAGTACACCCCTGTATTATCAGTACTTTATATATACAGGGCTCAGTATAAGTGAGTACACCCCTGTATTATCAGTACATTATATATACAGTGCTCAGCATAAGTGAGTACACCCCGGTATTATCAGTACATTATATATACAGTGCTCAGCATAAGTGAGTACACCCCTGTATTATCAGTACATTATATATACAGCGCTCAGCATAAGTGAGTACACCCCTATATTATCAGTACATTATATATACAGGGCTCAGTATAAGTGAGTACACCCCTGTAGTATCAGTACATTATATATACAGTGCTCAGCATAAGTGAGTACACCACTGTATTATCAGTACATTATATATACAGTGCTCAGCATAAGTGAGTACACCCCTGTATTATCAGTACATTATATATACAGGGCTCAGCATAAGTGAGTACACCATTGTATTATCAGTACATTATATATACAGGGCTCAGCATAAGTGAGTACACCCCTGTATTATCAGTACATTATATATACAGCGCTCAGCATAAGTGAGTACACCCCTGTATTATCAGTACTTTATATATAGGGCTCAGCATAAGTGAGTACACCCCTGTATTATCAGTATATTATATATACAGGGCTCAGCATAAGTGAGTACACCCCTGTATTATCAGTACATTATATATACAGTGCTCAGCACAAGTGAGTACACCCCTGTATTATCAGTACATTATATATACAGCGCTCAGCATAAGTGAGTACACCCCCAGTATTATCAGTACAATATATATACAGGGCTCAGCATAAGTGAGTACACCCCTGTATTATCAGTACGTTATATATACAGCGCTCAGCATAATTGAGTACACCTCTGTATTATCAGTACATTATATATACAGGGCTCAGTATAAGTGAGTACACCCTGTATTATCAGTACATTATATATACAGTGCTCAGCATAAGTGAGTACACCCCTGTATTATCAGTACATTATATATACAGTGCTCAGCATAAGTGAGTACACCACTGTATTATCAGTACATTATATATACAGGGCTCAGCATAAGTGAGTACACCCCCTGTATTATCAGTACATTATATATACAGTGCTCAGCATAAGTGAGTACACCCCCTGTATTATCAGTACATTATATATACAGTGCTCAGCATAAGTGAGTACACCCCAGTATTATCAGTACATTATATATACAGGGCTCAGTATAAGTGAGTACACCCCCGGTATTATCAGTACATTATATATATAGAGCTCAGCATAAGTGAGTACACCCCCTGTATTATCAGTACATTATATATACAGGGCTCAGTATAAGTGAGTACACCCCTGTAGTATCAGTACATTATATATACAGTGCTCAGCATAAGTGAGTACACCCCTGTATTATCAGTACATTATATATACAGTGCTCAGCATAAGTGAGTACACCCCTGTATTATCAGTACATTATATATACAGGGCTCAGTATAAGTGAGTACACCCCTGTATTATCAGTACATTATATATACAGTGCTCAGCATAAGTGAGTACACCCCTGTATTATCAGTACATTATATATACAGTGCTCAGCATAAGTGAGTACACCACTGTATTATCAGTACATTATATATACAGAGCTCAGAATAAGTGAGTACACCCTGTATTATCAGTACATTATATATACAGTGCTCAACATAAGTGAGTACACCCTGTATTATCAGTACATTATATATACAGTGCTCAACATAAGTGAGTACACCCTGTATTATCAGTACATTATATATACAGAGCTCAGAATAAGTGAGTACACCCTGTATTATCAGTACATTATATATACAGTGCTCAGCATAAGTGAGTACACCCCTGTATTATCAGTACATTATATATACAGTGCTCAGCATAAGTGAGTACACCCCTGTATTATCAGTACATTATATATACAGTGCTCAGCATAAGTGAGTACACCCCCTGTATTATCAGTACATTATATATACAGTGCTCAGCATAAGTGAGTACACCCCTGTAGTATCAGTACATTATATATACAGCGCTCAGCATCAGTGAGTACACCCCTGTATTATCAGTACATTATATATACAGGGCTCAGCATAAGTGAGTACACCCCTGTATTATCAGTACATTATATATACAGTGCTCACCATAAGTGAGTACACCCCTGTATTATCAGTACATTATATATACAGTGCTCAGCATAAGTGAGTACACCCCTGTATTATCAGTACATTATATATGCAGTGCTCAGCATAAGTGAGTACACCCCTGTATTATCAGTACATTATATATACAGTGCTCAGCATGAGTGAGTACACCCCTGTATTATCAGTACATTATATATACAGGGCTCAGCATAAGTGAGTACACCCCTGTATTATCAGTACATTATATATGCAGTGCTCAGCATAAGTGAGTACACCCCTGTATTATCAGTACATTATATATGCAGTGCTCAGCATAAGTGAGTACACCCCTGTATTATCAGTACATTATATATACAGTGCTCAGCATAAGTGAGTACACCCATGTATTATCAGTACATTATATATACAGTGCTCACCATAAGTGAGTACACCCCTGTATTATCAGTACATTATATATACAGTGCTCAGCATAAGTGAGTACACCCCTGTATTATCAGTACATTATATATGCAGTGCTCAGCATAAGTGAGTACACCCCTGTATTATCAGTACATTATATATGCAGTGCTCAGCATAAGTGAGTACACCCCTGTATTATCAGTACATTATATATACAGTGCTCAGCATAAGTGAGTACACCCATGTATTATCAGTACATTATATATACAGTGCTCACCATAAGTGAGTACACCCCTGTATTATCAGTACATTATATATACAGTGCTCAGCATAAGTGAGTACACCCCTGTATTATCAGTACATTATATATGCAGTGCTCAGCATAAGTGAGTACACCCCTGTATTATCAGTACATTATATATACAGTGCTCAGCATAAGTGAGTACACCCCTGTATTATCAGTACATTATATATACAGTGCTCAACATAAGTGAGTACACCACTGTATTATTAGTACATTATATATACAGGGCTCAGCATAAGAGAGTACACCCCTGTATTATCAGTACATTATATATACAGGGCTCAGCATAAGTGAGTACACCCCTGTATTATCAGTACATTATATATACAGGGCTCAGCATAAGTGAGTACACCCCTGTATTATCAGTACATTATATATAGAGGGCTCAGTATAAGTGAGTACACCCCTGTATTATCAGTACATTATATATACAGGGCTCAGCATAAGTGAGTACACCCCTGTATTATCAGTACATTATATATAGAGGGCTCAGTATAAGTGAGTACACCCCTGTATTATCAGTACATTATATATACAGTGCTCAGTAAAAGTGAGTACACCCCTGTATTATCAGTACATTATATGTACAGCGCTCAGTATAAGTGAGTACACCCCTGTATTATCAGTACATTATATATACAGCGCTCAGCATAAGTGAGTACACCCCTGTATTATCAGTACATTATATGTACAGAGCTCAGCATAAGTGAGTACACCCCAGTATTATCAGTACATTATATATACAGTGCTCAGCATAAGTGAGTACACCCCTGTATTATCCGTACATTATATATACAGAGCTCAGCATAAGTGAGTACACCCATGTATTATCAGTACATTATATATACAGTGCTCACCATAAGTGAGTACACCCCTGTATTATCAGTACATTATATATACAGTGCTCAGCATAAGTGAGTACACCCCTGTATTATCAGTACATTATATATGCAGTGCTCAGCATAAGTGAGTACACCCATGTATTATCAGTACATTATATATACAGTGCTCAGCATAAGTGAGTACACCCCTGTATTATCAGTACATTATATGTACAGCGCTCAGTATAAGTGAGTACACCCCAGTATTATCAGTACATTATATATACAGTGCTCAGCATAAGTGAGTACACCCCTGTATTATCCGTACATTATATATACAGAGCTCAGCATAAGTGAGTACACCCATGTATTATCAGTACATTATATATACAGTGCTCACCATAAGTGAGTACACCCCTGTATTATCAGTACATTATATATACAGTGCTCAGCATAAGTGAGTACACCCCTGTATTATCAGTACATTATATATGCAGTGCTCAGCATAAGTGAGTACACCCATGTATTATCAGTACATTATATATACAGTGCTCAGCATAAGTGAGTACACCCCTGTATTATCAGTACATTATATATACAGTGCTCAGCATAAGTGAGTACACCCCTGTATTATCAGTACATTATATATGCAGTGCTCAGCATAAGTGAGTACACCCATGTATTATCAGTACATTATATATACAGTGCTCACCATAAGTGAGTACACCCCTGTATTATCAGTACATTATATATACAGTGCTCAGCATAAGTGAGTACACCCCTGTATTATCAGTACATTATATATGCAGTGCTCAGCATAAGTGAGTACACCCATGTATTATCAGTACATTATATATACAGTGCTCAGCATAAGTGAGTACACCCCTGTATTATCAGTACATTATATATACAGTGCTCAGCATAAGTGAGTACACCCCTGTATTATCAGTACATTATATATGCAGTGCTCAGCATAAGTGAGTACACCCATGTATTATCAGTACATTATATAAACAGTGCTCACCATAAGTGAGTACACCCCTGTATTATCAGTACATTATATATACAGTGCTCAGCATAAGTGAGTACACCCCTGTATTATCAGTACATTATATATGCAGTGCTCAGCATAAGTGAGTACACCCCTGTATTATCAGTACATTATATATACAGTGCTCAGCATAAGTGAGTACACCCCTGTATTATCAGTACATTATATATACAGTGCTCAGCATAAGTGAGTACACCCCTGTATTATCAGTACATTATATATGCAGTGCTCAGCATAAGTGAGTACACCCCTGTATTATCAGTACATTATATATGCAGTGCTCAGCATAAGTGAGTACACCCCTGTATTATCAGTACATTATATATACAGTGCTCAGCATAAGTGAGTACACCCATGTATTATCAGTACATTATATATACAGTGCTCACCATAAGTGAGTACACCCCTGTATTATCAGTACATTATATATACAGTGCTCAGCATAAGTGAGTACACCCCTGTATTATCAGTACATTATATATGCAGTGCTCAGCATAAGTGAGTACACCCCTGTATTATCAGTACATTATATATACAGTGCTCAGCATAAGTGAGTACACCACTGTATTATCAGTACATTATATATACAGTGCTCAGTATAAGTGAGTACACCCCTGTATTATCAGTACATTATATATACAGTGCTCAGCATAAGTGAGTACACCACTGTATTATCAGTACATTATATATACAGTGCTCAGCATAAGTGAGTACACCACTGTATTATCAGTACATTATATATGCAGTGCTCAGCATAAGTGAGTACACCCCTGTATTATCAGTACATTATATATACAGTGCTCAACATAAGTGAGTACACCCCTGTATTATCAGTACATTATATATACAGTGCTCAGCATAAGTGAGTACACCCCTGTATTATCAGTACATTATATATGCAGTGCTCAGCATAAGTGAGTACACCCCTGTATTATCAGTACATTATATATACAGTGCTCAGCATAAGTGAGTACACCACTGTATTATCAGTACATTATATATGCAGTGCTCAGCATAAGTGAGTACACCCCTGTATTATCAGTACATTATATATACAGTGCTCAACATAAGTGAGTACACCCCTGTATTATCAGTACATTATATATACAGTGCTCAGCATAAGTGAGTACACCCCTGTATTATCAGTACATTATATATGCAGTGCTCAGCATAAGTGAGTACACCCCTGTATTATCAGTACATTATATATACAGTGCTCAGCATAAGTGAGTACACCCATGTATTATCAGTACATTATATATACAGTGCTCACCATAAGTGAGTACACCCCTGTATTATCAGTACATTATATATACAGTGCTCAGCAAAAGTGAGTACACCCCTGTATTATCAGTACATTATATATGCAGTGCTCAGCATAAGTGAGTACACCCCTGTATTATCAGTACATTATATATACAGTGCTCAGCATAAGTGAGTACACCCCTGTATTATCAGTACATTATATATGCAGTGCTCAGCATAAGTGAGTACACCCATGTATTATCAGTACATTATATATACAGTGCTCAGCATAAGTGAGTACACCCCTGTATTATCAGTACATTATATATACAGGGCTCAGCATAAGTGAGTACACCACTGTATTATCAGTACATTATATCTACAGTGCTCAGCATAAGTGAGTACACCCCTGTATTATCAGTACATTATATATACAGCGCTCAGCATAAGTGAGTACACCCCTGTATTATCAGTACATTATATGTACAGCGCTCAGTATAAGTGAGTACACCCCAGTATTATCAGTACATTATATATACAGTGCTCAGCATAAGTGAGTACACCCCTGTATTATCCGTACATTATATATACAGAGCTCAGCATAAGTGAGTACACCCATGTATTATCAGTACATTATATATACAGTGCTCACCATAAGTGAGTACACCCCTGTATTATCAGTACATTATATATACAGTGCTCAGCATAAGTGAGTACACCCCTGTATTATCAGTACATTATATATGCAGTGCTCAGCATAAGTGAGTACACCCATGTATTATCAGTACATTATATATACAGTGCTCAGCATAAGTGAGTACACCCCTGTATTATCAGTACATTATATATACAGTGCTCAGCATAAGTGAGTACACCCCTGTATTATCAGTACATTATATATGCAGTGCTCAGCATAAGTGAGTACACCCATGTATTATCAGTACATTATATATACAGTGCTCACCATAAGTGAGTACACCCCTGTATTATCAGTACATTATATATACAGTGCTCAGCATAAGTGAGTACACCCCTGTATTATCAGTACATTATATATGCAGTGCTCAGCATAAGTGAGTACACCCATGTATTATCAGTACATTATATATACAGTGCTCAGCATAAGTGAGTACACCCCTGTATTATCAGTACATTATATATACAGTGCTCAGCATAAGTGAGTACACCCCTGTATTATCAGTACATTATATATGCAGTGCTCAGCATAAGTGAGTACACCCATGTATTATCAGTACATTATATATACAGTGCTCACCATAAGTGAGTACACCCCTGTATTATCAGTACATTATATATACAGTGCTCAGCATAAGTGAGTACACCCCTGTATTATCAGTACATTATATATGCAGTGCTCAGCATAAGTGAGTACACCCCTGTATTATCAGTACATTATATATGCAGTGCTCAGCATAAGTGAGTACACCCCTGTATTATCAGTACATTATATATACAGTGCTCAGCATAAGTGAGTACACCCATGTATTATCAGTACATTATATATACAGTGCTCACCATAAGTGAGTACACCCCTGTATTATCAGTACATTATATATACAGTGCTCAGCATAAGTGAGTACACCCCTGTATTATCAGTACATTATATATGCAGTGCTCAGCATAAGTGAGTACACCCCTGTATTATCAGTACATTATATATACAGTGCTCAGCATAAGTGAGTACACCACTGTATTATCAGTACATTATATATACAGTGCTCAGTATAAGTGAGTACACCCCTGTATTATCAGTACATTATATATGCAGTGCTCAGCATAAGTGAGTACACCCCTGTATTATCAGTACATTATATATGCAGTGCTCAGCATAACTGAGTACACCCCTGTATTATCAGTACATTATATATACAGTGCTCAGCATAAGTGAGTACACCACTGTATTATCAGTACATTATATATACAGTGCTCAGCATAAGTGAGTACACCACTGTATTATCAGTACATTATATATGCAGTGCTCAGCATAAGTGAGTACACCCCTGTATTATCAGTACATTATATATACAGTGCTCAACATAAGTGAGTACACCCCTGTATTATCAGTACATTATATATACAGTGCTCAGCATAAGTGAGTACACCCCTGTATTATCAGTACATTATATATGCAGTGCTCAGCATAAGTGAGTACACCCCTGTATTATCAGTACATTATATATACAGTGCTCAGCATAAGTGAGTACACCACTGTATTATCAGTACATTATATATGCAGTGCTCAGCATAAGTGAGTACACCCCTGTATTATCAGTACATTATATATACAGTGCTCAACATAAGTGAGTACACCCCTGTATTATCAGTACATTATATATACAGTGCTCAGCATAAGTGAGTACACCCCTGTATTATCAGTACATTATATATGCAGTGCTCAGCATAAGTGAGTACACCCCTGTATTATCAGTACATTATATATACAGTGCTCACCATAAGTGAGTACACCCCTGTATTATCAGTACATTATATATACAGTGCTCAGCAAAAGTGAGTACACCCCTGTATTATCAGTACATTATATATGCAGTGCTCAGCATAAGTGAGTACACCCCTGTATTATCAGTACATTATATATACAGTGCTCAGCATAAGTGAGTACACCCCTGTATTATCAGTACATTATATATACAGGGCTCAGCATAAGTGAGTACACCCTGTATTATCAGTACATTATATATACAGCGCTCAGCATAAGTGAGTACACCGCTGTATTATCAGTACATTATATATACAGGGCTCAGTATAAGTGAGTACACCCCTGTATTATCAGTACATAATATATACAGCGCTCAGCATAAGTGAGTACACCCCTGTATTATCAGTACTTTATATATACAGGGCTCAGCATAAGTGAGTACACCCCGGTATTATCAGTACATTATATATACAGTGCTCAGCATAAGTGAGTACACCACTGTATTATCAGTACATTATATATACAGTGCTCAGCATAAGTGAGTACACCCCTGTATTATCAGTACATTATATATACAGTGCTCAGCATAAGTGAGTACACCCCAGTATTATCAGTACATTATATATACAGTGCTCAGTATAAGTGAGTACACCGCTGTATTATCAGTACATTATATATATAGGGCTCAGCATAAGTGAGTACACCCCTGTATTATCAGTACATTATATATACAGGGCTCAGCATAAGTGAGTACACCACTGTATTATCAGTACATTATATATACAGGGCTCAGCATAAGTGAGTACACCACTGTATTATCAGTACATTATATATGCAGTGCTCAGCATAAGTGAGTACACCTCCTATATTATCAGTACATTATATATACAGTGCTCAACATAAGTGAGTACACCCCCTGTATTATCAGTACATTATATATACAGGGTTCAGTATAAGTGAGTACACCCCTGTATTATCAGTACATTATATATACAGTGCTCAACATAAGTGAGTACACCACTGTATTATTAGTACATTATATATACAGGGCTCAGCATAAGAGAGTACACCCCTGTATTATCAGTACATTATATATACAGTGCTCAACATAAGTGAGTACACCACTGTATTATTAGTACATTATATATACAGGGCTCAGCATAAGAGAGTACACCCCTGTATTATCAGTACATTATATATACAGGGCTCAGCATAAGTGAGTACACCCCTGTATTATCAGTACATTATATATACAGGGCTCAGCATAAGTGAGTACACCCCTGTATTATCAGTACATTATATATAGAGGGCTCAGTATAAGTGAGTACACCCCTGTATTATCAGTACATTATATATACAGTGCTCAGTATAAGTGAGTACACCCCCTGTCTTATCAGTACATTATATGTACAGCGCTCAGAATAAGTGAGTACACCGCTGGATTATCAGTACATTATATATACGGGGTTCAGCATAAGTGAGCACACCCCCTGTATTATCAGTACATTATATATACAGGTCTCAGCATAAGTGAGTACACCCCCTGTATTATCAGTACATTATATATACAGTGCTCAGCATAAGTGAGTACACCACTGTATTATCAGTACATTATATATACAGTGCTCAACATAAGTGAGTACACCCCCTGTATTATCAGTACATTATATATACAGTGCTCAGCATAAGTGAGTACACCACTGAATTATCAGTACATTATATATACAGTGCTCAACATAAGTGAGTACACCCCCTGTCTTATCAGTACATTATATATACAGAGCTCAGAATAAGTGAGCACACCCCCTGTATTATCAGTACATTATATATACAGTGCTCAGCATAAGTGAGTACACCCCTGTATTATCCGTACATTATATATACAGTGCTCAGCGTAAGTGAGTACACCCCTGTATTATCAGTTCATTATATATACAGGGCTCAGCATAAGTGAGTACACCCCTGTATAATCAGTACATTATATATACAGTGCTCAGTGTAAGTGAGTACACCCCTGTATTATCAGTACATTATATATACAGGGCTCAGTATAAGTGAGTACACCCCCTGTATTATCAGTACATTATATATACAGGGCTCAGCATAAGTGAGTACACCCCTGTATTATCAGTACATTATATATACAGTGCTCAGCATAAGTGAGTACATCCCTGTATTATCAGTACATTATATATACAGTGCTAAGTATAAGTGAGTACACCCCGGTATTATCAGTACATTATATATACAGTGCTCAGCATAAGTGAGTACACCCCTGTATTATCAGTACATTATATATACAGTGCTCAGCATAAGTGAGTACACCCCTGTATTATCAGTACATTATATATAAAGAGCTCAGTATAAGTGAGTACACCCCTGTATTATCATTACATTATATATACAGTGCTCAGCATAAGTGAGTACACCCCTGTATTATCATTACATTATATATACAGTGCTCAGCATAAGTGAGTACACCACTGTATTATCAGTACATTATATATACAGGGCTCAGTATAAGTGAGTACACCCCTGTATTATCAGTACATTATATATACATTGCTCAGCATAACTAAGTACACCCCCTGCATCATCAGTACATTATATATACAGGGCTCAGTATAAGTGAGTACACCCCTGTATTATCAGTACATTATATATACAGTGCTCAGCATAACTGAGTACACCCCTGTATTATCAGTACATTATATATACAGGGCTCAGCATAACTGAGTACACCCCTGTATTATCAGTACATTATATATACAGGGCTCAGCATAACTGAGTATACCCCTATATTATCAGTACATTATATATACAGGGCTCAGTATAAGTGAGTACACCCCTGTATTATCAGTACATTATATATACAGGGCTCAGCATAACTGAGTACACCCCCTGTATTATCAGTACATTATATATACAGGGCTCAGCATAACTGAGTACACCCCCTGTATTATCAGTACATTATATATACAGGGCTCAGCATAAGTGAGTACGCCCCTGTATTATCAGTACATTATATATACAGTGCTCACCATAAGTGAGTACGCCCCTGTATTATCAGTACATTATATATACAGTGCTCACCATAAGTGAGTACACCCCTTTATTATCAGTACATTATATATGCAGTGCTCAGCATAAGTGAGTACACCCCTGTATTATCAGTACATTATATATACAGAGCTCAGCATAAGTGAGTACACCCCTGTATTATCAGTACATTATATATGCAGTGCTCAGCATAAGTGAGTACACCCATGTATTATCAGTACATTATATATACAGTGCTCACCATAAGTGAGTACACCCCTGTATTATCAGTACATTATATATACAGTGCTCAGCATAAGTGAGTACACCCCTGTATTATCAGTACATTATATATGCAGTGCTCAGCATAAGTGAGTACACCCATGTATTATCAGTACATTATATATACAGTGCTCAGCATAAGTGAGTACACCCCTGTATTATCAGTACATTATATATACAGTGCTCAGCATAAGTGAGTACACCCCTGTATTATCAGTACATTATATATGCAGTGCTCAGCATAAGTGAGTACACCCATGTATTATCAGTACATTATATATACAGTGCTCACCATAAGTGAGTACACCCCTGTATTATCAGTTCATTATATATACAGGGCTCAGCATAAGTGAGTACACCCCTGTATAATCAGTACATTATATATACAGTGCTCAGTGTAAGTGAGTACACCCCTGTATTATCAGTACATTATATATACAGGGCTCAGTATAAGTGAGTACACCCCCTGTATTATCAGTACATTATATATACAGGGCTCAGCATAAGTGAGTACACCCCTGTATTATCAGTACATTATATATACAGTGCTCAGCATAAGTGAGTACATCCCTGTATTATCAGTACATTATATATACAGTGCTAAGTATAAGTGAGTACACCACTGTATTATCAGTACATTATATATACAGGGCTCAGCATAAGTGAGTACACCCCTGTATTATCAGTACATTATATATACAGTGCTCAGCATAAGTGAGTACACCCCTGTATTATCAGTACATTATATATGCAGTGCTCAGCATAAGTGAGTACACCCCTGTATTATCAGTACGTTATATATACAGTGCTCAGCATAAGTGAGTACACCCCTGTATTATCAGTACATTATATATACAGTGCTCAGAATAAGTGAGTACACCACTGTATTATCAGTACATTATATATACAGTGCTCAGCATAAGTGAGTACACCCCTGTATTATCAGTACATTATATATGCAGGGCTCAGCATAAGTGAGTACACCCCTGTATTATCAGTACATTATATATACAGCGCTCAGCATAAGTGAGTACACCGCTGTATTATCAGTACATTATATATACAGGGCTCAGTATAAGTGAGTACACCCCTGTATTATCAGTACATAATATATACAGCGCTCAGCATAAGTGAGTACACCCCTGTATTATCAGTACTTTATATATACAGGGCTCAGCATAAGTGAGTACACCCCGGTATTATCAGTACATTATATATACAGTGCTCAGCATAAGTGAGTACACCCCTGTATTATCAGTACATTATATATACAGTGCTCAGCATAAGTGAGTACACCCCAGTATTATCAGTACATTATATATACAGTGCTCAGTATAAGTGAGTACACCGCTGTATTATCAGTACATTATATATATAGGGCTCAGCATAAGTGAGTACACCCCTGTATTATCAGTACATTATATATACAGGGCTCAGCATAAGTGAGTACACCCCGGTATTATCAGTACATTATATATACAGGGCTCAGCATAAGTGAGTACACCTCCTATATTATCAGTACATTATATATACAGTGCTCAACATAAGTGAGTACACCCCCTGTATTATCAGTACATTATATATACAGGGTTCAGTATAAGTGAGTACACCCCTGTATTATCAGCACATTATATATACAGTGCTCAACATAAGTGAGTACACCACTGTATTATTAGTACATTATATATACAGGGCTCAGCATAAGAGAGTACACCCCTGTATTATCAGTACATTATATATACAGGGCTCAACATAAGTGAGTACACCCCCTGTATTATCAGTACATTATATATACAGGGCTCAGCATAAGTGAGTACACCCCTGTATTATCAGTACATTATATATACAGGGCTCAGCATAAGTGAGTACACCCCTGTATTATCAGTACATTATATATAGAGGGCTCAGTATAAGTGAGTACACCCCTGTATTATCAGTACATTATATATACAGTGCTCAGTATAAGTGAGTACACCCCTGTATTATCAGTACATTATATGTACAGCGCTCAGTATAAGTGAGTACACCCCTGTATTATCAGTATATTATATATACAGTGCTCAGCATAAGTGAGTACTCCCCTGTATTATCAGTACATTATATGTACAGCGCTCAGTATAAGTGAGTACACCCCTGTATTATCAGTACATTATATGTACAGCGCTCAGTATAAGTGAGTACACCACTGTATTATCAGTACATTATATATACAGGGCTCAGCATAAGTGAGTACACCCCTGTATTATCAGTACATTATATATACAGTGCTCAGCATAAGTGAGTACACCCCTGTATTATCAGTACATTATATATACAGTGCTCAGCATAAGTGAGTACACCCCTGTATTATCAGTACATTATATATACAGTGCTCAGCATAAGTGAGTACACCCCTGTATTATCAGTACATTATATATACAGGGCTCAGTATAAGTGAGTACACCCCTGTATTATCAGTACATTATATATACAGGGCTCAGCATAAGTGAGTACACCCCAGTATTATCAGTACATTATATATACAGTGCTCAGCATAAGTGAGTACACCCCTGTATTATCAGTACATTATATATACAGTGCTCAGCATAAGTGAGTACACCCCTGTATTATGAGTACATTATATATACAGGGCTCAGCATAAGTGAGTACACCACTGTATTATCAGTACATTATATATACAGGGCTCAGCATAAGTGAGTACACCCCCTGTCTTATCAGTACATTATATATACAGAGCTCAGAATAAGTGAGCACACCCCCTGTATTATCAGTACATTATATATACAGGTCTCAGCATAAGTGAGTACACCCCCTGTATTATCAGTACATTATATATACAGTGCTCAGCATAAGTGAGTACACCGCCTGTATTATCAGTACATTATATATACAGTGCTCAGCATAAGTGAGTACACCACTGTATTATCAGTACATTATATATACAGTGCTCAACATAAGTGAGTACACCCCCTGTCTTATCAGTACATTATATATACAGAGCTCAGAATAAGTGAGTACACCCCTGTATTATCAGTACATTATATATATAGGGCTCAGTATAAGTGAGTACACCCCCTGTATTATCAGTACATTATATATACAGTGCTCAGCATAAGTGAGTACACCCCTGTATTATCCGTACATTATATATACAGTGCTCAGCATAAGTGAGTACACCCCTGTATTATCAGTTCATTATATATACAGGGCTCAGCATAAGTGAGTACACCCCTGTATAATCAGTACATTATATATACAGTGCTCAGTGTAAGTGAGTACACCCCTGTATTATCAGTACATTATATATACAGGGCTCAGTATAAGTGAGTACACCCCCTGTATTATCAGTACATTATATATACAGGGCTCAGCATAAGTGAGTACACCCCTGTATTATCAGTACATTATATATACAGTGCTCAGCATAAGTGAGTACATCCCTGTATTATCAGTACATTATATATACAGTGCTAAGTATAAGTGAGTACACCCCGGTATTATCAGTACATTATATATACAGTGCTCAGCATAAGTGAGTACACCCCTGTATTATCAGTACATTATATATACAGTGCTCAGCATAAGTGAGTACACCCCTGTATTATCAGTACATTATATATAAAGAGCTCAGTATAAGTGAGTACACCCCTGTATTATCATTACATTATATATACAGTGCTCAGCATAAGTGAGTACACCCCAGTATTATCATTACATTATATATACAGTGCTCAGCATAAGTGAGTACACCACTGTATTATCAGTACATTATATATATAGGGCTCAGTATAAGTGAGTACACCCCTGTATTATCAGTACATTATATATACAGGGCTCAGCATAACTAAGTACACCCCCTGTATTATCAGTACATTATATATACAGGGCTCAGTATAAGTGAGTACACCGCTGTATTATCAGTACATTATATATACAGTGCTCAGCATAACTGAGTACACCCCTGTATTATCAGTACATTATATATACAGGGCTCAGCATAACTGAGTATACCCCTGTATTATCAGTACATTATATATACAGGGCTCAGTATAAGTGAGTACACCCCTGTATTATCAGTACATTATATATACAGGGCTCAGCATAACTGAGTATACCCCTGTATTATCAGTACATTATATATACAGGGCTCAGTATAAGTGAGTACACCCCTGTATTATCAGTACATTATATATACAGGGCTCAGCATAACTGAGTACACCCCCTGTATTATCAGTACATTATATACACAGGGCTCAGCATAAGTGAGTACGCCCCTGTATTATCAGTACATTATATATACAGTGCTCACCATAAGTGAGTACGCCCCTGTATTATCAGAACATTATATATACAGTGCTCACCATAAGTGAGTACACCCCTTTATTATCAGTACATTATATATGCAGTGCTCAGCATAAGTGAGTACACCCCTGTATTATCAGTACATTATATATACAGGGCTCAGCATAAGTGAGTACGCCCCTGTATTATCAGTACATTATATATACAGTGCTCACCATAAGTGAGTACGTCCCTGTATTATCAGTACATTATATATACAGTGCTCACCATAAGTGAGTACACCCCTGTATTATCAGTACATTATATATGCAGTGCTCAGCATAAGTGAGTACACCCCAGTATTATCAGTACATTATATATACAGTGCTCAGCATAAGTGAGTACACCCCAGTATTATCAGTACATTATATATACAGTGCTCACCATAAGTGAGTACACCCCTGTATTATCAGTACATTATATATACAGTGCTCAGCATAAGTGAGTACACCCCTGTATTATCAGTACATTATATATGCAGTGCTCAGCATAAGTGAGTACACCCATGTATTATCAGTACATTATATATACAGTGCTCAGCATAAGTGAGTACACCCCTGTATTATCAGTACATTATATATACAGTGCTCAGCATAAGTGAGTACACCCCTGTATTATCAGTACATTATATATGCAGTGCTCAGCATAAGTGAGTACACCCATGTATTATCAGTACATTATATATACAGTGCTCACCATAAGTGAGTACACCCCTGTATTATCAGTACATTATATATACAGTGCTCAGCATAAGTGAGTACACCCCTGTATTATCAGTACATTATATATGCAGTGCTCAGCATAAGTGAGTACACCCCTGTATTATCAGTACATTATATATACAGTGCTCACCATAAGTGAGTACACCCCTGTATTATCAGTACATTATATATACAGTGCTCAGCATAAGTGAGTACACCCCTGTATTATCAGTACATTATATATGCAGTGCTCAGCATAAGTGAGTACACCCCTGTATTATCAGTACATTATATATACAGTGCTCAGGATAAGTGAGTACACCCATGTATTATCAGTACATTATATATACAGTGCTCACCATAAGTGAGTACACCCCTGTATTATCAGTACATTATATATACAGTGCTCAACATAAGTGAGTACACCCCTGTATTATCAGTACATTATATATACAGGGCTCAGCATAAGTGAGTACACCCCTGTATTATCAGTACATAATATATACAGCGCTCAGCATAAGTGAGTACACCCCTGTATTATCAGTACTTTATATATACAGGGCTCAACATAAGTGAGTACACCCCGGTATTATCAGTACATTATATATACAGTGCTCAGCATAAGTGAGTACACCCCGGTATTATCAGTACATTATATATACAGTGCTCAGCATAAGTGAGTACACCCCTGTATTATCAGTACATTATATATACAGTGCTCAGCATAAGTGAGTACACCCCAGTATTATCAGTACATTATATATACAGGGCTCAGCATAAGTGAGTACACCCCCTGTATTATCAGTACATTATATATACAGTGCTCAACATAAGTGAGTACACCCCCTGTATTATCAGTACATTATATATACAGGGTTCAGTATAAGTGAGTACACCCCTGTATTATCAGTACATTATATATACAGTGCTCAACATAAGTGAGTACACCACTGTATTATTAGTACATTATATATACAGGGCTCAGCATAAGAGAGTACACCCCTGTATTATCAGTACATTATATATACAGGGCTCAGCATAAGTGAGTACACCCCTGTATTATCAGTACATTATATATAGAGGGCTCAGTATAAGTGAGTACACCCCTGTATTATCAGTACATTATATATACAGTGCTCAGTATAAGTAAGTACACCCCTGTATTATCAGTACATTATATGTACAGCGCTCAGTATAAGTGAGTACACCCCTGTATTATCAGTACATTATATATACAGCGCTCAGCATAAGTGAGTACACCCCTGTATTATCAGTACATTATATGTACAGAGCTCAGCATAAGTGAGTACACCCCAGTATTATCAGTACATTATATATACAGTGCTCAGCATAAGTGAGTACACCCCTGTATTATCAGTACATTATATATACAGTGCTCAGCATAAGTGAGTACACCCCTGTATTATCAGTACATTATATATGCAGTGCTCAGCATAAGTGAGTACACCCATGTATTATCAGTACATTATATATACAGTGCTCAGCATAAGTGAGTACACCCCTGTATTATCAGTACATTATATATACAGTGCTCAGCATAAGTGAGTACACCCCTGTATTATCAGTACATTATATATACAGTGCTCAGCATAAGTGAGTACACCCATGTATTATCAGTACATTATATATACAGTGCTCACCATAAGTGAGTACACCACTGTATTATTAGTACATTATATATACAGGGCTCAGCATAAGAGAGTACACCCCTGTATTATCAGTACATTATATATACAGTGCTCAGCATAAGTGAGTACACCCCTGTATTATCAGTACATTATATATGCAGTGCTCAGCATAAGTGAGTACACCCCTGTATTATCAGTACATTATATATACAGTGCTCACCATAAGTGAGTACACCCCTGTATTATCAGTACATTATATATACAGTGCTCAGCATAAGTGAGTACACCCCTTTATTATCAGTACATTATATATGCAGTGCTCAGCATAAGTGAGTACACCCCTGTATTATCAGTACATTATATATACAGTGCTCAGCATAAGTGAGTACACCCCTGTATTATCAGTACATTATATATACAGGGCTCAGCATAAGTGAGTACACCCCTGTATTATCAGTACATAATATATACAGCGCTCAGCATAAGTGAGTACACCCCTGTATTATCAGTACTTTATATATACAGGGCTCAGCATAAGTGAGTACACCCCGGTATTATCAGTACATTATATATACAGTGCTCAGCATAAGTGAGTACACCCCTGTATTATCAGTACATTATATATACAGTGCTCAGCATAAGTGAGTACACCCCAGTATTATCAGTACATTATATATACAGTGCTCAGTATAAGTGAGTACACCCCTGTATTATCAGTACATTATATATACAGGGCTCAGCATAAGTGAGTACACCACTGTATTATCAGTACATTATATATACAGGGCTCAGCATAAGTGAGTACACCCCCTATATTATCAGTACATTATATATACAGTGCTCAACATAAGTGAGTACACCCCCTGTATTATCAGTACATTATATATACAGGGTTCAGTATAAGTGAGTACACCCCTGTATTATCAGTACATTATATATACAGTGCTCAACATAAGTGAGTACACCACTGTATTATTAGTACATTATATATACAGGGCTCAGCATAAGAGAGTACACCCCTGTATTATCAGTACATTATATATACAGTGCTCAACATAAGTGAGTACACCACTGTATTATTAGTACATTATATATACAGGGCTCAGCATAAGAGAGTACACCCCTGTATTATCAGTACATTATATATACAGTGCTCAGCATAAGTGAGTACACCCCTGTATTATCAGTACATTATATATAGAGGGCTCAGTATAAGTGAGTACACCCCTGTATTATCAGTACATTATATATACAGTGCTCAGTATAAGTGAGTACACCCCTGTATTATCAGTACATTATATGTACAGCGCTCAGTATAAGTGAGTACACCCCTGTATTATCAGTATATTATATATACAGTGCTCAGCATAAGTGAGTACTCCCCTGTATTATCAGTACATTATATGTACAGCGCTCAGTATAAGTGAGTACACCCCTGTATTATCAGTACATTATATGTACAGCGCTCAGTATAAGTGAGTACACCACTGTATTATCAGTACATTATATATACAGGGCTCAGCATAAGTGAGTACACCCCTGTATTATCAGTACATTATATATACAGTGCTCAGCATAAGTGAGTACACCCCTGTATTATCAGTACATTATATATACAGTGCTCAGCATAAGTGAGTACACCCCTGTATTATCAGTACATTATATATACAGTGCTCAGCATAAGTGAGTACACCCCTGTATTATCAGTACATTATATATACAGGGCTCAGTATAAGTGAGTACACCCCTGTATTATCAGTACATTATATATACAGGGCTCAGCATAAGTGAGTACACCCCAGTATTATCAGTACATTATATATACAGTGCTCAGCATAAGTGAGTACACCCCTGTATTATCAGTACATTATATATACAGTGCTCAGCATAAGTGAGTACACCCCTGTATTATCAGTACATTATATATACAGGGCTCAGCATAAGTGAGTACACCACTGTATTATCAGTACATTATATATACAGGGCTCAGCATAAGTGAGTACACCCCCTGTCTTATCAGTACATTATATATACAGAGCTCAGAATAAGTGAGCACACCCCCTGTATTATCAGTACATTATATATACAGGTCTCAGCATAAGTGAGTACACCCCCTGTATTATCAGTACATTATATATACAGTGCTCAGCATAAGTGAGTACACCACTGTATTATCAGTACATTATATATACAGTGCTCAACATAAGTGAGTACACCCCCTGTATTATCAGTACATTATATATACAGTGCTCAGCATAAGTGAGTACACCACTGTATTATCAGTACATTATATATACAGTGCTCAACATAAGTGAGTACACCCCCTGTCTTATCAGTACATTATATATACAGAGCTCAGAATAAGTGAGTACACCCCTGTATTATCAGTACATTATATATACAGTGCTCACCATAAGTGAGTACACACCTGTATTATCAGTACATTATATATACAGTGCTCAGCATAAGTGAGTACACCCCTGTATTATCAGTACATTATATATGCAGTGCTCAGCATAAGTGAGTACACCCCTGTATTATCAGTACATTATATATACAGTGCTCAGGATAAGTGAGTACACCCATGTATTATCAGTACATTATATATACAGTGCTCACCATAAGTGAGTACACCCCTGTATTATCAGTACATTATATATACAGTGCTCAACATAAGTGAGTACACCCCTGTATTATCAGTACATTATATATACAGGGCTCAGCATAAGTGAGTACACCCCTGTATTATCAGTACATAATATATACAGCGCTCAGCATAAGTGAGTACACCCCTGTATTATCAGTACTTTATATATACAGGGCTCAACATAAGTGAGTACACCCCGGTATTATCAGTACATTATATATACAGTGCTCAGCATAAGTGAGTACACCCCGGTATTATCAGTACATTATATATACAGTGCTCAGCATAAGTGAGTACACCCCAGTATTATCAGTACATTATATATACAGGGCTCAGCATAAGTGAGTACACCCCCTGTATTATCAGTACATTATATATACAGTGCTCAACATAAGTGAGTACACCCCCTGTATTATCAGTACATTATATATACAGGGTTCAGTATAAGTGAGTACACCCCTGTATTATCAGTACATTATATATACAGTGCTCAACATAAGTGAGTACACCACTGTATTATTAGTACATTATATATACAGGGCTCAGCATAAGAGAGTACACCCCTGTATTATCAGTACATTATATATACAGGGCTCAGCATAAGTGAGTACACCCCTGTATTATCAGTACATTATATATAGAGGGCTCAGTATAAGTGAGTACACCCCTGTATTATCAGTACATTATATATACAGTGCTCAGTATAAGTAAGTACACCCCTGTATTATCAGTACATTATATGTACAGCGCTCAGTATAAGTGAGTACACCCCTGTATTATCAGTACATTATATATACAGCGCTCAGCATAAGTGAGTACACCCCTGTATTATCAGTACATTATATGTACAGAGCTCAGCATAAGTGAGTACACCCCAGTATTATCAGTACATTATATATACAGTGCTCAGCATAAGTGAGTACACCCCTGTATTATCAGTACATTATATATACAGTGCTCAGCATAAGTGAGTACACCCCTGTATTATCAGTACATTATATATGCAGTGCTCAGCATAAGTGAGTACACCCATGTATTATCAGTACATTATATATACAGTGCTCAGCATAAGTGAGTACACCCCTGTATTATCAGTACATTATATATACAGTGCTCAGCATAAGTGAGTACACCCCTGTATTATCAGTACATTATATATACAGTGCTCAGCATAAGTGAGTACACCCATGTATTATCAGTACATTATATATACAGTGCTCACCATAAGTGAGTACACCACTGTATTATTAGTACATTATATATACAGGGCTCAGCATAAGAGAGTACACCCCTGTATTATCAGTACATTATATATACAGTGCTCAGCATAAGTGAGTACACCCCTGTATTATCAGTACATTATATATGCAGTGCTCAGCATAAGTGAGTACACCCCTGTATTATCAGTACATTATATATACAGTGCTCACCATAAGTGAGTACACCCCTGTATTATCAGTACATTATATATACAGTGCTCAGCATAAGTGAGTACACCCCTTTATTATCAGTACATTATATATGCAGTGCTCAGCATAAGTGAGTACACCCCTGTATTATCAGTACATTATATATACAGTGCTCAGCATAAGTGAGTACACCCCTGTATTATCAGTACATTATATATACAGGGCTCAGCATAAGTGAGTACACCCCTGTATTATCAGTACATAATATATACAGCGCTCAGCATAAGTGAGTACACCCCTGTATTATCAGTACTTTATATATACAGGGCTCAGCATAAGTGAGTACACCCCGGTATTATCAGTACATTATATATACAGTGCTCAGCATAAGTGAGTACACCCCTGTATTATCAGTACACTATATATACAGTGCTCAGCATAAGTGAGTACACCCCAGTATTATCAGTACATTATATATACAGTGCTCAGTATAAGTGAGTACACCCCTGTATTATCAGTACATTATATATACAGGGCTCAGCATAAGTGAGTACACCACTGTATTATCAGTACATTATATATACAGGGCTCAGCATAAGTGAGTACACCCCCTATATTATCAGTACATTATATATACAGTGCTCAACATAAGTGAGTACACCCCCTGTATTATCAGTACATTATATATACAGGGTTCAGTATAAGTGAGTACACCCCTGTATTATCAGTACATTATATATACAGTGCTCAACATAAGTGAGTACACCACTGTATTATTAGTACATTATATATACAGGGCTCAGCATAAGAGAGTACACCCCTGTATTATCAGTACATTATATATACAGTGCTCAACATAAGTGAGTACACCACTGTATTATTAGTACATTATATATACAGGGCTCAGCATAAGAGAGTACACCCCTGTATTATCAGTACATTATATATACAGTGCTCAGCATAAGTGAGTACACCCCTGTATTATCAGTACATTATATATAGAGGGCTCAGTATAAGTGAGTACACCCCTGTATTATCAGTACATTATATATACAGTGCTCAGTATAAGTGAGTACACCCCTGTATTATCAGTACATTATATGTACAGCGCTCAGTATAAGTGAGTACACCCCTGTATTATCAGTATATTATATATACAGTGCTCAGCATAAGTGAGTACTCCCCTGTATTATCAGTACATTATATGTACAGCGCTCAGTATAAGTGAGTACACCCCTGTATTATCAGTACATTATATGTACAGCGCTCAGTATAAGTGAGTACACCACTGTATTATCAGTACATTATATATACAGGGCTCAGCATAAGTGAGTACACCCCTGTATTATCAGTACATTATATATACAGTGCTCAGCATAAGTGAGTACACCCCTGTATTATCAGTACATTATATATACAGTGCTCAGCATAAGTGAGTACACCCCTGTATTATCAGTACATTATATATACAGTGCTCAGCATAAGTGAGTACACCCCTGTATTATCAGTACATTATATATACAGGGCTCAGTATAAGTGAGTACACCCCTGTATTATCAGTACATTATATATACAGGGCTCAGCATAAGTGAGTACACCCCAGTATTATCAGTACATTATATATACAGTGCTCAGCATAAGTGAGTACACCCCTGTATTATCAGTACATTATATATACAGTGCTCAGCATAAGTGAGTACACCCCTGTATTATCAGTACATTATATATACAGGGCTCAGCATAAGTGAGTACACCACTGTATTATCAGTACATTATATATACAGGGCTCAGCATAAGTGAGTACACCCCCTGTCTTATCAGTACATTATATATACAGAGCTCAGAATAAGTGAGCACACCCCCTGAATTATCAGTACATTATATATACAGGTCTCAGCATAAGTGAGTACACCCCCTGTATTATCAGTACATTATATATACAGTGCTCAGCATAAGTGAGTACACCACTGTATTATCAGTACATTATATATACAGTGCTCAACATAAGTGAGTACACCCCCTGTATTATCAGTACATTATATATACAGTGCTCAGCATAAGTGAGTACACCACTGTATTATCAGTACATTATATATACAGTGCTCAACATAAGTGAGTACACCCCCTGTCTTATCAGTACATTATATATACAGAGCTCAGAATAAGTGAGTACACCCCTGTATTATCAGTACATTATATATATAGGGCTCAGTATAAGTGAGTACACCCCCTGTATTATCAGTACATTATATATACAGTGCTCAGCATAAGTGAGTACACCCCTGTATTATCCGTACATTATATATACAGTGCTCAGCATAAGTGAGTACACCCCTGTATTATCAGTTCATTATATATACAGGGCTCAGCATAAGTGAGTACACCCCTGTATAATCAGTACATTATATATACAGTGCTCAGTGTAAGTGAGTACACCCCTGTATTATCAGTACATTATATATACAGGGCTCAGTATAAGTGAGTACACCCCCTGTATTATCAGTACATTATATATACAGGGCTCAGCATAAGTGAGTACACCCCTGTATTATCAGTACATTATATATACAGTGCTCAGCATAAGTGAGTACATCCCTGTATTATCAGTACATTATATATACAGTGCTAAGTATAAGTGAGTACACCCCGGTATTATCAGTACATTATATATACAGTGCTCAGCATAAGTGAGTACACCCCTGTATTATCAGTACATTATATATACAGTGCTCAGCATAAGTGAGTACACCCCTGTATTATCAGTACATTATATATAAAGAGCTCAGTATAAGTGAGTACACCCCTGTATTATCATTACATTATATATACAGTGCTCAGTATAAGTGAGTACACCCCAGTATTATCATTACATTATATATACAGTGCTCAGCATAAGTGAGTACACCACTGTATTATCAGTACATTATATATATAGGGCTCAGTATAAGTGAGTACACCCCTGTATTATCAGTACATTATATATACAGGGCTCAGCATAACTAAGTACACCCCCTGTATTATCAGTACATTATATATACAGGGCTCAGTATAAGTGAGTACACCGCTGTATTATCAGTACATTATATATACAGTGCTCAGCATAACTGAGTACACCCCTGTATTATCAGTACATTATATATACAGGGCTCAGCATAACTGAGTATACCCCTGTATTATCAGTACATTATATATACAGGGCTCAGTATAAGTGAGTACACCCCTGTATTATCAGTACATTATATATACAGTGCTCAGCATAACTGAGTACACCCCTGTATTATCAGTACATTATATATACAGGGCTCAGCATAACTGAGTATACCCCTGTATTATCAGTACATTATATATACAGGGCTCAGTATAAGTGAGTACACCCCTGTATTATCAGTACATTATATATACAGGGCTCAGCATAACTGAGTACACCCCCTGTATTATCAGTACATTATATACACAGGGCTCAGCATAAGTGAGTACGCCCCTGTATTATCAGTACATTATATATACAGTGCTCACCATAAGTGAGTACGCCCCTGTATTATCAGTACATTATATATACAGTGCTCACCATAAGTGAGTACACCCCTTTATTATCAGTACATTATATATGCAGGGCTCAGCATAAGTGAGTACGCCCCTGTATTATCAGTACATTATATATACAGTGCTCACCATAAGTGAGTACGTCCCTGTATTATCAGTACATTATATATACAGTGCTCACCATAAGTGAGTACACCCCTGTATTATCAGTACATTATATATACAGGGCTCAGCATAAGTGAGTACGCCCCTGTATTATCAGTACATTATATATACAGTGCTCACCATAAGTGAGTACGTCCCTGTATTATCAGTACATTATATATACAGTGCTCACCATAAGTGAGTACACCCCTGTATTATCAGTACATTATATATGCAGTGCTCAGCATAAGTGAGTACACCCCAGTATTATCAGTACATTATATATACAGTGCTCAGCATAAGTGAGTACACCCCAGTATTATCAGTACATTATATATACAGTGCTCACCATAAGTGAGTACACCCCTGTATTATCAGTACATTATATATACAGTGCTCAGCATAAGTGAGTACACCCCTGTATTATCAGTACATTATATATGCAGTGCTCAGCATAAGTGAGTACACCCATGTATTATCAGTACATTATATATACAGTGCTCAGCATAAGTGAGTACACCCCTGTATTATCAGTACATTATATATACAGTGCTCAGCATAAGTGAGTACACCCCTGTATTATCAGTACATTATATATGCAGTGCTCAGCATAAGTGAGTACACCCATGTATTATCAGTACATTATATATACAGTGCTCACCATAAGTGAGTACACCCCTGTATTATCAGTACATTATATATACAGTGCTCAGCATAAGTGAGTACACCCCTGTATTATCAGTACATTATATATGCAGTGCTCAGCATAAGTGAGTACACCCCTGTATTATCAGTACATTATATATACAGTGCTCACCATAAGTGAGTACACCCCTGTATTATCAGTACATTATATATACAGTGCTCAGCATAAGTGAGTACACCCCTGTATTATCAGTACATTATATATGCAGTGCTCAGCATAAGTGAGTACACCCCTGTATTATCAGTACATTATATATACAGTGCTCAGGATAAGTGAGTACACCCATGTATTATCAGTACATTATATATACAGTGCTCACCATAAGTGAGTACACCCCTGTATTATCAGTACATTATATATACAGTGCTCAACATAAGTGAGTACACCCCTGTATTATCAGTACATTATATATACAGGGCTCAGCATAAGTGAGTACACCCCTGTATTATCAGTACATAATATATACAGCGCTCAGCATAAGTGAGTACACCCCTGTATTATCAGTACTTTATATATACAGGGCTCAACATAAGTGAGTACACCCCGGTATTATCAGTACATTATATATACAGTGCTCAGCATAAGTGAGTACACCCCGGTATTATCAGTACATTATATATACAGTGCTCAGCATAAGTGAGTACACCCCTGTATTATCAGTACATTATATATACAGTGCTCAGCATAAGTGAGTACACCCCAGTATTATCAGTACATTATATATACAGGGCTCAGCATAAGTGAGTACACCCCCTGTATTATCAGTACATTATATATACAGTGCTCAACATAAGTGAGTACACCCCCTGTATTATCAGTACATTATATATACAGGGTTCAGTATAAGTGAGTACACCCCTGTATTATCAGTACATTATATATACAGTGCTCAACATAAGTGAGTACACCACTGTATTATTAGTACATTATATATACAGGGCTCAGCATAAGAGAGTACACCCCTGTATTATCAGTACATTATATATACAGGGCTCAGCATAAGTGAGTACACCCCTGTATTATCAGTACATTATATATAGAGGGCTCAGTATAAGTGAGTACACCCCTGTATTATCAGTACATTATATATACAGTGCTCAGTATAAGTAAGTACACCCCTGTATTATCAGTACATTATATGTACAGCGCTCAGTATAAGTGAGTACACCCCTGTATTATCAGTACATTATATATACAGCGCTCAGCATAAGTGAGTACACCCCTGTATTATCAGTACATTATATGTACAGAGCTCAGCATAAGTGAGTACACCCCAGTATTATCAGTACATTATATATACAGTGCTCAGCATAAGTGAGTACACCCCTGTATTATCAGTACATTATATATACAGTGCTCAGCATAAGTGAGTACACCCCTGTATTATCAGTACATTATATATGCAGTGCTCAGCATAAGTGAGTACACCCATGTATTATCAGTACATTATATATACAGTGCTCAGCATAAGTGAGTACACCCCTGTATTATCAGTACATTATATATACAGTGCTCAGCATAAGTGAGTACACCCCTGTATTATCAGTACATTATATATACAGTGCTCAGCATAAGTGAGTACACCCATGTATTATCAGTACATTATATATACAGTGCTCACCATAAGTGAGTACACCACTGTATTATTAGTACATTATATATACAGGGCTCAGCATAAGAGAGTACACCCCTGTATTATCAGTACATTATATATACAGTGCTCAGCATAAGTGAGTACACCCCTGTATTATCAGTACATTATATATGCAGTGCTCAGCATAAGTGAGTACACCCCTGTATTATCAGTACATTATATATACAGTGCTCACCATAAGTGAGTACACCCCTGTATTATCAGTACATTATATATACAGTGCTCAGCATAAGTGAGTACACCCCTGTATTATCAGTACATTATATATGCAGTGCTCAGCATAAGTGAGTACACCCCTGTATTATCAGTACATTATATATACAGTGCTCAGCATAAGTGAGTACACCCCTGTATTATCAGTACATTATATATACAGGGCTCAGCATAAGTGAGTACACCCCTGTATTATCAGTACATAATATATACAGCGCTCAGCATAAGTGAGTACACCCCTGTATTATCAGTACTTTATATATACAGGGCTCAGCATAAGTGAGTACACCCCGGTATTATCAGTACATTATATATACAGTGCTCAGCATAAGTGAGTACACCCCTGTATTATCAGTACATTATATATACAGTGCTCAGCATAAGTGAGTACACCCCAGTATTATCAGTACATTATATATACAGTGCTCAGTATAAGTGAGTACACCCCTGTATTATCAGTACATTATATATACAGGGCTCAGCATAAGTGAGTACACCACTGTATTATCAGTACATTATATATACAGGGCTCAGCATAAGTGAGTACACCCCCTATATTATCAGTACATTATATATACAGTGCTCAACATAAGTGAGTACACCCCCTGTATTATCAGTACATTATATATACAGGGTTCAGTATAAGTGAGTACACCCCTGTATTATCAGTACATTATATATACAGTGCTCAACATAAGTGAGTACACCCCTGTATTATCAGTACATTATATATACAGGGCTCAGTATAAGTGAGTACACCCCTGTATTATCAGTACATTATATATGCAGCGCTCAGTATAAGTGAGTACACCCCTGTATTATCAGTACATTATATATACAGGGCTCAGCATAAGTGAGTACACCACTGTATTATTAGTACATTATATATACAGGGCTCAGCATAAGAGAGTACACCCCTGTATTATCAGTACATTATATATACAGTGCTCAACATAAGTGAGTACACCACTGTATTATTAGTACATTATATATACAGGGCTCAGCATAAGAGAGTACACCCCTGTATTATCAGTACATTATATATACAGTGCTCAGCATAAGTGAGTACACCCCTGTATTATCAGTACATTATATATACAGGGCTCAGCATAAGTGAGTACACCCTGTATTATCAGTACATTATATATACAGCGCTCAGCATAAGTGAGTACACCGCTGTATTATCAGTACATTATATATACAGGGCTCAGTATAAGTGAGTACACCCCTGTATTATCAGTACATAATATATACAGCGCTCAGCATAAGTGAGTACACCCCTGTATTATCAGAACATTATATATACAGGGCTCAGCATAAGTGAGTACACCCCCTGTATTATCAGTACATTATATATACAGGGCTCAGTATAAGTGAGTACACCCCTGTATTATCAGTACTTTATATATACAGGGCTCAGCATAAGTGAGTACACCCCCTGTATTATCAGTACATTATATATACAGGGCTCAGTATAAGTGAGTACACCCCTGTATTATCAGTACTTTATATATACAGGGCTCAGCATAAGTGAGTACACCCCGGTATTATCAGTACATTATATATACAGTGCTCAGCATAAGTGAGTACACCCCTGTATTATCAGTACATTATATATACAGTGCTCAGCATAAGTGAGTACACCCCCTGTATTATCAGTACATTATATATACAGGGCTCAGTATAAGTGAGTACACCCCTGTATTATCAGTACTTTATATATACAGGGCTCAGCATAAGTGAGTACACCCCTGTATTATCAGTACATTATATATACAGGGCTCAGCATAAGTGAGTACACCCCTGTATTATCAGTACATTATATATATAGGGCTCAGTATAAGTGAGTACACCCCGGTATTATCAGTACATTATATATACAGTGCTCAGCATAAGTGAGTACACCCCTGTATTATCAGTACATTATATATACAGTGCTCAGCATAAGTGAGTACACCCCAGTATTATCAGTACATTATATACACAGTGCTCAGTATAAGTGAGTACACCGCTGTATTATCAGTACATTATATATATAGGGCTCAGCATAAGTGAGTACACCCCTGTATTATCAGTACATTATATATACAGGGCTCAGCATAAGTGAGTACACCACTGTATTATCAGTACATTATATATACAGGGCTCAGCATAAGTGAGTACACCTCCTATATTATCAGTACATTATATATACAGTGCTCAACATAAGTGAGTACACCCCCTGTATTATCAGTACATTATATATACAGGGTTCAGTATAAGTGAGTACACCCCTGTATTATCAGTACATTATATATACAGGGCTCAGCATAAGTGAGTACACCCCTGTATTATCAGTACATTGTATATACAGAGCTCAACATAAGTGAGTACACCACTGTATTATTAGTACATTATATATACAGGGCTCAGTATAAGTGAGTACACCCCTGTATTATCAGCACATTATATATACAGTGCTCAGTATAAGTGAGTACACCCCTGTATTATCAGTACATTATATATACAGCGCTCAGCATAAGTGAGTACACCCCGGTATTATCAGTACATTATATATACAGTGCTCAGTATAAGTGAGTACACCCCTGTATTATCAGTACATTACATATACAGGGCTCAGCATAAGTGAGTACACCCCCTGTATTATCAGTACATTATATATACAGTGCTCAACATAAGTGAGTACACCCCCTGTATTATCAGTACATTATATATACAGGGTTCAGTATAAGTGAGTACACCCCTGTATTATCAGTACATTATATATACAGTGCTCAACATAAGTGAGTACACCACTGTATTATTAGTACATTATATATACAGGGCTCAGCATAAGAGAGTACACCCCTGTATTATCAGTACATTATATATACAGGGCTCAGCATAAGTGAGTACACCCCTGTATTATCAGTACATTATATATAGAGGGCTCAGTATAAGTGAGTACACCCCTGTATTATCAGTACATTATATATACAGTGCTCAGTATAAGTAAGTACACCCCTGTATTATCAGTACATTATATGTACAGCGCTCAGTATAAGTGAGTACACCCCTGTATTATCAGTACATTATATATACAGCGCTCAGCATAAGTGAGTACACCCCTGTATTATCAGTACATTATATGTACAGAGCTCAGCATAAGTGAGTACACCCCAGTATTATCAGTACATTATATATACAGTGCTCAGCATAAGTGAGTACACCCCTGTATTATCAGTACATTATATATACAGTGCTCAGCATAAGTGAGTACACCCCTGTATTATCAGTACATTATATATGCAGTGCTCAGCATAAGTGAGTACACCCATGTATTATCAGTACATTATATATACAGTGCTCAGCATAAGTGAGTACACCCCTGTATTATCAGTACATTATATATACAGTGCTCAGCATAAGAGAGTACACCCCTGTATTATCAGTACATTATATATACAGGGCTCAGCATAAGTGAGTACACCCCTGTATTATCAGTACATTATATAAAGAGGGCTCAGTATAAGTGAGTACACCCCTGTATTATCAGTACATTATATATACAGTGCTCAGTATAAGTAAGTACACCCCTGTATTATCAGTACATTATATGTACAGCGCTCAGTATAAGTGAGTACACCCCTGTATTATCAGTACATTATATATACAGCGCTCAGCATAAGTGAGTACACCCCTGTATTATCAGTACATTATATATACAGTGCTCACCATAAGTGAGTACACCCCTGTATTATCAGTACATTATATATACAGTGCTCAGCATAAGTGAGTACACCCCTGTATTATCAGTACATTATATATGCAGTGCTCAGCATAAGTGAGTACACCCCTGTATTATCAGTACATTATATATGCAGTGCTCAGCATAAGTGAGTACACCCCTGTATTATCAGTACATTATATATACAGTGCTCAGCATAAGTGAGTACACCCCTTTATTATCAGTACATTATATATGCAGTGCTCAGCATAAGTGAGTACACCCCTGTATTATCAGTACATTATATATACAGGGCTCAGCATAACTGAGTACACCCCCTGTATTATCAGTACATTATATACACAGGGCTCAGCATAAGTGAGTACGCCCCTGTATTATCAGTACATTATATATACAGTGCTCACCATAAGTGAGTACGCCCCTGTATTATCAGTACATTATATATACAGTGCTCACCATAAGTGAGTACACCCCTTTATTATCAGTACATTATATATGCAGTGCTCAGCATAAGTGAGTACACCCCTGTATTATCAGTACATTATATATACAGGGCTCAGCATAAGTGAGTACGCCCCTGTATTATCAGTACATTATATATACAGTGCTCACCATAAGTGAGTACGTCCCTGTATTATCAGTACATTATATATACAGTGCTCACCATAAGTGAGTACACCCCTGTATTATCAGTACATTATATATGCAGTGCTCAGCATAAGTGAGTACACCCCAGTATTATCAGTACATTATATATACAGTGCTCAGCATAAGTGAGTACACCCCAGTATTATCAGTACATTATATATACAGTGCTCACCATAAGTGAGTACACCCCTGTATTATCAGTACATTATATATACAGTGCTCAGCATAAGTGAGTACACCCCTGTATTATCAGTACATTATATATGCAGTGCTCAGCATAAGTGAGTACACCCATGTATTATCAGTACATTATATATACAGTGCTCAGCATAAGTGAGTACACCCCTGTATTATCAGTACATTATATATACAGTGCTCAGCATAAGTGAGTACACCCCTGTATTATCAGTACATTATATATGCAGTGCTCAGCATAAGTGAGTACACCCATGTATTATCAGTACATTATATATACAGTGCTCACCATAAGTGAGTACACCCCTGTATTATCAGTACATTATATATACAGTGCTCAGCATAAGTGAGTACACCCCTGTATTATCAGTACATTATATATGCAGTGCTCAGCATAAGTGAGTACACCCCTGTATTATCAGTACATTATATATACAGTGCTCACCATAAGTGAGTACACCCCTGTATTATCAGTACATTATATATACAGTGCTCAGCATAAGTGAGTACACCCCTGTATTATCAGTACATTATATATGCAGTGCTCAGCATAAGTGAGTACACCCCTGTATTATCAGTACATTATATATACAGTGCTCAGGATAAGTGAGTACACCCATGTATTATCAGTACATTATATATACAGTGCTCACCATAAGTGAGTACACCCCTGTATTATCAGTACATTATATATACAGTGCTCAACATAAGTGAGTACACCCCTGTATTATCAGTACATTATATATACAGGGCTCAGCATAAGTGAGTACACCCCTGTATTATCAGTACATAATATATACAGCGCTCAGCATAAGTGAGTACACCCCTGTATTATCAGTACTTTATATATACAGGGCTCAACATAAGTGAGTACACCCCGGTATTATCAGTACATTATATATACAGTGCTCAGCATAAGTGAGTACACCCCGGTATTATCAGTACATTATATATACAGTGCTCAGCATAAGTGAGTACACCCCTGTATTATCAGTACATTATATATACAGTGCTCAGCATAAGTGAGTACACCCCAGTATTATCAGTACATTATATATACAGGGCTCAGCATAAGTGAGTACACCCCCTGTATTATCAGTACATTATATATACAGTGCTCAACATAAGTGAGTACACCCCCTGTATTATCAGTACATTATATATACAGGGTTCAGTATAAGTGAGTACACCCCTGTATTATCAGTACATTATATATACAGTGCTCAACATAAGTGAGTACACCACTGTATTATTAGTACATTATATATACAGGGCTCAGCATAAGAGAGTACACCCCTGTATTATCAGTACATTATATATACAGGGCTCAGCATAAGTGAGTACACCCCTGTATTATCAGTACATTATATATAGAGGGCTCAGTATAAGTGAGTACACCCCTGTATTATCAGTACATTATATATACAGTGCTCAGTATAAGTAAGTACACCCCTGTATTATCAGTACATTATATGTACAGCGCTCAGTATAAGTGAGTACACCCCTGTATTATCAGTACATTATATATACAGCGCTCAGCATAAGTGAGTACACCCCTGTATTATCAGTACATTATATGTACAGAGCTCAGCATAAGTGAGTACACCCCAGTATTATCAGTACATTATATATACAGTGCTCAGCATAAGTGAGTACACCCCTGTATTATCAGTACATTATATATACAGTGCTCAGCATAAGTGAGTACACCCCTGTATTATCAGTACATTATATATGCAGTGCTCAGCATAAGTGAGTACACCCATGTATTATCAGTACATTATATATACAGTGCTCAGCATAAGTGAGTACACCCCTGTATTATCAGTACATTATATATACAGTGCTCAGCATAAGTGAGTACACCCCTGTATTATCAGTACATTATATATACAGTGCTCAGCATAAGTGAGTACACCCATGTATTATCAGTACATTATATATACAGTGCTCACCATAAGTGAGTACACCACTGTATTATTAGTACATTATATATACAGGGCTCAGCATAAGAGAGTACACCCCTGTATTATCAGTACATTATATATACAGTGCTCAGCATAAGTGAGTACACCCCTGTATTATCAGTACATTATATATGCAGTGCTCAGCATAAGTGAGTACACCCCTGTATTATCAGTACATTATATATACAGTGCTCACCATAAGTGAGTACACCCCTGTATTATCAGTACATTATATATACAGTGCTCAGCATAAGTGAGTACACCCCTGTATTATCAGTACATTATATATGCAGTGCTCAGCATAAGTGAGTACACCCCTGTATTATCAGTACATTATATATACAGTGCTCAGCATAAGTGAGTACACCCCTGTATTATCAGTACATTATATATACAGGGCTCAGCATAAGTGAGTACACCCCTGTATTATCAGTACATAATATATACAGCGCTCAGCATAAGTGAGTACACCCCTGTATTATCAGTACTTTATATATACAGGGCTCAGCATAAGTGAGTACACCCCGGTATTATCAGTACATTATATATACAGTGCTCAGCATAAGTGAGTACACCCCTGTATTATCAGTACATTATATATACAGTGCTCAGCATAAGTGAGTACACCCCAGTATTATCAGTACATTATATATACAGTGCTCAGTATAAGTGAGTACACCCCTGTATTATCAGTACATTATATATACAGGGCTCAGCATAAGTGAGTACACCACTGTATTATCAGTACATTATATATACAGGGCTCAGCATAAGTGAGTACACCCCCTATATTATCAGTACATTATATATACAGTGCTCAACATAAGTGAGTACACCCCCTGTATTATCAGTACATTATATATACAGGGTTCAGTATAAGTGAGTACACCCCTGTATTATCAGTACATTATATATACAGTGCTCAACATAAGTGAGTACACCCCTGTATTATCAGTACATTATATATACAGGGCTCAGTATAAGTGAGTACACCCCTGTATTATCAGTACATTATATATGCAGCGCTCAGTATAAGTGAGTACACCCCTGTATTATCAGTACATTATATATACAGGGCTCAGCATAAGTGAGTACACCACTGTATTATTAGTACATTATATATACAGGGCTCAGCATAAGAGAGTACACCCCTGTATTATCAGTACATTATATATACAGTGCTCAACATAAGTGAGTACACCACTGTATTATTAGTACATTATATATACAGGGCTCAGCATAAGAGAGTACACCCCTGTATTATCAGTACATTATATATACAGTGCTCAGCATAAGTGAGTACACCCCTGTATTATCAGTACATTATATATACAGGGCTCAGCATAAGTGAGTACACCCTGTATTATCAGTACATTATATATACAGCGCTCAGCATAAGTGAGTACACCGCTGTATTATCAGTACATTATATATACAGGGCTCAGTATAAGTGAGTACACCCCTGTATTATCAGTACATAATATATACAGCGCTCAGCATAAGTGAGTACACCCCTGTATTATCAGAACATTATATATACAGGGCTCAGCATAAGTGAGTACACCCCCTGTATTATCAGTACATTATATATACAGGGCTCAGTATAAGTGAGTACACCCCTGTATTATCAGTACTTTATATATACAGGGCTCAGCATAAGTGAGTACACCCCCTGTATTATCAGTACATTATAGATACAGGGCTCAGTATAAGTGAGTACACCCCTGTATTATCAGTACTTTATATATACAGGGCTCAGCATAAGTGAGTACACCCCGGTATTATCAGTACATTATATATACAGTGCTCAGCATAAGTGAGTACACCCCTGTATTATCAGTACATTATATATACAGTGCTCAGCATAAGTGAGTACACCCCCTGTATTATCAGTACATTATATATACAGGGCTCAGTATAAGTGAGTACACCCCTGTATTATCAGTACTTTATATATACAGGGCTCAGCATAAGTGAGTACACCCCGGTATTATCAGTACATTATATATACAGTGCTCAGCATAAGTGAGTACACCCCTGTATTATCAGTACATTATATATACAGTGCTCAGCATAAGTGAGTACACCCCAGTATTATCAGTACATTATATACACAGTGCTCAGTATAAGTGAGTACACCGCTGTATTATCAGTACATTATATATATAGGGCTCAGCATAAGTGAGTACACCCCTGTATTATCAGTACATTATATATACAGGGCTCAGCATAAGTGAGTACACCACTGTATTATCAGTACATTATATATACAGGGCTCAGCATAAGTGAGTACACCTCCTATATTATCAGTACATTATATATACAGTGCTCAACATAAGTGAGTACACCCCCTGTATTATCAGTACATTATATATACAGGGTTCAGTATAAGTGAGTACACCCCTGTATTATCAGTACATTATATATACAGGGCTCAGCATAAGTGAGTACACCCCTGTATTATCAGTACATTGTATATACAGAGCTCAACATAAGTGAGTACACCACTGTATTATTAGTACATTATATATACAGGGCTCAGCATAAGAGAGTACACCCCTGTATTATCAGTATATTATATATACAGGGCTCAACATAAGTGAGTACACCCCCTGTATTGTCAGTACATTATATATACAGGGCTCAGCATAAGTGAGTACACCCCTGTATTATCAGTACATTATATATACAGGGCTCAGCATAAGTGAGTACACCCCTGTATTATCAGTACATTATATATAGAGGGCTCAGTATAAGTGAGTACACCCCTGTATTATCAGCACATTATATATACAGTGCTCAGTATAAGTGAGTACACCCCTGTATTATCAGTACATTATATATACAGCGCTCAGCATAAGTGAGTACACCCCGGTATTATCAGTACATTATATATACAGTGCTCAGTATAAGTGAGTACACCCCTGTATTATCAGTACATTACATATACAGGGCTCAGCATAAGTGAGTACACCCCCTGTATTATCAGTACATTATATATACAGTGCTCAACATAAGTGAGTACACCCCCTGTATTATCAGTACATTATATATACAGGGTTCAGTATAAGTGAGTACACCCCTGTATTATCAGTACATTATATATACAGTGCTCAACATAAGTGAGTACACCACTGTATTATTAGTACATTATATATACAGGGCTCAGCATAAGAGAGTACACCCCTGTATTATCAGTACATTATATATACAGGGCTCAGCATAAGTGAGTACACCCCTGTATTATCAGTACATTATATATAGAGGGCTCAGTATAAGTGAGTACACCCCTGTATTATCAGTACATTATATATACAGTGCTCAGTATAAGTAAGTACACCCCTGTATTATCAGTACATTATATGTACAGCGCTCAGTATAAGTGAGTACACCCCTGTATTATCAGTACATTATATATACAGCGCTCAGCATAAGTGAGTACACCCCTGTATTATCAGTACATTATATGTACAGAGCTCAGCATAAGTGAGTACACCCCAGTATTATCAGTACATTATATATACAGTGCTCAGCATAAGTGAGTACACCCCTGTATTATCAGTACATTATATATACAGTGCTCAGCATAAGTGAGTACACCCCTGTATTATCAGTACATTATATATGCAGTGCTCAGCATAAGTGAGTACACCCATGTATTATCAGTACATTATATATACAGTGCTCAGCATAAGTGAGTACACCCCTGTATTATCAGTACATTATATATACAGTGCTCAGCATAAGAGAGTACACCCCTGTATTATCAGTACATTATATATACAGGGCTCAGCATAAGTGAGTACACCCCTGTATTATCAGTACATTATATAAAGAGGGCTCAGTATAAGTGAGTACACCCCTGTATTATCAGTACATTATATATACAGTGCTCAGTATAAGTAAGTACACCCCTGTATTATCAGTACATTATATGTACAGCGCTCAGTATAAGTGAGTACACCCCTGTATTATCAGTACATTATATATACAGCGCTCAGCATAAGTGAGTACACCCCTGTATTATCAGTACATTATATATACAGTGCTCACCATAAGTGAGTACACCCCTGTATTATCAGTACATTATATATACAGTGCTCAGCATAAGTGAGTACACCCCTGTATTATCAGTACATTATATATGCAGTGCTCAGCATAAGTGAGTACACCCCTGTATTATCAGTACATTATATATGCAGTGCTCAGCATAAGTGAGTACACCCCTGTATTATCAGTACATTATATATACAGTGCTCAGCATAAGTGAGTACACCCATGTATTATCAGTACATTATATATACAGTGCTCACCATAAGTGAGTACACCCCTGTATTATCAGTACATTATATATACAGTGCTCAGCATAAGTGAGTACACCCCTGTATTATCAGTACATTATATATGCAGTGCTCAGCATAAGTGAGTACACCCCTGTATTATCAGTACATTATATATACAGTGCTCAGCATAAGTGAGTACACCCCTGTATTATCAGTACATTATATATACAGGGCTCAGCATAAGTGAGTACACCCCTGTATTATCAGTACATAATATATACAGCGCTCAGCATAAGTGAGTACACCCCTGTATTATCAGTACTTTATATATACAGGGCTCAGCATAAGTGAGTACACCCCGGTATTATCAGTACATTATATATACAGTGCTCAGCATAAGTGAGTACACCCCTGTATTATCAGTACATTATATATACAGTGCTCAGCATAAGTGAGTACACCCCAGTATTATCAGTACATTATATATACAGTGCTCAGTATAAGTGAGTACACCCCTGTATTATCAGTACATTATATATACAGGGCTCAGCATAAGTGAGTACACCACTGTATTATCAGTACATTATATATACAGGGCTCAGCATAAGTGAGTACACCCCCTATATTATCAGTACATTATATATACAGTGCTCAACATAAGTGAGTACACCCCCTGTATTATCAGTACATTATATATACAGGGTTCAGTATAAGTGAGTACACCCCTGTATTATCAGTACATTATATATACAGTGCTCAACATAAGTGAGTACACCACTGTATTATTAGTACATTATATATACAGGGCTCAGCATAAGAGAGTACACCCCTGTATTATCAGTACATTATATATACAGTGCTCAACATAAGTGAGTACACCACTGTATTATTAGTACATTATATATAGAGGGCTCAGCATAAGAGAGTACACCCCTGTATTATCAGTACATTATATATACAGTGCTCAGCATAAGTGAGTACACCCCTGTATTATCAGTACATTATATATACAGGGCTCAGTATAAGTGAGTACACCCCTGTATTATCAGTACATTATATATACAGGGCTCAACATAAGTGAGTACACCCCTGTATTATCAGTACATTATATATACAGTGCTCAGTATAAGTGAGTACACCCCTGTATTATCAGTACATTATATATACAGTGCTCAGCATAAGTGAGTACACCCTGTATTATCAGTACATTATATATACAGCGCTCAGCATAAGTGAGTACACCGCTGTATTATCAGTACATTATATATACAGGGCTCAGTATAAGTGAGTACACCCCTGTATTATCAGTACATAATATATACAGCGCTCAGCATAAGTGAGTACACCCCTGTATTATCAGTACTTTATATATACAGGGCTCAGCATAAGTGAGTACACCCCGGTATTATCAGTACATTATATATACAGTGCTCAGCATAAGTGAGTACACCCCTGTATTATCAGTACATTATATATACAGTGCTCAGCATAAGTGAGTACACCCCAGTATTATCAGTACATTATATATACAGTGCTCAGTATAAGTGAGTACACCGCTGTATTATCAGTACATTATATATAGGGCTCAGTATAAGTGAGTACACCCCTGTATTATCAGTACATTATATATACAGGGCTCAGCATAAGTGAGTACACCACTGTATTATCAGTACATTATATATACAGGGCTCAGCATAAGTGAGTACACCTCCTATATTATCAGTACATTATATATACAGTGCTCAACATAAGTGAGTACACCCCCTGTATTATCAGTACATTATATATACAGGGTTCAGTATAAGTGAGTACACCCCTGTATTATCAGTACATTATATATACAGGGCTCAGCATAAGTGAGTACACCCTTGTATTATCAGTACATTGTATATACAGAGCTCAACATAAGTGAGTACACCACTGTATTATTAGTACATTATATATACAGGGCTCAGCATAAGAGAGTACACCCCTGTATTATCAGTACATTATATATACAGGGCTCAACATAAGTGAGTACACCCCCTGTATTGTCAGTACATTATATATACAGGGCTCAGCATAAGTGAGTACACCCCTGTATTATCAGTACATTATATATACAGGGCTCAGCATAAGTGAGTACACCCCTGTATTATCAGTACATTATATATAGAGGGCTCAGTATAAGTGAGTACACCCCTGTATTATCAGCACATTATATATACAGTGCTCAGTATAAGTGAGTACACCCCTGTATTATCAGTACATTATATATACAGCGCTCAGCATAAGTGAGTACACCCCGGTATTATCAGTACATTATATATACAGTGCTCAGTATAAGTGAGTACACCCCTGTATTATCAGTACATTACATATACAGGGCTCAGCATAAGTGAGTACACCCCTGTATTATCAGTACATTATATGTACAGCGCTCAGTATAAGTGAGTACACCCCTGTATTATCAGTACATTATATATACAGCGCTCAGCATAAGTGAGTACACCCCTGTATTATCAGTACATTATATGTACAGCGCTCAGTATAAGTGAGTACACCCCTGTATTATCAGTACATTATATGTACAGAGCTCAGTATAAGTGAGTACACCACTGTATTATCAGTACATTATATATACAGGGCTCAGCATAAGTGAGTACACCCCTGTATTATCAGTACATTATATATACAGTGCTCAGCATAAGTGAGTACACCCCTGTATTATCAGTACATTATATATACAGGGCTCAGCATAAGTGAGTACACCCCAGTATTATCAGTACATTATATATACAGTGCTCAGCATAAGTGAGTACACCCCTGTATTATCAGTACATTATATATACAGTGCTCAGCATAAGTGAGTACACCCCCTGTCTTATCAGTACATTATATATACAGAGCTCAGAATAAGTGAGCACACCCCCTGTATTATCAGTACATTATATATACAGGTCTCAGCATAAGTGAGTACACCCCCTGTATTGTCAGTACATTATATATACAGGGCTCAGCATAAGTGAGTACACCCCTGTATTATCAGTACATTATATATACAGGGCTCAGTATAAGTGAGTACACCCTGTATTATCAGTACATTATATATACAGTGCTCAGCATAAGTGAGTACACCACTGTATTATCAGTACATTACATATACAGTGCTCAACATAAGTGAGTACACCCCCTGTATTATCAGTACATTATATATACAGTGCTCAGCATAAGTGAGTACACCACTGTATTATCAGTACATTATATATACAGTGCTCAACATAAGTGAGTACACCCCCTGTCTTATCAGTACATTATATATACAGAGCTCAGAATAAGTGAGCACACCCCCTGTATTATCAGTACATTATATATACAGTGCTCAGCATAAGTGAGTACACCCCTGTATTATCCGTACATTATATATACAGTGCTCAGCATAAGTGAGTACACCCCTGTATTAGCAGTTCATTATATATACAGGGCTCAGCATAAGTGAGTACACCCCTGTATAATCAGTACATTATATATACAGTGCTCAGTGTAAGTGAGTACACCCCTGTATTATCAGTACATTATATATACAGGGCTCAGTATAAGTGAGTACACCCCCTGTATTATCAGTACATTATATATACAGGGCTCAGCATAAGTGAGTACACCCCTGTATTATCAGTACATTATATATACAGTGCTCAGCATAAGTGAGTACATCCCTGTATTATCAGTACATTATATATATAGTGCTAAGTATAAGTGAGTACACCCCGGTATTATCAGTACATTATATATACAGTGCTCAGCATAAGTGAGTACACCCCTGTATTATCAGTACATTATATATACAGTGCTCAGCATAAGTGAGTACACCCCTGTATTATCAGTACATTATATATAAAGAGCTCAGTATAAGTGAGTACACCCCTGTATTATCATTACATTATATATACAGTGCTCAGCATAAGTGAGTACACCACTGTATTATCAGCACATTATATATACAGGGCTCAGTATAAGTGAGTACACCCCTGTATTATCAGTACATTATATATACAGGGCTCAGCATAACTAAGTACACCCCCTGTATTATCAGTACATTATATATACAGGGCTCAGTATAAGTGAGTACACCCCTGTATTATCAGTACATTATATATACAGTGCTCAGCATAACTGAGTACACCCCTGTATTATCAGTACATTATATATACAGGGCTCAGCATAACTGAGTATACCCCTGTATTATCAGTACATTATATATACAGGGCTCAGTATAAGTGAGTACACCCCTGTATTATCAGTACATTATATATACAGTGCTCAGCATAACTGAGTACACCCCTGTATTATCAGTACATTATATATACAGGGCTCAGCATAACTGAGTACACCCCCTGTATTATCAGTACATTATATATACAGGGCTCAGCATAAGTGAGTACACCCCTGTATTATCAGTACATTATATATACAGGGCTCAGCATAACTGAGTACACCCCCTGTATTATCAGTACATTATATATACAGGGCTCAGCATAACTGAGTACACCCCCTGTATTATCAGTACATTATATATACAGGGCTCAGCATAAGTGAGCACACCCCCTGTATTATCAGTACATTATATATACAGTGCTCAGCATAACTGAGTACACCCCCTGTATTATCAGTACATTATATGTACAGAGCTCAGCATAAGTGAGTACACCCCAGTATTATCAGTACATTATATATACAGGGCTCAGCATCAGTGAGTACGCCCCTGTATTATCAGTACATTATATATACAGTGCTCACCATAAGTGAGTACGCCCCTGTATTATCAGTACATTATATATACAGTGCTCACCATAAGTGAGTACACCCCTTTATTATCAGTACATTATATATGCAGTGCTCAGCATAAGTGAGTACACCCCAGTATTATCAGTACATTATATATACAGTGCTCAGCATAAGTGAGTACACCCATATATTATCAGTACATTATATATACAGTGCTCACCATAAGTGAGTACACCCCTGTATTATCAGTACATTATATATACAGTGCTCAGCATAAGTGAGTACACCCCTGTATTATCAGTACATTATATATGCAGTGCTCAGCATAAGTGAGTACACCCATGTATTATCAGTATATTATACATACAGCGCTCAGCATAAGTGAGTACACCCCAGTATTATCAGTACATTATATATACAGTGCTCAGCATAAGTGAGTACACCCATATATTATCAGTACATTATATATACAGTGCTCACCATAAGTGAGTACACCCCTGTATTATCAGTACATTATATATACAGTGCTCAGCATAAGTGAGTACACCCCTGTATTATCAGTACATTATATATGCAGTGCTCAGCATAAGTGAGTACACCCATGTATTATCAGTATATTATATATACAGTGCTCAGCATAAGTGAGTACACCCCTGTATTATCAGTACATTATATATACAGTGCTCAGCATAAGTGAGTACACCCCTGTATTATCAGTACATTATATATGCAGTGCTCAGCATAAGTGAGTACACCCATGTATTATCAGTACATTATATATACAGTGCTCACCATAAGTGAGTACACCCCTGTATTATCAGTACATTATATATACAGTGCTCAGCATAAGTGAGTACACCCCTGTATTATCAGTACATTATATATGCAGTGCTCAGCATAAGTGAGTACACCCCTGTATTATCAGTACATTATATATACAGGGCTCAGCATAAGTGAGTACACCCCTGTATTATCAGTACATTATATATACAGGGCTCAGCATAAGAGAGTACACCCCTGTATTATCAGTACATTATATATACAGGGCTCAGCATAAGTGAGTACACCCCTGTATTATCAGTACATTATATATACAGTGCTCACCATAAGTGAGTACACCCCTGTATTATCAGTACATTATATATACAGTGTTCAGCATAAGTGAGTACACCCCCTGTATTATCAGTACATTATATATACAGTGCTCAGCATAAGTGAGTACACCCCTGTATTATCAGTACATTATATATGCAGTGCTCAGCATAAGTGAGTACACCCCTGTATTATCAGTACATTATATATACAGTGCTCAGCATAAGTGAGTACACCCATGTATTATCAGTACATTATATATACAGTGCTCACCATAAGTGAGTACACCCCTGTATTATCAGTACATTATATATACAGTGCTCAGCATAAGTGAGTACACTCCTGTATTATCAGTACATTATATATGCAGTGCTCAGCATAAGTGAGTACACCCCTGTATTATCAGTACATTATATATACAGTGCTGAGTATAAGTGAGTACACCCCTGTATTATCAGTACATTATATGTACAGGGCTCAGCATAAGTGAGTACACCCCTGTATTATCAGTACATTATATATACAGGGCTCAACATAAGTGAGTACACCCCTGTATTATCAGTACATTATATATACAGGGCTCAGCATAAGTGAGTACACCCCTGTATTATCAGTACATAATATATACAGCGCTCAGCATAAGTGAGTACAACCCTGTATTATCAGTACTTTATATATACAGGGCTCAACATAAGTGAGTACACCCCGGTATTATCAGTACATTATATATACAGTGCTCAGCATAAGTGAGTACACCCCTGTATTATCAGTACATTATATATACAGTGCTCAGCATAAGTGAGTACACCCCAGTATTATCAGTACATTATATATACAGTGCTCAGTATAAGTGAGTACACCCCTGTATTATCAGTACATTATATATACAGGGCTCAGCATAAGTGAGTACACCACTGTATTATCAGTACATTATATATATAGGGCTCAGCATAAGTGAGTACACCCCCTGTATTATCAGTACATTATATATACAGTGCTCAACATAAGTGAGTACACCCCCTGTATTATCAGTACATTATATATACAGGGTTCAGTATAAGTGAGTACACCCCTGTATTATCAGTACATTATATATACAGTGCTCAACATAAGTGAGTACACCACTGTATTATTAGTACATTATATATACAGGGCTCAGCATAAGAGAGTACACCCCTGTATTATCAGTACATTATATATACAGGGCTCAGCATAAGTGAGTACACCCCTGTATTATCAGTACATTATATATAGAGGGCTCAGTATAAGTGAGTACACCCCTGTATTATCAGTACATTATATATACAGTGCTCAGTATAAGTAAGTACACCCCTGTATTATCAGTACATTATATGTACAGCGCTCAGTATAAGTGAGTACACCCCTGTATTATCAGTACATTATATATACAGCGCTCAGCATAAGTGAGTACACCCCTGTATTATCAGTACATTATATGTACAGAGCTCAGCATAAGTGAGTACACCCCAGTATTATCAGTACATTATATATACAGTGCTCAGTATAAGTGAGTACACCCTGTATTATCAGTACATTATATATGCAGTGCTCAGCATAAGTGAGTACACCCCTGTATTATCAGTACATTATATATGCAGTGCTCAGCATAAGTGAGTACACCCCTGTATTATCAGTACATTATATGTACAGAGCTCAGCATAAGTGAGTACACCCCAGTATTATCAGTACATTATATATACAGTGCTCAGTATAAGTGAGTACACCCTGTATTATCAGTACATTATATATGCAGTGCTCAGTATAAGTGAGTACACCCCTGTATTATCAGTACATTATATATACAGCGCTCAGCATAAGTGAGTACACCCCTGTATTATCAGTACATTATATGTACAGAGCTCAGCATAAGTGAGTACACCCCCAGTATTATCAGTACATTATATATACAGTGCTCAGCATAAGTGAGTACACCCTGTATTATCAGTACATTATATATGCAGTGCTCAGCATAAGTGAGTACACCCCTGTATTATCAGTACATTATATATGCAGTGCTCAGCATAAGTGAGTACACCCATGTATTATCAGTACATTATATATACAGTGCTCAGCATAAGTGAGTACACCCCTGTATTATCAGTACATTATATATACAGTGCTCAGCATAAGTGAGTACACCCCTGTATTATCAGTACATTATATATACAGTGCTCAGCATAAGTGAGTACACCCATGTATTATCAGTACATTATATATACAGTGCTCACCATAAGTGAGTACACCCCTGTATTCTCAGGACATAATATATACAGTGCTCAGCATAAGTGAGTACACCCCTGTATTATCAGTACATTATATATACAGTGCTCAGCATAAGTGAGTACACCCCTGTATTATCAGTACATTATATATGCAGTGCTCAGCATAAGTGAGTACACCCATGTATTATCAGTACATTATATATGCAGTGCTCAGCATAAGTGAGTACACCCATGTATTATCAGTACATTATATATACAGTGCTCACCATAAGTGAGTACACCCCTGTATTATCAGTACATTATATATACAGTGCTCAGCGTAAGTGAGTACACCCCTGTATTATCAGTACATTATATATGCAGTGCTCAGCATAAGTGAGTACACCCCTGTATTATCAGTACATTATATATGCAGTGCTCAGCATAAGTGAGTACACCCCTGTATTATCAGTACATTATATATACAGTGCTCAGCATAAGTGAGTACACCCATGTATTATCAGTACATTATATATACAGTGCTCACCATAAGTGAGTACACCCCTGTATTATCAGTACATTATATATACAGTGCTCAGCATAAGTGAGTACACCCCTGTATTATCAGTACATTATATATGCAGTGCTCAGCATAAGTGAGTACACCCCTGTATTATCAGTACATTATATATACAGTGCTCAGCATAAGTGAGTACACCCCTGTATTATCAGTACATTATATATACAGGGCTCAGCATAAGTGAGTACACCGCTGTATTATCAGTACATAATATATACAGCGCTCAGCATAAGTGAGTACACCCCTGTATTATCAGTACTTTATATATACAGGGCTCAGCGTAAGTGAGTACACCCCGGTATTATCAGTACATTATATATACAGTGCTCAGCATAAGTGAGTACACCACTGTATTATCAGTACATTATATATACAGTGCTCAGCATAAGTGAGTACACCCCAGTATTATCAGTACATTATATATACAGTGCTCAGTATAAGTGAGTACACCCCTGTATTATCAGTACATTATATATACAGGGCTCAGCATAAGTGAGTACACCACTGTATTATCAGTACATTATATATACAGGGCTCAGCATAAGTGAGTACACCCCCTATATTATCAGTACATTATATATACAGTGCTCAACATAAGTGAGTACACCCCCTGTATTATCAGTACATTATATATACAGGGTTCAGTATAAGTGAGTACACCCCTGTATTATCAGTACATTATATATACAGGGCTCAGCATAAGTGAGTACACCCCTGTATTATCAGTACATTATATATACAGGGCTCACCATAAGTGAGTACACCCCTGTATTATCAGTACATTATATATACAGCGCTCAGTATAAGTGAGTACACCCCCTGTATTATCAGTACATTATATATACAGGGCTCAGCATAAGTGAGTACACCACTGTATTATTAGTACATTATATATACAGGGCTCAGCATAAGTGAGTACACCCCCTGTATTATCAGTACATTATATATACAGGGCTCAGCATAAGTGAGTACACCACTGTATTATTAGTATATTATATATACAGGGCTCAGTATAAGTGAGTACACCCCCTGTATTATCAGTACATTATATATACAGTGCTCAGTATAAGTGAGTACACCCCTGTATTATCAGTACATTATATATGCAGTGCTCAGCATAAGTGAGTACACCACTGTATTATCAGTACATTATATATACAGTGCTCAACATAAGTGAGTACACCCCCTGTATTATCAGTACATTATATATACAGCGCTCAGTATAAGTGAGTACACCCCCTGTATTATCAGTACATTATATATACAGGGCTCAGCATAAGTGAGTACACCACTGTATTATTAGTACATTATATATACAGGGCTCAGCATAAGTGAGTACACCCCTGTATTATCAGTACATTATATATACAGTGCTCAGCATAAGTGAGTACACCCCTGTATTATCAGTACATTATATATACAGTGCTCAGCATAAGTGAGTACACCACTGAATTATTAGTACATTATATATACAGGGCTCAGCATAAGAGAGTACACCCCTGTATTATCAGTACATTATATATACAGTGCTCAACATAAGTGAGTACACCACTGTATTATTAGTACATTATATATACAGGGCTCAGCATAAGTGAGTACACCCCTGTATTATCAGTACATTATATATAGAGGGCTCAGTATAAGTGAGTACACCCCTGTATTATCAGTACATTATATATACAGTGCTCAGTATAAGTGAGTACACCCCTGTATTATCAGTACATTATATGTACAGCGCTCAGTATAAGTGAGTACACCCCTGTATTATCAGTACATTATATATACAGCGCTCAGCATAAGTGAGTACACCCCTGTATTATCAGTACATTATATGTACAGCGCTCAGTATAAGTGAGTACACCCCTGTATTATCAGTACATTATATGTACAGCGCTCAGTATAAGTGAGTACACCCCTGTATTATCAGTACATTATATGTACAGCGCTCAGTATAAGTGAGTACACCACTGTATTATCAGTACATTATACATACAGGGCTCAGCATAAGTGAGTACACCCCTGTATTATCAGTACATTATATATAGAGGGCTCAGTATAAGTGAGTACACCCCTGTATTATCAGTACATTATATATACAGTGCTCAGTATAAGTGAGTACACCCCTGTATTATCAGTACATTATATGTACAGCGCTCAGTATAAGTGAGTACACCCCTGTATTATCAGTACATTATATATACAGCGCTCAGCATAAGTGAGTACACCCCTGTATTATCAGTACATTATATGTACAGCGCTCAGTATAAGTGAGTACACCCCTGTATTATCAGTACATTATATGTACAGCGCTCAGTATAAGTGAGTACACCACTGTATTATCAGTACATTATATATACAGGGCTCAGCATAAGTGAGTACACCCCTGTATTATCAGTACATTATATATACAGTGCTCAGCATAAGTGAGTACACCCCTGTATTATCAGTACATTATATATACAGGGCTCAGCATAAGTGAGTACACCCCAGTATTATCAGTACATTATATATACAGTGCTCAGCATAAGTGAGTACACCCCTGTATTATCAGTACATTATATATACAGTGCTCAGCATAAGTGAGTACACCCCCTGTCTTATCAGTACATTATATATACAGAGCTCAGAATAAATGAGCACACCCCCTGTATTATCAGTACATTATATATACAGTGCTCAGCATAAGTGAGTACACCCCAGTATTATCAGTACATTATATATACAGTGCTCAGCATAAGTGAGTACACCCCTGTATTATCAGTACATTATATATACAGGGCTCAGTATAAGTGAGTACACCCCTGTATTATCAGTACATTATATATACAATGCTCAGCATAAGTGAGTACACCACTGTATTATCAGTACATTATATATACAGTGCTCAACATAAGTGAGTACACCCCCTGTATTATCAGTACATTATATATACAGGGCTCAGTATAAGTGAGTACACCCCTGTATTATCAGTACATTATATATACAGGGCTCAGTATAAGTGAGTACACCCCTGTATTATCAGTACATTATATATACAATGCTCAGCATAAGTGAGTACACCCCTGTATTATCAGTACATTATATATACAGTGCTCAGCATAAGTGAGTACACCCCAGTATTATCAGTACATTATATATACAGTGCTCAGCATAAGTGAGTACACCCCTGTATTATCAGTACATTATATATACAGTGCTCAGTATAAGTGAGTACACCCCTGTATTATCAGTACATTATATATACAGGGCTCAGCATAAGTGAGTACACTACTGTATTATCAGTACATTATATATACAGGGCTCAGCATAAGTGAGTACACCCCCTGTATTATCAGTACATTATATATACAGTGCTCAGCATAAGTGAGTACACCCCTGTATTATCAGTACATTATATATACAGGGCTCAGCATAAGTGAGTACACCCCTGTATTATCATTACATTATATATACAGGGCTCAGCATAAGTGAGTACACCCCTGTATTATCAGTACATTATATATACAGTGTTCAACATAAGTGAGTACACCACTGTATTATTAGTACATTATATATACAGGGCTCAGCATAAGAGAGTACACCCCTGTATTATCAGTACATTATATATACAGTGCTCAACATAAGTGAGTACACCCCTGTATTATCAGTACATTATATATATAGGGCTCAGTATAAGTGAGTACACCACTGTATTATCAGTACATTATATATACAGGGCTCAGCATAAGTGAGTACACCCCTGTATTATCAGTACATTATATATACAGGGCTCAGCATAAGAGAGTACACCTCTGTATTATCAGTACATTATATATACAGTGCTCAACATAAGTGAGTACACCCCTGTATTATCAGTACATTATATATATAGGGCTCAGTATAAGTGAGTACACCCTGTATTATCAGTACATTATATATACAGTGCTCAGCATAAGTGAGTACACCCCTGTATTATCAGTACATTATATATACAGCGCTCAGGATAAGTGAGTACACCCCTGTATTATCAGTACATTATATATACAGTGTTCAGTGTAAGTGAGTACACCCCTGTATTATCAGTACATTATCTATACAGTGCTCATCATAAGTGAGTACACCCCTGTATTATCAGTACATTATATATACAGTGCTCAGTGTAAGTGTGTACACCCCTGTATTATCAGTACATTATATATACAGTGCTCAGCATAAGTGAGTACACCCCCTGTATTATCAGTACATTATATATACAGTGCTCAACATAAGTGAGTACACCCCCTGTATTATCAGTACATTATATATACAGAGCTCAGCATAAGTGAGTACACCCTGTATTATCAGTACATTATATATACAGAGCTCAGAATAAGTGAGTACACACTGTATTATCAGTACATTATATATACAGGGCTCAGCATAAGTGAGTACACACTGTATTATCAGTACATTATATATACAGTGCTCAACATAAGTGAGTACGCCCCTGTAGTATCAGTACATTATATATACAGCGACAGCATAAGTGAGTACACCCCTGTATTATCAGTACATTATATATACAGAGCTCAGTATAAGTGAGTACACCCCCTGTATTATCAGTACATTATATATACAGAGCTCAGTATAAGTGAGTACACCCCTGTATTATCAGTACATTATATATACAGAGCTCAGTATAAGTGAGTACACCCCCTGTATTATCAGTACATTATATATACAGTGCTCAGTATAAGTGAGTACACCCCTGTATTATCAGTACATTATATATACAGGACTCAGTATAAGTGAGTAAACCCTGTATTATCAGTACATTATACATACAGAGCTCAACATAAGTGAGTACACCCCTGTATTATCAGTACATTATATATACAGAGCTCAGCATAAGTGAGTACACCCCTGTATTATCAGTACATTATATATACAGTGCTCAGCATAAGTGAGTACACCCCTGTATTATCAGTACATTATATATACAGGGCTCAGCATAAGTGATTACACCCCTGTATTATCAGTACATAATATATACAGCGCTCAGCATAAGTGAGTACACCCCTGTATTATCAGTACATTATATATACAGGGCTCAGCATAAGTGAGTACACCCCGGTATTATCAGTATATTATATATACAGTGCTCAGCATAAGTGAGTACACCCCTGTATTATCAGTACATTATATATACAGTGCTCAGCATAAGTGAGTACACCCCAGTATTATCAGTACATTATATATACAGTGCTCAGCATAAGTGAGTACACCCCTGTATTATCAGTACATTATATATACAGTGCTCAGTATAAGTGAGTACACCCCTGTATTATCAGTACATTATATATACAGTGCTCAGCATAAGTGAGTACACCCCTGTATTATCAGTACATTATATATACAGGGCTCAGCATAAGTGAGTACACCCCTGTATTATCATTACATTATATATACAGGGCTCAGCATAAGTGAGTACACCCCTGTATTATCAGTACATTATATATACAGTGCTCAACATAAGTGAGTACACCCCCTGTATTATCACTACATTATATATACAGGGTTCAGTATAAGTGAGTAGACCCCTGTATTATCAGTACATTATATATACAGTGCTCAACATAAGTGAGTACACCACTGTATTATTAGTACATTATATATACAGGGCTCAGCATAAGAGAGTACACCCCTGTATTATCAGTACATTATATATACAGTGCTCAACATAAGTGAGTACACCCCTGTATTATCAGTACATTATATATATAGGGCTCAGTATAAGTGAGTACACCCCTGTATTATCAGTACATTATATATACAGGGCTCAGCATAAGTGAGTACACCCCTGTATTATCAGTACATTATATATATAGGGCTCAGCATAAGAGAGTACACCCCTGTATTATCAGTACATTATATATACAGTGCTCAGTATAAGTGAGTACACCCTGTATTATCAGTACATTATATATACAGTGCTCAGCATAAGTGAGTACACCCCAGTATTATCAGTACATTATATATACAGTGCTCAGTATAAGTGAGTACACCCCCTGTATTATCAGTACATTATATATACGGGGCTCAGCATAAGTGAGTACACCCCTGTATTATCAGGACATTATATATACAGTGCTCAGTATAAGTGAGTACACCCCCTGTATTATCAGTACATTATATATACGGGGCTCAGCATAAGTGAGTACACCCCCTTTATTATCAGTACATTATATATACAGCGCTCAGCATAAGTGAGTACACCCCTGTATTATCAGTACATTATATATACAGGGCTCAGCATAAGTGAGTACACCCCCTGTATTATCAGTACATTATATATACAGGGCTTAGTATAAGTGAGTACACCCCGGTATTATCAGTACATTATATATACAGGGCTCAGCATAAGTGAGTACCCCCCTGTATTCTCAGTACATAATATATACAGTGCTCAGCATAAGTGAGTACACCCCTGTATTATCAGTACATTATATATACAGGGCTCAGCATAAGTGAGTACACCACTGTATTATCAGTACATTATATATACAGGGCTCAGCATAAGAGAGTACACCCCTGTATTATCAGTACATTATATATACAGTGCTCAACATAAGTGAGTACACCACTGTATTATCAGTACATTATATATACAGGGCTCAGCATAAGTGAGTACACCCCTGTATTATCAGTACATTATATATACAGTGCTCAGCATAAGTGAGTACACCCTGTATTATCAGTACATTATATATACAGGGCTCAGTATAAGTGAGTACACCCTGTATTATCAGTACATTATATATACAGTGCTCAGCATAAGTGAGTACACCCCAGTATTATCAGTACATTATATATACAGCGCTCAGCATAAGTGAGTACACCCCTGTATTATCAGTACATTATATATATAGGGCTCAGTATAAGTGAGTACACCCTGTATTATCAGTACATTATATATGCAGTGCTCAGCATAAGTGAGTACACCCCTGTATTATCAGTACATTATATATACAGAGCTCAGCATCAGTGAGTACACCCCTGTATTATCAGTACATTATATATGCAGTGCTCAGCATAAGTGAGTACACCCCTGTATTAACAGTACATTATATATACAGAGCTCAGCATAAGTGAGTACACCCCCTGTATTATCAGTGCATTATATATACAGGGCTCAGCATAAGTGAGTACAACCCTGTATTATCAGTACATTATATATACAGTGCTCAGTATAAGTGAGTACACCCCTGTATTATCAGTACATTATATATACAGGGCTCAGTATAAGTGAGTTCACCCCTGTATTATCAGTACATTATATATACAGGGCTCAGCATAAGTGAGTACACCCCTGTATTATCAGTACATTATATATACAGTGCTCAGTATAAGTGAGTACACCCCTGTATTATCAGTACATTATATATACAGCGCTCAGTATAAACGAGTACACCCCTGTATTATCAGTACATTATATATACAGGGCTCAGCATAAGTGAGTACACCCCTGTATTATCAGTACATTATACAGTCATGTGAAAAAGTTTGGGCACCCCTATTAATCTTAAGCTTAATGTTTTATAAAAATTGGTGTTTTTGCAACAGCTATTTCAGTTTGATATATGTAATAACTGTTGGACACAGTAATGTTTCTGCCTTGAAATGAGGTTTATTGTACTAACAGAAAATGTGCAATCTGCATTCAAACAAAATGTGACAGGTGCATAAGTATGGGCACCTCACCATAAAAGTGACATTAATATTTAGTAGATCCTCCTTTTGCAAAAATAGCAGCCTCTAGTCGCTTCCTGTAGCTTTTAATGAGTTCCTGGATCCTGGATGAAGGTATTTTTTACCATTCCTCTTTACAAAACAATTCCAGTTCAGTTAAGTTTGATGGTCGCTGAGCATGGGCAGCCCTCTTCAAATGATCCCACAGATATTCAATGATATTCAGGTCTGGGGACTGGGATGGCCATTCCAGAACATTGTAATTGTTCCTCTGCATGAATGCCTGAGTAGATTGGGAGCGGTGTTTGGATCATTGTCTTGATGAAGATCCATCCCCTGCGTATCTTCAACTTTATCACTGATTCTTGAACATTATTGTCAAGAATCTGCTGATACTGAGTGGAATCCATGCATCCCTCAACTTTAACAAGAGTCCCAGTGCCGGCATTGGCCACACAGCCCCAAATCATGATGGAACCTCCACCAAATTTTACTGTGGGTAGCAAGTGTTTTTCTTGGAATGCTGTGTTTTTTTGACACCATGCATAACGCCTTTTTGTATGACCAAACAACTCAATCTTGGTTTCATCAGTCCACAGGACCTTCTTCCAAAAAGAAATTGGCTTCTCCAAATGTGCTTTTGCATATCTCAGCCGACTCTGTTTGTGGCGTGCTTGTAGAAGCGGCTTCTTTCGCATCACTCTCCCATACAGCTTCTCCTTGTGCAAAGTGCATTGTATAGTTGACCGATGCACAGTAACACCATCTGCAGCAAGTTGATGCTGCAGCTCTCTGGAGGTGGTCTGAGGATTGTCCTTGACTGATCTCACCATTCTTCTTCTCTGGCTTTCTGATGTTTTTCTTGGCCTGCCACTTCTGGCCTTAACAAGAACTGTCCCTGTGTTCTTCCATTTCCTTACTATGTTCCTCACAGCGGAAACTGACAGGTTAAATCTCTGAGACAGCTTTTTGTATCCTTCCCCTGAACAACTATGTTGAATAATCTTTGTTTTCAGATCATTTGACAGTTGTTTGGAGGAGCCCATGATGCCACTCTTCAGAGGAGATTCAAACAGGAGAACAACTTGCAAGTGGCCACTTTAAGTAGCTTTTCTCATTATTGCATACACCTGGCTATGAAGTTCAAAGCTCAATGAGGTTACAAAACCAAAAAAAGTGCTTTAGCAAGTCAGTAAAAAGTAGGTAGGAGTATTTAAAACAAGAAAATGATAAGGGTGCCCATACTTATGCACCTGTCAAATTTTGTTTGAATGCAGATTGCACATTTTCTGTTAGTACAATAAACCTCATTTCAAGGCAGAAACATTACTGTGTCCAACAGTTATTACATATATCAAACTGAAATAGCTGTTGCAAAAACACCAATTTTTATAAAACATTAAGCTTAAGATTAATAGGGGTGCCCAAACTTTTTCATATGACTGTATATACAGTGTTCAGTGTAAGTGAGTACACCCCTGTATTAAGAGTACATTATATATACAGTGCTCAGCATAAGTGAGTACACCCCTGTATTATCAGTACATTATATATACAGTGTTCAGTGTAAGTGAGTACACCCCTGTATTAACAGTACATTATATATACAGTGCTCAGCATAAGTGAGTACACCCCTGTATTATCAGTACATTATATATACAGTGCTCAACATAAGTGAGTACACCCCTGTATTATCAGTACATTATATATACAGTGCTCAGTATAAGTGAGTTCACCCCTATATTATCAGTACATTGTATATACAGCGCTCACCATAAGTGAGTACACCCCTGTATTATCAGTACATTATATATACAGGGCTCAGTATAATTGAGTACACCCCTGTATTACCAGGTCATTATATATATAGGGCTCAGCATAAATGAGTACACCCCTGTATTATCAGGTCATTATATATAGGGGGCTCAGCATAAGTGAGTACACCCCTGTATTATCAGTACATTATATATACAGGGCTCAGCATAAGTGAGTACACCCCTGTATTATCAGTACATTATATATACTGCGCTTAGCATAAGTGAGTACACCTCTGTATTATCAGTACATTATATATACAGCGCTCAGCATAAGTGAGTACACCCCTGTATTATCAGTACATTATATATATAGGGCTCAGTATAAGTGAGTACACCCTGTATTATCAGTACATTATATATGCAGTGCTCAGCATAAGTGAGTACACCCCTGTATTATCAGTACATTATATATACAGAGCTCAGCATCAGTGAGTACACCCCTGTATTATCAGTACATTATATATGCAGTGCTCAGCATAAGTGAGTACACCCCTGTATTAACAGTACATTATATATACAGAGCTCAGCATAAGTGAGTACACCCCCTGTATTATCAGTGCATTATATATACAGGGCTCAGCATAAGTGAGTACAACCCTGTATTATCAGTACATTATATATACAGTGCTCAGTATAAGTGAGTACACCCCTGTATTATCAGTACATTATATATACAGGGCTCAGTATAAGTGAGTTCACCCCTGTATTATCAGTACATTATATATACAGGGCTCAGCATAAGTGAGTACACCCCTGTATTATCAGTACATTATATATACAGTGCTCAGTATAAGTGAGTACACCCCTGTATTATCAGTACATTATATATACAGCGCTCAGTATAAACGAGTACACCCCTGTATTATCAGTACATTATATATACAGGGCTCAGCATAAGTGAGTACACCCCTGTATTATCAGTACATTATATATACAGTGTTCAGTGTAAGTGAGTACACCCCTGTATTAACAGTACATTATATATACAGTGCTCAGCATAAGTGAGTACACCCCTGTATTATCAGTACATTATATATACAGTGCTCAACATAAGTGAGTACACCCCTGTATTATCAGTACATTATATATACAGTGCTCAGTATAAGTGAGTTCACCCCTATATTATCAGTACATTGTATATACAGCGCTCACCATAAGTGAGTACACCCCTGTATTATCAGTACATTATATATACAGGGCTCAGTATAATTGAGTACACCCCTGTATTACCAGGTCATTATATATATAGGGCTCAGCATAAATGAGTACACCCCTGTATTATCAGGTCATTATATATAGGGGGCTCAGCATAAGTGAGTACACCCCTGTATTATCAGTACATTATATATACAGGGCTCAGCATAAGTGAGTACACCCCTGTATTATCAGTACATTATATATACTGCGCTTAGCATAAGTGAGTACACCTCTGTATTATCAGTACATTATATATACAGGGCTCAGCATAAGTGAGTAAACCCCCTGTATTATCAGGTCATTATATATACGGGACTCAGAATAAGTGAGTACACCCCTGTATTATCAGGTCATTATATATATAGGGCTCAGCATAAGTGAGTACATCCTGTATTATCAGTACATTATATATACAGGGCTCAGCATAAGTGAGTACACCCCCTGTATTATCAGGTTATTATATATACGGGGTTCAGCATAAGTGAGTACACCCCTGTATTACCAGTACATTATATATACGGGGCTCAGCATAAGTGAGTACACCCCTGTATTATCAGTACATTATATATAGGGCTCAGCATAAGTGAGTACACCCTGTATTATCAGTACATTATATATACAGGGCTCAGTATAAGTGAGTACACACCCTGTATTATCAGTACATTATATATACAGGGCTCAGCATAAGTGAGTACACCCCTGTATTATCAGTACATTATATATACAGGGCTCAGTATAAGTGAGTACACCCCCTGTATTATCAGTACATTATATATATGGGGCTCAGAATAAGTGAGTACACCCCCGTATTATCAGGTTATTATATATACGGGGTTCAGCATAAGTGAGTACACCGCTGGATTATCAGTACATTATATATACGGGGCTCAGCATAAGTGAGTACACCCCCTGTATTATCAGTACATTATATATACAGGGCTCAGCATAAGTGAGTACACCACTGTATTATCAGTACATTATATATACAGTGCTCAGCATAAGTGAGTACACCCCTGTATTATCAGTACATTATATATACAGTGCTCAGCATAAGAGAGTACACCACTGTATTATCAGTACATTATATATACAGAGCTCAGTATAAGTGAGTACACCCCTGTATTATCAGTACATTATATATACAGCGCTCAGCATAAGTGAGTACACCCCGGTATTATCAGTACATTATATATACAGTGCTCAGTATAAGTGAGTACACCCCGGTATTATCAGTACATTATATATACAGTGCTCAGTATAAGTGAGTACACCCCGGTATTATCAGTACATTATATATACAGTGCTTAGCATAAGTGAGTACACCCCTGTATTATCAGTACATTATATATACAGTGCTCAGCGTAAGTGAGTACACCCCCTGTATTATCAGTACATTATATATACGGGGCTCAGCATAAGTGAGTACACCCCCTGTATTATCAGTACATTATATATACAGCGCTCAGCATAAGTGAGTACACCCCTGTATTATCAGTACATTATATATACAGGGCTCAGCATAAGTGAGTACACCCCCTGTATTATCAGTACATTATATATACAGGGCTCAGTATAAGTGAGTACACCCTGTATTATCAGTACATTATATATACAGGGCTCAGTATAAGTGAGTACACCCCCTGTATTATCAGTACATTATATATACAGGGCTCAGTATAAGTGAGTACACCCCTGTATTATCAGTACATTATATATACAGTGCTCAGTATAAGTGAGTACACCCCCTGTATTATCAGTACATTATATATACGGGGCTCAGCATAAGTGAGTACACCCCCTGTATTATCAGTACATTATATATACAGTGCTCAGCATAAGTGAGCACACCCCTGTATTATCAGTACATTATATATACAGGGCTCAGCATAAGTGAGTACACCCCCTGTATTATCAGTACATTATATATACAGGGCTCAGTATAAGTGAGTACACCCTGTATTATCAGTACATTATATATACAGGGCTCAGTATAAGTGAGTACACCCCCTGTATTATCAGTACATTATATATACGGGGCTCAGCATAAGTGAGTACACCCCTGTATTATCAGTACATTATATATACGGGGCTCAGCATAAGTGAGTACACCCCTGTATTATCAGTACATTATATATACAGCGCTCAGCATAAGTGAGTACACCCCTGTATTATCAGTACATTATATATGCAGTGCTCAGCATAAGTGAGTACACCCATGTATTATGAGTACATTATATATACAGTGCTCAGCATAAGTGAGTACACCCCTGTATTATCAGTACATTATATATACAGTGCTCAGCATAAGTGAGTACACCCCCTGTATTATCAGTACATTATATATACAGGGCTCAGCATAAGTGAGTACACCCCTGTATTATCAGTACATTATATATACAGTGCTCAGTGTAAGTGAGTACACCCCTGTATTATCAGAACATTATATATACGGGGCTCAGCATAAGTGAGTACACCACTGTATTATCAGTACATTATATATACAGGGCTCAGCATAAGTGAGGACACCACTGTATTATCAGTACATTATATATACAGGGCTCAGCATAAGTGAGTACACCCCTGTATTATCAGCACATTATATATACAGTGCTCAGCATAAGTGAGTAAACCCCTGTATTATCAGTACATTATATATACAGGGCTCAGCATAAGTGAGTACACCCCCTGTATTATCAGTACATTATATATACAGGGCTCAGTATAAGTGAGTACACCCTGTATTATCAGTACATTATATATACAGGGCTCAGTATAAGTGAGTACACCCCTGTATTATCAGTACATTATATATACAGCGCTCAGCATAAGTGAGTACATCACTGTATTAACAGTACATTATATATACAGAGCTCAGCATAAGTGAGTACACCCCCTGTATTATCAGTACATTATATATAAGGGGCTCAGCATAAGTGAGTACACCCCTGTATTAACAGTACATTATATATACAGAGCTCAGCATAAGTGAGTACACCCCCTGTATTATCAGTATATTATATATTCAGTGCTCAGCATAAGTGAGTACACCCCTGTATTATCAGTACATTACATATACCGTGCTCAGCATAAGTGAGTACACCCCCTGTATTATCAGTACATTATATATACAGCGCTCAGCATAAGTGAGTACACCCCCTGTATTATCAGTACATTATATATACAGCGCTCAGCATAAGTGAGTACACCCCCTGTATTATCAGTACATTATATATACGGGGCTCAGCATAAGTGAGTACACCCCTGTATTATCAGTACATTATATATACAGGGCTCAGCATAAGTGAGTACACCCCTGTATTATCAGTACATTATATATACCGTGCTCAGCATAAGTGAGTACACCCCTGTATTATCAGTACATTATATATACAGCGCTCAGCATAAGTGAGTACACCCCTGTATTATCAGTACATTATATATACAGGGCTCAGCATAAGTGAGTACACCCCTGTATTATCAGTACATTATATATACAGTGCTCAGCATAAGTGAGTACATCCTGTATTATCAGTACATTATATATACGGGGCTCAGCATAAGTGAGTACACCCCCTGTATTATCAGTACATTATATATACAGTGCTCACCATAAGCGAGTACACCCCCTGTATTATCAGTACATTATATATACAGTGCTCAGCATAAGTGAGTACACCCCTGTATTATCAGTACATTATATATACAGTGCTCAGCATAAGTGAGTACCCCCTGTATTATCAGTACATTATATATATAGGGCTCAGTATAAGTGAGTACACCCTGTATTATCAGTACATTATATATACAGCGCTCAGCATAAGTGAGTACACCCCTGTATTATCAGTACATTATATATACAGGGCTCAGCATAAGTGAGTACACCCCTGTATTATCAGTACATTATATATACAGAGCTCAGCATAAGTGAGTACACCCCTGTATTATCAGCACATTATATATACAGTGCTCAGCATAAGTGAGTACACCCCTGTATTATCAGTACATTATATATACAGAGCTCAGTATAAGTGAGTACACCACTGTATTATCAGTACATTATATATAGAGTGCTCAGCATAAGTGAGTACACCCCTGTATTATCAGTACATTATATATACAGGGCTCAGCATAAGTGAGTACACCCCCTGTATTATCAGTACATTATATATACAGGGCTCAGCATAAGTGAGTACACCCCCTGTATTATCAGTACATTATATATACAGGGCTCAGTATAAGTGAGTACACCCCCTGTATTATCAGTACATTATATATACAGGGCTCAGTATAAGTGAGTACACCCCCTGTATTATCAGTACATTATATATACAGGGCTCAGTATAAGTGAGTAAACCCCTGTATTATCAGTACATTATATATACAGGGCTCAGCATAAGTGAGTACACCACCTGTATTATCAGTACATTATATATACAGGGCTCAGTATAAGTGAGTACACCCTGTATTATCAGTACATTATATATACAGGGCTCAGTATAAGTGAGTACACCCCCTGTATTATCAGTACATTATATATACGGGGCTCAGCATAAGTGAGTACACCCCTGTATTATCAGTACATTATATATACAGCGCTCAGTATAAGTGAGTACATCACTGTATTAACAGTACATTATATATACAGAGCTCAGCATAAGTGAGTACACCCCCTGTATTATCAGTACATTATATACACAGTGCTCAGCATAAGTGAGTACACCCCTGTATTATCAGTACATTATATATACCGTGCTCAGCATAAGTGAGTACACCCCTGTATTATCAGTACATTATATATACAGGGATCAGTATAAGTGAGTACACCCCCTGTATTATCAGTACATTATATATACCGTGCTCACCATAAGTGAGTACACCCCCTGTACTATCAGTACATTATATATACAGCGCTCAGCATAAGTGAGTACACCCATGTATTATCAGTACATTATATATACAGTGCTCAGCATAAGTGAGTACACCCCTGTATTATCCGTACATTATATATACAGTGCTCAGCATAAGTGAGTACACCCCCTGTATTATCAGTACATTATATATACGGGGCTCAGCATAAGTGAGTACACCCCTGTATTATCAGTACATTATATATACAGGGCTCAGCATAAGTGAGTACACCCCTGTATTATCAGTACATTATATATACAGGGCTCAGCATAAGTGAGTACACCCCTGTATTATCAGTACATTATATATACAGCGCTCAGCATAAGTGAGTACACCCCTGTATTATCAGTACATTATATATACAGGGCTCAGCATAAGTGAGTACACCCCTGTATTATCAGTACATTATATATACAGTGCTCAGCATAAGTGAGTACACCCCTGTATTATCAGTACATTATATATACAGGGATCAGTATAAGTGAGTACACCCCCTGTATTATCAGTACATTATATATACCGTGCTCACCATAAGTGAGTACACCCCCTGTACTATCAGTACATTATATATACAGCGCTCAGCATAAGTGAGTACACCCATGTATTATCAGTACATTATATATACAGTGCTCAGCATAAGTGAGTACACCCCTGTATTATCCGTACATTATATATACAGTGCTCAGCATAAGTGAGTACACCCCCTGTATTATCAGTACATTATATATACGGGGCTCAGCATAAGTGAGTACACCCCTGTATTATCAGTACATTATATATACAGGGCTCAGCATAAGTGAGTACACCCCTGTATTATCAGTACATTATATATACAGGGCTCAGCATAAGTGAGTACACCCCTGTATTATCAGTACATTATATATACAGCGCTCAGCATAAGTGAGTACACCCCTGTATTATCAGTACATTATATATACAGGGCTCAGCATAAGTGAGTACACCCCTGTATTATCAGTACATTATATATACAGTGCTCAGCATAAGTGAGTACACCCTGTATTATTAGTACATTATATATACAGGGCTCAGCATAAGTGAGTACACCCCCTGTATTATCAGTACATTATATATACAGGGCTCAGCATAAGTGAGTACACCACTGTATTATCAGTACATTATATATACAGGGCTCAGCATAAGTGAGTACACCCTGTATTAACAGTACATTATATATACAGGGCTCAGCATAAGTGAGTACACCCCCTGTATTATCAGTACATTATATATACAGTGCTCACCATAAGCGAGTACACCCCCTGTATTATCAGTACATTATATATACAGTGCTCAGCATAAGTGAGTACACCACTGTATTATCAGTACATTATATATACAGTGCTCAGCATAAGTGAGTACACCCCTGTATTATCAGTACATTATATATACAGGGCTCAGCATAAGTGAGTACACCCCCTGTATTATCAGTACATTATATACACAGGGCTCAGCATAAGTGAGTACATCACTGTATTAACAGTACATTATATACACAGGGCTCAGCATAAGTGAGTACACCTCTGTATTATCAGTACATTATATACACAGGGCTCAGCATAAGTGAGTACACCCCCTGTATTATCAGTACATTATATATACAGGGCTCAGCATAAGTGAGTACACCCCTGTATTATCAGTACATTATATATACAGTGCTCAGCATAAGTGAGTACACCCCTGTATTATCAGTACATTATATATACGGGGCTCAGCATAAGTGAGTACACCCCCTGTATTATCAGTACATTATATATACGGGGCTCAGCATAAGTGAGTACACCCCCGTATTATCAGTACATTATATATACAGTGCTCAGTATAAGTGAGTACACCCCTGTATTATCAGTACATTATATACACAGGGCTCAGCATAAGTGAGTACACCACTGTATTATCAGTACATTATATATACAGGGCTCAGCATAAGTGAGTACACCCCCTGTATTATCAGTACATTATATATGCAGTGCTCAGCATAAGTGAGTACATCACTGTATTAACAGTACATTATATACACAGGGCTCAGCATAAGTGAGTACACCCTGTATTATCAGTACATTATATATACGGGGCTCAGCATAAGTGAGTACACCCCCGTATTATCAGTACATTATATATACAGGGCTCAGCATAAGTGAGTACATCACTGTATTAACAGTACATTATATACACAGGGCTCAGCATAAGTGAGTACACCCCCTGTATTATCAGTACATTATATATACAGTGCTCAGTATAAGTGAGTACACCCCTGTATTATCAGTACATTATATACACAGGTCTCAGCATAAGTGAGTACACCCCCTGTATTATCAGTACATTATATATGCAGTGCTCAGCATAAGTGAGTACACCCCTGTATTATCAGTACATTATATACACAGGGCTCAGCATAAGTGAGTACACCCTGTATTATCAGTACATTATATATACAGTGCTCAGCATAAGTGAGTACACCACTGTATTATCAGTACATTATATATACAGTGCTCAGTGTAAGTGAGTACACCACTGTATTATCAGTACATTATATATACAGGGCTCAGCATAAGTGAGTACACCACTGTATTATCAGTACATTATATATACAGTGCTCAGCATAAGTGAGTACACCCCTGTATTATCAGTACATTATATATACAGTGCTCAGCATAAGTGAGTACACCACTGTATTATCAGTACATTATATATACAGTGCTCAGTGTAAGTGAGTACACCACTGTATTATCAGTACATTATATATACAGAGCTCAGCATAAGTGAGTACACCCCTGTATTATCAGTACATTACATATACAGGGCTCAGCATAAGTGAGTACACCCCCGTATTATCAGTACATTATATATACAGTGCTCAGTATAAGTGAGTACACCCCTGTATTATCAGTATATTATATATACAGTGCTCAGCATAAGTGAGTACACCACTGTATTATCAGTACATTATATATACAGTGCTCAGTATAAGTGAGTACACCCCCTGTATTATCAGTACATTATATATACAGTGCTCAGTATAAGTGAGTACACCCCTGTATTATCATTACATTATATATACTGTGCTCAGCATAAGTGAGTACACCCCTGTATTATCAGTACATTATATATACAGTGCTCAGTATAAGTGAGTACACCCCCTGTATTATCAGTACATTATATATACAGTGCTCAGTATAAGTGAGTACACCCCTGTATTATCAGTATATTATATATACAGTGCTCAGCATAAGTGAGTACACCCCTGTATTATCAGTACATTATATATACAGTGCTCAGCATAAGTGAGTACACCCCCTGTATTATCAGTACATTATATATGCAGTGCTCAGCATAAGTGAGTACATCACTGTATTAACAGTACATTATATACACAGGGCTCAGCATAAGTGAGTACACCCTGTATTATCAGTACATTATATATACGGGGCTCAGCATAAGTGAGTACACCCCCGTATTATCAGTACATTATATATACAGGGCTCAGCATAAGTGAGTACATCACTGTATTAACAGTACATTATATACACAGGGCTCAGCATAAGTGAGTACACCCCCTGTATTATCAGTGCATTATATATACAGTGCTCAGTATAAGTGAGTACACCCCTGTATTATCAGTACATTATATACACAGGGCTCAGCATAAGTGAGTACACCCCCTGTATTATCAGTACATTATATATGCAGTGCTCAGCATAAGTGAGTACATCACTGTATTAACAGTACATTATATACACAGGGCTCAGCATAAGTGAGTACACCCTGTATTATCAGTACATTATATATACAGTGCTCAGCATAAGTGAGTACACCACTGTATTATCAGTACATTATATATACAGTGCTCAGCATAAGTGAGTACACCACTGTATTATCAGTACATTATATATACAGTGCTCAGTGTAAGTGAGTACACCACTGTATTATCAGTACATTATATATACAGTGCTCAGTATAAGTGAGTACATCCCTGTATTATCAGTACATTATATATACAGCGCTCAGCATAAGTGAGTACACCACTGTATTATCAGTACATTATATATACAGTGCTCAGTGTAAGTGAGTACACCACTGTATTATCAGTACATTATATATACAGTGCTCAGTGTAAGTTAGTACACCACTGTATTATCAGTACATTATATATACAGGGCTCAGCATAAGTGAGTACACCCCCTGTATTATCAGTACATTATATATACAGTGCTCAGCATAAGTGAGTACACCACTGTATTATCAGTACATTATATATACAGGGCTCAGCATAAGTGAGTACACCCTGTATTATCAGTACATTATATATACAGTGCTCAGCATAAGTGAGTACACCCCTGTATTATCAGTACATTATATATACAGTGCTCAGCATAAGTGAGTACACCCCTGTATTATCAGTACATTATATATACAGGGCTCAGCATAAGTGAGTACACCCCTGTATTATCAGTACATTATATATACAGGGCTCAGCATAAGTGAGTACACCACTGTATTATCAGTACATTATATATACAGGGCTCAGCATAAGTGAGTACACCCTGTATTATCAGTACATTATATATACAGTGCTCAGCATAAGTGAGTACACCCCTGTATTATCAGTACATTATATATACAGGGCTCAGCATAAGTGAGTACACCACTGTATTATCAGTACATTATATATACAGTGCTCAGCATAAGTGAGTACACCACTGTATTATCAGTACATTATATATACAGTGCTAAGCATAAGTGAGTACACCACTGTATTATCAGTACATTATATATACAGTGCTCAGTGTAAGTGAGTACACCACTGTATTATCAGTACATTATATATACAGTGCTCAGTGTAAGTTAGTACACCCCCTGTATTATCAGTACATTATATATACAGAGCTCAGCATAAGTGAGTACACCCCTGTATTATCAGTACATTACATATACAGGGCTCAGCATAAGTGAGTACACCCCCGTATTATCAGTACATTATATATACAGTGCTCAGTATAAGTGAGTACACCCCCTGTATTATCAGTACATTATATATACAGTGCTCAGTATAAGTGAGTACACCCCTGTATTATCAGTATATTATATATACAGTGCTCAGCATAAGTGAGTACACCACTGTATTATCAGTACATTATATATACAGTGCTCAGTATAAGTGAGTACACCCCCTGTATTATCAGTACATTATATATACAGTGCTCAGTATAAGTGAGTACACCCCTGTATTATCATTACATTATATATACTGTGCTCAGCATAAGTGAGTACACCCCTGTATTATCAGTACATTATATATACAGTGCTCAGTATAAGTGAGTACACCCCCTGTATTATCAGTACATTATATATACAGTGCTCAGTATAAGTGAGTACACCCCTGTATTATCAGTATATTATATATACAGTGCTCAGCATAAGTGAGTACACCCCTGTATTATCAGTACATTATATATACAGAGCTCAGCATAAGTGAGTACACCCCTGTATTATCAGTACATTATATATACAGTGCTCAGCATAAGTGAGTACACCCCTGTATTATCAGTACATTATATATACAGTGCTCAGCATAAGTGAGTACACCCCTGTATTAACAGTACATTATATATACAGTGCTCAGTATAAGTGAGTACACCCCTGTATTATCAGTACATTATATATACAGTGCTCAGTATAAGTGAGTACACCCTCTGTATTATCAGTACATTATATATACGGGGCTCAGCATAAGTGAGTACACCCCCGTATTATCAGTACATTTTATATATTTTGGACGCTTTCTGTTGTCTGTAGCCAGGATCAGTGTCACCTGTGCAGTGAGTCGCCAGAGTCAGTATGTGTGTATACCGCACTGCTGCGCCATTTTATTGAAGACACTGCGTTTGCGAATTCACAGACAGAGTCTTCAATAAAATGGAGCTGGATATCGTGGGATGCGCACGCCGGGCATTACAATTATCCCTATAGGCGGGTGTGCGCTCTGCTATGTTGCCGGAGTCAGAACGTGCGCATCCTGCGATATCCAGCTCCATTTTACTGAAGACACTGTCTGTAAATTCGCAGACATAATGTCTTTAAAAAATGGCGCAGGATAGCGCGATAAGCGCACGCGCCGACTCCTCTGCCATTAATAAAATTAAAAATGTACCAATAAAAATGCTCGCCACCCGGGCGTAGAACGGGTTCAATAGCTAGTTTTTATATCAATATATACACACAAGCTTTGAACGCTCTTTAATGCAGGTACCCCTGATGAAGCCGCACTAGTAACGGCGATTCGAGTGGGGGAACACCCTTCCAGGTCTTATCCTGTACTGAGTAGCTCAGAATAGTATCCTACTTAAATGGGTTGTACCACCATAAACCGACTAGAAAAGGTGGAAATAGTTTTGTAATTTCTAGTGATTAAAAATTATGCTTCATTCAACAGATACCAAGCTTTTATTTCTTGAATGCTGCTCTCTGGCGCCACCTGGCGATATTCCATTACGCTCAGGTAGTGGGTGATAAGCTGGTCGAGTTTGCGCAGTTTCTGTCATAAGAGCTCCCCACCCGCAGAGTGCACAATGTATTCTTGGTCACAAGGCTCAGATTCAGACCCTCCCCCTGCACTCACAGCTGATCTCCAGGTGATTCACACCCTCCTCCTACACTCACAGCTGATCTCCAGGTGAGACACCCCCTCCCCCTGCACTCACAGCTCATCTCCAGGTGATTCACACCCTCCTCCTGCACTCACAGCTGATCTCTGGGTGAGACACCCCCTCCCCCTACACTCACAGCTGATCTCCAGGTGAGACACCTCCTCCCCCTGCACTCACAGCTGATCTCCAGGTGAGACACCTCCTCCCCCTGCACTCACAGCTGATCTCCAGGTGAGACACCCCCTCCCCCTGCACTCACAGCTGATCTCCAGGTGAGACACCCCCTCCCCCTGCACTCACAGCTGATCTCCAGGTGAGATACCCCCTCCCCCTGCACTCACAGCTGATCTCCAGGTGAGACACCTCCTCCCCCTGCACTCACAGCTGAACTCCAGGTGAGACACCTCCTCCCCCTGCACTCACAGCTGATCTCCAGGTGAGACACCCCCTCCCCCTGCGCTCACAGCTGTTCTCCCGCTTAGACACCTCCTCCTCCTGCACTTACAGCTGATCTCAGGGTGAGACAACTCCTCCCCCTGCACTCACAGCTGATCTCCAGGTGAGACACCCCCTCCCCCTGCACTCACAGCTGATCTCCAGGTGAGATACCCCCTCCCCCTGCACTCACAGCTGTTCTCCCGCTTAGACACCTCCTCCTCCTGCACTCACAGCTGATCTCTGGGTGAGACACCCCCTCCCCCTGCACTCACAGCTGATCTCCAGGTGAGATACCCCCTCCCCCTGCACTCACAGCTGATCTCCAGGTGAGACACCTCCTCCCCCTGCACTCACAGCTGATCTCCAGGTGAGATACCCCCTCCCCCTGCACTCACAGCTGATCTCCAAGTGAGACACCTCCTCCCCCTGCACTCACAGCTGATCTCCAGGTGAGATACCCCCTCCCCCTGCACTCACAGCTGATCTCCAGGTGAGACACCTCCTCCCCCTGCACTCACAGCTGATCTTCAGGTGAGATACCCCCTCCCCCTGCACTCACAGCTGATCTCCAGGTGAGATACCCCCTCCCCCTGCACTCACAGCTGATCTCCAGTTGAGATACCCCCTCCCCCTGCACTCACAGCTGATCTCCAGGTGAGACACCTCCTCCCCCTGCACTCACAGCTGATCTCCAGGTGAGATACCCCCTCCCCCTGCACTCACAGCTGATCTCCAAGTGAGACACCTCCTCCCCCTGCACTCACAGCTGATCTCCAGGTGAGATACCCCCTCCCCCTGCACTCACAGCTGATCTCCAGGTGAGACACCTCCTCCCCCTGCACTCACAGCTGATCTCCAGGTGAGATACCCCCTCCCCCTGCACTCACAGCTGATCTCCAGGTGAGATACCCCCTCCCCCTGCACTCACAGCTGATCTCCAGGTGAGATACCCCCTCCCCCTGCACTCACAGCTGATCTCCAGGTGAGACACCCCCTCCCTCTGCACTCATAGCTGATCTCTGGGTGAGACACCTCCTCCCCCTGCACTCACAGCTGATCTCCAGGTGAGATACCTCCTCCTCCTGCACTCACAGCTGATCTCTGGGTGAGACACCCCCTCCCTCTGCACTCATAGCTGATCTCTGGGTGAGACACCCCCTCCCCCTGCACTCACAGCTGATCTCCAGGTGAGACACCTCCTCCCCCTGCACTCACAGCTGATCTCCAGGTGAGATACCTCCTCCTCCTGCACTCACAGCTGATCTCTGGGTGAGACACCCCCTCCCTCTGCACTCACAGGTGATCTCTGGGTGAGATACCCCCTCCCCCTGCACTCACAGCTGATCTCCAGGTGAGATACCCCTCCCCCTGCACTCACAGCTGATCTCCAGGTGAGATACCCCCTCCTCTTGCACTGACAGCTGATCTCCGGGTGATTCACTACCTCCTCCTGCACTCACAGCTGATCTCCGGGTGAGATCATCTGCATCACAGACTAAGCACAGGCAGAGTCTCTCTGCTATCCTGCTTACAATTCTGTGAAGCACATGACCTCACCTGGAGATCAGCTATGAGTGCAGGAGGAGGAGGTATCTCACCTGGAGATCAGCTGTGAGTGCAGGAGGAGGGGGTATCTCACCTGGAGATCAGCTGTGAGTGCAGGAGGAGGGGGTATCTCACCTGGAGATCAGCTGTGAGTGCAGGAGGAGGAGGTATCTCACCTGGAGATCATCTGTGAGTGCAGGAGGAGGGGGTATCTCACCTGGAGATCAGCTATGAGTGCAGGAGGAGGAGGTATCTCACCTGGAGATCAGCTGTGAGTGCAGGAGGAGGAGGTGTCTCACCTGGAGATCAGCTGTGAGTGCAGGGGGAGGGGGTATCTCACCTGGAGATCAGCTGTGAGTGCAGGAGGAGGGGGTATCTCACCTGGAGATCAGCTGTGAGTGCAGGGGGAGGGGTTATCTCACCTGGAGATCAGCTGTGAGTGCAGGAGGAGGGGGTATCTCACCTGGAGATCAGCTGTGAGTGCAGGAGGAGGGGTATCTCACCTGGAGATCAGCTGTGAGGGCAGGAGGAGGAGGTATCTCACCCTGAGATCAGCTGTGAGTGCAGGGGGAGGGGGTATCTCACCTGGAGATCAGCTGTGAGTGCAGGAGAAGAGGGTATCTCACCTGGAGAACAGCTGTGAGTGCAGGAGAAGAGGGTATCTCACCTGGAGATCAGCTGTGAGTGCAGGGGGAGGGGGTGTCTCACCTGGAGATCAGCTGTGAGTGCAGGGGGAGGGGGTATCTCACCTGGAGATCAGCTGTGAGTGCAGGGGGAGGGGGTATCTCACCTGGAGATCAGCTGTGAGTGCAGGGGGAGGGGGTATCTCACCTGGAGATCAGCTGTGAGTGCAGGGGGAGGGGGTATCTCACCTGGAGATCAGCTGTGAGTGCAGGGGGAGGGGTATCTCACCTGGAGATCAGCTGCGAGTGCAGGGGGAGGGGGTATCTCACCTGGAGATCAGCTGTGAGTGCAGGGGGAGGAGGTGTCTCACCTGGAGATCAGCTGTGAGTGCAGGGCGACGGGGTATCTCACCTGGAGATCAGCTGTGAGTGCAGGGGGAGGAGGTGTCTCACCTGGAGATCAGCTGTGAGTGCAGGGGGAGGGGGTATCTCACCTGGAGGTGAGCTGTGAGTGCAGGGGGAGGCTGTGTCTCACCCGGAGATCAGCTGTGAGTGCAGGGGGAGGGAGTGTCTCACCCGGAGATCAGCTGTGAGGCAGGAGGAGGAGGTGTCTTATCCAGATTTCAGCTGTGAGTGCAGGGGGAGGGGGTGTCTCACCCGGAGATCAGCTGTGAGTGCAGGGGGAGGGAGTGTCTCACCCGGAGATCAGCTGTGAGGCAGGGGAAGGGGGTATCTCACCCGGAGATCAGCTGTGAGTGCAGGGGGAGGGGGTATCTCACCCGAATATGAGCTGTTAGCACAGGGGGAGGTGGTGTCTCACCTGGAGATCAGCTGTGAGGCAGGGGGAGGGGGTGTCTCACCTGGGGATCAGCTGTGAGTGCAGGAGGAGGGGGTATCTCACCCAAATATGAGCTGTTAGCACAGGGGGAGGGGGTGTCTAACCCGGAGATCAGCTGTGAGCCCAGGGGGAAGGTGTCTCACCCGGAGATCAGCTGTGAGAGCAGGGGGAGGGGGTATCTCACCTGGAGATCAGCTGTGAGTGCAGGGGGAGGGGGTGTCTCACCTGGAGATCAGCTGTGAGTGCAGGGGGAGGGGGTATCTCACCCGGAGATCAGCTGTGAGTGCAGGAGGAGGGGGTATCTCATCCGGATATGAGCGGTGAGCGCAAGGAGAGAGGGTGAATACCCCGGAGAACAGCTGTGAGTTCAGGAGGAGGGGGTGAGTCAGCAGGAGGTGAGCAGTGAGCACAAGGGGAGGGGGTGAATCACAGACACTGTGCTTACAGCAGGGGGCCTTGTGACAGACAATACATTGTGCAGGCTGCGGGTGGGGAACTCTTATGACAGGAACTGCGCAATCTTGACCAGCTGATCACCCACTACCAGAACATAGTGGAATAACGCCAGGGGGCGCTAGAGAGCATAATTTAAAAAATAAAAGTTTGGTATCTTTTGAATGAAGCATAATTTTTAATCACAATAAATTACAAATCTATTTATTTTCACCTTTTCTGGTTGGTTTACTGTATTCTTTATGGTCGCACAACCCCTCTAAATGGACCCACTTTTAATTGGTGGTGCTGGTATTGTATTACTCTTTTATAGTGAGCTCATGCTAATTTACTCTGTACTAAAAACTCCTCATAAGTGCTGAATACTAAAACTGCTACTGGATCTTAAACTTTTATTTGATTAGATCTTTTTGAGTCATTGTCATTGCAATAGCTGGTTTCCTCTGCAGTACATTTCCATTAGAGCAGGGCTGGGGAACCCCGGGCCCGTGATCAGCTTCTCTGTGGCCCCCCAGGCAGATTACTGGGGACCACAGTACTCGGGCCAGCACTTACGGGGAAACAATGTCAGAGTATTTTGGCGCAAGTCTGTTTGCCGAGGCGGCCGCCCCTCCAGATGTAAGTTAATTTATGAGTTACATAAATATATATTATATACATACATGTACACACAAGCTTTGAACGCTCTTTAATGCAGGTACTCCTGATGAAGCCGCACTGGTAGCGGCGATTCGAGTGAGGGAACACCCTTTCTGGTCTTATCCTGTACCTCAGAGTAGTATCCTTCTTAAAGGGGTTGTGCCACTATAATGAATACAAGTAACCAACCAGAAAAGGTGGAAATAGTTTGTAATTTATGGTGATTCAAAATTATTTTTCATTAAAAAGATACCAAGCTTTTACTTTTATGAATGCTGCTCTCTGTCGCCCCCTGGCGTTATTCCACTATGTTCTGGTAGTGGGTGATCAGCTGGTTGAATTTGCGCAGTTTCTGTCATAAGAGCTCCCAACCGACAGCGTGCAAAATGTATTCTCTGTCACAAGGCTCCTTGCTGTAAGCACAGTGTGTCTGTGATTCACCCCCTCCCCCCGCAATCACAGCTGATCTCAGGTTGGAACCTCCTCCCCCTGCTTCATAGCTGATCTCCGGGTGAGATACCCCCTCCCCAGGCGCTCACAGCTGATCTCCAGGTGAGATACCCCCTCCCCCTGCACTCACAGCTGATCTCAGGGTGAGACACCCCCTCCCCCTGCACTGACAGCTGATCTCCAGGTGATTCACTACCTCCACCTGCATTCACAGCTGATCTCTGCGTGAGATCATCTGATTCACAGACTAAGCACAGGAAGAGTCTCTGCTATGCTGCTTACAAGTCTGTGAACTAGATGATCTCACCCGGAGATCAGCAGTCAGCGCAGGGGGAGGAGGTGTCTCATCCAGATTTCAGCTGTGAGTGCAGGGGGAGGAGGTGTCTCATCCAGATTTCAGCTGTGAGTGCAGGGGGAGGAGGTATCTCACCTGGAGATCAGCTGTGAGTGCAGAGGGAGGGGGTGTCTCACCTGGAGATCAGCTGTGAGTGCAGAGGGAGGGGGTGTCTCACCTAGAGATCAGCTGTGAGTGCAGGGGGAGGGGGTATCTCACCTGGAGATCAGCTGTGAGTGCAGGGGGAGGGGGTGTCTGACCTGGAGATCAGCTGTGAGTGCAGAAGGAGGGGGTGTCTCACCCGGAGATCAGCTGTGAGTGCAGGGGGAGGGGGTATCTCACCTGGAGATCAGCTGAGAGTGCAGGGGGAGGGGGTATCTCACCCGGAGATCAGCTGTGAGTGCAGGGAGAAGGGGTGTCTCACACGGAGATCAGCTGTGAGTGCAGGAGGAGGGGGTATCTCACCTGGAGATCAGCTGTGAGTGCAGGGGGAAGGTGTCTCACCTGGAGATCAGCTGTGAGTGCAGATGGAGGGGGTATCTCACCCGGAGATGAGCTGTGAGTGCAGGGGGAGGAGGTGTCTCACCTGGAGATCAGCAGTCAGCGCAGGGGGAGGAGGTGTCTCATCCAGATTTCAGCTGTGAGTGCAGGGGGAGGGGGTGTCTCACCCAGAGATCAGCTATGAGTGTAGAGGGAGGGGGTGTCTCACCCGGAGAACAGCTGTGAGTGCAGGGGGAGGGGGTGTCTCATCTGGAGATCAGCTGTGAGTGCAGGGGGAGGAGGTGTCTCACCTGGAGATCAGCTGTGAGTGCAGGGAGATGGGTGAATCACCTGGAGATCAGTTGTGAGTGCAGGGGGAGAGGGTGTCTCATCTGGAGAACAGCTGTGAGTGCAGGGGGTGGGGTGAATCACGTGGAGATCAGCTGTGAATGCAGGGGGAGAGGGTGTCTCATCTGCAGAACAGCTGTGAGTGCAGGGGGTGGGGTGAATCACGTGGAGATCAGTTGTGAGTGCAGGGGGAGGAGGTGTCTCATCTGCAGAACAGCTGTGAGTGCAGGGGGTGGGGTGAATCACCCGGAGATCATCTGTGAGTGCAGGGGGAGAGGGTGAATCACCTGGAGATCAGTTGTGAGTGCAGGGGGAGAGGGTGAATCACCAGGAAACCAGATGTGAGTGCAGGGGGTGGGGTGAATCACCTGGAGATCAGTTGTGAGTGCAGGGGGAGAGGGTGAATCACCAGGAAACCAGATGTGAGTGCAGGGGGTGGGGTGAATCACCCGGAGATCAGTTGTGAGTGCAGGGGAGAGAGTGAATCATCAGGAAACCAGATGTGAGTGCAGGGGGAGAGGGTGAATCACCTGGAGATGAGCTGTGAGTGCAGGGGGAGAGGGTGAATCACCAGGAAATCAGATGTGAGTGCAGGGGGTGGGGTGAATCACCTGGAGATGAGCTGTGAGTGCAGGGGGAGAGGGTGAATCACCAGGAAACCAGATGTGAGTGCAGGGGGAGAGGGTGAATCACCTGGAGATGAGCTGTGAGTGCAGGGGGAGAGGGTGAATCACCAGGAAATCAGCTGTGAGTGCAGGGGGAGGGTCTGAATCTGAGCCTTGTGACAGAGAATACATTGTGCACGCTGCGGGTGGGGAGCTCTTATGACAGGAACTGCGCAAATTCAACCAGCTGATCACCCACTACCAGGACGTAATGGAATAACATGAGGCGGCACCAGAGAGCAGCATTCAAAAAATAAAAGCTTGGTAACTTTTGAATGAAGCATAATTTTGAATCACTATGAATTACAAAACTATTTCCACCTTTTCTGGTTGGTTTACTGTATTCTTTATGGTGGCACAACCCCTCTAAATGGACCCACTTTTAATTGGTGGTGCTGGTATTGTATTACTCTTTTATAGTGAGCTCATGCTAATTTACTCTGTACTAAAAACTCCTCATAAGTGCTGAATACCAAAACTGCAGATTAACATTAGTAATGCTGCGGATTGATATAGGATTTTATTCACATATTTGCTGCTGTGTATACGTAAAGCATATTTGCTTCCCATTGCACTTGATATGAATGTTATGCACTTTCTATATTCTTGAGTACATTAAATTTATCAAGTATATGAGCCCTGACTAATCTGTATGTAATCATCTTTTTTGTATAATTATTAAACATGTTATACACCAATCATGTTATACATTGTTTGAGGTTTCAGGGCAGTTGGCTGGACCCAAGTCCTACAGAGACTAGGTCAGTTTTTGTCTTATTATCGTTTTGGTCTTTTTAAATGTTTTTTACATTATACGAGAGTAGAAGCCAACCCGAATAAAAGCCGAGGCACCTAATTTTACCACAAAAAATAGGAAAAAGTATTGACTCGAGTATAAGCCAGGGGTGGGAAATGCAGCAACTACTGGTAAATTTCCCCTTCCTGGCAAGCATTGCCCCTCATCCCCAATCCTTGTATGCATGGGTCCCTCATCCCCAATCCTGGTATGCATGGGCCCCTCATCCCCAATCCTGGCATGCATGGGCCCCTCATCCCCAATCCTGGCATGCGTGGGCCCCTCATCCCCAATCCTGGTATGCGTGGGTCCCTCATCCCTAATCCTGGAATGCATGGGTTCCTCACCCTAATCCTGGTATGCATGAGTCCCTCATCCCCAATCCTGGTAGGTATGGCCCCCTCATCCCCAATCCTCATATGCATGGTCCCCCAATCCTGGTATATATGGCCCTCTCATCTAATCCTGGTATGCATGGCTCCCGTCATCACCAATCCTGGTAAGCATGGTCCCCTCATACCCAATTCTGGTATGAATGGTCCCCTCATCCCCAATCCGGGTATGCATGGTCACCTTATCACCAATCCTGCTATGTATGGCAACCCTCATCCCCAATCGTGGTATGCATGGCCCCCTATCCTGGTATACATGCCCCCCCCATCACCGCACACAAGAAAAAAATAAACACTTTTACTCACCTTCCTTCCTCCCCTCTGCTCCAGCGCTGTATCCTGTTCTGCCACTAGTTCATCTGAGCACTTGAGCATCGCATGATGTCACTGCCATGCGCCCTCAGATGCCAATGTGAGCTGTGGGGATATTCACTCCTCTTCACACCAGGACTATGGACGTGGAGAGGAGTGAATATCCACTTTCTTTAACAGCGCATACTGTCAGCAACAATCCTGTGTGTGCCCATGGGAGTGGAGAGGAGTGAATATTCATTCTCTCTAATAGTGGGCACAGAGGATAGCTGAGCCGCAGCAGAAGCTGCGGCGCTGCTGACAGTGCGCGCTATTAAAGAAAATTAATATTCACTCCTCTCCACTCACATGAGCATGGAGAAGAGTGAGTATTAATTTTCTTTTAGCAGCGGGCACACGTGGTAGCTGCAGCAGCGGCTACTGCCTGTGCAGTGCTCTTCTGCTGCCGCAACCTCCCCACCACCATCGGAACGTATATACTATACCTGAGTATATAACGTATAAGCCGATGGGGGCTTTTTCAACATAAAAAATGTTCTGAAAAAGTCAGCTTAGACTTGCGTATATACGGTATATACCATTTGATCATGTCAACTAAATAAAATTGCCTTTACATAACGTGAGGTTTGAATAACTGTTACTACATGACTGAGAAAAATTAAGAATGTGATTTTTAATAAAGTGTATCACATTCCCATCATCCACACAGGGCTGTGCATGGTCTATAGAAAATAAATTAATAGGTTAGTTGAGAAAGTGATTTACAAAAATAAAAAGCTACAAGGGAGTAGAGAGAGACTCTGAAAGTTGCAAAACAAAGTGCTGTATTACATTAGAATCTCCTCTTCATTAAAATCACTGGGGAGGGCTGAGAAGCATATACATCAGTAGGGACAGCTGGTGTGCATATACATCAATGTGGAGGGCTAAGGGGCACAGACATCCCTGGGGGCATAGACATCACTGAGGAGGGCTGGGAGGCATATACATCAATGGGGTGAGCTGGGGTCATAGATAACGCTGGGGGGCATAAATATCACTGAGTAGGGCTGGGGGTATGGACATCACTGGGGAAGGCTCCCAGCCTGCCCAGTAATGTCTATACCCCGAGCCCTATAAAAATTAATAAAAAACGTTTGATTTAAAAAAAAAATAGTCGTAAGATAAAGTTTTGGCAATGGGTTTCTTGACACAAGCAGATTTTACTGGTACGCTATAAAATATAAAATCTCTAATAGCAGAATGACAGCAGATAGGAAAAACAAGGCAAAGACAAACTTGATTATTTTCATGCTGTCATTAAAAAGTAATTAAAGCAATTTAAGAACTTGACAACACCTCATTAAATAACAGTGGATGAACATAGTAGCTGCTGTATAAAGTAAGTAGACTGCATGGGAATCATTAAAGGGAACCTGTCAACTAATTTGTGCTGAGTAAATCATGGGCAGCACGAATCAGAGCCTGGCAGCACGAATGCCAGTGACTCTCTCAGCCAGCTTATCACAGTGATGCACCAGGGAATTGAGAGGACTCTCCCTATGTACACACAGGAGAGATCTGTCAATCAGGTAGGTTGCAGGATACAGTGCAGAACAGAGCCAATCAAGATTTTCTTTATGAGTGAATCAGTGAAGATATATACACACACACAAACATATACGTATGTACAAATATATATTAGAAATAGTTACTACAAACAGTATAAAACACACACACACACACACACACACATATATAACATTCTATATTCCCACTTACAGTAGGGCAGCCGGTCGTGAACTAAGAATCACAGCCTGTGATAAAATTCTTATATAAAATGTGGAAGGCCGGCATTGTTTTTATTGGCTTTTCTTCTTTTAGATTACACGAACTGTTGATGGAAAAATAAAGAGGTTTCAATAAATAAATACTCTTGACTCTTGCAATCAAGTCTTTACAAGTCTGGTAATTTAACACAGATAATATTATGTGTATATATATATATATATTATGTTTTTTTGAAGAGAATTAAGTTAGGCTAAAAAGCTTTTCTCACCACTTTCCAAAAAATGCTAATGACGCTTCAAGGTTACATGGACAGCTTGGTGAACATCAAGCCACAGGTAAACTAAATGCAACATGGTAAGAAAGGATCCCGCACTTTACACAAGCCCACTCCTTCTGAAATGATCCTCTACCTGACTCAGGCATGTGCCAGCTGCATGCCAACACAGGGGGGTGGGGGGGAGGTATTGCTTTATCACTTTTATGTATCATCCTAACAACCCTTTTAACAGGTCTAATACAAGGAGAGGACTGGAAATAACATTTTCATAAAACAGAAGGAATTTGAAATTTCCAATTAATTAAAAGATTTCAACCAGGACTTAATTGTAGAAGTCAACTTCTAGATCATTATTATTATAGGAATACAATAAATCATTATTGATATCGAAAAAAGATTTTCTTTCCATTTTCCATATTACAATATTTAAAAGAAAAAACTGAAATATTGTAATTTTCACACATCGCTGAGCATAATACTGGATTTCCTGTTCTGTACAGATGACTTTTCAGCAGTCGCATTATCATTACATTCAGAACTACAACAGCTTCATTTACAATCACCATTCATTAAGCTGCATGTCAACAGCGTTATCATGCTGCACGGCGCCTGCGCGTAGCCGAATGCAGCGGGGAGAAAATTAACTGTATTCTCCCCACCAGCGTTCAGTTTCAGTCATGGGGGTGAGGGTGGTGCTGGCCAAGTCACCTGCTCCGAGTATAGACCGCAGCGGCTGTAATGGCGCCCCAGCATTGACTGACAATCAGCCGCAATGCAGAGCCAATGTCAGTCAGGGCCGGGGGTGCGGTTAAACTTGCAGATTAACCGGATATCTGCAAGTTAATAGTATTATTTCTGATGACTAGTGATGAGCGAGTATGTTCTGTTAACCCTTTCATCGAGCATGCTCGAGTGCTCGCCGAGTATTTTCAGCGTGCTCGGGTGTTATGTTTAAGTCTCTCTGTGCGCATGATTTGCGATTGTTTGACAGCTTTAATACATGTGAGGAATGCCTAAGAAACAGGCATTCTTCACATGAATTAAAGCTGTCAAACAGTTGCAAATCATGTGCACGGAGTGAGTCAAATATAACACCCGAGCACGCTGAAAATACTCGGAAAACGCTTGACCATGCTCGTAAATCTCGAGTAACGAGCATGCTCGCTCATCACTACTGGTAACATGTTCCCTTTAAGGTGACTAAAAAGTAAAGTAAAGTAAAAATAAAATAAAAACTTTGTTCATAAAACATAAAAAATCCAATTATACAAAAGTTTATAATCAGTCCTTTGTTCCCTTCAAAAATAAAAAAGTTAAAAATTAGTATAAAAAAACAGCAGCTCGGGATGCAAAAAAGCAAGACCCCCAGAGCTCCATTGATGGACAGGTCTCAGAAAATGGCAGCTTTTCTGCAATAGATTTTTATCATTATTTATGAAAAGTATAGCAAGATAACACAGAATTGCAAGAACAAGCAGTTACAAGAAAACATCTGCTAGCACACAGGCCAGCATATATAAAATGTAGTATATATCATATAATGTGATATGGAAAATGCCATCATATGTCAGCCTGTCAAGTATGAGTAAAATAAGAGAAGAGGAAGAAAGAAGAAATAAACTTAAGATGTGCAAGATGGGGAAAGAAGGAGGAAGGGATGAAGAATAAAGATTTGGAGGGGGAGTAGGTAGGGGTGAGGAGGTAAAGAAAATAGCAAACAAAAGACTAAGACTATGTTCACACACGTTGTGTTTTTCAGCGAATTTTGTGGCAGATTTTTATGCAAATTTTCAGTTGCGTTTTGAAGTACCAGCAAAGTCTATGAGAAACCAGAATTCTCTGTTCACACAACTTGTGTTTTTTTGCTGCGTATTTTCTGCCTTGGTTGGGTTTTTGGAAAATAGAGCATGTCACTTCTTTCAGCGTTTTTTCACCCATAGGAAGTAATGAGTGGTAAAAAAAACCCGTTGAAAAAACGCACCAAAAAACGCAGGTACATTTTTTCAGCATTTTTGATGGCAAAATAGAAAGGGGTTCTTTTTTTCACAGAATTTTATGTACATGCATGAATAGAGACAGAAGGACAGTGAAAAAAATGCTGAAAAACCCCTGAAAAAAAGCAGCAAAACAAGCATTTTTTAGGCAGATTTCCTGCCAGAGATCAGTTTTTCTGCATATTTTTGATTGAAAAAAACACAACGTGTGTGAACATAGCCTAAGACTCAATAGAAGAAGTAGCCAAAGACTAGGATGACCACAGGGACCATATTTTTCAATTTCAATTGCCAGTTTCATGATGAAAATGAGTTTATTTTAAGTGGGATATCTTCAACGACAATATTCAGATCTGCTAAACCTGGATGTGCCTGGATGTCAGTTTTAGTAACCATAGAAAGAGGTTTTAAAATATTAGTCCGAATTCCACTCACTATTGGACAAAACCACCAAGCATGGCTTAGATTCCTGGTTGGAAACAGCCTTTCCAACAGAAAGGAAAAAACCTTGAGAACAGTTGGCTAGTCTTCCAAGTGTCAAATAGCATCTCTATAGCAAGGGTGGAGAATCTCAGGGCCAAGGGCCATTTACAGCCCTAGATGGCCTTTTTTCCTGCCGCCAAGCAGATTTCTGGGGACTACAGTGCGTGGGTTGGCAGCTTAGTTTTGATGCCCCTTAGTTTCTTCTTACTCTGTGAGCACATGCAATGCAGCTTTCACTACTGAACGCTTTCACTACGTAATGCTGATTACGTCCTGACACCAGTGCCAGCGTTAAGGCTTAATTTGTGGGTGGAGTTAGCATACAATTTGTACGGTCCCCGAAGGATGGTATGAATATCCAAATGGAGGTTTCTTCACCCCTGTTCTATAGGACTAATACATGTAGTTGTTTTTTGAGACCCAACTAGAGCTCAATGACACTGCGTTCATGTAAATGGAAAGGATGAACCCTCCTTCCATTTGACCATATAAGGGAGTTTCTGATCATCCAGGGGGGCATTTAACAACTTGTAAATAATTGAGGACTTTTGTATTAAGAGAAAAGTTTTGAAAGGGAAAGAAAGAAGAATTACAAGAGTAAGGGAAAACGGAAGATAAAGTGTCTAATCTGCAGATATTGGTAAAAACTATCCATGTTGAAGAGACGAAAGGGAACTTAACAGCTGATACATTCTGCCCGATCAAAGGGCACCATGTATCAAACCCTGGCTGCATGATTCCAGCCATATAAGTCTAACTCTGAAATGCCATAGTGTTTCAGATAAAAACATAGTTGGAAAGCTACCGGGTACTGTCATACAAGAGACTAGTCAGACGGGAGGGTCCCTGGTGGCTTCTCGCCAACACCTTGCCCTAGAATGAGAGGTCTCTCCCTGCAGAGGGAGAGACGTGTCCATGGCCGCAGTCCACGGCGACTATTAAACTATGTATTTCTCTGAAACTCTGCAGTGTTTCACAGTTGCACATGAATGGCTGAAGTCGTGCAGCTAGTGTCTGATACATGCTGCCCGGTCCACGGGCAGCATGTATCAGCTGTCAGGTGCCCTTTAACAATCTCATCAAATGATAAAGGAGAGGAACTTCCACACGTCTGCTAGAGTCAATAACTCATGATGACATATTTAGATAAGGAATATGATTTAACGGAAATCTCAGATAAATGGACATGTTTTTAATCATCCAGTGTTTCCAAACGGTGATGATAGCAGACATGGTTGGAGAATTGAAGCAAAAGAGGATGCTTTCATATCTTCTGTATCAAGAGTTCATCTAGCAGAACAAAGCTTAGCAAACTAATTTTAAATCTGTTACCACCTACCGTATTTTGCGGATTATTAGAAACACTGGATTATAAAACGTACCACAAATTTTGAAGAAGAAAATAGGAAAAATTTTTTTTAAATAAAATGATGGTGCGTCTTATAGTCTGTTTTTACGGTAGCTGGAGGCAGGAGTGGGGCGATGCTGTGGGCCCCAGGCTGGTAGGAGAGGGTGTTCAGTAGTGCGGGGGCTCTGCTGACATTTTGTGAAGGTGGCACATGCGTAGATTGATATCTCAGCACCAAGATGTCGATCTGCCATGCGCCGCCTTCGGCGACCATTTTCCCAAAGTCCACTGCATTCAAAATCATGGAAAGTGTGGGGGCTCCAGGCTTTCTCAAAATGTCGGCGAACCCCTCCACTGCCCAACACCCCCTCCTACCAGCCTGGGAACAACAGCATCGCCGCACTCCTCCAAACGCCCCCAGTTTCCTGCAGCAATGACCCTGGGTCCCTGCTCCACCTCAGCCGGTAAGCTACATTCAGATTATAAGACGCACTCCCATTTCCCCTGCAAATTTTGAGGAAAGAAAGTGTGTCTTATAATCTGAAAAATAAGGTATGTGTCATATTTGAAATACACCAACCTTTAGTCAAGTCTAAAATTGCAGGCTTAGCATAGACCATAACGTGAGGGGCTCCCATCAGACATAAATTATTAGAAAAAAACATCCCTTTTTGTGCAAATCTTGGGCCCAGAATCAGTACGACTGGCGTTTCGCACAAATTTATTAAGACCCACTTAATAAATTTTGCACATCTTATAAAAACTGGAATAACATTTTTGCCATAAGAGAAAAAAAATAAATAAAAAAATCGCAATTTTTTTTCGCAACATCAATTTGCAAAAAATTTTTATGAGCCTTTTCAAAAAGTTTTGGCCGAAAACACTTTGATGAATAGAGCTTGGAATTTAGAGATTCGAGTCCTTGGAATGTTTACAGCAATGCTTCTGAAGAGATACAAAATCTTCGTCATGAAGATCATTCTAAAATAGTGGACTGCAGATCAGATTTGAGAGAGATATAAAGATCAAAGTTCTTTTTCACAATCATGTGAGAAGTAGTCAGTGCAATCCCTTGTTTGCGATACCCTCCTCAGACTGTCTGAATGAAAATAGTGATTCAAGATTGGCCTTACTTTGTATAAGGACATAAATTGGGAAAATCAGGGACTTCGTAGCCTCAAAGGGGTGGTTGGGCACCTAAAATGTATTTTCTAAATATCTATCCTTACACCCTAACCACTTTTGTAATGAGTTTTATTACACAAATACACTTTTCCATATCTAGCTAATCTCTAAATGTGCTTTTTACTGTACTTCCTGTGACGTTTCATTTGAGGAGTCTCAAACGTGAAGTCACAGAAGGCTTGGACTGCACTCACTCCCCTCAGAGTCCATTGCCTGTCTGGAACAGGATGTCACAGGGGACAGTGCTGCAATTACTCACTAGTTTCTTGCATCGCTGCCCCCTCTGAAGAAGTCCTGAATCATGGGTATGGATGCCATGGGAGATGTGAGTGCTTCTATCTCAACTGTCGCTTCTGTGAACGAAGACGTCATCAGGGGGCGGAGATAATGTAGAAGCAGTGAGTAATACCAGCATCGCCCAACAGCTTCTAGTACCGCCCTCAAACAAATCATCATCCGGGGGAAAGACTCTTCTCAAACAAAACGTCACAGGATGTACAGTAAGAAAATACATTTAGAGATTAGGTAGATAGGGAAAAGTGTAGGGAGTTACGCACGTGGTTGTGGAACTACTATGCCACAGTCCGGGGAGAGTCTGGAGAGGCATAACTAAGTGACCACTTGGTTCTTCACTAGAATCCCTGACGGTGGGGCAGACCCCGGAGCCGCAGCAACTGTCCCCCAAAGGGTCAGGGAAGCAGGACCGGCAAGGAACTGGTAAATAGGAAGACGTGTGGCTGGTTAGACAGTACAGGTTCAGGATCTGGACTGCTCGGCTGGTAGACAGAACAGGTTCTGGATCAGGAATGGACAGGATAGGTTAAGAAACACAAGCAGGGTCACAGGTGCAGGTTCAGACTGAATTGGTGAGGGTAGCGGTATACAGTGCTGGCCAAAAGTATTGGCACCCCTGCAATTCTGTCAGATAATACTCAGTTTCTTATTGAAAATGGTTGCAATCACAAATTCTTTGGTATTATTCTCTTCATTTAATTTGCTTGCAAGGAAAAAACACAAAAGAGAATGAAGCAAAAATCAAATCATTGATCATTTCACACAAAACTCCAAAAATGGGCCAGACAAAAGTATTGGCACCCTCAGCCTAATACTTGGTTGCACAACCTTTAGCCAAAATAACTGCGAACAACCGCTTCCGGTAACCATCAATGAGTTTCTTACAATGCTCTGCTGGAATTGTAGACCATTCTTCTTTGGCAAACTGCTCCAGGTCCCTGATATTTGAAGGGTGCCTTCTCCAAACTGCCATTTTGAGATCTCTCCTCAGGTGTTCTATGGGATTTAGGTCTGGACTCATTGCTGGCCACCTTAGAAGTCTCTAGTGCTTTCTCTAAAACCATTTTATAGTGCTTTTGGAAGTGTGTTTTGGGTCATTGTCCTGCTGGAAGACCCATGACCTCTGAGGGAGACCCAGCTTTCTCACACTGGGCCCTACATTATACTGCAAAATTTGTTGGTAGTCTTCAGACTTCATAATGCCATGCACACGGTCAAGCAGTCCAGTGACAGAGGCAGCAAAGCAACTCCAAAACATCAGGGAACCTCCGCCATGTTTGACTGTAGGGACCGTGTTCTTTTCTTTGAATGCCTCTTTTTTTTCCTGTACACTCTATGTTGATGCTTTTTCCCAAAAAGCTCTACTTTTGTCTCATCTGACCAGAGAACATTCTTCCAAAACGTTTTAGGCTTTCTCAGGTACGTTTTGGCAAACTCCAGCCTGGCTTTTTTATGTATCGGGGTAAGAAGTGGGGTCTTCCTGGGTATCCTACCATACAGTCCCTTTTCCTTCAGACGTCGACGGATAGTACGGGTTGACACTGTTGTACCCTCGGACTGCAGGGCAGCTTGAACTTGTTTGGATGTTAGTCGAGGTTCTTTATCCACCATCCGCACAATCTTGCGTTGAAATCTCTCATCAATTTTTCTTTTCCGTCCACATCTAGGGAGGTTAGCCACAGTGCCATGGGCTTTAAACTTCTTGATGACACTGCGCACGGAAGACACAGGAACATTCAGGTCTTTGGAGATGGACTTGTAGCCTTGAGATTGCTCATGCTTCCTCACAATTTGGTTTCTCAAGTCCTCAGACAGTTCTTTGGTCTTCTTTCTTTTCTCCATGCTCAATGTGGTACACAAGGACACAGGACAGAGGTTGAGTCAACTTTAATCCATGTTAACTGGCTGCAAGTGTGATTTAGTTATAGCCAACACCAGTTAGGTGCCACAGGTAAGTTACAGGTGCTGTTAATTACACGAATTAGAGAAGCATCACATGATTTTTCAAAGGGTGCCAATACTTTTGTCTACCCCCTTTTTTAGGTTTGGTGTGGAATTATATCGAATTTGGCTTTAGGGCAATTCTTTTTGTGTTTTTTTCATTGAAGACAAATTAAATGATGAGAATAATACCAAAGAATTTGTGATTGCAATCATTTTCAGGAATAAACTGAGTATTATCTGACAGAATTGCAGGGGTGCCAATACTTTTGGCCAGCACTGTAGGTGCGGACAATGCAGATCAGACTCAGGACTTTGTAGAGATAGGACTGGCTCAGAAACAGGTTACAGAGAAATGGGCAGGATCACGATCAGACAGGACAAACCCAGAGCCCCAACATGTGTGTTTTACCCTGCTTCCGCAGGTGACGTGTGTAAAGGGGAGAAAGTGCTGTGGATTAAAGTATTGTGTAATGACCAATAGAATGAGGCCAGAACCGCAATTCCAGCTGAAATCAATAAGCATTCAAGTCGCGTGTGTGGCGCATAGCATGTCGGCTCATGGGATGGTGTAATGTCCTCTTTCTGTTTCGGGGCAGCGAGACGCAAGCCAGGCCCAGACACCATTGTAGCGATGTGCAAAGTACGTCCAGCATGCGCCGGAGTCCCGCTGTGCTGTGCTACATGAGCAGGAACCCAGGAGTTAAGGTCAAGCATGCGCACTTCGACACGAGGTGACGAGGAACCTCAACGAGTAGCAGGAGCGTTATTGCACTATTAAGAACAACAGCATGTCAAGGATGAATGAATGAGTGTGGCTGCTCCGATATATGCAAGGGCTTAGAAAAATCTTTAGCACCGAGTATCCAAGGAAGGCATTAAATGAATGGATGATGACTACCCCTAATAATAAACGTACTTTGTGTGCATGGAAGAAGATAGGTAAATGATGGTGATAATAGACCAATATAGACTATAGACCATGAAGTAAATATAACAAATGGGATCCTAAACAATATTGGAATTATTGAAAGTAAAAGTGTAAAAAAGAATTAACAATAAATAAAAAACATACATAACAAATACATAGCTAAAAATATATATATGTATATATGTAATACATAAATAATAATGAATACATTATTTTTTTCAACTTTTGTTTTTTTATTCATTATTATTAGTTATTTATTATTTTTGCATGCGATTGTGCATTGTTCTGCATGAAAATCATGTTTTTCTGGGAAGATGCAGTCTTTTCCTGCAGCACAGCTTCTAAAATCTGGCAGTAGGTTTGGAAGTTGACATTGAGTTTTCAACCAAAAAAAAGTCCAAATAGCTAATCTTTAATAAAACCAGCCCATAGCAGTACCCCACCTCCACCTTGCTGGCATATGAGTCGAAGTTGAGGTCTCTGCCCACTACTGATCCAGGAATGAGAGTAATGATGGTGACCAGCAGCTAGAAGAACATTCTGGGTCCACAGACACAGAAATGTTTGAAATAGAGGAACACAGTATTGTAACTGAGGAGCAAATTGAAGTTGCTTCACATGAACAGCAACATGATAGTTTAGATGATCTTGTTGAAACTGTGTCAATACGTTCTTTCATTCATCACATGCGCTGTGTTGTGCATACGCTACAGCTGGCTATAAGAGACTGTCTGCAAGAAGGACATGCTGCTGCACTGATTGGCAAGGTGAGAAAATTGGCTACTGTTGCCAGAACCCCTAAAGTTGACTCAATTTTGAAGAGACGTGCTGGAAAAAGGGCAATTATTGATCAAGCCACACGATGGGGCAGTACTTACTTAATGATTCAGCGCTTGGTTGAACTGAAAACCTTTCTTGTAGACATGGCTAACCCTCAACTGACGCTAAATGAAAGTCAGTGGCATCAGGTGACTGAGCTGGAAAAATTGCTAGAGCACCCATTTACAGTGACTAAAAAATTACAAGCAGAGGACTTAACTCCAGGTATTTTCTTAAAGGAGTGGAAGAACCTGATGTTTCGCCTGTCCCAAAGAGGAGGGTTAATTGCAAGTGGCATTACTACATCAATGAAACGGAGAGAAGAGCTACTATTACAAAATAACATTCTTTTGGCAGCTGTTTAGGTAGACCCAATGCATCGGATTCTTCTAGATGATCAACAGCTAACTAAAGGAAAAGAAGCTCTGTTTGAAATAGCAGTAAGGATGAAAGGGTTGCAGAACAGTCAGGAGGAACAAGAAGAATTTGGTCGTCCTGCCACATCTTCACCCTCATCAACTGATGAAGAATTTAATTTAGAAAAATATTTGGATCACAAGGACCGTGCAAAGCGTTCCCGCATAGAAGAGTCATCCCCATCAAAGAACACAGCCAGTACATTTCAGCAGAATTTTTCATGTGCACTAAAAGAAATTGAGAAATTTGACCGTTCATCAAAAATAACAGTGCAACAAGCGATTCCTCTGTATCCTGACATTGTCAGAGATGTTGCCCGAGTGGTTACTGCTTTGCCACCAACCCAAGTTAGTGTAGAGAGGTTGTTCTCTGCTCTCAAAATAATTAGATCAGATTTGAGGGCATCCATGAAGGAGGATCTGACAGAGGCAATACTTTTTCTGAGGACAAATTTATAGACTTCTTATTAACTGCATAACAGTGTTTATTGCATATTTACTTACAAGAGTTTAGAAAAGTTTATAAAAGTTATTTGCTATATTCTAATTGTATTCTAATAAATATAGTTTTTGCTCTAAGTGGTCTGATTACTTATATGATGGTGAGAAACTGAATAAGCACAATGTTAATATTTTACAACAGTAAATTTATTGTTACAAATTGGCCATTTATGAAGGAGTCGGAGTCGGAGCCGGAACCTGATAAAATCCAGGAGTCGGAGTCGCAACTGTGGCTTACCGACTCCACAGCCCTGGTTTACGCTCCCCTTCTTTTTCTTGAGCAGCCACCACGTCGGCTGCAAAATGAGTGAAATCCGTGTTCTCGTCGCCTTCTAGATCTTCATCTGTGTCTCCCTTTGGACTTATTGAAGTGACTTGAGACAAATATCGGCATGGGTATTCTGAGCTTTTGACCAATACGCGATTCAGCACTGGTACTTGGATATTCTGGCAACCCACCTTTGTTCCAGCGCTCCTAACTTTGCATTTTCGCGATGAGCAAGGGGATTGTTATCGGTTCTCACCTGAACCTCTGACCCTGACAGATCCTTAACAACCTTTTCAGCTCTAACTTGAATGAACTGTAGTTATCAGGGTTCCTTTCAGTTTCTCTCAGTGACCAACAAGCATATACAATCACCCGTTCTTTGCCTTCTTGAATTTGCACTAATACTGCTCCTAAGCCGTACAGACTTCCATCGTGTATAGTAAGAAGGGTTGGGAGAAGTCGCCATAGGCCGATATGGGAGCATTGGTTAATGCCATATTCAGGGTACAAAAGGCTTCTTGCTGTCGGCGCCCCTACTGAATGGCCCATTGTCTATGTTCCCCAGCTGATCCTCTCAGAAGCTTGTGGTGAGGGGTCGCTATTTAGGCAAAATCTTTGATGAATCTTCGATAGTAGCCTGCCAGGCCCAGGAACGCTCTTAGCTCTCTTATATTAGTCGGAATGGGCCAGTTCTGTACAGCCAACACTTTTTCTTGGGTGGGGTAGACCCCAGCACAGGAGACTGTGCCCCAGATACTCAATCTCCCTCTGGAACAAGTGAAATTAGTGAAATTTCGGAGTATTAATCTTCAGCCCAAGCTTTTGGATCCTCTCTAACACTTGTTCTAACCGACGGAGATCTTCCTCGAAGGTGGAAAATAATACAATGTCATCCAGATAGATTAAGCTCGCTTTTAAATTGATCTCTCCATCAACCGTTGAAAAGTTCCAGGTGCGTTAGTTAGGCCAAAGGGCATCTGGTTGAACTCGTACAGACCAATGGGGAGGATGAAGGCAGTCTTCAACCGACCCTTATCGGCTGTCACGGCACAGCTGCCGAGTGCACAGGGTTCAGGGGCTCCTACCCTGACCCTAACACTAGGGGGCGCCCTTGCTTGCCCTATTCCACAGGATACCTCTGAAGATGAGGATGCCGTGGCATCCACCCTCTCCCTAACTCTTGAGTTAGCCCTCCGATTGATCTCCTCCCCCACCCGGGGAAGAGGGGCGCTTCTGTGCACCGAAGTACACCCACCCGACAAACAGGGCAACACAGAAAGGGGTAAACAGAAAACTCCAGGCACACAAAATATTCTCTCACATATAACAGAGGGAATCACCAGGGTGTGAAGATAGGGTGAATGAACCAAAATGGAAAAGGAATAACCACACATACGAACAAAACACCAGTCACAAGTAATTCCTCCAAAGCTCCTTTTCATAAACTCCACTCTCCACTAGCCATGCAGCAAGATGCTAGCTCTGACAAAGAACAGAGTCAGAGCCCAGATTATAAAGGGAGAGTGAGTGATTAACCTAGCTCAGCTGTGAACAGGGAAATTCAAGATGGCCGCTTAACCCCTGTTCTGCCAAAAGAAACCAACACATTTAAAATGAAGGAGAAGTGCTTCTTCTCAAAGCAGCAGTAGGAGCCATCTGACTCTGAGGTCTTCTGGCTCCAAACTGTCACGGTAACCCCGTGACGTCGGCCATAGGAACTTGCCAGTAGCCGCTGGCCAGCTTGAGGGAGGAGAAATATTAAGCTTTTCCTAAATCAGACAGGGACTCTTCAATCCGCGGCAGGGGATAGGAATCCCACATCGTACAAGCGTTCAACCGTCCCATTCTTCTTCCGAACTAGTACAATGGGTGCAGCCCAAGGGCTCTGACTTTCTCAAATTACTCCATTTCGTAACATATGGGACAAGAGGTCTTTCACTTCTTGATACATTCGTGGCAGAATCTTACGGTATCTCTCTCTAATGAGAGCGGTGTCCCCCATAGGTATCTCATTCTGGATAGCCTCAGTGCACCCAAAATAGTCTTCACGACGAGCGAACACCCCGTGATAACGCTGCAGTAGGCCCTCAATTTGTTCTGCTTGCTCAGGGGAAAATTCGGTAAGGTCAGCCTTCATCTGTTCTAGGAGAGAGCAACCAACCCATGCTCCCCTTTCTTTTATTCTCTTAGTGAGAGACACTGATAGAGTCCGTGGATCTCCTTCCAGGGGTGTTAACTCAATGGAGTCTAGTTTGGGGAGATCCTCTGGCATTAAGTTCACCTGGGCGATTTCATTCTGAGGGTTCAACTATAAATTTATTTCGCTCAAGTTAACGCAGCATACTGGCACATGCCTGTGCCGCACTGGGGTGAGAGTTCAGGTGACCAAGAGCCCAGGTTTTGTCACCTTCTCTGGGCTCAAATTGCAACTTCACCCCCTCGATAGGTACACAAGCCCTTACAGGGAGGGTGAGTGTAGTTTGTCCAATGGGTAGAGTCACGGCAGCCTCCGGAGGCATAATCACTTTGCCAAGAAGCTGAGAGGTGTCTGGTAAGTTCTGGACCTGACTCCCTTGGATGAGTTATTGAAAAACACTTTGTCTAACGTGACGCCTGGTTACGCGATTCCAGTTGCCTCTTTGTGATTCACCAATCAGGAACTCCCCTACTTCCTTTAGGCTATTCATTCTCAATGTCACTATGGGCCCGGGGATTATTGGGCCTTTCACCAACACAATCCTTTTCTTTCCTAATTTTCATCCACACATACAGACAGTCATCCATATCACCCCAGCCACTGGAATGGGGAGCTGGTTGGCAGCTACTAGTCTAATATTCGGCCCCTTGTTGGACCAGCTGACTGCAGGGAAGTGAGCGTGGAAGTATTCTTCAGCCACAGTGGTCACCCCATGTCCATTAAACATTGAATGCGTTTCCCATCAAATCCGTCCCAAATCATGGGCCTTTCAGAGACAATGTTTTCGGAGCCTTCCTCCCCTTCTCCTGGGACATGGTACCCCACGGTGTGCTCCTCAACTGTGGGGCTCCTTAGTTTAAAGGATGCCCCCTTCTTCCTTGGCTCCGGCTTGGGCACTCTCAGGATATATGTCCTCAGTCACCACAGTTCCAACATTCAACTCTTTGCTCTTCCGTCCGGTGACGGGTCTGAGACAAGGAATGTGCGGGTATAGCATCCTCTCCTTGGTCCTTCTTTTATATATCTGAGGGGCCATCCCTTGGCAAGTTACTAGAGGCTCCTTTGAGATTGTGTAACTCTCCTCGAATATTTCTAATATCCTGACGAAATTCTCGTGCCCAGTCAGGTTCCCTGTTAGCCTCCGATGCGGTAGCTACCTGGTGACTCCAGACCATACCCATCAAGGCGGGTGCCTCTTTTTCTAGAACTTGTGCCTCAGCCCCGTTTCCAAGAAAGTCATGTCCGGATTAGTCAGTTACTGCTCCTTCAGAGCCTGTCGCAGGCAGGGTTCCCTTAGTCCGGCAACAAATTGATCCCACAGTACTTCGTCTAAGGATCCTAGCCCTTGAAATTCCTCTTCTTGGCGATATGGGCCGTCACCTCCCGCAGAGCAATAGTCTCACTTTCCCCTTGAATTCATTTAAATAAGCGCATGGGTAAGTTACCAAGGTCAGTAGTGTCACTGTGCATAAAGGCTAGCTCTGCCTGCATGGCTGGGGTCATAGGGTACATGCTGATCATCATCTGCAGTCTCTCCACCCAATCCCTCAACTCTATATTATTCCCCGCAAATTTTGGGAAGTTACTGAGCAGGGCCCCTAGGGCAATACTTCTCCTGACATGTCCGCCATCACCCTGTCCCGCCTTTTCCGCACTGGAATGTTGCATCCTGCCGAATACGCCAAATATAGTGCAGTCAAACAAGTAATATAAACTGTAAAATGTATTATATGGTAACAATTTCTTTACAACATTTGACAGTAAAATTAGCAGCCAATCACATAACAGAATAAATTATCAGAGTACACTAGAATTCAGGGGTTGGTAGTTTCAAATGATCTATTGGAGGAAAGGGGAACTATATTAACTATAGTGGGCAAGAGGCAGTCTTTTAAAGCTTTGGCAATACACTGTTCCTATCACAACTCGCTGTCCCTTTGCCCCGTAACTCCCTATCCACTTTTGCAATGCCGCTCTGGCGTCTGCTGGTCCTCGAATGACTACTGTCTTTCCCTCTATCTGTGACCGGTACTATATGTCCCTGTCAGCGGTAACGGCCCGTTTCGTGTATCCTTCTTGGTCGTCGACCCGACCATGAATCTCCAATCTGACAACTGAAAAGCTTTTGCGACGTCTTGTCACTGCCGCACACGTCTGAGAACTGTGCCACCACAACCTGTTCCCGTTCTGTTGACAGACGTCACCCGTATGAAGAATCTTGACTGGCATCGCTCGAGTCTTCACCGTCGACTTCTGGGCTGGGAACCTTTTCTGGCATCACTTGGGTCTTCGGGGCTTGAACGTGGACGTCTGTCCTCGGTGGATACGTGGCACCTTTCTTCCTGACAGGAGCTCCGGAAGCTACTGTTGCTCCTCCCGTCTCTCTCTTTAGTGTCATAACCACCTCAGAACTTGTACACGTGCTGTTTTTCTCCTCAGCTCATTTTCCTGACAATGCTGTCCCCAGAGACCTGATCAAACTCCTCCCCTCTGCCACACCTCCATGCTGTTCTGGTACCAGTGTCTTGTCTCTTCACACACAAAAAAAATTGTATATCATGTGGGAGACTCCTCAAATGTATGGAAGAAGGTGCAGTGGTCAGATGAGACCAAAATAGAACTTTTTGGCCACCAAGGTAAATGCTATGTCTGGCACCAAACCAACACAGCTCATCAACCCAAGAACACCGCACTGAAGCATAGTGGTCGCAACATCATGCTGTGGGGATGTTTTTCAGCAGCAGAGACATTGAAAATGGTCCGAGTCTGAGGTAAGGTGGATGGCGCTAAATACAGGGATATTCTTCAGCAAAACCTGTTTCAGTCTGTCAGTGATTTGAGACTGGGAAGGAGGTTAGCCTTCCAAAAAGACAATGACCCAAAGCATACTGCTAAAGCAACACTCAAGTGGTTTAAGGGGAAATGTGTAAATGTTTTGCAGTGGCCTAGTGAAAGCTCAGACCTTAATCCAATTGAGAATCTGTAGTCAGACTTGAAGATTAATGTTCATCAGAGGAAACCACCTGACTTGAAGGAACTGGAGCACTTTTGCCTTGAGTAATGGGCAAAACTCCCAGTGACAAAGCGATAAAGAAAGCTCAGAGACTTATCCAAAGTGACTTTCAGCTGTAATTGCAGCAAAAGGAGGCACAACAAAGTAGTCACTTTAGGGGGGTGAATAGTTATGCACACTGAAGTTTTCAGGTATTTTGTCCTATATGTTGTTTTCTTCACAATAAAAAGAAAACCAAATGTTCACATTTGTAGGCATGTTTTTTATATAAACTTATGCAAACCCTTAAAAAAAAATCTGTGAAATTCCATGTTAGGTAGCAAAACACGAAGGGGGGTGAATACTTCCAAAAGCCACTGTATATAGTTTTTTTTATGTTTGGCTGCTGTCATGCTGTCACACACTAAAAGACGCATTGTTTTGCAAAATAAAGTTTTTGCATCGCCATATTTTGAGAGCTATCATTTTCACGCCGACAGAGTCATGTGAGGGCTCTATTTTTGCGGGACAAGTTGATGTTTTTATTGGTACCATTTTTTAGCTTATAACATTTTTTGATCGCTTTTGTATTATGATTTTTGGGAGGCAGAATTAACAAAAAAGAGCAATTCAGAAATTGTTTTTTGGGCGGTTTTATTTAATGGCGTTCACAGTGTGGTAAAAGTGATAACATTTATTTATTCTTCTCTTCGGGTCAGTACGATTACAGCGATACCACATTTATATAATTTTTTATGTTTTGTCACTTCTTCACAATAAAAACTATTTTATAGAAAAAATATTGTTTTTGCATCGCTTTATTCTGAGAGCTATAACTTTTTTATTTTTTTCACTGATGGGGCTGTATGTTGGCTTGTTTTTTGAAGGGCAAGGTTGTATTTTCAGCGATACTCTTTTTAGTAACATTGGTCTTTTTGACTGTGTTTTATTCTACTTTTTTTCCACCGGTATGATGAAAAACCATAGTTTTTTCCACTTTTTTTTTTTACAGTGTTCACTGAAAACGTTAACTAGTGAGACAGTTTTGTAGATCAAATCGTTCCAGACGTGGCAATACTAAATGTGTGTACTTTTTTGTTTTTGCATCATGCATTGCAATGTATGAGACCTGTGTGATTACACAGGCAGAACCACTGTTATAACCAGTCTATGGCTGGGTGTAACAGGCCACTGTACATGGCACACCAGGTGGTTATTGTTTGACATCTGGGTGCCGTGACAACCATCGACTCCCCTTGATTTGGTCACGGGGGTGCCAATGGGATTTAGAGAGGGAGCCGCCTCCCTCTCACAACCTTTCAAATGTTGCGATCACTCTCAATCGTGGCATCTGGAGGGATAATGAGCCTGGGGCTGTGCTGGCACCGTCTCTGGCTCTCATTGCAGGAGCTCGGTTGTTAGCTGCGTCAAGCTCCTGCGGGGATCATGTGGGAGGTGCTGATATTTTAATACTTCCTGCATGATCATACTGTGTCAGTCACATTGACTGACCAAACACAGCACTCTGAGCACGTTGACCACCGGCATGGGTCCCCGCACCTCTTCCCGTGCTGCTCAGCTGTTAGCATGTTACTGTCACAGCATGTTTACACGCATTGACAGTTTTAAATCACAATGGACATAGCACGTCATGATGTGGAAACTGCTCATGACATGCTATGTCCGCCATTGGTCGTAAAGGGGTTAAACAAACCGCCAATACTGTGTTTTGTTGCTCTGGTCCCTGTTGTGTGGATTCAGCAGTGACGCTACGTCGACAGCCCTGCAGCTAATCACTCCACTCAGCAGGTCTGCGAATGTAAATGGCAGAAGCTACGGAGTTTAGTATTGTTTGGGTGCAGCGCTGTTGACATTATGCTGCAGCTAAACAGAGAGAGGGGTAGTGGGGAAGACTCAGTATATAACCCAGTAAGAGCAAGCAAAGCTAGCGTGCAAAAGATTGCTGAAAGAGGACAATCCCTTCAACCCCTTCATCCCAGGGTGATTTTCCGTTTTCACCTCCACCTTTTCCAAGAGCCATAACTCCTTTACTATTCCAACAAAATAGAAGTATGATGGCTTGTTTTTTGTGGGGTGAGTTGCACTTTTAAATTACATCATTCATTTTATCATGTGATGCACTGGAAAGCAGAGAAAAAAAATAAAAGTGTGCTGAGTTGCAAAAAAATTGCAATACCAAAATTGTTTTTTGGGTTTACCATGTACACTAAAGTATGTAGTAAAACGGACCGGGCAGTATGATTCTCCAAGTCAGTCAGAGTATGTAGATACCACATACAGTGGTGGCCAAAAGTATTGGTACCCCTGCAATTCTGTCAGATAATACTCAGTTTCTTCCTGAAAATGATTGCAATCACAAATTCTTTGGTATTAGTGCCTTCATTTAATTTGTCTAAATTGAAAAAACACAAAAAGAATTGTACTAAAGCCAAATTGGATACAATTCCACACCAAACCTAAAAAAGGGGCCGGACAAAAGTATTGGCACTGTTTGAAAAATCATGTGATGCTTCTCTAATTCGTGTAATTAACAGCACCTGTAACTTACCTGTGGCACCTAACAGGTGTTGGCAATAACTAAATCACACTTGCAGCCAGTTAACATGGATTAAAGTTGACTCAACCTCTGTCCTGTGTCCTTGTGTGTACCACATTGAGCATGGAGAAAATAAAGAAGACCAAAGAACTGTCTGAGGACTTGAGAAACCAAATTGTGAGGAAGCATGAGTAATCTCAAGGCTACAAGTCCATCTCCAAAGACCTGAATGTTCCTGGGTCTTCCGTGTGCAGTGTCATCAAGAAGTTTAAAGCCCATGGGACTGTGGCTATCCTCCCTAGGTGTGGACGGAAAAGAAAAATTGACGAGAGATTTCAACGCAAGATTGTGCGGATGGTGGATAAAGAACCTCGACTAACATCCAAACAAGTTCAAGCTGCCCTGCAGTCCGAGGGTACAACAGTGTCAACCCGTACTATCCGTCGGCATCTGAATGAAAAGGGACTGTATGGTAGGATACCCAGGAAGACCCCACTTCTTACCCCGAGACATAAAAAATCCAGGCTGGAGTTTGCCAAAACTTACCTGAGAAAGCCTAAAACGTTTTGGAAGAATGTTCTCTGGTCAGATGAGACAAAAGTAGAGCTTTTTGGGAAAAAGCATCAACATAAAGTGTACAGGAAAAAAAAAGAGGCATTCAAAGAAAAGAACACGGTCCCTACAGTCAAACATGGCAGAGGTTCCCTGATGTTTTGGGGTTGCTTTGCTGCCTCTGGCACTGGACTGCTTGACCGTGTGCATGGCATTATGAAGTCTGAAGACTACCAACAAATTTTGCAGCATAATGTAGGGCCAAGTGTGAGAAAGCTGGGTCTCCTTCAGAGGTCATGGGTCTTCCAGCAGGACAATGACCCAAAACACACTTCCAAAAGCACTATAAAATGGTTTGAGAGAAAGCACTGGAGACTTCTAAGATAGCCAGCAATGAGTCCAGACCTGAATCCCATAGAACACCTGTGGAGAGATCTCAAAATGGCAGTTTGGAGAAGGCACCCTTCAAATATCAGGGACCTGGAGCAGTTTGCCAAAGAAGAATGGTCTACAATTCCAGCAGAGCATTGTAAGAAACTCATTGATGGTTACCGGAAGCGGTTGTTCGCAGTTATTTTGGCTAAAGGTTGTGCAACCAAGTATTAGGCTGAGGGTGGCAATACTTTTGTCTGGCCTATTTTTGGAGTTTTGTGTGAAATGATCAATGATTTGATTTTTGCTTCATTCTCTTTTGTGTTTTTTCCTTGCAAGCAAATTAAATGAAGATAATAATACCAAAGAATTTGTGATTGCAATCATTTTCAGGAAGAAACGGAGTATTATCTGACAGAATTGCAGGGGTGCCAATACTTTTGGCCACCACTGTATGCGGGGCTGGTGCCACCATCCGGCGAACCCAGGAAATGCTGGGGTAATTGGACAAACGGGGAGGCCAACTCGCTGTCGGCATGGGGAATAACTACCGCAGTCGCAGTTGTGATTGCCTGGGCCCAGCGGGTGAGAAGCCCGCCAACATCAGCAAATATTTTAGCTAGATGTGCATCCTCGGACGCACATTCAACTGAAGTGTAGTGTAGCGAACAGACCCATTGGGTCCGTGCGCAGCAAAACACACTGCCAGCCAATCAGAGGTAAGCAGCTGACGTTGGCGTGCACGTGACCGGGGTCGCATGGGGTCAACTTTTATATATATTGCCTGGAAAAGTGCGGGCTCAGTGTTGGAGCCCGCGCTGAACAGGGGGTTATGATATCAGGAGTACTATTACGTCTGACGTCATAAAGTGGTTAATATATGGAACACTATAGGCTGTTCATTATACTGTATGGGTGACTATGGGTTGCGCATTATACTACATTGATAAAAAAAAATATGAAAATGGGCTGTGAAAATGGGCTGTGCATTATACTATATGGATTGCTATTGGTTTTGCATTATACAACAAGGATGACTATGGGATGAGCATTATACTCCATGGATAACTATGGAATGAGCATTATACTCCATGGTTGACTATGGGATGAGCATTATACTCCATGAATGACTATTGGCTGTGTATTATACTACATATATGAATGACTATGGGCTGTGCATTGCACTACTACATTGATGACATTTTTTTATTTAAATGGTGAAAAAAAATTATGAAATTCTTAAGACAAAATTTTGCTTTGTCGCCATTTTCCCAAGACCTATAGCATTTTTATTTTTTGTGATATGGAGCTATATGAGGGGCTATCTTTTGTGCCGTGAGCTGACATTATATTGATACCATTTTGGGATAGATACAATGTTTTGATCGTTCTTTACAGCATTTTATTGCAATGTTGTGGCGGCCCAAAAAAAAGTAATTCTGGAGTTTCAACTTTTTTCTCGTTACGTTATTTACAAATCTGATTAGCTTACTTTATATTTTTTATTGTTTTATTTTGAATGGAGCAAAAGGGGGTGTTTTGAACTTTTGGTTTTCATTTTTTTATTACTTTTTAAAACTTTTTTTTTTTTTAACTTTTTACTGGCTTCAATAGTCCCCTTAGGAGACTTTGAAGCTGTGATCATCCGATCGCCTGTGCTACACATAGAAGGGCTTTAGCCCTGCTAAGTGTAGTTGAAATCACTATCTCTTATGAATGCCGAATCTTCGGCAGACCCCTGGCTCTCATGACAACCCATCGGCGCCCCGTGATCACGTGACAGGAGTGTTGATGGGTGGGTCTTGTGACACACTTCTAGACATTGCGTGTTAAATGCTGCTGTCAGTGATTAACAGCCGCATGTGGATGTCGCATGAGCAGGGAAAGATGCGGGCTCAGCATCGGAGCCCGTATCAAAGGAAGGGACACGACCTTGGACGTACCAATATGTCCAAGGTTGTGAGGGGGTTATACCTTCTACTAAATTTAGGTCATTATAATTTAGGACTAATTCTGAATATATCTGAAATTTGATGAAAATTTAAAAATTTTTAATTTGTATACCTTTAAAACAGTCAGTTCACATAAAATGGTTAATAGATAACTTTTACAGAATTAAACCTACAGTACATTTAAGACCATGTCCAGCATTTAGTCAGTATTTTACATCAGTAAGCCAAAATCAGGAACGGAACAATAAGCCACGTGTATACGTGAAGTATTTGGTGAGTATTTTAGCTGAAGATTTGTAAGCCAAAACAAGGAGTAGAACAAAGTATAAGGCTACATTCCCACAATGAGCTTTTGATGTTGCCGAATTTCTGCACCATTTCTACACCTATTATTTAAATTAAGTCATTTGCATTTTTTCATTGTGTTTTTGTGAGCGTTATTTAACACTGTCTCTGTTTGGTGTGTCATTCTTTAAATAAAGCTGCTTTGTTTTTGAAACTCCTTGGTATTTTGATTTCATTGAAATTTATTCATATAGTTAGGTGCGGATTACATGTGTTTTTGATGCGTTTAAGCTGTGTAAATGCACTAAAAACACATGTGCATTTTTACCTGCGGATTTTCCGAATCTAGCGTAAGTTTATGAGGAAAATCTGCACAGAAACCTCAGCGTACCCTCAAGGGAAATTGACATGTTGCGCATTTGAAAAATGGACCGCAGGTCAGTTTACACAACGTAAAGAAGAAGCACGGTGGGCGTGAGATTTCTAGAAATCCCATCCACTTTGCTGGAACTGTAAGATGTTGCGTTTAAGATGCAGGGAAAATGCGCAGTGTCAAAAACGCAATAAAAGCTCATCATGGGAACGAAGCCCGTAGAAACACGCAACACTTCTGTATTTTTCACCCACTCCTGATTTTGGCTTACAAATACTGATGTAAAATACTGAACATGTGAACGTAGCCTAAATCTCCAAACACACTACAACAAGACCCCTGTGAGATGAACTAAACACAAAACAAACCAAATGGGACAGGAACCAGTTAAGGCCATTTGCACAAGCGTCTTTTTCAGCTACATTCTGCCCAGAATCCGCTTGAAAAAGTGCCACATAGGCATCCCATAAAATGAGCATTGTGCACAGTAATGTATTGTGATTGCTGGCCACGTTATGCCTTATTTCACTTCTTTTAACTGTTTTAGGGTTCGTAAACCCTGAAGCGGTTAGAAAAAGTAACATGTTCAATCTTTGGGCGGCTTCTTTTGGGAAGCTGCCATGCTCTATATTCAGAGTACAAATTGAAAACCGCCAGTGAAACTGCTTTAGGAAAACAATTGTAGTAGAAATGCTCACTTACTATGAGTGCCGACCACTGGGTGGCGCTCAAAGCAATCGAGACATGCCAATCCATCGATGACCCACGATTACGGGACTGGGTCACCGATGGGTGGGGCTTAGGACATGCTTCCTGTAAGTGCAAGTTAAATCCCGCTGTCAGAGATTAACAGCGGCATTTAACTGGTTAACAGCGTTATCATCAAGTGGCTTCAATTGGGAATATGTGGCAGCTGCGATGCTGTGTGCACATACCCTAATACTGGATTTGTCAAATGAAAAAAAAAGATTGTAATAATAATATAAGAGGCCAAACTAAAAAGATAAGCATCAGGGGGAAGTTCTGAAAATATGGTAGCAAACAAAAGTCTCCCTGATGCAAGAGGCATTCCCCCCCCCTCCACATTTTGTAGCCATCGGTTTACAATAGTAATGTGGCACTAGCAACACTAGGAAAGCAATTAGCATATATTATCAATATAATTGTACATGTCATAAGAAATACTGAAAGTCACACAGTGTAATAATGTTAGATATAACTAAGATAATACCACAATCATGAAACCAAGAGCTCAGAGATGATCCCAGAAATAAAGGACCTTTATATAGATACAATATATTACTTGCCAGTTAAACAGCGTAAAGAGCAACAAGCCTACTGTGAGACAGTGAGTGGAATTATATTCGAGGACCGGTATGTATCCCCCAGGATGTGCTTAAAAGCATATTGAATCGCTGGAGAGCAGAGTAATCACAGTTACTATACAAAATAAAAGTGTGGACTGGGTCAAGTTATTTGACCAAATCAGTTTAGGAAAACCTGTATTGGGCTTTTATTTTTGGAGAGATCTGTAGGATGGTAGTGGGACGGATTTCTCCCTCCATTCTGGACTGTACAAATGGCCCATGGTCATGGTTTTTATTTAAACCTGCAGTTAAGTTTTGGATTTCACATGAAGCAGAACTGAAGGCACTGTGGATGTATGACTAGCTGTGTGAAGCTAGCACAGACCAGAGCCAGCAACGTGGGCATCAACGATGGCACCCAAGAACCTTACGGGGATGCAAGTGCTAGCTGCACTGGGCTTTATTGAAGTGTTCCCAGCTGCTAATCGGAGGTGAGCAATTTCATGTGTGCAGTATTTGGACAATAAAGGACATTTTACTTAACTTGCCTAGGTCACTGTCTCACTAAATTTTGTGGTGGAAACACTGCTGCCTTACATATGGTGGAGAATGCGAGCAGTGTGAATTGAAACATACCCCAAAGAAAACTGCGTGTCGGTAATTAAGGCTGCAAAATTACAAATCAGGCCCTTGGTCCTCCCCCAGCAGCAGCAGCTGCAGTTTAAGTGGCAACAACAGGATCAGCACAAACAGCAACAGCTGTACCAGTAGAAGCAGACGAACAATCTGATTCTGCAACAGACTGTGGCCCTGTGAGAGACTGCCAACCCTGGTTCGTCTTGAGGCCTGGGACATAGTCAGGTCGACACTGAGGAAGATGAGTCCAGAGGACAACATAGAAGCTTTCCTCACCATGTTTGAATGCACAGCGAAGTGGGAGAGCTTGCCAATTTTACAGTGGGCTGAAGTGGTGACTCCGTTCCTGATGCGAGACTCCCAGCCAGGAACAGAGGTACTTTAACCTCCGCCAGGAGGATGGCCAGAACTATGGGAAACTCAAAGGTGAGATCCTTGCCCGTATGGAAGTTAATACATATGTATGGGAACACCTTGAGTACCAGTTGTCATTTGTAGAAACCAGCCCCGCTTGGCGTTTGATTTGTTACAGTTACAGTAAAAAATGGCTCCAGCCTGAGACCTTGAGCCCAGCCTAGATGGTAGAGAGGGTAGTAGTCGACCAGTTGGTGCGACCTTCGCCAGTAGCCATACAGCGCTTGGCGTGACAAGGGGACCCATGAAGCCTATATCAGGTGGCCTGATCTAGGGTAAGGTGGCCACACACGACTTTGTACGAGATTCTGCCCCACTGCAAATATCATGCCGGGCCCTACGAGCCCAGAAACATGTCATAGGGATACGATTCTCTGCTGCGGTTAGTCCGGACCATGCCACAATTGATCGGGAAGAGTCCAGTATACCCTAAACCGATCTCGCTAAGTCCCACTGCTATCAGGTGCTGGCTGTGCCAAGGGCCAGGACATGTGGTGGCTGCCAACTTCTCCCTGACTGCAAAGCCCAATGACTGCGGGTTTACTCAACGGTTATCTATATATGCCCAGACAAGCAATGAGGGGAATGATGGGGTCATCAGATGGTTTCTGTCCTTAAAAAAAATTAGTTTTTGAGTGGAACATCGAGGTAGGAAGTCACAAAGGAATGTGGATGCCCTGTCACGGGCACCCTGTTCACAGGTGTTCAACCCCACAAGTTACAACAGAGGGGTGGGTGGTAGGATAATGAGGGGAATCAAATTCGAGGGCCATTATGTATTCACCAAAATGTGCTAAGAAGCATACTGAACCGCTGGAGTACATACTAATCACAGCCACGGCTGTTGTTATCATGCAAAGTAAAAGTAAGTGTGGACTGGGTCAAGTTATTTGACCAAGTCAGTTTAGGAAAACAACCCTCAATACACCAGTAAACAAGCAAAATCTTGGTTCCAGTCCAACAAATTGGAGGTTATGGAGTGGCCAGCCCAATCCCCGGACCTTAATCCGATAGAATACTTGTGGGGTGACATAAAAAATGCAGTTTCTGAGGCAAAGCCAACAAATGCCAAAAAATTGTGGGATGTAGTCAAAGCATCCTGGGCTGGAATAACAGTTGACAGGTCCCAGAAGTTCGTTGACTCTATGCAACATAGATATGAACCAGTTCCAAAAAAACTGTGGGTATACAACTAAATATTAGGTTAGTGATCCACAGGAATGCTAAATCTCCAAAAAAGAGTACATATTGTGAGTTTGTAAAGACAAATGCAGACACTGCTATTATTTTGAACAGCCCAATGTTCATTTTTTTGTTATTTTCTGTAAAGTAGTTAAAAATTATATACATTTCTCTTCATGTTTTGAATTAGAAAACAGTGTGCAATGTTTCCAATGAATCGAAATAAAAACTAGTATGAAGATTTTGTGCTTAACTCATGTTTTTGAACTCTGCTATTATTTTGAACACTACTCTATAGGTCATTAAGGGTATACAATTAACTTTCAAAGTTTCATATTTTTCAAAATTTTCTGAAACTTTGAAATATTTTCATGAATAACAACAAAACATACTGATCTAAATTTACCAGTAGCAACAGGTACAATGTGTTACAAAAACAGGATTTTTGGTTACTGACCGTAAAATCTGTTTCTCAGAGCCTTCATTGGGGGACACAGGAAACCATGGGTGTATGTTGCTGCCACTAGAAGGCTGCCACTTTGCTGGGGAGGAGCTATTTTTTTTTGTACATTGTACACCTCACCAACTGCCATTAAGTTAATCAGTTTGTATACAAGCAGTAGGAGAAGCAACATTAAACAGAGAGAAATACAAGAAAAAAACAAACTGTAACATAACAATAAAAGTTAGTAAAGCTGTCAAAATGGGAGGGTGCTATGTTCCCCAATGAAGACTCCGAGAAACAGATTTTATGGTGAGTAACCAAAAATCCTGCTTTCTCTATTGATTCATTGGGGGACACAGGAAACCATGGGATGTCCAAAACCAGTCCCTGGCGAGGGAAACAACAGAAAGAAACTCCATTCAGGTGGGAGAACTAACCACTGTCACCTGAAGGATTCTCCTACCTAGGGTGGCATCTGCTGAAGAATAGGTATGAAACCTGTAAAACTTGGTGAACGTGTGGATGGAGGACCAGGTTGCCGCTTTGCAAAGCTGTTGTCACAGCTGTGTCAGGTTTGACAGACAGTCATTCTGGATCCAGCTATAGAAAGTCTCTGCACTTGGCCTTGCAGACATCTTCTTGATCCTTCCATCATCGGAGGACCCAGCGGTGATCTCCACTTTCTACGGCTAATTGACACACCTTTGCTGGATCTTTAACCCCTTTCCGACGTGGTCAGTAATAGTACGCACCACATCGGAAAGGCCGGTTCAGCGGGGGCTCCGGCGCTGAGCCCAGGCTGAACCGGGCACATGTCAGCTGATTTATACAGCTGACATGTGCCCGCAACAGCCGCGGGTGGAATCGCGATCCACCCGCGGCTGTTAACCAGTTAAATGCCGCTGTTAATCTCTGACAGCGGGATTTAACTTGCACTTACAGGAAGCATGTCCTAAGCCCCACCCATCGGTGACCCAGTCCCGTAATCGTGGGTCATCGATGGATTGGCATGTCTCGATTGCTTTGAGCGCCACCCAGTGGTCGGCACTCATAGTAAGTGAGCATTTCTACTACATAGAGGCGATCTGCTCATCGCCTCTATGTAGCAGAGGCGATCGGACAGCTGCTGCTTTTAGTCTCCTATGGAGACTATTGAAGCAAGCAAAAAGTGTAAAAAAAATGTTTTTAAAAATATTAAAAAAATATAAAAGTTTAAATCACCCCCCTTTTGCCACATTCAAAATAAAATAAAAAATAAACCCCACATACACATATTTAGTATTGCCGCGTTCAGAATCGCCCGATCTATCAATATAAAAAAAGAATTAATCCGATCGTTAAACAGCGTAACGAGAAAAAATTTCCAAACGCCAGAATTACGTTTTTTTTGGTCGCCGCAACATTGTAATAAAATGCAATAAAGGGCGATCAAAACATGGGATCTACCCCAAAATGGTATTAATAAAAATGTCAGCCCAGCGCGCAAAACATAAGCCCTCACCCGGCCCCAGATCCTGAAAAATGGAGACGCTACGGGTCTCTAAACATTTTTTTTACCAAATTTTGGAATTTGTTTTCACCACTTAAATAAAAAATAACCTATACATGTTTGGTGTTTAAGAACTCATAATGACCTTGAGAATAATAATGGCAGGTCAGTTTTAGCATTCAGTGAACGTGGTAAAAAAACAAAAATCAAATGTGGAATTGCATTTTTTTTGCAATTTCACCGCACTTGGAATTTTTTTCTTGTTTTCTAGTACACAATATGGTAAAACCAGTGATGGCATTTAAAAGTAAAACTCGTCTCGCAAAAAATGAACCCTCACATGGCCATATTGAGCAAAAAATAAAAAAGTTCTGGCTCTGGAAAGAAGGGGAGCAAAAAAGAAAACGCAAAATGATCCGGTCATTAAGGGGTTAAATACACTCAGTTTATCCAGAAACTTGCTGGTGATAGAGTAAATTCCTCTGTACAGGTCTGAATTCTAGTAGTCGGCTAGGTTATCCTTGGAGTTCCTTTGTAGATTGTAGTCGTTATCTCTCTGGTGTCTTCTCAAAGTTAAGTGTATCCCCTTGTATGTCTCCCTTGTTTGTCTTTAGTTGCAGTGGGGCTGACTAGTGCTCACCCCTCCCTAACTAGGGCCTAGCTCTAGGGTCAGCCAGGGCTAAGGTATCCTGCTTGGCGATCGGTGCGGAACCTATTTAGGGATGATAGGGGAGTCATGGAGTTGTTAGATCTGCATTGGGGTCTCCACTCCCCCTTTTCTCTAGTTGCTGGGCTAACCACCTTTTCCCATCTTCGTACGCTGGTTTTTTTCCATAGCTAGCATGACAGCTGTAGAGCGGACTGCCCAGGAGGCGCCAATAGCTCTGGTAGATTGGGCTTAATTCCGGGAGGAGCAGTCCTGTTCTTACTCCGGTATGCCTCAAAGATTGCCGTCCGGATCCAGAGAGAAATTGTAGCCTTAAAAGCCGGAAGGCCTTCCGCACCCCCTCAGGGATAACAAAGAGGTATTCGTCTTCCGGAAGGGGGCGGCCCTTGCAAGATAAACCCTAACTGCTCTGACAATGTCCAACCTATTCAGGGAACACACCAGAGGGTGACAGAGCCAGACAAAAACAAGGGAGGATGAGGTCCTCACTGAAGTGAAAGGTGGAGACCACCTGGGGAGGAACGAAGGCACCGGTCGCAAGACCACCTTGTCCTGGTGGAGGATCAGGAAAGGAGATCAATAGAAAAAAAGGCCGCCAGCTCTGAAATACACCGAGTGAAAGTGATGTCCACCAGAAAGACCACCTTCCAAGAGAAAAAAGACAGAGACACTTCTTGCAGCAGTTCAAAGGGGGAACTCCTAATGGCCCCCAGAACTAGGTTGAGGCCCACCCGGGATCGACGAGCGTTCGGTACGGAGGGACAGAGTGAGCTATTCCCTGAAGAAAGGTTTTGACCTGAGAGCGAGATGCCAAATTCTTCTGGAAGAGGATAGTAAGTGCAGAGACTTGGCCCTTCAAGGAGCTGACAGCAAGTCGTGCGTCAAGCCCAGCCTGAAGGAAGGCCAAAATTGCCGGAAGGGCGAATGTCATAGGTGCGTTGTGATTAATCTCACAATGGAAAAAGGCCGTCTGATAGTATACTCGAGACGATGATGGCTTCCATACCCAGATCATCGTCTCAGCAACTCGTTCTGAAAATCCAGATGCTCTTAGGACCAGGGTTTCAACAGCCAAGCCGTCAAATCGAGCAACCGAGAATTTCCGGTGGGAGATGGGGCCCTGGGAAAGCAGAGCTGATCTGTCCTGGAGCTTCCAAGGGGCATCTGCGAGAAGACTGATGACCTCTACATACAAGGACCTCGTGGGCCAATCCGGAGCGATCATGATGACCGGCACCCCTTCTGCTTTGATCTTCTTCAACAGTCTGGGAAGAAGGGAAAGAGGCGGGAACAGATAAGGAAGTGCAAACTGCAACCAGGGTATCGACAACACGTCGACTCCCACCATGAGGGGGTCGGAGGGACCTGGAAATGAACTGCGGCACCTTCCGGTTAAACCAGGACACCATGAGATCTACAACCGAAGTGCCCCTCCTCAGGCAAATCTGAAGGAAGACGTCCTGATGTAGAGACCATACCATCGCGACTGAGAAAATCGGCGGACCAGTTCTCGACGCCGGGGATATGCACTGCGGATATTGCCGGAACCCTGCTATCAGCACAGAGAAGGATCTTGGAGACTTCGGATAATGCCAAAGGACTCAAGAGTCTCTCCCTGGTGGTTGACATATGCCACCACCGTGGCATTGTCTATCTGAACTCGGACTGGTAGGCCTCCGAGAAGGTCCTGCAGTGACAAAGGGACAATGGAATGGCTCTGATCTCTAGAATATTGATCGGCAGAGTGGACTCCTCCTACGACCAATGTCCCTGGACAGCAATGTTGTGGAGTACCGCTCCCCAGTCAAGGAGGCTGGCATCTGTAGTCACCACTTGCCAGTGAACGGGGAGAAGGAATCGACCCTGATTAATAAGAGGGGAACACAGTCACCAGTTCAGAGACATCCTGACCCGGGACGAGATCCGAACTGGACGGTCAAGGGAGAGAGATGATCTGTTCCATTAGGAAAGGATGGCGTGCGGAAGTGGTCTGTTGCGGAACTGCTCAAAAGGAATCGCTACCAACACCGCCACCATCCTCCCCAGGACCGCCATAGCTGAGCAGAGCGATAATGGTTGAGGGGTCTGAAGAGAGCTAACAATCGGCTGGTGCGCGGAGAGTAGGATGCCGAGGAAGATCAGGCGCTGGGTAGGAACAAGACAAGATTTTTTCCTGTTTACAAGTCACCCGAGTCGAGACAGTGTATCAAGAGCAAGAGCAATGGAAAGACTGGGCGAGGGAGAAGGATGGAACCTTGACGAGAATGTCTCAAGGTAAGGAATGATCACTAGGCCCCTGACCTGAAGGACCATTACCGCTGCCATTATCTTTGTGAAAAGTCTGAGCTGTAGAAAGGCCGAATGGCAGGGTGACGAAATGGAAGTGGTCCTGAAGTACCGCAAAGCGCAGGAATCTCTGATCCACTGGGAAGATAGGGACATGGAGGTACAGTACAGACCAAAAGTTTGGACACACCTTCTCATTTAAAGATTTTTCTGTATTTTCATGACTATGAAAATTGTACATTCACATTGAAGGCATCAAAACTATGAATTAACACATGTGGAATTATATACTTAACAAAAAAGTGTGAAATAACTGAAAATATGTCTTATATTCTAGGTTCTTCAAAGTGGCCACCTTTTGCTTTGATGACTGCTTTGCACACTCTTGGCATTCTCTTGATGAGCTTCAAGAGGTAGTCACCGGAAATGGTTTTCACTTCACAGGTGTGCCCTGTCAGGTTTAATAAGTGTGATTTCTTGCCTTATAAATGGGGTTGGGACCATCAGTTGTGCTGTGCAGAACTCTGGTGGATACACAGCTGATAGTCCTACTGAATAGGCTGTTAAAATTTGTATTATGGCAAGAAAAAAGCAGTTAAGTAAAGAAAAACGAGCGGCCATCATTACTTTAAAAAATGAAGGTCAGTCAGTCCGAAAAATTGGGAAAACTTTGAAAGTATCCCCTAGTGCAGTTGCAAAAACCATCAATCGCTACAAAGAAACTGGCTCACATGAGGACCGACCCAGGAAAGGAAGACCAAGAGTCATCTTTGCTCCTGAGGATAAGATTATCCGAGTCACCAGCCTCAGAAATCGCAGGTTAACAGCAGCTCAGATTAGAGACCAGGTCAATGCCACACAGAGTTCTAGCAGCAGACACATCTCTTCAACAACTGTTAAGAGGAGACTTTGTGCAGCAGGCCTTCATGGTAAAATAGCTGCTAGGAAACCACTGATAAGGACAGGCAACAAGCAGAAGAGACTTGTTTGGGCTAAAGAACACAAGAAATGGACATTAGACCAGTGGAAATCTGTGCTTTGGTCTGATGAGTCCAAATTTGAGATCTTTGGTTCCAACCACCGTGTCTTTGTGTGACGCAGAAAAGGTGAATGGATGGACTCTACATGCCTGGGTGCCCACTGTGAAGCATGGAGGAGAAGGTGTGATGGTGTGGGGGTGCTTTGCTGGTGACACTGTTGGGGATTTATTCAAAACTGAAGGCATACTGAATCAGCATGGCTACCACAGCATCTTGCAGCGGCATGCTATTCCATCCGGTTTTCGTTTAGTTGGACCATCATTTATTTTTCAACAGGACAATGACCCCAAACATACCTCCAGGCTGTGTAAGGGCTATTTGACCAAGAGGGAGAGTGATGGGGTGCTACGCCAGATGACCTGGCCTCCAGTCACCAGACCTGAACCCAATCGAGATGGTTTGGGGTGAGCTGGACCGCAGAGTGAAGACAAAAGGGCCAACAAGTGCTAAGCATCTCTGGGAACTCCTTCAAGATTGTTGGAAGACCATTTCCGGTGATTACCTCTTGAAGCTCATCAAGAGAATGCCAAGAGTGTGCAAAGCAGTCATCAAAGCAAAAGGTGGCCACTTTGAAGAACCTAGAATATAAGACATATTTTCAGTTGTTTCACACTTTTTTGTTAAGTATATAATTCCACATGTGTTAATTCATAGTTTTGATGCCTTCAGTGTGAATGTACAATTTTCATAGTCATGAAAATACAGAAAAATCTTTAAATGAGGTGTGTCCAAACTTTTGGTCTGTACTGTAGGTGTCTTGGATGTCTATAGAGCACAGGAACTCTTGCAACTCCATGGAAGCTATTACTGAACGAATGGTGAAGACAAACCTTTCTGTTCAGCAATTTTAAATCCAGGATGGGACAAACTGACCAGTCCTTCTTTGGAACCACAAAGAGTCTCGAATAAAAGCCTGTGAAACGTTCCTGAATTGGAATACGAACGATGACCCCTGATTTGAGGAGAGAGGCAACGGCTTCCAAAAAAACCCAGGACCAGAGATGGATCCCTTGGGGAGAAGGATTCGAAGTAATCTCAGGGCCACAAAACAAAATCTGTCTTGTATCCTGAAGATACAACTTCTCTGACCCAGGTGTCCTCAATGGAAGCTAGCCAGATGTCCTTGAAATACATGAGGCGACCGCCCAACCTGTGGGAATCCCTGGGTGGTAGTGAGTAAAGCGGAGGAGAACATGCCAGGCTGGGCCATGGAGGATCTGCCTTGAAAGGGGTTGGTTTAAAGGAAACCCTTTTCCTCTCCTTACGTGCCTGCTGCTTCTCCCAGCTTGAGGGCTCATCCGTGGATGAAAGGGGCGAAAAGACCAAAGCTTAAGTTTCGGAGGAGGACGTCGGGGTTTGGCCAGAGGACGGAGAGAGCTTGTCCCTACCATGGCGTCCTTAATAATCTGGTCCAGCTTGGTACCAAATAGCTGCGATCCCTGGAAAGGTAGATTGGTAAGGGACTTCTTAGATGTCAAGTCCACTTGCCACGCCTTTAGCCAAATGGTTCTGCGGATGGCCACTACATTACTGGCCACTTGGGCGGCACATGAAGCTGCGTAAAAGGAGGAAGATACCACGTATTTTCCCGCATGAGATATCTGATCCGCCAAATCAGCTAACTCCTCAGCCCGAGCTCCAGTGAGGATGACTTGACTGAGTTGTTTAGCCCATGCAGAGATGGATTTTGAAACCCATGTAGTGGCAAAGGCAGTGCACAACATGGAAGATGCTGCTTCGAAGGCTGATTTGGAAAACTACTCTAAGAGCCTGTCATGGGAGTCCTTGAGGGATGCCCCGTCCGTAACAGGAAGACCCATGTTGGTGGATAACCTAGAGACTGGAGGTCTACCATGGGGGATGTGGTCCAGTTCTCAGTAACGTCAGAGAGCAAAGTGGTACAGGATGCCGAGACGCTTCCCTCTCTGGAAGCATCTGGTGAGGTATTCTCGCTCCCTGGAAAGGACCTCTTCAAATTCCTTTTGAGCAGCGAATAAATTAGGGGTTGGTCTAGACCATCAAAAACAAAACTGGCTGTTCAGCGGCTTCCATAGCGGTATCCTTAATGTTAAAGGTCTGGTTGACAGCTAAAATAAGGCTCTGAACTATGTCCCACTTGTTAGAGGCCTGGTCATAGTCCATGTCAGAGTCAGGTTCGGTAAACGTATCCGAGTCTGGCTCGACAGGTGAGTCAGGGGATGAGGACCGGGAAGAAGCTGCCCGCCGGGAAGGACCAGGGGGAGTGTGGGAGAGAGAGGAGGACCTGGAACGGCTTTCCTGCCTAGATCTCTTACAGCCGAAATTGGTAGGCTTAGCCGGAGGTTCCTGTGATTCGTTGGCAGTGGTAGAAGCAGGTGTAGCTAATCTGTATAATGCAGATACCAGGATCTGAGATACAATCTGTCACGGACCTTACCAGGGTAACAGGGAAGTCGCCCACCCGTGATAGGGGGAACACTCACTCCGGACGCAATGGGACCTCTGGGGTAGCAGGAGCGGGAGTAATGTTGCAGTTCCGACAGAGGAAAGAAAAGTGACCCGAAGGGAGACTGCATTTACATAAAGAACAGACAAATTCAGTTACCAGAGTAGTAGAGGCTGGAGGGCGAGAGTGCTCTCCTTTAGACTTAGACATGATAAAAGAGACGGCAGAGTCACTAACCAATGCCAGAGGTCAGGGGACAGGTAAAGATTTGCTGAGGAGAGTGCCAGTTTGCAGAGCAGAGCTTACCCACAGAAGTGATGAGGTCCTAAAGTCTGCTGCTAGTAGTCTGAGGAGAGGATGTACCAGGAAGGAACTGCTGAAGATACTCCTGGAGAAGGGAGGGCTCAGGGCGACCGGAGGAAAGCGCCTGTCACAAGCTGGCTGGATGTCGGCAAATAGGGGGCAGCAGGATGAAGCAGGAGAAAGAGGAGGTAAAAAGGCACGCAGATTCCGCGCCACTGGGAAGGGGACTTGACCGAGGCAGACAGAGAAGCCCACTCAATGAGGCCGGATAAGGGTGGAGCTAACCACAGACAGAGAAAAGCCCGCTTGAGGGGACAGGGAAGGGGCAGAGCTAAACACTGCAATTAGGCCACACTGAAGCCAGAGCCTAAATTAGAAAGTGAGGCCGGCGAAGAGGGGGGTTGCGGCATGAAGGCTGTAAAAGACGTTGCAAGTAGCCTAGAGTCCCATTTAAGATGCCCAGATACAGCCTGCTGCAGGGGAAACACAAATAAGCAGGGCCCCTGTAGAGATAAATGCACAAAGTTCAGACTAACGTGCCCGGGTAAGCACAATGTAACAGTACACAGTAACAATAAAATCAGCCCCATGCCTATGGAATCTTCTTTCTTCTTCCTATCGAACTTTGTCTTCTCTTAGCCTCTGGAATGAGAACCTGATGGAGAGCGAAAAAGAAGTACCTCTCCATCCCTGAAGATGTAGTGGGATCAAAAGATGTCCAGGCTTCATTGGGTTGTAGGACGTCCACCGCTCCTGAAACTGTCAAGCTCTGGTAGACAACCGGGCAGGAGAGGGGTGCGAGGAACGACGATTGGATCACCTGAACACACTGTAAGGGGTTGGGGTCCTAGCCGATAGTCATGAGGATATGGAGTGGCAGTTCACACCATACTCATAGCCTTTAAATGGGAGTACAGTGTGACCGTCGCACACTGTATCCCTCCAGAGCTAATCTAGGAGAAGAGCCTTCTGAAGAAGAGGGAGACACTACTGGAAAACTACGAAACTCGAGGTAAATCTGGGTCTAGTAAAATATCAGTGTCCACCTCCTACTGACACTAAACTAAACTGATTAACTTAATGCCAGTCAGTGGGGTGTACATTGCTGGGGAGAAGCTAACTTTTTTGTGCATAGTGTCAGCCTCCTAGTGGCAGCAGCATACACCCATGGTTTCCTGGGTCACCTAATGAAGCGAAAGAGAAAAGAAAATCACAATCTCAGTATCACTGGCAGAAGCATTTTACAGTTATTACCACATAAATTGATGTGTCAAACTTGAATAATGGGGCTGTCAGGAAGGTTAATACTGATTACCACAAGACAAGGTTAGGAGACATGGAATGGTAATGTGCAGTACATACCTGACAAATCAAGTCATGCTCTTCTTATGCTAAATAGTAATTAGAGGAAATACTGATTAGTCAGGGTAATACAATAATGTATGTAACATGAAAATAGGTGATATATTTATGCATGTTTAAATGTAATTTTTTTTGCAGTGCTCAGCAAAAAGTGACCACAACTCCTTCAAAAAGTAGGATTTTAACTAATACCTCACTGAACACAAGAACAATTTCCAAAATGCTGATAAGAAGGGTTTCACAGAACATTTTTTTTGACCCATAAAGCATAAAGGTAAGGTTAATATTATAACTTTCTTTACAAACTCTTCAGTTTTCCCACATTAGTTGATGCAAAAATGTATACACCCCACATCAAAACTACTACATGTAGTATTTTGTATGACCTCTATATTGTTAAGGACAGCACCAAGTCTTCTAGACATGGAATGAAAAAGTTGGTGACATATTGTAACATCTATCTTTTTCTATTCTTATAGAAGGACCTTTTTAGAGCCTGAATGTAGAGCGATTCTTAACTTGTCTCTTTAGAATTCCCCCACAGCTGTTCAGGTTGGGTTCAGACAGTCACAGGGGTACAGTGGGGCAATCATATTGAATTGGGGGTGTGGAGCCAACACATTTTGTGGGCAGCATTCTGTGCATATGGTGGCTGTGTGAGGAGGGATCTGTTTGGTATCATACCTTGTGTGTGTCTGGGGGAGAACTTTGAGGAATGATACTGTATGTATGGGGTACCATAAAATGTGTAGGGTGAACAGTAGTCATCCTGCCATAGGGGCATCTACTATGTGTATGGTGGCTGTGATGGCTATTATACTGTGCGTGGGAGGGAGCTTTGGGGCATGGGCGATATAAAAATCAATAAATTATATGGTTTTGATTGGCTGCTCGAAGTAAGAGCACGTTACAATAAGCTCTATTAATAGTGGCAGTTGATCAACATGCTTGTGATAAATAGCAAGCAGTCAAAATTAATATAATAATAACTTTGCTTAATATTTCTACTAATATTCTTAAATTCAGTGTGTTGGTTTAACCCTGCACAACAGGCGCAGTCTCTTATGTGAGCCCTTGAGAAAACTAATTGCTGACCCCAGATCCATGCTCTATTGAAGGGAATCTGTCAGCAGGTTTTGTCTATGTAATCTGAGGACAGCAGGAGATAGAGGCTGAAACACAGAATTCAAGGATGTGTCACTTGTCAAACTGCATGCAGTTATTTGCTAACTGTGAAAGGTTTATCACTAAGCCATTGTTTATATGTATCCTTTATAAAAGACATAAAAATTTGGAATAAATAAAATAAGGACATACCGCATGAATGATACAAATGTTCCACAATGCTGTAGATTAGAAAAAAGCACATTACTACATGCATGTGCAAAATATTAACTACAATAAAAAAATTAAAAAAGAAAACTGTTATAGAGTAAAACAATAGTACTGAAATTTACATTAAAGGGAAACTTTCAAGTGAAACAACGCAATTAACCTGCACATATGGAGATAATCTGCAGGTTAATACAATTCTGAACCTGCCCTGCGCCGACACTTAGACCCCCCAAATTAAATTTCCCCCGGTAGTGATTAGGTTTCAGTCATGGGGGTGGCACCAACATTGGTTCAGTCACTGCTCTGATTAATAAAGTTAATGAATAAAGTTAATTTCCTCCCAGCTGCAGGGGTCTAAATGCCGGCGCCAGGCAGGTTCAGAACGCAAGGATATTTTATTAGACAGAGGACAGCCCCTTGCTAATATGTTCCAAAGAGAAGAAAAACTAACAGCATCAAAAGGGTTCCCTATAAAGGAATGCTCATATACAGTACCAATAATAAGTTTGAACATAAATAATATTCCTTTATTTTATTGAAATGTGCTCATTGTAGATTCAGACTGAAGGCAGCAAAATCACGAAGGAACACAAATGGAAACTAGGAGTAAAGAAATACACTTAAAACAAACCAGGATATGTGTTAAACCTTTAGGCTATGTGCCTACAATGCAGAACTGATGCAGATTTTTCCTGAGCGTTTCTGCCTCTCCCTGGCAGAAAAAAAGCATGCGGATTTTACTTGTGTTTTTTCTGCCAGGGAGAAGCGTTTTTGCATGCGTTTTTTCAAGCGCTTTTCCAAGCGATTTTGAGCATCACTTGGATAAAATGCTTGACAAGTTGGTTACACAATATAAATCCATGCAACTGGCATGGATTTATATTGTGTGACCAACTTATGCTGCTTTAAATGCAGCATGAATAGTAAAAAAAATGAATTAAAATGTAAAAAAACAAAAAAAAAACCATTACACTTACCTCTCTGGTGGCCCCCGGTCTCCTCTCTGGTGGCGCCCTCGGTCATCTGCATCCCACGGTGTTCTCAAAGGACCTGCGTTGACGTCATTTAGTCAGCTGACAGGTCACGCGACCGTCGACGTCAGCGGTCGCGTGACCATCACATGACTAAATGACGTCACCGCAGGTCCTTTGAGAACACTGCGGGACGCCGAGGACAGAGCACGCCACCGGAGAGGAGACCGGGGGCCACCGGAGAGGTAAGTATAACGTTTTTTTTTAATTCTCTTTTTACTATTGGTACCCGAGTCTGGAGGAAAGTTTCCTCTTTTCCAGACCCGGGTACCATCCGTGCATTGAACCACACAACACACCGCAATTACGCACAATAAATGGTTGTGCTGCGGATATTTCCACAATGATAATCCGCATCAGAAATTTCTGCAGCACATGCGGATTATCATTGGGAAACATGGCAGACAACTTAACAAGCGTTTTTAATGCGTTTTTGTGGCGGAAATGCAGCCACGGAAACGCATTAAATCCGCATCGTGGGCACACAGCCTTATACATCCTCGGCATTGTCTCAAGCAGCTTCTAACTCAAAATGGCAGCAGTGGTAAATGAAGCTTGCTTAGACTGAACAATTCAGCCCTTCATAAGCCAGCACATACTTTGGTTTGTTTCACATGTGCTTTTTTACACTTTGTTTCAATATGTGTCCTTTTGTGGATTTGGTGTCTTAGGCTATATGCCCACAATGCTGAATTTTTCCTGAGCGTTTCTGCCTCTCCCTGGTAGAAAAAAAACGCATGCGGATTTTACATGCGTTTTTTCTGCCAGGGAGAAGCGTTTTTGCATGCATTTTATCATGTGTTTTTTCAAGCGCTTTTCCAAGCGATTTTGAGCATCACTTGGAAAAGTGCTTGCAACTGGCATTGATTTATATTGATTTATATTGTGTCACCAACTTATGCTGCTTTAAATGCAGCATCAATAGTAAAAAAAAAAAGAATTAAAATATAAATATAAAATATAAAAAATAAAAAAATAACATTATACTTTTTACCTCTCCGTTGCATCCTTTGTCCTCGGCGTCCTGAAATGACCTGTGGTCGTCATTTAGTCAGCTGACAGGTCACGCGACCGCTGACGTCAGAGGTCGCGTGATCATCACATAACTAAATTACGTCACCGCAGGTCCTTTCAGAACACCGCGGGACGCCGAGGACAGAAGACGCCACCGGAGAGGAGACTGGGGACCGCCAAAGAGGTAACTTTAATGTTTTTTTTTTATTTATTTTTTACGTTTTAATTATTTTTTTACTAATGGTACCCGGGTCTGGAGGAGAGTCTCCTTTTCACCAGACCCAGGTACCATCCGCGCATTGAACCGCATAACATCCGCAAGTATGTATGTATGCAGTTCAATGCAAGTCAATGGCGGCGATTTTGCACAATAACTGGTTGTGCTGCGGATTTTTATGCAATGATAATCCGCAGCGGAAATTTCCGCAGCATGTGCACAGCACATGCGGATTATCATTGGGAAGCATGGAAGACAACTTAACAAGCGTTTTTAATGTGTTTTCGCGGTGGAAACGCCGTCGCGGAAAAGCTTTGAATCCGCATCTTGGGCCCACAGCCTTAAGTCTAAATCTACAATGAGTACTTTCCAATAAAAAAAGGAAAACCATTGCATAAAAAGGATTCTTCAAACTTTTGATTAGTACTGAGCTTAACCCTTTCATGACACGACGTGACATTTGGGGGAAGTCGTATGTTGTGTCTCTCCCTTTGATGAGGCTCCGGCGCTGAGCCTTGATCTTTTCAGGCACATGACAGCTGATCTGATCAGCAGTCATGTGTCTCTAACAGAAGCGGGTGAAATCGTGATCCACACACGGCTGTTAACATGTTAAATGTTGGTGTCAACCTCTGACAGCGGCATTTAACATGCCCGGGCTGGAAGCGCGTCAATGGCTACGGCCATCGGCGCACCTGTCACATGATCGCAGGGCGCCCATGGGTTGGCCTGCCAACACGGGTTTTGTAGAAGACTGCAGGTTGTCTGCTATGAGCGCCACCCAGTGGCCAGCATTCATAGTATATGAGCATTTCTGCTACACATAGCAAGGCTGAAACCCTAATATGTTCAGCACAAGCAATCGGATAACCGCAGTTGAAGTCTCCCAAGAAAAGTAAAGATTTCCAAAAATATTTAAAAAAATTAAAACCATATAAAGTTCAAATCGACACCCTTTTGCGCCATTCAAAATAAAACTATATAAAAAAAAACAAAAAACACATATTTGTGATATACGTATCGGCAGGTTCAGAAATGCCCGATCTATCAAAATATAAAAATAATTAATCCGATCGGTAAACGGCATAATGAGTAAAAAATTCAAAACGCCTGAATTACATTTTTTTGGTCGCCTCAACATTGCAATAAAAGGGGATCAAAACATTGTATGTACCCCAAAATGGTATCGATAAAAACGTCAGCTCAGGCCACAAAAAATAAAGCCCAAAATCCGGAAAAATGGAGACGCTACGGGACTCAGACATGGCGACATTTTTGTTTTTTTTACCAACTTTGGATTTTTTTTCACCACTTACACAAATAAGAACCTATACATGTTTGGTATCTGTGAACTCGTAAAGACATGTAGAATAATAATGGCAGATCACTTTTAGAATTTAGCTAGCATGGTAAAAAAAACACAATTGTGGAATTGCACTTATTTAAAAAAAAAAAAAACTTTGGCACTAGGAATTTTTTCCCTGTTTTCCAGTACACTATATGGTAAATTCAATGATGTTTTTCAAAAGTACAACTTCCTCAAAATACAAGCCCTCACATGGCTATATTGAGGGAAAAATAAAAAAGTTATTGCTCTGGGAAGAAAGGGAACAAAAATCAAAAATGAAAACAAAGCAGAAAATTGCCCGGGAGTGAAGGGGTTAAAGGGAAATGGACACATGCTGCCTAATCCGTGGGCAGCATATCTCCATCACTGACTGAATGAACTCATCCATGTATATTTTACTCTGAAAAGCTGCGTTCTTAGGTTCCCTTTAAGTACAGTACCAAACAGAGAAAAACAAACTTTTACTAGCCACTCGCATCCCTGACATGACAGGCCTCTGCCTATGAGCGCGTACAGCCCTGAATAAGAGCATATAGCCAACATAGATAACATAGCACCTGGCTTAGCCCTAGAATGGTCCAGCTGTGCAAAACAGCATATATATGGCTAGAAAAGACACTATCACTTTGCTTTATGCATATTATGTTAATATTAACTTTTACTTTAAGTTAAGTTTAAGTTGAATTCAAAAGTTATATAAATTGTTAATCTTTTATTTCTATTATTCTATGTTGTCAAAATTACTTACAACTCTGAATCTTCCACGACACAGATGAACTTGCGGGGGGGGATGTCTTTACACCCACATGATTTACTGCAGAAACATACAAATCAAGGTCTCTTTTAGTATTAAAAACAAAATAAAAATAACATTTTAACTAATAAAACCATCATGGTGGGGGCATTGTCCTAGCAAATGTGGAGTGAAGACGTGTTCATTGTTCTCCTGGGCCCTAATCCACAACTAATCAGATTGCATTTTACCTAACCAGATGGGTGGCAAAAGAGAAGATAGACACCTACACCATCACAAGACACTACAATTACCATGGAAGGCAGCATCCACCAATTCCTTACTGATACCTCAGATTGCGCTCCTAGATTCAGATGCAGACAGTTCAAGGTTCTGGAGTGTCCATCTCAGTCTCCTGACCTCAATATCATTGAGCCACTCTGGGGAGATCTGAAGCGCACATTTCATGCTAGACAGCCCAGGAATTTACAGGAACTGGAGGCTTTTTGCCAAGAAGAATGGTCAGCTTTACCATGTGAGAACATAAAGAATCTCATCCACAACTACCACAAAAGACTTCAAGCAGTCATTGATGTTAGAGGGGGCAATACACGGTATTAAGAACTGGGGTATGTGAACTTTTGATCAGGGTCATTTGGATGTTTTTGGTTGTCATTAAGATTTAAAACGAGAAAACACAGTAGTTTGACAATAAATGGCTTCACCCAACCAATGATGAATTTATGTATCAATGGTGTATTTAAGTACTGATGGTGATGCTTGTGGAATACTGATGGAATGTTCTGGTGATGTATTCATTTAACGATGATCGTTCTGTTGATGCCTTCCCTCATTAAAAATAAAATAACAATTTAAAATATTTGGTATGTCCACATCCACAAAAGTCTTATTTTGTGCTTACTTTGCCTCTACAGCCTCTTCCTCAATTACTGGCCTTTTTCTTTTTTTCTGTTGCCTTCCTAAAATATATAACAAAACTGATTATGATTCTCATTCATCTCCATATTTACACATTGTCAAAAGCAGCAGTCTCCACCTCTCACTAATGAAAGAAGCAGAACCTATTACACACCATATGGATAAACCTATTGAGACACATACACATTACTCCCAGAGATGCTTTTATGGCATTCCTTTTTAAATCCAGGGTCATTAATATGGAGTTGATCTCCCTTTGCAGGTAATAAAGCTTCCACTCTTTTGGAAGGCTTTCTTAAAAAAAAAATTGGGAATATTTCTATGTTGACTTTTATCCACTCTTCTAGAAGAGCATTTATCAGGTCAGTCGCTGATGTTGGACAGGAGGACCTGGCTTGCAATCTCTAGCTCATCTGATAGAGGTATCTGATGGAGTTGAGGTTAATCAAGTTCTTCCACATCAAACTCATCCAACTATGGCTTATTTGGACTTTCATGAACTGCCTTAAGACAACATATTACAGCAACATGCTGAATTCAGTGAGCTCTTTAGAACAAGCCATTCTTTCACAAATGTTTGCAGAGGCAGACTACATGTTTAGATGCTGGATTTTATATACCCGTGCCATTGGGACCAAAAGAGAAAACCTGAATTCAATGATTAAGAGGTGACTTTCCATCCTTGTCCATACAGTGTAAGGGCTCTTTCACACGTCAGTGTGTCCGGTACGTGTGGTGTCAGTTTCCACACATACCCAAGACACCAAATGAATGGGTCTACGCAAATGTCAGTGTGTTTCCACGGACCGTGTGTCCGAGTGACACACACGTAGACATGTCTGTTTTTGGCCAGCAGCTTGGATCACATGGACCCATTCAAGTCAATGGGTCTGTGTAAACACATACGGCACACGGATGCTATCCGTATGACACGTACCGGAGCCTGGGATCAGCGGTACAGTTAGCGCTGTTCCCAAGTGTCGGGTGCTGAATGCTGCCCTCATCATTGTTCCCTGCTTGCACTGCGATCAGCACCAGCAGGGACAATGATGAATAGTAGTATTCTGCTCCCACAGTGTCCAACTGTAAAATAAAAAAAACTTATACTCACCTGTCCTAGGTGTCCCCCCGCTGTAATCCATGCGAATGATTACACGCGGAGAATGACATGCTGCAGCGAGAGGGCCCCGGAGCTGCGCTCAGTGAGTGACAGGACACCGCTTGATGAGCTCAGCAGAGGTCCGGTGCCCTCTTGCTGCAGGAGCCATTTTCCCCGGCTCCTCTGTGTGAGCGGTTGCATGGATTACAGCAGTGGACACTTAGGACAGATGTGTATAAGTTTTTTTTTGTTTAATTCTCATTTCTACAGTTGGACACTGCGGGAGCAGACACTTCTATTCTCAAAATTGTCCCTGCTGGTGCTGATCACAGCGCAAGCAGGGAACTATGATGAAGGCAGAGTTCAGCACCCACCCGGTGCTTGGGAACAGGGCTAACTGTACACTGATTCCCCAGCCCCTGTACGTGTGATCCACACACGGACACAGATATCTCCGGTACTGGTGTTTCTGGTACCGGAAATATCAAGACATGTGAAAGAGCCCTAAAGCCTCCTTCACATGTACGTGTTTCCGGTACATGTGGCATCCGGTTTCACATGCACCGGAGACAAGTATCCACACATACCTATTATAATCTATGGTGATCTTCGTATGACCAGTCCATTTTCTCCCGGCTGCATGGATGACAAGGGCCAATACAAGTTTATGGCTCTGTGTAAAACATCCTTGTAACATCTTTGTGCTGTACATGTTTAACATTGCAAAGTATAGGAGAAGCTTTTGAATTGATATTTCTGAAGTCATAGTGGAAAAAAAATGGATGGCACACGGATGGAACACTGATCCAAAATACTGATGACAATGGTACCAGTATTATATGGATGTGTTAAGGGGGCCTTAGTCAAAGGAATCTATTACACATGTCATCCTTCGAATAACAAACCCTGAGCAGGAGGTTGCAACGAGGTAGACATAGAGCTTTTTCCCAGGATAGTGTAACTTTGTCTTTTACTCCATTTCTAATAAGAGCCATAAACTTTTTATATTTCAACATAGCTGCAAGAGGGCTTGTTATTTGCAGAACACCATTTATTTATGAAATAAGTGGAAACGGTGAGGAGAAAAACACTAGTTCCACAAATTCTTATTTGGAGTTTTGCATTAGCTCTGCTCACTTTGTGGTAATGTGGTGGTGATCTGTTAACTTTGTTCTATGGGTCAGTATGGTTACGGGATACCAAATCTATATATTCTTCTTTTGATTTACTACTTAAAAATAAAATAAAACCAATTACAAAAACAATTTGGCTTTGTCGACAATTTTCTGACAGCCATAATTTTTTAAAAAGTGGGCATCCGGCAATCAAGATAACCCTTCGGAAATCTGCGTCCATACTGCACGGTGGGCACATGGTCAATAGAACTGATGGCCACCATGTTGAAGTCTTTTACATGCCACTATCACACTTTAAAGAAGTAAAACTGATGTGAACAGAGACAACTGTAAGGCTAGGTACACACTCTGTTTGTGCTTGACATTGGCCACAGTCAGGATGGGTGTCATCCATCAGCTATAGGGGCGCACTGCAAGGAAAACATACTGTATAGCATACGTTTCTCTGCCGTGGGCTTCTGTGTAGAAAGGCACAGCCCACTGTGATTTGCTTTTCCAGTTTTTTTGCCAAGTTTTTAATTTATTTTTTAACGGTGTTCACTGAAGGGGTTAACTTCAGTTTTATAGATCAGGTCATTTCGACGATAACAAATGTGTACTTTTATTTTTGTTTTTACATAAATATAGTTATTTATTGGTATGTTTATTATTTTTATTTTGTAATTTTTTTTTTAGATTTTTACAATTTTTTACTTTTTTTTTTTTACTTTGTCCTATAGGATTTTAATTTTTATTACTGTAGATTACTGGTACAACACATTTCAATGCTCCAGCACTGCAATACATTATACCTGTCAGTGTTAGGCAATGTTCACATATTGCGTTTTTGATTCATGTTTTTTATGCAAATTAACCTCTTCACCCCCTGGCCATTTTCAATTTTTGTGCTTTCTTTTTGCTCCCCTTCTTTCTAGAGCCTTAACTTTTTTTATTTTTCTGGCAATATGGCTGTGTGAGGACTTATTTTTTTGCAGGACGAGTTGTACTTTTCAACAACACCATTGATTTTACCCTATAATGTACTGAAAAACAGGGAAAAAAACTTCCAAGTGTGGTGAAATTCCAAAAAAAGTGCAATTCCACAACGGTTTTTTTTTTTTTTTATCTACCATGCTCACTAAATGTTAAAACTAATCAGCCATTATGATTCTCCAGGTCATTACAAGTTTGCAGATACAAAACATATGTAGGTTCGCATTTATTTAAAGGGGTACTCTGGGGAGATAAAAAAAATGTGTACTGTTCCTGCACTCATACACTATAAAGACAAAATGGTCAGTGCAGTTTAATTATCTTTATAACCCTTGCAATTCCACGTGACAGAATCTGCTCCTGACCACTCACCCTTCCCATCCGGGTCATTACATGATACACAAGTGTTCAGCCCCCCCCCGTAAGGAACAGCCACCCTGAGAAGAGAGGACATGGCCTGTTCCAGTGCTGTTCAGAGCTCCAGCGCCATGATATCTGTTTGGTTAGTTCAAAAATATGGGGCATGCTCCCTTCTAGCAGGGCTGTGGAGTCGGGAGTCGGTGCCCATTTTGGTGGAGTCGGAATCCGTATAAAATGGTCCGACTCCAACTCCTAAAATGTATAATAAATTGGGTACAGTAGTTCAATGCAGTTTGTGGGGAATATTTTTTCATAAGAATTTGGGAAAGTTATGAAATGTCCTATAAATGTCTGTCCTATTCCCCATCTAAGGGTCTAGACTTTTAGCTGAGATTAATCTGTGATACAGTAAAGTTATCACTTAAATATGAGCCATGCATGAGGGAGTTGGTGTCATGGAAATTGAGGAGTCAGAGGTTTGGCAAACCGACTCCACAGTCCTACCTTCTAGTAGCAGTCATGTCAACAAGAAGATGCAAACACATGCTCGGCTGTACAACAGGAAAAAATGGACCCCAAAATTTCAAAATTTGTTATGCAATTTATCCTGAGTACACCGATACCCCATATGTGGGGGAAATCCACTGTTTTGGAGCACGGCATGGCTCGGAAGGGAAGCATCGCCATTTGATTTTTTTGGATGTAAAATTTCCTTGAATAATTAGCAGACGCCATGTCGTGTTTGGGGAGCCCCTGATGTGCCTAAACATGGGAAACAACCCACAAGTGACACCATTTTGGAAACTAGACCCCTTAAGGAACTTATCTAGATGTGTGGTGAGCACTTTGAACCCCAAGTGTTTTACAAAAGTTTATAACGTAGAGCCGTGAAAATAAAAAAATCTCTTTTTTTCAACAAAAATTATCTCCTGAGTACGCTGAGGCCTCCATATGTTGGGTAAAACTATTGTTTGGCCACACGGCAGGGCTCAGAAAGGAAGACGTATAATTTTGGAATGCACATTTTGATGGAATGGTCTGTGTGTGTCATATCGTGTTTGGAGAGCCCCTGATGTGCTTAAACCAGGGCTGTGGAGTCGGTAAGCCAAACCTTGGACTTTGACTCCTCAATTTCCATGACACCAACTCCGACTCCATGACTCTGACTCCCTCATACATTGCTCATGTTTAATTGATAAATTTACTGTAGCACAGATTCATCTCAGCTAAAAGTCTAGACCCTGAGATCAGGAATAGGACATTCATAGGACATTTCATAACTTTCCCAAATTCTTGTGAAAAAATATTCCCCACAAACTTTATTGAACTACTGCACCCAATTTATTATATATTTTCGGAGTCGGTCCATTTTATACCAACTCCACAGCCCTGGCTTAAACAGTGGAAAACCCCCACAAGTGACCCCATTTTGGAAGCTAGACCCTTTAAGGAACTTATCTAGATGTATAGTGAGCACTTTGAACCCCAAGTGTTTTACAAAAGTTTATAATGTAGAGCCATGAAAATAAAAAAAAAAACACTTTTTTTGAACAAAAATAATCTTTTAGGCCCCATTTTTTTTATCTTCATAAGGATAACATGAGAAATTGAACCCCAAAAGTTGTTGAGCCATTTCTCCTGAGTACGCTGATGCCCCCATATGTGGGGTAAAACTATTGAAGGGCGCACGGCAGGGCTCAGAAAGGAAGAAGAGAAATTTTGGAATGCACACTTTGATGGAATAGTCTGCAGGTGTCATATTGCGTTTGGAAAGCCCCTGATGTGCTTTAACAGTGGAAAAACCATACAAATTACCCCATTTTGGAAACTAGACAGAAGGAATAAATCTAGATGTGTGGTGAGCACAGGTGCATCACAGAATTTTACAACATGGATGTGTAAAAATAAAAAAATATATACAGTAGTTTCCCCACAAAAAATTTGTTTTAGCCCCCAATATTTTCATTTTCACAAGGATAGCAGGGAAAATGAACTCATCTAGCGGTGCAGTGAGCATGTTGACACCACATGTGCCTCACAGAAATTTACCCCATTGGGCGGTGAAGAAAGAATAATTACATTTTTCACCACCAAAGTTTTGTTTTAGATTTTACATTTTCACACAGGAAAATGGGTAAAAATGGCACCAAAATTTGTCCCACAATTTATGCTGAATGTGGAAATACCCCATATGTGGCTGTACAGTACTGCTTAGCCACATCGTGAGACTCCGGAGGGAAGGAGCGCTATTTGCCTCCTGGAGCGCAGATTTTGCTAGAATAGTTTGCAGACTCCATTAACAGAGACCCTAAGTGCTAAAAGAGCAGAATCTCCCCTCAAGTGACTCCATTTTGGAAATTATACCCCTTTGAGAATTTATGTACAGGTGTGGTGAGGATTTTAACTACATGGGTGTTTTCCAGAAACAAGGAGCAGTGGATGCTGCTGACTGAAAATTGCAAACTGCCATTGTAGTGACCAGTACGTTACGCCTAGCTTGTGCTTCTGGAGACATGCACCCGTAAATTAGGCGGGCTCTTGTCGCAAAAGTAATGCCAAACATGTGGATGCTAACTGCGATTTAGGCACACTGTGGGGCTCAAAAGGGAGGTGGGCATTTGTATTTGGGAGCACAGAATTTACTGAATTTCTTTTGGGGGCAAGAGCCATTTCGCTTTTCCAGAGCTTTTGTGCTACTAATAACGTGGAAGCCCCCTATATTTCCGTTAACAGATGATGGACCCGAGTGGGTACTTGCTTTTTTCGTGGATTGAGCCAAAGCTTTTATTGTGATCCAAAATGTTATGTAAAATGTTCCCATTTATCCTGTGCTCTAAGCTCAGCAGTGATATCGGGGTTTCCATTTAAATCTAAGAGTGACGTAATTCAGATGAAACTCCAGAGGGATCCATTCATTATAATGAGGCAGCAGAGTTACTCTGGACCCTGTCTGGCCTCTGTTTAGCAGTGTCCTTTTTTTTCAGAGGTGAATAAAACTATGGCCGACGGCACTTTTTTATGCACACCTAATAAAAAAGACGGACATCGTGGGATTACAGGCCACACGGCGTCCACAGGGTCTCCATTTGCCTCATTATAGGAAATCTTCCGCCGGGGGTTCCGTCTGAATCACGTATTTCAGAGATTTACACAGGAAGCACTGTGAGTGCTCAGCACAGGATAAATGTGAGCCGAGCCTTACTGCAATCCTTGGGAGGCAGAAGGAACAAATCAGCAGCAGGTGAAGAATTGGCTTAATTTATTTTTTACGCTATTCCTTGTGCGGTGTAAGTGATTAGACGTCTTTATTCTTCAGGTCGGTGCGATTACAGCGATACCAGATTTATAATGGATTTTTATGTTTGGCAGCTGTCACACACTAAAAGTGCTTTTTTTCCTCCAAACACTAGTTTCTCCAAACACTAGTTTTTGCATCGCCATATTTTGAGAGCTATAATTTTTTCATATTTCGGCTGACAGAGTCAAGGTAACGATTTTAGCGGTAACATTTTTATTTACATTTGTCTTTTTGATCGCGTTTTATTCCACTTTTTCTTCAGCGGCATGATGATAAAACACCTTTTTTTTCCTTCATTTTTTTTTTTTTTTTTTTTACCGTGTTCACTAAAGGGGTAAATAGTGGGATTGTTTCATAGGTCAGGTCATTCCTGACGAGGCATAATATTTATGGGTACTACGCCAGATGACCTGGCCCCCACAGTCACCAGACCTGAACCCAATCGAGATGGTTTGGGGTGAGCTGGATAGCAGAGTGAAGGCAAAAGGGCCAACAAGTGCTAAGCATCTCTGGGAACTCCTTCAAGATTGTTGGAAGACCATTTCCGGTGACTACCACTTGAAGCTCATCAAGAGAATGCCAAGAGTGTGCAAAGCAGTCATCAAAGCAAAAGGTGGCTACTTTGAAGAACCTAGAATATAAGACATATTTTCAGTTATTTCACACTTTTTTGTTAAGTATATAATTCCACATGTGTTAATTCATAGTTTTGATGCCTTCAGTGTGAATGTACAATTTTCATAGTCATGAAAACACAGAAAAATCTTTAAATGAGAAGGTGTGTCCAAACTTTTGGTCTGTACTGTATATGTTACATTTTTGAAGAACTGGGGGAAAGAGATTCAGTGGCCAAGAATTAATCTGAACCCAATCAAGACACCTATGGGGAATTCTGAAGAGACAAGTTAAAGAGGTTGTTCCATGAACAGAAGTTCATTTTAATCAATAGATTTTGAAATAATTATAATTTCCACAATTAGATGTGTTTAAAAAAAAGGTTTCTGTGCTGAGATAATCTTATAAATGTGCCCCTGCTGTGTACTATGTAATGGCTGTGTCTGACCGTGCAGGAACATGATCTGATCATACTACATCTCCTGGGCAAGGGGGTAGAAAAAAAGTGAATAGACATTACAGCAGGGGATCACAGATGATTCTTTCTTTGAAGTATAACATTGTTTAAGAACAGGCAGGGAAATGTTTTATCTCACAAAAAGAATCAGCTGTGAACCCACGCTGTAATGTCTGTATACTCTTTGGCTCCCCCCACCCCCTGCCCAAGAGATGTGGCATTATCAGACTATGTCTCTGTATGGTCGGTGAGACATGGCCATTACACAGTACACAACAGGGGCACATTTATAAGATCTCAGCAAAGAAACATTTTATTTAAACACATCCGATTGTGGAACTTATTATTCCAAAATCTATTGATTAAAATGTACTTTTGTTTATGTGAAAAACCCCTTTAAGCATCACTCTCATCCATCATCCAGGCTCTAAAAGAGGTTGTTCTTGAAAAAAGGGAAGAGATAGATGTTGCAATATGTCACCAACTTGTTCATTCCATGCCTAGAAAACTTGGTGTTGTCCTTAAAAGTCATGAAGCTCATACCAAATACTAGATGTAGTAGTTTTTGATGTGGGGTGTATACATTTTTGCATTAACTAATTTGAGAAAAACTGAAGATTTTGTAAGAAAAGTCATAAGTTCATACTTTAACTGCTGGCTACAGCAAGCTCCAGGGATAAAAGCTGGGAGGTAGCACAGGTGCAAAATACTGGTGAACAACCACTCACACCGACCATTCATAGGGAAAGGGGTGAATGATTAGAATTCTAGATGCATGTGAATAAAACCTGCATAATGTGCCAGTCACACAGATACGTGTAGTGCACCACGCCGGCTTATTATGTATAAGTGCGCCAACCATCCTATTTTCCCCACCAACACTACAGAGCCTGGTTGTATCCTGCAAAGATTAAAAATATTAGAGTTAATGGTTTATATTTTGAGCAAAATATGCAAGTTTGTAACCTGTGTCATAGGTCCCCATTTTCTTGTGAGTTCCTACACTAAAATTACAAGCAATTCACTGAAAAGGACATTAAATCCCCCAAAACTGTAAGAGCAAAAAGCAGCCTAATTTACCAATATTTGATCACAATACTAATGCATTAAGGATGTAGCTGACCACCATGATAAAAAGACAGAGCACTACACATACAAAGGGCCAGACTGGCCATTAGACGGGTCGGTACAGCCGTGGGCCACACTGTCTGGTACACTGTTAACAATATCAGCTTCCTGTGGATGCTGATACTGATAAGGACACGTTCACACTAGGTTTTTTTTCAGCTTTTTTTTAATGAAAATTTTCAGCTGTGTTTTACAGTACCAGCAAAGTTTAAGATTTCAGAAATCTCATGCACACACCTTGGTTTTTGTGTCATCAGTATTTTGTGCTTTGCATGTTTTTTTGTTGTACAATAGAGCAAAAAACGCCTCGTGTGAACACAGACATCAGGCTTTGCTGCATTTTTAGTGAAAAAAAATCAATTACAACAGTATGTGAAACTCATTTATTTTTGTGTTTTTCCCAAGTTTACCATCTTGTCTTGGTCACCTGAGATTACAATTTGGATTAGTACAGTTTAATTAAATTTTTGATGTTTACAACAATAAACATTGGTTGAGCCAGGTGTGTGATTGAACAATACCTGAGCAACTCAATGGCAGACCATAGTTTGAAAATAAATAGTGTCCTATAAACTCAATGCACTGCCAGTGTCTTAAGTAAACTATTCCTGAACAATTAACCTCCCTCAACTGTTATATTTGTAATTCGGGTTAATATAGTTTCACATATATTTTGCATTGGTGACATGTGTTCATGCTTCTGTGATGAAAGCAAAGCTGAATTTTGGGATCTTGAAAAACGCACCAAAACTGGAGTTTTTGACGCAGCTTCTTTCCTGCCAAGAGATCAGGTTTTGCTGCAGAGAAAAATGCTGAAAAAACGCCTAGTGTGAACATACCCTAACAGTTGTGATTGAGCATAGAGCTACTATATTAGTGCCACATCGCTTACTGTTAGGCCACAGGATACCTCTGGCCAGCTGGAGGCCGGCACCGCACAGGGGATATCAGGCTGTGCGGTGACATCACTGCATCACGCCATGCGCATTCACTGAGACACAGGTTAGAAGAGGGGACAGAGACTCGGGACTGTGGAGAACAATCCTACTATATAGTGGACCATGTGGGACTATCATACTGTATGAGGGCTGTGTGATGCCTTTATACTGTATACTGTATTGGGAGGCCCAACATAATGTTAAGCTAACAGATGGATTAGAGAAGGCACAGCGCGCCAGCTTCAGCAATCAAATGTACTCGCGTCTTTCACTTCCGAATCACATCTGGGTGACATCAGCAGCGTAATCAGATCAGCGGCACCGCAGAGGTGCATACAACGTCGGTGGTAAGTGCTTCAGTGAAGCCGGATAGAAGATTTGTTGTAATAGGGTGGGGAGGGATTTGAGGAGAAAGTATGGGGAGCGATCAGAGTTGGGTGCAGACACAGTATGGAGAGCAAGGGGGGATGGGTGCTGACAGTATGGGGAGCGAGGAAGGGGAGATGGGTACAGACACAGTATTGGGAGCAAGAGAGGGAGGGATGGTGTCATGTATTCCACAGGGACGACACCGGGGAGATCACGCAATACCTCACCGTGCCGTCACTATCAGGATTTTGCCAGGGATCCGCGAGCACACGGCCCCACTACTCACTACGGAGGTATCGGCAAGCAACCAGTGGGCATATGGCGTCACACCTCTGGATTCCAGCGCATGGAATATGTGTTTACGCCCTCCATACGATCACTGTCAGCTTCACAATAGCCCAATTATTAATATTATTGGCTGCCACCACCGGCCGAGTTTGAAATATAATACAGGCCTGGCCAAACGCCTGCGTTCTGGTAGCATATAGCTTCGGGGGAGGGAGCGATTACAGGACAAAAGAAACAGAAATATTTATATTTAATCCAAAAGGGAGGCAGTGTTTAGGAAAAATATATACAAGGATGTTATAAAGGAGACATTTATAGTACAGAATAGACAGTTACATAAAATAGGATTACAGAAGAAACTTATTATAGAGTTCGCAGAGACGAATAAGTATAGCTGTAGGGGGGGCTCCCAGATTTGATTTGAGCGTTATCTAAAGCAATCTGTTGCTTATAGTCTCTATACCCACTTGGCAAAGAACATTGATCAATCTTCCGTCGGCTCTCTTGTGTCGAAGGGGAAGATCGGCCCACACACCCCTGTGATGACATCATGTGGGCTCGGGCTCCACCCTTCATGTTTGTATTTAAAACCTGCTTTTGGGATAACTTATCGCTTGTTGATCACAGAAGCTTGCAAACGACGCCATTTTTTCCGTTATGATTTTAGCTTCATTTAGAGACCACACATGGCGCAGTTTCGATCCGTTATTCTGGTGCTTTTGCACTACAGCTCCACGGAGGGGTTTATGGCTATGCAAAAATAAGCATATTATTCCTTGGCTGACCCTGCCACTAAAAATATAGGTCCCGTTATTATCGGACGTATGGAACTTTAGTTATTCCGTATTTCGTATCGGAGTCAAAAATCCTGCAGTTTGTGGTTGGGGAATTGTCTTAATTATTGTAAGTGCGTTTGATGCCTAACGAGCCATTTCCTCTCTCCTTCCATCTCTGCCCATCTGCTGGAGGTGTCTACTTCGCAGGTCTGTGCTAAGAGGAACTGCATTCGTATGTTAAATAGAATAGGCTATTGAGATTCTTGTACTGTTATTGGCATACAGACAGCTGCGTGGAGTGTCAGCTCTTGTCTCGTGACAAATAGGGGATAAGGGAGTGGTGAGGGGGGCTTCAGGGGGAGAAGGAAAATTTTCAATATCTCTCAATATTTCCCTGACAGATGGTTACAGACACAGTATGGTGAGCAAAGTGTGGGAATGGGTGCGGACACAGTATGGGGTGCAAGTAGACAAAATAGACACCGAGGGGATAAATATGTGAGGAGACAGTATGAGGAAGGGGGGAAAAATGTGTGCAGAGACTATTGAGAGGAATAGTGTGTGGGGGCAGTATAAAGAAAGGACAGCATGGGAGTACAGTGTGCCGAGGATGGGGAATGTGATGAGGGGCACAGTGTAGAGACTGGGCACTATAGGGGAGACAGTGTGAGAGGACAGTGTGAAGAGGGGGCCCAGTATATACAGTATAGGAGAGGGGAAATGAAGGGCAAGTACCATAAGGAGGACAGTGTGTGGAAGTCATATTTTGTTCAGGGAACACAGTGAGAGGCAATTATTTATTGAGGGACTCAGCATAGGGCAGTTATTTTTATTCAGGAACATTATAATCACGCTACTATTTTTATGGGCATTGTGTGGTGATGTACTGCACAAGACCGGAGAAGATGGAAGTCTACAAAGACAAAGTGTGGATGAGAAAAGTCAATATAGCGTCTGAACAAGATGAAGAATAGAGAATGATTTCAATCAGAGACAATGTACCTGGACGTAAATGTTTGTATGTGATACTAATTCTCATCAGTACTGTGGTTTCAGCATGGTCCGCAGCCTGATGATGATTTATAACAACAACTCCCAGCATCATCTTACCATTGTTAAGGATATACTGGGAGTTTAGGTTCATGCGATAAAAATGATACAAATGTGTATGGATCTGATCTGACATTACTATTAATGTACCATGAACTGATGCCGGTTTTGGTGATGTAGTTCTGTGCTGATGGTGGTTCTGGTGCTGAATTCATGAATGAAAAGTGGTTCTGGTGATGTATCAATGGTGGTCCTGGTGATGTATTTATGTACTGCTAGTCATTATGGTAATGAATTTCTGTATTGCTGGTGGTTCTGGTGATGTATATCTGTACTGATGAGGTTTGTGATGGTGTGTTTCTGTATGGATGTCGGTTCTACTGATGCATTTCTGTACTGATAGTGATTTTATTGATGTATTATTGTGCTGTTATTGAATTTGATCGTGTACACATGTAATAATCCATGACTTGTATGATTACGTGATACATGTCTATATTAATAAAGCATTGTGTTTGACAAATTATAGGTTACTATATTTTTATTTATGTTAGGAGCATTAAAAGGGTTGTCTAAGTTTGTAATGAAAGTATGCAGTTACTCTACGTGACTGCAGACTTCTGAATTCCCACAGTGAGCACTGCAACCTAACTGGATTCTCTGGTGCCATCGGTGAGAGCAGGAAGTCAAGAGACCACATGTATGCGATTTACATACATGCAATCATGTGCCAACTAGACATGCATGGCCTCGCTAAATTAAAATTAATTGAGTGAGGCTGGACACATCTAGTCGGAATCTGGTTGGAAGTTTGCAAACACTGCGTTTGTATGACCGTACACTCTTGCCGCAATCATGGAAGAATCCTAAAAGTGCGCAGTACACGCATTGTGAGAATTCAGAAGCCTGTTGTCACCTAGAATGACTGCCCCGTAGCATTCCAATCCTAAAAGCGTGTAATATACTCACTGTCAACTCAGCTTGCTAGTTCCAGAAGTCATCACATGGCCAATTCACTCAAGCGATTTGCATACTTACGGTCAAGTGAAATCTAGCGTTTCTGGTTGCTGCTCTCAGTTTTTCACTGAACATTGAGAATTAGGAAGAGCAGCTAGTTGGCACATGATTGTAAGTGTGTAAGTCGCATATGAATGAACGGTCACATGACGACTACTCAAACCGCATGAGGAAGGGGGGTTGCGCCAAACTGAATTCTTGCTCCCAGTGTGGAAAACCTAGATGTCAGGGACAAGATAATAGAACAGCACAAAGCTGGAATGGGCTACAAAACCATAAGTAAGACACTGGATGTGAAGGAGACAACTGTTGGTGCAATAGTAAGAAAATGGAAGAAATAAAAAATGACTGTCAATCGACATCCATCTGGGGCACCATGCAAAATCTCACCTCGTGGGGTATCCTTGATCATGAAGAAGGTGAGAGATCAGCCTAAAACTACACGTGGGGAACTTGTTAATTATCTCAAGGCAGCTGGGACCACAGTCACCGAAAATTACGCCTTAAAGGTTTAAAATCCTGCAGTGCCCGCAAGGTCCACCTGCTCAAGAAGGCACATGTGCAGGCCAGTCTGAAGCTTGCGAATGAACACCTGGATGATTCTGTGAGTTATTGGGAGAAGGTGCTGTGGTCAGATGAGACAAAAGTTGAGCTCTTTGGCATTAACTCAACTCGCCGTGTTTGGAGGAAGAAGGATAAGTATAACCCTGAGAACATCGTCCCAGTCGTGAAGCATGGTGGGCGAAACATTATACTTTGTAGGTGCTTTTCTGCAAAAGGGGACATGACGACTGCACCATACTGAAGGGAAGATGGATGGGGTCATGTATCGCAAGATTTTGGCCAACAACCTCCTTCCCTCAGTAACAGCACTGAAGATGGGTCGTGGCTGGATCTTCCAGCAAGACAATGACACAAAACATACAGCCAAGGCAACAAAGGGGTGGCTCAAAAAGAAGCACATTAAGGTCATGGAGTGGCCTAGCCAGTCTCCAGACCTTAATCCCATACAAAACTTATGGAGGGAGTTGAAGCTCCGAATTGCCAAGCGACAGCCTCAAAATCTTAATTATTTAGAGATGATCTGAAAAGAGGAGTGGTCCAAAATTCCTTCTGACATGTGCAAACCTCATCATCAACTACAAAAAACATCTGACTGCTGTGCTTGCCAACAGGGTTTTTGCCACCAATTATTAAGTGTTGTGAGCGCAGCACAGAAGCCGGGGAGAGACAGGAGGCAGAGGCACAGCCTCTATATAGCAAGCAGGAGAGTACAACAGCTGAGCACCTCGTAACAGGAATGGATAGGAGGCAAATCGATGATAGATGGACAAATGGAGAGGATTTGGAGACAAATTACAGGCAGGGATTGTCTCCCTGTCAGAGATATGAGTCCATGGATAGTGACTGTTAACAGGAAAAGAGCATCCAGGAACTGTCAGTAGCAGTCACAGACTACTATTCCAATATAAAAGCTTGCTACTCCAGCCAAATAACAATGGCATAGAGGAGTTTATAATTAATGGAGAGATATGCGTTTCTTTATAAGGGATTAAACTTCCCATCTATGCTTCCCCTTAAATATGTCCAGATGAGGAACAATCATAATCAAAGGATCATAACTCCTACCCTTAAGATAATGAAGAGACCTTTAAAAGGCTGTCTGCCACCTGTCAATCACATGAATCTAATAAAAAAAATGAGAATAGCTATCAGGAGATGAGTTCTCAAGAGCGCATTAACACAGAGGATTTAACCCTCAACTGGTGAGGTGGGGTTTGGCACAACCCAGTGAATTTTTGATCGGCTGCCACGTTTCATAATGCCCTCGGATTGAATCATCAAAGTATTACATTTTCCGATACTTGCGGGTGTCAAAAATTTGTTATACTCATGTGTAATCAATCGCCAATAAGAAAACGATTAAAACTAATGTGATCTTTGCATTTTCAGTAAAAATAAGAGATTTCTAAACACTGGGGTATTGGAAACCCCACCACCAGTTGCGTGACAAAAACCCCACCTCACCAGTTGAGGGTTAAATCTCCAAGAGAGAAAGAAAGAATCTGCAACCTTACGAACCAATGGTCTAAATTATACTAACACATCCTCTACATCTTCTTACCATAGAAGCAATAGCTTTGTCTCAATTCAATCTGAATACCCCTTAGACACGTCAGATGCAAGCTCTGAAAACTCAAAAGGCATCCAATCACAAAATAATTATAACGAGTCTAATGGTCATCAGTCATTTCAGGTCCTTAATAATTATTTCATTAAGAACATACACGCTACCAACGCACCTGTAACAGAAGAGTTTGAGGAGAATTTGCAATGCTCTACTTCAATCCCTTGAATGTCGCCCCACCCCAACTCAAGTTAATATTTTAGACAGGTACTTGACTAACCCAGAAGGTAATTTTCTTCACAAAACTACGACCGCAATAGACAAAGTTACCCTTATTCAAGCAATGCCATGAGAGACATTCATTAAGGATATATTAATGGAGGTCAATAGCCCTGATTCACATACCGTATTTTTCAGACCATAAGATGCAGTTTTTTTCCCCAAAATTTGGAAGGAAAGTGGGGTGTGTCTTATGGTCCGAACAGTACTTTACCGTTGGTGGTGGAGCGGGGATCGCAGGGTCCTCCGGCGGCGGCAGAGGTGAGATGCGGCTGGAGCCGGGGCCTGTACCTCTGCTGGTGTCCGGCGGTGAGGCAGAGGAGCCGGGGGCTCTGCCGGGCTGTGAGCGATGTCCTGCAGTGCGGCAGAGCACGGTGTACGGCTTCCGGGGGCGGCGGCCATCTTCCCAAGGCCGTAATCCACGGGAAAATGGCCGCCGGCGCATGCGCCGACCCGGAGCTCCGGCGTCCATTTTCCTGCAGATCACAGCCTCAGGACGCCGGAAACCGCACACGCTGCTCTGCCGCATCTCCGGAAACCACTCACAGCCCGACAGAGGCCCCGGCTCCTCTGCATCACCACCGGACACCAGCAGAGGTACAGGCCCCAGTCCACTGGCCCCAGGCCACAGGTCCAGGCCCGTCCACAAGCCCCAGTCCACAGGCCAGGCCCCAGTCCACAGGCCAGGCCAGGCCCCAGTCCACAGGTCCAGGCCCCAGGCCCGTCCACAAGCCCCAGGCCCGTCCCCAGTCCACAGGCCAGGCCAGGCCCCAGTCCACAGGCCAGGCCAGGCCCCAACCAGACACCGGCATCTCACCTCTTCTGCTGCCGCCGAGTTCCTGAGGCAGGAAATGGAGGGACCTGCGATCCTGCTCCACCCCCCCCCCCCCCCAAGGTAAGATACCTAATCAGAGTATAAGACGGACCCCATCTTATAAAAATTATTTTTTTTCCTATTTTACACCCCAAAATTTGGGGTGCGTCTTATGGTCCAGTGCGTCTTATAGTTCGAAAAATACGGTAGTTTAGTTACATCCTCTGAAATTACAAAAATGAAAGTAAGAATCGATAAGGTAGTATCTTAGTAAACAACACAAAATCATTCGGAGATGGTGAGCTCAATTAATTCTTTACAAAAAGGTCTCATCTTTTAAAGCTAAGATGTCTAATCTTGAAGACATTTCTAGAAGGAACAATTTAAAATAAGAAGCATTCCTAAATCAGTCCAACCAATTAAATTAGATAGCTATATCACCAAAATACTAGCTCAACTAATTTCAAACATATGCAAAGATAAGACAGTCGCCAAGGTCTATAGGATTGCAAAGCCTCATTACATCTCTCCCGATATTCCAAGAGACGTTAAAGTAAACTTCTACTCCTTTTTAACAAGAAATACCACTATCAATGATGTGGAACTCAAAAACTATAGGCCCATTATGATTTCATCTCTTTATAGATCTATCAAGAGCCACTCTACAAGCCAGGAAATCTGTCTAACAAACTACAAAATAACTACTTTGTGTAGCATCGGCATCTCTGCCCTCTGCCAGGCAGAGATGTCGTCCCCCTTACCGCCGCGCTCCTACCCCGGCGTCTTGAGGCTCCCCTGCTGTTGCAGTCGGTACGCGCAGCTTCCTGGGCACTGTGCTTAAGGCGCACGCACTCCTTCCCTCTTAAAGGGGCCACGCGCGCCGTCCTAAGGAGTCCCCGGCCAATGGCCGGAAGACTTCTCACATATAAGGGACCTCCTCCAAAATGGAGGTGCCCGTGCAAGGTTGTTGCTCTGTGTGCTAACTTTGCTTCAGCCCTTAGGTCCCGCTGCCAGTCTGACTACCAGTCCAGTCCGCCAGCCTGACTGCCAGTCCAGTCCGCCAGCCTGACTACCAGTCCAGTCCGCCAGCCTGACTACCAGTCCAGTCTGCCAGCCTGACTACCAGTCTAGCCCGCCAGCCTGACTACCAGTCCAGCCCGACAGTCAGCTTCCAATCCAGTCTGCCAGTCTGTCTCTCGGCTTGGCCAGTAAGCCTATCTGGAGCCTTTACCTGCTACCTGTCTCCACCAGCCGGAACACACTCCAGTCTGCCTACGGTCCAACCCGCCAGTCTGTTATGGGCTTAGCCAGTCCGCCTACCCAGAGAACTTACCAGTAACCTGTCTTGCCTGCCAGCCAGCCTACCTGGAGGCTCCGGCCTGTTACCTGCCGTGCCTACCAGCCTGCCTACCTGGAGGCTCCTGCCTGTTACTTGCTGTGCCTACCAGCCAGCCTACCTGGAGGCTCCTGCCTGTTACTTGCTGTGCCTACCAGCCAGCCTACCTGGAGGCTCCTGCCTGTTACCTGCTGTGCCTACCAGCCTGCCTACCTGGAGGCTCCAGCCAGTTACCCGGGGTGTCCGCCAGTCTGTCTACCCGGACCACCCATCAGCCTGCCTGCCGTGCTCATCTGCTGTACCGGTCAGTCCCTGTCATCTGACCCATGGGAGTCACCTGCTCTCATACAAAGACTGGCCCAGAGTGGCACCTGGTCCCTCTGCTCGGTCCCTCCCTGGTTCACGGAGTCATTTGAGCCGCCGTGCGACCTTGGTCAGTCCGAGTAGATACTTAGTCACGCCCCTTTGGTCCCTCTTTGCACCGCAGCACAGAGGTTCCACCACTCGGATCCATAACACTTTGTGCGGGAATAAGCTACTGTTGGTTAGAATCAGCCACTTTGCAGGTCAATTTAGGAAGCAAGATTTACTTCCTTTTTTGCCAGTAGGACTAAATCTCCTAAGAACATTAAGGCTAAGTTCCCTCGATGCAGAAATGCTGCAGATTTTTTCCGCATCTTCCTGGCAGGGAAAAAGCATGCGGAATTTACATGCATTTTCCCTGCCATGGTAGAAGCGCTTGTCAAGCGTTTTTGCGTGCATTTCTGCATGCGGGTTATCAAGCGGTTTTCCAAGCGATTTTAGCATCACTTGGAAAAGTGCTTGACAACTTGGTCACACTATATAAATCCATGCAACCGGCATGGATTTATATAGTGTGACCAAGTTAATAGTTGAAAAAAAAAATAGTAAAAAATAAACATTATGATTACCTTGAGATGGCCCCCGGTCTTTTCTCCGGTGAGTCCGGTCTCTTGTACGGCTCGCGGTGGTCTAAGAGGATCTTTGATGACGTAATTTAGTCATGTGACAGGTAACGCGACCGCCGACGTCAGCGGTCAAGTGACCTGTCACATGACTAAATTACGTCATGGAAGGTCATTTTAGACCATCGCGAGACGCTGTGGAGCCAAGACGCATCGCTATGGAGACCAGGGGCCATCGGAAGGAAAGTATAATGTTTATTCTTTATCTTAAAGTCTCCTCTTCTCCAAACCCCGGTACCATCCGCACATTGAAACGCTAAATATCCGCATGTGCACATGTAGTCATGCGGATATTAAGCGATTCAATGCAAGTCAATGGCGGCAATTACGCAGCGTGTCCACAAAATTAATGGACATGCTGAGTATTTTTCCGTAATGATAATCTGCAGCGGAAATTTCCGCAGCATGTGCACAGAATATGCGGATTATCATTGGGGACCATGGGGCACGTATTACCAAGCGTTTTCGCAGCGGAAATTCCGTGGCAAAAACGATTGAAAAACGCATAGTGGGCACGCAGCCTAAAACTGCAAAATATCTTGAAACAAATCTAATCCCAATGCTAATTATCACCAACGGGAATAAAATCCCAGTAATTTACTCAGTCATCACAGACTACATATCAGCTAACATACACTTAATCCTATGTGGTTATTTGTTTCAAACCCATCAGGATAACAGAGACTCTCATTTCAATTAAAAATCAATATTTTTTATTCATTATCCATATTAAAAAAAAGAAAAACAATTTTTAAAAAAAAAAATGACAGGGGACATCCAGAAAAGAGAGATGCAATATACACTGTGTTCCAAATTATTATGCAAATAATATTTTCTCAGATTTTCCAAAATTACCTATATGAATTGCAGTCATTGTAATTTTCCAGTCAAATAACTATTAGAGTACAATTGAAAGGTTTTTGTACAAACTGCCTATGATAACAGTATATTTAAAAAAAATAAAATACTCAAACTGCACTCAAAATGCATGTTCCAAATTATTATGCACAGCAGAGTTTTCAACCTTTTCATTTTAATAAAGAACAAAAAAATGGGCATTTTTGAAATTATAAGCATTAGCAGGTTATTACAAACTGAAATCAAACCGTTTTCAACTCAAAACTTTATTCTAGGTGATGTTACATTTGCACATAGGACCCTTTGTCCGAAAGGAGCTTCTGAACTCTCTCGTCCATTGAATTTGTCAGGTTTTAGATGGTTTCTGCTTCAATTGTTTTGCATGAGGACAGAATACCCTCCCAGAGCTGTTGCTTAGATGTGAACTGCCTGCCGCCATCATAGACACTCCTTTTGATGATGCTCCAGAGGTTCTCAATGGGGTTGAGGTCAGGGGAGCATGGGGGCCACACCATTCAAGTCCCATTCAAGAGAATGTCAAGAGTGTGCAAAGCAGTCATCAAAGCAAAAGCTGGCTACTTTGAAGAACCTAGAATATAAGACATATTTTCAGTTGTTTCACACTTTTTTGTTAATTCATAGTTTTGATGCCTTCAGTGTGAATGTACAATTTTCATAGTCATGAAAATACAGAAAAATCTTTAAATGAGAAGGTGTGTCCAAACTTTTGGTCTGTACTGTATGTATAGTGAAAAAGCAAAGAATAAGCATGGGAGCTGTGCACACGGGCGTGTGACATCACCTACTGACTTCCAGGGATGCGCTACATGTGGACCGCGTGCGTTCCACTGCGCACCACCCGGAAGTCCCTTTTGCAAACAGGTGTAGTATACACGCAAGCGATGCGCCATCAAAGCACCTTACAGCTGGCACATGATTGATGGGATAACTTCCTATGGACGCACCAGCCCCGGAAGCCTGGCCTATCATTAGATATCTTTCATCTTTTCTTACTTTCTTTTTCATACATCAGATGATGCAATTGGCTACATGGCTCTATATATACTCAAGCCCCTCAGTGGATAGACACACCCCGGAAGAAGCTTAACAGCGAAACGGCGTAGGGGTTCTGAGAGGTAAATGCTGTCAATATGGTCAGTTTGTAGCAATTTTTAATAGGTATATTGACTACTCCATGGCACTTTGCATAGTTGTAAGCAGTTGTTTACTCTCCAACTAATGGAATGAGATTATGCAGACAATTTTTTCTAAATATAAGCACTTAGCACTTTATGATCATAGATGTAAATGTCTGACTCCCTACTTTAATATAATTAGGGTATTGCATAATTTGCACTTTGTCAAATCTGTTTACATCTGTCTATAATACTGGTTCAAATATGCATCAAGTGAATAAGGTGGTTTAGTTTTCTGCTATACAATCATGATGAATGTGACATGACCAAGCTATATATTGCATCTCTCTTTTCTGGATGTCCCCTGTCATTTTTAAAAAATTGTTTTGTTTTTCTGTTTTTTTAATATGGATAATGAATAAAAAATATTGATTTTTAATTGAAATTAGAGTCTGTGTTATCCTGGTGGGTTTGAAACAAATAACCACATAGGATTAAGTGTATAGTAATATTTTCCTAGTGTCTAGTGTTGCTTAGAATTTCTTGGACTATGTGAATAATTATGTTTGCTGTTTTCAAACAGATTGGTCCATTCAAAATACTTAAAATGGATTTAAAAGCCAGAATGAATGCCTGGCAAACTAAGGCTTCAGATCTATTCAAACAGGGAACATCCAGTGTATGGTGGAATAAAACATCCTTAGAGAATTATTATACCAAAAGAATCATCCCACGTGGCTTACGTATACAAGTGTACCCATCTTTTGATCTAAAAGACGAGACTTTGAGCAATAAATGGATTAAGGCCGCAACTTTATGCTCACTGGATTTCATCCAGATCATCATTGAAACAAATACTAAAACCCTTGGTGACTTGGATGATGAGTTGGAGGCATTGGAGAAAACTATTCACAAGGAGATTACAGGGGAAAATTTTGAAAAACTTATGACTGATATAAATAAATGGGAAGGAGATATCAGTCAGATAAAATCTAAGAAACACCAACGAGATCTAACTGAATTTGAGAACAATAAAATATTTCGCTGGCAGATTAAAAAACATAAAAACGTCACTAAAGTCTTCAATCAAGGTCAGTCTTATGAAAGTCCTTATCAGTCACAGACGGATGAATTTTTCATCCTCTAGTGATATTGATAGCACCAGTAGTAGGGGCTTTCATATGGACAAGGGCAAAAGACAGGAACGAAGATTTCAGGATATGTTTGCTAAGGCTGCTGGAACCAAAAAGGGAGAGAACTGTAGCACCCTGAGGACTCGGCTGCTACAGGGGTATTACACCTCAAGCCAGAGGTGTGGTATTCCACTCCCGGGTAAGGATGGAGTGTGGAACTGAGCTTAGTAGGCTGCATGCACTACATACATCCCATTTCCGGGGGACAGAACTACGGTACTCCCACTAGGTATATGTGCAGGTACGACAGCGTCTGTCCCTGGCTGGAGTGGGAAGGGGGGTGGAACATCCCAGTAGTGTAGGGGCAGATAGGGGGAGTAGTCTGGGTAAAGCTAGGAGCTCATTGGGTGCTGGTCACCTGAGCTCACACATAGAGGGAGTATATAAGGTGGGCACCATCTTAGGTCAGGGCCAGTCAGTCTTTGAGAGTCAGTCAGCTCAGAGGAGCTCAGCCAGGAGGGCTGACAGGGAGCTGTGGCTCCGGCTGGGCCCAGCTCCAAGGCCAAGTCTGCAGTGAGGAAGAGAGGAGTAAGAAAGACCCAGAGAGAGAGACAGAAGGAACCCCAAGATCCCAGAATTAAGCCAGAAGGGTGAAGGGTTGGCGGACACGGGTACCGGAACCCGAACTGGTGGAGGCCACTTATCCTCAGCCAGAAACCGGAGGTCTTGGTCAAGATTTGCCACGACCCTCACCAAATCCACCAGAAAGGCACACCGAGTATAGGGTCAGGGAACCCAGAGAAGGGTTGACCACCAAGAGACCCGAGGGAGCCGGCCATAAGTGGATCCCTGGTGGGAACGGCCAGGAGGAAGAGAGAGAGAGACAGGGAAGCTCAGGACCACGCTCCGGACTGCCTGGGGGTTAGCCGAGTCCAGGACCTGGTGGACGCGGCACGGCTCGGGTGGTCACTCAAGGCCAGAGTGACCAAGGAATACCCGTGAGTAAAAACACTGAACTTGCATCTCGTGTCTCTGACTCTTCTTACTACACCATAACTACCCCCATCATCCGCACCAGCTGCCCTGAGGCCATACCCCTCCCGTTGGGGGTTATACCATCATTGCTGCACCCATACCACCGGCCTCAGCGGACTGTTCTGCAGCGGCGGCTTGCACTCAACGGGTGGCGTAGTCGATCAAGTTAACATCTACTGCCTTAGACTGCCACTTAGTTTGACACCCTGGGCACGGACCGGGTCACCGCCACAAGGACTACTACCCCTATCCAGATCCGGCTCCGGGTATCCCCTGAACATGGCCCAGGGGGCGCGTCAGAACCGCTTAAGGGTAATTAACTTGTCTTCACATGTTCTATCAGAAATTCAACTCAGAGTTCTTGAAAGAGGTTTGACGTTTTCTCCTCTTCGTATTTAGACACGTTCTCGGTGGTGAGAGATGTACATCTCCTTGCTATAAAGCTAGTTTTTAAAAAATTGCATAACAAGGCCGACCATCAGAGTATGTTTTCCATCGTGGAAGAAAGGGAAGCACTTCAGATTTTGGAATCATTGGATGATGAAAATCAACTTACAAACGTTGGTAACATTCCTTCGAACCTTTTTCACAAATCCAAAAAGTTCCCCCCTCTAAGTACATGCCCAGTGGTCGATGTCTTCACCAAACTAGTTACTAATGACATTCAATCTCTTCCAAGCTGTCCCCCTGGAAGTCAAACATTAATAAAACAGGAGAGAGCAGCTGTAAAAGAATTACAATCCCTCCCCGACGTGGTATATAAACCAGCAGATACGGGGGGGAATCTGGTGGTGCGGCCCACCTATTTATACGAAAAACAAGCCCACCATCTTGCTATAAAAAAACTGGTATATAATCCGACCCCTACCTTCCACAATGAATTAATTTTCATCATGGAGAAGGCTTTGGAGAAGGGTATTATTACCCAAAAAATGTTAGATACAATTAATAACTTTCATCCAAAACTTCCCACATTGTATCTCATTCCAAAGGTCCACAAAAAGCACACTGACCCCCCGGTAGACCCATTGTTTCAGGCAATGGGGGATTATGTGAGGTAATTTCCGACGTCATTGATTATTTTTTGAAACCTATCGTATCCACCCTACCATCATTCATCCAGGACACCAATGCGGCTCTCCAAAGATTAAACCACCTTTATATTCCAGACCAAGCCATCATGGTAACGGCAGATGTGGAAGCCTTGTATACTTGTATAAAACATGAAGATGGCTTGAGAGCGGCATCTTGGTATCAGACATCTACAAATTTGGATTCAGAGCTAGCTGACTTAATATTGATCCTCCTGGAATATGTCCTCAAGCATAATGTATTTATTTTTCATAATTTTTTTTATTTACAACTACAGGGCACAGCGATGGGGGCCTCTTGTGCCCCCTCCTATGCCAATTTGTTTATATGAGCTTGGAGAGGGACATATTCCAGGGAAATCAATTCCTGGCATTGATTTGGTGCAAGGGTGGATGCGATATATCGATGACTTATGGTTTATGTGGGAGGGGTCAGTGGGGGATTTGGATATTCTGATGAAAGCTCTCAATAATAATAATAATCTTAACATTAAATTGACATATCATTTTCATAGAGAGCTAGACTTCTTGGATCTCAAAATCCACATTTCTAGTGAAGGACGTGTCATTACGGATATATATCGCAAGTCTATGGCCACTAACTCACTGCTACATGCAGAATCGTCTCATTTGCCCTCCACCATTAGGGGAATCCCTATTGGTCAGTTGAACAACAAGCCACTAATCTTGCTCAACGCTTTTTGGATAGGGGTTACAGTCGAAGACAAATTAGACGCGGATATATGAGAGCCAAAAAAGTATCCAGAGAACAGCTCATTCATAATGCGCCCAGGAAGATTGATACAAATAATGATGGAGTGGTACGGTTTATATCAACGTATAATAACCAATGGGATGAATTGACATCAATTATCAACAAACATTGGAAAGTTTTGCTAAGGACCATGTTTTGTCCAAAATTCTCCCTTCAGCCCCATCAATGGTGGCAAAGAGATGTAGAAATCTGAAAGATATATTAGTACATAGTTACTATGATTCAACTGCCAAAAACAAGGAACCTTCTACTATTCCACAGGGTTTCTTTCCTTGTGGCCACTGTAAGGCTTGCTGGAATCTCGTGAAAGCCAAAACATTTGCCAACCATGATGGCACCAGAACTTTCCAGAAATGCAAACATCTGAATTACAGCTCCAAAGGAGTAATCTACTATGCCGAATGTCGCTACCGAAAACTTTAAGTTGGCTTTACCACGAGAGAATTCAAAATACGGGAAAGAGAGCATGTGAAGGACATCGAAAAAGCAGTTGGCATTGATGACCCCACATTAAAACTATTCCGCGTCATTTTAAACTGTACCACAATTGTTCCCCTAAAGGCCTTAAGGCATTTGCCATAGATCAGATAGTCCTAGGTCTAAGGGGTGGAGATCTTGGAAAAGCCTTAGGTTAGTTAGAAAGTCATTGGATTTTTCGATTGGGTACCTTGAATCCACAGGGTTTAAATGAAGCTACGGGTTTTAGTTCTTTCTTGTAATTTATTCATATTTCTTCCCCCATTTTTTTCGAGTTGGTAGGTTTCATGTTTATTTCTGGGTGGCTATTTTTTATGTTTTTATCTTATGGTATTTTAATAACTTTTTAACTTTTCCCTTTTTTTCATTCTGACCATTTTTCCTGGCGTCTGCGAGGCCGTTTATAGGGTAGCCGAGAATTATGCTGTAATCAGCTTTTAAATAGATCTTAGGTCCAATTTCCCTTCCCTTGTTCCCTTTTTTCCCTCCCGCCCCCATTCTCATTTTTCATTTTTGTGTATCATGGGTACTGTAAAGGATGAGTAGTCCTCTTTACAAACCATTATGTACTTCTAATTGATTGTGTTTTTATCCCAAATCAAAGACTTACTTATATCCACTACTTACCTGCTGCCTTGGCTACTTGGGGTGGAGTCTGGTGACCTGGTTGACTCCTCCTTCCGAAGGGGATGGTGTTCCTAGAGCCTTCTGTGGAGATCCATGATAATGGACAATTAGAATCAAGGAACATTAGTTTGGAACCATCTACCAATGATATGCATGGACTATAATTATAGATGGCGCTGTGTCCCTTTAACAAGTGAATCTGAAACATATTGAATATTTTTGAAATTCGTGGCATTGTGTAGGCTTCTCCCCTTATTCTCCGTGATTGCGTGGCATAAAATCCTAGCACAATTAAATGTTTCTAATTGTTACACTTCGCTTCTCTTTGACAATAGACATATTAACACTTACTTACATATATTTGTTTTATTACTTTTCACTTATTCTTTGCTTTTTCACTATACATACATTATTTTCGTTATTTATACACTTCACATTCAACAAATACATATTTTCATTCATACATGATTTTTCTTTTTTAATTTACACTTTTAGGGTATGTGCACACGATGCAGAAATGCTCAGGATTTTTTCCTGAGCGTTTCTGCATCTCTCTGGCAGGAAAAAACGCATGCGGATTGTACATGCGGTTTCCTGCCAGGGACATGCGGAAATGAAGCGGTCTTCACTTTCATTTCCGCATGCGGGTTGACAAGCGCTTCCCAAGCGATTTTAGCATCACTTGAAAAGTGCTTGTCAACTTCACACTATATAAATCCATGCAGCCGGCATGGATTTATATAGTGTGTGATGTCAAAAAATAAAAAATAAATCTATACTTTACCCTCTGATGGCCCCCGGTGTCCTGCTTCATCGGTCCCGGCTGCCGGCAGTGAAGACTGTAGGACCTTCCGACGTCAGCGTCACGTGACCCGTCACATGACTCTGACGTCAGCGAAGGTCCTTCATTCAACCCCGAAGTGCGCGGGAAGCCGGCAGGACGCAGCGCGGGCCGTCAGAAGGTGAGAATATATATATTTTTTATTTTATTCTTTTTTTTTTAATGGTACCTGGGTCTGGATGAGAGTCCTCTCCTCCACACCCGGGTACCATCCGCACATTAGACCGCATGAAAAGCGCATCAACATATACAGTGATGCGGATTCCATGCGGTCTAATGCAAGGCAATGGCGGCAAAAGAGCAGCGTTTCCGCAAAATTAATTGACATGCTGCGGATTTTTGACCGCAGCGTTTACGCTGCGGAAAAATCCGCATCATGGGCACAGGACATGCGGATTTCCATTGGGGAACATTGCTGCCCTTCTACCATGCGTTTTTCATGCGTTTCCGCGGCGTTTACGCAACTGCAAAAACGCAGCGGAAACGCATGAAAAACGCATCGTGTGAACTCAGCCTTACTTTCATTTTCACCCCCCCACCCCCTTCACATTTCACTTTATGGTAATCGATGCTCCTACAGCATCTATTTTCTGTCTTTACATTTGGTTATTCTTTTCTTCTTCCCTCCTTCCTTCCCCATTCCCCTCCCATTTTCCCTTGTCATTCCTTGATATGTATGCCATGTCCTACAGGTTCATGGTTTAGGAAGTGGGGATGGACCTTTTTGAGGTTGTGCTCCATGTGGTCCGCATGCGTTCCACACATGCGTTCCACTGCTCTGCACAGCTAGGCTTTACTCCACGGGTCCGGTTCCTGTATAGTGGCGTGCGGCACCTTACAACTGGCACATGATTGATGGGATAACTTCCTATGGACGGCTCCCCAGGACGCCTGGCCTATCATTAGATATCTTTGATCTTTTCTTACTTTCTTACCAATTTTTAATAGGTATATTGACTACTCCATGGCACTTTGCATAGTTGTAAGCAGTTGTTTACGGTCCAACTAATGCAATGAAATAATGCAGACAATTTTTTCTAAATACAAGCACTTAGCACTTTATGATCATAGATGTAAATGTCTGACTCCCTACCATTTAATTTAATTTATTATATTTGACTGAGTATTGCATAATTTGCACTTTGTCAAATCTGTTTACATCTGTCTATAATACCGGTTCAAATATGCATCAAGTGAATAAGGTGGTTTAGTTTTCGGCTATACAATCATGATGAATGTGATATGACCAAGCTATATATTGCATCTCTCTTTTCTGGATGTCCCCTGTCATTTTTTTTTTAAAAAAAATTGTTTTTCTGTTTTTTATATGGATAATGAATAAAAAATATTGATTTTTAATTGAATTTAGAGTCTCTGTTATCCTGATGGGTTTGAAACAAATAACCACATAGGATTAAGTGTATAGTAATATTTTCACAGTGTCTAGTGTTGCTTAGAATTTCTTGGACTAGGTGAATACATATCAGCTAATATCTACGGATTTTAACCAAGATTATAACATTATAAACACTTGAATTACAATTCATACTAAATTCGATTACAATATGGGTCAATTTGGGTCTATGTCTTGGATTTCATCTGGATTGTAATACAATTTTCCATCTTGGACTATTACCATAGAATTACAATCCATCTTCAAGAACCAGATTATAAAAAGATCATAATCCTTTTTTTTTTCATCTTCCAATTGAAACAATCTTCAATATTTGCATTAGGTCAGCGAACTTCTATTCATACTTCACTCTGACTGAATGGAAACTTAAATCAAACTCCTTCCCCCCAGGTCGATGGAGAACATCTTGATCCCCGGCAAGTGTCCACATATATCATTAAGCTACTTTTAATGTACTATATGTGTCTTACTAATTTTTCTCTCTTTCTTTTTTCAGCAATTAATTCATAAGGAATAAGCTATAATTTTAACAAGTGTAAGTTACATGTAAAATTGAAAGACAGCTTTTTGTACACTTGCCTCTCTTTTCCATATTTTCAAAAGGAATTACCTTTTACTTCCCCTTCCTTCCCCCTAGCTTTCCTACCTCCCCTACTCTCCGCCAACCTTTACTCTTATATTGTGTGTGCATTTCTCCCTTTAAAATGTTTTAAAATACCAATAAACATAATTGAACAAGAAAAAAGCCTTTACTTACAAAAATTGTAAGGTATTTTGAGTTTCCCAAAACACATGTGGGAGTCTCCTCAAAGGTGTGGAGGAAGGCGATGTGGTCAGATGAGACCAAAATTGAACTTTCTTGCCACCAAAGTAAACGCTATGTCTGGTGCCAAACCAACACAACTCATCACCCCAAGAACACTATCCCCACAGTGAAACATGGTGGTGTTAGCATCATACTATGGGGATGTTTTTCGGCAGCAGGGATAGGGGAAATTGTTCAAGTCCAGGAAAAGATGGATCCTGCGAAAAACATGGATCTTTCTGAGCAAAACCTGTTTCAGTCTGTCAGTGATTTCAGACTGGGACAGTGGTTCACCTTCCAACAAGACAATGATCCAAAGCATACTGCTAAAGCAACACTCGAGTGGTTTAAGGGAAAAAGTGTAAGGCTGTGTGCCCACGATGCGGTTTTTTTAAGCGTTTCCGCAGCGGCAAAAATGCTGCAGAAACGAATGGTAGAAGGCCAGCCATGGTCCCCAATGATAATCCGCATGTGCTGTGCACATGCTGCGGAAATTTCCGCTGCGGGTTATCATTGCGGAAAAAAACGCAGCACTACCAATTATTTTTTTCGCCGCCGTTGACTTGCATGGATTACGCATCACTGCATCTGTATATGCGGAATCCAAGTGTTTCAATGTGCGGATGGTACCCGGGTGTGGAGGACAGGAGACTCTCCTCCGGACCAGGGTACCATAGAACCTGTAAAAAAAAGAATAAAATAAAAAATAAATATTATATTTACCTTCTGACGGCCCCCGCTGCGCTCATCCTCCCATGCCGGCAGTTTGCGATGGACTGAAGGACCTGCGCTGACATCATAGTCATGTGATGGCAGGTCCTTCAGTGCAGTGTACCGCGAGCTGCCGGCAAGGGAGAATGGAGCGAAGCAAGACTTCGGGGGCCATCGGAAGGTAAGTATAGATTAATTTTTTTATTTTTAAACATTCTTTAAGGTCACACTATATAACACACATGGATTTATATAGTGTGACCAAGTTGTCAAGCACTTTCCAAGTGATGCTAAAATCGCTTGGAAAGCGCTTGTCAATCCGCATGCAGAAATGCATGTGAAGAACGCTTCACATCCGCATGTCCCTGGCAGTAAAAACGCATGTACAATCCGCATGCGTTTTTTCTGCAAGGGAGATGCAGAAACGCTCAGGAAAAATCCGGAGTATTTCTGCATCGTGGGCACATAGCCTAAATGTTTTGTAGTGATAAAGCCCAGATTGTAATCCAACTGAGAATCTGTAGTCAGGCTTGAAGATTGCTGTTCACCAGAGGAAATCATCTAACTTGAAGGAGATGGAGCAGTTTGGCCTTGAAGAATGGCCAAAAATCCCAGTGGCAAGAGGTAGAAAGCTCATAGAGACTAACCCAAAACGACCTTCAGCTGTAATTGCTACAAAAGGAGCTTCTACTAAGTACTGACTTTAGACGGGTGAATAGTTATGCGCATTGAAGTTTTCAGGTATTTTGTCCTATTTGTTGTTTGCTTCACAAGAAAAATAAAACCAAATGTTCAGAACTGTAGGCATGTTCTTTACATGATCTCATGCAAAGCCTTTAAAAAACAATTAAATTCCAGGTTGTAAGGTAGAAAAACACAAAAACAGCGAAGGGGGTGAATACTTTTGCAAGCCACTGTATATCGGATTTTTATGTTTGGCTGCTGTCACACACTAAAAAAGTGTTCCCCAACTCCAATTTTTGCAAATTTATTAAAAAAGAAAAACTGAAATATCACATGGTCATAAGTATTCAGACCCTTTTCTCAGACACTCTTATTTAAGTCACATGCTGTCCATTTCCTTGTGATCCTCCTTGAGATGGTTCTACTCCTTCATTGGATTCCAGCTGTGTTTAATTAAACTGATAGGACTTGATTTGGAAAGGTACACACAAGATCTTACAGCTCAAAGTACATGTCAGACCAAATGAGAATCATGAGCTCAAAGAAACTGCCCAAGGAGCTCAGAGACAGAATTGAGGCAAGGCATAGATCTGGCCAAGATTACAAAAGAATGTCTGCATTACTCAAGGTTCCTAAGAGCACAGTGGCCTCCATAATCCTTAAATGGAAGAAGTTTGGGACCACCAGAAGTCTTCCTAGACCTGGCCGTCCAGCCAAACTGAGCAATCGTGGGAGAAGAGCCTTGGTGAGAGAGATAAAGAGGAACCCCAAGATCACTGTGGCTGAGCTCCAGAGATGCAGTAGGGAGATGGGAGAAAGTTCCAAAGTCAACTATCACTGCAGCTCTCCACCAGTCAGGCCTTTATGGCAGAGTGGCCCGAAGGAAACCTCTGCTCAGTGCAAGACATATTAAAGCCAGCATAAAGTTTGCTCAAAAACACATGAAGGACTCCTAGACTATGAGAAATAAGATTCTCTGGTCTGATGAGACAAAGATAGAACTTTTTGGTGGTAATTCTAAGCGGTGTGTGTGCAGAAAACCAGGCACTACTCATCACCTGCCCAATACAATCCCAACTGTGAAACATGGTGGTGGCATCATCATGCTATGGACCTAAGACTTGGCTGAAGGTTCACCTTCCAACAACACAATGGCCCTAAGCACACAGCTAAAATAACAAAGGAGAGGCTTCAGAACAAATCTGTGACCATTCTTGACTGGTCTAGCCAGATGCCTGACCTAAACCCAATTGAGCATCTCTGGAGTGACCTGAAAATGGCTGTCCACCAACGTTCACCATCCAACCTGACGGAACTGGAGAGGATCTGCAAGGAAGATTGGCAGAGGATCCCCAAATCCAGGTGTGAAAAACTTGTTGCATTATTCCCAAGAAGACTCATGGCAGTACCAGCTCAAAAGGGTCTTTCTACTCAATACTGAGCAAAGGGTCTGAATACTTATGACCATGTAATATTTCAGTTTTTCTTTTTTAATAAATTTGCAAAAATTTCTGCATTTCTGTTTATGTTCAGTCAAGATGGGGTGTAGAGTGTACTTTAATGAGAAAAAAAATTAACTTTTTAGAATTTACCAAATGGCTACAATGAAACAAAGAGTGAAAAATTTAAAGGGGTCTGAATACTTTCCGTACCTTTAATAAAACCTATAAAAATTTTGGAATAAAATATAAAGTCACATATTTCATTATACCATCTGAATTTTCATAAAATGTCTTACCGCTATAATAGGTGCGGTCTGAAGGTCCGCTTGCACTGCAGATTTAAAAAACAAAACAAAACAAAAAAAGACATTACTACATGCTTGTAAGAAATAATAACTACAATAAAAAAAGCTTCTTTACTTGAAGGGAATTTGTCATGTGAAAAAACGAAATTAGCCTGCACATATGGGGATAATCTCTAGGTTAATACTATTCTGAACCCGCCCGGCGCCGACACTTAATCCCCTGCTGTTGGGAGGAAATGAACTTTATTTCTCCCGGCATCCATTGGGTTTCCATCTCGGGAGTGGCACAGGTGTAGGTTCAGTCACCACTCTGTATAGTGAGCGGTGGCGGTAACCACATCACTGGCACTGACTGAAAGCAGCTCAGCATTACTCAGAGCCGGGGATGCGGTTACAGCTGCCCTCTCTATACACAGAGCGGTGACTGAACCACACCGGCACCATCCCGGTGACTGAACCCAGAACACTACCGGGAGGAATAAAGTTCATTTCCTCCTGAGAGCGGGGGTCTAAGTGCAGTGCAGGTTCAGGATGCTATTACTCTGCAGATTAACCCCATATCTGCAGATAAATAGCTTTTTTTCACGTCACAGGTTCCCTTTAAGGAACAAAAAAAATATATTACATCAGTGGAGAACCTAGAAACACCAAGGTGCATTCTGATCATAGGGAAAACAACCACAAACCAATGTTCAAGAAGAAGCAAATAGAGGACAATATATCCGCATGCATTTAGCCGTGTGAGATGCCACCAGTAGCAGTGCAGGAAGGATTGTGAAATTTGGCGACAGATCCACTTTAACCATTCACATGCACAGACATGAACTAAGGAAATTTTACATCTAGAACTTTACGATATATGAAAAAAAGAGGATAGTCCCTTGCGTAATAAGTTACAAAGTGAAGAAAAAGTAACAGCACCGAAGGGGTTCCCTATAAAGGGATGCTCATGTACAGTACCAATAAAAAGTTTAACAACAACAGTTCACGCAATAATTTTCATTCATTTTATTGGAATGTGCTAATAGGTCCCTTCATAGGTCCCTCACGAACGATGACGTTACTAAGTTACTGATGTCATCGCTCGTGAGACATGACCAGGAGTGATCTGTGAATTGTCGTTCTCAGAATGACGCACCAAAGGTTGCTGTACAGAATCGCGAGATGTCGTGGGAACCCCAATGGGTCACATCACAGCTGCAGGAATTATTATTAATAATAAATTGGTGAATGAGGGAATGTTTCTTGTTTTCATTTAGTTAACTCTCTTTTTATGTCTTTCAGGTTCCCATTTTTGGACTACTTCTAAGTGGCTGGATTACGTCGGATCTTCATGTTGATTTGTTTGCTTTTTAATAAATTGGCGAGCAAGGTGTGTGGGAGTGTTTTTTAAAATAAACGATTTTTTCCTGTGTTTTTTTTTATGACTACTGGATTAGTAATGGGGGTGTCTGATAGACAACTCTCCATTAATAACCATTAGGCTTGTTGCTCACTGACATTACAAAGCTGACATCCACCCCATAAACTATTACCCCAATTGCCACCGCACCAGGGCAATCGGGAAGAGTCGGCAAAGTGCCCAAATTGGCGCATCTCATGGATGCGTCAATTCTGGGGCGGCTGAGAGCTTTCATTTTTGGGCTGGGAAAGGGCCAATATCCATGGATCTTCCCAGCTTGATAATATAAGCCCGCACCTGTCTCCTTTACCTAGGCTGGTTATCAAAAGTAGGGGGGACCCCGCGTCATTTTTTAAAATTATTTATGATATAGATGTGTTTTTGGGTGCGTTTGCGAGGAGTAAATGCACTTTAACCCCTTTCTGACATTGTCAGCAATAGTACGTCCCTGCGCCCTGGTACTTATGGACCAGGTACCTACGATTACGCACAATGTGATCGCGCCCGCACAGAGGCTGTGCATTTCCGGGGCAAGCAGAGTTAAGAGCGCCCCTCTAACCTTGAATACCATGACAACATCTGGGTCACCAGGCATCAGGAAGATAGGTAGAGCGTGTGCAATGCACGATTTATCTAACTTGTGCCAGTGCAGGGCTGACAGCCTGCATAGCACAAGGATGCTACTGCATCCCTATGCTTTAAAAGTGATCGGTCTGCAAAAAAATGAAAGTCCCATAGTGGGACAAAGTGTAAAAGAGTTATCAGAAAGTGAAAAAAAAAATAGTAAAAATATTTAAAAAAAAAGAAAAAATCCAAAAAAATAAAAATATTCTGTACCCATAAATAAATATTATTATGAAAATATATATATATATATTAGAAGTACACATATTTGGTATTGCGGCGCCCGGAAAGACCTGTCCTATAAAACTATCCCTCTATTTAACCCCTTTAGTGAACACAGTAAAAAAAAGAAATAAAAAACTAATCAAAAAACTATGCTTTATCATCATACAGCCAAACAAAAAAAAGTGATCAAAAAGACGAATGTAAATAAAAATAGTACCACTGAAAATGTCATCTTGTCCTGCAAAAAAATAAGCTGCCATACAGCTCCATCAGCGAAAAAATCTAAAAGTTACTGCTCTCAGAATAAAGCGATGCAAAAAAAATTTTTTTTCTATAAAATATTTTTTATTGTGTAAAAGTGACAAAACATGAAAAAAACTATATAAATGTCGTACCCGAAGAATATCGCTGCCTTATCAATTTTACCACACGCGGAACTGCATAAAAAACAAAGCGATCAAAAATGTAATTTGCCCGATAATGGTACCAATAAAAACGTCAACTTGTCCCGCAAAAAACAAGCCCTTACATGACTGTCGGTCAAAATATGGAAAAATGATTGCAAAAACTAGCCTTTGCAAAAAAAAGTGTATTTTAGTGTGTGACATCTGCCAAACATAAAAACCCGATATGAATCTGGTATTGCTGTAATTGCACTGACCGAAAGAATAAAGTCGTCTAATCACAAGGAAAGGTGTTAAAAAAACCTCTAGGCTTAGGGTTGTACTAGGATTAGGGTTGTGCTAAGGTTAGGGTTGTGTTACTTTTAGGGTTGTGCTAGTAGTTAGGGTTGGAGATAGGGTTGGGGTTAGGATTTTATCAAAAGTTAAAAAAAAAAAAAAAAAAAAAATGATGACCATATGGCGACTAGTGTTGAGAGCAACTGCTTGCTACTTGAGTTCGCATCGGGTGCTCGGGTATACACCGAGAATTGCACATGCTCGAGTCTCCACCCTATATGTTTTGCGGCTGTTATACAGCCAAAAAAACTTGAAGGGATTGCCTGCCATGCACGAGCGATCCCCGCATGTTTTTTTTTTGGGTGTCTAACAACCATGAAACATGAGGGGCGGGGACTCGAGCATGTCACTCGTGCACCCGCAATACATGGTGCTTACCCGATGCAAACTCAAGTAGCAAGCACATGCGCTCAATACTAATGACAACTTATTCAATATGATGACCTAATGGGTATCAAATTCTGTGTCGTACCTCTGGGTTCAAAATGTTCACTATAACCCTTGATAAAATCCTTGAGGGGTCTAGTTTCTAAAATAGGGTCATTTGTGGGGGGTTTCCGCTGTTTAGGCACATCAGGGGCTCTCCAAACGTGACATGGCATACGCTCTCGATTCCAGCCAATTTTGCGTTCAAAAAGTCACACCATGCTCCTTCCCTTCTGAACCCTACCGTGCGCTTAAACAGTGTATTTTCCCCATATATGGGGTATCGCTGTACTCAGGAGAAATTGCACAACAGTTTTTACGGTCCATTTTCTCCTCTTACCCTTGTGAAAATAAAAACATTTGGGGCTAAAACATCATTTTTGTGGAAAAAGTGATTTTTTCATTTTCCTAAAAAGTGATTTATTTTTAAGAGTGCTCATCACACATCTAGAGAAGTTCCTTGAGGGGTCTAGTTTCCAAAATGGGGTCACTTGTGGGGGGCTTCCACTGTTTAGGCACATCAGTGACTCTCCAAACCCGACATGGCATCCGCAAATTATTCAAGCAAATTTTACATTCAAGAAGTCAAATGGCGCTCCTTCCCTTCTGAGCCCTGCCGTGTGCCCAAACAGTGGTTTTCCCCCACATATGGGGTATCGGCTTCTTCAGGAGAAAATGCACAACAAATATTGTGGTTCATTTTTTCCTGTTGAAAACCCTTGTGAGTGAACATAAGAAAATTTGAGTCTAATGTAACATTTTTGTGAAAAAAGAAAGGTAAATGTTCATTGTTTTCTTCCACATTCCAAAAAATCATGTGAAGCACCTGGAAGGTTAATAAACTTCTTGAATGTGGTTTTGAGCACCTTGAGGGTTGCAGTTTTTAGAATGGTGTCACTTTTGGGTATTTTCTGTCATAAAGGCCCCTCAAAGTCGCTGGTCAATTTTTAACCCATTTTTAAAAAATGTTGGTTCCAAAATTGTGCTGATGTAAAGTAGACATGTGGGAAATGTTATTTAGTGGGTGTGTCCAGATGAGGAGCTGAGCGGCCGCACATAGACCCAGCTCCGAGCTTCCACCGTCGAATAGCGGCTCACAGCGCAAAAAAAAGTAGAGGACTACCTTAATATCGTGCAGCACAAGCTCCGCTACACTTTGGGCGGCGATGGGGCGCACCACAAAGAGCAGAGATGTGGCACAGGGCAGGCACCCTGTAAAATCCAAGATGGCTGCCGTAGAACTCATCATGCAGCCAGAGGCGGTGCAGAACGCTCCATGAGGTCTGATCCTCTGCTATCGGGTCAGACCTCACCTAATAAGAGCGGTTATAGTCCGAGACCTGCACAGGAACATCACCCCCTGACAGAGGACCCATGTGGATCGCAATCCTGCAGCCCAGAGACCTCCAGACACCAAACAGCAAGTATCAAATGCACCTGACACATGGCACAGCTCTGCCCCCATTACAGAGACCACACTGAAGTCCCTTTTAGGGGATCTTAAACAGGGCATACACAGTGATATTACCTCCACCTTCACTGCATTACAGAAAGACATTGTGCACATTGGAGATAGAAAAGCACATATTAAGGAGAAGTTGGAGGAGTTCACTACTGCTCACAATAATCTGGTCGACGCTCATAATGAGGCAGATGAGGAGATTAATGCACGGAGATTAAAGTTGGCGGATATGGAGAACTGCTTCAGACGCAACAATCTACATTTTAGAGGGATACCGGAGAGTATTGCTGCAGACGCACTGAAGGAGTTCCTAACGGACTTTTTTACTGAATTAATCCTTGAGAAGGATCAGCGGGACCTTCTAATAGACAGGGCGCACAGGATCCCCAAACCCAAAAGTGCCCCCACCTCTGCACCCAGAGATGTAATTGCCCGGCTTCACTTTTTCCACTTTAAAGAAGCCATAACCAAAGACGCGGCGGGAAATCCAGAGCTTCCGGACAGGTTCAGGAACATCATGATGTTCACTGATCTGTCTGCTGTCACCCTGAACAGGAGATGCGAGTTTTCTACAGCGACCAAAATCCTGCAAGACAACGAGATCGTGTACAAGTGGGGCTACCCTGGAAGCTGATCATGACTAAGAAAGGAGTCACACATGTCCTGACATCTCCTCGGCAGGGAATGACTCTGATGCAGAAGTGGTCGCTGGCGACTGTGGCAGAAGGGACAAGTTCTCTAATAAAGAAGAAGAAACCGCCGATGTTGAGGAAGGAGTGGATCTGAACAAGCAGCAAGCTTACTTTCCTAACCGTTGTACCCTCAATTTAGTTGCTCTGCCTAGATCTTTTATTATTTTTTTTTGAGCAGATCATACAACTATTTTTTCCAATACTCTGCGGTAGCACGAGAAAAATATTTTTTCATTCTCACTTCCCCTTGTTGTATACTGGATAGCACGGCATGTCCAGTAGGTTCACTTAGAACCGGACTCTATTCTTGGAACTGTTATAGTTATTTATATCTTTTGAGATTTGTATTTTGTTATTTCCCCATTCTTCCCTAACTGTCTAGTGGTGTCATATAGATTTTCTCTGCATTTTGTATATGGTACTTCACATTTTGAATATCAACGTGAAAGGGTTAAATAGTCTGCTTAACCCTTTAATGAACTTGCGATTTTCCGTTTTAATTTTTTGCTCCCCTTCTTCCCAGAGCCATAACTTTTATATTTTTCGCTCAATATGGTCATGTGAGGGCTTATTTTTTGCGGGACAAGTTGTACTTTTGAACGACATCACTGGTTCTTACCATATCATTTACTAGAAAACGGGAAAAAAATTCCAAGTGCGGTGAAATTGCAAAAAAAAATGTTTTTTTTTTTTTTTTTCCACATTCACTGAATACTAAAACTGACCTGCTATTATTATTCTCTGTGTTATTACGAGTTCGTAGATACCACACTTGTATAGGTTCTTTTTATTTAAGTGGTGAAAAAAAAATCCAAAATTTCCTTATAGAAAAAAGCCACGCCATTTCCGAGACCCTGAGCGTCTCCATTTTTCGGAATCTAGGGCCAGGTGATGGCTTATTTTTTGCGCGTCGAGCTGACGTTTTTATTGATACTATTTTGGGTTAGATCGGCTTTGCTGCATACAGGAGATGAGCAGATCGCCTATATGCAGCAGAATTGTTCACTTGCTATGAGCATCAACCATTGGCCGGCGGCGCTCATAGCAATCAGGACATGACAACCACTGGGGTCTGCTGCAGACCACGGGTTGTCATGCCAACCCATCGGTGACCCGCGATCATGTGATGGGAACACCGATGGGCGGGGCTAATGCCAAGATTGACAGCGGCATTTAACTGGTTAACAGCTGGGGGTGGATAGCGATTCCACCCGCGGCTGTTGCGAGCACATGTCAGTTGTATAAATCACTGGTTCAGCGCAGGCTGAGCGCCGGAGCCCGTGCTGAACCGCGGGTATGATGACCTGGGGCGAACTAGTATGCCCCAGGTCATAAAGGGGTTAAAAGATCTCTCCTATGGAGAGAGGCCCGACTGTGTGTTCAAGAAACTCACTTAAACAGTGTTGACGCACACAGGTTGCAGAACAGAAACTTCCCAATGTGTTTCACTCTCACGCAATTGGTAAAAAAGGGGAGTAGTAATAGTGATAAAAAACACCGTCGCCTTCCAATTGATCAACAGCATTGTAGACAATGAAGGCAGATACATCATCTTAGTATGCAGAAGAAATAACAAAACTTACACGATCGCCTCCAAATATGCCCCTAATTCCAAGCAGATTTCCTTTGTTAAGGAAACTTTAGCGGTAATAACAGATGCAAAAAAAAAGCCCTCCTGGTGCGCAGGGATTTTAATATCACCCCATGCCAGGCATAGACAAATCTGTACATCCTCAAAAAAAAAGTTCGTTCTCTTTCTCAGACTCTCTTGGCAGAAGAACTCTACGATGTTTGGTGAGTTTTGCACACCTCCGTACGTGATTACACGTTCTATTCACATTCACACAAAGGCTACTCAAGAATCGACCTAATTCTTACAGATAAATGGTTATTACATGACATCCAAAAGCCACGATAGGTAACATCACATGGTCAGACCATGCCCATCTCGTAACACATTAAAGAGGGATACAACTACACGACATACTCCCCATGGAGAGTAAATAATTACCTAATCGCAACACATAAAATTAGGCCCCAACTGCAGGAGACCTTGAAAGAATATTTTATAATTAATAATACACCCAACGTGTCCGCATCAACAGTATGGTATGCTCATGAGGCTTATATTAGAGGAAAACTAATTCAAATAGCATCCCAAAACAAAAAAGAAAGAATATGCCAAATAGAGGAAATCAACCAAAACAAAGCCTCACTAGAAGAAATGCATAAAAACAGCCCCGTAAACACAACTCTCCAAAAATTACAAAAATTAAGATACGATTTATATCAATTGCTCCAACATAAATACGGGCATAACCTACGGAAAAGCAAAGCTAAATACTATTGGCAGGGAAACAGAGCAGGTAAAATACAAGCGAATAAAGTCAAAGTTAAAATGACCAAACAAAGAGATTGCCAATACCTTCGCAAATTATTACTCAACCCTCTACAATTTACAAAAAAAACAATACAATACCACAACCTAATGCCCAACTGATCAATCAATTTTTAGAAAGTATAAAGCTACCCAAAATATCAGAAGATAAAATTATATTAAACCAACCAATATCCCAATTAGAAATAAAGTGTTATGATCTGCAACATGTACTAAGGAAAGATAGGGGAAAGCTGTCCCTACATTAAGACTAAGCTGAATCCCTATGATGTAGCAGGCTGCCTGTTCCTAGCGAACAGACCCACCTTAGTCCTCGGCTAGTCTGAACGAAGACCTATAGCATTAAGGGAGGGGTTCCTAAAAGAACTAAGGACTGGGACAAAAAATGGGACACCTCCTAAACAGAGAAGTTGTTGCAGAACACAAAAAGACAAACTGACAAAAGGTACAAGAGGTCCCAGAAGGACCAAGCGAACTGACAGAGAAGGGCACCAAAGCACCAGGCTAGAGAAACAGTCAAACACTGAAGTCCAGCACAGCCAGAAGGGCGGAGCTGGAATATAAAGGCAAATGGTCACGTGACCGCAAAACACAAGATGGAAAAAACAAACAGGAGGGTTCTAACAGTACCCCCTCTTTTATGAGGATCCTCCGGATTCTCCAGGCCCAGGCCTATCCGGAAACCTCCTGTGGAAAAGCTTTAACAAGCCTAGGAGCAGATACATCATCCGTCCTTACCCAGGAGTTATCTTCGGGACCAAAACCCTTCCAGGAGACAAGATACTGTAATCTCCCTCTATGCCATCTAGAATTCAAGATACGAGAAATTTCGCCGTCTTCCACCAAAGGAGGAACTGTGACAGTGGCGGCCCTATCAGATACATCAGCCTTTTTCAAACATCATTTTTATTTGTTTTTTTCAACAGAACAAATCATAGAAAGACATATAAAACAAATAAATCAAAGCCAGGATGCACATAATAAGGAACCTGTACACAGATCATCCACAATGAATAATCAATAAGTTCCGGTTAGCTGGCTTAACAAATAGACATCTAAACTAAGTATTAGCAAGTTACAGTCATCTACAGTCAATGGAATTAATTAAATAACGATAAATTGTGATGATTATCTCCCCTGCTTTAGTTAACACGTAAGAGTCCTAGGTTATTATTTAGATCCTCCAGAATATACCATTCTGTAGAAGTAAATGGTTTGACAATTTTATTCTTTTCAGACAGAGAACAGCATGTTATAATAAACTGCTTCCATTTTGATAGAAATTTGCCAGCTTGCTGTTCTTTGTTACAAAGGGTATCTAATTGCTCTACTCGCATAAAATGTTTCATTTGGATTATTAGCTCTGCTATAGGGGGAATGATAGGATCCAGCCAATGTTTAAGTAACTTTTTTTGCCAGGAAGAATAGAGCATGAAGTAGTTTTGGGGGGCCTTTTGATTTTTGGTCAGGATTTTCTGGGTTATTCCAATGATGTAGTATGGCTACATATGGAGAGAGAGTGTATCCTGGGCCCCATATAGTCTTTATCACATCTGAGACTTGATTCCAGTATACTGTTGAATCAGGGCAGGACCATAGGCCGTGCATAAGATCAGAGTATGGGTGATGACATTTAGGGCATGCAATCATCCTATTTGACAAGGGATCTTTTTTCGGTATATTAAAAGCGTAAATGGCCCCGTGTATTATTTTATTCTGAGTCTCTCTCCATGATTCGTTTATAATGTATTTTCTAAATATATTCCAGCCTAATCTGATCTTAGTAGGGATTTCAACGTCATCAAGTTGCTGCTTCCAATATTTAAAGAAAATGTCAGGGTGTAGAAGTGTATTAGTGCAGTTAAATTAAAGGGGTAAGCATAGTCAGGAACCGCCGGAGCGGTGAGCAAGGCAGAGCAGAGAGAAACCGCCGGAGCGGTGAGCAAGGCAGAGCGGGCAGAAACCGCCTGAGCGGTGAGCAAGGCAGAGTGGGCAGAAACCGCCGGAGCGGTGAGTAAGACAGAGCAGAGATAAACCGCCGGAGCGGTGAGCAAGGCAGAGCGGGCAGAAACCGCCGGAGCGGTGAGTAAAGCAGAGCAGAGATAAACCGCCGGAGCAGTGAGCAAGGCAGAGCGGGTAGAATCCGTCGGAGCGGTGAGCAAGGCAGAGCAGAGGGGACAGGGCTCTGTTCACACCGAACAGACTGGAAGGGAAAGGCAGAACCAGATACACACAAGATACTTGCAATGAAGTAGCAAGGCAGAGCAGGCAGGAACCGCCGAAGCGGCGAGCAAGGCAGAGCAGAGAGAAACCGCCGGAGAGGTGAGCAAGGCAGAGCAGAGAGAAACCGCCAGAGCGGTGAGAAAGGCAGAGCAGGCAGGAACCGCCGGAGCAGTGAGCAAGGCAGAGCAGGCAGGAACCGCCGGAGCGGTGAGCAAGGCAGAGCAGGCAGGAACCGCCGGAGCGGTGAGCAAGGCAGAGCAGGCAGGAATCGCTGGAGCGGTGAGCAAGGCAAAGCAGGCAGAAACCGCCGGAGCGGTGAGCAAGGCAGAGCAGGCAGGAACCGCCGGAGCGGTGAGCAAGGCAAAGCAGAGAGAAACCACCGGAGCGGTGAGCAAGGCAGAGCGGGCAGAAACCGCCAGAGCAGTGAGCAAGGCAGAGCGGGCAGAAACTGCCTGAGAGGTGAGTAAGGCAAAGCAGAGATAAACCGCCGGAGCGGTGAGCAAGGCAGAGCGGGCAGAAACCGCCGAAGCGGTGAGCAAGGCAGAGCGGGCAGAAACCGCCGGAGCGGTGAGTAAGGCAGAGCAGAGATAAACAGCCGGAGCGGTGAGCAAGGCAGAGCGGGCAGAATCCGCCGGAGCGGTGAGCAAGTCAGAGCAGAGGGGACAGGGCTCTGTTCACACCGAACAGACTGGAAGGGAAAGGCAGAACCAGATACACACAAGATACTTGCAATGAAGTAGCGAGTGGACTCTAAACTCACAAACGGAAGTACAGCGACAACAAGTAGGAGTTAGGTGCAGGTTCAGACTCTGCAGAAAAAGGGACATAGAGGGAAAAACGGACATAGAGAAAAACAGGAAACAGGCTAGGAGAGTGTTCAGACAGGAACTGAGTGTTCAGACAGGAACTGACACTGCAGCGAGATACAGGAGCAGGAGCAGGTCTGGGTATGTGGCCCCCAGAAGGCGGGACGAACAGGCTAGGAGCGTGTTCAGACTGGCCTGGAAATACAGCCTCCAGGAAGGCGGACAGACAGGCAAGAAAACACAGGTAACAGATCTAGGTATGCGGCCCCTAGAAAGCGGGACGAACAGGCTAGGAGCATGTTCAGACTGGCCTGGAAATACAGCCTCCAGGAAGGCAGAAAGACAGGCAAGAAAACACAGAACAGGACCTAGCACATTCAGAGTCAAGGAGCACACTAAATGATAGAGCTGCTCAGGCATCAGCTTTCAGGTGGAGCTGGTTTAAATATCCAGTGACAGACTGCAATAGGCTGAGAATGCATTAGGGGTGTGCCCACAGCAGCTACAAGAAACAGGAAGTAACCGGGCCGCCGCCCTAAGCAGTCAGAACAGAGACAAACAGACAGCATGAATAGAAGCCAGGCTAGCAGACTGGACTGAAGATCAAGTTTGCATAGTGAGAGATGGTGCACCATGCAAGCCCGCCACCAGGTATGTTACACTTATACACATGTTCACAATTGCACAAATGACTGGCACGGCAGAGAATAAGCGCTCATCCTCCACTTCCACGATGTGCAGTGGCATAATGAAGTGAACTTATTTTACGGCTGACATCACAACTGTGCTTTAGAGGTGCATTAAAGAAGTTGTCCACTACATTTATATTGATGCTCTATCAATGTCTGATTGGCAGGGCTGGCGGACCCTGGCCTATTGTAGTGTCGGCGTCCCTGCCTCCTGCCAGACAGGGACGCCGTTCCCCTCACCTCTCCGCTCCGTGCCCGGCGGCTTCCTCCCGCTCTGCTGGCAGCGCGCGCTGCTTCCCGGCCTCTGCGCTTAGGGCGCGCGAGCATGCTCCCCCTCTCTTAAAGGGGCCGCGCGCGTCGTCCTAAGGAGTCCCCGGCCAATGGCCGGAGGACCTCACCATATATAAGGCACCTCCTCCAAAATGGAGGTGCCCGAGCAATGTTGTTGCAAAGCCTTTCAACTCTGCTTCAGCCCTCAGGTCCCGTTACCAGTTACCTGCCAGTCACCTGCCAGATTCCTGCTTGATACCTGCCTGATATCTGCTTACCTGCTTGTTATCCTGTGGTCCGACAGTCTGCCTACCAGCACCTGCCAGTCTGTCTATGGATCAGTCCGCCTGCAGACCAGGAAGTACCTGCCAAATACCTGCCTGATACCTGCCTGCCTGTCCAGAGACTCTTACTCGCTCACCTGGGAGCGCTTACCTGCTACCTACCTGCTAGCCTACCTGGAGGCTTAGCCGTCACTCGCTGTGACCACCTGTCTGTCCAGAGACTCTTGCCCGCTCACCTGGGAGTGCTCACCTGCTACCTGCCTACTAGCCTACCTGGAGGCTTAGCCGTCACTCGCTGTGACCACCTGCCTGTCCAGAGACTCTTGCCAGCTCACCTGGGAGCGCTCACCTGCTACCTGCCTGCTAGCCTACCTGGAGGCTCTGCCGTCACTTGCCGTGACCACCTGCCTGTCCAGAGACTCTTGCCCGCTCACCTGGGAGCGCTCACCTGCTACCTGCCTGCTAGCCTATCTAGAGACTCTTCCCTGCTGTCACTTGCCGTGACCACCTGCCCGTCTAGAGACTCTTTCGCTGCTGTCACTTGCCGTGACCACCTGCCCATCTAGAGACTCTTACCCTGCTGTCACTTGCCGTGACCATCCGCCTGTCTAGAGACTGTCCCCGTCACTAGCCGTGACCTCCTGCCCCTTTTACCCAGAGACTGTCCCTGTCAATTGCCGTGACTACCTGCCCGCCTTCCCTGGGAGCCACCCGCTTCCTTACAAGGACTGCCCCTTTGTATAGTTGCTCAGAGGTTCCACCTCCCAGACTCGTTACACCTATCAGCTGCTATCGGTGTCGGCAGCAGCTGTCGTTGGCCAAAAGTGCTTACTTGCGGTTCTTGGCCATCTAGTTGTTGAGGTCGCTGTGGGTACTGTATATCTGCCTCCCAATGAATTGAATAGGAGGCGGATATGCAGTACCCCGTGGTGGCCACTACAATTAGATGGCCAAGCTCTACAAGTAAGCATTTCCAGCAGCCGCCGCCACCACCGATAACAGCTGATCGGCGAGGGTGCTGGACCCCAGCCAATCAGACGATGATGCCCTATTCTACGTATAGGGCATCATTGTAAAAGTTGTTGACAACTTCTTTAAGGTAAGTTCTCGGTATTAGCTGAAGACACTGAAAACTATAATTTTGTATTAGTATGAGCAGGGCTGTGGAGACGGTAAGCTAAACCTCCGAATCTGACTCCTCAATTTCCATGACACCGACTCCGACTCCATGACTCCGAATCCCTCATACATGGCTCATCTTTAAGTGATAAATTTACGATAGCACAGATTCATCTCAGCTAAAAGTCTACACCCTTAGACTATAAAAGGGCAGACATTTGTAGGGCATTTCATAACTTTCCAAAATTCTTATGAAAACATATTCCCTACAAACTGCATTGAACTACTGTACTCAATTTATTATATATTTTAGGAGTCGGTCCATTTTCTACCGAGTTCACCAAAATGAACACTGACTCCGAATCCACAGCCTTGAGTATGAGAGGGCAGTATGGGAGAACATGGTTCAAGAGGGGGGAGAAATGTCCTAGAAAGCAGCATGGGAGGAACATTATGTTGTCAGTAAGGAGGATAGCTTGTGGGATGCACAGTATTGAAAAGGGGCAGCTTGTGGTGAACTGTTTGTAGAGAAGGCATCGTGTGTGGGATAGAATGGAGAGGGGTCAGCATGAGGGGGAAGTATGAATGGAGAGGGGACAGCTTGTGGGAGACTTGATAAAGAAGGGACAGTATGGAGATGGCTACAGCATCAACATAATTAGTAGATAGGGGACAGCATAAACTGGGGATGGTGTGGATGTCATAGCTCATAAGGGAACAGTGTGGAGGTTAAAGTTCATAAGGGTGGTTAGTGTGGCAGTTATAGTTCACAAAATCAGAGAATGTAGACATTATAGTTCAAAAGGGAAAACAGTCTGGCGGTTATAGCTAATATGAGCAAACAGTCTGGTAGTTATAATTCATAAGGACAATTGTGGTGGTCATCGCTCCTAAGACAGAATTGTATGGAGGCTGTGGTTGACAAGGAGAGCAGTGTAGCGGTTATAAATCATAAGGGGGGATATTGTGGAGGAAATATTTTCTAGTACAGGGAAGTTTAGGACATATATCTTGAGAAGGACAAAGTGGGTGTCAAATTTTGTACAAGAAGCACAGTGAGGGGCAATTATTCAGGGGCACAGTATAGCAGGAATGTGGAGTCGGTAAGCCAAACCTCCGACTCCGACTCTGTCTCCTCAATTTCCATGACACCGACTTCAACTCCGACTCAGACATACATAGTTCATGTTTAAGTGATAAATTTACTGTAGCAGCACAGATTCATCTCAGCTAAAAGTCTAGACCCTTTTTCCCTTATCAGTGAAGTAGAAAATAGGATAGTAAATGGAGTCATATGACAAACAATTTTATAGAAAAAATTTTATTGAATAGGAAAAAACAATATATAGTGGTGTTTTTTTTTTTTTTTTTTTAATTTTTTCCTCTCTCCCCTTTCTAAATTCATAGAGTTCACTTTTTATTAACTGCTTAATACCTTTTAGAAATTGCACATGTGTTTTAAATTGCTGAAAATTGATTGAGGGGTTGGATTAGTTCCTCCTCCTCTTTTTATTCTATATAAATGTATCCTTTAAAGACAATTATGATTTTACCTGATGAAGGCTAAGGTTATGTATAGCCGAAACGCGTTGTTTGTATAAAAATAAACTGGATTATTCCTGAAAGATTTGGAGTAAGTAATGAATCACCTGGAAGCGCTCCCTGACAAACTGGAAACTCTTTCTTGCACGTCCTAGACCCTTAGATGAGGAATAGGACAGACATTTATAGGACATTTCATAAATTTCCCAAATTATTATGAAAAAAATATTCCCCACAAACTTCATTGAACTACTGTACCCAATTTATTATATATTTTAGGAGTTGGAGTCGGTCCATTTTATACCAACTCCGATTCCAACTCCATCAAAATGGACACCGACTCCACGACTCCGACTCCACAGCCCTGCAGCATAGGGCAGATATTTTCAATCAGGAACATTATAATGATACTCTTATTTTGAAAGGTACTGTGTTGGGATGTGCTGCAGAAGACTAGAGAAGATGGAAGTCTGTAGACACAAGCTGTGGATGTGAAAAGTCATCATGGCGTCTGGACAACATGGAGAAGAATAGAAAGAAAACAACACCAATCAGAGAAGATGTTGCTTATAAAGTACCGGGATATAAATGTTTATTTGTGATGTTGCCTGTCTCATCAGTACTGTGGCTTCTGTATAGTCCGCAGTCTGATGTTGACTGATAGCAACGCTTAATATCTCCTAACCATTGTTATGGACATACTGGGAGTTATAGATTTGGGAGATAAAAATGTATATGTTGGGGCAAGATTTGACATTGCAATTGATTGCTGTATTAAAGGGACTCAGCAAAGGATGACTCTTCAAGCTAAGTACATGTGCTTGGTTCTTCACGGCTGTGCCAATCATTTAAATTCACCTTTACATCTGCTTCATACTCCTTTCTTCTCTGATTATCAGCTCTAAATTCATAAGGCCTGAGAAAGGCAGAGATAGATGGAAACAAAGCAGATGAGAAAGTGAAATTTAAATTATTGGCCCAGCGGTGATGCACCGAGAGCTTGTACTTTGTTTGAGCAGTAATTTTGTGCTGACAGAGCACCTTTAAAGGAGGTGTCACAATTCAGAATTTTTTTTTACCCAAGTGCAGTTTGTTATACTGTATAAACATAAAATACGTGCATTACAAACTGTCTCCAGGTGCAGTGCTAAGTCTTCTGCATCGGTGTCTGGAATTGGCTGCATTACTGATGTCACATCGACAGTGTGTCAGACAACAACCTAGCTCAGCGGCTCTGAGCAAGTCATTCTATCTATTCTGGCAGAGCTTACTTATTAGCTGCCGCATTGTCAAAGTGACATCAGGACTGCAGTCAATTCCAGGCACTAGTGCAGCAGCTGAAATGTATCAGTGGACCTGGGGACAATGAGTACAGCTGGTTTATTTTTTAATAACAAACTGCGCAGAGGTACAACATTTTCAGAGTTTAACAGGGCAAATCCTTTAAGCTTAGTGCTGTATCTATGTACTGATGATGATTCTGGAAAAGTACTCATGCACAAATTCTGTTTTTTTTTTATTATGTATTAATGTATTGATGGTGGTTCTGGTGATATTGTTATCTCTGTATGGTAGTTCTAGTCAAGTATTCATGTACTGTTGGTGGTTCTGCTGATGTATTCAAGTAATGATGAGGGTTCTGATACTGTACTTGTGCATTGATGATGGTTCCAGTGCTATATTCAATTACTGATTATGGTTCTAGTGATGAATTTATGTATCAGCTGTGTTTAAGTACTGATGGTGGTGCTGGTGCTGTATTTATACACTGATGAAATGTTCTTGTGATATATTCATGTAAAGATAATGGCTCTGGTGCTGCCTTCCCTCATTAAAATAAAATACACAATTAAAAATATTTTGTTATGTCCATATGCATAAAAACACATAAGCTCTGTTCACACATGTCTGGTTTTTCAGCGTCACAAATCTGCAGCAAAACCTAGTCTCTGGCAGGAAATCAGCTGTGTCAAAAATGCAGGTTTTACTGTATTTTTTGTGCGTTTTTTTTAACAGTCCTACTGTCTCTTGTAAGGTGGCTAAGGGACACATAGTTGATGGGAGGTATGTATCACAGAGATGTCTGTCTTCTGATGTAACCCGGAATGTTGCTCCAGTGCACGCAAGCAGTAAGAGGACTGTTTGGTGCACCTGGGACCGGGTTACGGGTAGTTGGAAGAGATGGGCGAGTCTAGCTAGCCACATACCTCACCTCTGGGAGTGGTTAAAATATAAAAAGGAGGCCGGTGTTTGGCACATGGTCTGTGTGTTTGGAGGGAGAACGCTTCCTGTGTGTTGTGGTCTCATGACTGAGCCAGTGAAAGGGATGCTATCCACAGCCTGTGTGCCCACACGACTGGCTAACCAGAGACTTTGCCTTAAGGACTTTTTACTTAGTTTTTGCATGAATTAAAGGCTGTTTGTATTCCTTTTGCCTGGTTGATGAAGTAATAAACCGACATGGACATTTAAAGGAAAATGCTTCTCGATGAACACAAGTGAGTAGAAACCCCACAATTGGTGTTAGTAGTTTGGACAGCATTCCCAGCAGAAACGTGTGACCGCTAAAAGGAAGACTGCATGTTCAGGGTGAAGTCTGCCACAAGCCAGCAAGTGACAGCAGACAAAATGGAGGACCTGCTGAAACATTTGGTGCAGGCGCAGCAGGCACAACATCAGCAACACCAGCAATTAATGCAGTAGCAACAAATGGTGCAACAAGAGACCACTAAGTTGCTGATGCAGCAGATCCAGCTCCAGAAGCAGCAGCAACAGGATGAGTATCATCAACAGCAACAGCAGTTCAAGTTACTTGCAGAGACGATCGGTGGCACGGCGACCGCAAAGACCAGGTCAGTGGACGATTTTTCTATCTGGAAGGCAGTAAGGAGAGCCCTACAGAAAATGACCCAGGGGATGACAGAGGCCTTCCTGACTGTATTTGAAAGGGTCACCGAGAGGGAGAAACTTCAGACAGAGCAGTGGGCAGAAGTGCTGGTGCCATACTTGATGGGGGAGTCCCAGAAGGCTTACTATGACTTAGCTCTGCAGGACGCCAAGGAATATGGAAAACTTAAAACCGAAATTCACCTGGGGGTGACGTTGACTGTCAGGGCACAGTGGGTCCACCGCTGAGAGTATTACCGGTACAAACCCCCTCGCTCCCAAATGTTTGACCTTTTGCACCTGGTCAAAAATGGCTGCAGCCGGAGTCCTCTACCCCTGCGCTGATGGTAAAGCGAGTGATGATGGATCGGTTTGTGCATTCCATGCCGAAGCCAGTAAAGACCTGTTTTGCCCAAGGTGATCCCCGGAATGTAGATGGACTGGTCGAGAGACAACAAGGGGTTGAGGGCTCCCTGGGAAGGCAGCCCACTCAATACAGGGGGCGGAGACCCAAAAGGGGGTGGGACGTCCCAGGTCCAAAGGGGCGGGGAAGGTAATGCTCAAAGTCCCTACGAGTGAAATTATTTACTGGAAGTGCAGCGGCCCAGGCCATATAGCTGCCCGTTGTCCCCTGACCCTCGAGCAGATGGACTGCAGTGTCTGGCCTGCAGTGTGAACTGTCACCCAACGAGGGGCCACAAGCATGTCCTATGAAGGTAAATGGTTGGCAGGTAACGGGACTGCTGGACTCCGGGAGTCTGGTGACACTTGTGAAGGCCACATTTCCTCTCCAACTGATCCCAGGAAAGAAGCATTCATAGTGATGCTAAAGACTTCCCCACGGCCAGAGTGGACAATGAAACGGGCCACGGTATTGAGTCCCACGAGGTCGCTGTTGTCCAAGACTTGTTGCACCCCATCATTATCGGCCGGGACTTTTGTTTGTTTTGGGATCTGTTGGGGAAGGGTTCTGGGCTCGCTTGCTTTGATAAGAAACCAGTTTGTTCACACACGTTGTGTTTTGCTGCGTATTTTGCAGCAGATTCTTATGAAAATTTTCAGCTGGGTCTAGCAGTACCAGCAAAGTCTATGAGAAACCAGAATTCTCTGTTCACACATGTTGCTTTTTGTTTGCTGCGTATTTTCTGCCTTGCTTGCGTAATTGGAAAATAGAACATGCCACTTCTTTCAGCATTTCTGCGCAGAAAACGCACCTGAGTTTTTGCTGCGTATTTTAACCCATAGGAAGTAATGGCTGGTCAAAAATACGCAGCAAACACGCAACAAAATCCGCAGCAAATACGCATGTTTTTTACGCAACTGTTTTCCTGCCAGAAAAGTTAGCAGCAGATTTTCAGCAGAAAAAAACAACGTGTGTGAACATAGCATAAGTGGTATCACCACACCCAGAGTCAGACGGATTTCTCTTTTGTGTTCTTGTGGATGATGAGGCGATAGTGTCTCCTGAGTCAGACATTCCGGAGTTAGGGGTGACCAGTGAGAATTTTGGATATGCCCAACATAGGGACCTAACTATGAGGGAAGCCTTTAATAATGTCACGGTCATGAATGGGATTGCACAGGAGCCGGGGGCTGACACAAGACTTCTCTATTTAATGTTGAGTGGGGAGTTGTACCGTGTTACGAAAGTGAGGGAGGAGCTTGTGGAACAGTTATTGGTACAGGGCCCTACAGACTAAGGGTGTTGGACATGGCCATTGACATGTCTTGGGAGGACATCTGGGAGTGGAAAAATGCAGGAACGAATCATGCAGAAGCCTTATTGGCCTGGATTTCACCAGGAAATAGTAAAGTATTGCAGGTCCTGCCCTACATGCCAGATTATCCGTCCCCACCTCTCACTTTCGAAGTCGCCTCGTGCCTTTGCCCATCATTGAAGTGCCGTTCGAGAGAATTGCTATGGATTTGGTCTGTCCCCTCGATAAATCTACTTGTGGGCATCAATATATATTGGTCATCTTGGACTATGCCACCCGCTATCCTGAAGCGATCCCTCTGAGAAACTCCTCAGCTAAGAGTATAACTCGCGAGTTGGTCAATGTTTTCTCCCGGACAGGGTTACCAACAGAGATCCTGACCGACCAGGGAACACCCTTTTTGAGTAAGGTGATGAAGGAATTGCGTAAGGTCTTGCAAATCTCCCAACTGAAAACATCAGTATACCATCCTCAGACAGATGGCCTCGTGGAGAGGTTCAACAAAACTGTGCTGAGGAAGGTCATAGAAAAGGATGGCAGAGACTGGGATTGTCTCCTGTCGTATCCGTTGTTCTCTATCTGAGAGGTTCCACAGGCCTCTACTGGGTTCTCGCCATTTGAACTCCTGTATAGCAGACATCTGCGGGGTCTCCTGGATGTAGCAAAGGAAACCTGGAAAGCCAAGGTCACACCCCAGAGGAGCATCATCGAGCATGTAGCCCTGATAAAGGAGAGGATTGCGAAGGTGATGTCCATCATAAAATAACATCACCTCCGGGCACAAGAGGCTCAGGTCAGGGTCTACAACCGATCAGCCAGAGTGCGGCAGTTCATTCCTGGTGACAGAGTCCTTGTGTTAATTCCTACTGTTGAAAGTAAGTTCTTGGCCAAGTGGCAATAGCACTATGAGGTGGTGAAAAAGGTTTGTGAAGAGAATTATAAGATTCATCAACCAGGATGACGTAAGCCATACCAGATCTATCACGTGAATCTCATCAAACCGTGGCAAGACAGAGAGGCTGTTGAAGCTCCGAGCTTGTTGGCCAAACCAGAAGGCGAGGTTGGAGGAGTCGCAATAGCGGAGACACTAATGAAAGACCAAAAACAGCAGTGTCGGGAATTGCTACAGAAGAACAGGGATCTGTTCTCGAAATTTCCGGGATGCACAAAGGTTATAAAGCACGAGGTTCTGACGGAACCTCATGTGCGCGTGAACTTGAAGCCCTATCAGATTCCTGAGGCCTGACGAGAGTTGCTCTCCATAGAAGTGAGTCGTAAGCTGAAACTCAGGGTCATTGAGGAATCCAAGAGCAGTTGGTCGAGCCCAACTGTACTGGTCTCAAAACGAGATGGCGAATGGAGAATCTGCAATGACTATCGGTAGTTGAATGAGGTCTCTAAATTCGACCAATATACGATACAGCGTGTCTATGAGCTGATTTAGAGACTTGGGCCAGCAAGGTACATAACCGCCTTGGAGTTGATGAAGGAATATTGGCAGATCCCTATTTCACAGGGAGCCTAAAGAGAAGACTGAGTTATCTATGCCGGACAGATGCTTCCAATATGTTCGGATGCAGTTTGGACTGCAGGGAACACCTGACACCTTCCAGAGAGTCATGGATTAAATCCTTGCACCCCATAAGAAATACTTAATGATATACAGTTAGGTCCATATATATTTGGACAGAGACAACATTTTTCTAATTTTGGTTCTAGACATTACCACAATGAATTTTAAACAAAACAATTCAGATGCAGTTGAAGTTCACAGACTTTCAGCTTTCATTTGAGGGTATCCACATTAAAATTGGATGAAGGGTTTAGGAGTTTCAGCTCCTTAACATGTGCCACCCTGTTTTTAAAGGGACCAAAAGTAATTGGACAGATGAAATAATTGTAAATAAAATGTTCATTTCTAGTACTTGGTTGAAAACCTTTTGTTGGCAATGACTGCCTGAAGTCTTGAACTCATGGACATCACCAGATGCTGTGTTTCCTCCTTTTTGATGCTCTGCCAGGCCTTCACTGCGGTGGTTTTCAGTTGCTGTTTGTTTGTGGGCCTTTCTGTCTGAAGTTTAGTCTTTAACAAGTGAAATGCATGCTCAATTGGGTTGAGATCAGGTGACTGACTTGGCCATTCAAGAATATTCCACTTCTTTGCTTTAATAAACTCCTGGGTTGCTTTGGCTTTATGTTTTGGGTCATTGTCCATCTGTAGTCTGAAACGACGACCAATCAGTTTGGCTGCATTTGGTTGGATCTGAGCACACAGTATGGCTCTGAATACTTCAGAATTCATTCGGCTGCTTCTGTCCTGTGTCACATCATCAATAAACACTAGTGACCCAGTGCCACTGGCAGCCATGCATGCTCAAGCGATCACACTGCCTCCGCAGTGTTTTACAGATTATGTGGTATGCTTTGGATCATGAGCTATACCATGCCTTCGCCATACTTTTCTCTTTCCATCATTCTGGTAGAGATTGATCTTGGTTTAATTTGTCCAAAGAATGTTCTTCCACAACTGTGCTGGCTTTTCTAGATGTTTTTTAGAAAAGTCCAGTCTAGCCTTTTTATTCTTGATGCTTATGAGTGGCTTGCACCGTGCAGTGAACGCTCTGTATTTACTTTCATGCAGTCTTCTCTTTATGGTAGATTTGGATATTGATACGCCTACCTCCTAGAGAGTGTTGTTCACTTGGTTGGCTGTTGTGAAGGGGTTTCTCTTCACCATGGAGATTATTCTGCGATCATCCACCACTGTTGTCTTCCGTGGGCGCCCAGGTCTTTTTGCATTGATGAGTTCACCAGTGCTTTCTTTCTTTCTCAGGATGTACCAAACTGTAGATTTTGCCACTCCTAATATTGTAGCAATTTCTCGGATGTTTTTTTTTTCTGTTTTTGCAGCTTAAGGCTGTGTGCCCACGATGCGTTTTTCAAGCATTTACACTGCGCAATTTCCGCAGCGTAAACGCTTGGGAAACCTTCCCTCATGGTCACCAATGCAATTCCGCACTTTCAATGCCCATGCTGTGGATTTTTCCGCAGCGTTTATGCTGCGCTCAAAAATCCGCAGCATGTCCATTAATTTTGCGGAAGCGCTGCGTTTTCGCTGCCATTGACTTGCATTAGAAAGCATGAAAAACGCATCACTGCATCTGTACATGCGCATTCCATGCGTTCTAATGTGCGGATGGTACCCGGGTGTGGAGAAGAGGAGACTCTCCTCCGGACCCAGGTACCATAAAACTTGTAAAAAAAAAGAATAAAATAAAAAATAAAGATTATATTCACCTTCCGACGGCCCCCGGACTCCTTCCCTGTGCTAGCGAGCAGATCGCGAAGGGCAGTCATGTCACGGCAGATCCTTCAGTACAGTGTCCCGCGATGTGCCGGCAGCCAGCACATGAGCGCAGCAAGACACCAGGGGCCATCGGAAGGTAAGTAAAGATTTATTTTTTATTTTTAACATTCTTTACGGTCACACTGTATAAATCCATGCCGGTTGCATGGATTTATATAGTGTGACCTAGTTGTCAAGCACTTTCCAAGTGATGCTAAAATCACTTGGAAAGCGCTTGACACCCGCATGCGGAAATGCAAATGAACAAATCTTCATTTCCGCATGTCCCTGGCAGGAAAAACGCATGCACAATCTGCATGCGTTTTTTCTGCCAGGGAGATGCAGAAATGCTGCAGAAATTTTCTGCTTCATTTCTGCATCGTGGGCACATAGCCTAAGGATGGCTTGTTTCACCTGCATGGAGAGCTCCTTTGACCGCATGTTTACTTCACAGCAAAACCTTCCAAATGCAAGCTCCACACCTCAAATCAACTCCAGGCCTTTTATCTGCTTAATTGAAAATGACATAAGAAAGGGATTGCCCACACCTGTCCATGAAATAGCCTTGGAGTCAATTGTCCAATTACTTTTGGTCCTATTAAAAACAGGGTGGCACATGTTAAGGAGATGAAACTCCTAAACCCTTCATCCAATTTTAATGTGGATACCCTCAAATGAAAGCTGAAAGTCTGAACTTCAACTGCATCTGAATTGTTTTGTTTAAAATTCATTGTGGTAATGTCTAGAACCAAAATTAGAAAAATGTTGTCTCTGTCCAAATATATATGCACCTAACTGTACCTGGATGATATTGCAAACTGGACTGGAAAAGTCATCTGGAAAAGGTCCAGGTGGTGTTTGATGCTCGAAAGAAGGCGGGGTTTTCAATAAATCTGAAAAAATTGTGCCATGGGGAAAGTAGTAGTCAAATACCTGGGATATGTAGTGAGTAGAGGCGAGATCAAACCCCAAATCACTAAATTGGAACCAATCCAAGCTTGGCCGAAACCACTGTCGAGGAAGCAAGTTAGAACCTTTCTGGGAATCGTGCGATACTACAGGAGGTTCATCCCAAACTTCGTCATGATGGCCGCACCCCTGACTGATCTCATTAAGGGAACAAAATGAGCCATGGCCAAATGGACTGTAGAGGCGGAGACGGCCTTTCAAGAAATGAAAGTGGCTCTGTGTAGGCAACCGGTTCTGGTTGCCCCCAACTTCAAGAAAAAATTTATACTCCAAACAGAAGCATCAGATGTCACATTAGGAGCAGTCCTTTCCCAGGAGATACACAGGGAGGTGCACCCTGTTCTCTACCTGAGTGGGAAGCTGTACTCATGCGAGAAAAATTATTCTATCATAGAGAAAGAGTGCTTGGCCATAAAGTGGGTGGTGGACACGTTACGGTACTATCGCACGAAAGTTTAGATTTGTATTCGACCATGCCCCACTCAGATGAATGAAGGGGAAAAAAAGGAAAAAACGCTAGGGTCACCCGCTGGTTTTTAGCCCTACAGGATTTCAACTTCCAGGTAGAACATAGAGCAGCGAAGCTATAGTTGTGCTCAAAAGTTTACATACCCCGGCAAAATTTTTGCTCACTTGGCCTTGTTTCAGAGAATATGAATGATAACAAAAAAACTTTTTCTCCACTCATGGTTATTGGTTGGGTGAAGCCACTTATTGTCAAACTACTGTGCTCTCTTTTTAAATCTTAATGACAACCAAAAACATCCAAATGACCCTGATCAAAAGTTCACATAACCCAGTTCTTAATACCGTGTATTGCCCCCCCCTACCATCAATGACAGCTTGAAGTCTTTTGTGGTAGTTGTGGATGAGATTCTTTATGTTCTCACATGGTAAAGCTGCCCATTCTTCTTGGCAAAAAGCCTCCAGTTCCTGTAAATTCCTGGGTTATCTAGCATGAACTGTGCGTTTCAGATCTCCCCAGAGAGGCTTAATGATATTGAGGTCAGGAGACTGAGATGGCCACTCCAGAATCTTCACTTTGTTCTGCAGTAGCCAATGACAGGTCGACTTGGCCTTGTGTTTTGGATCATTGTCATGTTGGAACGTCCAAGTACCTCCCATGCGCAGCTTCCGGGCTGATGAGTGCAAATTTGCCTCTAGTATTTTATGATAAGGTGCTGCATTCAACTTTCCTTCAACTTTTACCAAGTTTCCTGTGCCTTTGTAGCTCTCACATCCCCAAAACATCAGCTAGCTACCTCCATGCGTTACAGTAGGAATGGTGTTCCTTTCATCATAGGCCTTGTTGACCTATCTCCAAATGTAACGTTTATGGTTGTGGTCAAAGAGTTCAATTTTGGTCTCATCACTTCAAATTACCTTGGTCCAGAAGTTTTGAGGTTTGTCTCTTTGCTGTTTGGCGTATTGTAGGCGAGATACTTTATGGCATTTGCGCAGTAATGGATTTCTTCTGGTGACTCAACCCGGCAGTCCACTTTTCTTCAAGTGCCTCCTTATTGTACATCTTGAAACAGCCAAACCGCTAGTTTTCAGAGAGTGCTGAATTTCAGCTATTATTTGTGGGTTTTTCTTTGCATCCCGAACAATTTTCCTAGCAGTTGTGGCCGAAATTTTTGTTGGTCTACCTGACCGTGGCTTGGTTTTTACAAAGCCCCTGATTATCCATTTGTTAATCACAGTTTGAATGCTGCTGACTGGCATTATCAATTCCCTGGATATCTCTTTGTGTTCCTTTCCTGTGTTATACAGTTAACTACCGTTTCCCATAGATGCATTGACAATTCTTTTGCTTTCCCCATAACTCACAATCCACAAACGTCAGTGGCTGAATGAAAGATGCAAGAGTCTGTCTGGATCCCAGAAACTCACTCAGCTTTTATGCACACATACTGATTACAAGCAAACAGGTCACAGGTGAGGATGTTACCTTTAGTAGCCATTCAAACCCATTTGTGACAAATTCTGTGCATGTTAAAAGGCCAAAATCACCAGGGTATGTGAACTTTTGATCAGGGTCATTTGGATGTTTTTGGTTGTTATTAAGATTTAAAAAGAGAAAACACAGTAGTTTGACAATAAATGGCTTCACCCAAACAATAACCATGAGTGGAGAAAAAGTTTTTTTGTTATCATTCATATTGTCTGAAACAAGGCCAAGAAAGCAAAAATTCTGCCGAGGTATGTAAACTTTTGAGCACAACTGTACATGGTAATGCCGATGCCCTCTCGAGAATCCCTTGTCAAGTAGTAGAAGGTGCCAAGCCCCACTGTAATAGGCAGAGGGGGAGGTATGTAAGGTAGCTAATGAACACATAGTTGATGGGAGGTATGTATCAAAGAGATGTCTGTCCTCTGTGACATAACCCAGAATGTTGCTCTAGTGCACATAAGCACTAATAAGACTGTTTGGCCCGGGTTACGGGTAGTTGGAGAGATGGGCGGGTCTAGCTAGCCACATACCTCACCTCTGGGTGTGGTTAAGCTATAAAATGGAGACCGTTGTTTGGCACATGGTCTGTGTGTTTGCAGGGAGTAGGCCTCTTGTGTATTGTGGTCTCCTGACTGAGCCAGAGAACGGGATGCTATCCAGCCTGTGTGCCCACACGACTGGCTAAGCAGAAACTTTGCCTTAAGGACTCTTTACTTTGTTTTTGCCTGAACTAAAGGATGTTTGTATTCCTTTGCTTTTGCCTGGTTTATGAAGTAATAAACTGACACGAACATTTAAAGGAAAATGCTTCCTGTTTGCCTCCTGACACACCCAAGTGAGTAAAAACCCCACACTCTATTTATGCATGTACATAAAGTTCTGTGAAAAAAGAACCCCATTCTATTTTGCCATCAAAACCGCTGAAAAAACGTTACCTGCGTTTTTTCAGCATTTTTTTCCCCACCCATTACTTCCTATGGGTGGAAAAACGCTAAAAGAAGTGACATGCTCTATTTTCCAAAACCCAACCAAGGCCCAAATTACGCAAAAAAAAGATGTGTGAATAGAGAATTCTGGTTTCTTATAGACTTTGCTGGTACTGCAAAATGCAGCTGAAAATTTGCATAAAAATCTGCAGCAAAAAACACTGAAAAACCCAACATGTGTCAACCTAGCCATACAGTACAGAGAAAAAAAGTAATAGAACTGCTTTTTCACACCTAAAAATGCAGCAAAAAGCCATCAAAATGTTCTCTGCACTCTGAATTGATTTCAATAAATATTTCAACTTACAAAGCAAGAAACAGCCCTCACATTGCTCTATGGACAGAAGAATAAAAATATAACAGGTCTTCAAAAATGGCATCACAAACCAAATCTTCATTTTTTTTTTACAAAAAGTAAAAATCTATGATAGTTTGGTACTGCTGTAATTGCAATGACCTGGAGAATCATGTTCACATGTCACTTTTACCACACAATCAATATCTTAAAAGCAAAACTCCAAAAAAAACAATGATGGAATTGTGTCTATTCATTGCAGGTTTATATTGAACTGCTGGGAGCAGTGACACTTGAATATTCACGTCTGGCAACAAAAAAGCTACAATCAGCCCTGCCCCCACAGACATTAGATAGTCAACCGATTCAAGACCAAATTATAGGTTTAGCCAACTTCTATATGAGAATTAGAATTAAGTGACAACATACTGATTGCTGGGGATCCAACTGCTGAGCCCCCAAGCAATCAAGTCACAATATGATGTTGCTTTTCAGTTACAGTATGGTGGTGCTAAAGTCATGTTAGAAAAGTATTATTTTATAATTTACTAGCTATATGGCAGTATTCGTTACAGTTACATATTTAGTAATGTTATGGTGGCATATAATGGTACTGTTCAGTCAATACAGTTAAAGGGGTTGTCCACTACTTTGGCATTGATATACTGTCTTGGGTTTGCTGTGGGGTATTTTTGCATTCTGCGATATTTTAATTATAATATGAATTGAGGATTGACCATGAGAGTATAATGTTGTGGTCTTGTACAGTGCATTTCTTGTGTTTTTAATTGTTGATGCCCTACGGATGGGGCATCAATGTGAAAGTAGAGGACGACTTCTTTAAGGATTTCTGTCCTTGAATAAAAATTAAAATGTTGATTTTTTGGAGCAAAACAATAACTAAGCAGTGACTTGACGGGACTCTGTGTAACAAATCATATACTACATAGTTACAAGTCATATTTATGTATGAGCTAGCCAAGATGACCGTCTATAAAATGATGGTAATAATAGAGGATAAGGCTGTGTTCAACCGATAATATTCTGGTGCTCAGGAAAAAGATGTCCAATATATAATATACTATCCTGGAAGACAAGGAGATAATATGCAAAAAGAAGATCCTTTTATTCATTTGATCCAAAAGAAAAAATCCGACGATGGTTTCAATCATAACATGATTTTCATCAGGGATGAGGATCTATACAGAAACAATGTCATATTTTATAACATATAAACACATCATTTCATGATACAACGAGTAAACAGTAGCTTTCCTGAACACAATATATCTGAGGTATACGTTGTATATTTTTTCACTTAAACTCTTCTTATATACTATTTTCTTTTGCTTTATAAAACATATACATGTATGACAGCACTACAGTGTCTTTTCCTAACTGATTACTCGTTGTATCATCTTTGATATAATGTCCTTAAAACAAGTCAAAATGAGGCTCAGTATTGTGTGTGGCCTCCACGTGCCTGTATGACCTCCCTACAACGCCTGGGCATGGTCCGGATGAGGTTGCGGATGGTCTCCTGTGGGATCTCCTCCCAGACCTGGACTACAGCATCTGCCAACTCCTGGACAGTCTGTGGTGCAACGTGACATTGGTGGATGGAGCGAGACATGATGTTCCAGATGTGCTCAATCAGATTCAGGTCTGGGGAATGGGCGGGCCAGTCCATAGCTTCAATGCCTTCATCTTGCAGGAACTGCTGACACACTCAAGCCACATGAGGTCTGGCATTGTCCTGCATTAGATGGAACCCAGGGCCAACTGAACTAGCATATGGTCTCACAAGGGGTCTGAGGATCTCATCTTGGTACCTAATGGCAGTCAGGCTACTTCTGGCGAGCACATGGAGGGCTGTGCGGCCCTCAAAAGAAATGCCACCCCACATCATTACTGACCCACAGCCAAACCAGTCATGCTGAAGGATGTTGCAGGCAACAGATCTCTCTCCATGGCGTCTCCAGAATCTGTCACGTCTGTCACATGTGCTCAGTGTGAACCTGCTTTCATCTGTGAAGAGCACAGAGCGCCAGTGGCGACTTTGCCAATCCTGGTGTTCTCTGGCAAATGCAAAGCGTCCTGCACGGTGTTGGGCTGTGAGCACAACCCCCATCTGTGGACGTCGGGCCCTCATACCACCCTCATGGAGTCGGTTTCTAACCGTTTGTGCAGACACATGGACATCTGTGAACTGCTGGAGGTCATTTTGCAGAGCTCCTCCTGTTCCTCCTTGCACAAAGGAGGAGGTAACGGTCCTGCTGCTGGGTTGTTGCAATCCTATGGCTCCCTCCACATCTCCTGGTATCTGCTCCATGCTCTGGACACTGTGCTGACACACACAGCTACCCTTCTTGCCACAGCTCGCATTGATGTGCCATCCTGGATGAACTGCACTACCTGAGCAACTTCTGTGGGTTGTACTGTAGATACCGCCTCATGCTACGGTACCTCTAGGGATGAGAGCAATGGCAAAATGAAAAAGTGACCAAAACAACAGCCAAAAAGGATGAGAACAGAGAAATGGTCTGTGGTCACCACCTGCAGAACCACTCTTTTATAGGGAGTATCTTGCTAATTGCCTATTTCTACCAGTTGTCTGTTCCATTTGCACAACAGCAGGAGAAATTGATTCACAATCAGATCAGTGTTGCTTCATTACTGGACAGGTAGATTTCACAGAAGATTTATTGATTTGGAGTTACATTGTGTTGTTTAAGTGTTCCCTTTATTTTTTTGAGCAGTGTATATATACACATACATGTGCATCTCACTAAATTAGAATATCAAAAAGTTAATTTATTTCAGTTCTTCAATCCAAAAAGTGAAACTCATATTATGTAGAGTCATTACAAACAGAGTGACTTATTTGTGTTTATTTCTGTTAATGTTGATTATTATGGGTTAAAGCCAATGAAAACACGTAAGTAATTATCTCAGTAAATTAAAAGAATTAACAAAAAACACCTGCAAAGGCTTCCTAAGCGTTTAGGTCCCTTAAGGCCCCGTCACACTAAGCGATATCGCTAGCGAGATCGCTGCTGTGTCACGGTTTTGGTGACTTACCAGCGACCTCACCAGCGATGTCGCTATGTGTGACACTTTGCAACGAGGTCGCTGATCGTTGCAAAGTGTCCTGGACCATTTTTTGGTCGTTGGCCTCCCGCTGGCCAGCACACATCGCTGTGTGTGACCAGCGGGACCAACGATCTGGCTGGTAACCATGGTAAATATCGGGTTACTAGGGGCACGCGCACCCGCTGTTTACCATAGATACCACTCTGCTACGTTGAGCGGAGGCTCCAGCGCACCGTAGCACAGTGGTATCCATGGTAAACAGCGGGTTACTAGGGGCACACGCGCACTTAGTAACCCGATATTTACCATAGTTACCAGCCTGCTCCTGCTTAAGCAGCAGGCTGGTAACGGGAGCAGGACATCGTGGAACGATTCTTTCCACGATATCGCTGCTCCCCTCATCGCTGGTGAGCCTGCCTGTTTGACAGCTCACCAGCGATGTATTAGCGATGCAGCAACGATCCCTGACAGGTCGTATCGTTGTCGGGATCGCTGCTGCATCGCTTAGTGTGACGGGGCCTTTAGTCTGTTTAAGTAGGCTCCACAATCATGGGGAAGACTGCTGACTTGAACGCAGAAGGCAGTCATTGACACACAGCAGAGGGTCCCAGCGTTCCAATTTTCATTTGGAAATCAAGGTCCCAGAGTCTGGAAGAAAAGTGAAGAGGCACACAATCCAAGCTGCTTGAGGTCTAGTGTGAAGTTTCCACAATCAGTGATGGTTTGGGGAGCCATGTCATCTGCTGGTGTAGGTCCACTGTGTTTTATCCAGACTGAAGTCAGCACAGCCATCTACCAGGAAATTTAAGAGCACTTCATGCTTCACTTTTCTAACAAAATTTGGTAGAAGGAAATTTCATTCTCCAGCAGGACTTGGCACCTGTCCACACTGCCAAAAGTACCAATACCTGGTTTAAAAACAACAGTATCACTGTGCTTGATTGGCCAGTAAACTCGTCAGACCTTGCCAAGAGGAAGATGAGAGACACCAGAACCAACAATGCAGACGAGCTGAAGGCTGCTATCAAAGCAAAGTGGGCTTCCATAACACCTCAGCAGTGCCACAGGCTGATCGCCTCCATGCCACGCCACAGTGATGCAGTAATTGATGCAAAAGGAGCCCCGACCAAGTATTGAGTGCATTTAGTGAACACACATTTCAGTAGGGAAACATTTCAGATTTTAAAAACATTTATCAAGCTGTTGTTATAAAGTATTCTAATTTACTGAGATAATGACTTTTGTGCTTTCATTGGCTGTAAGCCATAATCATCAGCATTAACAGAAATAAACACTTGAAATAGATCACTCTGTTCGTAATGACTCCATATAATATAGGAGTTTCACTTTTTGTATTGAAAGACTGAAATAAATTAATATTTTGATAATATTCTTATTTAGTGAGATGCACCTGTATATGCAGTATGGACCAAAAATTTGGACACACCTTCTCATTTAAAGATTTTTCTGTATTTTCTTGACTATGGAAATTGTACATTCACACTGAAGGCATCAAAACTATGAATTAACACATGTGGAATTATATACTTAACAAAAAAGTGTGAAACTACTGAAAATATGTCTTATATTCTAGGTTCTTCAAAGTAGCCACCTTTTGCTTTGATGACTGCTTTGCACAATCTTGGCATTCTCTTGATGAGCTTCAAGAGGTAGTCACCGGAAATGGTCTTCCAACAATCTTGAAGGAGTTCCCAGAGATGCTTAGCACTTGTTGGCCCTTTTGCCTTCACTCTGCGGTCCAGCTCACCCCAAACAATCTCGATTGGGTTCAGGTCTGGAGACTGTGGAGGCCAGGTCATCTGGCGTAGCACCCCATCACTCTCCTTCTTGGTCAAATAGCCCTTACACAGCCTGGAGGTGTGTTTGGGGTCATTGTCCTGTTGAAAAATAAATGATGGTCCAACTAAACGCAAACCGGATGGAATGGCATGCCGCTGCAAGATGCTGTGGTAGCCATGCTGGTTCAGTATGCCTTCAATTTTGAATAAATCCCCAACATTGTCACCAGCAAAGCACCCCTACACCATCACACCTCCTCCTCCATGCTTCACGGTGGGAAGCAGGCATGTAGAGTCCATCTGTTCATCTTTTCTGCGTCACACAAAGACATGGTGGTTGGAACCAAAGATCTCAAATTTGGACTCATCAGACCAAAGCACAGATTTCCACTGGTCTAATGTCCATTCCTTGTGTTCTTTAGCCCAAACAAGTCTCTTCTGCTTGTGGCCTGTCCTTAGCAGTGGTTCCCTAGCAGCTATTTTACCATGAAGGCCTGCTGCACAAAGTCTCCTCTTAACAGTTGTTGAAGAGATGTGTCTGCTGGTAGAACTCTGTGTGGCATTGACCTGGTCTCTAATCTGAGCTGCTGTTAACCTGTGATTTCTGAGGCTGGTGACTCGGATAAACTTATGCTCAGAAGCAGAGGTGACTCTTGGTCTTCCTTTCCTGGGGCGGTCCTCATGTGAGCCAGTTTCTTTGTACCGCTTGATGGTTTTTGCAATTGCACTTGGGGACACTTTCAAAGTTTTCCCAATTTTTCGGACTGACTGACTTTCAATTCTTAAAGTAATGATGGCCACTCGTTTTTCTTTACTTAGAATTTGTATTATGGCAAGAAAAAAGCAGCTAACAGTCTACTCAGTAGGACTATCAGCTGTGTATCCACCAGACTTCTGCACAACACAACTGATGGTGCCAACCCCATTTATAAAGCAAGAAATCTCACATATTTTCAGTTGTTTCACACTTTTTTGTTAAGTATATAATTCCACATGTGTTAACTCATAGTTTTGATGCCTTCAGTGTAAATGTACAATTTTCATAGTCAAGAAAATACAGAAAAATCTTTAAATGAGAAGGTGTGTCCAAACTTTTGGTCTGTACTGTATATATACATATATATTATACATCCTCTTCTCCTTTTCTTCCCAGGCGTATTCAGGCACGAATGTCTGGGAAAACATGTAGCACAAAACATTTACAGCTTGCTACAAATTAATTTTTACTACAAGTGTCTCTGAACACCTCCAGTGTTCTGGGCATTCACAGTTCTAAAAAACAATTAGTTAACAGGTGGCACGGCAGATGACATCCATTAAGATCCATGTACCACTGACTTTTATCATGCTAAAAAAATGGACTGCAGTAAAAAAAGAAGACAATTTAAGACATTATTGTCCCCATTTAAATGACATAATTTTGCATTCCAAGTAAATGGCCAAAATACAGTTCTCTCAGTCCTTAAGTTCTCAACCTGGGATCAGTTGATAACTGAGCTCCAACACTCCACAAGCCATCCATCCATCATCTCTTCTGCCACAGCCATAGGTCCTATCTCTCCAGTGTCCTTCCATCAACTCTCCCACTAAAACATGTCTTTTTCTCTACATCTCTGGGGTCAGCCACCTCCCAGCACAGAAGTGATCACCCTCCCACTCAAGCATTCACTGTAAGCCAAAAGCAATGAAGAATATTCTAGAAGCCTTCATTTGAGAAAAGATGTAAGACCCCCTGTGATGACGGCTCCACTGTGTCTCAATCCACTAATGAGACCATTGGCTGTTGAAACAATGGACTCCTGTGATAAAGATGTCCTGAGATACAGATTAGTGGAATGCTGGACATTTTACAAGTGAATCTAGTGTACACACTGACAAGTTAGCAGAACTATATAAAACATGACAAGTAAATCACTAATAAAACACAATAATAATATTAACAAAAATGGTGGTCCGTTGCTGGAAAAGTATCATAGTCTTTAGAAAATGGGCAGCTCCTCACATTTATCATGCTAAAAAAATGGACTGCAGTAAAAAAAGAAGACAATTTAAGACATTCTCGTCCCTATTTAAATGACATAATTTTGCATTGAATATTTCCATTTTTATCATATCAAATGGATCCAAAAATGGAAATAACTACTGGACATGTGAACAGAGCCTTATACTACAATGTAACAATACCGGAATGATAGCCATATTTCTTGCTTACCTTGGCTGCACCTCCTCATCTTCATTATCTGTTACCGGCGTCTTCCAATGGACTGTTTTTTTTGCTTTTTCTTTTTGTTTATAGTTTCCTACAATTTATACAAAAACTGATTATAATTCTCATTCACCTTAAGATTTACACATGCAGAACCTATTACACACTATTGGGATAAAACAATTGGGACACATACACATTAATCCCAAAGGAGCTTTTATGATATTCCATTCTAAATGCATGGTCATTAATATGGAGTTGATCTCGTTTTGCAAATATTACAGCTCCCACGCATTTGGAAGGCATTTTAAAAAAAACTTTTTTTTTGTGTGCAATTTTTTATCTATTCATCCAGAAGAGAATTTATCAGGTTAGCGACTGATGTTGGACAAGAGGACCTGGCTTGTAATCTCTAGTTCAGCCAAAATGTATCTGATAGAGTTGAGGTCAGTCAAGTTCTTCCACTCCAAACTCACCCAACCATGTCTGTTTTGGACTTTCATGAACTGACTTGTGACAACATGTTATTAGGGCTCACTTGCGAGAAAAACGGAAGAGTGCAATCCGATAAAAAATCGGATTGCACTCTGACCAATGTTAATCAATGGGTTACATCTAATTTGCGATTTTTTTTCTCAGCTGAAATCGAACTGAGAAAAAAAATCGCAGCATGCTGCATATTGCCGCGTATCTCGGACGAGACTCGCCAATGCAAGTCAATAGGTGCGAGAAAAAAAAACGGACGGCATGAGGACCATCTGTATGCCATCTGATTTTTACGGATACATTACCATTCTGTAGCACAGAACACTGTAAATGATCCTGTAAGTGATTGCAGAATAATAGCTGCAGAGAAAAAAAACGCATTGTATATAGATGCCATACGGATGCTAGGTGTGAAAAATCGCATAGCAGTCGCATGACACTCGCATGGCACTCGTTCGTTTCTTCGGTCTAGAATACGGACCTTTTTTTTCTCACATATGGGTATGAGGCCTTACAGAAACATGCTGAATTCAGGATGCTCTTTAAAATGAGTCAATCTTTCACAAATGTTTGAAGGGGCAGGCTGCATATTTAGGTGCTGGATTTTATATACCTGTGGCAATGGGACAAAAAGAAAAAACCCGAATTCAATGATTAAATTGTGAGTTTCAATCCTTGGCCTTAGGCCATAGCCCCACTATCCGTATTTGGCCACGGCCCCACTATCAGTATTTGGTCAGTATTCGGTCAGTATATTTTTTCAGGAGTGGGTGTCAAAACCAGGTGAAGAACAATCAAAGAAAAGGTATAATAGAAACAAAAGCACAAATTCTTCATTTATCACCCACTCCTGGTTTTGGCTCCAACTCCTGAGAAAAAATACTTATGATACCAAACACTACACTTCTGGGTATACTTCGGTGCACAAGTAGGACCTGGCACTGGCTTCTTCACATAGACTGAAATATTTTATTGTTCATAGAAATTCCAGATTCAAGACTTGTCGGTCATAAAGACCCTACCCTTCAGACAGGCAGAGTAGGGAGAGGTGCTGCTGAGCTAGGGAGAGAAATGATGGTTTATTTAGTTAGGAATTCCAAAGCAATATACGATGGAATCGTGGAGTCGGAGTTGGAGTGGGTGTCATGGAAATTGAGGAGTCGGAGTTGGAGTCGAAGGTTTGGTTTACCGACTCCACAGCCCTGCATTTTATACCGACTACAATTCCGACTCCACCAAAATGATCACCGACCTCGACTTTACAGCTCTGGACTTCCCCCTCTCTGATTCTAACCAGATTGGAGGCTCCCCTTGAATCCGACTTGGAGACTACCTTAGCTCCCACAACCTGGATGAACAAATCAGGAATCAGAGGAAGAGGGTATGGACCACGGATAGTAATTTGATTTAATGCCCATAAATCTAAACAGGGATGTAGACAGTCATCTTTTTTCTTCACAAAGAAGAACCCTGCCGCCACGGATGAAGATGGGGGTCTGATATGTCCCTTCTCCAGACTTGCCGCAATGAAATCCTTCATGTTTGCCAAGTGAACAGACACAAGGTTTAACTAGCCTGGCAAAGTCAGCAACCACACTATGTGCTCTTGGTTATCCAACTCCAGACTACCAAGAGTTAATCGAGTCTCCTTTTGCTTAGGAATTGAAGGACAGGTCCCAACAAAATGTCCCTTTTTCCCACAAAAAAAATACGCCTTTTTTCTTGCAAATCTTCAGGGAGATGTATGATGCAGAGATACGCCCTAACTGCATGGGTTCCTCCACCTAGCCCAGTACTGGTACACCCCTAGACTGCTCCCCCTGCAGAGGTACACAACCCCGACCAGAAGGCCTCGGAGAAGGTGGTATCACTCGTCTATCCCAAAGGCATCTCTGAAGACGTATGGCCAACGGCATGGCAGCCTCCAAGGACTGAGGGGTTTCAGGTATCTTTCAACCTTTCAGAAAGCCCCTCACAAAATTGACTTCTAAGGGCTGAGTCATTCCATTTGGAATCCGTTGCCCATATACAGAATTCCGAATTGTACATTTACACTAACCGACTCAGCCAAGGCGACTCGGTCAGGGTCATCATAGATGAGGGACAGAGCCTCAAAAAAAACCTCCAAAGACTGGAGACAAACCAAGTCCTGGGGTAAAGAAAACGCCCACGACTGAGGATCTCCCTGCAGTAGAGAGATCACAATTCCAATCCGTTGCTCCTCATTTCAGGAGGAATAAGGACGAAGTTCAAAATACAATTTGCATGCCTCCTTGAATACAAAAAACTTGTCCCTACCTCCAGAATACCTGTCCGGGAGGGCAACCTTGGGTTCAGGCTGGGCAGGCCTACATGCAGAGACCCAACATTGGCAACCTGAAGCCACCTATGCTGCTGTTTAACATTACAGCGGAGGTCATTCACCTCCAGAAACAGAGAGCGTAACTGCTCTGCGAGCTCTGCAACTGAACCCAAACCAGGGGAGAAAGGAAAAAAAAAAGGCCCACGCCCAAAAACACACAGAGAAAAAAAGTGTCTTTTTTTTTTGTTTTTTTTTTCCTTTTCAAAATGTGCTTGGCCAGCGATAATGTCATGCAAAGTGTGGAAAGACTTAGTGCAACACAAAGGGAAGAGAAAAAGAGAGCCCAGACTCTAGGGAAAGGGGGGAGTGGAAACCTCCTAGTCTGGTCTAATGTCATCCCATCTCCCCTATCGACCCTATATTGGCTCTTCACCAATCGCCGCACGCGTACCTCGCTCTGTCCTTCCCTGGCGTTAGACTCAGGCTAGGGAAGGGAGGAGATGAGCAGTAGTCGATCCCCACAGAACACTAAAGGCAACAAGGGATGACAAACAGGGGAAATTGTTTAGCTTTAGACAACTCCAGACAAATGCGCACACGTACTCAGGCACCAGAGAGGAAGCAGTACTGCTCTTGCAAAAGCCTTCACAAGAAGTAAATGAATATTGCCAGTACCTCCCTATGATACACAGCAGGTATTTATACACCCAGAGCAGGGAGTTATTTAACAAGAGGAAGTTAGCCGCTAGGTCCTAGAGAGGCTGGGTGCCCACGTAGCGTTTTTCAAGCGTTTATGCTGCGGAATTTCCGCAGCATAAACGCTTGTTAAACGCTAGGTAATCCGCACCCCATGGTCCCCAATGGGATTCCGCATGTTCTATGCACATGATGCGGATTTTTCCGCAGCGTTTATGCTGCGTACAAAAATCCGCAGCATGTCATTTAATTTTGCGGAAGCGCAGCGGAACTCCCGCCATTGACTTGCATTGAGATGCATAGAAACCGCGACTGTACATTTGTACAAGCGGCTTCTATGCGTCTCTATGTGCGGATGGTACCCAGTTCTGGAGGAGAGAAGACTCTCCTCCAGACCTGGGTACCATTTTACCTGTAAAAAAAAGAATAAAATAACAAATAAAGTTATATTCACCTGTCCGGCGTCTTCTCTCTGAATGCCGGCATCGCTTGAGGACCTGCGGTGACGTCACAGTCATGTGACCGCAGGCCCTTCACCGCTCTGTCTCGCGATATGCCGGCAGCCGGGAACCAGACATGAACGAGCGCTGCAGCCACGCCGGGGCCTCGGGGGTGAGTATAGCTTTATTTGTTTTAATTTTTACGGTTCACACTGTATAAATCCATGCTGGTTGCAAGGATTTATACAGTGTGACCTAGTTGTCAAGCACTTTCCAAGCGATGCTATCGCCTGGAAAGCGCTTGTCAATCTGCATGCGGAAACGCATGTGAATCCGCATGTGGATCCGCATGTATTCTGCAGGAAAAACGCATGCACAATCTGCATGCGTTTTTTCTGCCAGGGAGATGCAGAAATGCTGCAGAAATTTTCTGCTTCATTTCTGCATCGTGGGCACATAGCCAGACAGTCTGTAAGATGTCTGTAATGCCAAAAGTAGAGATCTCCTGCAGCCAACTGCAGGGCGACTGTCTGCCACTTCTGACACACCCGTGACAATAAGAGACCCACTCCTTAATAATGGGAACAACAAAGCATAGCCGGCTGACGGCTGTCTAACAATAGTAAGGGCAAAGTGAAGGCCTTGTAAAAATAGGCTTTGCGACTTTCAGAGTACCTCCTTCATAAATGAAACAGGATTTGTCTTATCATGTCTTAAACACCATATGGCCAGATAAGGTAGTAAAATGTTAAAATCACATTTACTGATGTATGTATTTTTCATTGTTGAAAGCAATGCAAAAGTGCAAAAATGCATTAAAAACGCTATGTGTGAACATAGGCCAACGTTTGGTGGAGCATTTGTGTTTTTGCTTTACATACAAGTCATTACCCTGGAAAGAATGTTTTATTCTCAGTCAGTAAAAGTGGAGTAAAAATGTTAACAGCAGTGACCAGGGAGTCAATGCTTCCAGAGGTCTTCCCCATGCTGTTTCCATAACAATTCAGCACTGTTTCCACCGATTTGGCCAATTTTTCGGCCCCCTTCAGAACTCCGGGGGAACCGCCGGAAAAATGCTCGAGTTTCCCACTGAATAACATTGGGCTGCTTGTGTTGACCATCCGAGCATTACGATTTGCCTGACCTTAGCAACGAGCACCTGAGCATTTTAGTGTTCTCTCATCACTGATTAGCGCCGTTCACTTAATGGTAATCTGTTGGTGATATGTTGACTCTGCTCTACAGGCCAGTTTACTTATGAGATTCCAAATTTACATAGATTTTTCATTTACTACTTAAAAATAAAACAAAAAACTTTACAATAACCCTTCAGAAACCTGTGGTTGTACTACATGGAGGGCCGATGGTCAACAGAACTGAGGACCACTATGTAGTAGTCAGTTAAATGTCACTGTCACACTTGACATTGGCACTAAAGAAGTTCAAACTAATGTGATCAACTGTGAAGCTAGGTATACACAGCATTTGTGTTCACTGGTAGGTGCATGCCCTCAAGAGGTATATGTCTGACATTGGCCACGGTCAGGATGAGTGTCAAGGCATCTATCCGCTATAGAAGCTGACTAAGGAAAACCTATATTACATAGTATACCCTCCTTTGCTGTGGCATTCTGTGTAGGAAGGCACATCCCACTGCGCTTCCTTTACAATAAACAAATGGTATGCAGAAACTTTCTCCTCCATAATGAGCCTGAAAGAAGCCTTTTTTAGTCTCTTTCTTTTGAATAGGGGACTCTGGGAATGTTACAGCATGTCACGGAATGCAACAAGCCAAGTGAACAGACACAAGGTTTAACTAGCCTGGCAAAGTCAGCAACCACACTATGTGCTCTGCTAATGGTTCAAAGTAGGCCATCGCTGTCGAGATGTCCATCTGTTCTCAAAGCTAAAGGTTCCTCAGCATGAGGAAAAACTGAGAGTCAGAAAAATTGTTTTCCGTTCCATAAGGTTGATCCAGAGTCGGTATTCTGACCGAGACCAGAAACCATAAATGGTGTAAAAGCTGAACACCACATCCAGTTGTCAAAACCTGCCAGGACGGTTTGAAAGGATCACTGGCAATGTAAGTAGGGGGGAGATATGCATCACGCAGATTGCTATCTCCCGTAATGTGAAAACCATTTGACTCCAGCATGTTATTTGCTCAGAGGGGTTAATCGGCCATGACAGGGATGGATCTTTTTTGTGAGTGGCTGTTAGGCTATGTGCCCATGATGCAGAAATGCTCCGGATTTTTCCTGAGCGTTTCTGCATCTACCTGGCAGAAAAAAAAACATGCGGGTTTACATGCGTTTTTTCAGTCATGGACAAGCGTTTGTGAAGGGTTTTGATCATGCGATTTCGCATGCGGGTTGTCAAGAGCTTTCCAAGCGATTTTAGCATCACTTGGAAAGTGCTTGACAACTTTGTCACACTATATAAATCCAAGCAAACGGCATGGATTTTATAAAGAGTGACCAAGTTTGTTAAAATAAAGAATAAAAATGGTAAAAAAAAACAACAAAAAAACATATACTCACCTTCCGATGGTCCGGTCTCTACGGTGTCTCGTGGTGGTGTAAAAGGACCTTCCATGACGTAATTTAGTTATGCGACGGGTCACGCGACCACCGACGTCAGCGGTTATGTGACCCGTCACATGAATAAATGACGTCATGGAAAGTCCTTTTAGACCAACGTGAGCTGCCGGGGAGCCAGGACGCTATGGAGACCGGGGACAAATCAAAAGGTAAGTATAATGTATTTTTTTATTTTAAATTCTTTTTTTTTTTTTACAGGTACTATTGTACCCGAGTCTGGAGGAGAGTCTCCTCTTCGCCAGACCTGGGTGCCATCCGCACATTGAATCGTTTAATATCCACATGTGCACATGTAGTCATGCGGATATTAAGCGATTCAACGCAAGTCAATGGTGGTGAAATCGCCGCGATTCCGCAAAATAATTGGTAGTGCTGCGGACTTTTCCGCAATGATAACCGCAGCGGAAATTTCCGCAGCATGTGCACAGCACATGCGGATTATCATTTGGGAACATAGCAGATCTCCTACCAGGACCGGCTCCAGGTTTTTTTTGTGGGCCCCGGGCGAAACAGTCTCAGTAGACGCCTCTAGCACATACCACGATTCATGAAGCACAGATACGGCGGAGAAATATAGGTACACAACACAGGTCCCAGGCTGCCCCCTCATCCTTAACAAATGGAAACATGCATGCACACACACAGTACGCAGACATGCACGCACACACACACAGTACGCAGACACGCACACACACAGTATGCAGACACGCACACATAGTACGCAGACACTCACGCACACACATAGTACGCAGACATGCAGGCACACACACAGTATGTAGACACGCACACAGACACACAGTACGCAGACATGCACGCACACACAGTACGCAGACATGCACGCACACACAGTACGCAGACACGCACACACAGTACGCAGACACGCACACACACAGTACGCAGACACGCAGGCCCACACACAGTACGCAGACACGCACACACACAGTATGCAGACACGCACACACACACAGTACGCAGACACGCACACACACAGTATGCAGACACGCACACATAGTACGCAGACACTCACGCACACACATAGTACGCAGACATGCAGGCACACACACAGTATGTAGACACGCACACAGACACACAGTACGCAGACATGCACGCACACACAGTACGCAGACATGCACGCACACACAGTACGCAGACACGCACACACAGTACGCAGACACGCACACACACACAGTACGCAGACACGCAGGCCCACACACAGTACGCAGACACGCACACACACAGTATGCAGACACGCACACATAGTACGCAGACACGCACACACACACAGTACGCAGACACGCACACACACACAGTACGCAGACATGCACACACACAGTACGCAGACACGCACACACACACACAGTACGCAAACACACACAGTACGCAGACACGCACACACACACACAGTATGCAGACACGCACACACACAGTACACAGACACGCACTCACACACACAGTATGCAGACACGCACACACACAGTATGCAGACACGCACACATAGTACGCAGACACTTACGCACACACATAGTACGTAGACACGCACACAGACACACAGTACGCAGACATGCACGCACACACAGTACGCAGACATGCACGCACACACAGTACGCAGACACGCACACACACACAGTACGCAGACACGCAGGCCCACACACAGTACGCAGACACGCAGGCCCACACACAGTACGCAGACACGCACACACACAATATGCAGACACGCACACATAGTACGCAGACACGCACACATAGTACGCAGACACGCACACACACACAGTACGCAGACACGCACACACACACAGTACGCAGACATGCACACACACAGTACGCAGACACGCACACACACACAGTACGCAAACACACACAGTACGCAGACACGCACACACACACAGTATGCAGACACGCACACACACAGTACACAGACACGCACACACACAGTACGCAGACATGCACACACACACACAATACGCAGACACGCACACACACAATACGCAGACACGCACACACACAATACGCAGACACGCACACACACACAATACGCAGAGACGCACACACACACAATACGCAGACACGCACACACACAATACGCAGACACGCACACACACAATACGCAGACACGCACACACACAGTACGCAGACATGCACACACACAAAAAGCAGACACGCACACACACACAATACGCAGACATGCACACAATACGCAGACATGCACACACAGTACACAGACATGCGCATGCACACGGTACACAGGCATGCACACACATACACACATGAACATGGTACACAGATATACACACACAATATACAGACACGCACAGATACACACACATACATATTTGAACACATTCTTAAAGACACATATAAAACAGACATAAATATATATACACAGTCATACACACTGACATACACAGACATTCACATCATACATGCGCACACACATTAAAAATATTTTTTATATGGGGATTGGGGAAGCTCGCTTACCTGCCCCCTGGCCTGTGTCCCGTCCAGCTCCTCAGTCATGTGGCAGTGCAGGGCCTCAGGCATGTCACATGGCCCTGGGCCATCAGGGGGGCCCACTCGTTATCGGGGCCCGGGCTGCTTCCCCGGCATCTGTGCAGGGCCGCTTCCCCGGCATCTGTGCTGTTCAAGCCCTGCTCTGTTACATGCAGCAGCGTCTACTCACCACATCTCCACCCCAAGGGTTTGGTTCAGGAAATTTAATGCCCAGCCACTGATGTTTTTTTTCTCTCTCTGTGTGTGTAGAGGCCAGAGACCTCCAGGGAAGAGGTTATGTGCAACTGTGCAGGACTGTTGATTGTACCCTGAGGGGACAGATCCCAACAGGTATATGGACAGTGCTATAAGTTATGTTTTGTTTTCTCATATTGCCAGAAAGGCCACGTTTATGTTGATCTCTGCACTGGTTTATGTCGTGTTTGAATAAACCTGCAGAAGAAATGCTCCTTGGAGGGATGAAATTACAATAAATTGCAGGAAGGCCGAAGACCATTGCAATATCTATCTGTAGCAGGACATAAAACTTGGTTTTTGTTTAAGTAATAGTAAAATGAAAGTGATAGTAAAATGTGGTGAGAATATAATTATGATAAAGAGAGGGTCCGTAGTGAACACATCACACCATAGATATTTTTCTTTGACTCTGTACTACAATATGTTTACCCACATGCTCACCTTCAAGTTACAAGTATGTCTTCAAGTTACAAGTACAAGTGCATCTCACTAAATTAGAATATCATCAAAAAGTTAATTCATTTCAGTTCTTCAATACAAAAAGTGAAACTGATATATTATATAGAGTCATTAAAAACAGAGTGATCTACTTCAAGTGTTTATTTCTGTTAATGTTGATGATTATGGCTTACAGCCAATGAAAACACAAAACTAATTTTCTCAGTAAAGTAAAATAATTAACAAAAAACACCTGCAAAGGCTTCCTAAGCGTTTAAAAAGATCCATTAATCTTTTTCAGTAGGCTCCACAATCATGGGAAAGACTGCTGACTTGACAGATGTCCAGAAGGCAGTCATTGACACAGTTCAGAAGGTTTTCATTTGGAAATCAAGGTTCCATAGTATGCTTCAATAGCCTGCAAATCAGGCCGCACTCCAAATATTTCTGGATCTACTGTATTTTTCAGACTATAAGACGCAATTTTTTCCTCCAAAATATTGGAGCAAAGTGGGGGTATGTCTTATAGTCCGATATACATAAATACTGTGGCTGTGGGTGGTGGGGGAAGCGACAGTGGCGGAATAGCGGTGCATAGGAGGCAGCAGCCACCTGCTGCAGCCTACACTGTGCCCACTACTAAAGAAAATGAATATTTACTGCTCCCCACGTCCATGGGCGTGGGGAGTAGTGAATATTAATTTTCCTTAATAACTGGCACACTGTGCCTGCAGCCCGGCTCCTGGTAAGTATGGCACCCTGTATGTATTGCCCCCCTCATCCCTGTATCTATGGCTCCTTTCATCCCTGTATTTATGTCCCCCTCATTCAGGTATGCTTGGCACCCCCTAATACCCGTCACGCTGCACAGAAAAAAAAAATAAACACTCATACTCACTTCCTCTCTCCTCCAGTGCTGTGTCACACTCTGTAATGGAATAGTCACTGCTCACCATGCCGGGACTGCGTGTATGGGGAGCAGTGACCATTCATTCTCCCTAATAGCGCACACACTTTAGCTGCTGCGCGGCTACCAGGATGAGGGGGCCATGCATACAAGGATGAGGGGGGCCATACATAGCGGGATGAGGGGAGCCATACATACAGGGATGAGGCATGAGAGGGGCCATACATACAGGGATGAGGCATGAGGGGGGCCATACATACAAGGATGAAGGGAGCCATACATACAGGGATGAAGGGGCCATACATACATGGATGTAGGGAGCCATACAAACCAGGATGAGGGGGGCTATACATACCAGGATGAGGGGGGACATACATATAGGGATGAAGAGTGCCATACAGATCAGGAAGAGGATGAAGGTGCCATACAATCCAGGATGGGTGTGAGGGGGGCCATACATAACAGGATGAAGAGTGCCATACTGTACATACCAGGAAGAGGGATGTGGGAGCCTTGCATACCAGGATGGGGGATTGGGGTGCCATACATATCAGGATGGGGATGAGGGCCACGTATAATAGGAGAGAGAAGGCCATATATACCAGGATGGGGGATATTAACAGAATTAGGGGACATTACACCTATAACAGTGTCAGAAGCAGACCCCCTCCCCCTTAACAGGGCATCATGACCACATTTTTTGCTTATATTTTTTTTCTCTTTTCCTCCTCTAAAAGCTAGGTGCATTTTATGATCCGGTGCGTCTTATAGTCCGAAAAATACGGTAATTTTAGTCTATGGTTCCATAGGTGTAGCTCAGCTACAGCTAAGGGAGTTAGCATTGCAATACCCCAAATTTTGCCCTTCACGTCAAAAGATCACTTAATTGATGCAGAAGGCAGATAAGTTTTTGTTAAGGGATATGTTACTAATACCACTGTCACACTCTGTAACCTTGAAGTACCAAACAAGGGCCAATCAGCATGGCTCATCAGAACATTAGAGACCCTGAATTCCTTCAAAGAGAGCATTCTCATACTAGGTATAGATCTTAACACCACTTTAAATCCACTCTTTGACTTTTCCACTGGTCTCTCCACTTCGTCATAAAGAGTCCTCAAAAGAATCCATTTATCTTTAAATTCCTTACAACTTATTGACATCTGGAGCCTCCTCAACCTCTATGAAAGATTATACTTTTTTCTCTAATCCACACTCCACATATCATAGACTCGACTACATCTTTCTTCAAAGCTTGTGTTTGTCCCTGATTAAATCTACCTCAATTGGTTTTATAACGCTATCTCATCATGAACCTGTATTCTTGGAATTGGCCATATCTTCACTTTACATGGAGGTTAAACAAATCTATGCTGAGTAATGAGGAAATTTTTACCAAAATATCCAAGGTTTTAGATTTCTACTTTCTTGAAAACTCAGGATCTGGCACCCCTCCCCCAGTGGTTTGGGAAGCAAATAAAGCTGTTATTCGAGGTTAATTGCTCGCGCTAAGTTCCCACCTAAAAAAGGTGGTTTCCTCCTTGCTCTATCAAAAAAAAACGCACCAAAGGAGCAGGTTTGGTTGATAATACAAAAGACATAAATTATTTTAACCCCTTTCTGACATTATACGTAATAATACGTCCGTGTGCTCTGGGCTTTATGGACCAGAGACGCATTATTACATCTTGGCAATCGCGTGGGCACAGAGGCTATGCGGGCGTGATCGCTGCCGGGTGTCAGCTGATTCTGACAAATGACAGCCAGCACTCAGTGCCAGTGTTGTCATGTCGACATTCGGGTCACCAGGCACTATCAAGATAGCTTGATCATGCACAGTACAGTCTGCAGCACTGACAGGTCATAAGGAATAGCAGTGATCCTGTACTGCTATACCTTATAACCAGGCCCAGCGTCAGCACCCAGGCAAGCACCGGGGCCCTGAGCAGACGGGGGGCCCACTCACCGTCGGGTATCCCGGCGTGCAGTCACAGCGCAGAGAGCAGGAAGAAGGCGACGCTGAGGAGTCCGGAGCAGAGCAGAGTAGCCGCAGCGAGGAGAGGTATTTGATTATTTTATTTTTTTATGTATGGAGGCATGGAGCATTATATGGGGCCCATACAAGGTGGGGCATTATATGGAACCCATACAGGATGGGGCATTATATGGGGGCCATACAACATGGGACATTATATGGAGCCCATACAGGATGAAGCATTATATGGGGCCCAGCCTGCGAGGAGCATTATATGGGGCCCTGACTGCGTGGGGCATTATGTGGGGCATTGTATGGCACCCAGCCTGCAAGGAGCATCCTATGGGACCCAGGGTGCATGGAGCATTATATGGGGCCCAGCCTGCATGGAGCATTATTTGGGGCCCAGCCTGCATGGAGCATTATATGGGGCTCAGCCTGCATGGTGCATTATTTGGGGCCCAGCCTGCATGGAGCACTATATGGGGGCCAGTATTCTGTATGGAGCGTTATATGGGGCCAGAATCCTGTATGGAGCATCATATGGGGCCAGTATTCTGAACGGAGCATTATATGGGGCCAGCATTCTGGATGGAGCATTATATTGGGGCCAGTATTCTGCATGGAGCATTATATTGGGGGCAGTATTCTGGATGGAGCATTATATTGGGGCCAGTATTCTGGATGGAGCATTATATTGGGGCCAGTATTCTGGATGGAGCATTGTATGGGGACAAGCCTGCATGGAGCATTAGCACTGTTGCTTTGCAGCACTGGGGTCCTGTGTTCAAATCCCACCAAGGACAACATCTGCAAGGAGTTTGTATGTTTTCCCCGTGTTTGCATTGATTTCTTCCCACACTCCAAAAACATACTGATAGGGAATATAGATTGTGAGCCCCAATGGGGACAGTGCCGATAATGTATGTAAAGCGCTGTGGAATTAATGGCACTATATAAGTGAGTAAAATAAATAAATAAAAATATGGGGCCCATCCTGCATGGAGCATTATATGGAGGCCAGAATCCTGTATGGAGCATTACATGGGGTCCATTATTCAGTATGGAGCAATATATTGAAAGTGCATTGAGCTGAAGGTTGGATTGCTACAAAAGAGGAAAAAAAAAACAAACTTTTTAAATCTTCTTACTTAGCGACTGTGAACAGGCTGAGTGTGACCGGAGCGTAAGTGCAAACGGAAGAAAGTGTGTGACTTGTGATTCAGTGAAAAGGTATTTGGGAATCCTGCAGAAAATATCACTGTGAATTGCTGTGAGTTGCTGAATTGTGAACTGCTGAGTGATTTTCTACCGTTTAATTTTATTGGGCTTTTTAAAACCTATTTGCTCTCTACAGTTCTACAGTTTCTTATTTTACTACATGTGTGTTTAAGGGTTAACTACATTGCACTTAAATCCTGAGGTGTAGCTATACTCACAAGGGGTTCATTAAGGGTGAGGGGGTCATAATTATTGGTTTATAAAGGGCAGCTGGTTGGGGCATCCAGTCCTTTGGAAGTGCATTGAGCTGTAGGTTGGATTGCTGCTAAAGGGGGAAAAAAACTCTTTAAATCTTCTTCCTTAGCAAGTGTGAACGAGCTGAGTGTGACTGGAGCGCAAGTTCGAAAGGAAGTAAGTGTGTGACTTCTGATTCAGTGACTTTGGATTCACGGAGTTTGGAAGGGAGGAATTTAGACTGAATTGCTGTCTGTATTTTATTAATTCTTTACATTTCTTTTTACTTAACATTTCTGTCTAGTGCAATCCCCATTAGGAAATGAGCTCCATTATTGACAATGGTATCCAGTGTACATCTTGCCACATGTATGCAATCCTTGAACAGCCGGTCATGGGTGCATACTGCTGTGCGAGATGTGTGCATGCTGTGCGTTTGGAAGCCCAGGTACTAGATCTAAATGAGCAGCTGGCAACACTCCATTGACAATATGGAAAGGAGTCTGCTGCTCACTGAGCAGCTGCTCACTGGGGTAGATGTGGGGGAGGGTGGTAGTAGGTAGCTGCAGGACAGTGAGGCAGCTAGCTGGGTGGCAGTTAGAAGGGGGGGTAGAGGGAAGAATGCAAGGGAGGCTAGTCCTGATCTGGCACACTCCAATAAGTTTGCAAAGTTGGGAGATGAGGGGAGTGTCAGTACAGGGGTAGCACTGCAGCAGCAAGGCATGTCCTCAGAAAGTCGGAGGAGTGTCAGCTCCTGTAAGGGGGGAAATAGGAGAGCATGGCAGGCCAGGCAGGTGCTGGTAGTGGGGGACTCAATTATTAGGGGAAAAGATATGGCAATCTGTCACAAAGACAAGGATCGTCGAACAGTGCGCTGACTACCTAGCGCTCGAGTCCGGCACATCGCTGATCGGGTTGACAGATTGCTGGGAGGGGCTGGTGAGGACCCAGCGGTTATGGTGCACATTGGCACAAATGACAAAGTTAGAGGTAGGTGGAAGGGCCTTAAAGATGATTTCAGGGATTTAGGCTGCAAGCTTCAAGTAAGGACCTCCAAGGTGGTATTCTCTGAAATACTGCCTGTACCATGTGCCACGCCAGAGAGGCTATGGGAAATTAGGGACATAAATAAGTGGCTCAGGAATTGGTGTAGGAAGGAGGGGTTTGGGTTCCTAGAGAACTGGGCCAACTTCTCAGTTGGTTACAGGTTCCACGCTAGGGATGGGCTGCACCTTAATGGGGAGGGTGTAGCTGTGCTGGGGGAGAAAATGGCTAGAAGGTTGGAGGAGTGTTTAAACTAGGGATTGGGGGTGGTGGGGGGTATTCATTTTATAGGTGGGGAAGATAGTGCAGATAGTGACCTGGGCAGAAATAAAGAAACTGGAGGTGGGGTTAGAAAAGTCAATATAGTAAGAAGGAATAGAGGTATAGAGAGATACATAAATGCATGTACACTAATGCAAGAAGCCTCACCAACAAAATGGAGGAATTAGAATACATTTTGTTGGAAAATAATTATGACATGGTGGGGATATCTGAGACATGGCTGGATGAGAGCCATGACTGGGCAGTTAATTTACAGGGTTATAGTCTGTTCAGAAATGACCGTACAAACAAGCGAGGGGGGGGGGGGGGTGTTTATATGTAAAATCATCCTTAAAACCCATCTTGCGTGACAATATATATGAATCTAATGAAAATGTAGAGTCCCTGTGGGTGGAGATAAGGGGAGGGGGAAAAATAGTAAATTACTGATAGGGGTTTGTTATAAGTCTCCAAAAATAATGGAAGCAACAGAGAATATCCTCATAAAGCAAATAGATGAAGCAGCGACTCAAGGAGAAGTCATTATTATGGGGGACTTTAACTACCCGGAAATACATTGGGAAACACAAACCTGTAGTTCAAGCAAAGGTAATAGGTTTCTGACAACTATGAGAGACAATTACCTTTCATAACTGGTTCAGGACTCAACAAGAAAGGGGGGCACTGCTAGACCTAATATTAACCAACAGGCCAGACCGCATATTAAATATACGAGCTGGGGGTCACTTGGGTAATAGTGTTAACAAAATAATAAGTTTTCATGTATCCTTTAATAAAATGTGTAGTAGAAGGGTTACAAGGACAGTAAACTTCAGGAAGGCAAATTTCCAAAGGTTGAGAGAGGTTCTTAGTGCAATAAACTGGGACGATATCCTGAGACATAAAACTACACAAAGCAAATAGGAGACATTTATTAGCATCCTGAATAGGACCTGTGCACAATATACAGTCATATGAAAAAGTTTGGGCACCCCTATTAATCTTAAGCTTAATGTTTTATAAAAATTGGTGTTTTTGCAACAGCTATTTCAGTTTGATATATGTAATAACTGTTGGACACAGTAATGTTTCTGCCTTGAAATGAGGTTTATTGTGCTAACAGAAAATGTGCAATCTGCATTCAAACAAAATTTGACCGGTGCATAAGTATGGGCACCCTTATCATTTTCTTGTTTTAAATACTCCTGCCTACTTTTTACTGACTTACTAAAGTACTTTTTTTGGTTTTGTAACCTCATTGAGCTTTGAACTTTATAGCCAGGTGTATGCAATCATGAGAAAAGCTACTTAAAGTGGCCAATTGCAAGTTGTTCTCCTGTTTGAATCTCCTCTGAAGAGTGGCATCATGGGCTCCTCAAAACAACTGTCAAATGATCTGAAAACAAAGATTATTCAACATAGTTGTTCAGGGGAAGGATACAAAAAGCTGTCTCAGAGATTTAACCTGTCAGTTTCCACTGTGAGGAACATAGTAAGGAAATGGAAGAACATAGGGACAGTTCTTGTTAAGGCCAGAAGTGTCAGGACAAGAAAAACATCAGAAAGGCAGAGAAGAAGAATGGTGAGATCAGTCAAGGACAATCCTCAGACCACCTCCAGAGAGCTGCAGCATCAACTTGTTGCAGATGGTGACACTGTGCATCGGTCAACTGTACAACGCACTTTGCACAAGGAAAAGCTGTATGGGAGAGTGATGCGAAAGAAGCCGTTTCTGCAAGTACGCACAAATAGAGTCGGCTGAGGTATGCAAAAGCACATTTGAAGAAGCCTATTTCTTTTTGGAAGAAGGTCCTGTGGACTGATGAAACCAAGATTGAGTTGTTTGGTCATACAAAAAGGCGTTATGCATGGTGGCAAAAAAACACAGCATTCCAAGAAAAACACTTGCTACCCACAGTAAAATTTGGTGGAGGTTCCATCATGCTTTGGGGCTGTGTGGTCAATGCCGGCACTGGGAATCTTGTTAAAGTTGAGGGACGCATGGATTCCACTCAGTATCAGCAGATTCTTGGCAATAGTGTTCAAGAATCAGTGATAAAGTTGAAGTTACGCAGTGGATGGATCTTTCAGCAAGACAATGATCCAAAACACCGCTCCAAATCTACTCAGGCATTCATGCAGAGGAACAATTACAATGTTCTGGAATGGCCATCCCAGTCCCCAGACCTGAATAACATTGAACATCTGTGGGATCATTTGAAGAGGCTGTCCATGCTCGGCGACCATCAAACTTAACTGAACTGGAATTGTTTTGTATAGAGGAATGGTCAAAATACCTTCATCCAGGATCCAGGAACTCATTAAAAGCTACAGGAAGCGACTAGAGGCTGTTATTTTTGCAAAAGGAGGAACTACTAAATATTAATGTCACTTTTCTGGTGAGGTGCCCATACTTATGCACCTGTCAAATTTTGTTTGAATGCAGATTGCACATTTTCTGTTAGTACAATAAACCTCATTTCAAGGCAGAAACATTACTGTATCCAACAGTTATTACATATATCAAACTGAAATAGCTGTTGCAAAAACACCAATTTTTATAAAACATTAAGCTTAAGATTAATAGGGGTGCCCAAACTTTTTCATATGACTGTATACCCTATGGGAATAAACATGCAAGAAATAGGAGGAAACCACTATGGCTAAATAGAGCTGTAAGGGGCACAATAAGTGACAAAAGAAAGCATTTAGAGAACTAAAGCAAGTAGGTAGTGATGAGGCATTAAATAAATACAGAAAATAAAATAAATTCTGTAAAAACCAAATCAAGGCACTAAAGTTTGAGACAAAGAGACTCATTGCCAGAGAAAGTAAAAATAATCCCAAAATATTCTTTAACTACATAAATAGTAAGAAACTAAAACATGATAGTGTTGGCCCCCTTAAAAATACTATGGGTGAAATGTTGGATGAGGAAAAAGCCAATATGCTAAACGATTTTTTTTCAACAGTATTTACACAAGAAAATCACATGACAGAAAACATGATTAGTGATAACAAAAATTCTTCATTAAATGTCACTTGTTTAACCCAGCAGGAAGTATGGCGGCATCTAAAAATCACTAAAGTTGACAAATCCCCGGGCCCGGATGGGATACACCCGCGAGTACTGCAGGAATTAAGTAAAGTCATAGATGAACATTATTTTTAATATTTAAAGATTCCATAATAACAGGGTCTGTAGCACAGGACTGGCGTATAGCAAATGTGGTGCCAATATTCAAAAAGGGGACAAAAACCGAACTTGGAAATTATAGCTCAGTAAGCTTAACCTCTACTGTGGGTAAAATCCTGGAGAGTTTTCTAAGAGATGCTATACTAGAGTATCTGAAGAAGAATAACCTCATGACCCAATATCAACATGGGTTTACGAGGGACCGTTCCTGTCAAGCTAATTTGATCAGCTTTTATGAGGAGGCAAGTTCTGGACTGGACCAAGGAAATGCAGTGGATGTTGTGTATATGGACTTTTCAAAAGCTTTTGATACAGTTCCACACAAAAGGTTGATACATAAAATGAGAACAATGGAGATAGCGGAAAATATATGTAAGTGGGTTCAGAACTGGCTCAGTGATAGGAAACAAAGGGTGGTTATTGATGGAACACACTCAGACTGGGTCACAGTTAACACTGGGGTACAACAGGGGTCAGTATTGGGCCCGCTTCTTTTTAACATATTTATTAATGACCTTGTAGGGGTATACAGAGTAGTATTTCAATATTTGCAGATGACACCAAACTCTGCAGGGTAATCAATACAGAGGAGGACAATTTTATATTACAGGAGGATCTATGTAAACTAGAAGCTTGGGCTGATAAATGGCAAATGAGCTTTAATGGGGATAAATGTAAGAAAATGCACTTGGGCAGAGGAAATAAAATGTATAATTATATGCTTAATTAATAATTATAAAACACTGGGCAAAACGGTCACTGAAAAAGACCTGGGTGTATTGGTGGACGACAAGCTCACGTTTGGTGGCCAGTGTCAGGCAGCTGCTGCAAAGGCAAATAAAATAATGGGATGCATCAAAAGAGGCATAGATGCTCATGAGGCGAACATAATTTTACCTCTATGCAAGTCACTAGTGCGACCACACTTAGAATACTGTGTACAGTTCTGGTCTCCGGTGTATAAGAAAGACATAGCTGAACTAGAGCGGGTGCAGAGAAAAGCGACCAAGGTTATTAGAGGACTGGGGGGTCTGCAATACCAAGACAGGTTATTTTTTAAACTCTTTTTATCGAAAAATTACACAGGATAATGGTTACAAACAGATACTGTCATAATATAAGGTCAGGATAATCTAAACATTAACCCTTCTCAGTTTAATACAATTTCCATCACGTTCTCAATAATCAGAGTAAACAGTTAGAAGAAAGAAAAAGAAAAAAAACAACAAACAGTTTGAAACATAAGCTTCATTGTGGAGCACTGCACGCTTTACTAAACCGGCCCATTCCTTATCAGAATTCAGTACATATAGCAATTACAGTTTCAATAGAGGTCCACTCTTACAGCCCATATATATCATATATCATTTCCCATGCACTCAAAAGGGCATATATCAGGACTCATAACGTGAGATTCACGAAGTCATAGCACCTTAAGTGTGTTACGGGAAAGTTACACCATCTTTCCCATATCCTTTAGAATTTCTGGGGACATCCCCTATTCCTATATACTATATTTCATACGGTATTGTATCAATTGGTTTCCCAATTATCTGTTCTAGTGTAGTTATCACTTCACCCCAATATTTGCGTATTATTCCACAATTCCAAATAAGATGCCAGAAATCTGCTCCTGATTCTCCACATCTGTGGCACTCATCAGACGCCATTCTACCAACTCTATGAATTCTCACTGGGGTCAGGTAAGATTGATGTAGTATATATAACTGAATAAATGTATTATTGGCGGCTGGTGACACCACCGTATGTGCTTCCATTGCATCATTCCACTGATCATCAGTTATAGAAGGGATTAATTGCCGCCATTTACTCTCAACAGAAAGTTGGGTAGAAGTGATTTTAGAATTCAGTAGAAAAGTATATATAGAGAAGATACCACGCCTGTAGGTTCTTGAGTTTTAAGTACTCCTATTAATGGATATTTAGATATTCGCTTTCTAGGATATGGGAATTGATGTGTTATGGCATGCCTCATTTGTAGATATCTGCAGAAATCCCTATGAGGGATTCCAAACCTTATACGAATTTGATCAAATGTTAATAAAATTTTGTTTTCTAAAATCTGATTAAGTGTTGTTATTCCATGTTGCTTCCAGAAGATTACGTCCTGTAGGTTTTTAAGCTGTGGAAATTCAGGATTATCCCGTATTCGGGTTTCTCCCATTTGATCAGTAAACCCCACGATAAGCTTACTCTCGCGCCACACCTGCATCGCTAGGCTATGTGCAAATAATAAGCCCTGTGGTGGTCTGTAAGAGCCTTCTAATATAGCCCATGGTGTATTCTGATTTAATAAATGTATAAGATGCGCTTCTGCATTAGTTAGTTTATCACTGCTTATCCAACACTTCAAATATCGTATCTGACCAGCTAAATAATAGAGAAATAGGTCAGGCACCGCGCTACTCTCTTGTTCCTTGGGTCTCTGCAGAGATCCAATACTTAGTTTGGGCTTTGCTGAGCCCCATATAAATGTCGCCATCATGCCGTGCAGGTTCTGAAAAAAATCTTTGGGGATTATAATGGAAGAATGTTTTAATACATACAGACATTTTGGAAGGATAATCATTTTGATTAAGTTAATTATTCCCGCCACAGACAATAGAAGTTGGGACCAACTTTCAAATTTTTTCCTCATCATATCTTTTATGGGGTACACATTATCCTTCAGATCCATAATCGGATTTTGATTAATTATAATGCCTAGATATTTGAATTTTTGTAGTACCTCTAATCCAAAAAAAATCGGTTCAGTTATGTTATCTATAAGTGGCATAACCACAGATTTGCTCCAATTGATTTTAAGGCCCAATAATTCCCCAAAGTTACTAATAAGGTCAATTGCTCTTGGAAGGGATTGTTCTATTTTGTTTAGAAAGAGGATCAGGTGGTCTGCGTATAACCCCGCTTTATCTATTCTAGAGTTTACACTAATACCTTCCACCAGGTGGTCCTACTTAATTTTTTAAGGGCAATAGGCTCTATCGCTAGAGTGAAGAGCATCGGAGATAAGGGGCAGCCCTGTCTAGTTCCGCTACCCAGGTTAAAGTATTCTGATAGTATTCCATTTACAAGAATGTTATCGCTTGGCATATAGTAGATCAATTTAATCCAGCTACAAAATGTATCAGAAAACCCAAATTTCAGGAGCACACGCTGTAGAAAGGTCCACTCCAAGGAGTCAAAGGCTTTCGCCGTATCTAAAGAAGCTATAGCCCAGGGTTTCTGATATTCATGGCCAATCTGTGTCAACACTTGAGCTCTTCTAATATTAGATGAAGTAGACCTTCCCGGCATAAAGCCAGATTGATCCTCATGTATAATGTTTAATATTACTGTTTTTAATCTATTGGCTATGAGCTTCGTGAGTATTTTGTAATCTGTATTCAATAGGGATATGGGGCGATAGGAGCTGCATTCCTCAATTGGTTTATCTGGCTTGGGGATCAAGTAACATCATAGAAGGATTGGGGAAGAGAACGTCCCGAAAGTGCTTCAGAAAATGCTTGCAACAGAACTGGGGCTATCAGGTCTATGCATCTTATATATATAATAATATATAATAATACAAATCAATTTGTGAAGCACCTAGGGGTTCCAAGTGCTCACTATGCATCTAGATAGGTGCCTTGGGGGGTCTAGTTTCCAAAATGGGGTCACTTGTGGGGGAGCTCCAATGTTTGGGCACACAGGGACTCTCTAAATGCAACATGGTATCCGCTAACAAATTGAATGGAAAATCGGCTCAAATTGTTAGCGGACACCACATTGCGTTTGGAGAGCCCCTCTGTGCCCAAACTTTGGAGTTCCCCCACAAGTGACCCCATTTTGGAAACTAGACCCCCCAAGGCACCTATCTAGATTCATAGTGAGCACTTGGAACCCCAGGTGCTTCACAAATTGATTCATAAAAATGAAAAAGTGTTTTTTTTTTCACTTTTTCATTATTACGAATCAATTTGTGAAGCACCTGGGGGTTCCAAATGCTCACTATGCATCTAGAAAGGTGCCTTGGGGGGTCTAGTTTCCAAAATGGGGTCACTTGTGGGGGAGCTCCAAAGTTTGGGCACAGAGGGGCTCTCCAAACGCAATGTGGTGTCCGCTAACAATTTGAGCCGATTTTCCATTCAATTTGTTAGCGGATACCATGTTACATTTAGAGAGTCCCTGCGTGCCCAAACATTGGAGCTCCCCCACAAGTGACCCCATTTTGGAAACTAGACCCCTCAAGGCACCTATCTAGATTCATAGTGAGCACTTGGAACCCCAGGTGCTTCACAAATTGATTCATAAAAATAAAAAAGTGTTTTTTTTTTCACTTTTTCATTTTTACGAATCAATTTGTGAAGCACCTGGGGGTTTCAAGTGCTCACTATGCATCTAGATAGGTGCCTTGGGGGGTCTAGTTTCCAAAATGGGGTAATTTGTGGGGGAGCTCCAATGTTTGGGCACACAGGGGCTCTCCAAACGCAACATGGCGTCCGCTAACAATTTGAGCCGATTTTCCATTCAATTTGTTAGCGGACACCATGTCGCGTTTGGAGAGCCCGTGATGTGCCTAAACAGTAGAGCTCCCCCACAAGTGTCCCCATTTTGGAAACTATACCCCTCAAGGATTTTATTAAGGTGTATAGTGAACATTTTGAACCCAGAGGTACGGCACAGAATTTGTTTACATTAGGTCATCATATTGAATAAGTTGTCATTATTCTTGAGCGCAAGTGCTCGCTACTTGAGTTTGCATCGGGTACTCAGGTATGCACCATGTACAGCGTGTGCTCGAGTGACATGCTCGAGTCCCTGCTCCGCATGTTTCACGGTTATTAGACACCCAAAAAAAAACATGCGGGGATCGCTCGTGCATGGCAGGCAATCCCCGTAAAGCTTTTTGGCCGCGAAGCATATGGGGCAGAGACTCGAGCATGTCACTCAAATACCCACGATACTCAATGCATACCAGAGCACCCGATGCAAACTCAAGTAGCGAGCACTTGCTCTCAACACTAGTCGCCATATCGTCATCTTTTTTTCTTACTTTTGAAAAAAATCCCAACCCCAGCCCTAACCCTAGCACAACCCTAGCCCCAGCACAACCCTAGCCCCAGCACAACCCTAGCCCCAGCACAACCCTAGCCCCAAACCCAGCCCTAACCCTAGCCCAATCCTAACCCAAGAGTTTATTTTTGACGCCGTTCCTTGTGCGGTATAAGTGATTAGACGACTTTATTCTTCGGGTCGGTGTGATTACAGCAATGCCAGAATCATATGGGGTTTTTATGACTGACAGCTGTCACACACTAAAAGACGCATTTTTTGTAAAATCTAGTTTTTGCATCGCCATATTTTGAGAGCTATAATTTTTCCAGATTTTGGCAGACAGTCATGTGACGGCTCGTTTTTTGCGGGATGACTTGACGTTGTTATTCGTGCCATTTTCAGGCACGTGACATTTTTTGATCGCTTTCTATTCCGATTTTTGGGAGGCAGAATAAACAAAAAACAACAATTCAGGAATTGTTTTTTTTTTTTTTTTTATTCTGTTCCGCGTGTGGTAAAATTGATGAGGTAGCTTTATTCTTCGGGTCAGTACGTTTACAGCGGTACCACATTTGTATCATTTTTCTATGTTTTGGCGCTTATACACAATAAAAGCTATTTTATAGAAAAAAATATTTTTTAGTATCGCTTTATTCTGAGAGCTATAACTTTTTTATTTTTCGGCTGATGGAGATGTATGGCGGCTTGTTTTTTGCGGGACGAGATGACGTTTTCAGCGGTATCATTTTTATTTATATGCGTCTTTTTGATCGCGTGTTATTCCATTTTTTGTTTGGCGGTATGGTGATAAAGCATTGTTTTTTGCTTCGTTTTTTCTTTTTTTTTTTTACCGTGTTCACTGAAGGGGTTAACTACTGGAACAGTTTTATAGGTCAGGTTGTTCCGGACGCGGCGATACCAAATATGTGTACTTTTATTGTTTTTTTTTATAATAATATTTATTGATGGGTACATTATATTTTTATTTTTGGTGTATTATTTTTTTTATTTTTTTATAATATTTTTGCACATTTTTATTTTATTTTTTTTCCACTTTCACACAGTTTATACACTTTATTACTTTGTCCCACTCTGGGACTTTCACTTTTTTTTTTCTGATCGCCTGCATGGCACAGGAATGGAGCACCATCCCTATGCCATGAAGGCTGTCAGAAGTGCACAGTGTGAAGATTGCTTGGAGATGCACTGCGCATGTCCAAGCAATCTTCCTGCTCTCTGGTGACCCGGATGTTGTCATGACGACATCGGGTCGTCATGGCAACACCCGGGAAGCCTTTGCAGACTGCGCTGGAAGCCGGAAGAGGAGGTGAGTATCGCCGATCACCTCCCCTTGCCCCCGCAATGCCGAGATCGACTTCGATCGCAGCATCGCGGGGGTTAATGTGCTGGGAGCGGTGCAGGACCGCTCCCTGCACATAGTACCGGGTGTCAGCTGTGACAATCAGCTGACACCAGGCGGCGATCGCGCCCGCACAGCCTGTGTGTGCGCGCGATCGCGATGACGTACTAATACGGGTCTGGCTCTTAAGTCCCAGGGCACAGACGCGAATTAGTACGTCAGATGTTATTAAGGGGTTAATATATTTAGCTTCTAATAATTTGCACTCTTCGCCAAGCCTCTGCTCCCCAATAGAAGATTCCCTTTTAATGTATGAAATCGTTGATTTAACGCATCCCCTAATATATGCTTTAAGTGTGTCCCATACTATCAATCTGTCAGGGAAGTCCCCATGACCTGCTATAAATACTTCCCCTTGATCTGGTATCCTATCATGTTCTCAAATAAGAGACAACCAAAACGGATGTATGCGAAACCTCTTGGGTCTGTTAGGACCCCCCAAATGAAAAGATGCTATCAGTGGAGCATGGTCCGACACCATTCTAGGGGAATATTCAATTTTACTTAAATCCGAAAATGCAGTACTGTTTCCAAATATATGATCCATTCTAGATAAACATCGAACAGCAGGTGTGTAGCAGGAAAATTCTCTCTTGAGTGGGTGCTGCTGCCTCTACAAATCAATCCAACCCACCTCCGTTATGAAAGTATGTAAAGTAGCGGTGTCTTGACTATCAGACCTAGTGTTGGCAGGGCTCATTTTATCCAAGTGTGTATTAAGAATCATATTGAAGTCTCCCATACATAACATTTTAGCATCTGGGTACTGTGATACAAAAATCACTGCCTGTTGGAGTACATCCATTTTGGCTGGTGGTGGGTTGTATATGTTGAGTCTCTTTTGACAGTTTGAACTGACTATCCCACTGACTTATGCACAATGGTAACTACACCTCTAGAATAAGAAGTATGTGTAGCGTGTTTGTCCCACTTTATCCAGGGTTTGTTTATTCTGGACACAGTGTCCGGGGTTAAATGGGTTTCCTGAAGGCATATTATTTGCGCTTGAGATTTACGTATCTGGGAGAATACAATATTCCCTTTCTTGGCATTCCCTAATCCACTAATGTTCCATGAGAGAATTTTAAGTGACGCCATAAAGGTTCCATTTAAAACATTTTTTTTAAACATTCTATATTTAAGTAAATAGAACAGAAACAAATGACATCAGTGCAACATATGGAATTATAGACTAGGAAATTGAGATATCATAACAATATCAATAAAAAGACAATAGTATCTCAATGGAACAAATCAAGGCACGTGAAACAATATATAACAAGACAAATACAAAACTAAAGCTAGTATACCTAGACAACAAGAGACCTAAGCTAGGAAAATGAATAATATCTGAATAAAGTATCAGAAAAGAATTAATACAAGGGAGCATAATGTATGAGAGACATCACATACCAAAACAAAGTTATGTGTGTTGCGGCGCGTTGGCAAGATTAATAAACAACCTGAATGAGGTAGGAGATAAACAGTAATGGGAAGGAGAAGGAGGTGCTCAAGATATGACAGAATAAGTAGTTGTTATTTTTAACCCACAAAACCGCTAAACCGGCCAGGTAGGTTTCCAGGGAAAGCAAACCTCATGAAAATAGGAATGCTGGGAAGTCTCCCAACTAGTGAGCTCCTCCAACCGCCTAATCATGTCAACCTTATTCAACCACTCAACGTAAATGGGGGGTGTAACCTGCAATCAGTGCAGAGGGATCAGGTATTTCGCCGCCCCGAACAGTAGAGGGAGCAGATCATGTCTTGTAGGTTTAAAATTTTGAGACGGGAAGGATAGTAAGACTTCTTTCGGAGACAAGGGACCCCTTATCATACCTAGGTCTTTCAACGTCTCCTCTATTTTAACCCAAAAAGGTCTAATATTAGGGCAGTACCAAAATATATGGGACATGTTTCCCACCCCTGCTTTACATCTCCAGCAAAGGTTAGAGGCAGACGATCCATAATGGCATAATAGTTCTGGCGTTCTATACCACCGTATTAATATTTTGTATGAATTCTCTTGCAAAGAAATGCACCTGGAGAATCCGTGAGAATTAGTAAGAATGGATTCGACTTCTTCATCCGCCAAAGAGATGTTAAGTTCCTTTTCCCAAGAGTATATAAAGGAAGGTTTTTGGAAGGACTGAGGCAGGATCATATGGTTATATATCTTCGATATTCCTTTAGGAAAAGGGAACGAGAGTTTACATAGCATGTCCACCCATGAACCTCCTCCCGCACCAGGGAATTTAGATTTAAACATCGAAAGAATGTGGGTGACATGTTTATGCTGTAAGAAATTAATGGGGCGCGTGGAGGAATTAACCGGCCATGAATCCAGCAATGGGATTTTATTGGTCAGGAACTCTTTGATTGAACAGTTCGGCAAATCCAACCAAAGATTATAGGGATCTGAATAATTTGGGTCTAGAAAGTACGGAATGGTAGAAATAGGGGCCTGAGCTGAGGGAAGTATGCTCTTTTTTAGATCTTTATCTAAGTCGCGTTTAATCTTAAGGGAAGTGGTAATAGTAATATCACTTATGGCCTCGGAAGTGCGGACAATATTTGCCCATATGTATTTGTGTGGATTATTACCCAGGAGTAGAAGATCAATGTCTGAGGCTTCCACTCTCTTGGATGCACTGGCTAATTTGAGCCATCTATTTAAGTGGATTGCTTAATAATAGTTTAGGACACTAGGAATGCCAATACCCCCTTTATGATTAGGTAGGGTTAGGATTTTATGAGGAAGTCTAGGTTTTTTATACTTCCAAATGTATTGGGATAGGATCTGTTTTATTGAGGAAAAGAAGGCTAAAGGAAAATTTATAGCTGATGTATGAAAAAGAAAGTAAGAAAAGATGAAAGATATCTAAAGATAGGCCATGCGTACGGGGGGCCATCCATAGGAAGTTATCTCATCAATCATGTGCCAGCTGTAAGGTGCTTTGATGGCGCATTTCGCGCGTGTATACTACACCTGTTTGCAAAAGGGACTTCCGGGTGGTGCGCAATGGAACGCATGTGTGGAACGCATGCGGACCATATGGAGCGCAACCTCAAAAAGGTCCATCCCCACTTCCTAAACCATGAACCTGGAGGACATGGCATACATATCAAGGAATGACAAGGGAGAATGGGAGGGGAATGGGGAAGGAAGGAGGGAAGAAGAAAAGAAAAGAATAAACCAAATGTAAAGACAGAAAATAGATGCTGTAGGAGCATCGATTACCATAAAGTGAAATGTGAAAGTGTGTGTGTGTGTGTGTGTGTGTGGGGGGGGGGGGGTGAAAACGAAAGTAAAAGTGTAAACTAAAAAAGAAAAATCATATATGAATGAAAATATATATTTGTTGAATGTGAAGTGTATAAATAACGAAAATAATGTATGTATAGTGAAAAAGCAAAGAATAAGTGAAAATTAATAAAACAAATATATGTAAACTAGATGGTGGCCCGATTCTAACGCATCGGATATTCTAGAATATGTATGCGGCCGACCGGGCGCAATTAGCAGAGCGGTGTTTAAATTTGGCGCCAAAATCGCTGATTGGTCGCGTTTGGCAACCGCGACCAATCAGCAAAGCGGTGTTTAAATTTGGCGGCAATATCGGAGATTGGTCGCGGGCGGCGGCCGCGACCAATCGGCGAACCGTGTTAGTGAGAACTGGAGAGCGTGATTAAATTTGGCACGAAAATCGCTGATTACTCGCGACCAATCAGCAGAGCGGTTTTTAAATTTGGCTGCAATACTGCTGATTGGTCGCGGCCGCCGACTGCGACCAATCAGCAGAGCGATGCAGAGCGTTGTTTAAAGTTGGCGCCAAAATCGCTGATTGGTCGTGGATGGAGGCCGCGACCAATCAGCAGAGCGGTGTTTAAATTTGGCACCAATCTCGCTGATTGGTCGTGGCTGGCGGCCGCAACCAATCAGCAAAGCGGTGTTTAAATTTTGGGCCAAAATCGCTGATTGGTCGCGGGCGGCGGTCGCGACCAATCGGCGAACCGTGTTAGTGAGGACTGGAGAGCGTGTTTAAATTTGGCACCAAAATCGCTGATTAGTCGCGACCGCGACCAATCAGCAAAGAGGTGTTTAAATTTGGCGACAATACTGCTGATTGGTCGCGGCCGGCGACCGCGACCAATCAGCAGAGCGGGGTTTAAATTTGGCCCCAATACTGCTAATTGGTCGCGGCAAGCGACCGCGACCAATCAGCAGAGCGTTGTTTAAATTTTGCACAAAAAACGAAGATTGGTCGCGGCCGGTGGTTGCGACCAATCAGCAGAGTGAGGTTTAAATTTGGCGCCAATACTGCTGACTGGTCAAGGCCGACAACCGCGACCAATCAGCAGAGCGGTGTTTAAATTTTGCGCCAATACTGCTGATTGATCTCGGCCAGCGACCGCGATCAACCAGCAGAGCGTTGATTAAATTTGTCGCCAATCTCTTTGATTGGTCGCGGCCGGTGGTTGCGACCAATCAGCAGAGTGAGGTTTAAATTTGGCGCCAATACTGCTGACTGGTCAAGGCCGACAACCGCGACCAATCAGCAGAGCGGTGTTTAAATTTTGCGCCAATACTGCTGATTGATCTCGGCCAGCGACCGCGACCAATCAGCAGAGCGTTGTTTAAATTTGGCGCCAATCTTGCTGATTGGACGCGTCCGGCATCCGCGACCAATCAGCAGAGCGATGTTTAAATTTGGCGACAAAATCGCTGATTAGTCGCGGCTGACGGCCGCGACCAATCAGCAGAGCGGTGTTTAACTTTAGCGCCAAGATCACTGATTGGTCGCGCTCTCCGCACGCGACCAATCAGCGAATCGTATTGGTGAGGAGCGGGGAGCGGAATTGTATTAGTGAGGACCGGGGAGCGCCGCTGCCTGTGCGGGTACATCCGCTAGGAGAACCCGGGACATGAACGGGCGCTCGGAGCAGAAGTATCCCGACCCGCAGCGCCGCTCCCTGGTCCTCCCTTCACACCCTAGCCGCTGATGTCCCCACAGTATCTGCATGGTGTTACAAAGGTCCGGACATTTGTGTAAAAAAATCGCTGATTGGTCGCTGGCGCTGCCCGCGACCAATCACCGATTTGGGCGCCAAATTTAAATATCGGCCGCGACCAATCACCGATCTTGGCTCCACATTTAAACACCGCTGTGCTGATTGGTCGCCGACGTAGGGCGCGACCAATCACCGATTTTGGCGCCACATTTAAATAGCGTCCGCGACCAATCAGCACAGCGGTGTTTAAATGTGGAGCCAAGATCGGTGATTGGTCGCGGCCGATATTTGAATGTGGCGCCCAAATCGGTGATTGGTCGCGGGCAGCGTCCGCGACCAATCAGCACCGTAGTGTTTAACTTTTGCGGCAAGATCCGTGATTGGTCGTGGGCCAAGACCGCGACCAATCACCGATTTGTGCGGCACTTTTAAATAGCGGCAGCGACCAATTGGATGTCAGCGCCGCTCCCCGATCCTCCCTTCACACCCTAGCCGCATGGATGTCAGCGGCGCTGCCTGTGCGGATACTTCCGCTGCGAGAACCCGGGACATGAGCGGGCGCTCGGAGCAGAAGTATCCCGACCCGCAGCGCCGCTCCCCGGTCCTCCCTTCACACCCTAGCCGCTGATGTTCCCACAGTATCCGCATGGTGTTACAAATGTCCGGACATTTGTATTAAAAATCGGTGATTGGTCGCCCACGACCAATCACCGATTTGGGCGCCAAATTTAAATATCGGCCGCGACCAATCACCGATCTTGGCTCCACATATAAACACCGCTGTTCTGATTGGTCGCGGCCGATATTTAAATTTGGCGCCCAAATCGGTGATTGGTCGCGGGCAGCGACAGCGACCAATCAGCGATTTTTAACACAAATGTCCGGACCTTTGTAACACCATTCGGATACTGTGGGGAGATCAGCGGCTAGGGTGTGAAGGGAGGACAGGGGAGCGGCGCTGCGGGTCCGGATATTTCTGCTGCGAGCGCCCGCTCATGTCCCGGGTTCTCGGAGCGGAAGTACCCGCACAGGCAGCGCCGCTGACATCCAATTGGTCGCGGCCGCTATTTAAATCTGCCGCACAAATCGGTGATTGGTCGCTGTCTTGGCCCGCGACCAATCACTGATTTTGTCGCCAAAGTTAAACACTATTGTGCTGATTGGTCGCGGACGCTGACAGCGACCAATCACCGATTTGGGCGGCAAATTTAAATATCGGCCCCGACCAATCACCGATCTTGGCTCCACATTTAAACACCGCTGTGCTGATTGGTCGCGGCCGATATTTAAATTTGGCGCCCAAATCGGTGATTGGTCGCGGGCAGGGCCGGCGACCAATCAGCACAGCGGTGTTTAAGTTTTGCGCTAAGATCAGTGATTGGTCGGGTCCGAAGACTGCGACCAATCATCGAATCGTCTTGGTGAGGACCGGGGAGCGCCGCTGCCTGTGCGGCTACTTACGCTGCGAGAACCCGGGACATAGTGGGCGCTGGCAGCAGAAGTATCCCGACCTGCAGCGCCGCTCGTCGGTCCTCCCTTCCGCATGGAGGTCAGAGGCGCCGGCGGTCCTTCCGCTGCTACCGGCCGGGAGATGAGCGCCTCGCGCCGCTCATCTCCCGGCTGCATCTCCGTCCCGCAGATGGGTCCGGCGGTCGGGTTCGTTCTGCTAGTACCGGCCGGGAGATGAGCGCCTCACGCCGGTCATCTCCTGGCTGCATCGCCGCTGAGCTCCGTCCCGCAAATGAGCTGCTAACGGCCGCCATCTTTTTTCAGAAATCCCGCGGCGCTGATTGGCCGCTGGCGGACCAATGAGAGAAGCGGGATTTCCTGGACAGACAGACACACAGACAGACGGGATAAGACGATTATATATATAGATAAGTGTTAATATGTCTATAGTCAAAGAGAGGCTAAGTGTAACAATTAGAAACATTTAATTGTGCTAGTATTTTATGCCACGCAATCACGGAGAATAAGGGGAGAAGCCTACCCTTCTATCAGTGTCAACCATCATATATAAAAAACATGTTCTTCCCAAATGGGGACCCCGCAACTCACTCCTGAGATCAAATAATGACATGTTAGATATATATCACTTGTTAAAAAGACAGCACCGTCCAATTTTATAGTCCATATTCATCATTGATGGATAATTCCAATCCAAATATTTCTTACTTAATTTGTCCATTGCCATAAATTTCCGTGGACAATGCCACGAATTTCAAAAATATTCAATATGTTTCAGGTTCACTTGTTAAAGGGACACAGCGCCATCTACAATTATAGTCCATGCATACAAATATATGTAAATAAGTGTTAAGATGTCTATGGTAATGGATGGTAATCGATGCTCCTACAGCATCTATTTTCTGTCTTTACATTTGGTTTATTCTTTTCTTCTTCCCTCCTTCCTTCCCCATTCCCCTCCCATTTTCCCTTGTCATTCCTTGATATGTATGCCATGTCCTACAGGTTCATGGTTTAGGAAGTGGGGATGGACCTTTATGAGGTTGCGCTCCATGTGGTCCACATGAGTTCCACTGCTCTGCACAGCTAGGCTTTACTCCACGGGTCCGGTTCCTATATAGTGGCGTGCGGCCCATGGGAGCTGTGAACACACGCATGTGACATCACCTACTGACTTCCAGGGATGCGCTACATGTGGACCGCGTGAGTTCCACACATGCGTTCCACTGCGCACCACCCGGAAGTCCCTTTTGCAAACTGGTGTAGTATACACGTGCACGATGCGCCATCAAGGCACCTTACAACTTGCACATGATTGATGGGATAACTTCCTATGGACGGCCCCCCGGACGCCTGGCCTATCATTAGATATCTTTTATCTTTTCTTACTTTCTTTTTCATACATCAGTTAATGCAATTGGCTACATGGCTCTATATATACTCAAGCCCCTCAGTGGATAGACACACCCCTGGAAGAAGCTTAACAGCGAAACGGCGTAGGGGTTCTGAGAGGTAAATGCTGTCAATATGGTCAGTTTGTAGCAATTTTTAATAGGTATATTGACTACTCCATGGCACTTTGCATAGTTGTAAGCAGTTGTTTACTCTCCAACTAATGGAATGAGATTATGCAGACAATTTTTTCTAAATATAAGCACTTAGCACTTTATGATCATAGATGTAAATGTCTGCCTCCCTACCATTTAATTTAATTAGGGTATTGCACAATTTGCACTTTGTCAAATCTGTTTACATCTGTCTATAATACCGGTTCAAATATACATCAAGTGAATAAGGTGGTTTAGTTTTCTGCTATACAATCATGATGAATGTGACATGACCAAGCTATATATTGCATCTCTCTTTTCTGGATGTCCCCTGTCATTTTTAAAAAAGTGTTTTGTTTTTCTGTTTTTTTAATATGGATAATGAATAAAAAATATTGATTTTTAATTGAAATTAGAGTCTGTGTTATCCTGGTGGGTTTGAAACAAATAACCACATAGGATTAAGTGTATAGTAATATTTTCCCAGTGTCTAGTGTTGCTTAGAATTTCTTGGACTATGTGAATAATTATGTTTGCTGTTTTCAAACAGATTGGTCCATTCAAAATACTTAAAATGGATTTAAAAGCCAGAATGAATGCCTGGCAAACTAAGGCTTCAGATCTATTCAAACAGGGAACATCCAGTGTATGGTGGAATAAAACATCCTTAGAGAATTATTATACCAAAAGAATCATCCCACGTGGCTTACGTATACAAGTGTACCCATCTTTTGATCTAAAAGACGAGACTTTGAGCAATAAATGGATTAAGGCCGCAACTTTATGCTCGCTGGATTTCATCCAGATCATCATTGAAACAAATACTAAAACCCTTGGTGACTTGGATGATGAGTTGGAGGCATTGGAGAAAACTATTCACAAGGAGATTACAGGGGAAAATTTTGAAAAACTTATGACTGATATAAATAAATGGGAAGGAGATATCAGTCAGATAAAATGTAAGAAATACCAACGAGATCTAACTGATTTTGAGAACAATAAAATATTTCGCTGGCAGATTAAAAAACATAAAAACGTCACTAAAGTCTTCAATCAAGGTCAGTCTTATGAAAGTCCTTATCAGTCACAGACGGATCAATTTTTCATCCTCTAGTGATATTGATAGCACCAGTAGTAGGGGCTTTCATATGGACAAGGGCAAAAGACAGGAACGAAGATTTCAGGATATGTTTGCTAAGGCTGCTGGAACCAAAAAGGGAGAGAACCGCTTACGGGTAATTAACTTGTCTTCACATGTTCTATCAGAAATTCAACTCAGAGTTCTTGAAAGAGGTTTGACGTTTTCTCCTCTTCGTATTTAGACACGTTCTCGGCGGTGAGAGATGTACATCTCCTTGCTATAAAGCTAGTTTTTAAAAAATTGCATAACAAGGCCGACCATCAGAGTATGTTTTCCACCGTGGAAGAAAGGGAAGCACTTCAGATTTTGGAATCATTGGATGATGAAAATAAACTTACAAAGGTTGGTAACATTCCTTCGAACCTTTTTCACAAATACAAAAAGTTCCCCCCTCTAAGTACATGCCCAGCGGTCGATGTTTTCACCAAACTAGTTACTAATGACATTCAATCTCTTCCAAGCTGTCCCCCTGTAAGTCAAACATTAATAAACAGGAGAGAGCAGCGGTAAAAGAATTACAATCCCTCCCCTACGTGGTATATAAACCAGCAGATAAGGGGGGAAATCTGGTGGTGCGGCCCACCTGTTTATACGAAAAACAAGCCCACCATCTTGCTATAAAAAAACTGGTATATAATCCGACCCCTACCTTCCACAATGAATTAATTTTCATCATGGAGAAGGCTTTGGAGAAGGGTATTATTACCAAAAAAATGTTAGATACAATTAATAACTTTCATCCAAAACTTCCCACATTGTATCTCATTCCAAAGGTCCACAAAAAGCACACTGACCCCCCCCCCGGTAGACCCATTGTTTCAGGCAATGGGGGATTATGTGAAGTAATTTCCGACGTCATTGATTATTTTTTGAAACCTATCGTATCCACCCTACCATCATTCATCCAGGACACCAATGTGGCTCTCCAAAGATTAAACCACCTTTATATTCCAGACCAAGCCATCATGGTAACGGCAGATGTGGAAGCCTTGTATACTTGTATAAAACATGAAGATGGCTTGAGAGCGGCATCTTGGTATCTGAGATCTACCGATTTGGATTCAGAGCTAGTTGACTTAATATTGATCCTCCTGGAATATGTCCTCAAGCATAATGTATTTATTTTTCATAAAAAATTTTTATTTACAACTACAGGGCACAGCGATGGGGGTCTCTTGTGCCCCATCCTAAGCCAATTTGTTTTTAGGAGCTTGGGAGAGGGACATATTCCAGGGGGAATCAATTCCTGGCATTGATTTGGTGCAAGGGTGGATGCGATATATCGATGACTTATGGTTTATGTGGGAGGGGTCAGTGGGGGATTTGGATATTCTGATGAAAGCTCTCAATAATAATAATAATTTTAACATTAAATTGACATATCATTATGGTAGAGAGCTAGACTTCTTGGATCTCAAAATCCACATTTCTAGTGAAGGACGTGTCATTACGGATATATATCGCAAGTCTACGGCCACTAACTCACTGCTACATGCAGAATTGTCTCATTTGCCCTCCACCATTAGGGGAATCCCTATTGGTCAGTTGAACAACAAGCCACTAATCTCGCTCAACGCTTTTAAACTGTACCACAATTGGTCCCCTAAAGGCCTTAAGGCATTTGCCATAGGTCAGATAGTCCTAGGTCTAAGGGGTGGAGATCTTGGAAAAGCCTTAGGTTAGTTAGAAAGTCGTTGGATTTTTCAATTGGGGACCTTGAATCCACAGGGTTTAAATGAAGCTACGGGTTTTAGTTTTTTCTTGTAATTTATTCTTATTTCTTCCCCCATTTTTTCGAGTTGGTAGGTTTCATGTTTTTTCTGGGTGGCTATTTTTTATGTTTTTATCTTATGGTATTTTAATACCTTTTTAACCCCTTAACAACATTTGCCGTACTAATACGCGTCTGTGCCCTGGGACTTAAGAGCCAGACCCGTATTAGTACGTCATGGCGATTGCGCACGCACACAGGCTGTGCGGGCGCGATCGCCGCCGGGTGTCAGCTGATTGTCACAGCTGACACCCGGTACTATGTGCTGGGAGCGGTCCTGCACCGCTCCCAGCACATTAACCCCCGCGATGCTGCGATCGAAGTCGATCGAAGTCGATCGCGGCATTGCGGGGGCAAGGGGAGGTGATCGCCGATACTCACCTCCTCTTCCGGCTTCCAGCGCAGTCTGCAAAGGCTTCCCGGGTGTTGCCATGACGACCCGATGTCGTCATGACAACATCCGGGTCACCAGACAGCAGGAAGATTGCTTGGACATGCGCAGTGCATCTCCAAGCAATCTTCACACTGTGCATTTCTGACAGCTTGCATGGCATAGGGATGGTGCTGCATTCCTGTGCCATGCAGGCGATCAGAGAAAAAAAAGTGAAAGTCCCAGAGTGGGACAAAGTAATAAAGTGTATAAACTGTGTGAAAGTGGAAAAAAAAAAAAAAAAAAATTGCAAAAATATAAAAAAAAAATAAAAAAAAATAATCCACCAAAAATAAAAATATAATGTACCCATCAATAAATATTATTATAAAAAACAAAAACAAAAACAATAAAAGTACACATATTTGGTATCGCCGCGTCCGGAACAACCTGACCTATAAAACTGTCCCACTAGTTAACCCCTTCAGTGAACACGGTAAAAAAAAAAAAAACGAAGCAAAAAACAATGCTTTATCACCATACCGCCAAACAAAAAGTGGAATAACACGCGATCAAAAAGACGCATATAAATAAAAATGATACCGCTGAAAACGTCATCTCGTCCCGCAAAAAACAAGCCGCCATACAGCTCCATCAGCCGAAAAATAAAAAAGTTATAGCTCTCAGAATAAAGAGATGCTAAAAAATATTTTTTTCTATAAAATAGCTTTTATTGTGTATAAGCGCCAAAACATAGAAAATGATACAAATGTGGTACCGCTGTAAACGTACTGACCCGAAGAATAAAGCTACCTCATCAATTTTACCACACGCGGAACAGAATTTAAAAAAAAAAAAAAAATCCCTGAATTGTTGTTTTTTGTTTATTCTGCCTCCCAAAAATCGGAATAGAAAGCGATCAAAAAATGTCACGTGCCTGAAAATGGCACCAATAACAACGTCAAATCATCCCGCAAAAAACGAGCCGTCACATGACTGTCTGCCAAAATCTGGAAAAATTATAGCTCTCAAAATATGGCGATGCAAAAACTAGATTTTACAAAAAATGCGTCTTTTAGTGTGTGACAGCTGTCAGTCATAAAAACCCCATATGATTCTGGCATTGCTGTAATCACACCGACCCGAAGAATAAAGTCGTCTAATCACTTATACCGCACAAGGAACAGCGTCAAAAATAAACTCTTGGGTTAGGATTGGGCTAGGGTTAGGTTTGGGGCTAGGGCTGTGCTGGGGCTAGGGTTGTGCTGGGGCTAGGGTTGTGCTGGGGCTAGGGTTGTGCTGGGGCTAGGGTTGTGCTGGGGCTAGGGTTGTGCTGGGGCTAGGGTTGTGCTGGGGCTAGGGTTGTGCTAGGGCTAGGGTTGTGCTAGGGCTAGGGTTGTGCTAGGGTTAGGGCTGGGGTTGGGATTTTTTTCAAAAGTAAGAAAAAAAGATGACGATATGGCGACTAGTGTTGAGAGCAAGTGCTCGCTATTTGAGTTTGCATCGGGTGCTCTGGTATGCATTGAGTATCGTGGGTATTTGAGTGACATGCTCGAGTCTCTGCCCCATATGCTTCGCGGCCAAAAAACTTTACGGGGATTGCCTGCCATGCACGAGCGATCCCCGCATGTTTTTTTTGGGGTGTCTAATAACCGTGAAACATGCAGAGCAGGGACTCGAGCATGTCACTCGAGCACACGCTGCACATGGTGCATACCTGAGTACCCGATGCAAACTCAAGTAGCGAGCACTTGCGCTCAAGAATAATGACAACTTATTCAATATGATGACCTAATGTAAACAAATTTTGTGCCATACCTCTAGGTTCAAAATGTTCACTATACACCTTAATAAAATCCTTGAGGGGTATAGTTTCCAAAATGGGGCACTTGTGGGGGAGCTCTACTGTTTAGGCACATCACGGGCTCTCCAAACGCGACATGGTGTCCGCTAACAAATTGAATGGAAAATCGGCTCAAATTGTTAGCGGACGCCATGTTGCGTTTGGAGAGCCCCTGTGTGCCCAAACATTGGAGCTCCCCCACAAGTGACCCCATTTTGGAAACTAGACCCCCCAAGGCACCTATCTAGGTGCATAGTGAGCACTTGGAACCCCCAGGTGCTTCACAAATTGATTCGTAAAAATGAAAAAGTGAAAAAAAAAACACTTTTTCATTTTTATGAATCAATTTGTGAAGCACCTGGGGTTCCAAGTGCTCACTATGAATCTAGGTAGGTGCCTTGGGGGGTCTAGTTTCCAAAATGGGGTCACTTGTGGGGGAGCTCCAATGTTTGGGCACACAAGGACTCTCCAAATGCAACATGATATCCGCTAACAGATTGTGGGCTCAAATTGTTAGCGGACACCATGTTGCGTTTGGAAAGCCCCTGTGTGCCCAAACTTTGGAGCTCCCCCACAATTGACCCCATTTTGGAAACTAGACCCCCCAAGGCACCTATCTAGATGCATAGTGAGCACTTGGAACCCCCAGGTGCTTCACAAATTGATTCGTAAAAATGAAAAAGTGAAAAAAAAACACTTTTTCATTTTTATGAATCAATTTGGGAAACACCTGGGGTTCCAAGTGCTCACTATGAATCTAGATAGGTGCCTTGGGGGGTCTAGTTTCCAAAATGGGGTCACTTGTGGGGGAGCTCCAATGTTTGGGCACACAGGGACTCTCCAAATGCAACATGATATCCGCTAACAAATTGTCGGCTCAATTTGTTAGCGGATATCATGTTGCATTTGGAGAGTCCCTGTGTGCCCAAACATTGGAGCTCCCCCACAAGTGACCCCATTTTGGAAACTACACCCCCCAAGGCACCTATCTAGATTCATAGTGAGCACTTGGAACCCCAGGTGCTTCTCAAATTGATTCATAAAAATGAAAAAGTGTTTTTTTTTTTCACTTTTTCATTTTTACAAATCAATTTGTGAAGCACCTGGGGGTTCCAAGTGCTCACTATGCATCTAGAAAGGTGCCTTGGGGGTTATAATTTCCAAAATGGGGTCACTTGTGGGGGAGCTCCAAAGTTTGGGCACAGAGGGGCTCTCCAAACGCACCGTGGTGTCCGCTAACAATTTGAGCCGATTTTCCATTCAATTTGTTAGCGGATATCATGTTGCATTTGGAGAGTCCCTGTGTGCCCAAACATTGGAGCTCCCCCACAAGTGACCCCATTTTGGAAACTAGACCCCCCAAGGCACCTATCTAGATGCATAGTGAGCACTTGGAACCCCAGGTGCTTCACAAATTGATTCATAAAATTGAAAAAGTGTTTTTTTTTTCACTTTTTCATTTTTACGAATCAATTTGTGAAGCACCTGGGGGTTCCAAGTGCTCACTATGCATCTAGAAAGGTGCCTTGGGGGGTCTAGTTTCCAAAATGGGGTCACTTGTGGGGGAGCTCCAAAGTTTGGGCACAGAGGGGCTCTCCAAACGCAATGTGGTGTCCGCTAACAATTTGAGCCGATTTTGCATTCAATTTGTTAGCGGATACCATGTTGCATTTAGAGAGTCCCTGTGTGCCCAAACATTGGAGCTCCCCCACAAGTGACCCCATTTTGGAAACTAGACCCCCCAAGGCACCTATCTAGATGCATAGTGAGCACTTGGAACCCCTAGGTGCTTCACAAATTGATTCGTAAAAATGAAAAAGTGTTTTTTTTTTCACTTTTTCATTTATACGAATCAATTTGTGAAGCACCTGGGGGTTCCAAGTGCTCACTATGCATCTATAAAGGTGCCTTGGGGGGTCTAGTTTCCAAAATGGGGTCACTTGTGGGGGAGCTCCAAAGTTTGGGCACACAGGGGCTCTCCAAACACAACATGGCGTCCGCTAATTATTCAAGCAAATTTTACAATCAAAAAGTCAAATGGCGCTCCTTCCCTTCCGAGCCCTGCCGTGCGCCCAAACAGTGTTTTTTCCCCAAATATTGGGTATCTGCGTGCCCAGGGGAAATTGCACAACACATTTTGGCGTCCATTTTTTCTTGCTACCCCTGTGAAAATAAAAAAAATTGGGTCTAAAGTAACATTTTTGTGAAAAAAGTTAAATGTTCATTTTTTTCTTCCACATTCAAAAAATTCCTGTGAAGCACCTGAAGGGTTAATAAAGTTCTTGAATGTGGCTTTGAGCACCTTGAGGGGTGCAGTTTTTAGAATGGTGTCACTTTTGGGTATTTTCTGTCATAAAGACCTCTCCAAGTGACTTCAAATGTGATGTGGTCCCTAAAAAAATGGTTTTGTAAATTTTGTTGGAAAAATGAGAAATCGCTGGTCAACTTTTTACCCTTATAGCTCCCTAACAAAAAAAAATTTTGGTTCCAAAATTGTGCTGATGTAAAGTAGACATGTGGGAAATGTTATTTATTAACTCTTTTGTGTGACATATCGCTCTGATTTCAGGGCTTAAAAATTCAAATTTTGAAAATTGCAAAATTTTCAAAATTTTCGCCAAATTTCCGTTTTTTTCACAAATAAACGCAAGTGATATCGAAGTAATTTTTCCACAATCATGAAGTACAATATGTCACGAAAAAACAGTCTCAGAATCAGGGGGATCCGTTGAAGCGTTCCAGAGTAATTACCTCATAAAGTGACAGTGGTCAGAATTGTAAAAATTGGCCCGGTCATTAACGTGCAAACCACCCGCGGGGCTTAAGGGGTTAACTTTTCCCTTTTTTTCATTCTGACCATTTTTCCTGGCGTCTGCGAGGCCGTTTATAGGGTAGCCGAGAATTATGCTGTAATCAGCTTTTAAATAGATCTTAGGTCCAATTTCCCTTCCCTTGTTCCCTTCCCCCCCCACCCCCTTCTCATTTTTCATTTTTGTGTATCATGGGTACTGTGAAGGATGAGTAGTCCTCTTTACAAACCATTATGTACTTCTAATTGATTGATTTGTGTTTTTTATCCCAGATCAAAGACTTACTTATATCCACTACTTACCTGCTGCCTTGGCTACTTGGGGTGGAGTCTGATGACCTGGTTGACTCCTCCTTCCGAAGGGGATCGTGTTCCTAGAGCCTTCTGTGGAGATCCATGATAATGGACAATTAGAATCAAGAAACATTAGTTTGGAACCATCTACCAATGATATGCATGGACTATAATTATAGATGGCGCTGTGTCCCTTTAACAAGTGAATCTGAAACATATTGAATATTTTTGAAATTCGTGGCATTGTCCACGGAAATTTATGGCAATGGACAAATTAAGTAAGAAATATTTGGATTGGAATTATCCATCAATGATGAACATGGACTATAAAATTGGACGGTGCTGTCTTTTTAACAAGTGATATATATCCAACATGTCAATATATGATCTCAGGAGTGAGTTGGGGGGTCCCCAATTGGGAAGAACATGTTTTTTGTATATGACGGTTGACACTGATAGAAGGGTAGGCTTCTCCCCTTATTCTCCGTGATTGCGTGGCATAAAATCCTAGCACAATTAAATGTTTCTAATTGTTACACTTAGCCTCTCTTTGACTATAGACATATTAACACTTATTTACATATATTTGTTTTATTAATTTTCACTTATTCTTTGCTTTTTCACTATACATACATTATTTTCGTTATTTATACACTTTACATTCAACAAATACATATTTTCATTCATACATGATTTTTCTTTTTTAATTTACACTTTTACTTTCTTTTTCAACCCCCCCCCCATCCCCCTTCACATTTCACTTTATGGTAATCGATGCTCCTACAGCATCTATTTTCTGTCTTTACATTTGTTTTATTCTTTTCTTTTCTTCTTCCCTCCTTCCTTCCCCATTCCCCTCCCATTTTCCCTTGTCATTCCTTGATATGTATGCCATGTCCTACAGGTTCATGGTTTAGGAAGTGGGGATGGACCATTTTGAGGTTGCGCTCCATGTGGTCCGCATGCGTTTCACACATGCGTTCCACTGCTCTGCACAGCTAGGCTTTACTCCACGGGTCCGGTTCCTGTATAGTGGCGTGCGGCCCATGGGAGCTGTGCGCACACGCGTGTGACATCACCTATTGACTTCCGGGGATGCGCTACATGTGGACCGCGTGCGTTCCACACATGCGTTCCACTGCGTACCACCCGGAAGTCCCTTTTGCAAACAGGTGTAGTATACACATGTGCGATGAGCCATCAAAGCACCTTACAGCTGGCACATGATTGATGGGATAACTCCCTATGGACGGCTCCCCCGGACGCCTGGCCTATCATTAGATATCTTTGATCTTTTCTTACTTTCTTACCAATTTTTAATAGGTATATTGACTACTCCATGGCACTTTGCATAGTTGTAAGCAGTTGTTTACGGTCCAACTAATGCAATGAAATAATGCAGACTATTTTTTCTAAATATAAGCACTTAGCACTTTATGATCATAGATGTAAATGTCTGACTCCCTACCATTTAATTTAATTAGGGTATTGCATAATTTGCACTTTGTCAAATCTGTTTACATCTGTCTATAATACCGGTTCAAATATGCATCAAGTGAATAAGGTGGTTTAGTTTTCTGCTATACAATCATGATGAATGTGATATGACCAAGCTATATATTGCATCTCTCTTTTCTGGATGTCCCCTGTCATTTTTTTTTAAAAAAAATTGTTTTTCTGATTTTTTATATGGATAATGAATAAAAAATATTGATTTTTAATTAGAATTTCTTGGACTAGGTGAATAAATATCAGCTAATATCTACGGATTTTAACCAAGATTATAACATTATAAACACTTGAATTACAATTCATACTAAATTCGATTACAATATGGGTCAATTTGGGTCTATGTCTTGGATTTCATCTGGATTGTAATACAATTTTCCATCTTGGACTATTACCATAGAATTACAATCCATCTTCAAGAACCAGATTATAAAAAGATCATAATCCTTTTTTTTTTCATCTTCCAATTGAAACAATCTTCAATATTTGCATTAGGTCAGCGAACTTCTATTCATACTTCACTCTGACTGAATGGAAACTTAAATCAAACTCCTTCCCCCCAGGTCGATGGAGAACATCTTGATCCCCGGCAAGTGTCCACATATATCATTAAGCTACTTTTAATGTACTATATGTGTCTTACTAATTTTTCTCTCTTTCTTTTTTCAGCAATTAATTCATAAGGAATAAGCTATAATTTTAACAAGTGTAAGTTACATGTAAAATTGAAAGACAGCTTTTTGTACACTTGCCTCTCTTTTCCATATTTTCAAAAGGAATTACCTTTTACTTCCCCTTCCTTCCCCCTAGCTTTCCTACCTCCCCTACTCTCCCCCAACCTTTAGGCTTATATTGTGTGTGCATTTCTCCCTTTAAAATGTTTTAAAATACCAATAAACATAATTGAACAAGAAAAAAGCCTTTACTTACAAAAATTGTAAGGTATTTTGAGTTTCCCAAAAGACATGTGGGAGTCTCCTCAAATGTGTGGAGGAAGGCGATGTGGTCAGATGAGGCCAAAATTGAACTTTCTTGCCACCAAAGTAAACGCTATGTCTGGTGCCAAACCAACACAACTCATCACCCCAAGAACACTATCCCCACAGTGAAACATGGTGGTGTTAGCATCATACTATGGGGATGTTTTTCGACAGCAGGGATAGGGGAAATTGTTCAAGTCCAGGAAAAGATGGATCCAGCGAAATACATGGATATTTTCTGAGCAAAACCTGTTTCAGTCTGTCAGTGATTTGAGACTGGGACAGTGGTTCACCTTCCAAAAAGACAATGATCCAAAGCATACTGCTAAAGCAACACTCGAGTGATTTAAGGGAAAAAGTGTAAGGCTGTGTGCCCACGATGCGTTTTTTTTAAGCGTTTCCGCAGCGGCAAAAACGCTGCAGAAACGCATGGTAGAAGGCCAGCCATGGTCCCCAATGATAATTCGCATGTGCTCTGCACATGCTGTGGAAATTTCCGCTGCGGGTTATCATTGCGGAAAAAAACGCAGCACTACCAATTATTTTTTTTGCCGCCATTGACTTGCATTGAAACGCACGGATTACGCATCACTGCATCTGTACATGCGGAATCCAAGCGTTTCAATGTGCGGATGGTACCCGGGTGTGGAGGACAGGAGACTCTCCTCCGGACCAGGGTACCATAGAACCTGTAAAAAAAAAGACTAAAATAAAAAATAAATATTATATTTACCTTCTGACGGCCCCCGCTGCGCTCATCCTCCCATGCCGGCAGTTCGCTATGGACTGAAGAACCTGCGCTGACGTCATAGTCATGTGATGGCAGGTCCTTCAGTGCAGTGTACCGCGAGCTGCCGGCAAGGGAGAACGGAGCGAAGCAAGACTTCGGGGGCCATCGGAAGGTAAGTATAGATTAATTTTTTTATTTTTAAACATTCTTTAAGGTCACACTATATAACACACATGGATTTATATAGTGTGACCAAGTTGTCAATCACTTTCCAAGTGATGCTAAAATCGCTTGAAAAGAACTTGTCAATCCGCATGCAGAAATGCATGTGAAGAACGCTTCACATCCGCATGTCCCTGGCAGGAAAAACGCATGTACAATCCGCATGAGTTTTTTCTGCCAGGGAGATGCAGAAAAGCTCAGGAAAAATCCGGAGCATTTCTGCAACATGGGCACATAGCCTAAATGTTTTCTAGTGATAAAGCCCAGACTGTAATCCAATTGAGAATCTGTAGTCAGACTTGAAGATTGCTGTTCACCAGAGGAAATCATCTAACTTGAAGGAGATGGAGCAGTTTGGCCTTGAAGAATGGCCAAAAATCCCAGTGGCAAGAGGTAGAAAGCTCATAGAGACTTACCCAAAACGACCTTCAGCTGTAATTGCTGCGAAAGGAGCTTCTACTAAGTACTGACTTTAGACGGGTGAATAGTTATGCGCATTGAAGTTTTCAGGTATTTTGTCCTATTTGTTGTTTGCTTCACAACAAAAATAAAACCAAATGTTCAGAGCTGTAGGCATGTTCTTTACATGATCTCATGCAAAGCCTTTAAAAAACAATTAAATTCCAGGTTGTAAGGTAGAAAAACACAAAAACTGCGAAGGGGGTGAACACTTTTGCAAGCCACTGTATATCGGATTTTTATGGTTGGCTGCTGTCACACACTAAAAAAGTGTTCCCCAACTCCAATTTTTGCAAATTTATTAAAAAAGAAAAACTGAAATATCACATGGTCATAAGTGTTCAGACCCTTTGCTCAGACACTCTTATTTAAGTCACATGCTGTCCATTTCCTTGTGATCCTCCTTGAGATGGTTCTACTCCTTCATTGGATTCCAGCTGTGTTTAATTAAACTGATAGGACTTGATTTGGAAAGGTACACACAAGATCTTACAGCTCAAAGTACATGTCAGACCAAATGAGAATCCTGAGCTCAAAGAAACTGCCCAAGGAGCTCAGAGACAGAATTGAGGCAAAGCATAGATCTGGCCAAGATTACAAAAGAATGTCTGCATTACTCAAGGTTCCTAAGAGCACAGTGGCCTCCATAATCCTTAAATGGAAGAAGTTTGAGACCACCAGAAGTCTTCCTAGACCTGGCCATCCAGCCAAACTGAGCAATCGTGGGAGAAGAGCCTTGGTGAGAGAGATAAAGAGGAACCCCAAGATCACTGTGGCTGAGCTTCAGAGATGCAGTAGGGAGATGGGAGAAAGTTCCACAAAGTCAACTATCATTGCAGCCCTCCACCAGTCACGCCTTTATGGCAGAATGGCCCGACGGAAACCTCTGCTCAGTGCAAGACATATTAAAGCCCGCATAAAGTTTGCTCAAAAACACATGAAGGACTCCTAGACTATGAGAAATAAGATTCTCTGGTCTGATGAGACAAAGATAGAACTTTTTGGTGGTAATTCTAAGTGGTATGTGTGCAGAAAACCAGGCACTACTCATCACCTGCCCAATACAATCCCAACTGTGAAACATGGTGGTGGCAGCATCATGCTATGGGGGTGTTTTTCAGCTGCAGGGACAGGATGATTGGTTGCAATTGAAGGAAACATGAATGCGGCCAAGTACAGAGATATTGTGGATGAAAACCTCTTCCAGAATGCTCTGTACCTAAGACTTGGCTGAAGGTTCACCTTCCAACAACACAATGGCCCTAAGCAAGCAGCTAAAATAACAAATGAGAGGCTTCAGAACAAATCTGTGACCATTCTTGACTGGCCGAGCCAGAGCCCTGACCTAAACCCAATTGAGCATCTCTGGAGAGACCTGAAAATGACTGTCCACTAACGTTCACCATCCAACCTGACGGAACTGGAGAGGATCTGCAAGGAAGAATGGCAGAGGATCCCCAAATCCAGGTGTGAAAAACTTGTTGCATCATTCCCAAGAAGACTCATGGCTGTACCAGCTCAAAAGGGTCTTTCTACTCAATACTGAGCAAAGGGTCTGAATACTTATGACCATGTGATATTTCAGTTTTTCTTTTTTAATAAATTTGCAAACATTTCTGCATTTCTGTTTATGTTCAGTCAAGATGGGGTGCAGAGTGTACTTTAATGAGAAAAAAATGAACTTTTTAGAATTTACCAAATGGCTACAATGAAACAAAGAGTGAAAAATTTAAAGGGGTCTGAATACTTTCTGTACCCACTGTACCTTTAATAAAACCTATAAAAATTTTGGAATAAAATATAAAGTCACATATTTCATTATACCATCTGAATTTTCGTAAAATGTCTTACCTCTATAATAGGTGCGGTCAGAAGGTCCGCTTGCACTGCAGATTTAAAAAAAAAAAAAAAACACATTACTACATGCTTGTAAGAAATAATAACTACAATAAAAAAGCTTCTTTCCTTGAAGGGAATTTGTCATGTGAAAAAACGAAATTAGCCTGCACATATGGGGATAATCTCTATGTTAATACTATTCTGAACCCGCCCGGCGCCGACACTTAATCCCCTGCTGTTGGGAGGAAATGAACTTTATTTCTCCCAGCATCCATTGGGTTTCCATCTCGGGAGTGGCACAGGTGTAGGTTCAGTCACCACTCTGTGTATAGTGAGCAGTGGCGGTAACCACATCACTGGCACTGACTGAAAGCAGCTCAGCATTACTCAGTGCCGGGGATGCGGTTACAGCTGCCCTCTCTATACACAGAGCGGTGACTGAACCACGCCGGCACCATCCCGGTGACTGAACCCAGAACACTACCGGGAGGAATAAAGTTCATTTCCTCCTGAGAGCGGGGGTCTAAGTGCAGTGCAGGTTCAGGATGCTATTACTCTGCAGATTAACCCCATATCTGCAGATAAATAGCTTTTTTTCACGTCACAGGTTCCCTTTAAGGAACAAAAAAAATATATTACATCAGGGGAGAACCTAGAAACACCAAGGTGCATTCTGATCATAGGGAAAACAACCACAAACCAATGTTCAAGAAGAAGCAAATAGAGGACAATATATCCGCATGCATTTAGCCGTGTGAGATGCCACCAGTAGCAGTGCAGGAAGGATTGTCAAATTTGGTGACAGATCCACTTTAACCATTCACATGCACAGACATGAACTAAGGAAATTTTACATGTAGAACTTTACGATATATGAAAAAAAGAGGATAGTCCCTTGCGTAATAAGTTACAAAGTGAAGAAAAAGTAACAGCATCGAAGGGGTTCCCTATAAAGGGATGCTCATGTACAGTACCAATAAAAAGTTTAACAACAACAGTTCACGCAATAATTTTCATTCATTTTATTGGAATGTGCTAATAGGTCCCTTCATAGGTCCCTCACGAACGATGACGTTACTCAGTTACTGATGTCATCGCTCGTGAGACATGACCAGGAGTGATCTGTGAAGTGTCGTTCTCAGAATGACGCACCAAAGGTTGCTGTACAGAATCGCGAGACGTCGTGGGAACCCCAATGGGTTACATCACAGCAGCAGGAATTATTATTAATAATAAATTGGTGAATGAGGGAATGTTTCTTGTTTTCATTTAGTTAACTCTCTTTTTATGTCTTTCAGGTTCCCATTTTTGGACTACTTCTAATTGGCTGGATTACGTCGGATCTTCATGTTGATGTTTTTGCTTTTTAATAAATTGGCGAGCAAGGTGTGTGGGAGTGTTTTTTAAAATAAACGATTTTTTACTGTGGTTTTTTTTATGACTACTGGATTGGTAATGGGGGTGTCTGATAGACAACTCTCCATTAATAACCCTTAGGCTTGTTGCTCACTGACATTACAAAGCTGACATCCACCCCATAAACTATTACCCCAATTGCCACCGCACCAGGGCAATCGAGAAGAGTCGGCAAAGTGCCCAAATTGGCGCATCTCATGGATGCGTCAATTCTGGGGCGGCTGAGAGCTTTAATTTTTGGGCTGGGAAAGGGCCAATATCCATGGATCTTCCAAGCTTGATAATGTAAGCCCTGTCTCCTTTACCTAGGCTGGGTATCAAAAGTAGGGGGGACCCCGCGTCATTTTTTAAAATTATTTATGACATACATGTGTTTTTGGGTGCGTTGGCGAGGAGTAAATGCACTTTAACCCCTTTCTGACATTGTCAGTAATAGTACGTCCCTGCGCCCTGGTACTTATGGACCAGGTACCTACGATTACGCACAATGTGATCGCGCCCGCACAGAGGCTGTGCATTTCCGGGGCAAGCAGAGTTAAGAGCGCCCCTCTAACCTTGAATACCATGACAACATCTGGGTCACCAGGCATCAGGAAGATGGATAGAGCGTGTGCAATGCACGATTTATCTAACTTGTGCCAGTGCAGGGCTGACAGACTTCATAGCACAAGGATGCTACTGCATCCCTATGCTTTAAAGGCAATCAGGCTGCAAAAAATGAAAGTCCCCTAGTGCGACAAAGTGTAAAAGTGAAAAACAGTATCAGAAAGTGAAAAAAAATAGTAAAAATATAAAAAAAAAAAAGAATAAATCCAAAAAAAATTAAAATATTCTGTACCCATAAATAAATATTATTATGAAAAAAAAACAACTATTAGAAGAACACATATTTGGCATTGCGGTGCCCGGAAAGACCTGTCCTATAAAACTAAAAAACTAAAAATAAAATATAAAAAACTAATCAAAAAACTATGCTTTATCATCATACCGCCAAACAAAAAAAAGTGATTAAAAAGACGAATGTGGGGGCGTGGCCTGGCTATGGAGGAGTGAAGTTGCAGGGTTGTTTGCTCCCGTCCCTGGCCCAGCTTCGGGGCATGCCTACCACATCAAATCGAGCCAAAATACTGCCAATGCCGGCAAAAAAGAAACGGAACATAACATAGACCAGTGTGAGTACCCAGCGGGCATCTCCAACGAACATTACACGCTATCTGAGAAGCACTGCACCTGCTTCCCCTGCACAAGCGGGATCTAAGATGGCGTCGGCGGGCCCTGCACAGCGCTCCTCGGCTCCTGCATCGGAGGCTCTGAGCCCACGTGGTAAACGCTCCCCATCAAGATCAACAGACCGGACGATACCTCTCAGGCGTGGGAGAACACAGGAGGCCTCACCGTCGCAGCTACGGAGGACCCCCCCCAGTCCAAGATGGCGGACCCTGGTTTCGCGCCTCCGGGATTCAGGTGCGTGGTGGGGGATAGCTCCGTGCTCCAACCCTCGGACACTTCAGACTCGGCAGAGCTTACCTCTGCTGCGGGTCCGGACTTACAGAGACCCCAATGGTCCACTGATGACCAGAGATCCCCTGAGAGAGGCTCCTTTCCCACATTATTACGCTCTCCCTCTCCTGGCTGCTCAGAGGAGAGCCAACAGGATGATTTATCTCAGCATGAGGCAGTGTGGAGAGATCTCAAAGCTCGAATACGAGCTATCCCAACCAGGGAGGACATGGAGTCCTATTTGTCCAGACTGGAGTCCTCCTACAGAGCTGAAACTGCTGCCATTAGAGGGGACATGCAAGAGTTAACAGAAAAAGTGTCTGCTGCTGAGTCACACACAGCATCCATCGCCCAACAAGTTAAATCCCATGAACAAACTTTGTCCTCCCACTCATACCAACTGGAATATCTAACAGATTTGATAGACGATATTGAGAACAGAGAAAGGAGCAATAATATTAGGATTAGAGGACTTCCAGAGACAATTGAGCACAATAAATTGGATGAGACACTGCGCCATTTGTTCAACTCTATTCTGGGTCGGCCCTTAGAGAGTGAGTTGGAGTTAGACAGGGCCCATAGATCCCTGGGTCCCAGACCCTCTGACATGTCAAAACATCGAGATGTGATTTGCCGGGTTCATAAATACAAAATCAAAGAAAGCATCTTAATAAAGGCCAGAAAAATAGATTCTATTCTATATCAAGATCATCCTGTACAACTCATGTCTGATTTATCACGTCACTCACTTCAGAAGAGGAGGACATTAAGACCTCTATTAGAGGTTTTAAGACAGCAGAACATATTATATTCTTGGGGTTTCCCTTTCCGCCTACAAGTCCGCCATTCTGGGGTTTTACATGTGGTACGCTGCCCTGGAGACATCCCGGCTTTTGTTAAGGGCTTGGGGATCCCCCTCGTATCTATATCATCAGAGGACTGGCCAAGTCTCCCGGGAGGCCCCAAGTCGGATCTCAATCCACAATCACAAAAAGTGACAAGAAACAAAGCCAGAGAAGAATCTAGAAGAGAGATCAATAGGAAACACGTTTCGCATCCCCCAGATTGAAACATCTCTCACAAAAAGGACCTGTGGTCAATTCTCTAGCCCTCAGTGCTAGTCAAGCTGGTGAAAGACATTAGAATGTTATGTTCCTCTAAAATGTTGGTGAAAGACATTAGAATGTTATATTCCTCTAAAATGTTCTCAACGTAGAATATAGTTGATATTTTGAATACCTCACATATGTGACTGGATATCAGTGACAGAACTAATTGTACTGTGTCAATGGTATTCAGTTCTTGGGAGGTACAGATATTATCTCATAAGGTTATGTGATATATTGATTTGAGATTTAATATAGTGATAAGCAGATGTTAATCTATGTCAGTTTTTGGCTGCCTTTATATCAAAGTTTTAGTACAAAAGGTTTGGCCTGTTGTTTGGGCTTGGGGGGGACGGCTCCTCGGTAGAAAGCCCATTCTCTCAAGGGGTTTACACACTGCTGGCAGGTGTAAAATAGACTCATCTCCCCTCATCAGATTGTTTTCTTTATTCTAATTTTATTTTTGTTCCCCTTTCCTCTTTCTCGTCCCTTTCTTTATATTTCCGTCTTCCATCTTACCCCACCCCCTTCCTCACCCTTGGTAATCATGTCATCTATTAAAGTAGGTTCATTGAATGTAAGAGGCTTTAATGTCCCACAGAAACGTTCTGAAATTTTATACTCTATGCACAAACAAAAAGTTCAGGTTCTTATGTTACAAGAGACGCATTTTAAAATGGGGCATGTGCCTGTTCTTGGTGATAGGTATTATTCTCGATGGTTTCACAGCACTAATCCGGATTCACGCTCTAAGGGTGTATCCATAGCCATACACAAATCGTTGGCTTACACTTTCATGGATTCCCTCATTGATGATAAAGGCAGATATGTGTTTTTAAAACTTAAAATAGCGGAATCAATATATACAATAGCAAATTGGTACCTCCCTAACAAAGATCAGATCCCCACGTGTAGGTCCTTTCTAACATCCCTCTCTGAATTTGCAGAAGGTATTCTGATTGCAGGTGGAGACTTTAACTTCACATGGAATCCCGCGCTAGATTCATCCTCAGGAAGGGGTGTTGTCCCTTCGAGAAGGCTCCGATCACTGAAGCGGGCCATCCACGCCCTCAGATTGACAGACGTTTGGCGAATCTTGAATCCTCAGGGTAAGGATTACACATATTTTTCTCCTGCGCATGGTTCATATAGTCGCATTGATTTCTTCCTGTTGAGTCATCACGCTCTTTCTTTAAACCCATCTGCCACAATAGGCGACATGTTGTGGTCTGATCATGCTCCAATTTTTCTATCCCTATCTATTCCTTCCTCTGTCCGACGCTCGTGGACATGGAAAATGAATGATCACCTTCTCAAGGATAGTATCTGTATGACAGAATTAAAAGATTCTGTTGATTCTTTTATGCAAATTCACAAAACAGATCAGACCTCAACTCCTCTGCAATGGGAAACTCTAAAATGTGTCATGAGAGGCGTGTTGATTAAACATGGTTCAAGACTCAAAAAAGAAAGAACACAGAGGGTGAATGACCTGTTGAGACAGATACACATATTGGAGACATCGCACAAACATACATTGTCACCTAATACACTTGCAGAACTATCAAAAAAAAGGAATGATCTTAAGATCTTGCTTGAGCAAAAGTATCTAAGACACAGGGAGCAAACTAAAAGTTTTTTTTATGAATCGTCGGATAAATGTGGACGGGCACTCTCAAGATTGCTTCATCCTCGTTCTGTGGCAACATACGTTCCATATATCAAGAAACAGAATGGGGAGGATGCCCATAACCCTACAGAAATTATCGAGATATTTCGCTCATACTATGAGAAGTTATAGAATATTAAAGGGCAATATTCTGATCTCTCTCCCAGTGACCTAACTGCCCGAATTAAAGAGTATATACAGGATACTTCTTTACCATCTTTAGATAGCCAGGTCTCTGGGGAACTGGAAAAAGACATCACGGAGGAGGAGGTCAATCTTGCTATTCAATCTACACCATCTGGTAAAAGTCCTGGCCCAGACGGATTTACCCCAGCATTCTATAAGTCCCTTAAAACTCAACTATCCCCTATTATGCATAAAACATTTAACTCACTAAATGATAAGACGTGCTTCGTCCCCCAATCATTGGAAGCCCATATTAGTATCCTTCCTAAACAGGGTAAAGATCTTACAAACACGGCTAATTATAGACCCATATCATTAATAAACGTAGACATTAAAATACTCTCCAAAATTCTAGCAGAAAGACTGGCCCCATTGTTACCCTCCCTTATAAACACAGATCAAGTAGGATTTATTCAGGGCCGAGAGGCAAGAGATAACACCATTAAGACTATGTTGCTAATCTCCAAAGCTAAAAGCAATTCCTACCTATGGGCCTTTTATCTGTTGATGCAGAGAAGGCCTTTGAAAGGGTTCATTGGCAATTTATGAAGGAAGCACAAAGCCAAATAGGCATTGGATCACAATTTTTACAGTTGATTTTCTCCTTGTATTCAGGTCCTACTGCCAGAGTTAGGGTTAATGGAACCCTGTCCTCACCCTTTAAGATACAAAATGGGACTAGACAGGAGTGCCCTCTGTCCCCCCTTCTGTACGTGATAGTGATGGAACACCTGGCCAACGCTATAAGGAAAAATAGTAGTATTCAAGGGGTTAAAATAGGTACAAGGACTTATAAGACAGCATTATATGCAGATGATCTCCTCCTCTATGTATCTCAACCTCAGACATCTCTTCCTTCATTAATGAAGGAGTTTGACAGATTTGGGTTCCTGAGTAATTTCAAAGTTAATTACTCAAAATCGGAGGCATTAAACGTGTCATTGCCACAGAGAGAGGTTAGACAGGTGATGGACAACTTCCCTTTTAAGTGGAAATCGGAGGCGATAAAATACCTGGGAGTGCTCGTTTCTTCTGATTCATCAAAAATGTATGAGCTAAACTACCAGTCTCTCTTGGACCGTACATGTAAAGATTTACTAAATTACAGTAAACTGAGAATGTCCTGGTTTGGCAAAATGAATGCCGTAAAAATGGATATACTTCCCCGTTTTTTATAGATTTTTCAAACTGTCCCTATCTCTCCCCCATGCAGCTTTTTCAGCAGATTACGTACAGTATTAACTAGGTTTGTGTGGGGTAAAGGTAGACCTAGGATAAGTATGCAGACTTTAAACCGCCCTAAAGCAGCTGGTGGAGCTGGATTTCCGAATTTTAAAACATACTTTCAAGCCTCTGCTTTGGGTCGCCTTCTAGACTGGCACTATAATTCTTTGACAAAGCAATGGGTCACTGTTGAGCAGGAGGGAGTAGTTGTTCCTTTGAAGCACCTTCCTTGGCTCTTCGCCTCAGATGTTTCCTCAATTGGAGGTTTATCTGAATTGACTAGGGGTACAAAAAAAATTTGGCATGCAATTATGAAAAAACACTTTTCCTCTAGTACAATCAGCCCTCTTATGCCATTATTCTCCAATCCCTCCTTCCCTCCTGGATATTTGAGGGATTCTTTCATGGGATGGAGAGCTAGGGAGGATGTTCGCCTTCTGCAGATATTCGAAAATGGTAGATTTCCGTCATTCAATACAATACAAGACAGGTATCCGTCTAGAAAACTCCAGTGGTTGGAATATCTACAGTTACAATCGTTTTTATCGTCTAGGGGGACAGTGCCCCTGTTCCAGTGTACACCATCTTCCTTTGAGAGACTGTTTTTGCAGGAATCTCCTCCCAATCATGTAATATCCATGCTTTATAATTGTCTGATAGGGGTAAATATCTCAGGAAAGCTTAATTTTCAACATAAGTGGGAACAGGAATTGGGACATATCATACCCTCGTCAGACTGGGAAAAAAGTTTCTTGTTTACACACAAAATGTCAGGTGCAAATTATGCGCAGGAGAAAAATTTCAAAATTATGGCAAGATGGTACCGGTATCCTGTGAAACTCCACTCCATGTTTCCGGCAACTTCAGACATGTGTTGGCGATGTGGAGTGGAAAAGGGATCTATGCTCCACATCTGGTGGGAATGTAGTCGGATCAAACCTCTGTGGGATAAAATATTCTCCAACTATAACCTAATTACTGGAAATAGGGTTGAGAACTGCCCTGAGATAGCCCTACTTTCCATTCTGCCTTCATCGATTAGATCCCAAAAAAAAGATATTTTAAGATTTTGTTTAACAGCAGCTCGTGCGGTGATTCCACGTTATTGGAGGTCACCTCAAATCCCCCCAATCTCAGAGTGGTACAATGAAATGGCTAATATCTGCAGAATGGAGGAGCTTTCTGCTGATTTCAATGATTGTGCGGATAAATTCATGAAGATCTGGAGTGTTTGGATCTTGTTTCAAGACTCGTCGGAGTTCCACGGGCTATTTGGGTAAAAACTGATGAATAGGCGAATTGGATCCGGATTGGTGCTGGAGATGATTAGTGAAATTAAAATGGAACCTTAGCTCAGACTCCCCTGCCCCGTTCCCATTCCTTAAACCCTTCTCTCCTTTCCTATCTTCACTTTCTTATTACTTCTTCTCCTGCTCCCCCCCCCCTCCCCCCTTTTTTTTTTTTCTTTTCTCCCGTTTTGGTAGTGTTGATATTTGATATATGTTCTTGGTTCCATTGTTGGAACAGATAAAAGTAAGCTTATACTGCTGGATAAAGGTGCTTCAGTCTTATAAGAAAAATAGTACATATGTGAATATACAATGTTCTGACCGTCGAGACTGAGCACTGGCTTCTACTGATGTTGATTTTGTATGTTTATGTCTTTTCTTATTTCAATAAAAAGAGATTATACTAAAAAGACGAATGTAAATAAAAATAGTACCACTGAAAATGTCATCTTGTCCTGCAAAAAAATAAGCTGCCATACAGCTCCATCAGCCAAAAAATCTCGGGTATACACGGAGAATTGCAGATGCTCGAGTGACATGCTCGAGTTTCCACCCCATATGTTTTGCGGCTGTTATACAGACAAAAAAAACTTGCAGGGATTGCCTGCCATGCACGAGCGATCCCCGCATGTTTTTCTTTTGGGTGTCTAACAACCGTGAAACATGAGGGGCGGGGGACTCGAGCATGTCACTCGTGCACCCGCAATACATGGTGTTTACCCGATGCAAACTCAAGTAGCAAGCACATGCGCTCAATACTAATGACAACTTATTCAATATGATGACCTAATGGGTATCAAATTCTGTGTCGTACCTCTGGGTTCAAAATGTTCACTATAACCCTTGATAAAATCCTTGAGGGGTCTAGTTTCTAAAATAGGGTCATTTGTGGGGGGTTTCCACTGTTTAGGCGCATCAGCGGCTCTCCAAACGTGACATGGCATACGCTCTCGATTCCAGCCAATTTTGCGTTCAAAAAGTCACACCGTGCTCCTTCCCTTCTGAACCCTACCGTGCGCTTAAACAGTGTATTTTCCCCATATATGGGGTATCGCTGTACTCAGGAGAAATTGCACAACAGTTTTTGGGGTCCATTTTCTCCTCTTACCCTTGTGAAAATAAAAACATTTGGGGCTAAAACATCATTTTTGTGGAAAAAGTGATTTTTTCATTTTCCTAAAAAGTGATTTCTTTATTTTTAAGAGTGCTCATCACGCATCAAGAGAAGTTCCTTGAGGGGTCTAGTTTCCAAAATGGGGTCACTTGTGGGGGGTTTCCACTGTTTAGGCACATCAGTGACTCTCCAAACCCGACATGGCATCCCCAAATTATTCAAGCAAATTTTACATTCAAAAAGTCAAATGGCGCTCCTTCCCTTCTGAGCCCTGCCGTGTGCCCAAACAGTGGTTTCCCCCCACATATGGGGTAACGGCTTCTTCAGGAGAAATGCACAACAAATGTAGTGGTTCATTTTTTCCTGTTGAAAACCCTTGTGAATGAAAATAAGAAAATTTGAGTCTAATATAACATTTTTGTGAAAAAAGAAAGGTAAAAATGTTCATTGTTTTCTTCCACATTCCAAAAAATCCTGTGAAGCACCTGGAAGGTTAATAAACTACTTGAATGTGGTTTTGAGCACCTTGAAGGTTGCAGTTTTTAGAATGGTGTCACTTTTGGGTATTTTCTGTCATTAAGGGCCCTCAAAGTCGCTGGTCAATTTTTAACCCATTTTAACCCATTTTTAAAAAATGTTGGTTCCAAAATTGTGCTGATGTAAAGTAGACATGTGGGAAATGTTATTTAGTGGGTGTGTCCAGATGAGGAGCTGAGCGGCCGCACATAGACCCAGCTCCGAGCTTCCACCGTCGAATAGCGGCTCACAGCGCAAAAAAAAGTAGAGGACTACCTTAATATCGTGCAGCACAAGCTCCGGTACACTTTGGGCGGCGATGGGGCGCACCACAAAGAGCAGAGATGTGGCACAGGGCAGGATCTCAGTCTTTGTGCCGACACCCTGTAAAATCCAAGATGGCTGCCGTAGAACTCATCATGCAGCCAGAGTCGGTGCAGAACGCTCCATGAGGTCTGATCCTCTGCTATCGGGTCAGACCTCACCTAATAAAGAGCGGTTATAGTCCGAGACCAGCACAGGAACATCACCCCCTGACAGAGGACCCATGCGGATCGCCATCCTGCAGCCCAGAGACCTCCAGACACCAAACAGCAAGTATCAAATGCACCTGACACATGGCACAGCTCTGCCCCCATTACAGAGACCACACTGAAGTCCCTTTTAGGGGATCTTAAACAGGGCATACACAGTGATATTACCTCCACCTTCACTGCATTACAGAAAGACATTGTGCACATTGGAGATAGAAAAGCACATATTAAGGAGAAGTTGGAGGAGTTCACTACTGCTCACAATAATCTGGTCGACGCTAATAATGAGGCAGATGAGGAGATTAATGCACAGAGATTAAAGTTGGCGGATATGGAGAACCGCTTCAGACGCAACAATCTACATTTTAGAGGGATACCGGAGAGTATTGCTGCAGACGCACTGAAGGAGTTCCTAACGGACTTTTTTACTGAATTAATCCTTGAAAAGTATCAGCGGAACCTTCTAATAGACAGGGCGCACAGGATCCCCAAACCCAAAAGTGCCCCCACCTCTGCACCCAGAGATGTAATTGCCCGGCTTCACTTTTTCCACTTTAAAGAAGCCATAACCAAAGACGCGGCGGGAAATCCAGAGCTTCCGGACAGGTTCAGGAGCATCATGATGTTCACTGATCTGTCTGCTGCCACCCTGAACAGGAGGTGTGAGTTTTCTACAGCGACCAAAATCCTGCAAGACAACGAGATCGTGTACAAGTGGGGCTACCCTGGAAGCTGATCATGACTAAGAAAGGAGTCACACATGTCCTGACATCTCCTCGGCAGGGAATGACTCTGATGCAGAAGTGGTCGCTGGCGACTGTGGCAGAAGGGACAAGTTCTCTAATAAAGAAGAAGAAACCGCCGATGTTGAGGAAGGAGTGGATCTGAACAAGCAGCAAGCTTACTTTCCTAACCGTTGTACCCTCAATTTAGTTGCTCTGCCTAGATCTTTTATTATTTTTTTTTGAGCAGATCATACAACTATTTTTTCCAATACTCTGCGGTAGCACGAGAAAAATATTTTTTCATTCTCACTTCCCCTTGTTGTATACTGGATAGCACGGTATGTCCAGTAGGTTCACTTAGAACCGGACTCTATTCTTGGAACTGTTATAGTTATTTATATCTTTTGAGATTTGTATTTTGTTATTTCCCCATTCTTCCCTAACTGTCTAGTGGTGACATATAGATTTTCTCCGTATTTTGTATATGGTACTTCACATTTCCAATATCAATGTGAAAGGGTTAAATAGTCTGTTTAACCCCTTAATGACCTTGCGATTTTCCGTTTTAATTTTTTGCTCCCCTTCTTCCAAGAGCCATAACTTTTATATTTTTCGCTCAATATGGTCATGTGAGGGCTTATTTTTTGCGGGACAAGTTGTACTTTTGAACGACATCACTAGTTCTTACCATATCATGTACTAGAAAACGGGAAAAAAATTCCAAGTGCGGTGAAATAGCAAAACAAAATGTTTTTTTTTTTTACCACATTCACTGAATACTAAAACTGACCTGCTATTATTATTCTCTGTGTTATTACGAGTTCGTAGATACCACACTTGTATAGGTTCTTTTTATTTAAGTGGTGAAAAAAAAATCCAAAGTTTCCTTATAGAAAAAAGCCACGCCATTTCCGAGACCCTGGGCATCTCCATTTTTCGGAATCTAGGGCCAGGTGATGGCTTATTTTTTGCGCGTCGAGCTGACGTTTTTATTGATACTATTTTGGGTTAGATCGGCTTTGCTGCATACAGGAGATGAGCAGATCGCCTATATGCAGCAGAATTGTTCACTTGCTATGAGCATCAACTACTGGCCGGCGGCGCTCATAGCAATCAGGACATGACAACCACTGGGGTCTGCTGCAGACCGCGGGTTGTCATGCCAACCCATCGGTGACCCGCGATCATGTGATGGGAACACCGATGGGCGGGGCTAATGCCAAGATTGACAGCGACATTTAACTGGTTAACAGCTGGGGGTGGATCGCGATTCCACCCGCGGCTGTTGCGAGCACATGTCAGTTGTATAAATCACTGGTTCAGTGCAGGCTGAGCGCCGGGGCCCGTGCTGAACCGGGTATGATGACCTGGGGCGAACTAGTATGCCCCAGGTCATAAAGGGGTTAAAAGATCTCTACTATGGAGAGAGGCCCGACTGTGTGTTCAAGAAACTCACTTAAACAGTGTTGACGTACACAGGTTGCAGAACAGAAACTTCCCAATGTGTTTCACTCTCACGCAATTGGTAAAAAAGGGGAGTAGTAATAGTGATAAAAAACACCATCGCCTTCCAATTGATCAACAGCATTGTAGACAATGAAGGCAGATACATCATCTTAGTATGCAGAAGAAATAACAAAATTTACACGATCGCCTCCAAATATGCCCCTAATTCCAAGCAGATTTCCTTTGTTAAGGAAACTTTAGCGGTAATAACAGATGCAAAAAAAAGAGCCCTGCTGGTGCGCAGGGATTTTAATATCACCTCATGCCAGGCATAGACAAATCTGTACATCCTCAAAAAAAGAAAAAGCTCGTTCTCTTTCTCAGACTCTCTTGGCGTAAGAACTCTACGATGTTTGGCGAGTTTTGCACACCTCCGTACGTGATTACACGTTCTATTCACATTCACACAAGGGCTACTCAAGAATCGACCTAATTCTTACAGATAAATGGTTATTACATGACATCCAAAAGCCACGATAGGTAACATCACATGGTCAGACCATGCCCATCTCGTAACACATTAAAGAGGGATACAACTACACGACATACTCCCCATGGAGAGTAAATAATTACCTAATCGCAACACATAAAATTAGGCCCCAACTGCAGGAGACCTTGAAAGAATATTTTATAATTAATAATACACTCAACGTGTCCGCATCAACAGTATGGTATGCTCATGAGGCTTATATTAGAGGAAAACTAATTCAAATAGCATCCCAAAACAAAAAAGAAAGAATATGCCAAATAGAGGAAATCAACCAAAACAAAGCCTCACTAGAAGAAATGCATAAAAACAGCCCCGTAAACACAACTCTCCAAAAATTACAAAAATTAAGATACGATTTATATCAATTGCTCCAACATAAATACGGGCATAACCTACGGAAAAGCAAAGCTAAATACTATTGGCAGGGAAACAGAGCAGGTAAAATACAAGCGACTAAAGTCAAAGCTAAAATGACCAAACAAAGAGATTGCCAATACCTTCGCAAATTATTACTCAACCCTCTACAATTTACAAAAAAAACAATACAATACCACAACCTAATGCCCAACTGATCAATCAATTTTTAGAAAGTATAAAGCTACCCAAAATATCAGAAGATAAAATATATTAAACCAACCAATATCCCAATTAGAAATAAAATGTTATGATCTGCAACATGTACTAAGGAAAGATAGGGGAAAGCTGTCCCTACATTAAGACTAAGCTGAATCCCTATGATGTAGCAGGCTGCCTGTTCCTAGCGAACAGACCCGCCTTAGTACTCGGCTAGTCTGAACGAAGACCTATAGCATTAAGGTCCCTAAAAGAACTAAGGACTAGGACAAAAAATGGGACACCTCCTAAACAGAGAAGTTGCTGCAGAACACAAAAAGACAAACTGACAAAAGGTACAAGAGGTACCAGAAGGACCAAGTGAACTGACAGAGAAGGGCACCAAAGCACCAGGCTAGAGAAACAGTCAAACACTGAAGTCCAGCACAGCCAGAAGGGCGGAGCAGGAATATAAAGGCAAATGGTCACGTGACCGCAAAACACAAGATGGAAAAAACAAACAGGAGGGTTCTAACAGTACCCCCTCTTTTATGAGGATCCTCCGGATCCTCCAGATTCTCCAGGCCCATTTTTTGTTCTTTATTAAAATGAAAAGGTTGAAAACTCTGCTGTGCATAATAATTTGGAACATGCATTTTGAGTGCAGTTTGAGTTTTTTATTTTTTTAAAAATATACTGTTATCATAGGCAGTTTATACAAAAACCTTTCAATTGTACTCTAATAGTTATTTGACTGGAAAATTACAATGACTGCAATTCATATAGGTAATTTGGGAAAATCTGAGAAAATAATATTTGCATAATAATTTGGAACACAGTGTAGGTGATATGGGATGTAGCTATATTAATATCATAGAAAGATTTTTTTGGGTAGAGTTTCATACCCTTTTCAGTTAATGGTAGCAATTCAGATTTTTTAGTGTTTATTTTGAATCCAGAATATGAGCCAAACTTTTTAAGTAGATCCAACACCAGAGGTAAATGTAGGAAGGGATCTGACATGAACAAAATGATGTCGTCTGCAAAAAAAGTCGCCTGAATTGATTTTTTGTTAAATTAGATGCCTGAAAAAGTTTTAGGGTCTGACAAAATACGGACTAAGGGTTCTAGTGCCAGATTAAAAAGTAAGGGGGATAAAGGACACCCTTGTCTCGTTCCCTTTTCAAGAGGGAAGGGAGAGGATAAAAAACCCGGGTTATGCACCTGGGCTTTTGGAGAAGTGTATAAATTACGAATGTCATAAAAAAAGGGGCCTGACAATGACATCTTCGTTAAAACCATGTATAACCAATCCCAACTTATATTATCAAAGGCTTTTTCGGTGTCAAGGGAGATAATTGCTGTGGATCCCTTTAGATCAGGAGTAGAGTGGATTTTATCGAGCGCCAATAATACTTTCCTAATATTTAGCGTGGGTGAGCGACCTTTAAAAAAGCCTGATTGTACATGGGATATAAGGTGGGGTAGAATGGAGGCCAGTCTATCAGCCATTATTTTAGATAAAAGCTTAATGTCGATATTTATAAGTGAAATCGGTCTGTATGAATTGGGGGATAATGGATCTTTGTCTGGCTTTAGTAATAATTTGACATAAGCCATAGTTGCGGAAGGGAAAATGGGATTGCCACAAATTATTTTGTTGAAGATCGGTACTAACAACGGGGACACCTCTTCCGTTAAGGATTTAAAGAAGTCAGAAGTGTATCCATCAGGTCCAGGGGCTTTGTTTGGTTTCAAATTTTTAATTGTAGTGGTAATCTCCTCCAATGAAAGAGGTTTATTTAATATAGATTTATGTTCCTCCGGAAAAAAAGGTAATTTGACCTTATCCAAGAGTGTATCAGAGAGGGGCAAGGTTTGTTTTGCTTTTTTGTATAGGTCCTTATAGAATGAGCCTAAAATCTCATTAATTGATTTAAGGTCCGTGTGAATAACCCCATTATTATTTCTTAATTTAAAAATTCCCTATGGCTTTCTCATACCTTTAGCTAAATTGGCCATCACCCTCCCCGATTTGTTACCAAACCTATAAAAGAATGCTTCTGTTTGAGATAAATGGAATTTTTCTCTCATATCTGCATATTGGTTGAATTCAGATTGTTTTTGAGACCAATGTGTTTTATTAAGAGGGGAAGGGTCAAGAAGAAATGTAGTGTAGGCTTGTTTCAGTTCAGAGGACAATTCACTATATTTTTTCATAACCCTTTTTTGTGAGAAAAAGTATATGCCAAAATTTTTCCTCTCAGTACCGCCTTGGCCGATTCCCACAATAATGTGGGGTTATCTTGGTGTGCCGAATTGTCAGATAAAAATTCGCTAAACCATATCTTGAGAGAGGAAATAAATGAGTTGTCTTTGCAAAAGTAATCTGGAAATCTCCACAAGAAGTCAGGGCCCCGAGGGAAATCCTTTGATAGTTCCAACCTCACTGAAGCATGATCAGAAATAACAATATCATCAATTTGCACAAAAGTAGTCAATACAAGACCAAGAGTCGTTGGCGTGTGAGAAGCGCGTATATTCTCTATTACTGGGTTTCAAAAACCTCCATGAATCAATTAATTGGCAACTAGACAAAAAAGGTGCTAGTGCTTTGTCATGTGAGGTAACCGATTGCGGAGTACCAGTAGTGTTTTTCCTATCCTCATGAACTGAAACCACCGAGTTAAAGTCTCCACCTATTATTTTGTTAGGGTTGGAGTCAAATAAGTCTAGTCTCCAATTCTTTAAAAAAAGGTTTGTTGCCTATGTTAGACGCATATACATTGTAGATAGAGAAGGTTCCACAAGACGTAGATAATGTTAATTGAATCAATCTCCCTTCTCCATCCTGCTGCTCACTTATGAGCTGGTGTATAAACTGCTTATTAATAAGGATTAAGACTCCAGCCTTTCTATCTATGGACGGTGAACCATAGATACCCCCAACCCATAATTTTTTCATCCGGGGGAAATCTGCTTCAGGCAAATGTGTTTCTTGTAGAAGGGCTATGTCAGGCTTTAAACGCTTTAAATGTCTAAGGACTTTCATCCGTTTTTGGGGAGAGAGCAAACCTTTAACATTCAAAGATACGATATACATATTCAAAGACTGTAAAGATAGACATGTTTGGTGAACAACTTACAAAATAATGATGACATGTAGTTAGATTACGTACTAACGAGCAAAGCTCGAACATGTGAAACAAACTCAAAAAAACAATATACAAAAGTTTTAAAGAACTGACCTAGCAAGAGCGTAAACATGTTTAACTGCTCGCTAGGGAAAAGACTATCTCCTGGGCTTCACTTCTGCCCGACCATGTGTGCAATATAACAGATTACATTTAAATTTAAATTTAGATTCAAATTCAAACCTAACTCCCCCCCTAATTAAGGTAATTTATCAGAATTTTCTCAAACAATTGCCTCCATAAAAGACTTTCACTCCAGGGCCACCAAGCGTATAAAAGGAGAAACTCATTAAATCAGCGATTGTTATAGCTCTGGTCTCCTTTGTCTCCTTGTTTCGTGGGTCTCCTAGGTGACCGTGAACTAGAGGGAGTTTTTGCCTGGAGGGTCTGTTCAGGACTGGGCCTGTTGACAAAAGAGTCTGCCTTATCAGGTGAGATAAATTCCCGGAAAGAGCCATCAGTGTCTTTCAGGCGTAGAGTATCCGGATAGCGTAGTTGAAAGCGGATTTTTTCTTTGCGCAGTCTGGTGCATAAAGCGCTGAAGGACTTCCTTTTCCTGGTTACTTCAATTGAGTAGTCTTCGAAAAGCAGGATTTTATGGCCTTGAATGATCAATGGGTGGTTTAATTGTTTGTAAGCTCGGATAATGTCAGCTTTATCATTGAAATCCAAAAATTTCATAATGACCTGTCTTGGCCTGGTAGTATTGTGGGCTCCAGAGACAGAGGATGGAGGACCAATTCTGTGGACCCTTTCTACCTTCAGATAATTTTAGGGCTTTTGGAACTTCGTTCTCACATAGTCCCTCTGCAGACCGCTGAGGGAGTCGCCTGAAAAATGCTCGAATTTCCCATAGACTTACATTGGGCTCGTTGCTCGGATCGAGCACCTGAGCATTCCAATTTGCTCGACCCGAGCAATGAGCACCCGAGCATTTTGGTGCTCGCCCATCACTAATTATTACTTAATAATAAATTGGTGAATTAGGGAGTGTTTCTTGTTTTTATTTAACTCTTTTTATGTCTTTCAGGTTCCCATTTTTGGGCTACTCCTGATTTGCAAGATTACGCCAGATCTTTAGGGTGTTTTTTTTGCTTTTTAATAAGTTGGTGAGTGAAGTGTGGGGGAGTGTTTTCAAAAATAAACTATTTTATCCTGTGTGTGTTTTTTTTATTACTGGGTTAGTAATATATAACAAACTGTGAGGAAAACAATGGCCTGGAAGGGGTATATTGATAATGTATTTACAAAATGGGGAGAACCGCAAAAGAGACCCCTCTCTAACAAGTCATGAAATTTAGCCTTTATTTCATATTTGATTAAAAACGCCTAGGGGTATATAAAAAACTTTGTCCCTAATCTGCCTTTAGTATTTTATAGTGGTATTCATACTTCTACACACACTTAGCGGCACTTGGGTGCCTTCTATCAAACGGTAAAAAAGGAAAAACTGTACTCATAGCACAAGGAGCAATGCTCTTCTGGGAAACACAGTGTCAGCAAAGTGAGCTTCTGGTCTTGGATTTTATCCTAAGTCATGTGATAATACTCGTTAAAGGGTCAATATTGGCTTTTAAGATTGATACTTCCAATAGGTGGCACTAGAGTTCTGGTTCTATTCCTCTCTGAAGAGACAATTTGCATATTTCCCAGAAGAGCATTGCGGTTTGAAAAGTCTCCTAACCTTGACGTGCTTAGCATGTCGCTCTCCGCAAGGAGAAACATTACTTCTTAACACCATGGCTTGATGCAAGCTGACATTATGAAACTGACATCAACCCCATAAATTATTCCCTTGTTTGAAACCATACAAGGGCAATCGGGAAGAGTCGGGCAAAGTGCCCGAATTGGCCCATCTCATAGATGGGCCAATTCTGGGGCGACTGCGGGCTTAGGCAGGGAGGGGGCCAATATTCATGGACCTTTCCAGCTTGGTATTATAAACCTGCACCTGTCTGCTTTACTTGGGCTGGTTATCAAAAATAGGGGGCACCCCACGTCATTTTTTTAAATTATTTCTTTATTTATGATATACATGCGTTTTTTGCATTGCCGCAAAACAAATTGACATGCTGCGGCTCAAAAACACGCACTGCAGGTGACTTTATGCAGTGTAAAAAAAGAAGCACAGTGGACATGGGATTCTGTTAATCCCATCCACTGTACTTGTACTGTACAACACAGTAAAAATATGCTGCGTCCAAAACGCTACTATTCCTTCTCGTGTGCACACAGTCTAAATCTACAATATTCATATTCCAATAAAAACAAGTAAAACCATTGCATTAAAAGGATGCTTCAAACTTTTGATTAGTACTGAGCTTAAAGAAAACCTGACAACTGATACATGTTGCCTAATTCTTTTTCTAAGCTTCTTTTTCTTTCCTTTATACATATGAAATACAAATTATGTTAATATTAAAGGGGCTGTGCCACGATAAAGAATACAGTTAACCAACCAGAAAAGGTGGAAATAGTTTTGCAATTCATAGGGATTAAAAATTATGCTTCATTCCAAAGATACCAAGCCTTTTTTTTTTTTTTTTTTAATTATGAAGCGTCTCTCTGCAATCGAGCTCGCGGGTCTGTGAAGCAGATGATCTCACTCAGAGGTCAGTTGTGTGAGCGCAGGGGCTGAATCATAGACAGACAGGCTCTGTGCTTACAGCAGGGCGCCTGCGCTGTCAGACTTCTGACAGAGAATATGTTGTGTATGCTGCGGGTGGGGAGTTGGGGGGACCTCTTATGAATGGAACTGTGCAAACTCGACCAGCTGATCACTCACTACCAGGTCGTAATGGAATAACACCAGGGGGCACCAGAGAGCATAACACAAAAAATAAAAGCTTGGTATCTTTTGAATGAAACATAATTTTTAAACACAAATTACAAAACTATTTAATTCCATCTTTTCTGGTTGGTTAACTGTATTCTTTATGGCACAACCCCTTTAACTTTGACTTTAATCTAATTTTAATTTGAATTCAAAAGTTACATAAATTGTTCATCTTTTATTTCTATTTTTGTATGTTGTCAAAATTACTTACAAGGAGTCATTAGAGGATTCATCAGATGTGGTTGATGATTGCTCAGTAGAAAATGGTGGTAATTCCTCTTGAGCAGTGAAAGCAGTGCTGGCCTCAGTCATGTATTTCTTTCTGTAAAACAGGGGTCTCAAACTCGGCTGGGTATATGGGCCGCACATGGAAAAAATTTGAATTTGGGGGGCCGCATTCTTTGTTCAATGTGACATTTTTAGTGATACCATTTTTTTTGTATACACCTTTTGAACATTTTTGCCGTGTTTATTTTTTTATGGCTTGGGTCGTTATGGATGTGGCGATAATAAACGTGCACTTTTTTGTGTTTACTTTAGTTTACATATAAAACAGCATTTTTAGTGCCCAATATTTTTTCATGCTTTATTTTATTTTTTATTTTTTTTACAATTTTATTTCCCCCAATTGGCCACATACAGTAATATTGTCTTACAATTAGCATCATATAGTAATAATGGAAAACATCTTGTAGTAATGTTCCCCATCCAAGTCCCCATCTTGTACTAATGTGCCCCATCCAGGTCCCCATCCTGTGGCTATGTGCCCCATCCAGGTCCCCATCCTGTGGCAACGTTCCCCATCCTGGCGCCCATCTTGTACTAATGTGCCTCATCCAGGTCCCCATCTTGGGGCTATGTGCCCCATCCAGGTCCCCATCCTGTGGCAATATTCCCCATCCAGGTCCCCATCTTGTGGCTCTGGTCCCCATCCAGGTCCCCATCTGGTCCCCATCTTGTGGCTATGTGCCCCATCCAGGTCCCCATCTTGTGGCTATGTGCCCCATCCAGGTCCCCATCTTGAGGCTCTGTGCCCCATCCAGGTCCCCATCCTGTGGCTATGTGCCCCATCCAGGTCCCCTCTTGTGGCTATGTGCCCCATCCAGGTCCCCTCTTGTGGCTCTGTGCCCCATCCCGGTCCCCATCCTGTGGCTATGTGCCCCCTGTGCTGTTCTTCACACACATAAAATAGAAAAAAAAAAAAAGATGATTCTCACCTGTCCTCCGTTCCCTCGGCGGCCTTCCTGCAGATGTGGCCCGCAGGCACCACAGAGTCCGACCCCTTGACGATCCCGACCTGGTCCAGGAGGATCCGCCGACAGCAGTGCTGCATTGCCGCACAGAGACTGTCTCCCAGCACAGCATTTTCAATGTCAGCCGCCGGCCAATCAGAGGCCAGCAGCTGACTTCTGCATATGGCAATGACGTCATACTCGCTGCGCCGACACGCAGATATCAGCTGCTGGCCTCTGATTGGCCAGCGGCTGGCATTGGAAATGCAGTGCTGGGAAACAGTCTCTGTGTGGCAATTCAGCGCTGCTGTCGGCGGCTCCTCCTGGACCAGGTCGGGATCGTCAAGGGGTCTGTGCCTGCGGGCCGCATAAAGCAGCCTCAGGGGCCGCATGCGGCCCGCGGGCCGCGTGTTTGAGACCCCTGCTGTAAAACATACACATCAAGGTCTCTATTAGTGTGAAAAAGAGAAGAAAAATACAATTTTAAGTGATAAAACCTTTCAAGGTGGGAGGAATAGTCCTGGCAAATGTAGAGTAAAGACGTGTTCATTGTTCTTCTGGGCCATAATCTAAACAACAACTACTCGGAGATTACATTTTACCTAACCAGATGGGGAAGAAAGACAACTACACCATCACAGGACACTACAATTACCAAAAAGGCAACATCCACAAATTCCGCACTGATACCTTAGGTAGCGCTCCTAGATCAGAGCAGTTTATTTGGTGTGCAATGTATCGTCCTTCAGGGAGCGCTTCTTCCCAGACCATTCCAAGGTCTCAAGCATAACCTACTCCTTTTGAGTCCCAACACGCAGCTCCAATCATGCATTCCCCAGCATCCTTACCGAGGACAAGCCGGCTTCCAATATCATAGGCTGCTGTCCAGGGATCACTATCTCCCAACCCGGCAGTGGACATGGTGCCAAGAACCACCATCATGCCACAAGATCAACTTCATGAGATAGTTCAGGCTATCTTCTATTGTGTCATAGCTACTTGTGAGTCCAGTATTTACAGTTGAAACCAGAAGTTTACATACACTATATAAAAAGACATACGTATGTTTTTCTCAATATCTCATGAAATCAGTATAAACCTTTTCTGTTTTAGGTCAATTAGGATTGTCATAATTTTTAATATTTGTCAAATGCCAGAATATTGAGAGAGAATGTTTTAAGGCATTTTTATTGCTTACTGCAAAGTCAAAAGTTTACATACTCTAAGATTGCTATTCATTTAAACAATTCTGGACTGCCCATATGATGATGTCATGTGTTTGGAAGCTTCTGTTTTTGGCAACATCCGATTTAATTAGAGACACACATGTGGATGTATTTTAATGCATACCTGAAACACACTGCTTCTTAGTGAAGCATCAGAAGACAGTCTAAAGAAATCAGCCAAGATATCAGGAAGAGAGTTGTGGACTTGCACAGGTCTGGCCCATCCTTGGGTACAATTTCAAGATACCTGAAGGTGCCTCCTTCATCTGTACAAACAATTATACGCAAGTAAAAACAAGATGGGAATGTCCAGCCATCGTCCCGCCTAGGAAGGAGACGGGTTCTTTGTCCCAGAGATGAATGTGCTTTGATCCGACATGTGCATATCAACCCAAGGACAAAAGCAAAATTGTGTCAATACCCACAGTAAAACGAGTAGTGTATCAACATGGTCTGAAAGGCCACTCTGTCAGCCAATACTCCAAAAGAAACATAAAAGAGTCAAATTAGCGTTTGCAAATGCACACAGGAACAAAGACCTTAATTTTTGGAGACATATCTTGCGGGCTGATGAAACTAAAAGTGAACTTTTTGGGCATAATGGCCATCGTTACGTTTGTAGGAAAAAGGGAGAAGCTTGGAAGCCTAAGAACACCATCTCAACTGGGGTGGCAGCAACATGTTGTGGGGTTGTTTTACAGCAGGAGGGACTGGTGCACTTCACAAAAGAGATGGCATCATAAGAAAAGATTATGTGGCAATACTGAAGCAACATCTCAAGACATCAGCCAGGAAGTTAAAGCTTGGGCGGAAATGGGTCTTCCAAATGGACAATGACCTGAAGCAAGCTGCCAAAGTGGTAACAAAGTGGCTTAAGGATAGCAAAGTCAATGTTTTGCAGTGGTCATCACAAAGCCCTGATCTCAATCCCATTGAAAATTTATGGGCAAAGCAGAAAAGGCAGGTGCGAGCAAGGCGACATACAAACCTGGATCAGTTACACCAGTTTTGTCAGGAGGAATGGGCCCAAATTCCGACCAACTATCGTGAGAAGCTTGTGGAAGGATATTGCAAACGTTTGACCCAAGTAATTTAGTTTAAGGGCAATGGCACCAAATACTAATGAAATATATGTAAACTTTTGACTTTGCAGTGAGTAATAAAAATGCCTTAAAACATTCGCTCTCTCTCTCATTATTCTGGCATTTGGTAAATATTAAAAATGATGATGATCCTAATTGATCTAAAACAGGCAAAGTTTATTCTGATTTCCTGTGAGATATTGAGAAAAACATGCATATGTGTTTTCTTATATAGTGTATGCAAACTTCTGGTTTCAACTGTAAGTTTGACAGAGACAACAGATCCATGGGTCCACATCCTCCTGATGCAGACCGATCAAGGGAAGATATCTGTGCCCCGAATTACAAGTTTACTGTCTCGAATCTCTAGTGGTGCGTTTTTCAAATTTAAATAAAAGTTTATTTTACCTTTGTAATTAAGCACAGTCACACGCTGCATTATTTTACACAACTCAGTGTGGTGGTTTATCCCATCTTAAAAGATCCTCTTCCCGGATACTCCTGTTTGGTGCCAGTGATAACATCGCTTCTGACTCCTTACACATACTTCAAGCCCATCCAGGATCTCAATGACCCCATGACTCCACCCAGAA